>NC_055996.1:76542689-77792689 GCF_018446385.1 Zingiber officinale | reverse complement strand
CTAAATTATATCGAAAATATGGTATTTTAAAAATTTTAGTACTGTGTTATACCATACCAAAAAGTTTCAGTGTAGTATCAATATGCCCCCAGGACGTAGCACAGACGGTGAGCGCATGACATCTTTTGTGTAATGACCAGGGGTCGATTCTCAGGAACTGGTGACTTGGGATTTACCCCACCATGCAACTGACGCTTGTGTACTTACATGTACCTCCTTCCATATCTATGGAGTCGGCACTAGGGGGCCGTTAATATAGCGGATCTACATTTTTTTCAGTGTAGTATCAATATGCAATATAATAGTTTGCTATTCGGTATATCATACCAATACCAAAATTGGAGTGTAAATAGTATAAAATTTATATCATACAGAAAATCAGTACACCGAAGTTTCAGTATACCAAAATTTTGATACAATATTATTATGATTTTTTATATACTGAAGTTTTCAGTACAATTTATGATATGAGGTTTTGGTACCAATATACAAACTAACTCTCAACATACATAAGCTAATATCATTAACTTATGTGAACTACCATAGTATTAGATAAAATAATTATTGATATTGTTGGTGCAGCGGGCCGACAAGAGGGGGTGAATTGCTTGTTAAAAACAAAGTGAACCTTTCTTGTTCTTTCAACTCTAGTTAGTAGCACAAGTATATTAAACAAAATAATAAAATTGAATAAAAAAATAAGAGAATAATATATTTACTTGGTTACAACCTAGGTGGTTCTTAATCCAAGACGTTGAAGAAAACTCCACTAGAAAAACTCCTTTGTTGAAGGCAAAGTAGCCTCTTACAGACATTTACAGTTCACATAATGACTAGGAAGTGCATACAAAACTTGTAGTTCAGTTGTTGTATTTTTTTTCTAAGTCCAGGGTTTTTTTTTATAGTCCCTGGAGAAACTTATTCGAGGCTGGAAGGCGCCTTCAATAGGTGGAAGGCGCCTCCAGCATGGAAAATCCTATCCGTGTGAAGATAAAGTTTATCTTCGCAAACGGTCACTGTTTGAATGCGCCTTCAAGGGTTGAAGGCGCCTTCCTCCCGAAAGGTGCGAGGGCACATTCAATACCATTGAAGGGGCCTTCAACAGCTGCTATCGAGCTCCAAACTTCTCTTTTGGCTCTTCCGTTGCTCCGCTCGCTTGAGTGATTTCGGCCATCTGAAATAGGACTCACCCGAACTCATTTTCCGACCTTCTCCTTGAGCAGACTTCCTCGCTTGCTTCTCTTCCCTCGAACATTGAACACGTCCTTCTTGTCCACCCGTATACTCTTCCGCAGTACCTCATCCCTCAGATGCATCAAGCCCGTCGGTTTCTTTCTCGTGTCATCCTTCTCGCTAGCTGCGTTTTCCACTTGACTTATTGAGTTCCTAAGCTCCTGCACACTTAGACACAAGTATTAAACACAACAGGACCTAACTGAACTTGGTTGACCACATCAAAACTACCCGGGGCACTTACAATCTCCCCCTTTTTGATATGCATCAACCCAGGTTTAAGTTAGGGTTAAAAATGCAATAAAAGTAAATAACAAATTGTTTGCAAATAGATAATTAAAAATTCTAAATCCTAGCTCCTCTGAACTTGTACATATTTCTCCCCCTTTGAACACATCAAAAAAAATTGGAAAAAATAAAAATAAACTTTTTAAAAAGATTTTAAATATTTTTCTACGTAAATAACTAAAAATAATTTTCAGCAAAAGTCTAAGGGATAGAAAAAATCAAGAAGTTTTTAGAATTTTGGAAAAAATCTTACAATTTTTATACCAGTTGAATGGTCATAAAAAAATTTAAACAATATTGAAATTATTTTAAGCAAAAAAAATAAAACAAAAAAAATTCTATTTTAGTTAGTTAATTAAACATTTATTTCAATAAATGGCTTTCAGGCTATGACGAGGCACTAGGACTTCTTGGATATTGGAACAACAACCACTTCTAGACAAAGTCTTTTAAAGAAATTAAATATTTAATTTTCTTCCTAGACATTCTAGGTCTATCTTTTTTAATCTAAGCATGTTTTTGAAACCCAATATAAGTTCCTACCTACTGGGTTAATTAAAAATTTCTTAGAGATATATTTCTATGATATTTTTCTAATTTGACCTTGGTGATTTTTAATGTATCAGTTGATTTTATCATAATTTCTAAATCTTAGTTTTTGATAGAAATTAGAACATACATGGTTATCTTTCAATCTCTCTATTTGTGTTTTTAATTTTTCTTTTTCTAATTTCAAATTATCAAACAATTCTTGTGGACATGCATTGGCTAATTATTTTTTCAAATTATTTTTTTTCTAATTTACACATATTTTTAAAAAGCATTTTGATAAATTCAAAAGATTGCTTCGGAGATAGTGCATGTACCTCACTTACCTCATGCTCTGATGCTCCCCCTTTATCGCAACTTTCCTCTAATGATACTCCCCCTTCATCAATACTCATCTCTGAGCTGCTTTCATCTTCCTTTTGATGGGCTGCCATTAGGGCTAGTCCGACGTAGGCTTCAACTTTTGATTCTGATGACGATGTTTCGTCCCACATTACCTTCAGGGTTTTGAGCTTCGATTTCATTGATCTTTTGCCCTTGTCCTTCTCCTTTTTCTTTAGTTCTAGGGAGTCATCTTTGATGTATCATTCTCCTTAGCAGTTGTAGCATCGGACCTTTCTTTTACTCCGAAAGTACTTCTTTGTCTACGACTTATTAAACTTATTAAATTTAATGAATTTACTAAAAAATTTTATCATTAGAGCCACTTTGTCTTCATTAATTGACGCTTCAGAGTTTGGATCGTCCGTTTTTACCTTCAGGGCAATGTTCTGACTAGGCTCTCTTTTCATTTATGTACATCTAGATTCGTGAAGTTCAAAGGTGGAAAAAAGATTTTCTAAAGAACTAACTTTGAGGTCTTTAGATATATAAAATGAGTCGACTATGGAGGTCCAATCGGGTGTCCTAGAAAATACATTTAAAGCGTACCCTAATGAATCTCGATTCATTACCATTTCTCCGAGATTCATGAGTCCGGTGATGAGTTCTTTGATTCTCGAGTACAGATGTACAATTGTTTCTCTTTCTTTCATCTGAAGGTTCGTCAGTTGGTTCCGAAGCAGGTCCCGTCTCGCAAGCTTTTCTTCGGAAGTTCCTTCGTGAAGTTCCAGAAATTTCTCCCAAAGTTCCTTTGCTGATTCGTAATCTCTGATCTCATTTACTTCCTAGGGTGGAAGTACGATGAGTAGGTGGAACTTGGCTTATCCATTCTCTACGAAGTTGCTTTCTCCTTCTTGGTCCATTGATATTCTTCCTTTTCATTTGCTTGTAGGTCTTCGGGAGCTACAAAACTGTATTTAATTATCAAAAGAATTTCAAAATCAGTTTTAAAAAAATACCTCCATGTGTTTCTTCCATAACGCGAATTCTCCCTCGAACTTCGGCTGGTAGATGCTAGGTCTAGCCATTGTTTCGGTGCTTTAGTTGGTTGTTAGTCCTTCTGAGACATTCTGGCTCTAATACCACTTGTTAGTGCAGCGAGGCCGGTAAGAGGGGGTGAATTACCTGTTAAAAATAAAGCAAACATTTCTCGTTCTTTCAACTCTAGTTAGTAGCACAAGTATACTAAACAAAATAATAAAACTGAACAAAAAGTAAGAAGACAATCTATTTACTTAGTTACAATCTAGGTGATTGTTAATACAAGGCATTGAAGAAAACTTCACTAGAAAAACTCCTTTGTTGAAGGTGGAGTAGCCTCTTACAGACGTTTATAGTTCACAGAATGACTAGGAAGTGAATACAAGACTTGTAGTTCAGTTGTTGTATTTTTCCTAGGTCTAGGGGTCTCTTTATAGCCCCTGGAAAAACTTATCCGACGTTGAAAGGCGCCTTCAATAGGGTGGAAGGAGCCTTCAGCATGGCTAATCCTATCCGTGCGAAGATAAAGTGTATCTTCATAAACGATCACTATTTGAAGGCGCCTTCAAGGGGTTGAAAGCGCCTTCCACAGAGGCACGAAGGCTCCTTCAAGGGTTGAAAGCACTTTCCTCCCGAAAGGCACAAGGGCGCCTTTAATACCATTGAAAGCGCCTTCAGCAGCGGCTACTGAGCTCCAAACTTCTCCTTTGGCTCTTCCGCTGCTCCGTTCGTTTGGGTGATTTCGACCATCCGGAATAGAGCTGATCCAAACTCATTTTCTGACATTCTCCTCGAATAAGCTTCTTCCTCGGCTTCTCATCCCTTGAACGTCGCACACGGCCTTTTCACCCACCGATGTACTCTTCCGCAACACCTCGTCCCTCAGATGCACCGAGCTCGTCGGCTCTTTTCCCGTGTCATTCTTTTCGCTAGCTGTGTCTTCTGCTCGACTTCTTGTGTTCCTAAGCTCCTGCACACTTAGGTACAAAGATTAAACATAACAAGACCTAACTAAATTTGGTTGACCATATCAAAACTACCCGAGATACTTATAGATATTAGCAGGATTTAACTTTGGACTCTAATATGATGAGTCAATGAGTCCTTTGTGAAGAGTCTAAGCCAAAAAAAAAAAAAAAAAAAATTAGGTGACATAGAGAATTAAAAGAGATTATTATATCAACTTAATTTGTTGTCAAGAGATCATGAAATATACAGATCCAATAACCAGGATATTGAGATTATTTCAACCCTACAACAAACAAAAAATATATTACATGGCAATATTCAAATGTGATTGCTATTCAAGAAGGGAGGGGTTTCGAGGACTCGATTGAGCTATAACATCGCAAGACGACAATGTTAGTGCCATTACCAGTGGTGGTTTACATTAAATTTGGAGAGAAGAGTGATACTTCCCGGAGGACGATCACTTTCCAGTTACCATTAAATTTGGCAATGAGCGATCCATTGAAACTCAAAGCCAACCTAGCCCTGTTACTACCATTGCTTCCAAATTCAATGTCTAGTCGTGCGGGAAGAGTTCAAGTGAGGTGGATTTAGAAGTCAAAGTAGGAAGCTCCAACTACAGTGTAGGATCTCAAGTCAATGAGGCGCTTTCATTCGTAAGAACATTGCTTTGGCTAGTAGGAAGGCAGAATAGAATGGAGAATCATCTATGATATGGATGATGTTGCTGTCTTAGCATTCATTCATTCAAGGAGATGAACATGATACACCTTCAAAATTTCCCCCCTCATCAAAGTTCTTCAAGAGAGACAGATTTTTTGTCTCCGGGGCCATGATGTCGTGGTAGGACATTCAGGTTGTCACCCATGCACCCGTGATTCGAACTTCAGCTACGACGTATATGCAGGAATTTTTCCTTCAAATGGGGGGCGTAACCAAAGGATGTTGGGTTTCTGGGCTGGCCGCCACGTACGCTTCCCGATTTACCTTGGTGACCAGTGAGAAACTTTCATGGAGTCGGGCCGGTCATCCCCAAAGATAGTCAATGAGACTAACTGAGATTATCATTTTTTTCAAGAGAGATATATTTTTCCTCAAATGGTACGTGTAATCACAAAATGCTAGGCTTCTGGATTGTTCATCGTGAGCATTTCTTGATTTACCCTTACAACCATTTGATGTTACCTAGTTCAATATTTTTTTCAAGAGAGAATTTTTCATATGAAGGCTGAAGCTGATAATATGTATCAGGAAGTAAACACAACTTTTGTTTTTCGTAAATAAAAATAGATTTTTTTTATCTCAAATCCCTTCCGTTTTTTCTACCTAGTAAATCTTTAGGAATTGATTGCATGAGAAAAAATCATTAGAAAGGAGTAGCAAACCAAACTAAAAATTTTCAGAGAAAAAATTTAGAATAAACTGTACTGTTATATCAAAATGTAGCTTTCATTTACTTGAACAACCTTTCCAACCATTCAAAGAGGTTATGAAAAAGTAACTCAAAGAGAACTTCTGGTATAAATAAATTGGCATGGAATTAATGATGTAGATGGTGAATTCAAATTCAAATGCCTGGGCCAGTTTGCTTGTGATGTTTGTACTTCTTTCACCATCATTCATCTCATTTGGTGAGGTGGAAAAACATTTAAGGATCGGTCTGTTCCAGTTAATGCTATTGGCTTGCTAGGCATTGATATGTGGTTGTGGCTGGATCCATTCATCAAGGAGAATTGCTTTGAAAGCTATACATCATAAGAGATGAATGTTGATGCAATCATAGGTCAAGTGCAGCACTCATGAGCAAACCTATATTTCAAACTCATCAATTACTTCCAGTGGAATTATGGGGAAAAGAACTAAGATTCATACTAGTTTCGTGTTTCCTTCTCCTATTGTTGGACCAGGAGTTATTTACTACAAGCATATGTTGTTCCTACCTTATAAATTATGCCCACAAGATTAAAAGCATTAGGCTTGATTATAGTTCTAGTTATAGTTTTCAGTAGATCTGGAGGGAGATGTTAATAAGATCGAATTCAATATAAAGAGAATCAATTAGTTGAATATCAGTTCATCCACTTATTAATACAAAAAACTCCGAGGGGAAACCATGGATATGATTTTGCATTGGGAAGTTACTGAGTTGAGAACATCATTTCAATATCGTCAAAATAGAAACAACAATGGAGTTTTATTGCATTGTGCAGATTAGAGAAGACAAGGAAAGGTGCCATAAGCCCTTTGCCTCAATCCATTTCTCAATCTGTTAAGGGGAAAAAGATATGCTATGAAAAGAATAGGGGTGAGGAAAAATATAAAAAATTCGGTATACCGTACATATCATATCGAAATATACTAAATCATACCAATATTATCAGTATATCAAAAATTTCGGTACAATATTATATCATACGAAATTTTTTGGTATCGATACGAGAACTAGTATCGGTATACCGCATATACCGTACCGATGCCTAGATTCTAATATAAATAGTATGGAATTTATACCATATAAAAAATTCGGTATAGTATATCAAAATTTTGGTATACCGAAATTTCGATACAATTTCGGCATGAATTTTTTTATAACGAATTTTTTGGTATGATATATAATATATGGGGTTTGGATTTGGTATACCGTATTGAATACCCCTATGTACCCATAGCTGTAGCAATAATATAAAACCTAATTCATTGCTAAATAGAGGATTAATACATGCACAAAGAAACATGATTTAAATAACTTTTAGTAAAACTAGAAGGTGAAAGCAAACATCTCTCAAGACTTGGTGTGATGATAAAATGATTAGATGTATTGCAAAATAATCAATGTTTAAAATCTTACAGAAAACATATTTATAATGATTAAATTAATAGTGAAGTTGGAGCATCACATCAAGAGTCATCGCAATTTCGATTTGTTGGACAATTTGTTGCAGGAGATATTGGAAAAATTACAGAATTATATACAAAATCAATTCTAACTTATCTGTTGAGATGACCTGAGCGGATAATCTCAGGCTGCCAGCGAGGCTGGTTCTACCAAGCTTCTGGTGGTCCGAGTTGCAGAGTTGATACGGTGCATAGCAGAATCGGGAGTCGATTGTCAAATCGGGAAGAAAATTCATTGATTAAGATACAGAGGCCTGTGTTCAACACAGTTTCCTTTAAACAGATTCGTCCCACCTCCGATTGTGCTTCAAGGTTCTCTCGGGTCGTCTGTTTCCCAAGATACAATGGCAAAACCACACACGCAACCAAGCACTGGTTGTTCATGGCGAACTGAGAATGCACCCCAGTGCTATCACGAGTGGGTCAGCCGAACGAATGCATAACTGAGAGAAAAGAATCAGGGAACAAAGGTGGAGGAATTCTTTTGCTTTCGCTTTATCTCTTTCTTTGCTCAAGATCCAGTCTATTTATATAGGAGCTCTCACCTTGCATGCAATGAATGATTAAATTATGATCATTTAATGTTGAATTTAATATCATCATTAATGGGTTTAATGTCTTCATTAATGTCGAGACGTTACTAAATCATTATTAATGGGTTTAATATAATCTGGGCCTTGGATTTGCATCCACCCCTGCGCACCCACACATGATAGAGTTTCTCCCCATGCATATGTTTACAACATCAATGCATATGTCATAATTTAAATCAACAATAAAGTCAAGAGACTTCTAATGCGGGACTAACAACTCATGCATAATAGAGTTTCTTCATCTCCACATCTTTATTCCATTCACATTTCTAGCATGATTTTGGTTAAACCTCTCATGATTCCATCATTGTTAAAAATTTTTCGTAAATTCGATTTTTGACCGAATTAACTGATATTTTATCGATTCAGTTTATTTAGTTTTTATTGAAAATATGGTCAGTTTGGTTAGTTTAAAAAATTTTGATTCATTCGATTTTAGTTATTTCAGTTTGGTTCGGTTTAAATCTAATACTCAACCCTACATACAATAAGATTATTTGGACTTTGTAGCATCTGTGTGACAAAAAATAATAACGTTCATCCATTCTACAAAAAGTGATAGCGCTCATCCCCTCTATAGCTCGCCCCAAGACTTGTTTCTTGACACTATAAAAACCTATCAATTAGTTGGCAACCAATTTAATTTTTAGTCAGCAAAATAGTGTCAGATTTAAAATTTTGTCGTTATTTTAGCGGCCGATAATTAAATCAGTTGCTAATTTAGCGACAGATTTAAATTTCATTGCTAAATTAGTGGCTAATAGACAATTACTCATATTTATGTTAATTAATTAGTGATGGAATTAATATTCCATCGTTAAATCCGTCACTAAATAGCGATGGCGATAACGACGAAATAATTTCTTTCGCTAATTAATCTCATTTAGCTAGGCTAGGGCGTCTCTCTCAATCGACTTCTTTCTCATCTTCTTCTCTATCCAATAATTTTGGTGACTTTTGGTGAGACTTTCTCTCTCGATCTCCCCCTCTTGTAATATTCTCTCCCTTCTCCCCTCTCACCCCTATTAGTTCGGCCATTTGGCGGCGACCTCGCGACATCGGGTTGTCCGGCATGGCCGGGCTGCTAGGTGCACTAGCTAATTTGGCCAGGTGATGTATAGTGCATAGCAGCACTGGCCAGGCGTGTCTTGGCCAATTGAGTTTTGTTGCCTATTTTTCATTAATTTGTAAGTAATTCGTTCGGATTCATGTCTATTTGAATGCAATGGCTAGTTCAGCCCGACCTCATGGGTGATTTGTTTTGATCCTACTTTGGAGTAGTTAAACATTGGGCAATCATCAAATCGGGTGGCAGTTAGGTAAGGATTACTCTGCTAAGGTCATTTGTCTTTCCCCAATTTTATTATATTTAAGACATTATGTAATATGATTGATTTTAACTAATTTTTGATAGCTCTTTGTTATATTCAGGTACATTACATCAACTGAGCTCTTATCTCGACCATGCTTGTTATATTCTCTCTTTGCTTCTTTTGAGATTCAATTTAGTTTAAGTTTATTATTCAACTATTAGATTTTAATGATAAAATCCTTATTAAATTTAAACTATATGCATGCTTAGTTTTACACGTTTAATAATATTGTAAATTTATTTCTTATTAGGTTATAATATATATAAATAAAGTTTGGATATATAATAGGTTAGAAAATAGATTTATCATATGAGAATATTTTGAAGGAGTTGAAGAGTTTGTGACATTTGCTAAGTATCATTCGAAGTGTATGAATGGTGACGGGCTACGTTGTTCATGTAATCATTGTAAATACAAAAATTCAAGTTTGCATAATGACGATACCATGACAGTACATCTAGGTAGAAATATATTTATTTCAAATTACTACAACTGGTACTTCATGAAGAGCCCTATGTGTTTTAGTCAATTAGACCTTTTGTAGCTTCATCATCTGACCCTTTATTTTCGCGAGAGGAATCATCAATTAATGATAATGCAATGCAATCAATGGTTTACAATGCGATCAATATGGTTGATCATTCGAATATAGATGAAATACAAACACCTAGAGTTCAAAAAATATATTGCATGTTAAATGTTAGTAAAAGAGAAGTGTGAGAAGACATTCCTTCTAGTCATTCCCAACTAATAGCTACTGTAAGACTATTGAACATAAAAGCAGAACATCATTTCTCATAACGATGTTACAATGACATTTGTCAATTAATGTTAGAGTTATTCCCTGCTGATAACACAATGATTGATAGCTTCTACAGTATCAAGAAATTGTTTAGGGGGTTTGGGTTTGCCTGTTGAAAAAATTGATTATTGTATAAATAACTGTATACTCTTTTGGAATGAAGATAGTGAACTAATTGAATATAGAATGTGTAATCACCCTCGATATAAGCAGCGCAGCGGCATATCAAGGAAGAAGAACAAAAAGTTATCATGAAAAGTTATGTATTACTTCTGGTTAACTGCTAGACTATAGTGCTTATATGTATCTGTCTCAATAGAAAGTCATATGAGGGGCATCATTGAGCATGTACATGAAGGAGATATAATGTGTCATCCCTTTGATTCACCTGTATGGAAACATCTTAATACAACATTTCCCTCCTTTGTAATGGAACTACATAATGTGAGATTGAGATTTTCAACAGATGAATTTTAGTCATTTGGTCAATCTGGATAGAAATATTCATTTTGGTCAGTTATATTAACACCATATAACTTGCCGCCATGCATATGTATGACAAATGAATTCATGTTCCTTAACGTGTTTATTCCAAATCCAAAGAATCTGAAAGAGAAGTTAGATATTTTTTGTAATTTCTGATTGCTGAGCTAAATGAATTATAAAATGTAGGACCAGAGACTTATAATATTACAAGTAAAACTAATTTTATACTACATACTACTTTATTATGAATGATTAGTGATTTTTTACTATACTCAATGTTGTCAAGATGGAACACAACTAATAAATTAGCATGTCCACATTGCATAACAAAGTCTGATGCAATTTCATTACCTTATAGTGGGAAGATATCTTTGTTTGATAATTATCACAAATTTTTACTAGTTTAAATAAAAAAGATTTCATAAAGAATAAAATGATCATACAACTTCTGACATCAATTAAGTTAGGTGAAGAAATCATTGAGGAAATAGACAACTATGAATTTGTATAAGTAACTCAGACTAGTTTTGATGAATTAAATAAATACATTGTTAGGGTGTGCAAGTGTGGTAGAAAAAAAAAGAAGCATATTTTAGGAGATGTCATATTGGAAGTCTTTGTTCATTCGACATAATTTAGATGTGATGCATGTTGAGAAAAATTTCTTTGATAATATCTTCAATACTATGATGAATATTTTGGAAAAACCAAAGACACATTAACATCATGTGAGGAATTGAAAGAGTTAGTTAGCACACTTGAGTTGAATCAGAATGAAACAACTAATAAATTTCTAAAAGCTTGTTATACATTATACAATGAAGGTAAGCAAGTTTTATGTAATTAGTTGAAAGAAATCAAATTCTCATATGTGTATGCCTCAAATATGGCTCGATGTGTACCACCGGAGCTTCACCGTTCTTCGTCCACCGAGGTCAAAGGTTTTTCCTTCCTCATTCATGTTCATCTCTACCTTCATTGCAAGCACTGGCAATTCCATCTCCATCTCCACCTTCCTCTCGACGCAAAATAGAGATCGACGATCCATTTCCTCCATCGACATCGGCCACCGGTGATCATCCATCCATCGTTGAGGAGGATTATGGGATTTTCCTGCCCTATCTAGATCTGGTGATCCATCCTCCATCCCATCCATAGGAATCACCAATTGGCACTCCTTCTTCTTCCACTAACACTGACAATCCGCACTGCAAGCCATGACGAGGATAAGGATTTTTCCTTCCTCCAGACATCATCTCCATTCCTCCGACGTACCACACAACAGCGACCATCCTTCTTCCTCCATCATTTTGATCAATGTCATTCACCTCTAATGGGCATCTCTTGTTCTTCATCCTTGCATTAGATCCGATCAGATGAGTTGGATTGCCCTAGCTCGAATTGTAAGCACCCTTAGATTCATCAGTCCTCCACTATTTGAGTGTAGTTCCCTTTTCATATTTGGAAGAATGTTGGGTTTAATTCCTTATGCAATTGGTTTGAATTCATTTGATTGGTTGTTGTTGTTTTGCATCTAAGTGTTCATTGTTTATGATCAATTTCTGTATTGTGGCAGGTTAGGGACAACTAGATTGATTGTGTTTCAATTGCTTGAGTTAGTTTTTCTTTGTAGTGTAGTTTCTTTCATTATGTTTTGATGCAAGTGAGCTTAGATTTAATTGAATGCTTCATGTTTCTTAAGTTTGTTGCAATCGTAGTTTAGAATAGATTAGGTTGTCTTCCATTACTTGTCTTTAGCATTTGTCAAAACTATACCCCTATTTCTAATTAATTGATCCTAAGATTCCATCGTTACTACATTCTTTGAGAGAGATGATCCTGGCAATTGACTATACTTCATTAGTGTAGAGTGGGGTTTCGGTATTTTATTTGATACCCATTTCACGATAAAATTAGGATTTATCAAATTGGGCACTGTTGTCGAGGAATGTTAGCGGTGTTTGATAATTTTAGGATTATTTTCTATTTTTACATAAAAATTTGAATAAAAAAATTGTGTTGTCGAGTGCTTTAATGTTCAAATATTCATGTATTTGATCTTATATGTTTCTTATATCTTCTGATCTTATTTGCTAGTTTTCAGTGTAAGAGTAGGAATTTTTTTTTACCATAAATCCATATTATCAATATTTTGGAGGTAGGATGGAGAGTCAGTATTATCAACCTAATCAACCTCAATACTATCATCTTAAACCTCATTATTATCAGCCTCAAACTCATTATTATCAGCCTGAACCTCAATACTATCCACCCATAGAGCAGCAAAATAGGTATGAGTCATTTCCAAATTCCTATAATTCTGATTAGGTGGATCATTCACATTTCAGTTATGAAAATTCACAAGGATAATTTACTAAGCCATACACAGCCTACTAGAGTTCGTATGGATTCCAGGATGATCCTATGCCTAATTAGCCACAATCATTCCATCTGACCAAGCCCTTGGTGGATGTTTCAAGAGTTTAGTGAGGAAGTTTCTGCCCTCAATCAAATAAAAACTTCAATGCAAAAAAAGGATGAGCTCTTGCAGCAAAAGGTAACCTGCATGTTCCAATCTCAGCAAAGGAATGAAG
Organism: Zingiber officinale; assembly: GCF_018446385.1. NCBI lineage: Eukaryota > Viridiplantae > Streptophyta > Magnoliopsida > Zingiberales > Zingiberaceae > Zingiber > Zingiber officinale. The sequence goes on along the minus strand of NC_055996.1, from coordinate 77,779,545 downwards.
CATCACTACAGAATTGCCAGATGTATCTGGATCAAATTGCAGCATCCATCAGCTAGCGACAAGCCTAATTATCTAGCGAGGAGATGGATTGTAGAGATTGTGACAACCCTAACCCTGATTCTACTACTCTACAAGACTCCTCTATTCTTTAATGTTGTGATGATATAGTTGTAGTTGATCCTAACTTTGATGATATTATTGTTGAAAATATTGTTGATGCAGGTGTTGTTGGTGATGTTTAGGAGGCAGCTAAGCTTGATTATGTTGTTATTGATGATGAAAGTGTAGGGACTTTCATGGTGGAAGTAATGCCCCAAAAATCACCTCTTTTAGTTTTACCATCACCCGAACCAGATGTTGATGATGAGAGTAAAGGGACTTGTGCTGTGGAGGCAAGGACCCAAGAATTACTCCCTTTGGTTGTACATTCACCTGAGGCAGAGCTAGAGCCTTTACCTGATCAGGAGGATGTCACATTCGTATCTCCAGGTACCTTTCAACTTGACAAGGTCAGTATTTTTCCTAATTTTTTTAGAAAATTTCATAGAGATATCGTAATTAATTTTATTGGATGTGATATATTTCTTGATACATTTTGTGTAGAGACTTATTATATTTTATCTTTTTCTAACTCCACATACATGCGGGAGGTCTTTTCTTGTACCTTCTATAGACTCCTAGAGTGGATACTCCGACTGAATCGCCTTCAACCTCCAAGAAGAACTTTCAAAGCAAATAGGGTGAAGGAAGCAGTCATGACTTCAACGTATAGCATTCCACTTCTGGGTTAGATTCTACACCCCAACTGACTCCAACCACCAAAATGGACCATTCCATTACCGGCGTGGATTCTACTCTTGAATCACCTTCAGCCACCTGGAATAAAGGGGAGTCCATTCTTTGTTTTTCTTTTTATTGCATAATTTCCTTACTTTCACACTTTGCTTTTATATTTTTCTTTCATACATTGCATTTTATTTGGTCTATATAGTATTTGATTTTTGAATAAAATTCTCCATGTGGTTCTTAGTAATACTTTGAGAATTGTAAAAGATCTTTAAGTTTGACTATCAAGTTCTAGGTCATTTTACATGATTGAATGCTTTACTTGCATACTATTGGTTAGTGCGGTGATGTATTCTATTTTGATTAATTGAGTTTTATTATCAATATTACCTAGTGAGGACTACCGCAAGCCTATTTATTATTCTTTTTTTGTGTGATATACATAATGACAATTGAACTCTAGAACTTGTTTTGTGTCTTTTCAAAATCACAATATCATATGTATGCATGAATATGATGAAGGATATTTTTTGGTCCATTCTTTGATTTCTTCTCCTTTTAAATTTTTGTTAAATCCCTCACTCAACACTTTTATCTTCCACCTTTACTTTGCTATTCTTTCATTAAGAGTTTTGGTTGATTTCTGGATGAGTTGGATGAACAAAATTCTAAGTGTGGGGGAGGTGTTACATGTTTGAAGTTCATGGAGGTTCCCTATGTTGGGGAAATTTCCCTTGGTCAAGTTTGACCAGTTTGACTAAGCTTGAGTTGAGTCAAGCTTGAGTCGGGATTTGAATTTTGATGTTTGACAATATAAGGAGATTTCTGGAGCAATCGTCCGGTTATGGAGATGGTCAAAGGGTTGACAAGGTTGATAAGAAGATAAGTCAAGTAGGTCAGAGATGACAAGAGATTTGACTGGGTAAGTCCTAACTAGAGGTTAGGCGCCTGGAAGTCCTAACTAGAAGTTAGGTAGTGGTAAAGTCCTGGTGAGGAGCCAGGCAATTGGAAAGTCCAAGTGTGATCTTGGCAAAGGAGAAAGTCTTGGTGAGGAGCTAGGCAATTGGAAAGTCCAAGTAGGGGTGGACATCGACCGGTTTGGTCCGGTTTTACCCTACTACGATTTTATTTTTTTGGTTTCGGTTTTAAAGATTTTTGATCCAAAACCAAACCATTTTATTACGGTTCGGTTCGGTTTTTATGTAATACGGTCCGGTTTATACGGTCGGTTATATACGGTTTATACAATGAATTAAATTGATTTTGTGCTACTACAAATATTAGTTTAGAGACAAAGAAAAAGTATCAATTTATTAAAATAATTATGAATTTAAAGTAATATTAAAATTTTGTTATCCGGTAACAATAAGTAAATATAAATATATAATTTGATTATGCTATTATATTATAAATAATTAGAAATTAATCCACTTGTATGATCAAATATATATAAAAATAATGTTTTAAGCATAATACGGCCGGTTCGGTTTTTTCCGTTTTTTGGGAGTCAAAACTGGAAACCGAACCGAATAACCGAATTTTAAAAAACTTAAACCGAAACCGGCCGAAACACCGAAAAAACCGAACAAAAAAAACCGAAATTTTTCGGTTCGGTCGGTTTTTACGGTTTGAACCGAATTATGCCCACCCCTAAGTCCAAGTGTGATCTTAGCAAAGGTTTTAAGTCCAAGCATGTGGTCTTGGCAAGGTAAGTCCTAGTGTGACTTGGCAAGGAGAACTCGACAACCAGGATGAGGCCGAAAGAATATCTTGAAGGCAAGGAGTGAAGGATGGGGAGATATCCGAGGGACGCAAGGCTGATGGAGGAGGCTAGAAGGCTAGTTCAAGGTTGGTCGGGTATGGCCAAATGCTAAGCATGGAGACCCAACAGGTCACAGTTGACTAGGAGTTGGGTTGGAGATTTTGGACTTGAGTTTGAGTCAAGTTCAGGCTGGTCAATCGATCGGGCGATTGATTGAACCAGGGTCCAATCGATCAGTGGATCGATTGTAGTGTGCTGCGAAGGAAGGAATGACCCAATCGATTAGTCGATCGATTGAGACCATAATTCACGAGCACAGAGGCATTCCCAATCGATCGGGCGATCGATTGGGAGTTGTCGATCGATCAGCCGATCGATTGGGCAGGGGAGTTCTCGCGTGATCGCGAGAACACAGAAAGCTTCTGAATCGATCCACCGATCGATTGAGATTCGGCCGTTGGGCAGGATGCAGGTGATGGATGGCTGCGATGGAGCAGTGCTGACGTAGCAATGGATTGGGGATGGATTGGATCGATTGGGAGCACTGTTTAAAGTCTTGGCGGAGTGTTTTCTCCGTAGATCTTTGCGATTTCTTCCTGCAGTTTTCTGCAATCTTCACCAGCGATTTCCTCCGATTTTCTTGCCAGTTCTTGAGGGTTCTTGGAGTGCATCTCTAAGATTCAAGAGGCAACAACAACACACAGCAAGTAAGCAAGAAGAGTGTGTTTTCACTTATATTTTTGTATTTCTCTTCTTGTGTGAGTTGTATTTGTGTGTTTGGGTTTGTACGAGGCTTCTCTGCCTCCGGCTGCGACCGAGAAGGAGTATTTCATAGTGGAGGAGTGAGTCGGTGTGTGGATCCTTGGATTAGTCACCTCTTCTTGAGGTGGATACCAAGTAAATCCTACTTGTTAGCATTGTATAGTTTGTCTTCGAGTTGTATTCCGCTGCAAACCATCAAGACGAAGCAAACAACGTAAGCGCGCGACGAACCACTATTCACCCCCTCTAGCGGGCACAAAGGTCCCAACAATTGGTATCAGAGCGAGGTCGCTCTTCTACGGACTAACCGCCAAGAGAGCAAGAAGCTAGAGGAAGAAGAAGATGGAGAGTGAAGGACCTCTCAGATGGGACATCCGGATTCGACCTCCATACGACAAAGAGGACTTCAATTTTTGGAGGAACTGATTGGAGACTTGGTTCCAAATGTATTGGAACCAATGGATGGTCTTGGAGGACCCATTTGAAGCTCCAACGGACAAGAAGGGGAAGTGCCTCCGACCTCGGCATTGGACCGAGGAACAACGGGAACAAGCGGAGGCCGATAAGGAGGTAACTAAAATTTTGCTAAATTTATTACCTTCTAATATCATTGTGAGTGTAGGTGAACACACAAGTGCAAGTGATCTTTGGAAAAAGATCATTGCTTATCATGAGACCCCTGCATAACTCCAAGGAGTGGAGGACCCCAAGGAGAAGGGCTCATTGGTCCAAGAAGAGAAGGACTAATCGGATGTTAACACGAGTGCAACATTCGAAGAAGAAAAAGAAGAGGAGGAGAAGGAAGATGAGGAGAGATCATCCACATCTTCAAGAGAGGAAGAGGTGGAAGCATCCACATCCTCACGAATTGAAGAGGTGGAAGCACTCACACCCTCAAGAGGAGAAGAAGAAGAAGATGATGCTACCTCCACAATTCAAGCTACATCAAATGGAGAACCAAGCATCATCTCTACAAGCAAAGGTATAGAAACTTCAATTGTAAATAACAAAAATCATATCATTTGCTTTGAGTGTAGGGAGCATGGGCACTACAAGAGCAAGTGTCCCAAGTTGGCCAAGAAGAAGAGCCAAGTAGTACCCAAGGGCAAGGAGAAGCCCAAGGAGACAATCCCCACAACAAAAAAGAGCAAGGAACACATTGTGTGTTTCTTGTGTAATCAAAATGGACATGTCGAAGTCAATGCCCAAAGGGGAATAAGTCGGTCAAGGTTAAAGGAGGAAGCACAAGTCTAGGGGAAGCTTCCAAGGTAAAAACCAAGGTATCATTTAATGAACCTATTCCTTTGACACATGATAAAAAGCATGCTAGAAATAACTTTTATCATTTTGATGCTAATTATCATGAAAATAGGAGGCATGATGGCTTTAAGGATAAATATATTCCTCCTCATGCTAGATTTACCATACCTAAGTTTAGGAAGGTAGATAGCAACTTAGGCAATAATTCTAAGGACTTTAGATATATATGCCTAAAATTAGAAACGCTCAAGGATTCAATGAAAAATCAAAATCTAGGGATTTATGGAGTGAAAACCAAGTCTTGAGGACAAGACTTGATAGTTTAGAAATGACCTTAGCAAGAATGAAAAACATGCTTAGGGGTCAAAATGAGCATAACCTAGGAAAAGCTAGACAAGAGCCATCCAATGGCTATAAAGGTTTGGGATACAAACCTAAAGTCAAGAAGGATGTGACTTCTTTTCATAGGGTTCCATATAGCTATAGGACCAACCCTAGGTGTAAAGGTCAAGTCAAGGATACTAGGGAAGGAATCCCTAAAGGTTCTTTTGGCAAGACCAATGTGACTAAGACTTCTAAGAAGTCTAACAAAGTCACAAAGAAAGTCACAAGGGAGGTCATCCCTAAAGTTGATCTAGTAAAGGTGACTAAGGCTCCAAAAAGACCTAATAAAGTGACAAAGAAGGTTACAAAGGAAACAATCCCTAGAGTTGACCTAGTAGAAGTGACCAAGGCTTCTAAGAAGCCGAGAAAGGTCCTTAGGAAGGTAAATAGGGAAGTCATCCCTAGTGAGTACCTAGAGCATCCAAGGAGCACCAATAGGTTTTGGGTTCCTAGCAGCATATTCTCTACACCCTAGATGAGTTTAGAGAGTGTCAACTTTAATTAGAAAGGTAGTTAACCTAACCTTGGTAAAGTTGACACTTGAGAGCATTTTCAAGGTTTCACTAACCTTTGAAAATGAAAAAGGATTATTAGTGTTACTCTTTGAAAGAGTAAAATATGTCAAAATTTGAGGAGTTGAATCTAATTTAAATTGATACACTTGAGAGAAGCAAAAGTAATGCCAAATTTGGAATTCGGCATTTGCTTATGGAATTAAGGGAAATGTAAACCTTAATCTAAATTGTCACTCTTGGAAAAGATGACATGTGCCAAATCTTAAGGAATTATGTTTGAATTAAATTGGCACAATTGAGAAAACATAAGAAATACTAAATTGCGGTTTTGGTATTTTTTTTTAGGGTAATTAAAGAAAAATCTAGATCCTAATGTAAGATGTTTACTCTGTGGAAGAGTAAAATGTGTCAAACTTTGAGGATTTGAACTTAATTTAAATTGACACATTTAGAAAAGGATAAGAAATGTTAAGTTAGGATTTTGACATTTTCTTAGAAGGTTAAAGGCGAATCTAAGCCTTAATTTGATTTCATTTACTCTTTGAAACAGTAAAATGTGTCATACTTTGAGGAATTTGTTTAATTTAAAATGACACAAATTTAGAAAGGGAAAAGAAATGTCAAAATTGGGTTTTGGCATTTTCATGGGAAATCATGGGCAATCTAGGGTTAAATTTTGAGTTAGCTAGGGTTAAGAATACTTAGATAGGTAATCTAGATAAATTTTATTTATGCTAACTTGCCATGATTATTTGCCCATCATATGCCATGACATTATATTTAGCATTCATTTTTATTATGAAAAATACAAAAATGTCATGTCATGTCATACACACATCATGTGGCTATAGCATGTTTTTCTTTTGAAAATTACTTATTTTGATGTATGCCATGTAACATCATGCATTATTTTAATTCCCTTGCTATTAAGGACAAATGACATCTATTATAAATGGTAAATATTCCAACAAGTGGGATTATACCAAATGCCATTCTAGGTGAATGATCATAAGTCTTATAATGCCTAGATAGGTATGCATGATCCTTTAGTTTAGGGCAAAACCAAATATACATCTCACAAGAACTATAAGGTGACTTGAATGTGTTTTAATACACATTAGATACAAGTGAGATGTTAGGATGGTGAACAAAACTCAAGATGTTGATTTAGTGCATCTTGTTGAGTTTTAGGTTCATCAAAGCATATAGTCATGTGATTTTCAATCATTGGGAAAGCTAATGTACAAGTTATGTGCATTGAGCCCAAAGAACATGATTGGATATTGGTTTTGAAAATGATTTTAAAATGCTTTTTGAAAACCTTGGTGAAGACTATCTTTTGATAGTAATCATCATTGAAAAATTAGACACAAACTAGGAGAAAACATTGAAGTTTTCAAGGGTTTTCAAAGTTGTGTCAATATTTGAAAATAGGAAGTATTTTCATAGAAAAATATTTTTTCTTGATAAAGTATACCCTAAATAATGACTATATGAGTTTTCATGATTTTTAGATTTTTGTAAAATTTTTAGGGAGTTTCTGAATTTCGCTGAAACTAGATTTCAGAGAAATCAGAAACCCAATCGATCAGCCGATTGATTGGATTGGGTTCAATCGATCAGCCGATCGATTGGGAATCCAATTCCCACGAACAGAAGGGTAATGAATCGATCAGCCAATCGATTGACCCAGTCTGGATCGATCAGTCGATCGATTCAGAGGGAATTTCTACGAGCAGTAGCTTGTGGAATCGATCAATGGATCGATTGAAGTGATTTCAATCGATTGAGTCCCAACTTCAATCGATTGGGAAGTCTAATTTTGACCTGAAAAGCCTGATTTCAGCATTTCAAGTCACTTTGAGTCCTGTTAACCACTCCAAACCCTCTGGAATACATTTGTATACATTTAGGGGGAGTTTTTCATGATGAAAACAAGTATGGATTGGTTAAGAGAAACTAAAGTGACGTTTAGGATAGGGTTTAGTTTCAATTCTGAATTTTGGAACCTTAAAACTTCAAGTTTTGGTTTTCAAGGGTGATTAACCATTTCTAACCCTTTGGAATATATTTGTATACACTTAAGGGGAGTTTACATGATGAAAACAAGCATGATTTGGTTAATGTCGACTTAGGTGAAGTTTAGGTTGAGATTTAGTTTCATTATTGAATTTTGAACCTCAAAACTTCGAGTTTTGGTTTTCCTAATTATTTAGGAACCCCAAGTCATTGTTGGTGTAATGATAGAAGTTTGACTATATTTTTAGGGGGAATTACTCTTTGAAAATATAAAAAAATCTTTTCAAAAGACCTTGTAAGGGGGTTAAACCTTCGTGATGAATTAATACTCAGGGTCGAGTATTGGGGAGTAATGGAAGATTGGTTATCTTCATTGCTAGGATGATAAATGCTCTCGGATGAGCATTGTAGAGTAGATTATTGCTCAAGGGGGAGCATTGGGTTAATGAAGGGGATCGGACCTTCATTGGTAAAGTGAAAAATGCTCTTAGATGAGCATTGAGAAGAAGATTACTACTCAAGGAGGAGCATTGAATACAATGAATGAGAGTTTCATTGGGAAGTTGATGCATGCTCTAGGATGAGCGTTGTGAAGTGAAGTAGAGCTCAAGGGGGAGATTTGGCGACAATGAAGACTATGAGATCTTCAGTGTGGGGTTGTTAACAACATATGAGGTTGTAAACAACGAAGAATTAACTCTTATGGAGAAGAGTTTGTTTTCTGGTTTTGATGTGTGACAAACGGGGGGAATTGGAGGTTAAGTTAGACCTTCATCTCAAGCAAGGGGAGTTTGCCCTTTAGGAAAGGGAGAGAATGAAGGAAACCTTCATTCATGCTTTATCATGGAGGTAAGGCTATGAGATTTAGCCTTGGAGTAAAGAAGAGGTTAAGGCTATGAGATTTAGCCTTGGTGTAAAGAAGAGGTAAGGCTATGGGATTTAGCCTTGTGATAAAGAAGAGGTTAAGGCTATGGGATTTAGCCTTGGTGTAAAGAAGAAGTTAAGGCTATGGGATTTAGCCTTGGTATAAAGAAGAGGTTAAGGCTATGGGTTTTAGCCTAACTTAGAGTTATTGTCAAACATCAAAAAGGGGGAGATTGTTGGGGCAATTTTCCTTGGTCAAGTTTAACCAGTTTGACTAAGATTGAGTTGAGTCAAGCTTGAGTCGGGATTTGAGTTTTGATGTTTGACAATATAAGAAGATTGCTGGAGCAATCGTCCGGTTATGGAGATGGTCAAAGGGTTGACCAGGTTGATAAGAAGACAAGTCAAGTAGGTCAGGGATGACAGGAGACTTGACTGGGTAAGTCCTAACTGGAGATTAGGTGTCTGGAAGTCCTAACTCGAAGTTAGGTAGTGGTAAAGTCCTAGTGAGGAGTCAGGCAATTGGAAAGTCCAAGTGTGATCTTGGTAAAAGAGAAAGTCCTGGTGAGGAGCCAGGCAATTGGAAAGTCCAAGTGTGATCTTGGCAAAGGAGAAAGTCCTGGTGAGGAGCCAGACAATTGGAAAGTCCAAGTGTGATCTTAGAAAAGGTTGTAAGTCCAAGCATGTGGTCTTGGCAAGGTAAGTCCTAGTGTGACTTGGCAAGGAGAACTCGACAACTAGGATGAGGCCGAAGGAAGCTCTTGAAGGCAAGACGTGAAGGATGGGGAGATATCCGAGGAACGCAATGCTGATGGAGGAGACTAGAAGGCTAGTTCGAGCTTGATCGGGTGTGGCCAAATGCTAGGCATGGAGACCTAACAGGTCACGGTTGACCAGGAGTTGGGTTGGAGATTTTGGACTTAAGTTTGAGTCAAGTTTAGGCTGGTCAATCGATCAGGCAATCAATTGAACCAGGGTCCAATCGATCAATGGATCGATTGGAGTGTGCTGCGAAGGAAGGAATGTCCCAATCGATTGGTCGATCGATTGGGACCATAATTCGCGAGCACAGAGGCCTTCCCAATCGATCGAGTGATCGATTGGGAGTTGTCGATCGATCAGCCGATTGATTGGGTAGGGGAGTTCTCGCGCGATCGCGAGAACACAGAAAGCTTTTGAATCGATCCACCGATTGATTTAGATGTTCCCAATCGATCGATCAATCGATTAGGATTCGACCGTTGGGCAGGATGCAGGTGATGGACGGCTGCGATGGAGTGGTGCTGACATGGCAATCGATTGGGGATGGATTGGATCGATTGGGAGCACTGTTTAAAGCCTTGGCGGAGCGTTTTCTCCGCAGATCTTTACGATTTCTTCCTGCGGTTTTTTGCGATCTTCACCAGCGATTTCCTCCGAGTTTCTTGCTAGTTCTTGAGGGTTCTTGGAGTGCATCTCCAAGATTCAAGAGGCAACAACAACACACAGCAAGTAAGAAAGAAGAGTGTGTTTTCACTTGTATTTTTGTATTTCTCTTCTTGTGTGAGTTGTATTTGTGTGTTTGGGTTTGTAAGAGGCTTCTCCACCTCCGGCTACGACCGAGAAGGAGTATTTCATAGTGGAGAAGTGAGTCAGTGTGTGGATCCTTGGATTAGTCACCTCTTCTTGAGGTGGATACCAAGTAAATCCTACTTCTTAGCATTGTATAGTTTGTCTTCGAGTTGTATTCCGCTGCAAACCATCAAGATGAAGCAAACGACACAAGCGCACGATGAACCACTATTCACCTCCTCTCTAGCGGGCACAAAGATCCCAACACCCTATTACAAATTGATTGGAAAATTTGAATTGTGAAATCCAGTTAGTTGATTGACAAAAAAAACTAGCTGCTAGATTGTTTGGTTGTTTCTTCATCTAAACAGTACGATTGTGATCTTCATGCCTTTCTCCAATGAGTCATACTTGATAGACAATGTAAATATCCATCATCTAGAATTGGAAATGCATTACCTAATCAAAACTTGAAGAACTATTGTGTGTTAAGTTCTTTGTGCATTTCAATGATCAGTGGGCATTTCAATGATCAATGGACATTTCAAGTATAGTTTTTGTTCTTTCATTGGTCATTGGATATTCCATTTTCTCTATGAAGCTTATTTTTAATTGATTCAAAAGCTATGGAAGAAGGGGTTATCTTAAGTGCAAGAATTTGAACCTTTTTAAAAAAAAAAAACTGCAGAAGCTAGAAATACAGAAATTCAATTATGTATTGTCACTACTGGTTACATAAATTTTATTTGGCTGTGTATTGATGCATTATGAGTGCAATTTAGGATGTAGAGGTGAAGTGTTATCTGAAAAAAAATCAAATTGAAAAAATATATATAATGCTGAATTGCTGCGTTTAAAGGAATCTGAAATTGATGCATCAGTTATCATGAGTTGTGTGCCAGGGATCTATTACAAATTCTTGATCAGTAAGATCCCAATGGAGCACCTAACCTTCTAGTACCATTTGATATTTCAACGTCTTCAACATCTTATCATGATTTGAGCATGCAACTATGATGGATGTAAAGTTTGGAAAATTGTTCAGCTCTACTCCAGTGCTGGAATCAGATGTCTTATAAGGGACTAGAGTCTATATGGAATGAGAAAGAATTAGAATTGAAGAAGAATGCAGCTAACAACACAACATGAGCTTTTCAGGGATCAATTTGGTTATCTTTTCAGCCAGCAGATCAGAATCTGATTCTCTAGTCTTGGCAGTCCTAAATTTCTTGAGCTAAAATCTGAATTTGATGTTGGAATGTGGATTGGAGATTTAGGATAGTTGAACTACTCTTATAGTCTCCCTAATCTTATATAAAGACTCTTTGGAATGAAGAGTCATGACTGTCACGTATTTATGTAAAGACTTATTCCAATTGCTTTCCATGATTTATTTTCTAATAATGTTTGGCAGGCATTCATAGAATTGAGTCTTATTTTCAGAGATTTATCATCGAGGGTTATTATGACAATAGAAATGCTTCGACTAGAAATAGAAATACCTTTGATACAATGTAAACTTAAGCGCATATTTCCACTCATCTTTTTTTATTCAATAGAACATCTACCAATTCATTTTCCTTACAAGGATGACTAGCTGGTCCTGTGCAGTACATATGAATGTATTCATTTGAACAGTTTTTGAGGTGATTAAAGAATAATGTTCATAACAAAGTAAGAATAGAGGGGTCAATATGTAATACGTATTTGGTTAAAGAAGTATCTTCTTTGTGCTCATATTATTTTGTTGATAATGTGAAAGCAAGACATCACAAGTATTCTCGAAATATTGATGATACTCAGCTGATAGACCCAAGGATGCCTTCTATTTTTGAGTTTTCTAGTAAGCCAATGAGTGGATTTATTTGTAGATGGTTAAATGCAAAAGAATACCATACTACAAGAACATACATACTCCTCAACTGTAATGAGATCAAACCCTATATAAAATGAGTTAACTATTGGATCGGTAGCCCAACTTGAGGAGGGTGAATAGCTTGCAAATTAGAACCTTTCTCTTGCTATCAAACTAGCAAGGACACACTATTTGATTAAAAAATAGTTAACATAAAAGACAAGGGGCACGAAGAGTTACTTGGTTTGCAACTTAGGAAATTGCTAATCCAAGGCGGTAGAAGTGCACTAACAGAAACTCCTTCTTCGATAACAATCAAAGGCAGAGAAGCCTCTTACAATAATTGAACATACTAGCAATTAAAACAAAAATTACAAAGGTTAAGAACGAGTGTTTTAATTAAACTTCGAGCTCAAGGTCTCTTTTTATAGCCTCTAGTCAATTGACCATTTGGTTGATGTGGCATAGCTGGGCACCTCCAGTGATCCAGGACGCGTCCAATGGGCTGAGTTGTTATTCGCTTTACTACCAACGTTCTGCTCATCTGACATGTTGGAGGTGCCTTGAGTAATTAGAGGCACCTCGCGCGAGTAATTCGAAGTGCCTCGAGTCATCTAGGGTGCCTCGAGTCCAACTGTCACGGTTATCCTCTTCGCAATAAATCCTTCTGCTCATTCGAGGCACCTCGGTTGGTACCTCAAGTCTTTGAGTCTTCGGGGCGCCTCGAGTCTTGGGGGCATTTGGAAAGGTCAACCATATCAGTTGGCCATTCTTCGTTTCACTCGCCTAGGTAATGATCTGACCATCTAAGGTTGATTTTACTCGAATTCAACTCCGACCTTCTCCTCGAGCAGACTTCCTCCTGGATTCTCGTCCCTTGAATACACTGCATGCATCCTTCTCGCTCCACCAGTATACTCTTCTATAGCTTTTCGTCCCTCAGATGCAACGAGCCCGTCGACTCCCTTTCCCTATCATCATTCACACTTGCTGCATCTTCCGCTCGACTTCATGTGTTCATAAGTCCCTATGCACGTAAACACAAGGTATTAAACACACACGCCTACCTTAATTCGGTTGATCAACATCAAAGCTAACCTAAGGTACTTACAATAACTTATATATATTTAAACATTTATCCCCTTGTGTTTGTTTATTATAACATATGTCTTAAAATTACCTTCCTTGACAGCTTTTACGAACAACAACAACTACAAAATCTATCAATAAATGTAAGTAAGGTAGAAAGAAAATTAAACAAGGAATTTGCATTATGATTTCAAATTTATATAAGTTAGAGACTAAATTATTTTTCATTCTAGTGTATTATATAATCAGTAATTTATATCGCAACTACTTTTATAGATGAAGGACCATACAATATCAAATGTGCAAGATAAAAGAATAATAAATCTTGCATTAGGACTTCTCCGTGACATAAAAGTCTATTCTGGTTACTATGTTAATGACTTTAATTTCACGTAGCACAACGTGATTCATACACACTAACCTATAATTCAGGTATTTGTGTAAAAGGATCTATCAACAACCCTAATACTGAATTTGATTACTATGGTAGACTTGAAAAAATCATTGAGAATGAATATCCTGTTTTACCCATAAAAAAGTATGTGTTATTTAAATGTTCATGATATGATCCAACTCCAATAAAAGGTACTAGAATACATTCAAACTATAATTTAGTTGAAGTTAATGTAAATAAATAAAAGATTTAACAAGTTTGAACCTTTCATTTTCGCGGTACAACTGGTCAAGTTTTCTATCTAAATACCTAACGATTGTCAAGTATTTAAGATTTTCTTTTCTTCTCTTTGTGAAGAGAGGAAGATCTAGTGAATGATTATTAATTTGTCGAATGAAGTTTCGCTTAACCATAGAAATGTCAAACTTCATCACAACCCAAAACTATTGTGCATTTTAAAAATGAGGAAGTGGAGATACATTCTGTTGATATACAAATTCAATCCATATCCCAATTACTTGTAAATGACAATATCACTTATAAGGAAACAGATAATGGAAAGATGTTCAATAGTGAGGAGCTTGATGTACTAGAGTCTAGCGATGAAGACTTACAAATTATTAATATTAATGGTTCAAATTCTTAAATCTCACTAGTTCTACCCTAAAAGTCATTAATGTTAAGGCAAATTTATTTTTATATATAAATCTCACTAGTTCTATCCTAAAAGTCATTATTGTTTTGATTTGATTAATATTTTGAATGTGTATGTGCTATAATATTGTTTTGCAAATATAGTTATGTCGAATCCTGTACTAGTGCATATTGGCCAGAATGTTTTGAGAATTATAAGGGATTGGTAAGTACTGATTTTATTAATAATTCAAATTCATCTACTTTTTTATTTATTATTTCGAATAATGAAAGTATTTTCATGCAGTTTTACTCCTAACGATCATCATGTATCTACGTACATTACTGATACGTCATGTTGTGAGTGGCCAAAAAGGTAATGTGACATCGATAGTTAAGATAATATGGCGGTCAAAGTCAAGATGAGGTGGTAGTCAAAATCAGGATGTACGTATCCGAACAAACCACTTCTAAAAGTAGGGCTCCTAGCATAAATCCAAGCGGAGACAGAGCCGATTGGATCTACGGGAAGTGTGCACTTTTGGTTCTATATTGAGGCATGTAGACCAAGACCTAAAAGATTTTTATTATGCAAAATTTTTGATAACTAATTTGAATATTATTGATATTGTATATTAAATATTCATTTATACTAATTTTCTTAATATTATTGCAGAAAACTATACCTAGGAGCCTAGATACGAGGCAACATTTAAAGCTACATGGAACAATTATTATACCAAATTATATAAAGATTTATTATACAAATGGAGAGAAAAAGGAACAAGATCATCCCATATATCAGTTGTGATTTGGGATACATGGAGGAATAGTTAGGCTGCTCTAAAATGGCGACAAAATTCAATGATGGGTCAGAACAATAGAAATAAAGATCTTGCTGGCCCAAGCACTGAAGCCACAAACCATACTGTTGGATCACGATCTATTGTAGAGCATACAATAGGCTTGGCAAGTTTATAAAATAAAGTTTAAACTATAATTTTTAAATTATTAATGAGCTTATTTTAATTTATAATAACATTTGTTTATATAGGAAAATAAATTACAGAGACCCCCACTTGTTGGGAGGTATATATTTACGAAGACACACCAAAAAAGGATAACACATTTATCAATCCTCGATGAAAGACTATAGATGTAAGAATATAAATGTTTATTTTAGTTCACAATTAACAATAACTAACTTTATTAATGGTATATTTGATACTAATTTTTTTTTTTCGTTTTACATATAAAATGACTAATTGAGTTGCACAAGCGTCTCAACCTGCTATAGAGGGAGATGTGTGTCAGACTTTATCCACCAATGTTATAAATGAGATTTATTATGATGTCGGTGGAACGAAAAATACCCTCTATGAGCTTGGCTCCTAGGCAAAAGTCACTTATGAGCGTGTGAGGGCTCCAAGGAGTCGTCCTCCCTATTCTTCATCATCTATTGAAGTGGAAGCGTCAAGGAAAGAAAATCAAATATTGAAGGATCATATGATGACAGTATAGGCATTGATTGATGATCGGGTCTAGACGGCAGTAAAGCGACATGTGTAAAATTCTTCCCTCTCTTCCCATTAATGAGTCCTTCTGCTTTTTCAACATGTGCAAAATGCTTTTGACTCTTAGGAGACTTAGGATCTGAATGCTACCGATAAGCAGCTTAGTCCGAGCCATGTTGACTTAACTTTCTTTTTATCACTTATAAAAAATACAAAATATTTTTTTTTAATTTTGGTACTATAAATAATTTTGAGTTCTTGTATATCTAGTTTAACTTTAGAATAATATACGAGTAAGATTATTTCAAAATAGAAAATGTAGCAAAGTTTAAATCATATTAACGCTAGGCAAGATATAGTGATTATCTTGCAAACTGGCGAGAAGAGGGGAATTTAGGAGAAGGCAAAAAGAGATAACTATTATCCTCCAGGTATTTTCGAAAAAAGAAAATATTATTCAATAATAGAGGATCATCTCTATGATACAAAGAAATGAAAGAAATTCCAACATATGGACTCTAATTCCTATCTTGTAAAGAAAGAAAAGAAACTCTATAAAACAAAGAAAACAAATTTCTAATGGATTCATAATTATAAAATTTCTAAACTAACTCAAAATATAAAAATATACAATACAGAAATTATCCAAAAAAACCTTAAATACCAAAAAAGTAAAATTTACTAAGAATAATAGTAAAAATCTATGAATCTTCCTCTATCATTCATCCCAAGTTGAAAAAAAATCGTCCTAAGTTCAGACAAGTATCAAGTGGTAACCTAGGACATCTCCTTAGCAAAAGTGAGGGACTGCCTATTGTTGACTGTTTTACTAAATTGTCCCATAGGCTCTTCCACAACTCCATTTTTCCCAACTGTTAAAACCATCTGGAATATAATCTCCATTGCATTTGGCATCTCTGCTTCACCGTCCAAATGTTGAACAATACTAGATAACTTTTCAACTCGATCGTATGCAATAAGAAATCCTCTCTCAGCCCAAGAGAAAACTTGTAATGGATTTGTGAAATCCAATTCTTCTAAAATATTTTGAGAGATGTCATCCTTTTGATGACATTGCTGGTTGAGAAAGTGTGCTTCAGTTGTCAACGTCGTGATTGGGTCGCACTGCTGAATAATTACTTTCCAAATAGCTAATATCACCAGTTCGGATAAAAATGATTAAAGACTTTGTCCGGCATCAAGCTTTTCTTGAGTTAATTCTGTTAGAGCATTGACATAATGGCTCAGAAACTGAATCCTAGAGAAAGGATGCTCTGATGTTGTCCCATGCAATTCTTCGGATGTAGTAAAAGAAGCTTGTGACGGTGACGAAAAAGAAGGAGCATGACTGTCCTTGGTGTCTGCATGATGTATTGAAAACTGCTCCTCAGATTTAACTGGACCTACATTTCATCTTTAGTCATATTTGTAAGTACCGTGGATAAGTTTTAATATGATCAACTAGATTAAGTTATGTCATGTTTGTGTTTATGCCTTGTGTTTAAATATGCAGGAACTTAGGAGCACAAGAAATCGAGCGGAAGACACGGTAAACAAGAAGAATGACATACAAATCGAGTTAACGGACTCGATATATCCGAAGGACAAGAAGTTGCGGAAGAGTACACTAACGGACGAGAAGGACACACACGGTGCTTTCGAGAGACGAGAAGCCGGAGCGAAAGCCTGTTCGAGGAGAATGTCAGAGTTGGATTTTGGTGAGTTTAACTCCGGATAACCAGAGCATCACCCACGCGAAGAAGATCAGCTGAGGAGCTGAATGCCTCATGGAAGATGCTTTCAATGGCTTGAAAGATGTCTCCCATGAACAGTACGAAAGTGTCTTCCAGCCTGTTGGAGACGCCTTCAATACCTGTTAGCCTAAGATAAAGTTTTATCTTCGGCCGATAAAACTTAACCGATTAAAGACGTCTTGGACCCACTTGAAGGCGCCTCCAAGCCACGGATAGGATTTTCTAGGAGCTATAAAAAGATCCCCGGAAATAGGAATTAAACAACTTCTTCTGTATTAACTTTCCTAGTCATTTCTGAGCTGCCAAATGTGTAAAAGGCTTCTCCGCCTTCAACGAAGGAGCTCTTTAGTGAGTTTTTTAACGTCTTGAATTAATAACCACCTAAGTTGTAACCAAGTAAAACTTTGATCTTTTATCTATTTTTTTAAGTTGTTTTCATTAATGTTAATTGTCTATGTTTGCTTAATTTAATTGTGAATTCTTGTTAAGCAAAAGTAAGAGATATTTTTTTTAACTATGATCACAGGCTATTCATCCCTCTCTAACCGACCGCATCAGGACCAACAATATTCAATTTGCAATTGGGAACCATACTTGTGGAATTTTCATTCAAGGATGGCTGCAAAAAAGGTGTACAAGTCTCCATGGATGCAAAATGGTCTTGTTCAATGAATTCCAATGAGTCAAAAACTCTTATACTATTTAAGCACGTAAAACTCTTTTCCATGCTTGCAATTTTCGAGTTAGAAACATCTGATAAAAGTGATGGCCCAGCATCATCTGCACCATCATCTAGAGGGTTTTTAGATTCACTAGGTGTATCAATTGTCCTGAGTGTGGCTAGGAAATTGTGATTGAAGGATTCTTCAAATGACAACCTCTCAACTGGATTTCGACGGAGAAGTCTCCTGCATATGTGTGTACAATCAGGATGTAAACTCACATCTTCTGGAAAATGCAGTTCATGAGATGCCATTATATTCAGAAAAGGCTGGCGATGCATATCACTGTCAAAAGGTAAACTTCCAAATGACCAGCTGGAACAAAATTGTGCCAACACTCCACAAGTCAGCCTTGGCATCATATTTTCTGTCTTGAATTATCTCAGGAGCCATGTATAAAAGAGAACCACAAAATCTGTCAGCTAATCCTTGTGGCATTAAGTATCTTGCAAAACCAAAATCGCTAATCTTCAAAACTGCAGTTTCATCCCTAATTGATAACAGAAGGTTCTATGGTTTGAGTTTCCTGTGAATGAGATTATTCTCGCGCAGTACTTTCAATCCTTCAGCGAGTTGCCTTAAGAAGTGTCTGGCAACATCCTCCAAAGTGAGAACAGGAATGCCCTACATTAGGGCCTGAAGAGCACATATGGCAATCTCAGTGACGATGACCTGAGCACTGGGTATGGGTATGGCCACGTTCTTCTTCTTTTAGCTCCTGCTTCTGCTTCAATGCCTCTCTCTGCCTTGGAACTGAGCTGAACGTGGCTCTTAGAGAAGGGAAGTCTTCAGCCTCTAAGATCACAGCTTTCTCCAAAAACCGTTGTGCAGATGCAGCCTTCTGAGGTTGACCTCCTGGACGAGCATTGGTTGGCATGTAAGGGTGACATGCATGGCCACCACTTGTGATGGTTGATCTCCCCAACTGAACTTGGCCTCTGATGCTGTCATCCTTCTCTAGCACAGAAGGTGATGTTGGTGGAATCGATGGCTTACTGCAGCCTAAAATCTAAGAGCCAGTGCGTGATCCGAGTCCTAGGCTTCCATGGCTAGCAACGAAAAATGAAGAAGCATGATCGAGACACTCATGTTCCCTTCTTAGAGAGGGCAGATTTAAGGGGAGTGGAACATCAAGCTCCTTCTTCTTGTCTTTACATGGAACAGATTTAGGTGGAATCTGGGACCAAAAGGAACAAATTTACTTCTCATCCTCCTTTTCATCTTCTCTCAATTCTTGATCTTGGCCTTTTTTTGTCGGTCGTGTAAACGTCGCAAGTGCTCCCACCATGCCGATGCTAGACCTCTGAGTTTGAAGACAACTATGTTCACCTTCATCCGATGCGGAACTTGCTTATTGTCGAACTGACGTCGGACAAGATAGCGATTATCTTATGAGCAGATGAGAAGTGGAAACTGAGGAAAATGCAAGAAGAGAAGAATTGCTCTACTTTGTTGATTCAATCAACAACATTCTTAGTCTGTGAGGTACTATAAAATTCTATTAAAACAACTCGAAATTCAAGGTCTCCATGTTGATCCTCTCGACCACGTACCTCACTGATCTCGTCCGGAAACTAAGTTAGATGTGGGTATTAGTGACGATGGCAAGAACATTGACAAAGAGAGGAAACTGGGGCCTAGGAGAGAGGATCGCTAATGGTACCCACGACCCTGCAAACACCGTAAACCAAGCACCCGGAAGCGTTAGAGCGAGAACCAGGGAAGAGGTCCCTGGCGCAGGGCTGACACTCGAGCCAAAAGAGAAGCTGAGCTAAAAAAAGATGAAGAACAGTAAATGTGTGCGCATAAGTAAGATTGTTGTCTAGCACGTACCTATCCAACGAAGAGGACCTCTCTTTCTATACTGCCTTCGGTAACCTCCACAATTATAAGGCATCAGAGAATGTCGAATTTCAGGGTGTGTTAGATGAAAGAAGATATATGACCGACTTCCATTGGGTCAACGAAGGTTCCACGGTTTGTATGTAGCAAAGTATTGGAATATTCCCTAACGAATAGCTGTTATTCTCTGACAAGTTGTTGCAATTCTCTGACAGCGTTATCCCCCTAGGGGTCTGACCAGCTAAGAGGCCAGTCGGGAGTAAGGCTGGGATGATGCCCAGGAGAAGCAAAGGGACTGATTGTTGGTTTATGTTTACTTGCCTTATGGGCTCGTGGTTCCTTCGAGTTTGCAACTGCACCGCTATTATCACAATAAATTGTGATGATTTTGGGCAAACCAGGAATCACATCTAAGTCCATTAGAAAGTTCCTGAGCCATACTGCTTCTTTAGCCGCCTCAGAGGCTGCTACATACTCAGCTTCCATGGTTGAGTCTAAAACGCATTTCTGCTTAACACTCCTTCATGCAATGGCTCCACCTCCCAAAGTAAACACATAGCCTGATGTAGACTTACTGTTGTCCCTATCTGATAGGAAATCTGAATCCGTGTAACCCACAGGGAGCAAATCGTCTGCTTGATAAACTAGCATATAATCTCTAGTCCTTCTCAGGTATTTTAATATATGCTTTACCGCAGTCCAATGTCCTTGTCCAGGGTTACTCTGATATCTGCTAACCATGCCCATGGCAAAACAGATATCAGGTCTCATACATAGCATTGCATACATTAGGCTTCCTACAGCCGAAGTATAAGGAACTGCTTTCATGTCCTCTATCTACTTTGATGTCTTCGGAGACATCTCTTTAGATAGAGTTACTCCATGCCTAAAAGGTAAGAAACCTTTCTTGGAATCCTGCATGCTAAAACGAGCAAGGATTGTATCTATATATGAAGCTTGGGACAGACACAACATTCTTTTCTTGCGATCCCTTATAACTTTGATCCCAAGAATGTGTGCACAATCTCCTAAGTCCTTCATATCAAATTGTTTGGACAACCATACCCTTACGTCCGATAATACCTTGACATTGTTGCCAATTAACAAAATATCATCTACGTATAGTACAAGAAATACCACCACGTTTCCGTTACACTTCTTGTATACACAAGACTCATCCGGACACTGAATAAATCCATATGACTGGATCACTTCATTAAACCGGATGTTCCAAGACCTTGAAGCTTGCTTCAGTCCATAAATGGACCGATTGAGCTTGCACACTAGATGCTCTTTGCCTTTTTCAATGAACCCTTCTGGTTGCTTCATATGGATGTTCTCTTCAAGACTTCTATTAAGGAAAGTTGTCTTGACATCCATTTGTCAAATCTCATAATCCATATGAGCAGCAATGGATAAGAGTATCCGGATAGACTTAAGCATGGCTACCGGTGAAAAAGTTTCCTCATAATCGATTCCCTCTTTCTGAGTGTACCCTTTCGCAACAAGCCTAGCTTTGAAGGTTTCTACCTTCCCGTCTGTCCCTCTTTTCCTTTTGTAGATCCACTTGCATCCAACGGCTTTTACACCATCGGGTGGTTCTACAAGCTCCCAGACTTTATTAGAGTACATAGACTCTATTTCAGAATTCATTGCCTTTTGCCAAGATGCTGCATCTATATCTTTGAGTGCTTCATCATATGTTCGGGGATCAGGTTCATGTTTACCCGGGATCAAGTCCGAAGACTCTCCCAAAAACATGAATCTATCAGGCTGCCTTACAACCCTCCCACTACGACGAGGCACTGTCTGTGGTTGTGTATCATGTGTGACACGTGTTGCAGTCTCTTGTGGTACTTCATCTTGTACTGTTGGTACTAAGGTAGACGTGTCCTCTCTAAGTTCTTCTAAAACAACTTTGCTACTGGGCTTGTGATCCATTATATAGTCTTCTTCTAAAAACTGGACATTGGTGCTAACAATGACCTTCTGGTCTTTAGGACTGTAAAATAAATCACCTTTCGTTCCTCTGGGATACCCTACAAACACGCGAACTTTTGTACGAGATTCTAACTTTTCAACTTCTGGTTTCAGCACATGTGTTGGACTACCCCAAATCCGAATATGTCTTAAACTAGGCTTTCGCCCATTCCACAATTCTGTGGGAGTAGTAGAAACTGATTTAGAAGGTACTAAGTTCAGAATGTACATTGCCATTTCCAGAGCGTATCCCCAAAACGAATTTGGTAATTCTGAATAACTCATCATCGATCTAACCATTTCCATAAGAGTCCTATTCCTTCGTTCTGCCACACCATTCTGTTGGGGTGTACCAGGTGCGGACAGTTGGGATTGAATCCCGGCCTCTGATAAGTAATTCCTAAACTCTCCTAAGAGGTATTCGCCACCACGATCAGATCGTAGTGTCTTGATACTTTTACCTAGTCGTTTCTCCACATCAGCCTTGTACTCTTTGAACTTATCAAAGCACTCGGACTTACGGCGCATTAGGTAAATGTATCCGTATCTTGAATAATCGTCTATAAAAGAGACAAAATATTCAAAATCACCTCTTGCCTGGACAGACATAGGACCACACAAATCAGAATGAACCAATTCTAACACTTCTTTGGCTCTATACCCCTTGGCCTTAAAAGGCCTTTTGGTCATTTTACCTTCCAAGCAAGATTCACAAGTTGGAAAATTTTCCAACTCTAATGAACTCAAAAGTCCATCAGCTATAAGCCTCTAAATCCTACTTAAGTTAATATGACCAAGCCTTAGATGCTAAAGATATGCTTGGTTCATTTCCGAAGGTTCTTTTCTCTTATTAGAGTTAGAAGATGAGTTATAAATTTCCATGTTTTGCTTTGTGGGAGAAATTGGATTTAAAGTATACAAATTGCCAACTAATGCACCAGAATAGATAATCTCTTTATTTCTCTTAATAACTACATCGTTAATAAAGGAAACTGAATATCCATCCAAAAATAGTTTAGAAACTGAAATTAAATTCTTTCTAAAACTGGGTACATAAAGATAATTTCTTAAAACCAAATTTCTATTCCTATTAAAAGATAAGTAGACATCTCCCACTGTAACAACCGCCACCTTAGTAGCATTACCCATGTAGACGGTAATCTCTCCTTCAGTTAGTCGTCGGGTTTCCTGGAACCCCTGCAAGGAATTGCAGACATGATCAGTGGCTCCCGTATCTACACACCATGTGCTGGTAGATAACACCGCTAAACATGTTTCAACAACTATAGCAAGAGATATACCTTTGTTGTTTTGATTCCTACGAGGACAGTCCGCCTTCCAATGCCCTGACTGCTTGCAGATGAAGCACTTGCCCTTCGGCTTCTTCATTCCAGTTTTAGGTCCTGTACTCTGAGATTTATTCAGTTTCTTTGCTGGACCAACTTGTTTCTTCTTCTTCTTTCCTTTCGGTTTAGAAGTAGAACCATTTTCAGCATAGTGAATATGAGAATTGTGACGAAACAAACCTTCTGCTGCCTGAAGTTCTGTCAGTAGTTCCACTAATGAATATACCCTTTTGTTCATATTGTAATTCAGGCGGAATTGCTCAAAACTTCTAGGTAGTGTTTGGAGGATCATATCGATCTGGGTTTCCCCATCAATTTCTCCTCCAAGGATCTGTATTTCGTTCAGATAAGCCATCATCTTTAGGATATGATCCCTCACAGGAGTACCCTCTTGCATGGTGGCTGTCATTATCTTTCTCATGGCTTCTTGTCTAGAAGCCCGATCCTGATGACCAAAGAGTTCCTTGAGATTGTTCATAATATCACAAGCTGTTGGTAAATCTTAATGCTGATGTTGCAATACATTTGACATTGAAGCCAAAATGTAACACTGCGCCATCTCATCTGCCTTTACCCATTTCTTATGATATTCAATCTCCTCTTGGGTAGATTCACCAGTGGGTGCATCAGGACAAGGCTCAGTCAGTACAAACTTATAGCTTTCAACAGTAAGAACAATGTCCAGGTTCCTTTTCCAATCTATGTAGTTAGGACCAGTAAGTCTATTCTGTTGTAGTATGATGGACAGTGGGTTGAAAGTCATCCTAAGAATCACAAATAACTTTTGGTCAGAACTCTAAATTTAGAATAATATTGATTCCTCAAACAATACTATTTTAAATTAACCAACACCTCAAAACACCGTGAATTTTGTATGCCACGATAGTGTGGACGTATACAAATTCAACATTTGTAAAAGGAGGGTTTTAACCCATTAATTTTATTATCTTGTCAACCTAACTTTTTGACAAATAAAATTAATAGTTGGTATCCTTTGGTCACACAAATAATAGCAGTGACTCCGATGGGGAGGATATTATTAGTTGTGCCTAAGTGTATACCATTACTTGACACTAAGTTCATTAATAAGATTGTGCCGCTTCCGATGGGGAAGATCGCACGCTCTTAATTAACTTCCTATAGTCATCCCAAATGGAAGTTTGTTCTAGTGATCCATAAACAAGCTCATCCGATATGGAGGAAGGCACTCAGAGCCAAAGCACAAGCTTGTTTGCATCACTTATAAACCAGTAATGGAGACCGTGGAATTTATTTAAAATCCCTCTCCCATTTAGTTATTTATAAATGAGGAATTTTAACTATGCTAGCCTACTAAACATGTATACTAACATGCACACACAACACAATATAAAAGCAATAAATAGAAAATCTAATTTTCAACTATTATAGCTTTTATCTATGGTTGTCCTCCGTGTGTTGTCATCCCAAGTTGCTGCCATATTTGGCCACCGCCACCGGGTCTTGATGTCGCATCCATCTTGCTCCTTGTTCCGCTGTGCCTCTGGTCCTCAAAAGGTTCCACGCCTTGCAAGATTCGATCCATGACATAAATAGAATTTTACATTTTTCGATCCTATATTCCTCGAAGGAATGTACATGTAAACTAGATTGAACATAAAATAAAAATTTACATCCATCGATTCTATATTCCATAAAAGGAATGTACATGTAACTAGATCAAAAATAAAATCCTAATAAAACTAAATACAGCTCCTGCTGTATTTTATAATACAATAATGCACACACATATAAATGCCCTTGACATGTCCAAGGGTCCAATCACATACATAATAACTAAAAGTCATAATAGTTGGATCCTGCATCCATAAAGTTAGCACATCCTACTATTAACCTGCCTAAATTATGTATGACATGTGCATAATTAAACTAATACCAAATACACAGAGGCAAAACCCTAGCTCTGATACCAATTGTTGGTTGCTACTCGGAAAATCTAATGGTTCCACTGTACAAAAATTTTGTACAAAGGTCTGAACTTTTTCCTAGCTACCATGTGTTCTTTTAAATTAAACTTGGATCGCCTGCGGAACTTAACACGTTTGATCCAAAGTTTAATCTATTTGTTCTTTTAGGTTTAGACTTGGATCTCCTGCGAAACTTAACACGTTCGATCCAAATCACCTAGGTTATTAATTCCATTAAATATTAATTTCCAAAATTAACTTACAGTGCTAACGTGGCGAGGCACATGACCTTCTTGGATATGGGAACAACCACCACCGACTAGACAAAGCCTTTTAAGGAAAGCTAATATTTAATTTCCTTAAATAACTCTAGGTCAACCGAAAAGAACAATCAAATCACAAGGAAAAGAAAAACAAAAAAAACACAAATTCGAAAACTATTATGAAATACTAGAATCGCAAGCCTCTTGTATTTGGTATTATTTCCAAAAATAACTAGTATGATGCGGAAAGGAAAAATACTAGTTATACCTTTTAGAAAGACCTCTTGATCTTCTACCGTATTCCTCTTCTAACCTCGGACGTTGTGTGGACAACGATCTTCCAAGATGAGAACCACCTAGCACCTTCTTCTTCTTCCTTCAAGTTTCGGCCAAGCACCAAAATCCAAGGATGAAGAACTTTTTCCACCAACTAAGCTCCAAGGGATGCAAGCTATTGTAGGACCATTGGGCCGGCTAGAAGGGGGGGTTGAATAGCCCTGAATAAAACACAATCCTTTCTCGGCAATTAAGCTAACACTTGAAAAATAGTTTAAGCAAAAAATAAGGAAAAAAAACGAGGCATCGGATTTGACTTGGTTACAACCGGGGAGGTTGTTAATCCAAGGAAGATGGTTGCACTAAGAACTCCTTCAGGCGGAGAAGCCTCGTTTACAGCAGTGTAGGCACAAAAAGAAAGAAGCTAATCAAAGCAATGGAAGCACACAAGTGTTGTTACAATTTCTGAATGGATGAAAAGCTTCTAGACCAAGGCTATATTTATAGCCTTGGTCGGGGCGCCTGGAAGGGGTTCCGGGCGCCCTGGGGGGATAAAATTTATCCCCCAACGGTTGGATCGAGTCAAAGCTCGATCCTGTGAAAAAGTCACGTCCCTTCCGGGCGCCCCGGACAGCTCCGGGCGCCCCGGAGCCAAAAGTCAACCCAGTTGACTTTTGGTCCGTGCTCTCTTCTCTGGTTCAGCTCACCTCTGGTCCGGGAATTTCTGCTCCGGCTCCGCTTTGCTTGGGTGATCTCTGACATCCGGAATAGGGCTCACCCGAACCCAACTTCCGATCTTCTCGAGCGGGCTTCCCTCCGGCTTCTCGTCCCTCAGAATCGCCACGTGTTTCCTTCTCGTCCGCCGGCGTACTCATCCGCAGTCTTCGTCCCTTGGACGCACCGCGTGCCGTCCTTCTCGCTAGCTGCGTCTCTTGCTCCCCGAGCAATCTTTCGCTCCGGCTTTAGTCCCTCGGAACCACTGCACACTTCCTTCTCGTCCACCGATGTACTCTTCCGCAGCATCTCGTCCCTCGGACTGCCGTCCTTCTCGCTAGCTGCGTCTTCCGCTCGACTACCTGTGTTCCTAAGCTCCTGCACACTTTGACACAAGGTTAAAACAAACAGGACCTACCTTAACTTGTTGATCACACCAAAACAACCTTGGGGTTCCAACAATCTGCCCCTTTTTGGTGTGATCAACCCAAGTTAAGCTAGGGTTAAAATAGACATAAAATAGAATTAACTTAAATTGCAATTTAAGTGCAAAAAGATAGAAAAAATTAAATCTATCTACCTCCCCCTAGACTTATACTTTCCCTTCTCCCCCTTTGATCACAAAAAAAATGGGGTTCCAAGAAAAATAACCTAAGGGTTAAAGACTTAGAAAAAATATTTCTTGAAAAGTTTTAAGTTTTTAAGAAATTTTAAAAAAAAATTTCTAAGTTTCAGAAAAAAAACTTAGGAGAAAATGATTTGACAATTTTTCTAATAAAAAATCCTAAGTAACAAAATTTAAAAAAATTCTAAATTTGAATTTTTGAGAATTTTTAAGCACATTTTTTTAAAGCAAATGACTTAGGCAATTAAAAAAAAATCTAAGTAAGTAAATTTAAAAATTGAAATAAAATGTTTTGAATAACCTTTTTAAAGTACTAATTAATGCTTCATTAGTAAGTTAATTAAACATTTATTTCAATATTTTGGCTTCCGGGTCGTGGCGAGGCACTAGGCCTTCTTGGTTATTAGAGCAACAACCACTTCCTTGACAAAGCCTCATAAAGAAATTCTTTGTTTAATTTTCTCACTTAAAGCGCTAATTTTAATTTTAAAATTTAGTTTAAGCATGATTTAGGAACCCAATATAGGTTCCAACCTACTGGATTAACCAAAAAAATTTTGTGGACATTTTTTCTTAAAATGTTCCTAATTTGTCCCGGGTGATATTTAAAGTACCAATTTAAATTATTAAATCTTCTAACATTGGTTTTAGATGAACATGCATAATTTTTTAAGTTATCTATTTGAATTTTCAAATTTTGATTTTCTAATTCCAATTTTTCATTTTTTTAATTTTAATTTATCTAATTCTTCTAAGGGACAAGACTTAGCTAGAATTACTTTAAAATTTTTATTTTCACTTTCTAATTTGCAGCAGTCTTTTGTTAAAAGTTTAACAAACTTAAACATTTTATCGGGAGGAAGAGATCGTACCTGACTTACCTTTTCGATCTCGTTGTCCGTTTCTCCCCCTGAACTGCTGCTTTCTTCTGACGTGTCTTTCCCTTCATCGATGCTCTCGATACTCATTTCAGAAGAGCTTGAATCGCAGTCGTCGTCTTGATGACTCGTCATCAGTGCGAGTCCGGAGAATGCTTCGACTTCCGATTCGGACGACGTATCGTCCCACGTCGCCTTCAGGGCCTTTCTTTTCTAGATAGGCTTCTTACCCTTCTCCTTGTCTTTGTTCTTCAGCTTGGGGCAGTTGTCCTTGACGTGCCCTTCTTCGTCGCAGTGGTAGCAGCGGATCGTCCTTTTCTTCTTCCCCTGCGGATGGTTAGTAGATCTAGATTTACAAAGTTTCTTGAATCTTCTTACCATCATTACCATTTCCTCGTCGTCGAGAGAGGATTCCGACTCAGGTTCGTCTCTCGAAGCTTTGAGGGCGACGTTGTTCTTGGTCTCCTTCATTCCTGCACATCTTGACTCATGGACTTCAAATGTTGAAAAAAATTCTTCTAATGAAAATTTTTCTAAGTCCTTAGAAATGTAAAAAGCATCTACTAGTGATGCCCATTTTGAATTTCTCGGAAATGAATTTAACGCGTACCTGAGCGAATCTCGGTTACTTACCTTTTCTCCGAGATTCGTGAGTCCGGTGATGATTTCTTTTATTCTTGAGTGCAGATGTGCAACTGTCTCGTCTTCCCCAAGTCGCAGGCTGGTGAGTTGATTGCGAAGCAGATCTCTTCTAGCGAGCTTGGCTTCGTACGTCCCTTCGTGCAGCTCAAGGAACTTCTCCCAAAGTTCCTTTGCGGAGTTGTATTTAACCATCCTGTTGACTTCTTGAGGCGGAAGAACGCTTAGCAGATGGTACTCTGCTTTGCCGTTCGCCACGAAGTCGGCCTGCTCCTTTTTTGTCCATTTATCTATTTCCTTGTCCTCTGGAGCTTCAAAGCCAAATTTCATTGTTAAAAATAATTCAATATCTGTTGTAAGAAATACCTGCATCAGTTTTTTTCCAGGTAGCGAAGTCCCCTTCATATTTCGGTGGGTGGATGCTTGGTCCGGCCATGGCATTGCTTCGTTCGGCGGTTAGTCCTCCTGAAGCGCCTCGGCTCTGATACCACTTGTAGGACCGTTGGGCCGGCTAGAAGGGGGGGTTGAATAGCCCTGAATAAAACACAACCCTTTCTCGGTAATTAAGCTAACACTTGAAAAATAGATTAAGCAAAAAATAAGGCATAAAAATGAGGCACCGGATTTGACTTGGTTACAACCGGGGAGGTTGTTAATCCAAGGAAGATGGTTGCACTAAGAACTCCTTCAGGCGGAGAAGCCTCGTTTACAGCAGTGTAGGCGCAAAAAGAAAGAAGCTAATCAAAGCAATGGAAGCACACAAGTGTTGTTACAATTTCTGAATGGATGAAAAGCTTCTGGACCAAGGCTATATTTATAGCCTTGGTCGGGGCGCCTGGAAGGGGTTCCGGGCGCCCTGGGGGGATAAAATTTATCCCCCAACGGTTGGATCGAGTCCAAGCTCGATCCTGGGAAAGGTGCCTCGGACAGCTCCGGGCGCCCCGGACAGTTCCGGGCGCCCCGGAGCCAAAAGTCAACCCAGTTGACTTTTGGTCCGTGCTCTCTTCTTCGGATCAGCTCGACTCTGGTCCGGGTCTTTCTGCTCCGGCTCCGCTTTGCTTGGGTGATCTCTGACATCCGGAATAGGGCTCACCCGAACCCAACTTCTGGTCTTCTCGAGCGGGCTTCCCTCCGGCTTCTCGTCCCTCAGAATCGCCACGTGTTTCCTTCTCGTCCGCCGGCGTACTCATCCGCAGTCTTAGTCCTTGGACGCACCGCGTGCCGTCCTTCTCGCTAGCTGCGTCTCTTGCTCCCCGAGCAATCTTCCGCTCCGGCTTTCGTCCCTCGGAACCACTGCACGCTTCCTTCTCGTCCACCGATGTACTCTTCCGCAGCATCTCGTCCCTCGGACTGCCGTCCTTCTCGCTAGCTGCGTCTTCCGCTCGACTACCTGTGTTCCTAAGCTCCTGCACACTTAGACACAAGGTTAAAACAAACAGGACCTACCTTAACTTGTTGATCACACCAAAACAACCTTGGGGTTCCAACAATCTCCCCCTTTTTGGTGTGATCAACCCAAGTTAAGCTAGGGTTAAAATAGACATAAAATAGAATTAACTTAAATTGCAATTTAAGTGCAAAAAGATAGAAAAAATTAAATCTATCTACCTCCCCCTAGACTTATACTTTCCCTTCTCCCCCTTTGATCACAAAAAAAATGGGGTTCCAAGAAAAATAACCTAAGGGTTAAAGACTTAGAAAAAATATTTCTTGAAAAGTTTTAAGTTTTTAAGAAATTTTTAAAAAAAATTCTAAGTTTCAGAAAAAAAACTTAGGAGAAAATGATTTGATAATTTTTCTAATAAAAAATCCTAAGTAACAAAATTTAAAAAAATTCTAAATTTGAATTTTTGAGAATTTTTAAGCACATTTTTTTAAAGCAAATGACTTAGGCAATTAAAAAAAAATCTAAGTAAGTAAATTTCAAAATTGAAATAAAATGTTTTGAATAGCCTTTTTAAAGCACTAATTAATGCTTCATTAGTAAGTTAATTAAACATTTATTTCAATATTTTGGCTTCCGGGTCGTGGCGAGGACTAGGCCTTCTTGGTTATTGGAGCAACAACCACTTCCTTGACAAAGCCTCATAAAGAAATTTTTTGTTTAATTTTCTCACTTAAAGCACTAATTTTAATTTTAAAATTTAGTTTAAGCATGATTTAGGAACTCAATATAGGTTCCAACCTACTGGATTAACCAAAAAAATTTTGTGGATATTTTTTCTTAAAATGTTCCTAATTTGTCCCGGGTGATATTTAAAGTACCAATTTAAATTATTAAATCTTCTAACATTGGTTTTAGATGAACATGCATAATTTTTTAAGTTATCTATTTGAATTTTCAAATTTTGATTTTCTAATTCCAATTTTTCATTTTTTAATTTTAATTTATCTAATTCTTCTAAGGGACAAGACTTAGCTAGAATTACTTTAAAATTTTTATTTTCACTTTCTAATTTGCAGCAGTCTTTTGTTAAAAGTTTAACAAACTTAAACATTTTATCGGGAGGAAGAGATCGTACCTGACTTACCTTTTCGATCTCGTTGTCCGTTTCTCCTCCTGAACTGCTGCTTTCTTCTGACGTGTCTCTCCCTTCATCGATGCTCTCAATGCTCATTTCAGAAGAGCTTGAATCGCAGTCGTTGTCTTGATGACTCGCCATCAGTGCGTGTCCGGAGAATGTTTCGACTTCCGATTCGGACGACGTATCGTCCCACGTCGCCTTCAGGGCCTTTCTTTTCTGGATAGGCTTCTTACCCTTCTCCTTGTCTTTGTTCTTCAGCTTGGGGCAGTTGTCCTTGACGTGCCCTTCTTCGTCGCAGTGGTAGCAGCGGATCGTCCTTTTCTTCTTCCCCTGCGGATGGTTAGTAGATCTAGATTTACAAAGTTTCTTGAATCTTCTTACCATCATTACCATTTCCTCGTCGTCGAGAGAGGATTCCGACTCAGGTTCGTCTCTCGAAGCTTTGAGGGCGACGTTGTTCTTGGTCTCCTTCATTCCTGCACATCTTGACTCATGGACTTCAAATGTTGAAAAAAATTCTTCTAATGAAAATTTTTCTAAGTCCTTAGAAATGTAAAAAGCATCTACTAGTGATGCTCATTTTGAATTTCTCGGAAATGAATTTAACGCGTACCTGAGCGAATCTCGGTTACTTACCTTTTCTCCGAGATTCGTGAGTCCGGTGATGATTTCTTTTATTCTTGAGTGCAGATGTGCAACTGTCTCGTCTTCTCCAAGTCGCAGGCTGGTGAGCTGATTGCGAAGCAGATCTCTTCTAGCGAGCTTGGCTTCGTACGTCCCTTCGTGCAGCTCAAGGAACTTCTCCCAAAGTTCCTTTGCGGAGTTGTATTTAACCATCCTGTTGACTTCTTGAGGCGGAAGAACGCTTAGCAGATGGTACGAAGTCGGCCTGCTCCTTTTTTGTCCATTTATCTATTTCCTTGTCCTCTGGAGCTTCAAAGCCAAATTTCATTGTTAAAAATAATTCAATATCTGTTGTAAGAAATACCTGCATCAGTTTTTTCCAGGTAGCGAAGTCCCCTTCATATTTCGGTGGGTGGATGCTTGGTCCGGCCATGGCATTGCTTCGTTCGGCGGTTAGTCCTCCTGAAGCGCCTCAGCTCTGATACCACTTGTAGGACCGTTGGGTCGGCTAGAAGGGGGGTTGAATAGCCTTGAATAAAACACAACCCTTTCTCGGCAATTAATCTAACACTTGAAAAATAGATTAAGCAAAAAATAAGGCATAAAAATGAGGCACCGGATTTGACTTGGTTACAACCGGGGAGGTTGTTAATCCAAGGAAGATGGTTGCACTAAGAACTCCTTCAGGCGGAGAAGCCGTGTTTACAGCAGTTGAGGCACAAAAAGAAAGAAGCTAATCAAAGCAATGGAAGCACACAAGTGTTGTTACAATTTCTGAATGGATGAAAAGCTTCTGGACCAAGGCTATATTTATAGCCTTGGTCGGGGCGCCTGGAAGGGGTTCCGGACGCCCTGGGGGGATAAAATTTATCCCCCAACGGTTGGATCGAGTCAAAGCTCGATCCTGTGAAAAAGTCACTTCCGAGCGCCCGGAAGGGTTCCGGGCGCCTCGGACAGCTCCGGGCGCCCCGGACAGTTCCGAGCGCCCCGGAG
Source organism: Zingiber officinale (assembly GCF_018446385.1). NCBI lineage: Eukaryota > Viridiplantae > Streptophyta > Magnoliopsida > Zingiberales > Zingiberaceae > Zingiber > Zingiber officinale. The sequence goes on along the minus strand of NC_055996.1, from coordinate 77,747,030 downwards.
CCAAAAGTCAACCTAGTTGACTTTTGGTCCGTGCTCTCTTCTCCGGATCAGCTCGCCTCTGGTCCGGGTCTTTCTGCTCCGGCTCCGCTTTGCTTGGGTGATCTCTGACATCCGGAATAGGGCTCACCCGAACCCAACTTCCGGTCTTCTCGAGCAGGCTTCCCTCCGGCTTCTCGTCCCTCAGAATCGTCAAGTGTTTCCTTCTCGTCCGCCGGCGTACTCATCCGCAGTCTTCGTCCCTTGGACGCACCGCGTGCCGTCCTTCTCGCTAGCTGCGTCTCTTGCTCCCCGAGCAATCTTCCGCTCCGGCTTTCGTCCCTCGGAACCACTGCACGCTTCCTTCTCGTCCACCGATGTACTCTTCCGCAGCATCTCGTCCCTCGGACTGCCATCCTTCTCGCTAGCTGCGTCTTCCGCTCGACTACCTGTGTTCCTAAGCTCCTGCACACTTAGACACAAGGTTAAAACAAACAGGACCTACCTTAACTTGTTGATCACACCAAAACAACCTTGGGGTTCCAACAGCTTTCTCTCCTTCTTCTTCTTCTTCTCCAAGTAGTATTCGGCCACCACAAAAGCTCCAAGCAATGGAAGAGTTTCGGCCACCACAAAGAGGAAGAGAGGGAGTGAGGATGGCCGCCACAACACCAAGGAAAAAGGGGGAGAGAATAATAGAAGTTGTGTGTCATGAAGGCACCCCAACCCCCTCTTTTATAATCCTTAGCTTTGGTAAATTAGGAAATTTAATTACAATAAAATTTCCTTAACTTTCCTTGACATGAAATAATTTATAAAAATAAAATAAAATTTTCCAATTAGACATATCATGGCCGGCCACATCAATAAGAGCAAACAAGGCAATTTCAATCAACAATTAAAATTCCTTATTTGTCTTTGGAAATTTTAAAAAAATAAAATTTCCCTTTAAAATCCCTTCATGGTTGATAAAAATAAATTTCTATAATTTTAATTTTTCAACATGTGAATAATTTACAAAGAAGAAAAATAAAATATCTTTCCAATCTACAAATAAGGAAAGAGATCTAATCTCTTTCTTTAATCTTTTGTAGATTCTTTTAAGAGATATTTAATTTTTAATCTCTCCAATAAATTACATCTTTCACATAAGAAAATTTAAAATTAAAATCCTTTTTAATTTAATGGGGGCCGACCACCTAAGCATGGGTTCAAGCTAGGGTCGGCCACCCATGAGCCAAGGCTTGGCCGGCCCTAGCTTGATCCACAATCTAGCTTGGTCGGCCCCTATATCATGGGTATGAAGGTGGGTATAGTACTTTATAAATAAGAGGCTACGATAGGGACCGAGAGGAGGAATTAGTTTTGGTCTCCCGATAAAATTAAGCATCCCGTGTTCGCCCCGAACACACAACTTAATTTTATCAATAATAATTCATTCCACTAGAGAACTATTATTGAACTACCGCACCAATCCCAAATTACATTTTTGGGCTCCTTCTTATTATGAGTGTGTTAGTCTCCCTGTGTTTAAGATGTCGAATGTCCACTAATTAAGTGAGTTACTGACAACTCATTTAATTAATATCTTAGTCCAAGAATAGTACCACTCAACCTTATCGTCATGTCGGACTAAGTCCACCTGCAGGGTTTAACATGACAATCCTTATCAGCTCATCTTGGGGACATTATCAACCTAGATTACTAGGACACAGTTTCCTTCTATAATCAACAACACACACTATAAGTGATATCATTTCTCAACTTATCGGGCTTATTGATTTATCGAACTAAATCTCACCCATTGATAAATTAAAGAAATAAATATCAAATATATGTGCTTGTTATTATATTAGGATTAAGAGCACACACTTCCATAATAGCTGAGGTCTTTGTTCCTTTATAAAGTCAGTATAAAAGAAACGACCTCTAATGGTCCTACTCAATACACTCTAAGTGTACTAGTGTAATTATATAGTTAAGATAAACTAATTCCTAATTACACTACGACTTTCCAATGGTTTGTTCCTTTCCATTTTGGTCGTGAGCTATTGTTTATAATTTATAAGGTACTGATAACATCATCTTCTGTATGTTTCACCACATACTATGTTATTTACAATATAAATTAATTGAACAACTACAACTAAATGTAGACAATTTGACCAAATGTGATTCTTTATTCAAAATAAATGTTTACAAAAGCTTAGGCTTTCAGTATACACTCTAACACTGATCTCTAGGGGTCTGACTGGCTAAGAGGTCGACCGGGAGTAAGACTAGGATGGTGCCCAGGAAAAGTGAGGGGACTGAACCCTGGGGGCTGACCAGCTAAGAGGCCGACCGAGAGTAATGCTGGGATGGTACCTAGGGGAAATGAGGGGACTGAGCTCTAAGCGTCTGACCGGCTAAGAGGCTGACCGGGAGTAAGGCTGGGATGGTACCCAGGAGAAGTGAGGGGACTGAGTCCTAGGAATCTGACCGGCTAAGAGGTCGACCAGGAGTAAGGCTGGGATGGTACCTAGGAAAAGTGAGACTAACCGAGATTAGAGGAGTGGAATACCTGGACGAGCGGTCTTTAACCCTAATCGTCACCTCCTCCTGACTTTTGACTGTCGTGTCATCTTGACCATCATCTCCACTCTAGCACTGGGGTCATCCACTATTTCCCGTATCACTCATGATTTTCATGATTTTGCATCACCACCTCTATATGCTGAGTTAAATCTGCAACTTGTCTCTATAAATCATTAATACTCAACCTCTTTCACAGTGTTCAGCTTCCTCCAATGGAACTTGCCTACCGTGACCACGACTATGACGCCCTTCTATGGGATCTGACACTCCATTTCCTCAATCATACACTGCTATCTTTGATACCCAACTAACACTGGACAGGATAGCGATTATTCTATAGGCTGACAAGAAGAGAGGAATTGAGGAGAAGACAAAAAGAGATAACCGTTGTCCTTCAGATATTTCTGGAAAAAAAAATTGATGGTAACCAGATTTATCCCGAAGGATGTAAGGGATTCTCCGGAGCAATATAGCTGAATTTCCTTCTAAGAGGATGGATGAAAAATGGTCGGGCAATGCCATTTTGAGTCCGTAAAGCAATATTATAAAGGATTGGCATATAATATTATTTGGGGTCGTAGAAAAATATTATGAAGGACTACCGGATAATATTATTTGGGGGTCTGTTGAGCAATATTATGAAAGACTATCGGACAATATCATTTGGTGTCCGCAAACCAATATTATGAAGGACTGTCAGACAATGTCATTTGAAGTCCATAGAGAAATATTATAACGGATTACCGGGCAATATCATTTAGAGTTAACAGAGCAACCTTACAAGGGATATGCCGAGCAATAACTCTGTGTTCCATAGTGCAACTTCATAAGAGATGCATCGAATAATAACTCTATGTTCTAAAGAGCAACTTCACAAGAGATGCACTGAGCAATAACTCTGCGCTCCACATATTGATATTACAAAGGATTGAGCAATAACTTTGTGCTTCACAAAGTAACCTTATGAAGAATCGTCGATCAATATTATTGGATTCGTCAGGTTGAGGAACTCACAAGGCAATAACACAGGGTCCACAGAACAATATGGTTAAGCAAGTACTTCATCGTCAGATTTTTTACTCTCAACACATGGCGATAGTTGAATAGAGGGATGTTAGAGACAGTTCCCTTACTTCCATCTTTAGAATACGTGGAAACTAGTGAATGATGAATAAACATTGGTTGTTAGAGATGGTTTCCTCAAAACCCTCTTCATCTTACATGGAAAGAATGTACTAGATGCGCGATAATGACCCATTGGAACTGCGTCTTCATTGACTTAGGCGGTAAGAAGTGGAAAGGCACGAAGAGGGGGGACGTGGAGATTCCTTTTCTGATAGATATATAAGCACTTCGGACAGTAACTTCTAAGTACGAGGGTCTTCTTCTTTTAACCTGTAAAACCAACTCCTTCAAATCCTTCTTCCTCTTTTATTGTTTTCTCTCTTTCTCTTTTTCGATCGATTACTGACTTGAGCATTCGAGGGGTCATGCTGGAGGAGCCGACCCGACTGTAACCTATGTTGCCATCTCAAATCTAATGTCCCCGCGATAGAAGAAGACTCGCAGAGAAGGAGTTCGAGCAGGTAGAAAAAGAATCCATCAAAAATATTATTTAATAATAGAGGATTGCCCCTATTACAACTAAACACATGTTTATATAGACTACAACCCTATAACACAAAAAAAAAGAAGAAAGAAATCCTTACATATAAAAATTCTTATCTTGTAATGAAAGGAAAGAAATTCTATAAAATAATGAAAATTTTTCCTAACATATTCATAATATTAAAATTTCTAAACAGACTCAAAATACAAAAATATATAAAAAAGAAATTATTAAAAATACCAAAAGCACAAAAAAAATAAAAATTACCAATAATAATAATAATAATAATCTATGAGTACTTCTACATCATTTATACTTGTATTATATAATAATCTATCGTATTGTACTTGTTGTAGGATTGGATGATGAGATGTGACGATAAAGAATAGTGTACTAGTTTTTTTTTATCATGATCATGTAGATTTGAACACTATATATTTGGTTTTGTGATAGAAGTATTTGGAATATTTTTGAGCCATGTACGATGATTTGTTAATATAATGAATGTTGAATGTATCGTTATTTTGTAACTGTGTTGGTTTTACTCCCAACATTTGTTTTGTTGGTACAATGAATATTGATGTAACTGTTGATATCATTGTTGATGTTGATATTGTTGTTGATATTATTAATTATTTATGTGATATCATTGTTGTGTTGACGGGTGACTCATATCAAGATGAAGGCCAATGCTAGAGACGTCATGGAAGGAAAAAAATCTGTTAAGGTTTTTCGTAATAGAATTCTGTTATGATTTTTACTGGATCTAGGGTTTAGACGCTATTTATAGGGATTATTGTAAACATATTGTATCAAAAGAATCATTGAATATGATTTAATTATGTAGAAAAAATTTTAATAAAGCTTCGGTCATTTTTGTGGAGTAGGCACGCTACCGAACCAATGTAACTCTTCTTCTTTCTCTTCTTCACCTTCTTCCTCGTGTTTGCTCTTTCTTGTGTATCTTTGTCTCATTGCTCCGCCCGATCTCTTTCTCTTCTTCTGCATTAGAGGTTGAGCGGTGTTGCCCCCTCTTTGCGCAACAATTGGTATCAAAGATACAGGTTTTGGTAGATTTCTTCAACACATCAAGGATAACTTCTGTGAAGTTTGATATAGTGAAGTTTAACAGAACCGGGAACTTCAGATTATGGCACAGAAGGGTCAAGAACTTGTTGTACAACAAGGCATGGTGAAGGCGCTAGGAGAAAGGAAATCGGAAAGCATGGAGAGATCAGATTGGGAAGAACTTCAGGCGAAGGCAGTGGCAACAATCAAGCTTTGTCTTATGGATGATGTGATGTACCATGTCATGAATGAGGAGTTACTAGTGGTAGTTTGGAAAAAGTTGGAAAGTTGTTGCATGTCAAAGTCATTGACAAATAAGTTATATCTTAAGGAGTACTTATTTAGGCTGAAGATGACAGAAGGAACTGATCTGAGGCAACACATCAACGTATTCAACTAGATTATGAGTAATTTGAAGCGGGCTGATGTGAAGATCGAAGATGAAAACAAGGCGCTAATGTCGTTAAATTCTCTACCTTCATCTCCTATGTACAAGAATTTGATTACTACTTTGATGTAGGGTAAGGAAACTCTCAAATTAGAGGAGATCAAAGGTGCGTTGCTAGCTTTTCACCAAAAGAAGAAAACAAGTGACGAAATTTCTCAGGGAGAATGACTTGTGGTAAACAACAAGAGCGTGGTAGGAGCAAATCTTGATATGTATCTGGTAATGACAACAAGGCTCGTTCTAAGTCGAGAAGGAAGAAGATGATCACGTGCTACAAGTGTGGAGGTAGCTACAAGTGTGGAGGTAAAGATCATATGAAGAGAAATTATCTAGAGCTAAAGAAATATGTTGTAGAGAATAAAGGTAGTTCGGCAAAGTCTGCAAGCATAGTTGAAGAAGAAAATTTAGAAAACGGTAATGGAGATATGCCATCAGTTATGTTGAGTTCGGAGCAAGTGACGAATGCATGAATTTTAGACTCTGCATGTTCATATCACATGACTCTAAACAAGGAGTGGTTTGACACCTATAGGACAATGGATTCTGGTTCAGTATTAATGGAAATGATGCATCATGTAGAGTTATCGGCATAGGGAAAGTCAAAATCAAGATATTTGATTGTATGATCAGAACCCTATGTGATGTCAGATATATACTAGAGCTAAGGAATAACTTGATCTCGCTAGGCACACTAGATAGTATTGGTTGTATTTACAAATTAATGAGCGGAGTGATAAAAGTCAGCAAGGGAGCACTGACGGTAATGAAAGGACAAAAGTTAGCAGGGAACATCTATAAATTAATAGGGACCACAGTTGTAGGTGGAGTCACCTTGATGGAGTCTGAATCAGACAGTACTGGCTTATGGCACATGTGGCTAGGACATATGGGTAAACGTGGGATACTAGAACTTCACAAGAGAGATTTATTGAAGGGTGTCAAGATGTACAGACTTAAATTCTACAAATTTTATATTTTTGGGAAACAGAGCAAAGTGCAATTCAAGATGACAACAAACAACATAGAGAGAATTCTGGACTATGTACATATGAATCTCTAAGGAGCAGCCAGTGTAGGATCACGTGGAGGGCACTTATATTTTGTAAGTTTTATTGATGATTACTCATGAAAGGTTTGGGTATACTTTATGTGTCACAAGTCAGAAACTTTTGCAAAGTTTAAACTATAGAAAACTAAAGTGGAGAACCATATCAAAAGGAAGATTTACTGCCTTAGGTCAACAAATGGGACTAAGTACCCAGATTCAAATTTCAGGAATTTTGTGAGCACCATGAGATAATGAGGTATTTCTCAGTTCACATGACACCTCAGCAGAACGGGATGGTGAAAAGGTTGAACAGGGCAATCATTGAGAAAGCAAGATGTCTCAGGCTGAATGTAGGGCTAGCAAAGAATTTATGGGTAGAAGCAGTTAACCTAACATGTTATATCTTTAATAGATCACCAAGAGCAGTACTAGAAGGCAAAGTATCATATGAAGTATGGATAGCGAATCAAGTAGATTACTCTCATCTTCGAGTTTTTAAATGTCTAGCCTATATATACATATCTAGTGAGGAAATATCAAAACTAGATGCGAAGTTAAAGCAGTGCATTTTTCTAGGGTATTAGAAAGGAGTTAAATGTTCAAGCTTCAGGATCCTAAGGCAAATAAAATGGTGATCAACAGAGATGTCGTGTTTGATAAGAAGACTATGCTACAACATACTTAAGAAGAAGGAAAGGAAATATGACAAAGTAACATGGAGAAAGATGTTGTGTAGGTGGAGCTAGAGACTCATGACTCCAATGATTCTAGCTCAGAGCACACAGAACATCGTATTATAGCTGGTGGTAGAACGAGATGAGTAGTAAAGCCACCCACCAGATATGGATTTAAAGACTTGGTATCTTATGCACTTAACACTAGTAGCAGAGACCCTACATTTTTTCAAGAGGTGGTACATAGCTTTAAGAAGGACAAGTGGATGGTGTTATGGCGAAGGAGATGGAGTCATTGCATAAGAACCAAACGTAGAATCTAGTGGAACTTCCTGAAGGAAAGAAAGTTATAGGGTGCAAGTGGATATTCAAGAAGAAAGAAACAATATTAGAGGGAGAAGAATTGAAGCTCAAGGCTCAATTGGTAGCAAAGGGGTATTCATAGATGACGCGGTGATAAGGGAAAGCCCACCTGTCATAGGTCAGTTGACACGGTGTTGGTCAAAGTCAAGGAGGTCAACACCAGAGCCTACGGAAAGAAACTTAGCCAAAGGTGGCTGTCTGTTTATTCCAATCGGTAAAGGAGTAGGTCGAGAAGATCACCCGACTAGTCAAACAAGCAGATCACCTGGCTGGTCAGACAAGCACACATTATAAGTTGGTCAGACGAATGAACAAACCCCTAGTCAGTTGTTTCGGACAGCAGGAAAGCGGGCCGCTCGAACCGCCCATCCGGTGCAAGGAATGACTATACAGGAGGAGAGAAAATAAAAGAGAACACTCCGTCTATCATTAATACACGGAAGTCAAGACAAAGAAGGACACTCCATCTATCATTAATACACGAAAGTCAAGACAAAGAAACCTTCCTCCAACAATTAATATTATTAAATAAGTGCAGACAAACGATCATAAAGAAAGATATAAAAGGGTACACCAGGTATGAGGAAAGACCAGATTTATCATTTTCTTGATTACTCTCTCTTCCTGATTTTAACTTGAGCGCCGGAGGGCCAACGCCAAGGACCCCTTCCCTGGTTTGGTTTTGTTTTGAAGGATCGAAGTCTTCTTCCCGTCAGTAGTCACCCCATCCCCGACTTTCCATCTTCCTTCATTCAGACAGGATTAATTTGGCACCGTTTATAGGAACATTGCATGTTTCCGAATAAGAAGATGGAAGACGCTGGATGACTCACAACAGTGACGCTGATGTAAGAGGAACTCGATGCATTAATACAAGCTCGAGTGACAAAAATATTAGAGCAACAGCAACAAGTGTTGGTCGATCGACTAATGCATGAGCCTGCTGCCTCTACGGTAGGTCGACAGGCGGAAAGAGAAAGAGGAGATCAAGTGGATCAACTTTCTCCTCAGGAGCCAAATAGGAGACCGATCAGCTCTTATGAGGAGGCCCATAATGCGCCGGCCCCCTTTAACCGAGCACTATCATGGGCTCCCCATGAAGTAAGAGGCCGAGTGGATAGAGACCGAGGATCTTCCTCGGATGAGGTGCCCGTACAAGACACACGAAAGGGAAAAGCGCCGAGGGAAGATCACTCGTTCGAACGGGTCAATCAACAATTTCCAGAGGGGATCCTAAATGACCCTCTGCCGAAGCATTACACCCCTCTGATGATCGGCGAGTGCAATGGAGCAACTGATCCCGATGACCATTTTCCCAAGTTTGACAACGCGGCCACGCACCCTTCTTCACCAATACACGGATGGGGTGAAATATCGAGTCTTTCTTACCACATTATCTAGGTTGGCGCAACAATGGTTTAAACGGTTGCCGAACAACTCAATCTACAACTTCAAGGACTTCCGAGCGGTGTTTCTACATCACTTTGCAAGCAGTCGCCGCCACCAGAAGACAAGCGTGAATTTGTTCTCGCTAAAGCAAGGACCTCAAGAGGCCCTGAGGGCCTATATACAGTCCTTCAATCAGGTGGCTATGGATATTCCAACAGCCTCCTCAGATGTGTTGGTGAACACCTTCACCCAAGGGCTCACCTAGGGAGAATTCTTCCAGTCACTCATTTGACAGCCGCCGAAGGACTTTGGTCATCTCCAAAAGAAGGCCAACGAATATATTAATGTGGAAGAAGCCCAGGCAGTAAGGAAGAAGGAGACGACCACTGAGCCTACAAGAGCATCCGAGCAGCGTCAATCAACCAGTCATCAACCACCTAAAGGGCCTCGGCCGGGAGCCACTCCACACCAGGAAACTCGGTCGCCTGCCATACAACAAGTGGTGGTCGCTCATCCAAGAAACAAGAGGTGGACACTTATGTTTTGTACCTTCCACCAATCAACGATGCACAACACCAGGGACTGCAACGACCTGGCAGCTAGCAGGTCGATTCCACGCGGATACCGCTGGCGATCGCCACTTCCAAATCGGCATCACCGAAGTCGATATGCAAAATGAAGGAATTCAAAAAGGACGACCAGGCCACGCCACCATCAACCACAAAGGGACTGAATCTCTGCCCAAGCCTCCTTCGAACGGACTAGGTCGTCCGCAAGGGAAGAAAATAATCGAAGTAATGTCGCTCGGGGGGAGATAGGCATGATCGTCGACGGGTCGACCGGCAAAGATTCTAACCGATCAAGGAAATTTCATGCACGGTGGCTCGAGATCCACGCTGTTGGATGCAACAAGGAGAAAGCTGAGGGACCCGAGATTAGCTTCGGGCCTAAGGATTTGGACGGAGTGGAGGTCCCCCACGATGATTTATTAATCATCTGAGCGGTAATTACCAATTATACAGTCCATCAAATTTTTATTGATATAGGAAGCTCAGTAAATATTATATACCGGAAGACATTCAACCAATTACAAATTGACCAGAATGAACTGCTGCCAATGAAGACTCTGCTCTACGGCTTCACAGGCAACGAAGTGTTGCCGATTGACCAGATCAAATTGGCCATCTCACTCGGAGAAGAACCCTTGAAGCGGACAAGGGCCACAAATTTCATAGTGGTAGATGCGCCCTCAGCCTACAACGTTATTTTGGGTCGACCAACACTCAATGAGTTCCGAGCGGTGGTCTCCACCTACTGCCAGAAAATCAAGTTCTCGGTAGGGGACAAGGTGGGTGAGGTCAAAGGAGATCAGCTGGTCGCTCGGTGTTGTTACGTCGAGATGGTCAGAACGGAAGCACGAGCCGCTCGGAAGACACCTCGCCTGGAGGTGAACGACATTACTGAAAAACCCCCCATGTTGGTCTAAGAAGAAAAATAAGAAGTTCAGATCCACCATAACCGCCCGGGAGCAAGTACCTTCATCGCTGGCAATCTAGAGGGTGAGAAAGAGAGGGAGCTGGTAGCCTGCTTCATACAAAATCACAATGTGTTTGCTTGGTCAACACATGAACTTTCTAGTATTTCACCAAATGTAGCTCAACACGAGCTACACGTCCGACCGAACGCTCAGCCAATAAAATAAAAGAAAAGGGACTTCAGCGCGGAATAAAACTTGGTCATCCAAGCAGAGATAGAGAAATTACTGGAGGCAGACCATATACGGGAGATACAATTTTTGAGCTGGCTAGCTAATATCATACTAGTCCCCAAGCCGGACAAAAAATAGAGGGTCTGCATAGACTTCCGTGATCTAAATAAAGCATGTCCGAAGGATTTCTATCTGTTGTCCCGGATAGACCAGATGGTGGACTCTATGGCCGGCTGCGAGCTGATCTACATGCTCTACGCGTATCAAGGTTATCATCAAGTGTCGCTCGCTCGAGAAGATCAAGAAAAGGTCAGCTTTATCACGGCGGACGGAACATTCTGCTACAACATCATGTCGTTTGGACTAAAGAACGCTAGCGCCACCTACCAGAGGCTCATGAACAAGGTGTCCCGGCAGCAGATCGTCTGAAACATAGAGGTATATGTTGACAACATATTGATAAAATCTCCAAGAGGTGTTGATCTTTGCACAAATATCAAGGAGACCTGCTAAACTCTAAGGGCTTATGGAATAAAGCTGAACCCAAACAAGTGACTATTCGGCGCCAAGAGCAGTCGATCACTGGGATATATCGTCACTGAGTGGGGGATCAAGGTGAATCTGAGCAAGGTCAAGGCTCTACAAGATATGTCACCGCCACGCAACTTGGAGGAAGCCCAACGACTGACCGGACACATTACCGCTCTGTCTAGATTCAAATCCAAATCATCCGACCAGAGCTTACCATTCTTCAAGGTGCTACGTCGGGCGATAAAATTCCAGTGGGATGAGGAGTGCGACCGGGCATTCGAAGAGCTCAAAGATTAACTCCTTGCCTATATTAGCTAAGCCGAGAGCAAGAGAGCCGCTCTGGATCTATCTATTGTCCACCGAAAATGCGGTTGGCTCGGCGTTAGTTAAGAAGAATGGGCAAGAGCAATATCTCGTGTATTTTTTAAGTCATATATTAAAAGATGTTGAATCTCGCTACACTAGCCTAGAAAAATTAGCTTACACTTTGGTACTAGCCACTCGAAGAGTCCGCCCGTACTTCCTATCTCATCCAATTATCGTGATGACCAACAGTACCTTAGGAAGAGTCCTCCTCAACTCAGAAGCATCTGGTCAGCTCGTCAAGTGGACAACTGAGCTAAGTGAGTTTGACATTCAATACCAGCCCCGAACGGCTATAAAAGTTCAGTCCTTAGCTGATTTTCATCATAGAAATCCAGAATGATGAGCTAGAAGCAAATTGGAGAATATATGTTGATGGCTCTTCCACCCGACAAGGCAGTGAGATTCACATCCTGCTCATTTCTCCAAGGGAAGACCGAATGCAACTTTTCATTCGACTGTATTATCATGCCACCAACAACGAGGCTGACTATGAAGCCTTGATAGTCGGCTTGCAAGCAGCGTGACATGTCGGAGCCACAAAGGTCCTCATTCACTCGGACTCCCAGTTGGTCACACAGCAGCTGACAGGGGCGTTTGAGATTAGCAACCCTCGACTAGTTATATGCAGAAGCCTTCGAGAAGTTAAAGATAATTTTCAATAAGTCACGGTACAGAAGATTTCCCGATCGGACAATTAAGTAGTTTATGAACTGGCTAAGTTAGTTAGTTCATTATTGTTACGAACCGCAAGTGTACGGTTACGTCGTCAGTAATAATAAAAGATATCGTATCCACAGGGACTATTGATTAAGCACTAGTTAACTTCGCACGGCGAAATATCTAGACAAACGTAAGGAAGTAAGAGAAAAGAAAGTAGAGAAAGAAAAGAGGAAAGAGAGAGAATAGATCTTGAGAGGGGTTGAGCAAGAGGATGGTGGATGATAGATTCTAGGATTTCGACTTCCTTGTAATGCTAGGTGATGTTACATAGATTGCTTAGTTCCTATCCTCTATATTCATGCTCTTGTAGGAAGTTAGATTCATTATCGACTCTCTCCTGCAGTGGTCAAGCCGGCATGATCCCCTACTCCATGTCCTATGTTATTAAATGGGAATGATTCCTATGTTGTCCTTACATGGGCTTGCCTGTCACGTGCGTCCCTCGGATAATCAACATAGAAACACACTAACACATAATAACATAGAAATAGAAATATTGATTATGCTCGATCCCCTACTTCCTTGTGGAGATTTGCTTCTCCTTTCAAGGTAATACCCTAAATCGTCCTTACACGGGCATGTTCCTGTCACGAACGCCCCTCGGATAATCGATCTAGGGTATCCCCCCTATGGGATTAATAATTCTATACAACCATTTGATAAAACATGCAAAAGATATAAACAAGATTCACACACACATTACATCAAACATGAACAAGGCATCAACAAGTCATTGAATAGAAAACATGGAAAATCTACATAGTTTTACATCACCATCACATCACAAATACTTCCTATATCCTAGATCTAGAGATCTACTCCATTGCTAAGGAAGAAAAATCCCAAAACATAAAGAAAAGCATACTTACAACCCTAGATTTGAGAAGAAGGGGAAGAAGAGATGCTTGCCGATGATTCCGATGTCTTAGGGATGCTTCCTCGCTCCGGAGATGGATGGATCGCCAAGGGATGGAGGAGAATGGAGCTCTAGGGTTTCCCCCCTAAGGGGAGAACCCTTCCCCCAAGGAGAGGGATGAAGTCCCAGCTCCAAGATCCAAGATCTCCCAAGATAAGTCAAAGAATGTAGATCTTGACTCTTATATACCTCCTCCAAACTGCCCAGGAAAACCAGGAAAACCAGGAAAACAAGGGTCCGGTAAACCGGGTTTTTCACCCACTAAACTAGGTTTTCTTGTGATTCATCCTAAACCAAAGTTGTATCTATTGAAATCATCTTCAATCTGATACTTGGATCGAGCCCTGGCTCCAATCGAACCGAAAGTTATGGCGGTTCAAAATTTGGTCTGCAGTCTGGGCGGAGGTCCAGTTGAACCCACGGTTGGGAGGCACGGCCGTACCATTTAGCATGGGCAGAAAAGTCTCTATCTTTGTTGGACCTGAAGCAAAGTTGTAGATCTTGAAGTCAGCTACGTTTCGGTATAAAGATCATCCAAAAATACCAACCGAGCGCAAAGTTATGGCCGTTTTACGATCAGTCTACAATCTTCCCAGAATTCAGCACAGCTCTGTTTTGACGTGGCACGGTCCGTTTTCTTCATCACACGGCCATGTGGAATCCACACGGCCTCACACAGCTCCCTCTCTGGTTGAGTCACACGGCTGTGTGGCTCACACGACCGTGGCCCTTTTCTTCTCTGCCGAGGCCACACGGTCGTGTGGATTCACACGGCCATGGCCTTCCGGGTCACTGGAATGTTGGCACGGCCGTGGCTTGCTTTGGCTCTAGTGGAGGAGCACGGTCGTGCCATTTGGCATGGCCAAGGCATGATAATGGCCACACAGCCGTGTGTCCTACATGACCCCTGCTCATGTGTGCATTTTAGCTCCATTTTCGCTCCAAATAGCGTCCTGTCAATCAAAACAAGCAAAGAGCATATCTCTGAACAAAATATAATGGAAGTATGACATTGTAAAGAAATAGGGTGCAATAGACATAGATTATGCCAATGAAATACAAGTAGATGTGTGTCAAGACATGCATAAAAGTGTATATAACATACGCACATCACACCTCCAGACTTAAATCTTTGCTTGTCCTCAAGCAAAACCCGCAATCTAGATTCATGTGGTTAAATAGTACATCATAATATCTAGCAAACTAATCTAATCCTATCAAATGATTTCATTGGTAGCAAGATACAAAAGTAGTTTGAGTATGACCTAAATAGTAGTCCTCCGTGCTCAGTGCGAAAGTGACATATGTTTATCAAGTTTCAATCCCTAAGTCTAGTCAAGTCATCATAAAATTGTGTTCCTTATACTTCCGATGATAGGCACTTACCTGCCACACGCAAGGTTCGTTCCCCTCAAAAATGTTATGCATCATCTACACAAGGTCTCAAAAGAATACTCAGTATCAATAGAAATATAGCATTCATTTCCCCAGTAACCTAACTCGGTCTCAAAGGGGTGAATTACTAACTTCCACTCACGACAACTATTGTTTATCCCTTATTTTTTTTCCATTGAATGTTTTCAAAGTATCAAACTTGAACAAACTTTCTTTTTTTTTTCTTGGATTGATTTTTCCAAATGAACTTACATGATCTGAGTTTATCTAGTAATCAAAATGTAGTTGAGAGGTCATCATAGAAGCACAAGTACTAGTCCAATTCTATGAATCATGCCTATTTTAGAGTTATCAACCATCAAAACTAGGTAAAGTGTAAGAGATCATAAAACAAGGTCAATACTTAAACTCTTATAGTAAAACATTGCTCACTTCATGCTATCATAGATAGAAAAAAGATATATCACTAAACATAATAGCACCATAAGTAACCAATAAACCACATGGAATTTAGAATAAACGTGCTAGTATTTTTCAATAAGGACAAACAAACAAGATGTGATGAATGATGCAACTAGCAAATTTTATTAGGCAAAAAGAAATGAGCAAACTAAACCAAATACATCTAATGCATCCCCCCAGACTTAAAATTTCCATTGTCCCAATGAAAACTAGAAATGATATATAGAGGAGGTTTTATGGAGTTTAGAGAAGTTACCAAGTGATGAGCTCCAAATGATTTACATTCATGTTCTTGAAAATACTCCTCTAGCCAATGCTCACATTCCTCCACAATTTTGAAATCTACAAAACAATAATAGACAAGAAAACTTAAGTAGAGGGTATGAGTTATTATGAAGAAAGAAATGAAAACAAGAAAGAACTAAAGACATGAATGAAAATAAGGAAAATGAACTTGGGTTGCCTCCCAAGAAGCGCTTGTTTAAGGTCATTAGCTCGACCCCTTTGTAGACTCATCAAAATCGTGATCTTGCCGGAGTGAGAAACTTCCGGACTTTTCTTCCAATGACCCAATTTATTATGAAGAGAGTTATCATTATAAGAACAATGTAGTGCATCACTGCTCTCTTCATCTTCGTCTCCTTAAAAGTCCTTTCCGGCAGTCGGAAACGGTTCAGTGTGAGCATCCAATTATTGGCCTCTTGAAAACCTACACACCAAAAAGAAAAAAAAAACCTCCCATAAGCATGTTATATAGTATAGAACTAGAACCATATCAAGATAAGATGAATAAGTAATAAAAACTGAATCACATCCAACAAAGTCAATTATGGGTACCTCTATGAAATTTTCTAAAAGATAACTAAGAATACTAACCTTGTAGTGCTGAGAAGTACCTGAAAGTTCTAAATAAGTGGATGTGACCTCTTCAGAATTTTGTAGTGGTTCTAGCTCTGGTTCGAGTGGTGGTGCCTCTAAAATTGATGATTCTTGGGGCTTTGCTTCCATTGCATAAGTCCCTACACATTTGTCATCAACCAATTCCATTCTTTCTACTTCCATAGTGTCAATTGGTTGTTCGATCAAAGGAGGTGACCCTTGGTACATTTCCTCCATAGTACATGTCCCTATACTTTTATCCACCACATCATCATCATAAGTAGGGAAAAGTCCACCAACACTAATGTCATCAATAGAGGGATCAACAACATTATTAGAAATTTGAAGTAATATTCGTAAAGATAAAATCCCTCGTTACACCATTAGCTCTTCAGAAACTTGTGTTGTGATCTCCATCTGACTTGGAGCAGAAATATTTGTGTCTTGGGAGTCCTCCAAGTCAATCGGCTCATCTGGTTGTGAATGATGTGGTCTATACAATAAAAAATCATCCTGAAACTCTGAGATGCTTGAAAAGAATGATCAACACCTTGCATGCTTCTATAATCAAAATTTTGATAATCCATCCAATCCTGATTATAGTGCTGAGGTGGGTCAGAGTTCTGCTGCTGAAATAATGACTGCTCACTCTGCTCTGGAATTAGCTGGGGTTGAAGGTTCTGAATTTGATAATATTTCCAGTCATAGCCATAAGTATCAGGAACTTGCTCATATGTATCTTGATGTAGAGGTTGAACCAAACACTGAAGTTCCGGAGTTATAACAGTCTTTTGGAAAAAATGGCAAATAGCAGCTGGATGAGATGTGCTTCCACACACTCCACAAAGAAACTCAAATTGATCATCTTCTGAATCATAATATTCATTAATGGAATATCTTGCGCTCATGGGTGTGAAAAATTCTCTTGAAGCCCTGCTTGACATGTTAGTGCTCAAGATATCTAAAAACATTACAAGAAAAACTAAAAATGCAAAATTAAAGGCAAGAAATAAAATGCATAATGAAAAGCAAAAAGGAAAATGCAAAAAGAGAAAGAAAAATATCTAGAGTAACTCATAAGCTAATCAACTAATGTTAATCGAAAACAGTCCCCGGCAACGGTGTCAAATACTTGTTACGAACCGCAAGTGTACGGTTACGTCGTCAGTAATAATAAAAGATATCGTATCCACAGGGACTATTGATTAAGCACTAATTAACTTCGCACGGCGAAATATCTAGACAAACGTAAGGAAGTAAGAGAAAAGAAAGTAGAGAAAGAAAAGAGGAAAGAGAGAGAATAGATCTTGAGAGGGGTTGAGCAAGAGGATGGTGGATGATAGATTCTAGGATTTCGACTTCCTTGTAATGCTAGGTGATGTTACATAGATTGCTTAGTTCCTATCCTCTATATTCATGCTCTTGTAGGAAGTTAGATTCATTATCGACTCTCTCCTGCAGTGGTCAAGCCGGCATGATCCCCTACTCCATGTCCTATGCTATTAAATGAGAATGATTCCTATGTTGTCCTTACATGGGTTTGTCTGTCACGTGCGTCCCTCGGATAATCAACATAGAAACACATTAACACATAATAACATAGAAATAGAAATATTGATTATGCCTGATCCCTTACTTCCTTGTGGAGATTTGCTTCTCCTTTCAAGGTAATACCCTAAATCATCCTTACACGGGCATGTTCCTGTCACGAACGTCCCTCGGATAATCGATCTAGGGTATCCCCTTATGGGATTAACAATTCTATACAACCATTTGATAAAACATGCAAAAGATATAAACAAGATTCACACACACATTACATCAAACATGAACAAGGCATCAACAAGTCATTGAATAGAAAACATGGCAAATCTATATAGTTTTACATCCCCATCACATCACAAATACTTCCTATATCCTAGATCTAGAGACCTACTCCATTGCTAAGGAAGAACAGCCACAAAACATAAAGAAAAGCATACTTACAACCCTAGATTTGAGAAGAAGGGGAAGAAGAGATGCTTGCCAATGATTCCGATGTCTTGGGGATGCTTCCTCGCTCTGGAGATGGATTGATCGCCAAGGGATGGAGGAGAATGGAGCTCTAGGGTTTCCCCCTAAGGGGAGAACCCTTCCCCCAAGGAGAGGGATGAAGTCCCAGCTCCAAGATCCAAGATCTCCCAAGATAAGTCAAAGAGTGTAGATCTTGACTCTTATATACCTCCTCTAAACTACCTAGGAAAACCAGGAAAATAGGGGTCTGGTAAACCGAGTTTTTCACCCGCTAAACTAGGTTTTCTCGTAATTCACCCTGAACCAAATTGTAGCTCTTGAAATCATCTTCAATCTGATACTTGGATCGAGCCCTGCCTCCAACCGATGCGAAAGGTATGGCGGTTCAAAGTTTGGTCTGCGGTCTGGGCGGAGGTCCAGTTGAACCCGTGGTTGGGAGGCACGGCCGTGCCATTTAGCATGGGAAGACAAGTCTCTCTCTCTTTTGGACCTGAAGGAAAGTTGTAGATCTTGAAGTCAGCTACGTTTTGGTATAAATATCATCCAAAAACTCCAATCGAGTGTAAAGTTATGGCCGTTTTACGATCAGTCTGCAATCTGCCCAGAATTCAGCACAGCTCTGTTTTGGCGTGGCACGGCCCGTGTTCTTCGTCACACAGCCGTGTGGAATCCACACGGCCTCACACAACTCCCTCTCTGGTTGAGTCACACGGCCGTGTGGCTCACATGGCCGTGGCCCTTTTCTTCTTTGTCGAGGCCACACGGCCATGTGGATTCACACGGCCGTGGCCTTTCGGGTCACTGAAATGTTGGCACGGTCGTGGCTTGCTTTGGCTCTGGTGGAGGAGTATGGCCATGCCATTTGACACGGCCAAGGCATGATAATGGCCACACGGTCATGTGTCCTACACGACCCCTGCTCCTGTGTGCGTTTTAGCTCCATTTTCGCTCCAAATAGGGTCCTGTCAATCAAAACAAGCAAAGAGTAGATCTCCGAACAAAATATAATGGAAGTATGACATTATAAAGAAATAGGGTGCAATAGACATAGATTATGTCAATGAAATACAAGTAGATGTGTGTCAAGACATGCACAAAAGTGTATATAACATACGCACATCAATTATCATCGGTCATGATTAGTCAGCCAACCGAACAGGTTTCGCTGGTGGCGCACATCGATCGAATGGTGGGAGTTGCCTTTCCGAGCGATTGGAGAACACCATTAATTGAATTCCTTCGATCGACACGTACGTCGATCAATCAAGAGGCAAGAAGAGGGTTGGCCGGTTCACCTTGGTCGGAGATTGGCTATACAAAAGAGCCTTTTCTAGGCCCTTACTCAAGTGTGTTGGACCAGAGGACGCATCATACATCTTGCAAGAAGTGCACCAAGGCTCCTATGGAAACCATCCGGGCAGTTGTTCACTAGCTCGAAAGATTCTCCTGGCCGGATACTTCTGGCCAACTCTCCAAGAGGATGTTGCTCGAACGACAGCCACATGCTTGTCATGCCAAAAGTATCACAATATTTTGCATAGACCGACCGAAAAGATGAAGTCATCTACGACATCTTGTCATTCGATCAATGGGGCATGGACATCATGGGGTCATTTCCCATGGCAACTAGTCAGCGAAGGTTCCTACTCATTGTTGTGGACTACTTTTCAAAATGGGTGGAAGTTGAGCCCCTGACAAAGATAAGTGAGCATATGGTCATCAAGTTCATCTAGCAAAACATCCTCTGTCGGTTCGGCATCCCTCGCCAGCTCCTCTCGGATAACCGGAGGCAGTTCACGGGTCAGAAGCTCTGGGAGTGGTGTGAAGGCTATGGCATCTAGCAGGCCTTCACCTTAGTCGCCTACCCCCAGAGCAACGGCCAGGCATAGGTTACAACCCAGGAGATCCTCATAGGCTTACGAACTTGGCTCGGCCACGTAGGAGGTAGCTGGGTCGACGAGCTCTCAAGTGTCTTGTGGGTACTTCGCACGACTCCGAAGGAGGCGACCGATGTAACACCATTCCAGTTGGTATATGGGGAAAAAGTGGTGGTTCCTATGGAGGTTGGAGAAGAATTCGACCGGGTGCGACTTTATGACGAGGGAAATGGCGAGCGATGGTTAACAGAGCTTGACTTGGTGGATGAAGTGTGTGATAAGGTGGCCATTCGGCTAATGGCTTACTAACAACGGATGAGGCAGAACTATAACAGGAGGGTGATCCCGAGATTTTTCCAGGTCGGTGATCTAGTGTGGAAGAAAATCAAGCCGATCAGCGACGCCACCAAACTCGAGGTGCCATGGGTGGAACCTTACAAGGTCGTACAGAAACTCCGCTCAGGGGCCTATTACTTGGAAGATGACAACAGGAGATGGCTCGAGCGGCCATGGAGTGCGAATCATCTTCAATCCTACGGACCCGGCGGAGAGGTGCATGAACAAGTATAAATGTACTTGTGTATATGCATTCTGAATAAAGGCCAACATGAATAAAAACCAAAGTTTTTGAGACTCTTGGGTCGATCAAGCCAAGTTAAAAGTTGAGCGGTGACTATAAACCCCTGTCTACATCAATGGTCGAGTGACGACCTTAAACCCCTGTCGTCATCAATGGTTGAGCGGCGACCTTAAACCCCTATCGTCATCAATGGTCGAGCGGCGACCTTAAAACTATGTCGTCATCAATGGTCAAGCGGCGACCTTAAACCCTTGTCTTCATCAACGGTCGAGAGGCGACCCTAAACTCCTATCTTCGTCAACGGTCGAGTTGCGACCATAAACCATTGTCTACACTAAAACAGTCAACCAACGACCTTGAAAACAAAATGGATCAATCAGCCAAGTAGATAAGTTGTTGACGATTAGAAGAAATACGAGGTCATATAAGTTTACGCGACGCTTGCAAAATTAAAATACTAGAAGAAAATAAAGGTTAGCCGAACGGACGAGAATTCATTGAAACTGAAAATTTTTATAGGAGGCAAAACTCTCAACTGTCTCACTCCGGATAATCTAAGACATCATCAGCAGTGACACAGTCAGCTGGTCCCAGCTGATGACCTTGTTTGATAGAGTGGTTAGGAGGTAGTTGATGTGCGTAGATATTATGATCGTTTATGCATGTTTTAACGCACATTCACTTGCTTTATTTGTATATATTCTTCGCATGATCATCTCTCCTATTGTTTATTCAGTATTAATTACTCTTGTGTCAGAGGTCTGCTCTTTGTTTAGTTTTGTGTTGACAGGGATAACTTTTGGAGTGAAAATGGCGATTGTCGATGCATCGGAGCAAAAGCAGAAAACCACTTGACACCGGTCGTGCAACCCTGCATAGTCGTGTGACCATTCCCGAGAGAGAGCAGCACACGGCCGTGCGACCTTGCATGGTCGTGCCTCACGACCAAAGTCGAAGGAAGACATGACCGTGCGGATCTAGCATAGCAGTGCCACTCTACCCGAAGAAGGAGAGGAGCTGGTCGTGCGGATCTCACACGGTCGTGGCACGGGTCGTGCGGTGCCCATGCCCTAGCCTATAAAAGGGCTCTTAACCCTTTCCCTTGAGGAGAGGGGGGAGCCGAAACAAGAGAAACACCTTGGTGTCGTTCCACGCCGTCCCGGACCTCTGTTCAACGATTCGAGATCATCTCCATCACCGCATCAACTCCAGAAGCAAAGGATTGGATCCGAAGATCACTCGACGTCATTGAATAAGCATCTCTATTCCCTCTCTCTTCTTGTCTGGGAATTGAATGTTTAATTATACTATGTCTTTGGGTTTTTCCCCTGCGTCTATAGAGTAGATTCTTTGTTCTAGGATTAGGGAGTAGTTGTGGATAAGTTATGATGTAAGATTCATGCTTATGCTTTCACTCATTGAATGATTTCGCTTGTCTTGTTTCAATTTGATATGCATGAGACTTGTTTGTCATGTCATATTAATTGATTATGTTGGGATTGCTAATTTCGTAAAGAAAGGATCTTAGATTGTATACCTGAGGGGCCCTAGTGATAGGGGTAACCTGTTCACGGACATCTAGGATACTCCCTCGAAAGGAGAGGTAATTCCTCCACAAGGAAGTAATAAACCAAACCAAACCCCTATCTCTATCCTTAATGATACCGATCAGGTTTGCATTCTTGTGATCTACCGAAGCACCCTAGAGACAAGGGTTAATCGTAATAGGATTTCACAGGGATCTTCTCTGTTTAGTGCTTAAGGGTAGTAGCTATAACTTTCGACGAGTACATGTTGATTGACAATGAGGAAAGGATAGAACATGATGCATTAGTTACCACCACAACGAAATCGAACTCCTAGAGCTCTTCCCAAACCAAGTAAAACTCTCTCTCTCTCTCTCGCTAGTTCTCACATCTACTTCCCAAGTTCTTTTCTTCTCAAGAAACAGTTCACTTACAACCATTGGTAGTTTAGCTAATTCTACGTGAACAATCACTAGTGCTTATAACCAGTCCTCATGGGATCGATAATCTTTTATTACTGACGACGTATCCGTGCACTTGTAGAAACATAATAAGTGTTTGGTGTCGTTGTCGGGGACTGCACTTATTACATTAGTGATAATCATATTGGATTAGACTAGACCTTATTTTTCTTTATTTCACATTACTTTCTGCATATACATCTATATATATATATATATATTAACTCTTTCTTTTATTCTGCACTTGGATTATTTAATATCTTTTTTTTTGCATGTGAAGAGCTAATCTTTCAGGAAAACTTCTGTCGTTCGATCCAAAAATTGATAGAACTTTCATGAGGAGAAGAAACTTACAAAAACTCCAAGGAGAACAAGAAACTTCAGAAATGGCTGACAAGCTTTTGAAGGATTACGCATCACCTTATGCATGAGGCCTTCGGTCTAGCATCACCCAACCACCAATTGAAGCTAACAATTTTAAAATCAAGCCTGCAGTGATCCACATGGTTCAGCAAAATCAATTTGGAGGAGGACTGCACGATGATCTCAATCATCACTTGGAGTTTTTCTATGAGATCTGTAGTACTATGAAACTGAACGGGGTCCCTCCAAAAACAGTAAGGTTACTTCTTTTTGGATTTTCCCTGAAAGACAGAGACAAGCAGTGGCTTAATTCTTTACCAGCAAACAACATTACATCTTGGGAGCAATGCGAGCAAAAATTTCTAGACAAATTTTACCCGCCAAGTAAAACTGCACAAATGAGGAATTTAATTGCAAGCTTCAAACAAGCAGACTCAGAATCGTTATTTGAAACATAGGACAGATTCAAGAGTATGCTGAGACAGTGCCCCCCATCATGGCCTCGAGAAGTGATTGGTGTTGCACACGTTCTACAATGGAATTAATTATCACACGAAGGTGCCCCTCGATTCTGCAGCAGGAGGGGCGTTGATGAACAAGAGTCTTGATGAAGCTGAAGACATAATAGAGAATGTGGCCCAGAACCATCATCAGTGGGCAACAGAAAGATCCGGAGGTTCCTTTTTTGGGAATCCAATAAAGGCATCAGGAAAATTTGACGTAGATGTAGTCACACTCATGTCTGCAAGGCTGGATACTCTGACCAAAAAGCTTGAGACCATGGGGAACAAAATAGCCAATGCAATAGTTTGTGTGTGCGAAACTTGTGGAAGTTCGGATCATGCTCAAGATACTTGCCCCCTAGGGCCAATACAAGCACAAATACATCAACTTGAACAATGCGATGCGATAGTCGGTTATAACCAAAGGCAAAACAATCCCTACTCCAACACATACAACCCTAGGTGGAGGAACCACCTAAATTTTTATTACCGGGGAAATCAAGATCAAGAACCAGCAAAGCCAAGCTACCAACCTAGGCAACAAAACCACCAATCTGAACAACAGACTTATCAACAACGGCAACCTTCACAACTGTCTAGAATTGAAAAGATGCTTGAAGAAGCTCTCTTGGAGCAAAAAGAGATGAAGAATGAAATCAAGCAATTGAATCAAAGAATGGAGAATTTTGAAAAGCATCAAAAGATGCAAGATAGCCAAATCGCTCAAATAGCCCAGTCCTTTTCAAGAGCACAGGGTGCATTTTCGGGAAATCCTGACATAAATCCGGTGGAACATTGCAACTACATTGAGCTGAGGAGCGGACGGACTTTGGGAGATCCCCAAATGGGTGCTTAGAAAGGAATTGATTCAGAAGAAGAGCTCTCTCCTCTCATGCCTAGTTTAGTCCAGAACAAGGATAGGGAGGAGATTACCAAGAAGGTTGAAGGGACTCTTCCACTTCCCCCACAAAGTCAGACAATTCCTTTCCCTCAAAAGCTAATAACATCCCAAAAATATGAAGAGTTCCACCGATTCCTTAAGAAGATTAAAGAAATCTGCATCGAAGTACCTCTAATAGACGCACTGCACCAAATGCCGAAGTTCTCCAAATTTTTAAAAGGTATTCTTTCTAACAGAAGATAAAAGGGCGACTTCGAGACTGTAGCATTAACGGAGAAGTGCAACGCTCTTCTCACGACAGACACTCCCCCGAAGCTCCAGGATCTAGGAAATTTTTCTATACCATGTAAGATTGGCTCTAAGCTCATACACAAGGCTTTCTGTGACTTGGGAGCGAGTGTCAACCTACTTCCATACTCGTTATGCAAGAAACTAGGACTCTAGAACATCAAACTTACTACTATGGCACTACAATTGGCTGACCATTCATGTAGATACCCAATGGGTATAGTGGAGGACGTGCCAGTAGAGATAGGTGGATGCATAGTTCCCACAGATTTTGTTGTCCTAGATATGGAGGAGGATCCCAAGATCTCAATCATCCTAGGAAGATCATTCCTTGCCACCGCTGGAGCCCTCATCGATGTGAAACGTCACAAGCTATCCCTGGAGATCGGTAAAGAAATGTTAGAATTCGATTTATCTGATTCTCCTAATTGCATTTCTTCTTTTCAGGGAAATGCCAGCAAGTCGAATATACACAAAACTGAGAAATGCAATTTCCATGGGAGGCCGCCGAATCAACATGATGCATGATTCGGCAAAACTTGAGAGGTCGCCCCCAACAAACAATAAAAAGTATATTTGTCCTGTACGAGTGAAACTGAAGGTGCAAACTGGAGCTTAACCCTAGGAGGAGAGTCGTGCTTCCATGGGTTTAGTCCACATTAACTGATACGGGGTTGAGCTAAAGACCTAAAACAAGCGCTTCTTGGGAGGCAACCCAAGGGTTTCGTTTTAATTCGTTATCCACCTGTCATTCCATTTTAGTTCAATCAAGAATTTTTATTCTTGGATCTTTGTTTTCAGGATGTGCATTAGCCTCCATGAGCTGGTCGTGATCATTTCATGGGTGTGGCAGCGTCGGAGGGGTAAAAAAGGAGGAGAGCGAGACATTACGCGCGTAAGGGAGTCGACCGTGTGAATATACACATCCGTGTAAAGCTGACAGAGGAGGAAATGACACAGGTTGTGTGAACCCACACGGCCGTGTGGCCTTTGCAAAGAAGGAACAATACATGGTCGTGCAGATCTGGCACGACCGTGCAAAGCTACCCAAGGAGAAGAGTGCACGGGCCATGTCGGTTCCACGCCATCCCAGACCTCTGTTAGACGATCCGAGATCACCTCCATCACCACATCAACTCCAGAAGCAAAGGATTGGATCCGAAGATCACTCGACGTCGTTGAATAAGCATCTATATTCCCTCTCTCTTCTTGTCTAGGGATTGAATGTTTAATTATACTATGTCTTTGGGGTTTTCCCCTGCGTCTATAGAGTAGATTCTTTGTTCTAGGATCAGGGAGTAGTTGTGGATATGTTATGATGTAAGATTCATGCTTATACTTTCACTCATTGAATGATTTCGCTTGTCTTGTTTCAATTTGATATTCATGAGACTTGTTTGTCATGTCGTATTAATTGATTGTGTTGGGATTGCTAATTTCGTAAAGAGAAGATCTTAGATCGTATACCCGAGGAGCCCTAGTGACAGGGGTAACCTGTTCATGGACATCTAGGATACTCCCTCGAAAGGAGAGGTAATTTCTCCACAAGGAAGTAAGAAACCAAACCAAACCCCTATCTCTATCCTTAATGATACCAATCAGGTTTGCATTCTTGTGATCTACCGAGGCGCCATAGTGACAGGGGTTAACCGTAACAGGATTTCATAGGGATCTTCTCTGTTTAGTGCTTAAGGGTA
Organism: Zingiber officinale; assembly: GCF_018446385.1. Classification (NCBI taxonomy): domain Eukaryota; kingdom Viridiplantae; phylum Streptophyta; class Magnoliopsida; order Zingiberales; family Zingiberaceae; genus Zingiber; species Zingiber officinale. Next base: position 77,720,692 of record NC_055996.1, on the reverse strand, counting down.
GTAGTTATAACTTCCTACGAGTACATGTTGATTAACAATGAGGAAAGGATAGAACATAATGCATTAGTTACCACCACAATGAAATCTAACTCCTAGATCTCTTCCCAAATCAAGTAAAATTCTCTCTCTCTCTCTCTCCAGTTCTCACGTCCACTTCCCAAGTTCTTTTCTTCTCAAGAAACAATTCACTTACAACCATTGGTAGTTTAGCTAATTCTACGTGAACAATCACTAGTGCTTATAATCAGTCCTCGTGGGATCGATAATCTTTTATTACTGATGACGTATTCGTGCACTTGCGGAAGCGTAACGGTAGCCACCTTCCCTAAGTTGGCCGAATGTCCCTTCGATCGCCAGGTCGAACAAACGAAGAGCCCGATCGGCGACTTTGTTATTAAAAGCATTTGAGCATATGTAGGCTTGCTTCATGAGATCAAACCTACTCGACTCAGCTCCCTGATAAGTCTCTAAGGCAGCTCGGGAGGCCTCCAACTCTTCCTTTAATTTGGTCAGCTCTTCATCCTTGGTGTCAAGATAGGCCTTCGCTGCAGTCTATTCGGTCGACCATCCATCCCGCTCTGCCTTCAAGGTAGCCTCAGCATCCTTCAAGTTTTGGGCCAACATCCGGAACTCTTTATTTTTGATCTCCAGGTCTTCAATGGTCTGGAGTTTCCTAGGGTTGACCGAATGAATTTTTGATTCAAAGGTGTTGGCTTGTTTATTGAGCCAAGCTAATTGGGTGGCTTGCTCGGCATTTCTTCCCTTCTCCGTCTCTAGCAACTCAGTGCTCTTAGCTAGATTAGCCCTTAATTGCACCATCTCAACATTCATCTGCTCCACTTGCGCTTGTGAATTAGATGATTGGCCGCTCAGCGCACGCAGCTGCTTAACTTCATGCTCCAAAAAAGTAAGTCTTTGGCATATACTCAGGCTCTCCACCCAATACTGCGAGGAATCAGGAAATTATAAGCCGATCAGAGAAAATTAAGCACGTACAAAAAACTTACCCCAGTAGACATCTGGGTATGGTTATCCGCGAGCGCCCTTGGAGGCATGACTGCTGCACGGGCTCAGGCATCCACCCATATCTACGCGAGCGACCCTTAGATGATTATCTGATGCTCGGGGGCTCAGGATTCAGCAGCATCCAATTCACGCCATTCCTCAGTCGAAAGATGAATAACTGCTGTTATGTGGTACTGGCCCCTCGGGGCTGATTGGGCTGTGGTGGCTCTGTCGAACGGCCGAGATGATGATGTCGGCCGAATGCCAAACTTTTGAATCTTCAGTGGCAGTGACACGAAGGCAACTGGCGGGGCGCAAATGGTTCCCTGGGGCGGACCGGATATGGATGGTGTCCGATCAGATGATGTAGGGGGAACGGTCTCTATGGCAGGAGCTGGAGTCGAGGTTTCAACCTGCTCGACGGAAGGAAGGCCCGGGCTAATTCTCGTGGGTGTCCGCATAACGGAGGAAGTGGAGCAGGATGTAGCCTCCGTCCGGTACCTCTTACGGCTTATCAGTGGCTCCCCCAAAGAGGTCGAGTCCAACGCCCCCAAGACCGGAATAACCGGAAGCTGTGCTGGGGGAGGATTCGATGCACTAACTGCTCCACCACTGGGCGTTCGGCTGGCTATCCCCTCGCTCGCTAGTGCAGGCGCTCCCCTCGCTCTCTCCGAGAGGGTCTTCTTGTGAGTCGATCGACTGCAAACCACAGCTCTCCAGCTCAATCACGGCTGCCGCATTGATCTCAGTGTTCGGAAGCTTGGCTTTGCCGGCCAGACATGCACACAACATGACTTGAGCTGCAAAAGAGAAGGAAAAAATAGTTAGATTCAAAAGTTAAGCTAAGAAGGAGCGTACCTAAGCTAAACGGAAGCTTCGTGCGGATTGGGCTTAAGCCGAACATGTAGAGGACTCCCTCATGCAGTAATTTATGAATATGGTATTTTTACCCAACCAATTGTGCAGCTACGTGGAGGTAGTCCGGTCGGCTCTTATATTTCTTGAGCTCTGGAGGATTTGGCCCTTCTAATCGCCATCTGGTCAGAAAGTCTGGCCACTCGGGAAAGTGAATAAAAATATAGTAGTCCGTCCAATGTTTATTGGAGGACAACATCTTATCAAAGAAAACAAGGCCCAGTCGGACTTGGAAAAGAAAAGTCCCTGACTCGGACAACTTGGGATAGTAGAAATAATGGAAGAGACGAGGAGTAAGGGGAATGTCGTGCAGGCGGAATAGAATGATGACCCCACACAGCAGCCGAAAGGAGTTCGACACTAATTGATATAAGGAGATACGAAAATATTTGCAAACAGTTGAGAAGAAAGGGTGGATCGGAAACCGCAGGCCAGCGGTAAATTGGTCCTTGAAAAATGTTACAAAATCGGGCGACGGTTCATCCGGACGGTCATTAGCAGAAGGAAGACCAATTTGATAGTTAGGTGGAATTTCGTATGAAGCCCTCAAACTCTCCGCATCGCATGTGTCAAACCTAGACTCAAGGGTGGTGTACCAGAGTCCAGGGACGATGACGGGAGGCTGAGATGAGCTTGCCATCGAGAGAACGAAAGAACAAGATCGAAGATGGTCGCTAAAAGAACACTAGACCGAATTGATCAAAAAACTTACAAGGAAGATTACAACAGAATCAATTATAAAAGCGGGAGATTACCGGAGTACAAGGGGATCACTAGCGAAGAAGCGAAATGCCACAGCCACGAAGCTCGAAGACGAAGGCACAAAGTGGAGATGACGACGGCACACGTGAGGCTTATAAACCACGTGGCCAGTCGCTCTCAGTCGTCCGATCCTAGGTTTCAAAAACCTAGAAAAAAGACCTTACTGTGGAATTCAAAAAGGTGTTGGTCACGTCAACAAAGGATATCTACCTGTCTTGTTCGACGTGCGACGGCAGAGAGAGGGGCACGTGGCATGCCGTTATCGGACATCATTTAATGAGCTTAATTAAAAGGGATGGTCGCGTGCTCGGTCATAATTGTCAAGGATTTGTATGGGCTTCGAGAAATAAGGATGACGTCGGCGATGACTGCGCTCTCTCGAAGAAACACATTTGGAAAATTCTCAAAGTATGGCTGCTCTTCGCTCCGCCCTGCATCCGGTTACTGGACCGATCGTCCATTTGCTATGGTTAAACAACGACCGAGTGACATTAGTTGATGCACCGATCAAATACTAGGGATAGAACACTTCGATCGGACGAAGAAATCACCAAGGAAACCAGTTGTCCAGTCAGTCAGACATGTAGCCTCCTTCGGCTAGACTTGAGGAGGAGGCTAGTGATGCAGCGATAAGGGAGAGCCCACCTATCACGGGTCAGTTGACACAGTGTCAGTCAAAGTCAAGGCGGTCAATGTCAGGGCTTACGGAAAGAAACTCGCCAAAGGTGGTTGTCTATTTATTCCGATCGGCAAAAGAGTAGGTCGAGAGGATCACTTGGTCGGTCAGATAAGCAGATCACCTGGCTGGTTAGACCAGCAAACATTATAAGCTGGTCGGACGAATAAACAAGCCTGTAGTCAGTTGTTCTGATCGGTAGGAATGCAGGCCACTCGGACCACCTGTTCGGTGCAAGGAATGACTACATAAGAGGAGAGAAAATAAAAGAAAACACTCTGTCTATCATTAATATACGGAAGTCGAGACAAAGAAGTGCTGGTGCAGGTTGCACTAACGGTCGAACTCAGGTTTTGATGAATAACAAAGTAAGTTAAGTTAAGTTTATTATGATCTAACGATGTAACTAAGTGTGCAGGAGAAGTCCAGATAGGTCGACGGGCTGACCGGATATCTAGCAAGAAATTTAGCTAGATCGACGGGCTGACCAGATAGTTGGTACGAAGTCTAGATAGGTCGACGGGCTGACCGAATATCTGGCACGAAGTCTAGCTAGGTCAACAGGCCGACCGGATAGCTGGCATGAAGCCTAGACATGTCGACGGACTGACCGGATGCCTGGCAAAATGGTAAGTTAAGGTAAGTCACTGGAGGGGAATGACTTGGTGAGGACACGTTCCTTGTTTAAGGGAACAGTAGGCGTTGATCCAACTTAGATCCATTTCAGAAATTTAAGTTGAGATATTGACTAGATTCTGGTCTCAAGGAGACAGAATCTAATTACTACTCTATTTTTTATAAATTGTGCTAACTTTTATTTTGCAGGATAGTATAATGTTTATTGCCTCGAACTAATCTTTTTCTTGCAGGAAAAAGCATTGCTGGAAAAAGGGGTCCGGGTGCTCGGAAAGGATTCCGGCACCCGGAACTGGTCTGGGCGCCCGGAACTGGTCCGGGCGCCCGAAATGCAAAACTCTATCTCGTCCTAAACGTGGAGTGCGCTGATTGACTGGACCGACGTCACGGTCCAGGCACCCGGAAGGGATCCGGGCGTCCGGAACTGCTTATATAAGCAGTCTTCCACCAAGAGTCAAACATAACTTCTTCTACGATTGATCTCTTGCGTGTTGCTCCAAAGACGCTCCTGCGACGTTGCGAAGCTCCTCTGACAACCTGCTACTCAGTTTCATTTACCTTGTTGTCGGTATTTTTTTTATAATTCTTGTACTAAAATTGTGTAATACTTTTGCGAATTATTAGTGATTGCCCAACGAAAGTACTCTCACGTGCGGGCCTTGGAGTAGGAGTCGACAAAGGCTCCAAACCATGTAAAATTGATTTGTTAGCATTGCTTCAATTTTTTTGTTTCCGCTGCTTACTCGATTTACGATTTTTAACGATCGCTATTCATCCCCCTCTAGCAAACTTTACGATCCAACAAGTTGTATCAGAGCAGGTATCACTCTGATTTGGTGTAACCACCAATCAAGCAAAGGGGGTGATTTTTTTTCTCTTTTTGATTTTAAGTTTTTCAACATAATCCAAATTGGTATATTTACCTCTTTGGAAAATTCTTTTTCGTAGCAAATTAAATTGAATTGGTGCAACACCAATTCAGTCTTAAATTTTTACTTTTTCTCCCACACTGCTAAATCCAAGACCAAGTCTTGGGATCCTCTTTCTTGTTTCTTTATGTGCAAGAGTTATGGCCCAAATCGAGGGATTCAGCACTGCCCATCCTTCCCTCTTCAACGGTGATGACTTCCCACACTGGAAGAAGCGAATGGATGTCTATCTAAAGATCGACTTCGACCAGTGGTTCAACACCACCAGAGGCTATAAGGCTCCCGTCAACAACTCCAAAAATCCAATGGACCTGAAATAGTGGAATCCGAAGATGAAAAAGAAAGCTCAAATAGACTTCAGAGCTCTCAACACCCTCCAGTGTGGGCTAACGAAGGAGGAACTGGACCGCGTCAGCCCACATGAAAATGTGAAGGAACTGTGGGACAGCTCATCGAACTGCACGAGGGAACCATCGACGTGAAGGTAGCCAAACGAGACCTCTACTTGAATAAGTTATTTAATATTAAAATGTAGGAAGGAGAATCTAGGAATCAACTCCACGCGAGGATAAAGGACATCCTCAACGGGCTTCACACTATCGGCCACCAAATGGAGAACCACGATCTAATAAGGTACGCCCTAAACACATTTCCTCGAAATGCATTGTGGGCATCCATTGTGGATGCTTACAAGATTTCAAAGAATCTTTCTAAATTAAAACTTGAAGAATTATTTTGTGAACTCGAACTCCATGAGCAAACTAACTCAAAGCAGGCCGAGAAAGGAATTGCTCTTTTTGCAGGTTCCTCCAAGGAAAAGTCAAGAACCAAGCCTGAATCTGAAGGTGAGTTTGACCAAGACTCAGAAGATGAAGAATACCTGGTGAACTTGGTAAGAAAAATGTTCACTAGGAGAAAGAACTTCAGCAGAAATGACTTGAAGAAGATCAACTCCACTAATGAACTAAAAAATGTGACCTGCTTCAGATGCAACAAGAAGGGTCACTACAAGAACGAGTGCCCAAAGCTGAAGAATGACAAAAAAAAAACAACCAAGAAGAATGCACTCAAGGCGACGTGGGATGAATCATCAGATGAATCGGATGCTGAATATCAGAAGCACCGAAGCTACCTCGCGCTGATGGCCCGTGAATCAGAATCGGAGAACGAATCGGAAGACGGGTCCGAACCCGAATCAAGTCACGAGTCCGTACTCATTTCCGAAGGTTCCAATGAGGTATGGTTTAATTTAGGAAAAAAGTTTTTTAAAGTCATCGCATGCTTAAATCGAAAATTAACTGAAAATGAAAATCAAAATAAGATGCTCCGTGAGGAAAATCAACACCTCAAGGAACAAATTAAAAATTCTAATCCAAATCAAGTTGTAAAACTTGAAGAGGGAAACTCAATATTAAAAATTAAAATTAATAAACTTAAAGGGTTGTTGGAAAACTTTACAACTAGATCTAAATACTTAGATTTAATTCTAAAAAATTAAAAAGCTGTATACATCAAATCTAGGCTTGGATACAAGTCTAACTCAACAAATAAATCATTTATGTCACTTGTAACTTAAAAAAACACAAACTAAAGTTTGGGTTTGAAAAGCGTGTCTAACCACGCAAGTAGGAATTAACGAATACTATATACCTAAAAATAAAATATATTATGTAAAATCAATCAACCCAATTCAAAACCCTAACTATAAAACTAAATCAGCTAAACAAAAATTAAATCATAAAAATAACTATAGAACAAACTCAACCCCAAACTATCATCAAGTCTATTATAATTACAAAAGTAATTTACATAAACCCAAAATTAAAATTTAAAAATTCTGATCAATAATTCAGGGGGAGGCTCCAAACTAGTTGGCACCTCCAAAAGTAACATACACGACAGGGTAATTAGGATTAGAGTAAAAAGGGATAAAAGTTTAACTTGATGTACGGTACTGGTGAAGTTTTGGATGATAGTAGGTTAGGGAAGCTCTGTCTATGCATGTCTAGGAACATATAGCTTCAACCTAGTGCATTTGACTTAGCAGAACTAACTGAAGCTACCTCTTATGGATCCTAACTAGTTAGACCAAAGTTTTGTACTAAGGTGACTCTAATGATATTCAGGTGACTCACCATAGCCAGAAGTTTATTTAAAAAAATATCTGTTTATTGAGCCCAACACTAAACCTGAATCTAACAAAAAGTTAAACCAAACCTTGAAATTGGACCTATCTCATCTCACAAAAAATATAGAATTCTCTAATTGAAAACATAGATCGGGTGAGATGACTAAGAAATTAAAATTAAATTAAATTAAAGTTAAAACAAATTAAATTAAATTAAATTAAACTAAAATTAAATTAAATTAAATTAAATTAAATTAATTAAATTTAAATCAAAATAAATTATAATATATCAAAGTTAAATTAAAATTAAAATAAATTTAAATTAAATTTAAATTAAATCAAATTAAATTAAAATTAAATTAAAGTTAAAATTACAATTAAATTAAATTAAAATTAAGGAAAATTAAAAATTAAAATTAAAATTATTTAAATTAAAATTAAATCAAAATAAATTAAATTAAATTAAAATTAAATTAAAATTAAATTAAATTAAATCAAATCAAATAATAATAAATTAAAATAAATTAAATTAAAATTATATTATATTATATTATATTAAAATAAATCAAATTAAATTAAATTTAAATTAAAAATAAAAATTAACTTTAACCTTAACTTAAAAACAAATAAATTAAACTTAAAAGTTAACTTTAACTCAAATTTTAAAAAAATAACTTAAACTTAAAATTAACTTTAACTTTAACTTTAAAAAAATTAAATTAAACTTAAAAGTTAACTTTAACTCAAATTTTTTTTTTTTAAAAAAAAACTTAAATTTAGAAATTAACTTTAACTTAATTTTTTTTTAAAAAAATATTAATTAAATTAAACTACAATTAAATTAAAGTAAAATTAAATTTAAACTAAATTAGATTTAAATTAAAAAGGAAATTAAAATTAATTTAAGTTAAAACTAAACTAAAATTAAAATTAAACCAAACTAAATCAAAATTAAATTAATTAAAACTTAAAATTAAATCTTAAAATGAAACTTAAACTAAGACTTAATTTAATAAACTTAACTTAAATTTCAAATTAACTTAACATTCAAATTAAATTAAATTAATTCAAAATTAAAATTTTAAATTAAATTTTTTTAAAAAAATATTAAAGGCAAAAACCAGGGGTGGGTGCCCTGGTAGTCGGTTCCGGGTGCTCGGAACGTGCTCCGGGCGCCCCGCCTCGCCACCTTGCTCCAGGCCCGGACCTTGTTCGGACGCCCGGATCACCCTATATAACGTGTGGTAGGGGCATCCCAAATAGCTGCACCTCCCCTTTCTCTTTTGCAAAGGCCTTCACCAGGCTTTAACCAAGATTATTACGCCGCAGTAGAACAACCAAGATCGTCAATTCTATTATCCTTATTAACAATGCCTCAGTAAATTTTCTTTCTTTTCTTAAATTTTGTTTATTTATTGTTTTAGTATTTTATGCTTAGTTTAGTTTTCTTTGATAAATTAAGAAATATTTTAGACTTGGTGTTGGACCCTCTACTGCTAATACTGACCCTAGGTTTCCTATTGAGGAACTTAGGATTAGGTTTGCTAGTACTATCTACATGCTTATATAGACTAGGTGTTTAGATAGATAGTTTTTTTATGTGTTCATGCATTCCTGCTGTAGAAGTCATTGACTACTACAGTTTACATCGTCTGGTTTATTGTACCAGTTCAGTTAACATAGATCTATGTGTTGAACTGTACAATAACCTAGTTAGAGTGAATGACCTTATATACACCACTAGGGTAGCTAGTATTGATATCACGTTATCCCCTACTATCATCCGTACCTTTCTAGGTTTACGTCCATCTACATGCAATTTTCAGTGCTATCCCCCTAGGGATCCACCATTTGGTGTTCCTTACTCACACATCACACTTGATACGATTTACTCGTATTTTTTTAGAAGAGCGAGTACCCACAGTTATCCTATTTAGGTTAGTCTCTCTTAGAGTTCAGGACTATGTTCTTTATAGAGTCTTAGTCTCTTGCATTTTGTCGTTGACCACTCGTGACGTTGCGATGATGCATCCTTTTCACTCATTCTTACTATATGCTTTATGTATAGATTAGATATAGATATTAGTTTACATATTTTTCATGCCATTATTTACTCAGCTGGACTCATCACTAGCAGACGAGTTCACATGCCCTATTATCACATCTTGACCGCATACCTTACATCCTTAGATATTGATGTCACCAGAGGTGATGTTAGAGCCCTTATTGAGTTTAACATGGTAGGATCTAGGAACTTTTCTTTAGGTGGTATACATATCGATGATGAGGGTGTCTTGTCCTGGCGGAGGGGGGCCCAGCACCAACTTGACCCGGGCGTCAAGCCACAGCCAGATGCCAAGGGGGAGGAGGCAGGGATGGATGAGTTCATGGATGCACTTTTTGGTGATCCCCCTACTCCAACACCGCCTCCAGCTCGAGCACCACGTTTCACCCCTCGCACTCTAGCCGACCGAGTTACCAACCTTGAGACAACTATGACGGTCTTCGGCAGGAGGTCTCTGATTTTCGGCGGGACATGCAGCAGAAGATTTTTGATCTTGGACGAGACATACGGCAGGATGTCTCCAATCTTCGACGAGACATATCCAACTCTTGAGAGGATAACCAGACTCGTCACGTTGAGCTAATAGAGATGTTACGCTCTTTGGATTCTGGACCATGCTCCTCATCATCATAGTAGACTAGGTTGTTATTATCTCCGTGTATTTTGCCTTGTCCTTGTATATTGAATTATTTTTAACTTCAGATATTGACTTGTCATATTATGCTTAATAGACTAGGACTCTTACTTTCAAAATTGATTTCAATTTTTTTTTTAATTCTAAAATTTTTTATTTATTTTTCTCAAAACTTTCCTTATTTTAGAATTTTTAAAATTACTTTTAACCTTAGTCTAGATCAAACCCTTAGAAAGCATGCTCCTATAGGTTTAGAACTTGAGCATCTCACCAACACACTAGGACTACCTTGTTTGTGTATTGCTAAACTTAGAAAGGGGTGAGATGCATAGGCAGATTGCCTAGACTTAAGATGCTTATATCAATGCATCAATTCAAGTCTGGGCGTTAAAAACCAAACTAACAGTAATCAGGTTAAGTTTTTTAGCTTAGTCAAACACTAACTGAATAAATTAACTTAATCTGACTAACCAAGTGAAAATTGCTATCTTCTGATAGTTAGTAAGTAACAAATGGTTAGACAGTTAAGGATACTTTTTAGTTGTTTATTTTGAATTAATGTCAGGTTCAGGGGGAGGATTAATAACTTTAATATATTTTTGAAAACTGCTTCATTTTTTATTAGCATTTTCAAAGTTGTAAAATTTAAAAAAAACTTCAAAAGTGTTTTAAAAAGATAACCTTCAAAAATTAGTTTGACAACTATTTAAGCTTTAAAATATTACTTTAAAAGATATTTTTTTAAAAAAAACTTGACAAATGTCCAAGTTTTGAATTAAAAATTATTTTTGAAAACAACTTGATCCAGTTTTCAAAGAGTTTCACAATCTTACCTCAGTTTTACCATTTTATTTATCTTTTATATCTTCTTCAAAATTCCATCTCTTGAAAAAGTTTTCAAAAGTTATCTTAAAAACCTAGCTATTTTCAATACAATTTTTCTTGAAAATTAATTTTGAATTTTCTAACCTTAAAGTACTTTTTGCAAAAGCTTTTCTTTTGCAACCCTTATGAAAAATTAATAGCTTTTGAAAACAATCTCAAATCTTTTAAGGTACTTTTGCAAAAATTTAGACTTATCAAATTCTTGATCTTTTGAAAATCTTATATTTTGAAAACTAAGTAGATTTTGAAAATAATTTCAAAATCACATTATTGAAAATCCTAACATAAAGTTTTTTACTCTTGAAAATCATGTTCTAGGATGTCTTTAAAGATTTTCTTAAAGTTAATTGACTTATTTTCTAAGTTAAATTCTCCAAGTAATCCTGAAAATTTTTCTATTGTCAATTGTTTTTTTACATACTTAGCAAATTTTTCATGACTTGTCTATTTCTATTTTTCTTATGAATGACAAAGAGGGAGGATTAGGTGATTTAAGTTAGCAAAATACCAAAGATATAACATTAAAACAAGACTAACTTAAAAACCATATCATTTTTTTCATATTATTTTTTCCCTAACTTAACCCAAGTTGTCATTGCATCAAAAAGGGGGAGATTGTTGGTGCAGGTTGCACTAACGGTCGAACTCGGGTTTTGATGAATGACAAAGTAAATTAAGTTAGTTTTATTATGATCTAACGATTTAACTAAGTGTGCAGGAGAAGTCAAGATCGGTCGACGGGCTGACCGGATATCTGGCAAGAAATCCTGCTAGATCGACGGGCTGATCGAATAGCTGGTATGAAGTCTAGATACGTTGATAGGCTGACTGGATATCTGGCACGAAGTCCAGCTAGGTCAACGGGCTGACTAGATAGCTAGCACGAAGCCCAGACAGGTTGACAGGCTGACCAGATGTCTGACAAAATGGTAAGTTAAGGTAAGTCACTGGAGGGGAGTGACTTGGTGAGGACTCATTCCCCGTTTGAGGGAATGGTAGATGTCAATCCAACTTAGATCCATTTCGAAAATCTAAGTTGAGATCTTGACTAGATTCTGGTCTCGAGGAGACAGAATCTAATTACTACTCTATTTTTTATAAATTGTGCTAACTTTTATTTTGCAAGGTAGTATAATGCTTATTGCCTCGGACTAATCTTTTTCTTGCAGAACAAGCTTTGCTGGAAAAAGGGGTCTGGGTGCTCGGAAGGGATCCGGGCACTCGGAGTTGGTTCGGGCGCCTAGAATGCAAAACTTTATCTCGTTGCAAACGTGGAGCGCGTTGATTGGCTGGACCGACGTCACGGTCTAGGCGCCCGAAACTACTTATATAAGCAGTCTTCGACCAAGAGCCAAACATAACTTCTTATATGATTGCTCTCTTGCACGTTGCTCCAAAGACACTCCTGCGACGCTGCGAAACTCATCCGACAACCTGCTACTCAGTTTCATTTTCCTTGTTGTCGGTATTTTTTTATAATTCTTATACTAAAATTGTGTAATACTTTTGCGAATTATTAGTGATTGCCCAACCAAAGCACTCTCATGTGCGGGCCTTGGAGTAGGAGTCGACGAAGGCTCCGAACTATGTAAAATTGATTTGTTAGCGTTCCTTCAATTTTTCTGTTTCTGCTGCTTGCTCGATTTACGATTTTTGACGATCGCTATTCACCTCTCCCCCCCTTCTAGCGAACTTTACGATCCAACAAGAAGGGCACTCCATATATCATTAATGCACGGAAGTCAAGACAAAGAAGCCTTCCTCCGACAATCAATATCATTAAATAAGGGTAGATGAACGATCATAAAGAAAGGTATAAAAGGGTACGCAGGTATGAGGAAAGGCAAGATTTATCATTTTCTTGATTACTCTCTCTTCCTAATTTTGACTTGACCGTCGGAGGGCCAACGCCAGGGACCCCTTCCCTAGTTTAGTTTTGTTTTACAAGATCGAAGTCTTCTTTCCATCAGTGGTCACCCCATTCTCAGCTTTCCAGCTTCCTTCATTCGGACAGGATCAACAGAGAAAGGAGATTGACTATAAAGAAATTTTCTCTTCAGTAGTAAGACATGTATTATTAGAGCGGTGTTGGCTTTAGTGGCACATCATGATTTGTAGCTAGAGTAAATGGATGTGAAGATGACATTTCTTCATGAAAATTTAGAGGAGCATATTTTTTATATCATAACCTAAGGGGTTTAGTCAGCTCAGACAAGAGCAGTTGGTTTGCAAGTTAAAGAAATTGCTCTATGGATTGAAACAATCTCCTAGGAAATGGTACAAACGTTTTGATTCATACATGATTTAAAATGGATATAGGAGATGTGAGTATGATTGCTGCATATATGTGAAGAGTCTTGAAGATGAATGACTGGTTTTCTTACTACTAAACGTAGATGATATGTTTATTGTTGTAAAGAAGATGAAAGAAGTCAACAAATTGAAGAGGCTACTGAGTGAGGAATTCGACATGAAAGATTTGGGAGAGGGGGAGAAGATTTTTGGGATGGAGATTCACAAGGATAGAGCCGTAGAGAAATTATGGTTGTCTTAACGTAGCTATGTGGAAAAGGTGATGGATATGTTCAACATGAAGAATGCAAAGTTGGTGAGCATGCCCGTGGCGTATTACTTCAAGTTATCCAGTACACAGTGTCCAAAAACAGATGACGAGATCCAAGAGATATCAAAAGTTCCTTATATTAATGCAGTTGGTTGTCTGATGTATGCCATGATTTGCACAAGACCAGATTTTTGGGATGGAGATTCACAAGGATAGAGCCGTTGAGAAATTATGGTTGTCTTAACGTAGCTATGTGGAAAAGGTGATGGATATGTTCAACATGAAGAATGCAAAGTTGGTGAGCATGCCCGTGGCGTATTACTTCAAGTTATCCAGTGTCCAAAGACAGATGACGAGATCCAAGAGATATCAAAAGTTCCTTATATTAATGCAGTTGGTTGTCTGATGTATGTCATGATTTGCACAAGACCAGATTTGGCGCAAACAGTGAGTAAGTTTCTCTCAAATCCTGGTCGACCATATTGGGATGCAGTGAAGTGGGCTTTTAGATACTTAAGAAATACAACTAATTATGATATCATGTTAAGTAGACAACTGGAAGATCCTTCAGTTGTTAGGTACGTAGATGCAGACTATGTAGGAGATTTAGATGACAGAAGGTCTACTACAGGATACGTGTTCACTGTGGCAAAAGGATCTATTTGTTGAAAATCTATGATACAATCTATTGTTGCATTGTCTACTACAGAGTCGGAGTACATGGTTGTAGCTAAAGCAGCGAAAAAAGCTTTATGACTTATTGGGTTAGTCAGAGAACTGGGTGCTCAACAAGGTAGAGTCAAGTTGTTATGTGATAGTCATAGTATTATCTATTTGGCGAAGAATCATGTATATCATGTGAGAACCAAGCATATTGATGTGAGGTTTCACAAGATCAGAGAGCTGATTGCTTCCGGAAAAATTCAACTTGAAAAGGTTCACACTGCAGATAATGCTACAGACATGTTGACAAAACCAGTGACCCTAGAGAAGTTCAAGCATTGCTTGAACTTGATCTATATCTCTATATGCTAGAGGAAGGAAGCCTAGATCCAGAAATCCAGGTGAAGTTTTGTTTAGATACTTGTGTTCTTCGAAGGGATGAATATTTACCAAGATAGAGATTGTTGTCGAGTGATTCATATCTAGATGAAAACCAATGCGAGGGGCACCATAGAAGGAAAAAATCTGTTAAAGTTTTTCGTGCCAGAATTCTGTTACGATTTTTTTCATAATAGAATTCTGTTACGATTTTTCATAATAAAATTTTGTTACGATTTTACCAGGTCTAAGGTTTAGGCACTATTTATAAGGATTATTGTAAACCTATTGTATCATAAGAATCATTGAATGTAATTAAATTGTGTAGAGATAGTTCTATTTATTGACACTATTTTGAACCATGTACGATGATTTATTAATATAATGAATGTTGAATGTATCATTATTTTGTAATTGTGTTGGTTTTACTCTCAACATTTGTTTTGTTGGTACGATAAATATTGATGTAACTGTTGATATCGTTGTTGATGTTGATGTTGATATTGTTGTTGATATCGATAATTGTTTATGTGATATTTTTGTTAATATCTTGTTGATATTGATATCGGTGTATGTGATATTGTTGTTAATATCGTTAATATTTGTAAATAAGATTGAAAAATCAATTTTAGGGGTTCTATCAAAATTTTACTGAAAATTAGCGAAATATTTTTTCCATCGCTAAAGTTAGCGATAGAATTTAATTTCCATCACTAATTGAAGTTAGCGACCGAAATTTCGGCCATTAATCTCGGTCATGCTTGTATTGTTATAATTCATGAAACGGAATTTATTTCTTAAGATAATAAATCATAGGGAATTTTACCTTTGCTTCTATGTAATACTTTATCATTCGAGTATCAACTAGACTGAATACGGCGGGGTAATTTGCATTGATTTCATTTTGTGCCTTTCTTTTCATTGTCGCATTAGTAGGATCTTGTCGTTCCTTACTTTACATTTATCCTTACTTTACATTTATCTTCGTAGTATTCCTTCGTGCCTTCAAAATTATAGTTGATAAATTCTCAGTCACAGACTTGAATCCAGGTTGGGAACATGCCATGAATGCAGTGGGGACGATCTAATCCCCTGAATCTGATCGATAACATTAAATAAATGAATCTTATAACTCCTATGGATAATTTTTCTAGTGCATAACTAATAAATCTTTGGTTTTTTTTGGTTATCTGTTGTGAATTCAAGAACAGAGTCCCACACAAAATCTATAAATATGCATCAAAGACGACAAACATCACATGACTAGTGAAATCATTCCATTATTCCATGGTCACACTCAAGGCGAGAATAATATAGAAAATTGAAAGGAAGAACAAAAAGAGAAGTTTTTTTTACAATCACTTGAGTTAGAGCGAAAGAGAGAGGTGAGAAGAATGTGAGAAAAATTGGAGGAAATTAAACAATAATTGGCTTTAAGATTAGAGCTTGTAGATGATGAGGAAACAGGGAAGCACAGCACGCGGATCAAACACCACGAGTTCCCCGTTCCCCAGACTCACCGAGTCGGCGTCCGGCGACAACTCGCTCCTGACACAGCCCGCGATGACCCGGCACACCAGCATCGCGCGCCGACCGCCCGCCCCGCCGCTGCCCAGCCCGCTCTCGTGTGCGCCTCCGCTTCCGGCGAAGGTTCGGACTCCGTCCGCCTTGCGCTCCGCCGACGACCACGCCACGGCGGCGGCAGCGTCGCCGACGACTGCGCCGCAGCGAAACTGCATCATCTCGTTCCCGTCGGCGGCGCAACGCGAGTCGCTGGCGCCGGACCGGGCGCGGACGGCGGCGCGGTGCTCCTCGAAGCGGGTGACGGTGCGAGCCGGGTTGCGGACCCGGAACAGCATCTCGATCTCGCCGGGGAACGCCGCGTCGGGGGACCAGCTCGAGGTGAATATGATCTCGACAACCCGGCGGGAGGAGTGACCCCGGGGGAGTTCCGAGAGGGAGGGGAAGTGGCCGGGGAGCACGATGGCCGGAGCCGGCGTGGGGCAGGACCGTGCCGGGCTCCGCTTGGGCTCAGACTTAGGCTTCTTCATGGAGGAGCGCGTGACGCTGTCCTGGACGGCGCGCGAGGAGTTGCCGCAGGAGACGGAGGAGAGGAGCGACTTCTTGTCGGAATAGGACGAGCGTGAAGGGTAGACAACGTCGTCTAGGGCGTTACTCTTGCAATGCATCGACTTGATCCACGCCGTCGGCATTTGACGGACGACGGCGACTGTCGGCGTCCCAGAATCTACGACGGGAATGAAGCAGAAGGAATATAACTGAATGATAAAGGACTGATTTGGGGATGTGAATACGTGGAAGGCTGACGAGAGAAGATGTTTTTGTTTACACCAGTAATCTGATCGATCTGATTCTATTAAAACATTTCAGAAAAAATACTCGGCAATATTCGGAGGGGGCTTTATTTTATTAGATGGTTGATTTGATTTGTCGGGGGTCTATTTGTGGATTGCAGTAATTTATTTATTTTTCTTTGATGATTTATTCTTTTAAAACAAAATGAATCTGATGTGGTGATGATAAGAAACCCGTCCTCACGGTAGAGATCAATGGAGGTCAAAGTCAAGACAGTAAACGGATGGATGATCTTGATCGATCAGACTAGTTATATTTCGACCAAGAGTTAAGTACCGACCCACCGTCTCTGACACAGAGTAGTCAAACTGACACTCAAGGGACGCGCAGAAGCCAAGCCGAGTGGCTCCTCCGCTCAGCCTAGCAGCAGACTCGAGACCAGTCAAGCACATGGACAGTGAACTGCTCGTCGAGCGGCTATCCCGCCCGGCCAAGTAATAGAGTAGGTGGACAGTGGGTTTCTGGCCGAGCAGTCATCCCGCTCGACCCAGCAACAACCGACACTTGGACAGGGGCTTTTAACCGAGCGGCTATTCCGCCCGGTGTGGCAGCAAACGCAGGGATATCAGAGTCCTGGCCAAGCGGTCATTCTGCTCGGCAAAACAACAGATACAGTGGGATGTCCTTCAACATCCTTTTGTGAACTAGTGCTGCTGACGGACGATATGGTCAGAAAGAGGATCGTACGACGGAAATTTTCACTGTCACTTCAGAGATATGCTCGGCCCGTTAAGGTATCGTGTCAGGAACACTTTTTTGACATGTCTCTTCGGAAAAAACTTGAGATAGTGTGTCCGCTTTAAGAAGCGTGCATACACGCTACAGGAGCTCTATATAAAGAAGGATCCAAGAATCGACGGAGGTATATTTTTCTCACGATTACTACTGTGGCGCTACAATTCTCTTTGCTTCTTGCTTCGGCGGAGACTGATTTGAGCGTTGAAAGGTCATCATCAGGAATCCCTTCCCTAACTCTATACTGACACTACTTGTGTTATAAATAAGAACAAAGTCTACCGAAAATCAACAAGAATGTCATATCCTCAACATCTACTTCTTCAACTTTTGGACAGAATTAGTATTCTTTATTTATTATCAGGATCTAAATTGAAGTCGGACAGTTGATGGAATTAAAGGTGGCCCATAACCCAGCCCCTGGTCTCTTCTGCTGTCATCATGTTGCTGCCATTTCAAGGTGATATGGTTATTAATTCACGTGCAGTCCTTTAAAGAAAACCATGTGTGCAGTCGAATAGAAGGTGCTGCACTACGCTAGCAACAAACTCTACGCTGTCATGTATTATTTTAAAAAGACAAGTAAAACAAATAGCACGGTGATAAATGCTAAGAGAAATTAATGAACCATTGATGATTCTGCGCTCGTTTTCTAATTTACTAATAAAAAAATTTTATCAGACGAAATCAATTATTCTAAAATTAATCAACCTAAATTAAATACACTGTCTCAACTAAAATACATAAAAAAAAAAGTGTTGGCTTTCTTCGAATGTTCAGCGAAATGCTGGGAGATAGCTTTAAGGAGTTGAAAAGTAACCACGTGATTTATAGAATGACTAATTCCATCATTTATGTCATTCTAAAACTTAGACAGAATTACGAATACATGAGCATGGTGATTTCTCAGTCATTTACCCTTTACAGATCAGATCAGGGCACAATAAATGGAAAGAGGAAGTAGAAGCATTCATTCACTGACACACTCAGCAAAAAAGTGATGGATAAGGAGAGCTGCTAGCTGTTTTGCTTCGCCACCGCCACCGCCCCCGCCTCCTCCTCCGTTGCTTTAGCATCATTGTGTCCTTTGCCCAGCCCCATGCATTCCCTCCAGGTTTTCTTGCCCACAACCCAAAGTGTCCGATGCTTGTTGGGGGCAAGACACTCACAGTAGTGAAAGAAAGAGATTGCTTTGGGATACTTGGCATCAAGATTATGATGATGAGACATTGAAGTGTGGGAGATGGCATCAGTTGAATGGAATTAATGATGGACTGTGGAGTTTGGGAAGTGAGAAAGATACATGGCTTTCAGAAAAGTTGTCCCGGACAAGTTAAATGGCACACTTTATATCTTCCACATTTAAGTTGTTCATGCTAGTGATTTTTCGTATACTACTCTACATGAAGAACCAATGAAAAGATGCGACAAGTTGTCGTGAAAGAAAGGCTGACAGCACAAGGCTGGCTTTTGTTGTTGCTTCTTGTGAGCGTGGAGCAATAGCAGCACTGTAACCGACTGCAGTTTGATCAGACAGACTACTACTCGTGTGTCTGGAGGCAGGACAGTGCAGATGGATGCAACTTCATTAAAAATCTTGTAAACCAGTATAGATGTTACCTTCAGATTGTTGCTTGTCTTCGTGCATGGCAATTAGGTCAGGGGTTTCTTCAAGGTTGAACTTGCGTTGTTTGTTGTTGTTCTTGTTGGCTTCATTTCCTTTCTTTTTTCCGAAAGAAAGCTTCATTGTCTTGTTTGTTCGTTTGACGAGCACCCACCTTCGATCATTTGGATGCTTCTGTATTGTGTTTTACTCATGTAGGATTGAGGAATGCAAATCAAGCTGATAGCAAACCAAGTACTTAAAAAGTTTACAACAAAATTAAGAGCGAAAGGCAGAAAATTCCAAGCCTAAAGTTGCTGTAGTGAATGCAAATCAAGGAGTAGGATCAATCTTTCATCGTTTCTATTTGTTTTACAATCCCAATCATTCATCCAACAGTTCATACTTTTTTTATCCTTGAAACTACCGTCTTCCCAAATTCCATGATTATGAATGAATGCCAATCCATGAATAGTTTGTCGATGAAAATGAAATGACTACATGATAACGAAGGGGGGAAAAGCACTCGCCTTTTAAGAGCTGACTGAGCTAGAGTTCCTGCAGCATAAAAAGGGCACACGAAGAACTTCTCGGGATGAACTGGAGAAGCGCAGCCGCGTTGCTCTGGTAAAGCTTCCCTCCGGCGAACCTTATCAGCTCCTCCGCCCCTGATTCCTCATCACTCCCGTTTCGATCCCCACCGCCGTCCTCCAAGCAGCCTCCTTTCCTCCTCAAATATCTCCGCCAACACGCAATGAGATAGGAGAATAAGAACAAGAAACGAGAAGGTTAAGGCGAGATAAACTAGGACGCTGTGATTCTTACCCTATTTCCACCTCTGACCTTTGATCTACCTGCCGGGACTGGGAAGAAGTGCCAGTAAGGGACAGATTAGGGATTGCAGAGAACCAAAGCTTCAGATCGACTTGGTACCTTCCATTCCTCCTAGTTGTGATCGGCTTAACGAAGCAAGAAGGCGACTCGTTTGGTTGAGCTTCTACCGCGGAGCAACATTTCCGATGACGAGTTAGGGTACGGTAATATGATTTTTGGAATATAATTCATCAAGATAATTTCAAATCCTAATTTATTTAAAGTATATTTTTTTTTACACCGACTTTTCCTTAATAATATTCGATTTCGAATGGTATTATTACAAAGCGGTCGATTCGAGTGGATCACGGTTATAGATTCGAGCCGCTCGAAGCGATGAGCCGGTGGCGCAGGCGAAGCCCGCGAAGCAAACCCCTGTTCCTCCTCTCCGTCGCCGTTCTCCTCCTCTTCGCCCTCTTCCTCGCCTTCCGCCTCTCCTCGCCCTCCGATCTACTCCGATCCCTCGTCTCTTCATCCTCTCCCGCCGCTTCCTCCACCGCAACCCTTGCTCCCGCCCGATCGCACCAATGCGGCGTCTCTCCCTTCGGAGAGCGGTTCCTATGGTACGCCCCCCACAGCGGGTTCAGCAATCAGCTGTCGGAGCTCAAGAACGCTATCCTCTTCGCCGCCATCCTCAACCGTACCCTCATCGTGCCTCCCGTGCTCGATCACCACGCCGTCGCCCTAGGTAGCTGTCCCAAATTCAGGGTGACCAGCCCGACGGAGCTCCGCACGAGGGTTTTTGATCACATCATGGATCTGGTTCGGGATCGGAGGTGCGGACAATTAATTTGATTTGCCTGCTTGCTTTCTGTTATGTTGAGGAATTATCAGCACTAAAATTCACACTGCGTAAAAGTAAGATATTTCATGTAACAGCAATTGTTTTTTATACGTGCCAAACTGTTGCTTTGCAAGCGCTAATCATGGAGTTTTACGTCATTCATTTGTCTATCGAGCGCAATTGATAACGGGTTGATCTCTGATTTTGAATGGCGAGTGTAGAGCATGGGCAATGACTAGCCACATACACTAGCTACTGTCTGCTTCCTCTGTTAGAAAGTAGAATCTACATTTGGAATTATGAGTTCCATATTTCAAATTTCAATAGTGCGATCAACTTGTTTTTCTATCCATTGTTATAATGCTTCCTGGAACAATTGTCTTTCTGCCTAAGTCATCCATAAATTTTCTAGATGCATGAGTAGCCTACCAATACCCAATCCTTTGCACCTATGCTTCAGTCGTTATCCTTAATTCTGTAGTTTCTCCTTTATATTATCTAAGATCCTGAGAAGAAATCATAGAAAAGAGATGTATTATAAATGTAAAGCTCAAGAAATTCTAGTCTCATCAAAGATGGATTTCTAGTGCAGCATAAATGAGAATAATGTAATAAATCATACTTACAAGAATGAGTCAATAAGTTGATTGATAAGACTCCAAGCGGCCTTGATCTAAATACAATTTGCCCATGAAGTAAATATGAACATAAGCCTTACCTCTCATAGGGCAGTATAAGAATTTAGCCGTAGCAAGCTTGAAGCTATCAAAGGGCATTATTTTACCTTCATTCCTGTGAAGAGTCATTTACTCTTGTCAAGCTGCTCCGTAGAGCGTACAGATAATCCAGTTGCTATTCTCTCAGTTCCCTGGCTAATAGCCCCTTTGAATTAAAGGTGGAACAAGGACGATGTCAAAAAGCAAATTGAAAGGTACTCATTCATGGTGGCTAATGAATAAATGTTAGCTTGTAGGTCAATGTTAATATATATTACCTTTATATGCTGACTTTTACTTTCCTTCAATACACTGCTGGACTTACATTTTTGTAGAAATATACTTTTCCTTTCTCAGGTATGTGTCAATGGGTGACATAATTGATTTATCAAGATTGCCATCATCTGTGGTTAGAACGGTAGATTTTCGGATATTTTTGTCAACATGGTGTGGATTAAACATGGAGCGTGCTTGTTCTGGCAACTTATGCTGCACCATTTCTGCCGACAGAGCTATAACTGGCAATTTTGACCAGTGCAGATCATTGTTTTCTGGTATGCAGGGTAAGGATAACCAGTGTGTGTATGCCGTAGAAGATGACTGTAGGACAACAGTTTGGACATATCTTGAGAGCAACAGAGAAATATTGGATTCATTCCAGCCTGACAAGGAGTTACTAATTAAGAAGAAATTTTCATATGTCAGGAAGCGTAGAGATATAAGTAAAGCTCTCGGACCTGGGTCAGAAGCTGAAATGTCCAAACTGCTGGCTTTTGGCACACTTTTCTCAGCACCTTACAAAGGTTCAGAGCTGTATATTGATATTCATGAAGTACAAGGAAAAAATCATGTACAATCTCTGCTCAAGGAAATTGAGTACCTTCCATTTACCCCAGAAATCATGGCTACTGGTAGGAAGTTTGCTCTGAACAGTATTAAGCAGCCTTTTATGTGTGCCCAGCTTAGGTTGTTGGATGGGCAGTTTAAGAACCATTGGAAGACTACTTTTTCAGCTGTCGAGCAGAAGCTGAAATCCATAGATTTGAAACCTACTGACAATATGAGCAATGATCCAATTCATATTTTTCTGATGACAGATCTACCTACTGTTAACTGGACTGACACTTACTTAGACGACCTTGCAAAAGATGCTTCCTATCAACTGCATGTTTTGGATGAAGGTTCTCAATTGGTTGTAGAGGCTGGCAAAAGACTAATGGCATCAGAACATGGCATCAGGTCTAGTTTCCTTCCAAGAAATTATGATGGATTTAATAAGAAGAAACGTTGTGACCCAGTGTTCACACCGGATATTCTTTTATATGTACAAGAATCAGTTTGTTGCTGTGCATCATTAGGATTTGTGGGCACTCCAGGTTCAACTATAGCAGACAACATTGAGCTAATGATGAAGTACAATGCCTGCAAATCATAGAATTTTTTCTTCATCATTCTTTTAATGAGAGAAGTTTCTCATAATTGATTCCAGAGCAAACTTTGAAGAATTATCTGGACCTAATCATTCCTGAAGAGAAGCTGGAAAGATATAATATACTTGAAGCAGTATGTGGACAACATACAACTCAGGCGGTTTTATTTAGCCTTTATGTATTTGTTGTAGTCTTAATGAAGCCAAGTACTTTCTTTTCCCTTTATAGAGCAGAAAATACTCATAATGCCTGGTTCCATGTTTGTGAAGAATACAATTGGCTTGAGTTAAAGCTGCATTTTCTTGTGAACTCTGATTGGGATATGTTAAAGTCTAGTAAGAATATTATAAATTTGACAAGGCACAGTTATGAAAAGTAATGCTGCGTTTGTTTTTTTATATTTTTTTATTTTTTGCTTCTGGAGCCGAATAATATTGCTATCATGGTGTGTCGTACATATTGCATAGAACTTCCTCAGCTATAGAAAGAGATGGTGCTTCAGCTCCAATTGCTTCTGGGTATACCTTACGAGTTGCTTAGTTGGATCCCTTTTTGGTATATTTTCTTATCATGATCGTTTTAAGATCCATCGAACTTTTATTCAGGGTACGATTCTCATATTTCCTGAAAATTTAGTGCATTTGTTCATTTTTAAAATTTTGATTATGACGGTGTGATCCAGCTGAATTAATTGAGGTTGTGCAATGAGTTCTTTTAGGTTCATGAACCAGAGATGCTTTACCAATTAAACCTATTAATTGCTTATCCAATGAATGTAGCACAGTGCAGTAAGAATCCAAATCACAATCGAACAATCTTTTATAATGGCTAAAAGATGAACTTTATAATGACCTAATGTACACCATATTCTGAAGATGACAGAAACTATGGTCTGACTGAGTTTGTGCCAGTTTCTCTTAGCATTTTTTCTTTAAGTCGACTACTTGCTTGCAAATTTCTAGTTAGTTATTTTACTGAAGTCTCATTCGGTACTGATGATCTGATATTTTGTTTTGGATTCAGGTAACCCAAAGTAATTAGAAGTTGGGATGCTTTTTTATGGATCATTTTAACATCCTGGATAAAATTTCCTGCAAGGTGGGAGGGTCAATTATCAGACACTGCGCTGGATGAATTCCTGGAGACTGCTTCATGAAAAGTTGATATTTGAAGAGGAGATGAACCAGATGCAACCTATTCAGCAGTAATTTTCTCATGGACAAGTAACTTTCTGGAAACTTATTAACTTCATTGTTTCTATGCTTATAACATACTTGTTTGCGGAAATATGTACTCTTTAGATTGGTAGACATCATATTGTTTTTAGAACTTTAGGTCTTTTAATACTAAAATACGCACAAAAGCCATACTAGTATTCCTTTCAAACATATTACTTAGGGTACATCTCGTTGTCTTCTTCTTGACTACTGACAAGAAAAAGTTTAAACTAATTAATTAAATAAATCTAGATCACCCAGCATAATTGGATCATTTGTTGATCAATTAATAAATGAATTCATGCAATAGTTTAAAGGCACTATAATGAGTTCTGTTAGGTGGCAAAGCGTAATAAATCGAGTCGTTGTCAAATGACTCAACCATACCCCATCAAATTTATAATTTGGTGTGCCAGATCTTGGTCAAATATCATGCTAAACTAGTCAAGGGATCGTATAGCATAATTGACTTAAACTTTATATTTGTATAGTGGAAATATATTTAGGAAAATCAAATGATAATAACATGATGTTATAATTTGAATATATTTCATGTCTGGTAGCTTTTTAATCCTTGTCGAAGAATTATTTAGTAATTATTCATCCTTCCTCGTGAAACTGATTACACATTTTTAATTATATTTTGTCATATAAGTATAAAATGAGTAGTTATTTATCGATGAAAATTTTCCCATTTTACTGTCGCCCACCGCATGAGAACACCCACTTGCTTAACTACTTGACTTCAACATTTTATACAGAGCATAACATGATTGAGTAGTAATTTCCATGCTTAAAAATAGCCAAATTGAACAAGATAGAGAATCTTGGACCAGTACTTAGTCACCTTCATGCAAAACATGTGGCCAATTTATGATTTATCACTAATCACGTAAAGCCATCATTCCAAAATTAATGTCACAGTCAATATGAAACATATTATGGTCATCACCCACAAGTCTATGATCCCTAAGATTTGGATTGCTTGGATGAGAAAGACAACTTCATCATTTATGTACAATTTCGTAATCCTTTCTTTTCCTTTTCTCAATCATAAATCTCTTTGTCAAAGGGGATTGATAGTAAGTATGCATATGATGATGTGATCTTGATTTGATTAGGTAAAGTTCCTTATGGAGTCATTATTGCCATCATAGATTGACGCAATTAATATATGCATGAATGTTTACGGTAATAGATCTTAAAGTTAATTCTCAACTGGTACGAAAATGGCTCGTTAGATGTCTAGCCTCTTCCATTCATAGGGCAAATGTTCTCGTGATTTATCTCCTTTTAGAGTATGTAAGACCGTCCTGAAAAGATCGTCAAGGTGATGGTTTCAATTTTTTTTCCCCCCGTAATTATGGAGTCATTATTGTGAGATATAACTTTAGTGACCCCTAACAAATTACATTGGAAGATAATAATAGAGAGCTCATATGCCATTTAGATTTTATTACCCTTTTGAATTAGACAAAAGAAGAGTTATAAAGCTTTAAATAGAAGAAGTATATAATTTTCCCAGTGAATTAAATTGGGGGCATATGCTATTTAAAAGGCACATGGAACACCATATATAAATGGTTTTGATTTTATATAATGTAAGTTGGCATGTGAAGTCAGTCTTAACTTTATATACGCTTTTAATGCTGAATATTTAAAAGGCACATACGGGAGGTGATCTGTTGTCTCATAAAAATTTTTCATCACAAGTTGAGAAGTGCTCTCTGTTGAACATGGTAAGCGTTCCCAAGTCGGTAATCCCATTGAAAGAAAAAATTACTCGCATTGTAATATACATACAGATACATTATGGACGTATTTTGCTTAGTGTAGCCGTCTTTTTATTTTATATAAAAGAGATTGACATTCAATAAAATATTTTATATCTATTAAAAATTAATTTTAAATTTTTTAAGTAAATATCTATATAAATATCAATTATGGCCATGCGTAAGCACAACTTAACGTTGAATATTACATGATAAATCTAACTAATCTCATTAATTAATTTTTGGATGATCGGTTTGATCTTATGAAATTTTTTTTCTAACCATTAATATAAATCGGGAAATAATCATGGTGGATAATTTATTATAGTTAGAAATCGAATTATAAATACTCAAGTGATAATTTAAATATCTTGTCACTCCCTCTAGTCTCGGGGGCAAACTTAACGCTGAATATTGACCCAAGCAACTGCATTATTAAACTTCAATCATCATTGTAAATGGTGAAATGGAACGAGTTTAAACATTGTGAGGGGTAAGACACTATTTTGTCCCGTCACTCTTCAAAATGGGACCTTCAAATTTAATTAATTATCTCCCCAACCACCAAATATATTGTTGTTCACATTGTTTATAGAAAAAAAAAACACTACTTTGCTTTAGTTCTAAACAATTTTAGAAATACATATAGACCCATCCCATTACTGCTATTTAAGGAGCCACCAGTTTGCGATCTCCTTCCTTCTCAAGCTTCCTTCTTCAGTTCATCCATGGAAGTAGAGCTGCTTCCTCGCATCATCCATGAGAACGAAGCCGCCTCCTCTAATCCCACCGCCGCCAGATCCAAGAAGCGGGATCACTGCACCATCGCCGCCGAAGAAACCAAGAAGCAGAGCAAGGACAGGAAGCACCAGCTGTACCGCGGCGTGCGAATGCGGAACTGGGGCAAGTGGGTGTCGGAGATCCGCGAGCCGCGCAAGAAGTCGCGGATTTGGCTCGGGACGTTCCCCACCCCTGAGATGGCCGCGCGCGCCCACGACGTGGCCGCGATGACCGTAAAGGGCCAGGCCGCCCACCTCAACTTCCCTGAACTCGCCGCCGCCCTCCCCCGCCCCGCCACCGCCGCCCCCAAGGATATCCAGGCGGCCGCCGCCCTCGCCGCCGCCGCGACGTTCCCGCCGGATTCGCAGTCGTCTCCGGCCACCCCATCGGCCGAGAACGGCGACGAGGAGACGGTCTTCGACCTCCCGGATCTGCTCCTCGACCACTCTTCCTCGATCGGGGCGGAGTTCCCGATCGAGGAGCCATTCCTGTGGGAGTGCTTCTGAATTCCAAACCTCGCATCCAAAAAAACACTCCTGGTGCGAACTGCGAAGCGATCAACCGAAAGCCGACCGGCAATTCAGAGCCCTGCATCGAATTGTACCAAAGACCATCTTTCGCCTTTACCTGCGACGAAGAACTGGAAAATCACTGTTGTCGATGCGATTCAAGGCATCGTTGCACCGATAACATTCGTAGAATTTCCAACTCTTCTTGCTTTCCGACCTTGTAAATGAGTGACTTGTCAAGCTCTGGAATCATGGAACTTCTTTAATTCTCCAAGCAAGATGGCGACAAAAGCACTGGCAACATGAACAGTACAGGAATCTTTTAGCATCGAGCAGGGATCCGGTTGGTTAATGTGTGTTATCTAACTGTGTTAATGGAGCAAAAAGACGTTAACAAAGCAAAAGCACTTTAATCAGTGATAATGCTAATGTTGGCATCAAAAGCTCATAAGCTAATCTCTCTTTTATCTCTCAAAATCGTACATTTTTATGCACTTATTTCATTTCGTGACTCGGTTCTGCACACAATCATATTATTGGTGGAAAGATGTAAAACTTAATGAAAATGACAAGAGTGCACGATCAATGATGTTTCATTTTATTTTTATGTGGTATACTACTGCCGCATTTTCTAGCTTTTGTTTTTTTGAGTTAAATCTAACAAAGAAACAAAATCTTGCATAGAAATTAAAAAAAGTACCTTTTTATTTTTATTTATTTATTTATTATTTTTTTAGTCAGCTACAAAAGGCTTTCTCAATTCTCAAATTATGCAAAGTTGAATCTTAATTTTGATAAATTAATGGATAATTTTTTTTAATAGATACTTGATTTAAGAATATTTAATTTATAGATTATAAGTTTCTTGATTTATTCTAATCATCGATAAAAAAAATTTATTCTAATGCATACCCCTCAGCAATTTTAACCAGCCAAAACTATAAATTGTTACATAACTACTTGAATAGGGATATTCATGTAGTAGTTTTGTGACTAGTCAAATCAACTAGATCTAACCATTTGGGCAAAATTACTATATTCACTACATAAATAGTTAAAAATATGGCATCAAAGTTTCTTTCTCCTTTATCACTCTTAAATTATGTTTGGTTCCAAATAATCTAATATTTGTACATTAGAAATAAATTAAAGCGACGTAATTAGTCTTGTCTAAAGCCTTCAATTATGTGCAAATAGAGGCAGGGGTACCCTAAATAGTTACGCAGTACAATTATTAATAAATGCATGGTGCTTTTCCACGAAGGTCCCTTGCCGTCATTTTAATTTATTTTTTATAATTCAGATCAGTCTGTGGACGGCCTGCCGTTAGGGATATAAATAAATATAATTGAACTGAATAATATTATGCTTGAGTTTGACGGCCTGCCGTTTGGGATATAAATAAATATAATTGAACTGAATAATATTAAACTTGAGTTTGGCTCATCAATCTGAGCTCGTTTAGAGTTTAAATTAAATTTTTATTATGATCCTGTTTGAAAATATGAGTAAGATGAAAATTGAATGAGGTGTTATTGGTATTGACGGAGGAGATACTATGATGTTGCAGTCATGTCGATTTCGACGGGCAGACCCCCACGTGGTTTTAAAGGACTATTGAGCCCGAGCTGGTTGTACTAACACTCTGCACATACTCAGACAAGCACGCGGAACGTTAGAGATCAAGAACTAGGGAAAAGGTCCCCAGAGCAAGTCTTCCGACGCTCAAGTCAGATACTTTTTCCTCGGAAAAACAACGTACGAAGGAAGAAAAAAAGTAGACGAGTGTTCGAGTGAACGTACCTGCGCAAGAGAGAGGGCGCCCCTTTTTATATGACAGTGCGTACCTTCTGGAGACTGACCCTTGTCAGAGGGTGTCGGGTGTCAGGACTTGTCGGGTGGTGGAGGACACATGACTTTCTCCTATAGACTGGAGGAAGGTTCTGTTTGCGGATGACTTCAACTGTTGGAATATTCCCTGACATACAGCAGGTATTCTCTGACAGATGGTTACGATTCCCTGACATGTTGTCGCGTAGTGCTTACTATCCTGTCTGGGTGTGGTCGGGGCCTCTCTGCCGGTCTACTACATGTTGATGAACATGCTGGATGGATGGGGATGCGATCGGAGTTTCTCTTTACCAGCTTTTGTGATTCAGGCCCGACCAAGAGTGGCAAGTATATTTATGTGAGTTAGCTTGAAAAAACCAGGTCGAGTTTTGCCTTGATCACTCGTCCTGCCGCAGACCTGGTTTCCCGATCGTTAAACCCCGCCCTGGTCTTATACGTCGAATGCCCCCTAGAGGTCCTACTCCGTATGTTAACTGTCATGTCCCCTTGACTTAGCTTCTAACTGTCATATCCCCTTGACTTCTGACTGCCACATCCCCTTGACTTGTGACTGTCACGTCCCCTTGACTTTCGATAACCGAACCCCACCATCATGTACCGTATCATATTACAAGACTCAAGTTCGGCTTGTTTTAGAATTATTAAGCTTGTAAATAGTTTGAGCTCGACTTATTATTAGCTCAATTATCATAGTTAACGAGCCTAATTTGTTAAGCGAGCTCAAGCTCGTTTTCAAGTTCATTTTAGCTCGTTTTAAGGCTCATTTTAAAGCTTGTTTTGTAGACTTGTTAAACGAGCTCGAAAACTTATTTAAATAAATATTCAACAAACCTAAAATTAAAATAATATAAACTCAACAGATCATTCAACATTCTAAACTAAATAATCAATCAATTTTTTTTAGTTATATTTATTGAATAAGTTGGTTTTAAAATAATATTTAAGTATAATAATTTTTAAATGTTCTTAACGTGCATATGACTAGTGGTGTAAATTTTTGTGAAAAAAAAATCTTGTCATAAATCTTAATTTCAATAAGATCTTGCATTCAAATCTTGTGATTTATCCTAGTTTGAGCTCGCTCACGAGCCATATAGGGCGCGCATATTCAAGAATATGTAGAAAAATCAAGCCAAATAAACAAGCCAAATTCGAGCTTGAGCTTGAGCTTGCAATCCATATAAACGAACATGTTTGTATGTCACCCTAAATGAGTTGAGCTCACGAGCCTATAAATAAACATATTCGTGAGCCCTTTAAGTGAGCTAAATTCGAGTCCAAGTTCACAATCCTGTAAACGAACATGTTCACGAGTTCTTTAAACGAGTTGATCTCGAGCCTTTTAAACAAGCCAAATTCGAGGTTGAGCTTGCAATCCATATAAACGAACATGTTTATGTGTCACCCTAAATGAGTTGAGTTCACGAGCCAATAAACGAACATGTTCGCGAGCCCTTTAATTGAGCTAAGCCCGAGTCCAAGTTCACGAACCTATAAACGAACATGTTCTCGAACCCTTTAAATGAGTCGAGCTTGAGCCTGAGCTTGCAAGCCTATAAATGAACATGTTCGCGAGCTCACAAGCCGAATATCCTTAAGCTCGAGCTCGACTCGATAAAATTATCGAGCTCAAAATCGAGCTCGAGCTTGGCTCGATAAGATCGAACGAACTCGAGCAAGCTTTTTACTGAATCGAACTCTGAATAGCTTGCAAACTATTTGGTTCATTTATATCCGTACCTGCCGTAGAGATCGATTATCATGTAAATTCGAAAGTTTAAGTGGTACCTCGCCCAATAATTAATATTTTAAATTTTTTATTCTATCGAAGGAAAATGTTATACAGTACGTCGTAGTTGATATTCAAATCATGGATGCTTGGAATACTATTTGAGCTCTAATGTGGGAAGTATTAGAAGCCTCCCCGTGTCCTAAAAAATCAGTAGCCAAGTTGAGATGGAAGTCAAAGTCAAAATAGGTCAACAAGGTCATTCCATCTCGGCCTACCACTAGTCAGTTTATTCCTCCTTGATCGCCTTGTTCAATCGGATCAACTCGCAGTTCAGTCGGATCAATTTTCCCAATCCCATCACTCCGCTCAATTGGCTTAACTCCCTTGACTCAAGGCCATCAGTCTGGTTGGCTTAGCTTTGCCAACTAGACACTCAACTCCTTCCTTGCTCGGCTTCGTCGACTGGACGCTCCCACCTATAGGACTCCTAGCTTATTCCTTTCGATCTCCTCGATTTGATTATCCTTTACCTAGCGGGTGAGACCCTTTGACCCAATTGATTCCATATCCCATGGGCTTGCACCATAACTGGTACAACACGTTGGATACCATGTGGCTTGTTAGAACACATGGATCGATCTATAAATACATAACTTGCACTACAAAAAAAATTCTTAAATAGTGATAGGTTTTTTTCCCATCACTAAATTAGCGATCGAAATTGATGCGATGATTAGGCGGGGCCCCACCCTACTGTCACAGTGGATGTCAAAGTCAAGATGGTCAATGGATGGATGTTGTTGGCCGGTCGGGCGAGTTATGCGCCAATCGAGGCTTAAGCACCGGCCCATCGTCTAGGGCACAGTGAGTAATCAACCCGACTCTCAAGAGACGTGCAGAAGCTGAGCCGAGCGACTCCCCGCTCAGCCTAACAACAGACTCGACATCAGTTGGGCACGCAAATAGTGAGCTACTCACCGAGCATGTGGGCAGTGGGTTTCAGGCCGAATGGTTATCTCGCTCGACCCGACAGCAGGTGACATTGGGGCAGTGGACTTTCAGCCGAACGACTCTCCCGCTCGGCGCAACAGTGGACTTTCAGCCGAGTAGCTATCCCGCTCGGCGTGATAGCAGGACACCGTAGGGATAGCAAAATTCCGGCCAAGTGGTCATTCCGCTCGGCCAAGCAACAGACAAAGCGGGATATCCTTCGACATCCTTTTGGGAGCTAGTGTCGCTGACATTCGGCATGGTCAGATAGAGGATCGTATGACGGAAGCTTCCACTGTCACTTCAAAGATATGCTCCATTTGTTAAGGTACTGTGTCAGGGACACTTTACTGACACGTTTTTTCAGGAAAAACTTTGAGTTGTGTGCTCGCCTCTATATAAAGGCGGTCCAAACATCGACGGAGGTATGCTTTTCTCACGATTTCTACTGTTGCGCTACAGTTCTCTTTGCTTCTTCTTGCTTCGCCGGAGATTGACTTGAGCGTCGGAGGGTCATCACCGGAGACCTCTTCCCTGGCTCGGCACTGATGCTGCTTGTGTTGCAGGCGGGAGCGGAGTCCATCGGAGGTCAGCAGGAGCGCCACGTCCCCAGCATCCGACTCTTCGACTTTCGGACAGAATCATATTTGGCGCAGTTTGTGGGAAACCTTAAACCCGGGTGCGCGAGTCTACATTAAATCGTCGAGCGGTGACGTTAAATTCTCGTCTCCACTGACCGTCGAGCGGCAACTTTAAACAATTTTTTTATGAAAGGTAAATTATCATATATGGAGTGAAAGAAATGTACAGCAACCTATGGCGCATAGGTCCTCGTCCATCATATCCGGACCAATGCCAGATCGGAACGAGAAATCCATAAGGCCGCCTAGAGATACAATGCCGCACAAGGCTAGGCATTAGTATCGCAATAGTAGGCTGGCGTACGCAGACACCAACCATCATCACATATACACAGGATCTTGGGCACAAGCCCAACCAGACAACCATACAACTATACAAACAAGCAATACTCCCACTAATGACTGTATCAGCATAGCCTCCACTGTGTCCTCTGTGGCTCTCTATCTCTGCAAGCAGATGTAGGCCAACCTCCACGCCTAAGACACAAACTAACCCAGCGCCGACGTTAAACGCGGGCCTACATTAAATCGTCGAGCGGCGACGTTAAACCCTCGTCTCCACCGACTGTCGAGCGGCGACGTTAAACGCGAGCCTACATCAAATCGTTGAGCGCCGACGTTAAACCCTCATCTCCACCAACCGTCAAGCGGCGACGTTAAACGCGAGTCTACATCAAACAGTCAAGCGACAACGTTAAACTCTTGTCTCCACCAATCGTCGAGCGACGACGTTAAACTCTCGTCTCCACCAACCGTCGAGTAGTGATGTTAAACTCTTGTTTCCACCAATCGTCGAGCGACGATGTTAAACTCTTGTCTCCACCAATTGTCGAGCGGTGACGTTAAACTCTCATCTCCACCAGCGGTCGAGCGGCGACCTTAAACCGTCGTCTCCATCGACGGTCGAGCGGCGACCTTAAACGCGTGTTCACAATAGTTAATGACTACATCAAATCGTCAAGCGGCGACGTTAAACCCTTGTCTCCATCGATGGTCGAGCGGTGACCTTAAACCCTTGTCTCCACCGATGGTCGAGCGACGACCTTAAACTTGAGTCTTCACATATGCCTCAGTAACGATCGAGCGGCAACTTAAAACCTGGGTCTTCATCAAGTCGAGAGGTACTAGTCATGGATCAGCATATCGAATCTCCTATCTCCCCTAGTCCTGAACCAGCATGTGGGGTTCCTCGTCTCCCCGTTCGGGGTCGAGTAGCCTGCGAAAGCTCAGTGAGCAGGCAAACGTTGATGCACAGCCAACCGTGAACCCGAGCTACTCAAAAGCTCGAAGTCTTCAGAATGTACCATCCACTCGGCGCTATTCTCTCAAATACTCCCGGGGTCGAGCAGGAGATCGTAGAATCACAACTTCGAATAACAGAGGGGGCAATCGCCTGATAGAAAAATTATGAACAAAGCTAAGGGCTTTGGAAAACAATTAGAAGTCGAAAAACATGCACGAAGGTAAACCTCATCCGAACGGATGAGCATACATTGCAACTTCAAAATTTTTTACAAAACATCAGAACTACAGGGACTCTCAACCTCACTCAAGATAGTCTAAGACGTCGTCTGGCAGAAAGGCGGTGAGCTTATCCCGGCTGATGACGTTGCTGGTCAGAGTGGCTGGTAAATGGCCCCCTTCGTGGAGCTGGTTGATCGTCCCATCGATCGCCAAGTCAAACAGTCGGAGGGCTCGGTCGGTGACTTTATCGCAGAATGCGTCTGAGCGGATGTAGGCTTGCTTCATGGCCTCAAACCTACTCCCCTCGGCATCCTGATAAATTCTCAACGCCGCCTGGGAGCCCTCTAGCTCATCCTTGGCGGTACCAATTTTGTCACAGAGGGGCGTCTCTTCGGCCAATCGACTATGCCATTCGGTAACCAGGAAGTCTTCAGCTTCCTTCAACTTCTGGCGAGGGCCCAGGCCTCCTTATTCTTCTCGTCCAAGTCGGCGATGGCCCGCTTCTTCCTCACGTTCGCTGACTCGATCTTGTTGTCAAAAGTGGCGACTTATTTGTTAAGTCGCTCCAGCATGGTGGCCTGACCAACGCTCTTTGCCCGCTCGGCCTCGAGTAACTTCTCGCTCTTCTCTAGAGTGGCTTGGAGCTTGGCCACCTCGGCATCGGTCTTCTCTTGAGTGGCAGAGGATTGGCCGCTCGACACCTTCAGTTGTTTTACCTCCTCCTCCAGATACGCGAGCCTGTGGCACATGGCCAAGTTCTCCACCCAGTAATGTGGACAAACAAAAAGGAGTTCATAAGTGTCGATCTGAGGTAAAATTTGAATTTACATTAAAATACTTACTCCAGTGGACATTTGGGTGTGATTGTTCGCAAGGGCTCCCAGAGGCATCATCACCGCACGCGCTCGGGCACCCTCCCATATTTTGGCGAGCATCCCTTGAATGATAATCTGGTGCTCGGGACCTCGAGATCCAGTGCTTGGCTTGTTGTATTCCTCGGTAGGCAAGTGGAGGATCGTCGTGATATGGTGCTGGCCGCACGGGGTCGACTGCGTCAAAGTCACCCTGTCGGACGACCAAGAGGTGGATGTCGGACGGATGCCGGACTTCTTCACCTTTGAAGGCTTCGAAGTCGACGACATGAAGGCCACCGGTGGAGTTGCTAGAGTCCCTTACGGCAGCTCGGCAAGGGACAACATCTGATCAGAAGATGCGGAGGCTACCGTTGGTTGAATCGGAGTTGGGGTCGAAGTTTCGACCTGCTCGGCTGACTGCGAACCTAAGGTGGTGGAGCGTGATGAGAGTGTGGCTCGGTGCCTCTTGCACTAGTTCAGGGGCACCTCAGAGGAGGTCGAGCCCGATGGCTCCTCTACAGGAATGATGGGGCGTTGCTCGGCCGGAAGCTGTGAGCCCTGGGCGGCTCCTTAGCTCGGCGCATGGCTAGACTCACCTTCTCCCACCACCACGAGCGTCTCCTCGCTCAGGGCGAGCGGATCTTCGTGGGAGCCAACCGGTTGCAGGCCCCGGTTTGCCATCTCTTCAATAGCCACCGCCTCAATCGCGGTGTCCTTAAGCTTTGCCTTGCCGGCCATACACGCTCGCATATGACTTCAGCTGCAAGATAAAAAGAAAAATCAGTTAGCATCAAAGGAAGAGGTAAAGAGGTTTCTTACCTAGGTTGGTCGGCAGCAGGGTGCGGATCAACTGAGGCCGAAGATGTAGAGGGCACCCTCAAGCAGCAACTCGTGGATGTCGTACTTCTGACCGGCCAGCATGGCCGCATCATTCAAGTAGTCCGATCGGCTCTTATATGTCTTCAGTGGGGGTTGAGGCGCCACTTCAAGCTTCTAGTGGGTCGAAAAATCTAGCCACTCGGGAAGATGCAGGAAGAAGAAATACTTCTTCCAATGTTTATTGAAAGTTGGCATTTTATCAAAAAACACTAAGCTGGCCAGGATTGGAATAGGAAGGTCCCTAGTTGGGATTGCTTCGGGTAGTAAAAATAATGAAAGACCCAAGGAAGGAGAGGGATGTCGTGCAACCGGAACAAGACAACGATGCCACACAGCAAACGAAAAGAGTTCGCCACAAGTTGGGGAAGGGAAATGCGGAAATATTTACAGACGGTGAGGATGAAGGGGTGAATGGGGAACCGCAAACCAATGGTGAAGTGGTCCCTGAACATACAGATGCATCCAGTCGGTGGGGTATTTGGCCGATCGGACGAGGAAGGCAGAATGATTTCATGGTCGGACGGATTTTTAAAAGCATTCCTAAGGCCCTCAGCGTCACCCTCATCGAACCTGGACTCCATGGTGGTGTACCAGAGCCCAGGGATGGAGGCCGACAGCTATGAGGAGCTGGCCATTACAAAAACAGGCGAAAAAGGGACTAGAAGGAAAAAAAGGCGAATCGAACAAGGAAAGGCAGCCACCAGAAGGTCACCGGAACAGAGGAAAGCAGAAAGCACAAAAGAAAAAGTGACGGGAAAGAGAGCTTACTGAAAAAAGATCAACGGGAAAGAAACGTGAGGAACCGCCGGAGTAAATCGCGTAGAAGCACAGAAGGGTCGCCGGAAACACAAAGCAACGAAAGCGCAGAGAAGGCGGCGACGCAGTGGGTTCATATACCCCAGGCTCGCCCAACCGCAGCCATCTGATCAAGGTCGCTAAAACCTAGGTCAAGATCCGGTCGTCAAATTTAAATCGACAAACGTCGCAATCAATTTCTGTCACGTCAGGCGTGCAGTTTCGACGGGCGCGACACATGGCACATTCCCATGGGTAGACATTTAATGACAGCATGGAAACACGTTTAGCCTTAATGCGCAGTAATTGCATGATTTCCAAGAGATCTGGGTGACGTCAGCCAGCCTAGCCCACCCTAGACAACCCAAGGAAAATTCTACAAGTGCAAACCTTCATCCGTCCGGTCGGATCGATGGAACACACTTATGCCCGAACAACAAGCTTCAGCAGGCTGATCGGCGAGAAATGCCACATCCCGTTCGAAGTCTATACAATGAAGAAGTCCGATCAGGAGGGAATCTATTCACACAAGGATCCAGTCAGTTGGACTATAACCTCCTTCGACTAGACTTGAAGGGAGGGCTTGTGATATGGTGATTAGGCGGGGCCCCACCCTGCTGCCACGGTGAAGGTCAAAGTCAAGATGGTCAATGGGTGGATGTTGTTGGCAAGTTGGGCGAGTTATGCGTCGATCGGGGGTTGAGCACCGCCCATCGTCTTGGGCACAGTGAGTAATCAAACCGACGCTCAAGAGACGCGCAGAAGCAGAGCCGAGTAGTGTTGGAGTGTATACTAAAAGTCTAGCGTTTGTAAACATTTATTTTTGAAATAAAAGAATCACATTGGTCAATGTGTGCATTTATTTGTTAAATGTAATTATTCAATTAATTTATATAGTAGATAACATGGAGTGTGGTGTCACACTCAGAAAATCATATTGTCGGTTCTCTATAAATTATAAACAGTTGCTGACTAAGATGGAAATGAACAAACCATCAGAATAGTCGTAGTGTAATTAAGTATTAGTTTATCTTGACTAATAAATTACATTGATACACTCTAAGTGTATTGAGTAGGACCATTTAGGTAAGTTCTTTTTGTACTGACTTAGTAAAAGAACTAGACCTTAGTTATTATGGAAGTGTGTGCTCTTAATCCTAATATAATAATAAGCACATATATTTAATATTTATTTCTTTGACTTATCAAAGGGTGAGGTTTAGCTCGATAAATCGATATGCCCGATAAGTTGGGAAATAATATTACTTATAGTGTGTGTTGTTGATTATAGAAGGAATCTGTGTCCTAGTTATCTAGGTTGAGAATGTCCCCAAGAGGAGCTCATAAGGATTGTCATGTTAAACCCTGCAGGTGGACTTAGTCCGACATGATAATAAAGTTGAGTGGTACTACTCTTAGAGTTAGATATTAATTAAGTGAGTTGTTAGTAACTTACTTAATTAGTGGACATTTATTATCTTAAACACAGGGAGACTAACACACTCATGATAAGAAGGAGCCCATAATGTAATTTGGGATTGATGCGGTAGTGCGATAATAACTCTCTAGTGGAATGAGTTATTATCGATGAACTTGAGTTGTGTGTTCGGGGCCAACACGGGATACTCAAGCTCATCGGAAGGCCAAAACCAATTTCTCCTCTAGGTCCCTGTCGTAGCCTTATTATAACCTCAAGTCCATCCAAATGTAAGGCTCTTCTTGGTGTCCAAGAAGTGGGTCGGTCCAATGCTTGGTGACCAAGCAAGGGTCGGCCACATCCTCTTCTATAGGGGCTGACCCTTTGCTTGGTGACCAAGCATGAAGGGGTCGGCCACAATATTCAAACAAGGAGGGTTGTTTTTGAATTTTTAAAATCTTCTCTTTGTAGAAAACTATAAGTTTTAAAAGAGAGATTTTAATTTTAAAAATTTTCCTTATTTGAATTTGGCCATATGTTTTAATAGAGAGTTTTAAAAGTTTTAAAACTTTCATTTTTTAACCATCCTCATGGTTTAAGAAAAAAGAAAGATAAGTTCTAAAATTAAAATTTTCTATCTTCATGTTAAAAAAGGAAATTTTTTAAGAGAAGTTTTAAATTTTAAAACATGGTTTTAATTTTTAGAACTTTCCTTTTTTAACTCCTACTTTAGTAAAGAGAGCTTGTAAAATTTTATAAGAGTTTTTCTTGTAAAATTTTATAAAAAATATATTTCCTTTTTCCCTTGATGAGGTGGCTAGCCACTTTGCTTGGTGCCCAAGCAAGGGGTCGGCCATAATAAAATAAATAAAATCATCATCAATTAATTTTGGTGATTG
The DNA here is from genome assembly GCF_018446385.1 of Zingiber officinale. Lineage (NCBI taxonomy): Eukaryota > Viridiplantae > Streptophyta > Magnoliopsida > Zingiberales > Zingiberaceae > Zingiber > Zingiber officinale. The sequence goes on along the minus strand of NC_055996.1, from coordinate 77,682,136 downwards.
ATTCAATCAAGAGGAATGAAAAGAAAAAATAAAAAGGGAAAAGGAAAAACTAGAGGATGATTTTATTTTTTGTAAAAAAAATTTTCCTTATTTGCCTTGGGCAAGTAATATAAAAGAAGGGGTGAGGGAGCTTCATGAGACACAATTCTTATTCTCTTGCTTGGAGAACCTCAAGTGGTCGACCCTCTCCCTCTCCCTTCTCTTTTCCCTTTTACTCTCTTCTCCTTGGTGGTGGTGGTGGTCGGATTTTAGAAGAAGAGGAAGAAGCTTTTGGGTGGTGTTTATCTTGGAGGATCGTCGCCCACACGACGTCCAAGGCGAGGCGAGGAATACGGCAGAAGATCTTGAGGTCATTATCTTACAAAGAGAAGGTATAACTAGTAGTTTTCTTCCACATCATACTAGTTATTTTCTTTGTAAGAATTCTAAATACAAGAGGCAATTAGATCTAGTTTGTCGAATTTATTTTTTTGAGTTTGTGTTTTCTTCTTTTTCGAATTTGTGATTTGATTGTTCTTTTTGGTTAACCTATAGTTATTTAAGGAAATTAAATATTAGCTTTCCTTAAAAGACTTTGACTAGACGGTGGTGGTTGCTCCCATATCTAAGAAGGTCATGTGCCTCGCCATGCAGTCATGGAAGCCAATTTTAGAAATTAATATTTAATGGAACTAATAACATAGGTGGATTTGAATCAATAGTGTTAAGTTCTGCTTGCGATTCAAATCTAAACCATTAAGAACAGATAAGTTAAATTTGGAATCAATGATGTTAAGTTCCGTCTGCGATTCCTAATTTAATTTCTAAAGAACACAATAGGTTATTTAAGGAAAGGTTCGACACTTGTACAAAAATTTTGTACAGTGGAACCGGTTCGTTTTCCTAGGACTAACCAACAATTGGTATCAGAGCTAGGGTTTGCTTCTGTGTGTTTAGAATTCAAATAGGTTATGCACATGTCATACATAATTTAGGCAGGATAATAGTAGGATGTGCTAACTCTTTGGTTGCAGGCTCCAACTATTATGACTTATTGATGTTGTGTGTGATTGGACCCTTGGACATGTCAAGGGCAATATTTTGTGTGTGCATGATTGTATGTAACTAATACAGCAGGAGCTGTATTAGCTCTAGGATTTTAGAATTTTATTTTTGATCTAGATAACATGTACATTCCCTCGTGGAATATAGGATCGATATATGTAAAATTCTATTTTTTGTTGCGGATCGGATTCTTGCGAGGCGTGGTACTTATGGAGAACCAGAGGCACAGCGGAATAAGAAGCAAGATGGATGCGACGACTCGACCCGATGGCGGTGGCTAAAGATGGCAGCAGCTAGGGTTGGAGCACATGGAGGACAGTAACAGAAAAATGCCATAATAGTTGAAAAATAATTTCCATATTTATTGTGATGTGTGTGTATGCATATGATATATGCTAGGATAGTTTAAAATTCCTCACTTTAAATAACTAAGTGGGAGAGAGATTTATTTTAATAAATTCCACGGTCTCTATTACTGGTTTGTAAGTGATGCAAACAAACTTGGGTGTTGGCTCTGAGTGCCTTCCTCCATATCGGATGAGTTTGTTTGCAGATCACTAGATCAAACTTCCATTTTGGATGACTATAGGAAATTAATTAAGAGCGTGTGCTCTTCCCCATCGGAAGGGGCATAATCTTATTAGTGGACTTAGTGTCAAGTAATGGTATACACTTAGGCACGTCTAATAGTATCATCCCCATCGGAGTCACTGCTATTATTTGTGTGACCGAAGGAAACCAACTACTAATTTTATTTGTCAAAAAGTTAGGTTGACAAGATAATAAAATTAATGGGTTACACCCTCCTTTTACAAATGTTGAATTTGTATACGTCCACACTATCGTGGCATACAAAATTCACGGTGTTTTGAGGTGTTGGTTAATTAAAAATAGTATTGTTAGAGGAATCAATATTATTCTAAATTTAGAGTCCTGACCAAAGTTATTTTTGTGATTCTTAGGATGACTTTCAACCCACTGGCCATTATACTGAAAGAGAACAAACTTCCTAGACCTAACTACATAGATTGGAAAAGAAACCTGGACATTGTCCTTACTGCTGAAAGCTATAAGTTTGTACTGACTGAGGCTTGCCCTGATGCACTTGACGATGACTCTACCTCAAAGGAGATTGAGTATCATAAGAAATGGGTAAAAGCTGATGAGATGGCGCGGTGTTACATTTTGGCATCAATGTCAAATGTATTGCAATATCAGCATCAAGATTTACTAACAGCTTATGATATAATGAACAATCTCAAAGAACTCTTTGGGCACCAGAGTTGGACTGCTAGGCAAGAGGCAATGAGAAAGCTAATGATAGCCACCATGTCTGAGGGGACACCCGTAAGGGATCATATCCTTAAAATGAAGGGATCATATCCTTAAAATGATGGCCTATCTGAACAAAATACAAGTTCTTGGAGGAGAAATCGATGGGGAAACCCAGGTCGATATATTTCTCCAAACGCTACCCAAAAGTTTTGAGCAGTTCCGCCTGAACTATAACATGAACAAAAGATAATATACGTTAGCGGAACTTCTGACAGAACTACAGGCTGCAGAAAGTATATTTCGTCAAAGTTCTCAGATTCACTATGCTGAAAATAGTTCTCAGATTTACTTAATTTTTAATTTAAGTTTAAGTGTTGTTGATAGTATTAAGTCTAAGTGCTTAAGATTAAGTTTAAACTATTTGCGTGCTTAATTTAACATGTTTAATCTCCTTAAAAATTTATTTCTCATTAGGTTACAATGTATATGAATAAAATTTGAATATACAATAGATTAGAAAATGAATTTATCTAATATAAATATTTTACTGAAGTTGAAGAGTTTGTGAACTTTGCTAAAAGTCATCTAGAATATATAAATGGTGTCATGTTATGTTGTTCGTATAATTATTGCAAATGTAGAAATATATTTTTGCATGATGAGGATACTGTGAAAGTACATCTACGTAGAAATAATTTTATTCCAAATTATTATAATTGGTACTATCACGAAGAGCCTTATTTGTTTCATCCAATTGAAATTTTGACTGCTTCTTCATCTAGCACAACTGCTCTAGGGGAATTATCATCAAATGAGAATGCAATGCAATCAATGATTTACGATGCTATAAATCTAGTTGATCATTCTAATATAGATGAAATACTAGAACTTGAAGTTTAATAATATCATGACATGCTAAAAGCTAGTGAGAGATTTGTGGAAAGACATTTTATCTGGTCATTCCTAACTATTAGTTATTGTAAGGTTATTGGACATCAAGGAAGAACATCATTTTTCAGAATGATATTATGATGACATTTATCAATTAATGTCAGCTCCCTACTGATCGTCTAATGACTAATAGTCTCTTCAATACAAAGAAATTGGTGAAGAGTTTAAGTTTACCTGTAGAGAAGATTAATTGTTGTATAAACAACTGGATGATATTTTAGAATGAATACAAGGAACTGATTCAATGCAAAATCTATGCTCACCCTCATCGTAGTAGCATAGCAAGGAAGTTGAAGAAAAATATTGCATGGGAAGTTATGTATATTATTTTCCGTTAACTGCTAGACTTCAATTCTTATATGCATCTACAGCAATAACTTACCACATGAGGTGGAATCATGAACATGTGCACGAATGAGGTATAACGCGCCATCCTTTTGATTCTCTTGCATGGAAACATCTTGATATAACATTTCCCTCTTTTGTAATGGAATTATGTAATATGAGACTGTGACTTTTTGCAAATGAATTTTAGTCAGTTGGTCAGTTGGGAAAGTAATATTTATCTTGGTCTGTTATATTAACATCGTACAACTTACTGTCATGGATGTACATGAAAGACAAATTCATATTCCTTATTGTACTTATTTCAGGCCAACGAATCTGAAAGAGAAGATAAATATTTTCTTACAACCTCTGATTGCCGAGTTGAATGAATTATAGAATGTAATGTCAGAGACTTATGATGTTTCAAGTAAAACTAATTTTATCTTGCATGTTGCCTTATTATGAATAATTAGTGATTTTCCAACATCCTCAATATTGTCAGGATGGAGCACGACTGGTAAGTTAGTATGCTCACATTGCATGACAGAGTCTAATATATTTTTATTACCTTTTAGTTGGAAGGTATTTTTGTTTGATAATTACCATAAATTTTTTATTAGTTAAACACCCTTTCAGATGAAATAAGAAAGTTTTCATAAAGAATGTTGTAGCCAGAAAACTCCTGCCAACAATCAAATCAATTAGTGAAGAAATCATTGACCAAATAGACAACTATGGATTCTACTAGTATCTTAGCCTAATTTTGATGAGATAAATAAATGCATTGTTAGATTGTGTAAGTGTGAAGAAATCATTGACCAAATAGACAACTTGGAAGAAAATAAACATTTTTTAGGAGCTGTCCTATTGGAAGTATCTACTCATTTGACATAATTTAAATATAATGAATATTGAGAAATTTTCTTCGCTAATATCTTCAATACTGTGATAAATATTCCTGGAATAACTAAAGACACTATAAAATCACATGATAAATTAAAAGAACTAGTTAGTAGACCTGAGTTGCATCAAAATGAAACAATAAATCAATTTTCAAAGGCTTGTTATACATTGGACAAAGAAGGTAAACAAGTTTTATATAGTTGATTGAAAGAAATCAAATTCTCTGATGGGTATGCCTCAAATAGGGCCCGATGTGTAGATATGAGCAAGTTAAAAATGTTTAGAATAAAAAGTCATGATTGTCATATTTCATACAAAGACTTATTACAATAACTTTCTATGACTTACTATCTAATAATGTTTGACAAATATTTACAAAATTGACTCTATATTTTAGAGATTTGATGGCAATATATGTTATGACGGTCGATATGCTTCGACTAGAAACATACATTTATCTCATACTATATAAGCTTGAGCGCATATTCCCACCTAATTTTTTTGATTCAATGAAATATCTACCAGTTCATTTACCTTACGAGGCATGACTAGCTGGTCTTATGTAGTACATAAGGATGTAACCATTTGAACAATTATTTAGGAAATTAAATAATAATGTTCGCAACAAAGCAAGAATTGAGGGTCAATATGTAATTCTTATTTGGTTGAAGAAGCATTTTCTTTCTGCTCATATTATTTTTCTTATAATGTAAAAATCAGACAGTGTAAGTATCCTTGAAATTCTAATGATGCTCAACTAATAGACTCATAGATGTTTTTGATTTTTAAGTTTCTTGATAAGTTAATGGGTGCATCTGTTTCGATATGGTTAAATCACCAAGAATACCATATTGCAAGAATATACATACTCCTGAACTGTAATGAGGTCAAACCCTACATAAGGTGAGTTGACTGATATAATCAAACACTTATCCTCTTATGTTTGTTTAGTATCTCAATTGTCTTAAAACTATCTTCCGTGATAGCCTTTACGAACAATTACAAATACAAAATCCATCAATTGGTGCAAGTGATGTAAAGGAAAAGTTTGAGATTGAATTTATATTATGGTTTCAAATCTATGTAAATTAGAGAATAAATTAATTTTCATACATCTATATCAAATTCCCACCTAATTTATTTCATAACTATTTTTATAGGTGAAGGATCATAGAATATCAAATGTGCAAGATGAAAGAATAACCAATCTTGTATCTTGACCCCTCCGTAACATAAGAGTATACTTTTGTTACTATGTTAATGACTTCAAATTTCAAGTGGCACAACAGGATTCATGCACACTAACCTTTAATTCTAGTGTTTCCATAAAAGTATGTATCAACAACAATAATTCTGAGTTTGATTATTACAGGAAACTTGAAAAAAATCATAGAGGTTGAATATCCTGCCTTACCTATAAAAAGGTGTGTATTATTCAAATGTTCTTGGTATGATCCGACTCCAAGAATATGTACCAGAATATATTTGAACTATAATTTAGTTGAGGTTAATGTAAACAAAAGGTTCAACAGGTTTAAACTTTTCATTTTCTATCTTGAATACCCAACGAAGAGAAGAAGAGCTAGTGAATGGTTAGCAGTTTATCAAATAAAGCCTCACCCAACAATAGAAATATTAAACTCCTTCATGGCCCAAAACCATTATGCATTTTAAAATAAAGAAATAGAGATACATTCAGTAGATTCACATATTTAATCAGCATCTCAATTACTTGTAGATGTTAATGTACCTTATGAGGAGATAAATGATGGATAGAGGTCCAACAATGAGGAGCTTGTTGAACTAACATAGTCTAGCGAGGACTTACAAAATGTTAATGTTAATGATTTAGATTATAATAATGATTAAATATTAGCATTAATGTTCACCAATTCAGAAGTTGTAATTGTTGTTTTTAGATGTAAATCTCACTAGTTATACTATATAAGATATTATTGTTCTGATTTGATTATTATTTCAAATGTATATGTATTATAATGTTATTGTGTACATATAGATATGTCAGATCAAGTGGCAGCACCCAGTGGCTAGACTATGCGTGAATTGTTAGGAGTTGGTAAGTATTGGTGTTATTAGTAATTTCCAATTTATCTAATTTTTTTTTTGTAACATATTTCTCATACATTCATTTTTCTTCAGCAATTTTACTCCAGATGGTCATCGGGTGGCGATGTCTATATGAATGAAATTTAAAGAATGAGTGTGCGCTACTGAAACTCTATAGAGGCGTGTAGACCACGAGATGTGAGATTTTTATTATCAAAAATTTTTGTAAGTATTTTTTATTATCAGGAATTTTATTCTATTTTATACTAATTTTTGAACTTATTATTGCAGAAAAATATACTTGGGAGACAGAGCAGGAGGTGGACTTTAATGCAACCTGAAATAGTACTTGTGCTAAACTCTACAAGGATATGTTATACAAATATAGAAGAAAGAGAACAATGTCATCCTTTGTATCAGAAGATATTTAGGATGTATGGCGAGTTATTTGGGTTGTAGAAATATGATAGTCAAATTTAGCGATAGCTCAAGTTAATAGAAATACTGAGCTAACTGGCCCTAGTACCTAATTCACAAAGCATATAGCTAAATCTCGATTGATCGTAGAGTATGCCATAGACTTGGTGAGTTTACAATTAATAAATTTATATAAGAATTTTTTTAATTATCAATGGATTTATTTTGATTGAATTACATTATTAATATTCAAGCAAATGAACTATAGCGACCTCCTTCTTGTTGGGAGGAATTTAGCAAGACACAAGAAAAAGGATGATGCATTTGTTGATCGTCGATCGAAGACATTAGATGTAAGAATATAAACTTGAATACCTTTAAGATTAACAATTAATAGCTTTTCTAATTGTATATCTGATATGAATATTTTTTTATTTAAATAGGATGAAATGACTACTAAAGTTGCATAAGCTTCTCAGCCTGCTATAGAGGGAGATGAGGCCCAAACTCTATCCATCGACCAGTTAAATGAGCTTTATTATGATGAGGTCGATGGAAGGAAAAAAACCTCCTCCCTCTACGGTATTAACTCACAAACGAGAGTCGTATATGATCGTGTGATGGCTCCTAGAGCTGGGGGTCATCCTAGCGGATCAAATACTGAAGTACAAATCTTAAGGGAAGCAAATCTAGATTTGAAGAATTGACTCTCAACATTAGAGCAACAATTTGAAGAGTCTCGGCAAGCCCAAATGAGATATGAACAAATTGGATAGGAAATGCAAGAATTCATGGCTCGAATGAATCAAAAGCCATATGATTTTTGACTCTGAGTAGATTCAGGATCCTCATGATACTGATTAGTAGCTGATTGAGAGGTGTGTTCACCTTTAATTTTTTTTTTGTTTACCACTCATAAAACATGTAAAATAGATCTATTAATTTTGATATTAGATGCATCTATAATTGTATTATATCTTTTCAAGAACATTTTAGATAATAATGTATTCTATATATCATCATCAGCAGCAGATATCCAAACTAGCATTCAGGTTTTTTTTTTAACTTATAAAACTATTGTCTAGCCAATATATTTTTATTATAGTGTTCACCATTTACTTTAAAATCAATTTGATTCATATAATTCTGATGATATATGACTAGTTTTTTTCCTTATTTAATTAATAACCTATGGTATTATACTTTCTACGGGATTAGATACTAATAACTAGTTTTGGATTAGATTGGATGTGATATATCTATGAGGTTTTTATTGTTGGTGCAATATCCCTTAGGTCAAGGTTGACTGGGTAGTTTGACCAAGCTTGAGTCTTGGTCATAGTTTCGATGTTTGACAATACATGTAGACACATGGACAATGCAGGTGCAGTTGTTCATATGGGGAGATTCTGATCAGGGACTGATCAGTGTGAATGAAGAAGAGTCAAGTAGGAATACCTGACTGGAAGGAAACCCTGGTGAGTGAAGCCAGGTGAAAGTCCTGGTGAGTGAAGCTAGGCAGATGAAAGTCCTAGTGAGTGAAGCTAGGCAGATGGAAATCCTGGTGAGTGAAGCCAGATGAAAGTCCTAGTGAGTGAAGCTAGGCAGTATGGAAGTCCTGGTGAGTGAAGCCAGGCAGAAGGAAAATCCTGGTGAGTGAAGCCAGGTGAAAGACCTAGTGAGTGAAGCTAGGTAAAATTCCAAGTAGGTCAAGAGGGTGACCGGATACTTGGCATGAAAGAAAAGTCCAAGTGGGTCAAAGGGATTGACCGGACACTTGGTGAGGAAGTCCTAGCAGGTCAAGGGAGTGACTAGATGCTAGGCATGACATACCAACAGGTTAAGGTTGACCGGATGTTGGTTTGAGAGGTTTGGGACTTGGTTTTGGGCAAAAACCAAGTACTGGATCGATCAGTGGATCGATCCAGGCTCTGGATCGATCAATGGATCGATCCAGACCTTTCCCAGCGAACAGAAAGCCTCTGGATCGATCAGTGGATCGATCCAGAGGTCCCAATCGATCAATGGATCGATTGGGACGCTACTGCTTCGCGCGATAAGCGCTGGATCGATCCGCGGATCGATCCAGGCATTTTTCCAGAGCACAGAGGCGCTCTGGATCGATCCGTGGATCGATCCAAAGCCTCCCCGATCGATTGGGAATAATCGAATCGATTGGGATCCGACCGTTGAGTCGTATTTGAGCCGCAGGCGAGCGTTGTCTTCGGCACTTCTTCACCGATTCATTTCAGATCTTCACCAGCTCCTCCACAGCTCTTCTCAAGCTCGAGATCGCCAGTTCTTGAAGGTTCTTGGAGGCTTTTCCAAGTCAAGAGGCGGATCAAAGCAAGAAGAAGAAACTAGGGTTAGGGTTTGTGCACTCATTGTAAGCTTGTAAGCTTGTATTTCTTTACTACCCTTTCTTCTTCTTGTATTGAGTCTTGTAGGGCTTCTCCGCCCTTGGTAGTTACCATAAAGGAGAGTTTTATTTAGTGGAGGGTGTGTGTGTTGGTGTAGATCCTTGGATTAGTCATCTCTTGTGAGGTGGATACCAAGTAAACCAACCGTGTTAGCGTTGTGTGATTTGTTTCTGTATTTTCCACTGCACATCTTCGAAGAAACAAGCAACGCCGAAGCACGACGAGCAAACGCGGAGCTATTCACCCCCCCTCCCCCCTCTAGCTACTTTTCGGTCCTAACATTTATTATCGATGGTAATGTGTTTCAATTTATTGGATTTAGATGTTTATTAGTAAAATTTGAGATGTCTTGGATATTGATCTTTGTTGAACTGGATTAGATACCATATTGGATTGGATTTGATATGTTGTTGGATTGGATTTGATATGTATCGTCATCATATCCGAGAGTAGAGACGATGGATGCTGGGGACGTGGCGCTCCTGTTCCCCGGCGATGGCCCTCCGACGTTTAAATCAAACACCGGCGATGTGGAAGAAACGAGGAAGCAAAACGGTAGGGTAACTGTAGCTTCAGTAGAGATTATGCATACCTTCGTCGAAACTTGGGGGTCTTTATATAGCACTCCCGAGGAGCACGTGCACGCTTCTCGAGACGTGCATGCTCCTCAAAGTATACCCTGAAAAATCATGTCAGAAAAGCATCCCTGACACCATACGTCAACGACCCAAGCACGTCTCTGACAAGACAGTGGAACCTTTCATCGTACGATCTTCTGTCTGACCATGCCGCTAAGCATGTTGTCTATCGACGGCACAGGTTCCAATAAGGATATCCTCTAATCCTCCTTTTATCTGTTGCAGGCCGAGCGGAAGACCCGCTCGGCCAGCTATCGGTCGTCTGGGCGATCGTGTCCTCGAGTCGAGCGAAATGGCTACTCGGCCAATATCCCACTGTTCGAGCTCCACTGCTATACAGAACGGAGAAGTTGTATCTGAATGTAGTATGCTCGGTCGTCAGTGTCTGCCGATGTGAGTCCGAGAGGGCTGACCGCTCGGCGCATACCTTGTCTGTTTGAGCGTCGGAAGCTCGGTACATGACCGAGTTGTGCTAACATCTGTTTCATGTAGGCTCGACAATTCTTCTTCCCAGTTGGGAAAGGGGGTTGCCCGATCGGACGATGATACCGGGGCGTTGACCAATCTTGACTGTGACCTCCACCATGTCATTAACCACCCTGCTGATCGGTCCCCTCCTCATCACCAGATTACATGCCTCCCCCTCAAGTCTATTCAAATGAAGCTGCAAGTCCAACTGACTGGACGGGTTAGTCTGGAGATCGGTTGGTCGATTGGTCGTGGTACTGGTTGGACCCCGTCCGGTCTGCCCGAGGGTGTCGGGCAACCCTGTGATTGTTCATTGAGGTTGATTGTTACTTCACATATTTGCACTTGAGAAGTTTGCAGTTTTGATCCTTGTCTAAGAGCGATCAACGTTGACATCATCCGAATCCCCTCGGCATTCGTGCAAATCGTCTCCCTTAAAGTTGAGCACGCGTCCACGCATGTTAATGGCATTCATTAAATACTGCCCTATAGGCGTGGGCCACGTGTCACTGTTGTCGTCACCTCCCCGAGGCCTTGACTGACGGCGTCATCAATCGCAGCCAGCTCAACGACTCGATGTCTGATGACGTCTTCGATTATCTTGAGTGAGGTCGGAGGGTTTGTAAGAATTTTTGAAGTATGTCTGTACGTTAGCCGTTCGGCTGTTTCACTTCTTCTTAATGAAAGATCTTATTTTCTACAAATTTTCCTTGCTCGTATGCCCGCTTTTGATCCTCCCAGTCAGCATAACCACCGGTCTGTCTTGCTATCTTCGCTATTAGCAAGTTTTTGACTGTATCATCCCGAGCAGACAGTATATTTGAGCTAGGGTCGTAGTTCGACCGCTGATAAAATCAGTAGGGTTGTTTCTCTCGGGTTTAAGGTCGCCGCTCGATCATTTATGAGGACTCGTGCTTGCTCGTTGCCATCCTATGATTTGATGAAGTCGTGGGTTTAGGGTCGCCGTTTGACCGTTGGTGAAGTCATGGGTTTAGGGTCACCGCTCGACCGTTGGTGAAGACTGGGGTTTAACGTTGTCGCTCGACGATTTGACGAAGACTCGAGTTTAAGGTCACCGCTCGACCGTTGGTAAAGACCAGGATTTAACGTCGCCGCTCGACGATTTGACAAAAATAGGGGTTTAAAGTCGTTGCTCGACCGTTGGTGAAGACCAGGGTTTAATGTCGCGCACTCGATGATTTGATGAAGACAGGGGTTTAAGGTCACCGCTCGATCGTTGGTGAAGATCAGGGTTTAACGTCGCCGCTCGACAATTTGACGAAGATAGGGGTTTAAGGTCGCCGCTCAACCGTTGGTGAAAATCGGGGTTTAACGTCGTCGCTCGACGATTTGACAAAGATAGGGGTTTAAGGTCTCCGCTCGACCATTGGTGAAGACCGGGGTTTAACGTCACCGCTCAACAATCTGACGAAGACTCGGGTTTAAGGTCGTCGCTCGACCGTTGGTGAAGACAGGGGTTTAACGTCACTGCTCGATGATGTGATGAAGACTCGAGTTTAAGGTCGCTACTCGACCGTTGGTGAAGACCGGGGTTTAAGATCGCCGCTCGACTATTGGTGAAGATCGGGGTTTAAGGTCACCGCTCGACCATTGATGAAGATCAGAATTTAAGGTTGCCTCTCGACCGTTGGTGAAGACCGGGGTTTAAGGTCGTCGCTCGACCGTTGGTGAAGACCGGGGTTTAAGGTCGTCGTTCGACCGTTTTGCATGCCATTCGGCACAAAGCTTGGAAGCTTAATCTTTTATTTCCTGTCCTGCATCCAAGGAACACAGGGATATAAAGGTACATTGATCACATTGACGCACCTCTCATCCGGCTCGGTAAGGCTGGAGATGGTTCGCACTCCACGGTCATTCTACTCGCCGCCCGTCCTTGTCCTCTAAGTAATAAGCGCCCGAACAGAGCTTCTCCACAACTCTGAAGGGTCCAGCCCATGAGGCTTCTAGCTTGGTGACATCGTCAACTGACTTTACTTTCTTCCACACCAAGTCGCCGACTTGAAATGATCTTGGGATCACCCTTCGATTGTAACTCTGCCTCATTCTTTGTCGGTATGTCATCAGCCGGTTGGCCGCTTTAGCACGTGCTTCGTCCAGCTCCAGAAGCCTCCGATCGACGTTGTCTTCGTTATAGTGTTGTATCTAATCGGATTCAACCTTGACTTCGATGGGGACAACCGCCTCGCCGCCATATACCAGGTGGAAAGGTGTTGCCCCGGTCCCTTCCTTGGGAGTCATGCGGATCCCCCATAGCACGTTGGGGAGTTCATCTACCCAGTTCCCTCCGATGTGGTCGAGCCGAATGCGCAGGATCTGAAGTATTTCTCGGTTGGCAACCTCCGCCTGTCCATTACTCTGAGGGTAGGCTACCAAAGTGAAGGCTTGTTGAATGTCATACCCTTCACACCACTCCTTAAGCCTCTAGCCCACGAATTGTCTTCCATTATCGGAGACGAGCTGGTGCGGGATCCCAAACCGACAAATGATGTGTTGCCAAATAAACTTCATGACCATCTACTTGGTTATCCTCGCCAGCGGCTCGGCTTCAACCCATTTGGAGAAATAGTCCACTGCAATGAGCAGGAACTTCCTTTGACCCATCGCCATGGGGAAGGGCCCCACGATGTTCATGTTGGGACCGAAAAGTAGCTAGAGGGGGGTGAATAGCTCGTCGCATGCTTCGTGGTTGGCGTTGCTTGTTTCTTCAAAGATGTGCAGCGGAAATGTACAAGAAAACAAAATACAACGCTAACAAATGGATTTTATTTGGTATCCACCTCACAAGAGGTGACTAATCCAAGGATCCACACACTCACGCACCCTCCACTATAAAACACACTCCTCTACGGTAACTACCGAAGGCGGAGAAGCCTTTACAAACTCTCAATACAAGAAGAAAGGAAAGGATATGAAATACAAGCAAAAGCTTACAATAAACCCTAACCCTAACTTCGCTTCTTGCTTTTGATCCGCCTCTTAACTTGGAAGAACCTCCAAGAATCTTCAAGAACTGGCGATCTGAACTTGAGAGAGAGCTGTGGAGTCGTTGGTGAAGATCGGAGATGAATCGTGTAAGCTCTGCTGAAGGAAACGCTCGTCTGCAGCTAAATACGACGCCAACGGTCGGATCCCGATCGATTGGATTGCTCCCAATCGATCGGGGAGGCTTTGGATCGATCAACCGATCGATTCAGAGCGCCTCTGTGCTCTCTGGAATAGCCTGGATCGATCGGCTGATCGATCCAGGGCTTATCGCGTAAAAACAGCAGCTCCCAATCGATCCACTGATCGATTGGTACCTCTGGATCGATCCAAAGGTGTTCTGTTCGTGGGGACTCACCCGATCGATCAACTGATCGATTGGGTATGATCCAATCGATCGGCTGATCGATCCAGATCTACTGGATCAATCGGCTGATCGATCCAGATCTGCTTGATCGATCGGCTGATCGATCCAGATCTGCCGGATCAATCAACTGATCAATCCATATCTTGGTTTTTGCCCAAAAGCAAGTCCAAAGCCCCCTAAACCAACATCCAGTCAACCATGACTTGTTGGTACATAAAACCTAGCATCCGGTCACCCTTGACCAGCTAGGACTCTCTCACCAAGTGTCTGGTCAATCCCTTTGACCCACTTGGACTTTTCTCCTCTTGCCAAGTATCCGGTTAATTCCTTTGACCTACTTGGACTTTCACCAGATGTCTGGTCAACCTTGACCCATCTGGATTTCACCGTGCCTGGCTTCACTCACAGGATTTCCCTTCTGCCTAGCTTCACTCACTAGGACTTTCACCTGGCTTCACTCACCAGGATTTCCCTTCTGCCTAGCTTCACTCACTAGGACTTTCACCTGGCTTCACTCACCAGGATTTCCCTTCTGCCTAACTTCACTCACTAGGTCTTCTCATCTGCCTGGCTTCACTCACCAGGACTTTCACCTAGCTTCACTCACTAGGGTTTCCTTCTGTCTGGCTTCAGTCACCAGGACTTTCACCTAGCTTCACTCACTAAGATTTTCAGTCAAGTATCCAGTCAACCTTGACCTACTTGACTCTCCTTCACAATCTCCCCACATGAACAATTGCACCTGCAATGTTCATGTGTTGTCTACAAGTATTGTCAAACATCGAAACCAAATCATCAAGACTCGAGCTTGACTCACTTCAAGCCCAGTCAAACAGGTCAACCTTGACCTAAGGAATATTGCACCAACAATCTCCCCCTTTTTGATATTTGACAATACCACTTGTAAGTTAGACTAATCCCATAGCCTAAACCTCCTTCATGCCATTAGGTAATGAATGCATAAGTTAAACCCTTCATTCTCCTCCTTAGAGGGCAAACTCCCTCTACGTAATGAAGTCCTAACTTAAACCCTTCATTCTCCCCCTATCGGCACACATCAACAACATGCTCCATCCTTGGGCATACATCAACAAATTCACTTGTTGAAAACTCTCCCTTTTGAGACTCTCCCCCTGAAGAGTTGCTCATCGTTATTCACAACTTCACTCGTTGTGATCAACACGATAATGAAAGTCTCATACCCTTCATTATCCTTAACCCTACATTCTCCCATTAATGTAGTCAAATGGCCATCCGTGAGCTTTTTTAACTTAAACCACTTGAACAATGAGGATATCCACTCCCCATTAAAGTTCAAACGCTCAACCTTGAGCATGTTTTGAAAAGAAGGTTAACCACCTTCCAAGGTTCATGAAAAATAGTTTTCATGTCTTTAAAGAGTCCTGTTGGATCGAGAAGCGCTAGAGGGGGGGGTGAATAGCGCTCGCGGCTATTTCGTTCGATTATCAGAAAACTATCGGAGTAATTAAAACGCAACGGAATAGAATAAACACAAAGACACAAAGGGATTTACTTCGTTCGGAGCCTAAGGCGACTCCTACTCGAAGGCCCGCGATCCTTGATCGCTTCCGGTGGGCAACAACTATAAGCTCGATAAGAATTACAAATTATAATGAAAGTATTAAAATAACTTTATACTGACAACTTAAAGAAGAAGAAAAAACAGAGCTCCGGGTCGTCAGAATGTTACAGCAGCACTTCGGAATGACTTTGTTAGAAGCATGTTGAAGAAAGAAAGCCTGGAACTTGATGATCTGAAGTGCTGGTCGAAACCCCCTTATAAAGGGTGTTCAAGGCGCCTTGAAGGCTGTTCAAGGCGCCTCCATGCTGCCGAGTCTTTCGCGTGGATCAAGCTTGATCTGGTCGAACTTCATCTGCTTAAGGCGCCTTAAACCCTACTCAAGGCGCCTTCCAAGGCGCCTTATACTCCCTTCAAAGCGCCTCCATTGAAGCTTCGCAGCCAGGTCAGCTTTTGCACCCGAGGCACCTCCAAGCTCCATGGAGGCGCCTCGGACACTGTTCATCCGAGGGAAAACTTCATTATTTTGTACCTGCAAGACATGTTAGTCCAAACAACTATCCTGCAACACAAAGTTAGCATAACCAGCAGCATGAATATGATAACGAATATTATGACAGTCTCCGGACTGTCCGGGTCTGACTTCGGATTTCCGACCGGAAACCCTAGGTCGACCCGACGCCTACTGTTCCCTCTACGGGGAACGCGTCCTCATCTACTCCACTCAGGAGATTTACCTGTTGCCAGTGCGATCCTCCAGATCGACTGGACTTTTGCTCAGCACTCGACGCTTCCGAACTTTCTGCTGGACATCCGCTTCCCGGCTAGTCCAGTCTTTCACCTAGTTCGCGACACCAGGACTTTCCACCTAGGATTACCACCCCCTAGGACTTTTGCCTGAAGCCATCGACCTGCCAAGACTTTCCGCATAGGGTTACCACCCCCTATGACCTAGGGTTACCACCCCCTAGGGTTTTCCCTTTGCCTAACCGCAGCTAGGACTTTTCTCCACCTAGGGTTACCGCCCCCTAGGACCTAGGGTTACCACCCCCTAGGATTTTCACCTGCCTAACCGCAGTTAGGACTTTCCTGAAATACTCATTCAACATGTTAGATAACAACAAGACTTAACTTTGAATCCTTTTCCATTATCAAAACACGAGTTCGATCGTCGGATGCTTCCCGCACCAACAAGTCCCTCCCCCTAAAGACATGGTGGTAACTTCTGTCATTGCACCAACAATGACTTGGAATCCCTAAACCTTTAGGAAACCCAAATTTAGAAGTTTTGAGGTTCAAAAATTCAATATTGAAACAAACCTCAACCTAAACTTCAATTTAGTCTTCCTTAACCAATCCATCCTTGTTTTCAACATGAAAACACCCTTTTTATGTATACACATGTATTTTGAGGGGTTAGGAATGGTTACCTAGACTAAAATAGGTTCAAAATGCTGAAAATAAGCTTTCCCAGCCAAAATCAGCATCTTCGATTGATTGGTGTTGGGTTCCAATCGATTTAACCCTGTTGAATCGATCCACTGATCGATTCAGTCTTCTTGGATCGATCGGCTGATCGATCCAGCGAGCTTCTGCTCGCGAGAAATGCCTTCTCAATCGATCGACTGATCGATTGAGGCACTCCAATCGATCCACTGATCGATTGAAGGCCTGAAATTGCTAAAATTTAATTTCAGCCAATTTCAGAAACCCCTAGAAAATTCTACACAATTCCAAAAATCGTGAAAATTTGTAGACATTATTTAGGGTATACTTTATCATGGAAAAATAGTTTTCTATGAAAATACATCATATTTTTAAAGATTGACACAAACTTGAAAACTTGCATAAACTTTAGTGTTTTCTTCAAGTTTGTGTCTAACTATTCAATGGTGATTACTATCAAAAGATAGCCTTCACCAAGGTTTTCCAAAATCATTTTAAAAACATTTTCAAAACCAATATCCCACCATGTTCCTTGGGCTTAATGCACATGACTTGTACATTAGCTTTCTCGATGATGGGAAAACACATAACTATGTGTTTTGATGAACTCAAAACTCAAAAAAATGCACTAAATCAACATCTTCAGTTTTGTTCATCATCCTAACATCTCACTTGTATCTAAAGTGCACAAAACACATACAAGTCATCTTATAGGTCTTTGTGAGATGTAAAGTTTGGTTTTGCCCTAATCTAGGGATCATGCATATTTATCTAGGCATTTTGTAGATATTGGACATCCACCTAGGATGTCACTTGTTGATACACTTGTACCACTGGTTACCACTTGTTGGTAGCACTTGTTGGTACTTGTTGATAAATGTCATTTGTCCTTAATTTTAAGAAAATAAACATAATGCATGATAATGTTATGGCATACATCAAAACGAAATAATTTTCAAAAGAAAATTTCCTATAACTACATGATGTATGTATGACATGACATGGTATTTTTGTATTTTCATAATAAGGCATGAATGCAAAAATAAAGCATGATGTCATGGCATATAATGGGCAAACAATCATAGCAAGGTTTAGCATAAATAAAATATACCTAGATTATCTATCTAAGTATCCTTAATCTTGGCTAATCCTAAAACATAAACCCTAGATTGCCCAAAGTGCTTCAAGAAAGTGTCAAAACCTAAATTGACATTTCTAATTCTCTTGATTAATTTATGCCAATTGAAATTAAGCATATTCCTCAAGTGTTGGCATATTTCATTTTTCCACAAGAGTAGCACTTTAAATTAAGGCTTAGATTTGCCTTTAATTTCCTAAGAACATACCAAAATCTCAACTTTGTAGTTCTCATGATTTCCCAAATTGTGCCAAATAAAATTAAAATCATCATTTTCAATTTTGACACACTTTACTCTTCCAAAGAGTAAATGATAAATCTATTTCATTTTCAAAGGTTGATAATAACCTTGAAAATGCTCCTTGAGTGTCAATTTCTTCAAAGTTGGGTTAACTACCCTTTTTCTTAGAGTTGACACTCTCTAACCCATCTATGGGGTAGAGAAAATGCTCCTAGGAACCCAACACCTATTGGTGCTCCTTGGATGCTCTAGGTATTCACTAGGGATAACTTCCCTAGATACCTTCCTAGTGACCTTGTTTGGCTTCTTAGAAGTCTTGGTCACTTTTTCTAGGTCAATCCTAGGGATTGCTTCCCTTGTGACTTTGTTTGTGACTTTCTTAGACTTCTTAGAAGTCTTAGTCACGTTTGTCGTTGCAAAAATACTTCTAGGGATAACTTCTCTTGTATCCTTGACTTGACCTCTAGACTTAGGATTGGTTCCATAGCTATATGGAACCTTATGGTAAGTAGGTACATCCTTTTTGATTTTAGGTTTGTATCCCAAACCTCTATGACCCTTGGATGACCCTTGTTGTCCTAAACCTAGATTTTGCTCACTTTGCCCTTTAAGGATATTTTCCATCCTTTTTAGGGTCTTTTCTAGTTTGTCAAGTCTTGACCTCAAGACTTGATTTTCCATCACTAAGTCCTTAGTTTTTGGTTTTCCATTAAATCCATGAGCATTTTTATTTCTAGGCTTATAGTTATTGACCTTAATGTTCTTGCCTAGATTTTTATCTACATTTCTAGCCCTAGGTTGAGAGGTTTTAGCATGATAAGCTACATGATTTTCCTTAATTTTATCATGCCTCCTATTTTCATGGTAAATAGCATTAAAATGATATAAGTTAGTACTAGCATGCTCTTTACCATAATCTAAAGGGGTAGGCTCAATAATAGTTACCTTTCTTCTTACCTTAGAGGCTCCCCCTTGAATTGAGCTTCCTCCAAGAGCCTTGACCACCTTTTTCTTCCCCTCAGGGCATTGACTTCGGTAATGACCCTTTTGGTTGCACAAGAAGCACACAATGTGCTCCTTGCTCTTCTTTGTTCCGGGGATGATCTCCTTGGGCTTCTCCTTGCTCTTTTGTGCCACTTGGCCCTTTTTCTTGGCCAATTTAGGACATTTACTTTTGTAATGCTCTTTTTCCCTACATTCAAAGCATATAATATGGTTTTCTTATTAATTGAAATTGTTATACCTTTGCTTGTAGGGGTGGCATCTTCTCCTTTTGATCCGGAGGTAGAAACTTCCTCTTGATCCGAAGATGATACTCCTCCATTTGATTTTTCTTGACTTGTGGAGTGGAAGCTTCATTACCCTCTTCTTCTTTTGACCCGGATGTAGAAGCTTCTCCTTCTTCTTGATCCGGTGTCACCAAAGATTGCTCCCCCTCAATCCTAGAGGTGGAGACTTCTTCATCTTCATCTTGTATGTGGAACAAGAAGTATGTTCCCTCCTTGTTCCCTTCATTGCATTCCCTTGAAGATGAAGCTTCTTCTTGAACTTCTTCTTCGGAAGTTGAGCATCTCTCAACTTCGGAGTCCTCTTCCTCTTCCTCCAATGAGTCGCCCTCTTTGAATTCCTCTTGATTTGGTATAGTGGAGGGGATCTCATGAATTGATGCCAACTTGCTCCAAAGCTCCTTGGCATCCTTGATTCTCCAATTTGAGTCAAAATATGGCTAGGCAATAAGTTGACCAAAAGCTTGGTCACTTTATCATTTGCCTCGCTCCTTTGAATATACTCTTTACTCCATTTTCTTTTCTTGAGAGACTTGCCCTTGGAGTTTGTTGGAGTTTCGAAGCCTTCCATAAGAGCAAACCATTGCTCTATCTCCATCATCAAGAAATTTTCGATTCTTGATCTCCAAGAATCGAACCTTGTAGATGTGTACAGTGGAGCCACCCTCGTGTCAAATCCAAGTCCATCTTGGAATTGCATCTTGAAGTTGAGCCTTTTGATGAAGTCTTTGACTTGTAGGATTTCTTCAACTTCTTCACCCTCTAGCTTTGCTTGTTTTGTTTGCCCCTTCCGGCGATGATTCCGGTGAAGAGCGACCTCGCTCTGATACCACTTGTTATGACCGAAAAGTAGCTAGAGGGGGGTGAATAGCTCGTCGCGTGCTTCATGATTGGCGTTGCTTGTTTCTTCAAAGATGTGCAGCGGAAATGTACAAGAAAACAAAATACAATGCTAACAAATGGATTTTACTTGGTATCCACCTCACAAGAGGTGACTAATCCAAGGATCCACACACTCACGCACCCTCCACTATGAAACACACTCCTCTACGGTAACTACCGAAGGCAGAGAAGCCTTTACAAACTCTCAATACAATAAGAAAGGAAAGGATATAAAATACAATCAAAATCTTACAATAAACCAACCCTAACTTCTCTTCTTGCTTTTGATCCGCCTCTTGACTTGGAAGAACCTCCAAGAATGTTCAAGAACTGGCGATTTGAACTTGAGAGAGAGCTGTGGAGTCGTTGGTGAAGATCGGAGATGAATCGTGTAAGCTCTGCTGAAGGAAACGCTCGCCTGCAGCTAAATACGACGCCAACGGTCGGATCCTGATCGATTGGATTGCTCCCAATCAATCGGGGAGGCTTTGGATCGATCAAACGATCGATCCAGGGCGCCTCTGTGCTCTCTGGAATAGCCTGGATCGATCGGCTGATCGATCCAGAGCTTATCGCGCACAAACAGTAGCTCCCAATCGATCCACTGATTGATTGGGACCTCTGGATCGATCCACGGATCAATCCAAAGGTGTTCTGTTCATGGGGACTCACCCGATCGATCAACTGATCGATTGGGTATGATCCAATCGATCGGCTGATCGATCCAGATCTGCTGGATCGATCGGCTGATCGATCCAGATCTGCTGGATCAATCAGCTGATCAATCCAGATCTTGTTTTTGCCCAAAAGCAAGTCCAAAGCCCCCTAAACCAACATCCAGTCTGTTGGATCGAGACGTGCTAGAGGGGGGGTGAATAGCGCTCGCGGCTATTTGTTCGATTATCGGAATCGTAAAACTATCAAAGTAAATTTACGCAGCGGAAGTAACGAACGCAATCACAGAAGAACACAAGTAGTTTTACTTCGTTCGGAGCCTAGGTCGACTCCTACTCGAAGGCCCGCGATCCTTGATCGTTTTCGGTGGGCAACACTTATAAGTACGAAAAAGGAGTACAAGATTTACAATTAGTACAGTAATTAAAAACAAGTATACCGACGACAGAATCGTAATCTAGAAGCTCCTGGTCGTCGTGGACTTGTAACATCACTTCAGGGTCGTTGAATGAGCAGCACGCAGCACAAGGATTGCTTGGAAGTTGTGTGCTGAAGCTGCTGGTCGAGACCCCTTATAAAGGGGGTTCAAGGCGCCTTACACTGTTCACCAAGGCGCCTTGAACGAGCCGAGTCACCCGCGTGGATCAGCACGGACCTGGTCGAACTCTATCTGGTTTAAGGCGCCTTCAGCCTATCCAAGGCGCCTTCAACCTCCGGTCCAAGGCGCCTTGAACTCCATTCAAGGCGCCTCCAGTCTGCTGCGCTGGCCTTTTCCTGGCTCGCACCCGAGGCGCCTCCAAGCTCCATGGAGGCGCCTCGGACACTGTTCATCCGAGTTGTAACTTGCTCCTTTGTTCCTACAAAATGTGTTAGTCCCAAACACATACCCTGCAAAACAAAGTTAGCACAGAAACATAATGAATAAAAGATTTGACAACATTCGACTTCGGGTTTCCAACCGGAAACCCTAGGTCGACCCGACGCCTACTGTTCCCTCTACGGGGAACGCGTCCTCACCTACTCCACTCAGGAGATTTACCTGTTGCCAGTACGATCCTCCAGATCGACTGGACTTTTGCTCGACACTCGATGCTTCCGGACTTTCTGCTGAACATCCGCTTCACCGGCCAGTCCAGACTTTCACCTGGTTCGCGACACCAGGACTTTCCACCTATGGTTACCACCCCCTAGGACTTTTGCCTGAAGCCATCGACATGCCAAGACTTTTCCGCATAGGGTTACCACCCCCTATGACCTAGGGTTACCACCCCCTAGGGTTTTACCTTGCCTAACCGCAATTAGGACTTTCCTGAAACACTCAGCAAAAGCTGTCAGATAACAAAGCACCTTAACTTTGAATCCTTTGCCATTATCAAAACTTAGGTTCGATCGTCGGATGCTTCCCGCACCAATAATCTCCCCCTTTTTGATTATGGCAACACGTAATTCAAAGTTAAGAAAAACAACATATGTAATAACTGCATAAAGTTAACCAAGCTTAAGTAAATAAACTTAAAATGCAATAACAGTTAAGCTGGAAACTTTTAACTTTGTAATATAAGATTCCCCCTAAATAAAAACCCTCCTTTTATTAAATACTTGAATTTAACTTTACTTTACCTACTCTCTGCCTTGAATTTTCCTTTAACTTTAATTTACCTACTCTCCCCCTTTGCCATATATCAAAAATAAACCAGTTTGAGAGTAGATTTGTATTTTCTGAAGGAAAATTTTCAAAAGAGGGAAAAAGAACAATTTTCTTCTTAGCAAAAATGACTTAGCTTTTTGAGTTTTGGAATTTGCCAAATTTGAAAATACTTAGCTATATATTCAGCTTCAAAATGATTTGTATTGAGAAAATATTTTGCCAAATAGCTAAGGTTAGAGTACAATCTAACTAAGTCTAGTTCAAATAGTCTTAGGTTTGAAAATATGAGCATTTGAATTTTCAATAAAAGGATTTGCTTAGAAGTTATAAAATATGAGGTCAATTGGATGAAAATATGAGGTCACTTGAAAAAAAATAACTTTAACACGTTATAAAAAGTTTACTAGATTTGAAACTATTTGAATACTCAATTACATGGACAAGTTTTTTGAAAAAAACTGTAATTAAGTTTTGAATACTCATTTTGAAGAAACTTTGATATTAAAAAATGTTTAGTTTTAGGACAGAGGGAGTAGCAGTAGTTTGTTTTCTAGTCCAAGCATGAGTCAAATTAAATTATTGAGTTTAATTTGATTAAGTATCAGAGCCTTTAAAATAATCAGGTAAAGTAATTTGATTAGAACCTTAAAGTACAATCATGCTTAAACAACAAATTGAAACACACTTTTCCCAATTGTCTAACCTTTAGCTACTTGCTGATTGCCTAGAGGGCAGTAGCTTTCACATGGTTAGTCAAATTAAGTCCATTTGGTCCAGTTAGAGTTGGCTAGAGCTGGAAGACTTGACTTGATTAATATTTATGATGTATTTAACGCCCAGACTCATATTGATGCACAGATATAAGCATTCCTGAGTCCAGGCTGTACCCTATGCATCTCACGCCTTTCTAAGTTTTTCAAACACAAGCAAGGTAGACCTAGGTGTTTGTGAGATGCTCTGGCTTTAATCTAGGGGAACATGATTTCTAGGGGAAAACTTAGGCTAGATCCAAATGTTGAAAATTCTAAGAAATTAGAATTTTGAAATAAGTATTTTCCTAGAAATTTAAAAGCAAATGATAACCAAACATTGTCTATTCTACCCAACACATTCCTATTTGTCTTCTAAGTGAGCTGAACTCAAGTTCAGGTAAGGGTTTTGTGAAGATGTCAGCTAGATTTGATTTTGACTCAACATAGTTGAGTATAATATCACCCTTAGCTACATGATCCCTTACAAAATGGTGCTTCACTTCTATATGTTTAGTCCTTGAGTGATGAATTGGGTTTTTTGTTAAATTTATGGAACTTATATTATCAATTGAGATTTTGTGTTATGATAGTTCAGTTGATAGTCTTTAAGAGTGTGCATCATCCAAAGCAATTGTGATGTGCATTCACCTAAGGCTATATATTCAGCTTCAGTGGTAGATAGAGCAACACAATGTTGCTTTCTACTTGACCAACTTACTAGGCATTGTCCTAGAAATTGACAACTACCACTTGTGCTTTTTCTATCTAACTTGCATCCGGCGTAATCCGAGTCAGAATAGCCAAGAAGGTCAAATGTGCAAGTTCTAGGGTACCAGAGTCCTATATTTAGAGTACCTTTAATGTACCTAAGTATTCTTTTAACATAGGTTAAATGTGACTCTTTTGCACAAGATTGGTATCTTGCGCACATTCCAACCGCAAATAATATGTCGGGTCGGCTTGCAGTTAGGTAAAGCAAGCTTCCTATGGCACTCCTATAGTACTTTGGATCTACTGGTTTTCCTTCAGGGTCAGAGTATATGTTAATGTTGGTTGCCATTGGAGTATTTATTATTTTTGAATTTTCCATGCTAAATTTTTTAATTAATTCCTTTGCATATTTAGTTTGATAAATGTATATTCCATCTTTAGTTTGTTTTATTTGTAGGCCTAAGAAAAAATTGAGTTCACCAACCATACTCATTTCAAATTCATTTTCCATTAATCTAATAAATTCTTTTAAAAATTTAGAGTTAGTTGATCCAAATATTATATCATCAACATAGATTTGAGCTATGAAGATGTCTTTTTCTACAGTTTTTACAAACAGAGTTGGATCTATTTGACCTTGGTTGAAACCTTTGGATATTAAGTGATTTGATAATCGTTCATACCATGCCCTAGGGGCTTGTTTAAGTCCGTAAGGCCTTTTTAACTTAAATACATGATTAGGATATCCTAAGTCTTCAAATCCGGGTTGGCTTACATAAACTTCCTCCTTAATAAATCCATTTAAGAATGCGACTTGACATCCATTTGGTATAGTTTAAATCCTTTGTTTGCGTGCATAGGCTAACAACATTCTAATGGATTCGAGCCTAGCTCGGGCATAGGTTTCATCATAGTCCAAACCTTCAACTTGGCTAAATCCTTTAGCTACAAGCCTAGCCTTATTTCTAATTATTTCGCCTTGATCATCTAGTTTGTTTCTAAATACCCATTTTGTATCGATTATTGATTTATTTGAGGATTTAGATACAAGTTCCCAGACTTGATTTCTCTCAAATTGGGCTAACTCTTCCTGCATAGCTATGATCCGTCAGGTAGTGCTTCTTCTATTGTTTTTGGTTCGATTTTAGAAATTAGGGCAATCTGATTGTGGATTCTATAGGAGGATCTGGTTCTGACTCCTAGATTTGGATCACCCAAAATTTGATCAGATGGGTGAGAGGTGTTGGCCCTAGTTGGTCTTATAAGTGGGTCAGGGGCTGGTTCCTCTGGTTTATTAAGATTTGGTTGAATTTCATCATCTTCTATATTTCTTGGATTAATATTCTCATTTATATTTGGTAGATTATTTTCTTCATCAAATATTATATTAGTTGTTTCTTCAACTTTTAGGGTGTTTTGATTGTAGACTCTATAGGCTCGACTGTTTGAGGAGTATCCTACAAATATTCCTTTGTTAGATTTGGGTGTGAATTTTCTTAAATAATCTTTACTATTTAAAATGTGAACTTTACATCCAAATACTTTTAAATAATTTAAGTTAGGAATTTTATGATAATATAGTTCATAAGGGGTTTTCTTGTGAAATTTGTTGATCAAAATTTGGTTTTGAATATGATTTGCAGTATTTATTGCTTCTGCCCAAAATTGGTGATTTAAATTATATTCATTTAACATGGTTCTAGTGGCTTCTTGTAGAGTTCTATTTTTACGTTCCACCAAACCATTTTGTTGGGGGGTTCTAGGACATGAAAATTCATGTTGATATCCATTTATTTTACAAAATTGTGTAAACCTATGATTTTCAAATTCTCCTCCGTGATCACTTCTTATTCTTTTAATTTTGGTATCTTTTTCATTTTCTATTAATTTACAAAAGTTATTAAATATTTCATAGGTTTCATCTTTAGTTTTTAGGAATTTTACCCATGAAAATCTAGAGTAGTCGTCAATTATTACTAAGCAATACTGGTTCTTGCTTAGTGACTTAGCTCCATGTGCATCAAATAAGTCAAGGTGAAGGAGCTCAAGCAAGGAACTGGTTCTTTCAAGATTTGTTGATTTGTGTGTTGACTTAGTTTGTTTTCCCTGTTGACAAGCATTACAGATAGAATTTTCAATGAATTTCAGGTTTGGTAAACCTTTAACTAGACCATTATGACTCATTTTTGAAATGAGTCTAGTGTGAGTGTGACACAGTCTTCTGTGCCACAAAGCAGTTTCCTCTTCTTGTGTTAGAAAACACTTTGTTGAGGATGTCAGTAGATTGATTGAATACATATTATTTATCCTAAGTCCCTTAAGTAAGATTTCAGGATTTTCAACATTTTTAACTAAACACCTGGTTTTGTCAAAAGTTACTAAGTATCCGCTATCACACAATTGACTTATACTTAGTAAATTAAACTTGAAATTTTCAACTAAAAGGACTTTTCGAATAATAAAATCGGAGTTGAGTTCGATATTACCTCTTCCGATTACCTTAAGTTGACCTTCGTTACCGAATGCAACTGATCCTAAGTTCTTGTACGTGAGTTTAGTAAACTTCAATTTATCTCCAGTCATGTGTCTGGAGCAGCCACTATCCAACATCCATTGATCCAATTCCTACATAGGAAGTGGTTGAATTGTTTTTAATGGATTTCACGATAGTTAAATTGAAGTAAACTTGTTAGAGATAGATTTTGAAATTGAGTTTTTAAAGATAGTTTTGAAATTGAGTTTTAAAATAATTTTGAAATTTAGTTTTTAAAGATAATTTTGAAATTGAGTTTTAAAATAGTTTGAAATTGAGTTTTTAAAAATAATTTTGAAATTGAGTTTTTTTTTTTTTTAAATAATTTTGAAATTGAGTTTTAAAAATAATTTGAAATTGAGTTTTAAAATAATTTTGAAATTGAGTTTTAAAATAATTTTGAAATTGAGTTTTAAAATAATTTTGAAATTGAGTTTTAAAATAATTTTGAAATTGAGTTTTAAAACTTAGTCATCTCACCCGATCTAAATTTTCAATCAGGGAATCCTATGATTGATGTGAGATGATTTATTGTTGAATTCAGGAGTTTTGGTTTAACTTTGTGTTAGATTCAGATTTGGCTTTGGGTTCAACAAGTGAGCATTCTTTGGATAAACTTCTGGGCTATGGTGAGTCACAGGGAGCTCATTAAAGTAACCATGCCTTCGAGGTTTTCCAAATAGTCCTACCCATTGAACTTAATACCAATCCTTGGTCTAACTAGTCAGGATTCATTTAAGGGTAGCTTCGGTCAGTTCCACTTGGCCAAATGCACCAGGTCGAAGCCATATCTTCCTAGACATGCGATGCCCAAGTTTCCCTAACGTACTATCATCCAAAAACTTCACCAGTACTGTGGTTCAAGTTAACCTTAGTCCGTTTTAATCTAACCTTAATTACCCTGCCGGGTAATCTACTCTTGTTTTACCCATTTCGGGTAGATTAGGTTCAGTTACCCTGCCGGGTAGTTTAGTTGGGGGTGCCAGCAAGTCTGGATCCTCCATCTTTATTTTAATTTAATTTCAAATCTTGAATTTATAACTTAATTTTGAAGTTGATTTTAATTTTGAGTTTTGAATTTATAATTTAATTTTGAATTTCAATTTCGAATCTTGAATTTAACTTTAATTTTTAATTTCAATTTCGAATTTAATTTTTAACTTTTTAATTTTAATTTCGAATTTTGAATTTTGAATGTAATTTTTTAACTTCAATTTCGAATTTTGAAATTAATTTTTAATTTTAATTTCGAATTTTGAATTTAATTCTTAATTTTAATTTCGAATTTTGAATTTAATTTTTTAATTTTAATTTCAAATTTTGAATTTAACTTTAATTTCAATTTAGATTTTAGAATTTTAAATTTTTAGGATTGTCTTTCTTTTTGCTCCCCCTGGATCATGGCCTCGATATGGTCGATCGAGGTAGTATATTTGATCCTTCGGAACCCAGTATTGGCCAAGTCCAACTTGATTGACCAAGTTAGACTTGGAGACCCATGCTTGGACTGATTTAATACTTTGTTTGTTTATTAGTGATAAATAAGATCTATATTTACTTTTGTATCCCAACCCAGTTCTGTTGTAGACGGCTCTTTGTGTCCCAAGAATCAAGTTCAAATTCTTGGAGCCCAAAGTAAACCGTTCTAAGGTATTTTCTAAATCTTTAACCTTATTTGTTAAACTTGAATTTTCTTCCTCAAGTTTTTGAACTTGAGTTGGAAATTCAGTCTGACTCTGGTCAGGTAAGGGTTTGGTGTCAGCCACTTCTTTAAGGACACTTACTTCCTTTAGAAGTGACTTAACTTTCAGGTTTGACTTAGCTAATTTGCGCAATAAATAGCTAACTAAACTGTTTAACCGGGAGATACTTACAGCGGGGTCTGGTCCTTCGGAAACGGATACGGATCCGTGGCTTTGCTCGGACTCTGCCTCAGACTCGCTCTCGCATCCGGATTCGACGACTTGGTCCCGGGCCATTAATGCAAGTAGACTCGTTTGTTCGAGCTCGTCGTCGTCGTCCTCCGATGAAGATTCGTCCCATGTTGCCTTAAGGACCTTTTTCCTTCTTTGCTTTTTGACCTCCTTCAGGTTAGGGCAGTTGGTTTTGATGTGCCCTTTTTGGTTACACCCGTAGCATGTAACTTCAAACTTCATCTTTGTATTTTGTGGGCCTTCCTTTGATTTCACTGCCTTCTTTAGATCTCTTTTGTCGAATCCTTTCGTCTTGTAGAGCTTCTTCACGAGATTTACCAGCTCGGTTGTAATGTCACCTTCTTCATCATCAGAGTCTGGTTCAGCTTCCGATGCTGGTTCGGTTCTCCGTCGAGGTCTCGGTTCCCGGGTTCGGCTTGTACCTGCAACCAACGCAATACCTTTCTCGTGTGCATTAGTCTGCTCATGAAGTTCAAATTCACTAAAAAGTTCATCTAGTTTTAAAGAAGATAAATCCTTGGAAACTTTGTAGGCATCTACCATTGATGCCCACAATGTATTCCTTGGAAACGAGTTTAGGGCATACCTTATTACGTCCCGATTTTCTATCTTCTGGCCAATTCCGTGAAGAGAGTTAAGGATGTCTTGTATTCTCGCGTGAAGAGAACTCGCCATTTCGCCTTCCTGCATTTTTAGATTATATAATTTATTAAGTAAAAGATCTCTTTTACTTACCTTGGTGTCGTCAGTGCCTTCGTGGAGTTCGATGAGCTTTTCCCAGAGTTCTTTTGCGGAGGAGAATGGACCGACTCTGTTGAGTTCTTCTTTGGTAAGACCACATTGGATGGTGCAGGTGGCTTTTGCATCAGCTTCCACCTTTTTGATAAATGCTGGCTCCCAATTTTCACAGGGTGTAGGCTTACCGTCGGTACCAGTTGGCAGTTCTAGTCCTGTTTTGATGATCATCCAGGTATCGAACTGGATCTTCAGATATATCTCCATTCGCCCCTTCCAATACCCAAAGTCTTCTCCGGAAAATAGTGGGGGACGAACGGTGCTATATCCTTCTTGTTGGGCCATTTTAGATCTAAAAGAACAAACACAACAAAATCTATTCCAAGACTGAGTCTTGGATTAGTAGTGCGAGAGTAAAGGATAATAAAAACGAACTCGAGTGGTGTTGCACCTACTTCGAGCAAAAGTCGATTCGAGGGAAACAAAAATTAGAATATAGCTATAAGGCTAAATTCTAATTCGACTCCGAAAACAAAAAAAAACTGCGAAAAATTTGTTTTGAAAGGTGGTTGCACCAATTCAAAACGACCCCGCTCTGATACCAATTGTTGGATCGAGACGCGCTAGAGGGGGGGTGAATAGCGCTCGCGGCTATTTGTTCGATTATCGGAATCGTAAAACTATCAAAGTAAATTTACGCAGCGGAAGTAACGAACGCAATCACAGAAGAACACAAGTAGTTTTACTTCGTTCGGAGCCTAGGTCGACTCCTACTCGAAGGCCCGCGATCCTTGATCGCTTTCGGTGGGCAACACTTATAAGTAAGAAAAAGGAGTACAAGATTTACAATTAGTACAGTAATTAAAAACAAGTATACCGACGACAGAATCGTAATCTAGAAGCTCCTGGTCGTCGTGGACTTGTAACAGCACTTCAGGGTCGTTGAATGAGCAGCACGCAGCACAAGGATTGCTTGGAAGTTGTGTGCTGAAGCTGCTGGTCGAGACCCCTTATAAAGGGGGTTCAAGGCGCCTTACACTGTTCACCAAGGCGCCTTGAACGAGCCGAGTCACCCGCGTGGATCAGCACGGACCTGGTCGAACTCTATCTGGTTTAAGGCGCCTTCAGCCTATCCAAGGCGCCTTCAACCTCCGGTCCAAGGCGCCTTGAACTCCATTCAAGGCGCCTTTTCCTGGCTCGCACCCGAGGCGCCTCCAAGCTCCATGGAGGCGCCTCGGACACTGTTCATCCGAGTTGTAACTTGCTCCTTTGTTCCTACAAAATGTGTTAGTCCCAAACACATACCCTGCAAAACAAAGTTAGCACAGAAACATAATGAATAAAAGATTTGACAGCATTCGAACTGTCCGGGTCTGACTTCGGGTTTCCAACGACGCCTACTGTTCCCTCTACGGGGAACGCGTCCTCACCTACTCCACTCAGGAGATTTACCTGTTGCCAGTACGATCCTCCAGATCGACTGGACTTTTGCTCGGCACTCGATGCTTCCGGACTTTCTGCTGAACATCCGCTTCACTGGCCAGTCCAGACTTTCACCTGGTTCGCGACACTAGGACTTTCCACCTAGGGTTACCACCCCCTAGGACTTTTGCCTGAAGCCATTGACCTGCCAAGACTTTTCCGCATAGGGTTACCACTCCCTATGACCTAGGGTTACCACCCCCTAGGGTTTTACCTTGCCTAACCGCAGTTAGGACTTTCCTGAAACACTCAGCAAAAGCTGTCAGATAACAAAGCACCTTAACTTTGAATCCTTTGCCATTATCAAAACTTAGGTTCGATCGTCGGATGCTTCCCGCACCAACACAGTCAACCATGACTTGTTGGTACATAAAACCTAGCATCCGGTCACCCTTGACCAGCTAGGACTCTCTTACCAAGTGTCTGGTCAATCCCTTTGACCCACTTGGACTTTTCTCCTCTTGCCAAGTATCCGGTCAATCCCTTTGACCTACTTGGACTTTCACCAGATGTCTGGTCAACCTTGACCCATCTGGATTTCACCGTGCCTGGCTTCACTCACCAGGACTTCCCTTCTTCCTAGCTTCACTCACTAGGACTTTCACCTAGCTTCACTCACCAGGATTTCCCTTCTGCCTAGCTTCACTCACTAGGACTTTCACCTGGCTTCACTCACCAGGATTTCCCTTCTGCCTAGCTTCACTTACTAGGTCTTCTCATCTGCCTGGCTTCACTCACCAGGACTTTCACCTAGCTTCACTCACTAGGGTTTCCTTCTGCCTGGCTTCACTCACCAGGACTTTCACCTAACTTCACTCACTAGGATTTTCAGTCAAGTATCCAATCAACCTTGACCTACTTGACTCTCCTTCACAATCTCCCCACATGAACAATTGCACCTGCAATGTTCATGTGTTGTCTACAAGTATTGTCAAACATCGAAACCAAATCATCAAGACTCGAGCTTGACTCACTTCAAGCCCAGTCAAACAGGTCAACCTTGACGTAGGGAATATTGCACCAACAGTTCATGCCCCACTGGTCGAACGGACAAGCCACTGCGGACGCCTTCATCTCCTTGGTCGGTCGGTGAGAGAGGTTGTGATACTTTTGGCAGGACAAGCAGGTGGCCACTGTCCGAGCGGCGTCCTCTTAGAGGGTTAGCCAGAAGTATCCGGTAAGTAAAATCTTCCTTGCCAATGAACGGTCGCTCGGGTGTCTTCCACAGGGCCCTTGGTGCACCTCTTGTAGTTTGTAGTCAGCATCCTCTGACTCGACGCATTTAAGTAGGGGCTTGGAGAAAGCCTTCTTGTAGAGCTGATCTCCGATCAGAGTGAACCGACCAGCCCTCTTTCTTAATAAGCGGGCCTCCTCCCGATCGGGCGGTGTAGCTCCCGATCGCAGAAACTCTGTCAGTGTCGTCCTCCAGTCGTCTGGGAAGGTAAGTCCCTCCATCCAGTCAATGTGGGCCACTAAAGACACCTACTCGATCAGCTGTGATAGGATGATCGGCGATAACGAGCTGGCCAATTTGGCCAATTCATCTGCAGCTCGGTTCTCCGCTCGGAGGATCTTCTGTATTACGACCTCCCAAAAGTTGGTCTTTAGTTTTTCGAAAGCCTCAGCGTAGAGCCTAAGCTGTGGGTTGCTTATCTCGAACGTCTTGGCCAGTTGCTGCACGGCCAACTACGAGTCCGAGTGGATGAGGACCTTGACGGCTCCGACATGCCGGACAGCTTGTAGGCCGACTATAAGTGCTTCATATTCAGCTTCATTGTTGGTTGCCCAATAGTCTAGCCGAATGGACAATTGCATCCTCTCCCCTTGGGGGAGATGAGCAGTATTCCGATCCCGCTCCCTTGCCGAGTGGCCAAACCATCTACATATATTCTCCAAACGACTTCTGGTTCAGGATTCTGTACCTCAATGATGAAATCCACAAAGGATTGCGCTTTGATGGTCGTTTGGGGCTGGTATTGGATATCAAACTCGCTGAGCTCCATCGTCCATTTGATTAGCCGTCCGGACACTTCGGGATTGAGAAGGCCCCTCCCCAAAGGACTGTTGGTCATCACAATGATGGAATGCGCGAGGAAGTAGGGGCGAAGCCTCCGAGCGGCAAGTACCAACGCAAAAACTAGTTTCTCAAGACCGGTGTAACGGGATTTAACATATTTCAATATATGACTCAAGAAGTAAACCAACTGTTCCACGTCGTCTGACCTAACTAGTGCCAAGTCGACCGCATGCTCGATCAAGGATCAATAAATTTTGAGTGGCTCGCCGACAGTTGGCTTAGCCAATACTGGCAATGAATTGAAGTACTCCTTCAATTCTTCAAACGCCCGGTCGCACTCTTCGTCCCATTGAAATTTGGTGGCTCGGCGTAGTATCTTGAAGAACGGCAGGCTCCGATCGGCTGACATGGAGATGAACCAAGCTAGTGCAGTTATCCGGCCGGTGAGACGTTGGGCTTCCTTAAGATTCTTTGACGGTGGCATATCTAGTAGTGCTTTCACTTTGCTTGGATTCGCCTCGAGGCCTCGCTCGGTGACAATGTAACCCAAGAATCACCCGCCCTTTGCGGCGAACAAACACTTGCTTGGATTCAGCTTGATTCCGTACGCCCTGAGTGGCTGACAGGTCTCCTTGATATTTGCAACTAGGTCAGCGGCTTGGAGGGATTTAATTAGGATGTCGTCGACATATACCTCCAAGTTGCGGCCGATCTGCCGTCAGAACACCTTATTCATCAACCTTTGATAAGTAGCGCCAACGTTCTTTACCCCGAACGACATGACATTGTAGCAGTAGGTTCCGTTGGTCATGATGAAACTGACCTTCTCTTGATCTTCTCGAGTGAGCGACACTTGGCGGTACCCTTGATACGCATCTAGCATGCATATTAGCTCGCACCCGGCAGTGGAGTCTACCATCTGATCGATCCGAGACAGCGGGTAGAAGTCCTTCGGGCACGCCTTGTTGAGGTCCTGAAAGTCAATGCAGATTCGCCACTTGTTGCCTGGCTTTGAGACCAACACTACATTCATGAGCCAGCTCGGGAATTGAACCTCACGGATGTGGCCGACTTCCAAGAGCTTCTCTATTTCCGCTCAGATGATCAAATTTTGTTTGGCCCTGAAGTCCCTTTTTCTCTGCTGCACCGGCTGAGCGTATGGTCGGACGTGAAGCTCGTGCTGCGCGACGCTCGGAGAGATCCCGAGGAGCTCATGCGTCGACCACGCGAATACATCGTGGTTTTGTTAGAGACAGGTGATCGGCTCTGCTCCCAGGTCGAACGCGATGAAAGTTGTTGCATCTGCTCAGCAGGGGTGGACCTATACTTCCTCCTTTCCTTCATAGACTAGAGTAGGAGGCTTTTCAGTGATGGCGCTTACCTCTACTCGGGGCGTCTTCCGAGCAGACTTGGCTTCGATTTTGACCATCTCGACATAACAACGCCGAGTGGCCAATTGGTTGTCATTGACCTCTCCTACCCGGTCTTCTACCGAGAACTTGATCTTCTGGCAGTACGTTAAGACTATCACTCGGAATTCGTTGAGGGCCAGTTGGCCCAGAATAACGTTGTAAACTGAGGGAGCATCCACCACAATGAAGTTTATGGTCCTGGTCCTTCTGAGTGGCTCCTCTCCGAGTAATATGACCAACTTGGCTTGGCCGATCGGCAGAACTTCGTTGCCGGTGAAACCATATAGTGGGGTCGTCATCGGTAGTAGCTCGCCTCGGTCGATCTGGAGCTGATCGAATGCCTTCTTGAAAATTATATTCACCGAACTCCCTGTGTCAACAAAAATCCAGTGAATTGTATAGTTGACTATTACTGCTCGGATGATGAGGGAGTCATCGTGGGAGACTTCCACTCCTTCGAGGTCCCAAGGTCCGAAACTAATTTCGGGGCCGCTCACCTTCTCCTGACTACAAGCCACGGCATGAATTTCTAAGCGTATGACTTTCGAGCTCGGTTAGAGTCACTGCTGGTTGGTCTGCCGGCGATGATGCTTATTTCTCCCCGAGCGACATTGCTTCTGTTCTCTTCCTCCCAAGCGGATGACCTATGTCACTCGTGTGAAGGTCGGGGATGGTCATTGCTCTTCTGTTGATGGTGGTGTTGTCGCTCGGGTGATCGCCTGGCGTCTTCTCGTTACCCAGCGGTTTGATGCCCATGTCGCCGGTTGGATGAAGGCGATCTGCGACGATAACCCCTAGGTGTCGATCGGGCGATTGGTGTCAACCCACGATAGTCGCGGGTATTGTGGGACGTCGATTGGTGGAAGGAACATAACATAGGTGTCCATACCTTGCCCTTAGATGTCTTTGGTCGATCAGAATCCACATGTTGCACGGCATGTGCCCTCGTTTCTTGGTGCGGTCAACCTTCAGCTCTCGCCCCCTTTGGCGGTTGGTGGCTTCTCGGTAGTCGCCGTTCGGTTGGCGCCGAGGACTCGGGTGGTACCTCCTTCCTCCTGGCTGCCTGGGCCTCCTCCACGTTTATATACTCATTAGCCTTCTTGAGCATATGGTCGTAGTCGTGGGGCGACTTCTTGATTAGCGACCGGAAGAAGTCTCCCTTTACGAGCCCCTGGGTGAAGGCATTCATCATAGTC
The DNA here is from genome assembly GCF_018446385.1 of Zingiber officinale. Lineage (NCBI taxonomy): Eukaryota > Viridiplantae > Streptophyta > Magnoliopsida > Zingiberales > Zingiberaceae > Zingiber > Zingiber officinale. Next base: position 77,646,628 of record NC_055996.1, on the reverse strand, counting down.
TCGGATGAGACCGAAGGGATATCCATAGCTTCCTGGTTGAACCGTTGGATGTATGCTTGGAGGGTTTCTCTCGGCCCTTGCTTCAAAGAGAACAGACTGACGCTGGTCTTTTGGTAGTGCCTGCTGCTCGCAAAATGGTGGAGGAAGGCCGTTCGAAAATCCTTGAAGTTTTGTATCGATTCGTCCGGCAGCCTCCTGAACCAATGTTGGGCCAAGCCGAACAACGTTGTAAGAAAGACTCGACACTTCACCCCATCTGTGTATTGGTGAAGTGTAGCAGCGTTGTCGAACATTCCCAAATGATTATCCAGATCGGTCAATCCATTGTATTCTCCGATTGCCAATGGACCATAGTGCCTCGGCAATGGGTCTTGAAGTATTGCTATGGAAAACTGGCGGTTGATCCGCTCAGGAGACGCGTTGACTCAGGGCACCTTACCTTTCCTTGCGTCCCGAACGATCGCTTCGTTTGAAGAAGATCTCCTTTCCTGATTTGTTTGCGCAATCTCTGAGGGTGTTTGGAACAGAGCCCGATGGAATGGAATAAGCACGGGTGAAGCTTCTCCATGCATGTCGGTCGACAGTCTATTTTGTCCCCAAATAGAATACTGCTCTGGTCTGTCGTCGTGAGCCGCTTGGCCTCTAGAGGCCGACGTTGCTTGTTGCGTCAATCGGTCGGCTAGTGTCTTTTGCTGTTGTTGCTCGACGATCTTCACCGCTCGCGCTTATATTAGCGCGCCGAGCTCCTCTTAAGTGAGTGTCACGGTTTGAAGTCGTCCAACTTCTTCCATTTTCTCGGCTCAGATGCAGGTACGTGTTGGAACCCCAAGGTATTTTGATGTGATCAAACAAGCTAAGTTAGGTCCTGCGTTTGTTTATCCCTTGTGTCTAAGTGTGCAGGAGCTTAGGAACACAGGAAGTCGAGCTGAAGACGCGGCTAGCGAGAAGGACGGCACGGGAGAGAGCCGACGGGCTCGGTGCGTCCGAGGGACGAGGTGTCCGCGGAAGAGTACACCGGTGGACAAGAAGAGCGTGCGCGACGCTCGAGGGACGAGAAACCGGGAAGGAAGGCTGCTCGAGGAGAAGGCCGGAACATGGGTTCGGGTGAGCCCTATTCCGGAAGGCCGAGATCACCCAAGCTAACGGAGCCAGAGCGAACAGACCCGGACCGAAACGAGCTAAACCGGAGCAGTGGAACCGGATCACAAAAAGTCAACAAAGTTGACTTAAGAGGTCCGGGCGCCCGGAATGATTCCGGGCGCCCTGGGCGCTATTGAGGGTCCGGGCGCCCGGAACCCCTCCGGGCGCCCGGAGCTGGATTTTGACCAGGATCGCGTCAAACGCGATCTGATCGTTGGGGATAGAATTTTATCCCCTCCAGGGCGCCCGGAACTCCTTCCAGGCGCCCGGACCAGTACTATAAATATAGTACTAGTCTGCACATTCATTACAACGAACTTGTAATCAATTCCTTCTGTGCTTTCAATTCTGTTCTTTTCATTCGTGCTGTCAACGTTGTAAAGAGGCTACTCCGCCCAGAGAAGAATCAGATAGTGCGCTTACATTCCTTGGATTAGCAATCCCCTGATTGCAAACCAAGTAAAACTCTGGTGTCTGCTTTTCTTTACTTAGTCTCTTTTATTTATTTATTACAAGTGTTCATTATATAGTTGAAATCCGAGAAAGGTTCGAGTTTTATTTTGTAGGGCACCACCCTCCCTCTTGCCTCCAAAGGGACCTCAAGTGGTATCGAGCAAGGCGGTTCGGGAGGACTAAGTCGATCGAAGCAACAAGATGGCGGACCAAGTATCGTCCCACCAAAATTCGAGGGAACTTCGCAGTGGAAGCGTCGTATGGAGGTATTCCTAAAACAGATTTTGAAATTCGCTTTATTATGAAATATGGTTTTGTAGCTCCAATAGATAAAGATGGAAAAGAAAAGAAGAGAGTGATTGGACAAAGAAGGAGCGAATGAGTCGGTAAAGCAGTATGGAACATCACCGGCGTGTTACCGCCTCAAGAGGTCAACCATGGAAACTATTTATCTACTAAAGAACTTTGGGAGAAGTTCTTGGAACTCCACGAAGGCACGCCCGAAGCAAAGATCGCTAGAAGGGGCATCCTCCGCAACAAACTGATGAATATCCGTCTGGAGAAAGGTGAGAAAGTAGCCGGTCTACATGCAAAGGTAAAAGAACTAGTTACTGGTCTCGAAAACCTTGGTGAAACGGTAACAAACCGGGGCACTATATGCTACGCGCTCAACGTGTTTCCAAGAACTCCGGAGTGGACATCAATCGTCGATGCTTATTACATCTCAAAAGACCTGGAGGTAAGTACTTTAGAAGAGTTGTTTTCTCCCCTTGAATTACACGAAACTAGATATGCAGAGATATCAAAGGACACAACCCAGACTATGGCGCTGAACGCAACCAACAAGGATGAACCTGAGTCAGACTCCGAAGACGATCAAGAAGCGTACATGGTAAGAAACTTTAAAAAGTTTTTTAGATCTAATAAATTTAAAATGCAGAATAAAAAGAATCAAAAAGGTAGAAGAAAGGTACGGTACTACCAATGTCAGAAGGAGGGACACCTAAGGGAAGACTGCCCAGAACTCAAGAAGGTCAAAATGAAGACACCCAAGAAATACAACCTAAAAGCAACTTGGGACGACACTTCTTCATCCGAATCAGAAGCTCAAGAATATGTCGGGATAGCACTGATGGCAAGCTACGAAGGACAAAGTACATCAGAACCCATCATCGATGAAGGGGGAGCGACCTCAGATGGAAGTAGCGAAGCAGGGAGAGATTCAGACTTTAAGTCTGATATGGTAAGTGAGGTATGCCTCTTACCCCCTGATGAACTTTACTCTGGTATTAAGGCAATGACTAAATCCATGTATAAATTAGAAAATAAAAATGCCAAATTAGAAAATGAAATTTTAGAAACAAAGAGAATTTTGGCAAAATCATGTCTTATAGAGGATTTTGAAAAATTGAAAATTGAAAATGAAAAGCTAAAAGAAGAAATAGAAAGATTGAAAAAATCTAATGGTTCAAATATTTCTACTTTTAGAAATTATAGAGGTTTAAATTGGTATTATAGATTTCATCAAAGTCAAATTAGAAATATATCAAAAATCTATATACCTAGGAAATACTTGGTTAATCCTGTAGGTAGGAACCTCTACTGGGTTCCAAAAACCTGTTTAATTTAAAATTAAAGTTCGACTTAGCATTTTCAGCAAGGAAATTAAACAGCTAATTTCATTATAAGGTTTTGTCTAAGGAAGTGGTTGTTGCTCCAATAACCAAGAAGGCCTAGTGCCTCGCCACGACCTGGAAGCCAAGTATCGAAATGAAAAGTTTAATTGACTAACTGAAAAAACATTAATTTAAATTACTTAATGCTTTAAAAGAGTTATTCAATTTGTGTTAGAAAATAGGTAAAATTTTTAACTTGACTTAGAAATTTTTTTTTATCTTAGAAATTTTTATGAAAATTGACTTAGAAAATTTTTTTTATGAAAGTTATCTTAGAATTTTTTTTATAATATTGCCTTATAATTTTTCTTAAAGTTGACTTAGAATTGTTTCTTATGAATATTAACTTAGAATTTTTTTTTCTCTGAAAAATGTTTTACTTAAATTTTTCTCGAACGAAAAATTCTGAAGAGTGTCTTTATTTAGACATTTTTAAATATTTTACACTCAAAATTTTTGTTTAAATTTACCTTAGACTTGTTTATAACCCCAATTTTTATGTGATCAAAGGGGGAGAAGTATGTTAAGTCTAGGGGGAGGTTAGATAATTTTTCATTTGAAAAATACTTGGACTTATTTGAATATAAATTATTTTTATTGCATATGTTTATCCTAACTTAACTTGGGTTGCTCACATAAAAAAGGGGGAGATTGTTGGAACCCCAAGGTATTTTGATGTGATCAAACAAGCTAAGTTAGGTCCTGCGTTTGTTTATCCCTTGTGTCTAAGTGTGCAGGAGCTTAGGAACACAGGAAGTCGAGCGGAAGACGCGACTAGCGAGAAGGACGACACGGGAGAGAGCCGACGGGCTCGGTGCGACTGAGGGACGAGGTGTCCGCGAAAGAGTACACCGGTGGACGAGAAGAGCGTGCACGACGCTCGAGGGACGAGAAACCGGGAAGGAAGGCTGCTCGAGGAGAAGGCCGGAACATGGGTTCGGGTGAGCCCTATTCCGGAAGGCCGAGATCACCCAAGCTAACGGAGCCAGAGCGAACAGACCCGGACCGAAACGAGCTAAACCGGAGCAGTGGAACCGGATCACAAAAAGTCAACAAAGTTGACTTAAGAGGTCCGGGCGCCCGGAATGATTCCGGGCGCCCTGGGCGCTATTGAGGGTCCGGGCGCCCGGAACCCCTCCGGGCGCCCGGAGCTGGATTTTGACCAGGATCGCGTCAAACGCGATCTGATCGTTGGGGATAGAATTTTATCCCCTCCAGGGCGCTCGGAACTCCTTCCAGGCGCCCGGACCAGTACTATAAATATAGTACTAGTCTGCACATTCATTACAACGAACTTGTAATCAATTCCTTCTGTGCTTTCAATTCTGTTCTTTTCATTCGTGCTGTCAACGTTGTAAAGAGGCTACTCCGCCCAGAGAAGAATCAGATAGTGCGCTTACATTCCTTGGATTAGCAATCCCCTGATTGCAAACCAAGTAAAACTCTGGTGTCTGCTTTTCTTTACTTAGTCTCTTTTAATTATTTATTACAAGTGTTCATTATATAGTTGAAATCCGAGAAAGGTTCGAGTTTTATTTTGTAGGGCAATTCACCCCTCCCCTCTTGCCGGCCTCCAAAGGGACCTACAGTACGTTCCCACATACGACGCCAAATTGGATCCTGTTTGAGAGTCAAGGCGATGAATGCTGGGGACGTGGTGCTCTTGTTGACCATTGGTGGACTTCTCGTCAGTGAAATCTGCAACCACAGCAACGTCAGTGACGAGCCGGAGAGAGGTTCTCCAGCAGTGGCCCTCCGACGCTCAAGTTAAACACCGGTGATGCGGAAGAAACGAGGAAGCAAAACGGCAGGGTCACTGTAGCTCCAGTAGAGATTATGCATACCTCCGTCGAAGCTTGGGAGTCTTTATATAGGACTCATGGGGAGCGCATGCACGCTTCTTGAGGGTGCACACTCCTTAATGCATACCTTGAAAAGACGTGTCAGAAAAGCGTCCCTGACACCATACCTCAACGACCCGAGCATATTTCTGACAAGACAACGGAAGCTTCTATCATACGATCTTCGGCCTGACCATGCCGCTAAGCATGTCGTTTGTCGATGACACAGGTTCCCATAAGGATATTCTCTGATCCTCCTTTTGTCTGTTACAGGCCGAGCGGAAGACCCGCTCGGCCAGCTATCGGGTGTCTGGACGATCTTGTCCTCGGGCCGAGCGGAATGACCGCTCAGCCAACATCCCACTGTCTGGGCTCCGCTGCTATGCAGAACGAAGAAGTTGTATCTGAATGTAGTCTGCTCGGTCGTCAATGTCTGCCGATACGAGTCCGAGCGGGCTGACCGCTCGACGTATACCTTGTCTGTTTAAGCGCTGAAAGCTCGGTACATGACCGAGCTGTGCTAATATCTGTTTCATGTAGGCTCGGTGATTCTTCCTCCCGGTGGGAAAGGGGGTTGCCCGATCTGACGATGATACCGGGGCATTGACCAATGTTGACTGTGACCTCCACCATGTCATTGATCACCCAGTTGACCGAGTCTCTCCTCATCACCGGATCCAGAGTCGGCCCTGGGCAACCAGGGCCCCTGCCCAGGGCCCAAAATTAGCAAGGGCCCATTTTTAAATTTATATATATATATATATATATATATATATATATATAAGTTTTTTTTAAAAAAAAATCAACTATGTTTTTTTTCACTATAATCAGTTATGTTTTTTTAATCTAGAATTATGTACGTTTTTTTTTTCTCATTTCCTCGCCGATGCCCTAGCTCTCTCGCTGATTCCCCTCTTGATTCTCCTCTCTGAAGGCCCGAGGCCCTCCCTCGCCGCCTTCCTTCCCTCGTCGCGACAACTACGAACCCTCTCTCAAAGGTGCCCTGCATCGGCAAGACGAGCACTCTTTGGCTCTCTCTTCCCCTATTAATTTTCCCTTAGCACATGAATCTGCCTGTACGCGCATGAATCTGTCTGTACTCTGTGCTTCCGAGTAGTTGCATTCATCCACCGTAGAAGACATCCTCTCGACTTCCCTCAGAGGTCTCTCTCATACTTGACTTTAGATTACTCCCCCCACTCATTCCCTTTCTTTCTCCTTCCCATGGGCCCTTCTTCATCAATATGCAATGGCCATAGTCCTGCGAATAGGTTGTGAAAACGAGTTCTTCCATAGCTCTCAATAGAATAATCAGTCTCCCGGTGCATGGGGGCCGGAATTGATGATGATCGGGCCTTAGCAAGTAGATTCAGAAAGGTCCTTCTGGCAAAGAGTGTCAACTACTCTCTCTCTCTTGGATTTTCAAGAAAGGTAATTTCCCTGGTTTACTAAGATTACATTACTTATCTTCTGGCCGGCTAAGACCTGGTTGTCACTCACCCATGTTCGTGTTTATGCAATGGAGGCAATAATGGCTTGCTAGGAGCTTGAACAATCACTACAGAGCCTTACAGGTCAACTTCATCGCCTTTGTTTTTTTTTAAGATTTGCCACTAACTTGTCTTAGCTTATTTAAGATGTTAAACATTATATTCTAAGAAAATATGTTCATAGTCACAAAAAAAAAATTATTAGAACAAAGATCTCTAATTGTCATTTCTGAAGGTAGATGTCTTTTCATAGGTTCTCATAGACATTTGTTTGTAGACTGCTTTGTTTTTAATAATATTGCAAAGCTTAATATCAATTTGTTCTACACTACTTCCTAATGATCTCATAAGCAGAGTTTTTTTTTATATTTCATCATAGGTTTAGAGTAGTTGACCCACTTTATACCTCAGTTTTGTTTCCTTTTCCCTTGAGTAAATGGGAAGTGATCCGGCGGTAAGAATCCGGAATCCCATAAGGAGGGGTCAACACCACGAGGAGGTCAAAGGGTCCAGTGGCTCACCGGAAAGGGACGAGCCGACCGGACTCGGAAGAAAGGGAAATCTGATAGTAAAAGGCACCCTGGTAGGGACCAGGGTTCCGACGCTCAAATGAAGCAGTACATGATGACCGAGCGGAAGGACGTGCCTCCCGGTCGGCGCAAGGAATTAAGGCCGTCCGGACGACGTTCTTCGCCCGCCCGCCCGGCCGGACGCTCCGGTCAGGCGGTGGGTAAAAGACGGGAACATCTTCTGACAGCCGTTAAGGCGTATGGCTATGCCATACTCTTAGTCTGACAACGGGGGGTCCTGTTGTCCCATCGACGAACATGCTCGGACTGTAGCAGTATGGTGTCAGGTAAGCTCTCTGACAGGTGCATACCGGGGTATGGGTTGCTGACACGTATGCACCTCGGTGGACGTGCATTAGTCCCTTCTCCGTCCTATATAAAGAGCCTATTTCTCTGCCAAAGGTACGTATAACACAAGCTTGGCAGCCACTTTTTCCACCACTTACCTGACTTGAGCGTCGGAGGGTCGCCGTCAGGAATCCCTTCCCGGCCCGACTTTGGTGCAGGATCGCCGGAGCTTCGTTTGACCAGCCGGAGATCCACTCCATCGACTAGGAGCGCGCCACGTGCCCAGCGTCCTTTGGTTCAGCGATTCGGACAGGATCAAATTGGCGCCGTCTGTGGGAACGCACCTGCATCCGAACAGAAACGATGGACAAGGCTGGACGACAACACACGGTGGCGCTTTCAATAGAAGAACTCGACGCTCTGGTCGAGATGAGGGCCGCCAAACTTGTGGAGCAAAAACAGAAAGCAGCAGCCGAGCGGCCGGAGCAACAAGCAACATCTGCGTCGGGTGGCCGAGCGGAAGCACCTCCGGCCACCGTCGCATTCCATCGAGCCTTATTTCGCACCCCTGAAGCCGCACCAGCTCGAAGAGATAGAGGATCTTCTTCAGACGAGATGCCTAGGTGAGATGACAGAAAGGGGAAAACCCCCCGAGCGGACTCATCTCCCGAGCGGATCAATCGCCAATTCTCGGAGGCTATTCTACGAGACCCTCTGCCCAAGCACTACGTGCCTCCGACGATCGGCGAGTACAATGGAACAACAGACCCGGATGATCATCTAGGTAAGTTTGATAACACGGCTACACTCCATCAATACACAGATGGAGTAAAATGTCGAGTTTTTCTTACCACTCTCTCGGGATCGGCTCAACGGTGGTTTCGGAGGCTGCCGGACAGATCCATCACAAGTTTCAAGGACTTCCGAACGGCCTTCCTCCACCACTTCGCCAGCAGTCGGCGTTATCAGAAGACAAGTGTCAGCTTGTTCGCCATCAAGCAAGAGCCGAGAGAATCGCTTCGAACTTACATCCAGCGGTTCAACAAGGTGGCAATGGATATTCCAACGGCCACATCGGAGACCATGATGAATGCCTTCACACAAGGCCTAGTGGATGGGGACTTCTTCCGGTCGCTCATCCGAAAGCCGCCCTGAGATTATGATCACATGCTACACCGAGCCAATGAATACATCAACGTGGAAGAAGCGCAAGCCGCCCGGAAAAAGGAAACTCCAACCGAGAAGGCGCCTATTCATGCCGAATGGAGACAGCATGCCGCTCATCAGCCGCCTAGAGGACCAAGGGCCGAAGCAATCCGCTCCCCTCGTGTGAGGTCCCAAGTGCAAGAAGTAGCTGCCGCTCGGATCAAGCCAAAGAAGAGATGGACCCCTATGTTCTGCTCCTTCCACCGGACGGATACGCACAACACGAGGGATTGTCGAAGTCTTCCCTTCGTGGCTAATCCCGTTCCCAGGAATGTCGAACGACGGTCTCCTTCCATCGACCGGAGACAAAGGACCCATGAAGCCGACCGGACCCGCACCGAGAGGCGACATCAACAGACGCCCGATCGGCACCGGTCTCCAAGACAGGAGAATCGCCGAGCGTCCAGAGAACGATCCCGACCGTCCACTCGGGAAGAGGAAAATAGGAGCAATACTTCCCGGGGCGAAATCAACGTTATTGCCGGTGGGTCGACCGGAGGAGACTCCAACCGAGCCAGAAAGGCGGGCGTCCGGCAGCTCCAGATCCACGCAGTCGGTTGTAGCCAAGAGTGGGCAAGTGGACCGGAAGTCATTTTCGGGCCCGGGGACTTAGAAGGAGTTGAAGTGCCCCACGACGATGCTCTGCTCATTAAAGCGGTAATAGTAAATTACACTATTCACCGCGTATTTGTTGACACAGGGAGCTCGGTCAACATCATGTTCAAGAAGGCGTTCGATCAGCTGCAAATTGATCGAGCCGAGCTGCTGCCCATGACGACCCCGCTCTACGGGTTTACGGGTAACGAAGTTCAGCCGGTCGGACAGATCCGGGAGGATCAGGACAATAAACTTCGTGGTGGTCGACTCTCCCTCATCCTACAACTTCATTTTGGGACGACCGGCGCTCAGCGAATTCCGGGCGGTCGTCTCAACCTTCCACCAGAAGATGAAGTTCCCCGTCGAAGACAAGGTGGGAGAAGTATGGGGAGATCAGTTAGCGGCTCGGCGATGCTACATCGAGATGATCCGAGCAGAATCCAACTCCGCTCGGAAGGCGCCTCGAATCGAGGTAAATGCCATCACTGAAAAGCCACCCTCTCTAATTTATGAAGAAAAAGAGGAAGTGCAGATTCACCCGACCCGATCGGAGGCTACAACTTTTATTGCCTCTGATCTGGAGGAGAAGCAGAAGGAGGAGCTGATCCAATGCCTCCGATGAAATCATGATGTATTCGTCTGGTCGATACACGAGTTACCCGGAATTTCGCCGAGCATAGCGCAGCATGAGTTGCATGTCCGACCGGACGCTCGGCCGATAAAGCAGAGAAAAAGAGATTGAAAAACTTCTGGAGGCCGGCCATATACGCGAGGTGCAGTTCCCGAGCTGGCTGGCTAACGTAGTGTTAGTCTCCAAGCCGGGCGGCAAGTGGAGAGTCTGCATCGACTTTCGGGACTTAAACAAAGCATGCCCCAAAGATTTTTATCCCTTGCCCCGGATAGATCAGCTGGTGGACTCTACGGCCGGCTGCGAATTAATTTGTATGCTCGACGCCTACCAAGGATATCATCAAGTGCCGCTCGCCCGGGAAGATCAAGAAAAAGTAAGCTTCGTAACGGCCGACGGCACATATTGCTATAATGTGATGCCGTTCGGATTGAAGAACGCCGGGGCCACCTATCAGCGCTTGATGAACAAAGTGTTCAGGGAGCAGATCGGGCGGAATCTGGAAGTCTATGTGGACGACATTCTTATCAAATCCGTCCGAGCGGCCGATCTCTTCAAAGACATGGAAGAAACCTTCCGAACGCTACGCAAATATGGAGTCAAGCTAAATCCCCAGAAGTGCCTGTTCGGAGCAAAAGGAGGGCGTTTCTTGGGGTACATAGTGACCAAGCGGGGAATCGAAGCAAATCCCAACAAGGTGAAAGCTCTACAAGACATGCCGCCTCCAAGAAATACAAGGGAAGTGCAACGGTTGACCGGTCGGATAACCGCATTGTCCAGATTCATCTCCAAAACTGCCGACCGGAGCCTCCCTTTCTTCAAAATTTTGCGCAAGGCCACTAAATTTCACTGGGACGAGGAATGCGACCGAGCATTCGAAGAATTGAAGACATATCTTAATTCCCTGCCTGTGCTAGCTAAGCCGATCGGGGGTGAGTCACTTTATATTTATCTGTCTTCAACCAAGCATGTTGTAGGCTCGGCGCTTGTAAGGTCCAGTGGCGAGGACCAGCGGGTGTATTTTCTGAGCCACATTTTAAAAGATGCTGAATCTCGTTACACCGGGCTCGAGAAGTTGGCCTTTGCTTTGGTTCTAGCCGCTCGGCGCCTTCGACCATATTTCTTGGCTCACACCATCGTTGTCCGGACGAACAGTCCACTAGGAAGAGTACTGTTGAATCCAGAAGCGTCCGGACGACTCATCAAGTGGACGACAGAATTAAGTGAATTTGACATCCAATACCAGCCCCGCTCGGCGATCAAAGCGCAATCCTTGGCTGATTTTGTGACCGAAGTGCAAAGGCCAGAGCCGGAAGCTATGTGGAAAATATATGTGGATGGGTCTTCCACTCGGCTCGGAAGTGGGATTGGAATATTACTGCTCTCACCTCAAGAAGAAAAGATGCATCTATCCGTCCGGCTAGATTACAAAGCTACCAACAATGAAGCAGAGTATGAGGCCCTCATAGCCGGATTGCAGGCAGCACGGCATGTGGGAGCCGGTCGGGTGACACTTTATTCGGATTCACAGTTGGCCGCTCAGCAACTTTCTGGCACCTTTGAAATCAACAGCGTTCGGCTTAAACTCTACGCTGAGGCCTTTGAAAAACTCAAAGCTACTTTCCGAGAGGTGCTTATTCAGAAGATTCCCCGAACGGAGGAACATGGAGCTGGATTTGGTCGAAGAGGAGCGAGCCAAGGCGTCCGTTCGGCTGATGGCATACCGGCAGCGGATGAAGCAGAACTACAACCGTCGAGTAATACCCAGATCATTCCAGGGCGGCGACCTGGTCTGGAAGAAAGTCAAGCCGGTCGGCGACGTCGGCAAGCTTGAAGCTCCGTGGGCAGGTCCCTTCAAAATCATCGAGAAGCTCCGCTCGGGTGCGTATTACTTGGAGGATGAGGAAGGTCGGCAGCTAGATAGGCCGTGGAGCGCGAACCACCTCCAGCCTTACCGGGCGGGGTGAAAGGTGTGCCTATGTAAATCATCCTGTGTACTTTTTTCGACTGAATACTTGAAATGCATAAATGAAAAATCAAGAGAACAAATAAGGCATCACCAACAAAGAAACGAAGGCCCCGCGCCGTTCGGCCGGAGGTAAATTGGTCGAGCCAAGCGCTCGAGAAACGAAGGCCCCGCGCCGTTCGGCCGGAGGTAAATTGGTCGAGCCAAGCGCTCGAGAAACGAAGGCCCCGCGCCGTTCGGCCGGAGGTAAATTGGTCGAGCCAAGCGCTCGAGAAAGTAAGGCCCCGCGCCGTTCGGCCGGAGGTAAATTGGTCGAGCCAAGCGCTCAAGAAACGAAGGCCCCGCGCCGTTCGGCCGGAGGTAAATTGGTCGAGCCAAGCGCTCGAGAAACGAAGGCCAAGGCCGCTCGGCCTGGTAAGGAGTTAGCCTTGAAAGGCCGACGAGCTCCGTCGTTAAAGATCGAGAGCCGCGCCGACCGGCTATAAATATCCGCGCTGTCGAGCTCCGACGTTAAAGATCGAGAGACGAGCCGGCGTCTATAAACGTCCGAGCGAAAGGCCGACGAGCTCCGTCGTTAAAGATCGAGAGCCGCGCCCGGCGCGAAATATCCGCCGAGCTCCGGCGTTAAAGATCGAGAGAGACGGCGCCTATAAACGTCCGAGCGAAGGCCGACGAGCTCCGTCGTTAAGATCGAGAGCCGCACCGGCGGCTAATATCCGTCGAGCTCCGACGTTAAAGATCGAGAGACGAGCCGGCGTATATAAACGTCCGAGCGAAAGGCCGACGAGCTCCGTCGTTAAAGATCGAGAGCCGCGCCGACCGGCTATAAATATCCGCGCCGTCGAGCTCCGACGTTAAAGATCGAGAGACGAGCCGGCGTCTATAAACGTCCGAGCGAAAGGCCGACGAGCTCCGTCGTTAAAGATCGAGAGCCGCGCCGACCGGCTATAAATATCCGCGCCGTCGAGGTCCGACGTTAAAGATCGAGAGACGAGCCGGCGTCTATAAACGTCCGAGCGAAAGGCCAACGAGCTCCGTCGTTAAAGATCGAGAGCCGCGCCGACCGGCTATAAATATCCGCGCCGTCGAGCTCCGGACGTTAAAGATCGAGACGAGCCGGCGTCTATAAACGCCCGAACGGAAGGCCGACGAGCTCCGTCGTTGAAGATCGAGAGTCGCGCCGACCGGCTATAAATATCCGCCGCCGAGCCCGACGCTAAAGATCGAGACGAGGCCTATAAACGTCCGAGCGAAAGGCCGACGAGCTCCGTCGTTAAAGATCAAGAGCCGCGCTGACCGGCTATAAATATCCGCGCCGTCGAGCTCCGACGTTAAAGATCGAGAGACGAGCCGGCATCTATAAACGTCCGAGCGAAAGGCCGACGAGCTCTGTCGTTAAAGATCGAGAGCCGCGCCGACCGGTTATAAATATCCGCGCCGTCGAGCTCCGACGTTAAAGATCGAGAGACGAGCCGACGTCTATAAACGTCCGAGCGGAAGGCCTTGCGAAAATCCAGCAAAAACCCCTTTGAGGCGAGGCGCGAAGCAAAAGATGGTTAATCGGAATTAAAAATGCGAGCAAGTGAACGAGCGTCGGCCGTGCGCCGAGCGGCTGCTTAGTCACATGATGAAAGACATTAAAGACAATTCGCTTATCTGGCATAGAGTGGTGCCGAGCGGAAGAGTTTTAAAGAACACTTAAAGTTGGGACGAGGGAAAAATTTCTTGCCAAAACAGAAAGTGAAAGGAACAGAAGATTATCCAATATGCAAGCCAAAAAAGTCACTACAGAGATAAGCGGGGCCGAACGGAGGGAATTCAAAAAAGTTTACAGAAACGCTCCTCACATATCAAAATCAAAAAGAGAGTCGGGGATGGTGTCCATCACGCTCGCTAGATCCTCGGGGGGGATGGTCAGCTCGGCAGACAGGTGACCTTTGGTCTTCAGATAGCCCACCGCCGCCTTGATCGCCTCCTCGAAAGTGAGGGATATCTTCTCGGTAAACTTCTCTCCGAAGTTTTCCGAACGGAGGAACGCCTTCCTCACTTCATCCGAGCGGGCCGACTCCCCCTCTTGGTATTCCTTGAGCGCGGAGTGGGCGGCATCACTGGCAGCTTGAAGCTCCTTCAAGTCCCCATCAAATCTCTGGAGATCAGCCGAGCGGCTCTCCTTCTCGGTGGTCAGCAGGGCGTCCAAGTCTTTGATGCGTTGCTCCAGCCCCCGGATCTCCACCTTCATGCGGTCCATATCATTGATAGCTTGTTGCTTCCGAGTGGTCGCCGTCTTGATCTCCTTGTCTCGTTGTTTAATCATTGTTTCAAGCCGAACGACCTTGCTCGCCAGATCGGACACCCTTTTCCGCTCGGCATCCAGCAGTTTTTGGGACTTCTCCAGAGCGGCCGTCGAATGCCTGGCCTCCCCCGCTGCTTTGTGTTTCTTCAGTTCATCCTCCAGTTCAGCCAACCGATCGCTAATGGCGATCTGCTCCACCCAGTTCTGCCAGCAAACGTGGGCAGGTTAAAAACTTAATTCAAATATACAAAAAAAAAAAGGGGGAGGGGGGAGAGCATACCCCTGTGGCTGACTGAAGGTTGCTGTCGCCGAGCTGCCCGGGAGTCAGCGCGGCTATTCGTCGCCGAGCATCCAACCAAGCTTGGGCGAGAGGGCCCGTCAGGGTGATCATCTGCTCAGGAAACACTGGCCGATCAGCAGCAGCCATGTACTCCTCCGAAGGAAGGCGCAGAACAGTTTTAAGTAAATTCTGGCCGCTCGGCTCGCTCTGAGACGGCCCACCAGCAGATGAGGAGGGTAGCTCGCCTAAACGCCTGATACGGCGCAAAGTTCTTGAAGGGAGGGAAGACGGCACCTCCGAACTGGCCCGTGGAGAACCCTGAGGGGTCGGGGTACTCTCGAGGGAAACCGTCCCAGACTGCACCGGGGCATCCGCGCCCCGCTCGGGTTGTGGCTCATCAAGTGTAGAGGCAGGGGCGGATTCCGGTCGTCGGCGTTTCCTAGTGCGTAGCGGCACATCATCGGCCGAACGGCCCTCCACCTCAGTTTCGGTAGGAGGTTCTATGTCGCCCGCGACCTCATCATGAGGAGTTGGGACGTCTGAGGCTTCGGGGACAGTTGGCATCCCCTCACCTTCTTCGCCTGCCGGATCAGCCGGAGCAAGGCCCCGTTCGGCGGCCTCCTTGTTCGTCACCGCCTCAATCTGAGCGGCCTTCAGTTTAAGCTTCTCGGTAGCTTTGGCGCGCCACATGACTTCAGCTGCAGGAGCAAAAAATAAATCAGTTAGAACAAAACAAATGGGAAGATAAGGAAACTTACTCATGCTGCAGGGCAGATCGGCTGTGGCAGAGGACAAGCCGAATATATGCATTACTCCCGGGAGGAGTAGTTTGTCATTGTGATAGCGCTGGCCAACTAGCCGTTCGGCTGCATGAAGGTAGGCCGCGTCACCTCTAAATTTGCCGAGCTCCGGTTGCGATGGTATCGCCGTCTGCCACTTGGTGCGAAAAGTTGGCCGTTCGGGAAAACGTATATAGAAAAAATGCTCCTTCCAATGTTTGTTGGAGCTCGGCATATTATCGAAAAGGACGAAGCCTATCCTAGACTGGAAAACAAAAGTGCCCCACTCGGCTTGCTTGGGATAGTAGAAGTAGTGGAAGATTTTTGGGGTTAAGGGAACGCCGTTCAGTTTGAACAAAACTATCACTCCGCTCAGCAACCTAATAGAGTTGGGAACTACCTGGCCGAGCGGAATGCGGAAATAATTGCAAACTTCTAAGAAAAACTTGTGGGGTGGAAAACGTAGGCCGGCTAGAAATTGGTCCCGGAAGAAAACAACAGTGCCGGGCGGCGGATTGTGAGGCCGATTGGACGGTGTGGCTAACACTATTTGGTGGTCGATCGGTAGGTCATATGCTCGAGTGAGGCGCAAGGCGTCTTCCTCGTCGAACCGGCTTTCCATGTTCGAGTACCAAAGACCCCGGAGTACCGCCGGTCAACTGCGAGGTACTGGTCATGATCGAAAGGCCAGAATGCGGGATAGAAGAGGAGGGTTCAAGCAATGGAGGAAAACCGACTGAAAAAGATGATTAACAGAAAGAAGAAAGCGTCGGGAGCAAGAAAAAGGTCTTACAAGCGAGGAAGATGATCGGAAGAAGCCGTATGGTCGTCGGAAAGCCTGAGCACAAGGTCGCCGGCGAAAGGAGGAACGACAGGGGTTTGGAAACGAAGAGGGCGAAATGCGGCGGAAATGGAGTCAAGGGCTTTATATCACCGCCCGGAAGCGATCTTCACCGTCCGATCCAGGTCGTTGATATCGAGGTTGTCATCTAGCCGTCCATTTCAAACGGCGGCTGTCCCATCGGAAGTGACGCAACCGCCATACGCTGACAAATGCACGATCGCCACGTGTCAGCCGGTTACTAGTCGCATTTAATGAGCTCCCCTTACCGCGCGCAGAGCACGTGATGGGTTGCATGGGAGAACAACGGGCGTGGATTTCAAAACACAAGGCATGGACAAAATATCGCCGAACGGACAGATACCGCCGCACGGATAAGCATCCTTATGGCTGGCCGAGCGGCCTAATGCAATGATCATTGCTCAGGCAGATCGGCAATCCAGTCAGTCGGACTTTGCCTCCTTCGACTAGACTCGAGAGGAAGGCAAGTGATCCGGCGGTAAGAATCCGGAACCCCATAAGGAGGGGTCAACACCACGAGGAGGTCAAAGGGTCCAGTGGCTCGCCGGAAAGGGACGAGCCGACCGGACTCGGAAGAAAGGAAAATCTGATAGTAAAAGGCACCCTGGTAGGGACCAGGGTTCCGACGCTCAAATGAAGCAGTACATGATGACCGAGCGGAAGGACGTGCCTCCCGGTCGGCGCAAGGAATTAAGGTCGTCCGGACGACGTTCTTCGCCCGCCCGCCCGGCCGGACGCTCCGATCAGGCGGTGGGTAAAAGACGGGAACATCTTCTGACAGCCGTTAAGGCGTATGGCTATGCCATACTCTTAGTCTGACAACGGGGGGTCCTGTTGTCCCATCGACGAACATGCTCGGACTGTAGCAGTATGGTGTCAGGTAAGCTCTCTGACAGGTGCATACCGGGGTATGGGTTGCTGACACGTATGCACCTCGGTGGACGTGCATTAGTCCCTTCTCCGTCCTATATAAAGAGTCTATTACTCTGCCAAAGGTACGCATAACACAAGCTTGGCAGCCACTTTTTCTACCACTTACCTGACTTGAGCGTCGGAGGGTCGCCGTCGGGAATCCCTTCCCGGCCCGACTTTGGTGCAGGATCGCCGGAGCTTCGTTTGACCAGCCGGAGATCCACTCCATCGACTAGGAGCACGCCACGTGCCCAGCGTCCTTTGGTTCAGCGATTCGGACAGGATCAGGAAGCAATGTCATAACTCAAGCCTCGATGAAAGGTTGACAATTGATTCAAATCTTAATACATAACAAAGAGAGTGTCTAACCCCTATCATTTGTATAAGCATTAATTTAACCACTAATTAATTATATAGTTAAATAAGTTGAATTAATTAAATTTTAAAAAATTATAAAATTTTAATTAATATAATTAAAGGTGATTAAAGATGTTTTGATATTATTTCTAATACAATTATTATAAAATCAGATAACTATTTTCAGGGGCAACCATAGACTCAAATGCTTAAGCTCAAGCCACTCATCTATACTTTATGAATCCTATTTAATATTTCACCTCTCTTGGTACCAATTGACACACTCGATTCAGATGAGAAAATAATTTTTAAACTCAACTATTAACTAAAAATTCTTGTACACAAGTTAACTTTAGTTCACTTGTCTAAGCTCACAAACTCTCTTTATTTCTTAATTCATCGCATTGAGACTAAATTAAGGTATCATAACATTATCTTGCATAGAGGTTTAGAAGAGAATAAGATTCATGTATAGATAATTGATACTAAAATAACTTATCTTGTTAATGAAAAATAAATTAGTATGTTATTTGACTTGTTGTTAACTGCTTAGCGCAGCAATTCTAATGTGACTATTAATTATGTGCCTAGGCCTAATAAAATCATGTGTGATTTAGGGCCATAAATAAACCTTATTTTCTAATTTTGCACACCAATAAATCCTGCTTTATGATTTACAAGGGATATTGATTTGAAGTTGATAAGATTTAGGCTTTCTATTCACTGGAGCTTAGAGAACACGTTGAGGTGCTTTGGAGGATGTAGGATATTAGATTTGTTTTGGAGAGGAAGATTTGCTTCTTGAAGAATTTACTCTTGGTGTTGGAGGCACTCAAAGGTAAAAAGGTTAAGGATGAAGGGTAAGAGGGCTTTAATGTAAGGTGCAGACATCAACATATCTAACATTTATTATAGATTTCTTTTGGAATATTAAATTTTGATTCATGTGGTGAAGTAGGATGTAATATTAAATTTTGTATATATTTTATGGTGTATGATGTAAAAGTTTTTTTTAAAAAGAAGCAGTGCTCGTAAGAAAAAATTGGGACATAATTTATAGTTTTGCCCAGGGCCTTTAAACAACAAGGACCGGCTCTGACCGGATCATATCGTTTGTTATGTTGTTTGTGTATAATGTGAATATGTGGATTTGTGAATGAGTTATAGTGTTATGTTATGAGATTATTGTTTGTGTGGATTTATGATTTGATATGATGTTTGTATCGTTCGTTTGTTGTGTTATATAATGTGAATGTGTTGTGAAATCATTGTTTGTGAGGGTGTGTTGATTGATACTTTATATATAATTAGGGAAAATGTTAAAATGGAGAGGTGTTGATAAAATTTTTATATACTGACGAATATTTAAATATTCGTCGTAATTTAACGATAGATATTTAAATTCCTGTCTCTAATTTTTGATAGAAATTTAAATTTTCATTAAGGATTTAAGCAATGAATATTAAGATATGTCGGTAATTAGCGACGGAAATTAATATCTATAGCTAATTTTAAAGATAGAATTAAACTTTCATCACTAGAACTATGACGGAATAGTAAGGTTCCATCTATAAATTTAGCGATAGAATTTTAATTCTATCATAAATTAACGACAACATAATCCCATCACTAAAACTAGCAATGGAAGATTAATATTCATCACTAATTTTAGTGACAGATATTAATTTCTATTATTAAGATTAGCGACATAATTAAAATTTTGTTGCTAAAAGATGTCAGTGGCCTATTTTATAACGAACGGAAATAATCGGTAGCTATTCATAGTGATCGACGAATATTTTCATTACTAATAGGATTTTTTTTAGTGTTGGAAAATATTCCAATAGGATTTTTTTTAGTGTTGGAAAATATTCCAATAGGATTTTTTTTAGTGTTGGATGACAAGATCGAAGGATATATCTATGATACCGCCGCAACAATAAGTTGATATGACATTTTTCCTATTAAGATGAGACATCCAATTACTAAGGAGAACCGTACTATTCCAGTAGCGTTATAAAAGGAGTTGACTGTATTTGTGGGCCAATGTACATGATCACGTATGTATACAGACACTGGTTAATCACACAACTGTTTCCTCTCATTTACTGTTCATCTTCTTCATCTCTCCGTCTAAGATTTTATTTGAGCGTCAAAATGACTAAACCCGAGTAATCTCTTACCTCTATTTTAACCCTCTCCTCTCTTTCCCTCCTGCTTTGTGTATTGCAGGGTGGCTGCCACTCGGCACGCAGACTTCATCAATTTAGAAGATAACTCACTCACTGATGGCTTATCACGATCTCATACAGAAAGAAACGCTTTACCATTCCACCACGTCCCAGGCAAGATCCGATCCCTTGCCTCCATGATTAGACAAACATTAAATTAATTCCATTCATTCGGTAGAGCGACCAGAAATTTTGAGCCGATTCATCTGCCCAGCTAAAAGGGGACAAGATTAGTGTGATTTTGTTTTTATAACTATTAAATTTAAATAAATCTCAAAATAATTAATCTTGATTACTAAGATCGATTAGGAGCTAAACGTACTGTACTTGGCAGGGCAACAGGCCATGCCCCTTCAGCGCGCCTCGGATGCTGACACGTACGGGACAGCCTGCACTACATGATAAAGTCATTTGAATTATTTTTTTTTAATAAATTATATAAAAATAATTAATCCGGCGCATGAGATGATAAGAATAATCGTGTTCAATATTACCACCAGCAGTGGACGGTGGAACGTAACAAGCGAGGAAGATTCTTCTGGCACAGGATTACGTGAACACAATCCATGCATCAGGATCTTTCTACGAACATACTTTTTTAAAAAAAGGAGTTTGCTTTAGGGCATGAATTATTTGTATTTATTAATGTGTATTCAATTATTATTGCAGGTATTTTCCTCGCTGGTAAACAGACAAAAGAAGCCAATGATTTTTCCCTCGCCAGAAGGCAAATGCCTTTAAAATTCATCATTTTGTCCCCTCGATAGCACATAAAAGGGGTCCCGCGTCTTCACCTACAGCTACCAGCTCTGTTGTTTACTTCAGCAGACTGGCCATGTCTTATGCCTTCTTTCTATGCATGGTTTTGTTTCCATGCCAAATGCCAAAGGTCTTAAATTAAATTTGCAATGCAGGCAGCTACATGGTCATAAATTATGACAAGACACGGATGGAAAGGACTGAATTTAACACAAAATAAAATGTATAATTAATCTTAAAATCATATTGATGTGGATATGGTTTAGAGGTAGAGGAAAAAAATGATAATCTCAGTTAGTTTCATTAATTATTTTTGGGGATCATCGGTCTGATTCCATGGAAGTTTCCTATCGGGTACCAGGGTAAATCGGGAAGCGCATGCGATGACCAGCCCAGAAGTTCAGCATCCTTTGATTACACCTCCCATTTGGAGGAAAAATTCCTATAAATACACCGTAGCTGGGGTTCGAATCGCGGATGCCTGGGAGACAACCTGGATGTCCTACCGCGACACCATGGCCCCGGGGACATCCAGGTTTAGAGGTAGAGGAAGAATTAGGAAAAAGAGGAGAGATAATTTGATCAAATCATTGTGTAAGATTTTAAGAGGAAGGGGGTATTGTTGGGAAGGAGGTCCTTCTTCTTCGTGCTAGTTTTCCGCCGCCGGGGGGACCAACTTCTCTCCCTCACGCTTCGCTCCTCGTCGGCGCCGACCGCCACTCCTCTCCTTCTCCTCCTCGCGACGCCGCCATCGGATAGACTTGGTGCCGCCCTCTTAATGCCGCCATCAGTGACGCTTCTCCCTCCTGCAGACGCTGACGACCGCTGGGCTCATTTCTAGTGTCATCTCCTCTCTATCTCTCTCGCATCTAGGCTGCCTCCAGCAATCACCAGCCTCGCAGCCGACCCCGCGCCTCCGGGGACAACCACCAGGAAGCACGCTCGCCACCCTCCTCCTCCGTTCTCTCTCCCGCCTGAGGAACTCCGCCACCTCACATGTCACCCCCTTCTTCCTCACGATGCAGCCACCTCCATCTACTTTCGCTATTGCCGACAACAACTGTCCCCCCTCCCGCATGAGTGTCACCGCGAACCTCCCCACTCCGACCGACGACCATCCTTTAGTGGCCTATGGTGCTGCCACCCTCCTACGGTTGCCGCTCGCCCTCTCCAGCATCAAGAGCGTAGCCTTGCGCTGGCCAATCCTTTGCCACCATCGCCAAGCAACGTCATCCCCTTCTGCCGTGCCGCTGGTCTCCGGCCAAAGCGTCGCCTCCCCTCTCCATCTCTCCTATTGTCGCCTTCGTCACCCTACATAGCACTCCGCCCCTCTCCTATATATGGAGATAGACATTGCATCCTCCGTTCAGCGTTGCCTCCTACACCCCATGCTTACCGTCTCTTGCAATCTACCCCCATGGTCGCAGTCAGCCTCTGATCCATCTTATCGTACATGTCCGAAGTCGATTCAACATCCGATACACACCTAGACCAGTCTGTCGTCTTTATTCCGCTCTGGCTTTATACCATCTGTTCCCGCTTCGGCTTTGTGTCTCCTACTCTGGCTTCATATTGTTCATATATCCCTGCCTACGCGCTGATATTATATCCTAGCCTGCGTGCCGATGTCATATCCCAGTCTGCCTGCCAATGTCGTATCCCGTCCTGTGTGTCACTGTTAGGTCGTCCTGGCCTACATGCCGCCTTCCGATTTCATGCCATCACGTCCGGTTCCGCTTCGTCAAATCCAGCTCTCTAGTCGGGTCAAAGTCATCTGTTCTTTCGGGTCATGACCACTCGAGCATCGTCCCATCCGAGGACACCCCTCCTGAGCTAGGGTATGTTTTTCGTTCATATTCTATATGCATTTTATTATTATATTATTAGTCTGTTACTTATATATTCGTTAGATCTGCCTTGAGTATGGGGTACGAGGGATCGGGGCGACTTGGTCATTGGCTGTAGATAGCGTTGACCAAAGGATTTCTGACGATTTGGTCAACATAGAAACTATCTCAGTAAACCCCCCTCCGGGACATCGCGTTTCGATCAACATTCTATCCACTTCATCCGGTTGTCTCTCTGACTCAGATTCCAGACATAATCACATATAATAAAATGAGCGTGAAAACTTGCCTTAAATCTTTGGCCAATCCACTTCTTAATCAAATTTTCCTTCATTAAGACTTTAGCAAGCGAAAGAATGAACGCTGAAACTTATCAAAAGATTAAGAATTAATTAGTTCCAAAACTTATTCTATCAATATGCGTTTTTTTTAAAAAAAATAAACAATTGATCACTACGATGCACACCATCAATCCCTAGCTAACTCTACCTTTAGTAAGTCTCAAATTAAGTATACATAGATACTAACAAACATTAATCTCTCAGGGATCTGAAGGCCCAAGCCAGTGCCTCCCGTTAACAAAGCTCTTCTTGATGAACGGCCGAGCCATCTCGTAATCCAGGTCTCTCGCCCAGGAAACCCCTCGAACCGCCGCCGAACCCGGGCCGTAGCATCTGTACACCCCGAAGAACGCCGTCCTACGAGGGAGCATGCAACAGGCCTATGACGACCGAGTGCAGATGGCCAGCTCTCGCGAAAATTAACTAACGGTGAATGAATTTCTTCCTTACTTGTTCTTGTTGCTGTTGTCGTCCCAGTCGTCCCAGCCGCCGGCCGCCACCACGTCGTCGAAGTAGGTGTAGGCGTAGACGATGCGCGAGTACTGCCCCATCGCCCGCCCCACGTACAGCATCCCCGTGCCCGTCACCCTGCACTTGACGAACGCGAACCCGGTCCGCTCGCACGGGCTGCTCCGGCCGTGCGCCGCGATCGACCCGAACCGGTTCGCGATCGAGTGGATCTGACAACCCTGAGCGGTTCAAAATATTCAGACCGGACCGTATTGTTACATATTTATAATAATATATACCTTGTACATAGACCGGCCGTTGCCGAAGATGAAGTCGATGGAGCCCTCGATGTAACAGTCCTTGAAGTAGTGCCGGCCGGCGTCGTCGCACAGCGTGTCCTGCGCACCGTAGAAGCCGCACCCGAAGAAGTACGCTTTGTCGCCGGAGATCCGGAACGCCGCCGCTTGCCATCCTTCCATGCCGGGCTGCGGCGCCGGCGCTGTATTCTGCATTTTCATTTATATATATCGAATAAATTGAATAAAAACCATCGGTGTGATAAAGATGTGTTAATTACGCACGCACCTTGAAGCTGATGTTTCTGGCTCGGAAATAATTAGCAAAAACCGTCACGGAGGCGGTGTTATATGTCCGAAGCTGTTGGCCGTTGGGGCCGCGGTCGCTGGCGCGGTCGTGCCATTCGATCACCGTCGCGTCGCGGCCGGCGCCGAGGAACGTGATGTACGGCTTCGTCGCCGGCACCGTCACCTTCTCTCTGTATTTTTTTTTGAATTAATTTATTGCGACCCATCGTACATAAAGTATATTATATTGTCTCCGTGCAGCTAGCTTACATGTAGCAGCCGGCGTGGATGTGGATTATGACCCGCTTGATGTTGTTCTCCGGGACAGAGTCCACCGCGTCCTGCACCGACAGGAAGTCTCCGGAGCCGTTGGCATCCACCACGATAGTCTGCTGGCTCCTCGGCTTGAACCAGTCCTTGTGCCCGTGCGGCCTCGTCGCATTGGCCTCGCACCCATCGTAACCAACTCGACCACCATTATAAGTACTCCCCTGAACCATGCCAAGCATCGTCAAGCTGATCGAACATAGGAAGAGTACCGGACGGAGAGCTTCCATGACCATCAATGGTGAAGAAAGAAGAAGAGAGGAGGAGGAGGAGGAAGGAAGTCTATAAAAACAAGGAATACTGTAAGGCCTCTGAATCTTATATGTACACTGTACGTAAGTGTCAGTATCGGTTCAACGGTTGTGAGTTGGAATAAGACGACTCAACGAGCAGAGACAACAACATGCAGACCACAATACGCTATCCAAAAAAGGAAGAACATAAATTATGGTAAAAAAAAAAACTTTATCATCTTACTTTTGAATGCACTTATTGGGATTTATAATAATTGCTTGAAAAAGGAAGGCAAGGTCTGCAACGGTCATGGGAGGAGCTAGCCAACAGATTAAGCTAAGGTAGCATGACGTTCAGTGTATTAGAGAATTAGGTGGAAGAACATTGGAGGTAGAGCTTGGGAATGACAGCTAATCCCAGTTGAGGTGGGGAAGAGAACAAATGATGCCAGGCAACGGTCAGATCTGGTTCACGTGGAGGCACACGTAGACAAAGAGAGGGTCACGGGTTTTGACATACAGTAAAAGGACAGTTGAGGTGGGGAAGATAGTTAATTCGCCGTGGAATTTGCCGTGATCCTCGTTGGCAGTCGTGCGTCGTTAAATATCTGTCATACGAGCCAAGTTGGACCGGCATTGGTTCAGTCCAATTGCCACCACTGGGCTCTTCATTGGGCCCGTTTGGGGAATTAGGCTAATGGACCCAACCCAACACAATAACGCCCTAGTTTGAGACTTCACAGTTTTATGCGTCACAGTGATCGATCAATCGATCGAGAGAAACTGAGAAAGGGAGATGGCTGGGAAATTGAGCGGCGTGGCGTCCCGCATCTTGGGCAGCAACGGCGTCGCTGCCCGATCCGCCGCCTCCGCCTTCCGTACTCGTGCCGGCATGGGTCTACCCGTCGGCAAACACATCGTCCCCGATAAGCCCGTAAGCTCGTCTTCCTGTCACCCCCTTTCTTATTCTATTGATTTTCTCCCCAACTTATTTTATCCAGGTTTTGTGAAATCGTGGTTTTGCAGCTTCCCACTCACGACGAGCTGGTCTGGGACAACGGTAGTGCGTACCCGGAGCCCTGCGTAGATCGGATCGCCCCCCACATCGGGAAGGTGCAATCGAACCTGCTAAGATTAGAATTATTCTCGTTTGTTGTCGTTCTAGAGATGTTGAATGATTTTGATTTTGAAACAAATTGATCAGTATGAAGCATTGGCATGGTTATGCGGCGGGTTGAGTTTCTTCGTGTCGCTAGGTTTGCTGGCTGTTTGGAATGACAAGGCGTCCACGATCCCCTTCGTGAGTACTCTTGCTTCTCTTCCATTCAAAGCTACCGTCATAAGCGTCTATTTCTTGATGAGTATGAAGCATAAAATTGTGTGTTGAGCCTTTGTGTTAGACTATCATGATTGGTATGATTAGCGTCACCGTTCTTCTAGGCTGAGACATGATCACTATGCTTGTTTTTGGATAAATCCGCTGTCTTTTTATTAGTTGTTTGGATGGTTATTGCTTTGGACTAACTTGTTCGTTTATTTCATCATTGTTATAATTGTGTTGGTAATAGGACTGCTACTCGGAATTACCGTGGAATACAGTTTAATATTGTAACTATGGTTTATTATTTAAGCGGTTAGCTAATTGCCTGCATATAACATTTTGGGTGACTAAGCTATCATCTAGTCAAAGCCAAAAATATTTGTGACTGTGCATTATTTATTGCACCACCGCCCTTGTCCTTGCTTTCTTTGCTCTTCATCAATGTGCCCCCAGGATTGGATTATGGTGTAGTGGAAGGGCGTCCAGTTGTCACCTAGGCACCCATGCTTCGATTCCTAGTTATGGCACATTTGTAGGGATTTTTCCTCCAAATGGGACTCGCAACCAAGGGATGCTGGGCTTTTGGGCTGCCCACTGTTAGCGCTTCCCGATTTATACTGGCGGCAGGTAGGAAACTTCCATGGGCCGGGACGATCACCTCAAGTTCGACGTTACCTAACCTAGTTAATCATTTACTCTTCATCGATGTCACTCTCGTGAAAGTGTTAATTTCCTTGTTCCCCTTTGGCCCATTGCTTGCAGTGATGCCCATGTGATGTCTCATATTCTTGTAAAGTATGTAAGTCTATCTTCTGCTACTGCTCACTTGCATCAACAAATCTCCAACCTGCAACATGTTCTCTGTATCTTCTCTTCATATTACTTGTCCTAGGAACAACCCATCAGAAAGTGCCCCACGTGGGACACAATTGATCTCAACATTTCTTGATAAACTTGCCACTTGTTAGAAGCTAGTGGGTTTGTACTTTGACAAAACTATTAGTGTGGCAGAAGCGGTTCAGATTGCTAGAGGGGAGGGGTGAATAGAGATCCACAAGATTTTTTTTTAAAAAAATACTATTTCTCTTGCCAACAATTTAGCAAGGAGACACACATATTAAAGTCAAATAAACACACAAAAGAAAGAGGATGCGAGAAATTACTTGGTTACAACTCTGGGGTTGTTAGTCCAAGAACTATGAAGGCTCCACTATCTTCTCCTCTTCAAAAACAACCCGGAGGTGAAGAAGCCTCTTACAACGGCTAAGTACTAGAGTAAATAAAACAATTCGAGAGTGTGCTGTCGTTGTTCTTTGAGCTTCGGTCCTATTTATAACCTTCATCTTGTTTTGACTGTTGTACTGACGTGACATCTCTGGTCGATTGAATTCTCTCCGGTCGCTTGGATGATGCTAACGTATCCTTAGGCTTTATCAACTTCAACAACGGTTCGATAACAACTTTGGATAACCTAGCTTCTTCCGATCGACCGAGGTTCTCCGATCACCTTGAGATTTGTTGACGTGGTCGTTCTGATCCGTTTCAACAACGGTTCCTGCTGATGTGGCAACGACATGCGGGTCGCCTGGAGTTCTTCTGACCACCTAGAAATGGTCAACCTTACACTTGACCATTTACTGAATTCACCTTCCCAAGTCGCCTAAATATGTAGTTTTTTTGGACTTCATCTCGGTTGCCTTACACAGTTTTCCTTCGCTTCTCATCCTTCAGATGCACCCAACCCTTCTAACTCGTTATTGTGCGTCCTTTTCATTCCATCGGAGTACTCTTCCGTAGTTCCTCATACCTCAGATGCACCTAAGCCCGTCGGCTTATTTTTTGTGTCATTCGCTTGAGTCTTCTGCCATCGGGTATTTGTATGTTTTCCTAAGTCCCTACACACTTAGATATAGAAATTAAAGCACAATAAGTCCGAATGTTAAACTTCTTTGATAACATATCAAAACACCACTAGGGGTTCTAAAATTCTCCCCTTTTTGATGTTCGTCAAATTAAATTTAAGTTAGGGTAACTTGAAATAAAATAAGCATTATGTAAATAAATTGGCATAATGAAAATAAGTCCAATATTTCCAATGCCTTGCATTTATGCTTAATTTCTCCCTCTTCTGACAAGAACAAAAATGGGGTTTGAAAAAAAAACTTAAAATGTCTCCATTGATTGATAATTCGGTAAAAATGTCAGAATTACATAGAAAAAAAATTCTGAAGTGAAAAACTCAATATATTCTATCATAAAATTAATTTTAATCAAAAATTATTTTTCATTAATTTTCTAATTTCAATATACTTATTTTTCAAAAAAAAAAAAAAAGAAAATTTTCTAAGCATTGAAAAATCATAAAAGTTTGGCTACTGATAGAACACATTTCATATTTTTCAAGAAAAATAATTTCAAAATTTTCAACAGAATGTGTTGAAATAAAATATTTATTTTTAATCATGCATAATGAGTCAATCATTTATTAAATTTTTTTCTATAAAATTTTCTAAGTCATCAAAACATATTTAGGTACCCAAAATAAATTTATGCCTACAGGATTTACCAAATATTTTTTTGGAATAAAAAGTTTTGGTACTTTTCTAAATTAACCCTTAGGATATCTAAAATTACATTTTGGTCCTCCATTCCCTTGACTAAATTTTGTTCTTTGATTCTATAACATCATATTCAAATTATTTGGCCTAATGGAAGATTTTTCAATTTGCAATTTTTGTGTTTTTATTTGTTCTTTTAATTTTGTATTTTCATCCTTAACTTTTTCAAATTCTTCCTTATAGCATGAATTTTCTAATCTATTTTCTAATTCAATTTTTATCTTTTTCAATTCTATATGCTTTGTTCTTAGTTTGCATAATGAACTATAAAGTATTTTAACAGCGTCGTATAGTTGATCTGAGGGTAGATTACGTACCTCACTTATCATGTCGGATTCATAGGTTGAGGCTCCTCATACACTGTTGCTTTCTTTGCTTGAGTTTGAGTTTTCTTACTCTTCTTCTTAATGAGTTGTCATTAGTGCAAGACTAGCTATATACTCAGTCTTTGAATCCTCTTAAGATGAGGTGTTGCTTTTACCATTCTTTCCTTGAGCTTCGCTTTACCTTTTCCCTTTTTCTTGAGCTTGGGGTAGTTTTCTTTGATGTGCCCCTCATCATAGTTGAAGCATCTTACCTTTTTCTTCTGCTTTTTCCTTAGCAATTTTGTTGCTTGTTTCCTATCAAAATTGCTAGTCTAAAAATATTTACTCATTTTTCGAACCGAGTATGCTTGTTTATCAACATTTATTGAAGACTCTGAATCTAACTTGCTCTGTTTGCACATCTAGACTTGTGTAATTTCATTGTAGAAAAGAAATCTTCTAAACTAGTTTCCTCGAGATTCTTAAAAATGTCGTAGGAGTCTACTATTGATCCCTACTCTTGAGTTCTCGGGAAGACATTTAACGCATATCTGAGGGTGTCTTGATTTTTTGAGACAGTTTCTCCTAGATTGTTGAAACCGATGAGAATCTCCTTTACCTTGGCATGTAGTTGTGCTACTTTTCCCCTTTTTTCTATTTGAAAGCTATTGAGTTGACTTCTTAGGAGATTACGCCTTACCAAATTTACCCCTAAAGTGTCTTCATAAAGTTCTAGGAATTTTTCTCAAAGATCTTTGGCAAAGTTGTAGGTGTGCAATCCAGTTAAGTTCCTACACTGGTAAACCACGTAGCAAATGAAATTTGGCCTTACTATTAGATATGAACTCTTACCGTTACCTTTTGGTCCATTTATGTTCCTATAGGTCTTCTCCATCTTCATTCCTAGGTACCTCAAAATCATATTTAATGCATAACATAATCTTGACATTGGTTTTAAAAAATATCTCCATTTTCTTTTTTCATATTGTGAATTCACCCTCGAACTTCTGTAGATGGATGCTTGATCCAGCCATTCCTCCCATTTTAGTTGCTTAGTGCTAGTTCTTCTAAGTGGTTTGACTTTGATACCAATTGTTGGCACAACAGAAGTGATTTGGATCGCTAGAGGGGAGGAGTGAATAGTGATGTGCAAATTTTTAAAAAAATAACACTATTTCTCTTGCTAACGATTTAGCAAGGACACACACATTAAAAATAAAATAACCAGATATAAGAAAGAGGACATGAGAAATTACTTGGTTACTACCCTCGGTTTGTTAGTCCAAGCACTATGAAGGCTCCACTATCTTCTCCTCTTCGGAAACGACCCGAACGCGGAGAAACCTCTTACAACGATTAAGCACAAGAGTAAATAAAATAGAACAAAATTAATTCGAGAGTGTGTTGTCGTTGTTCTTCGAGCTTCAATCATATTTATAGCCTTCATCTCGTTATGACTATTGTGCTAACGTGACGTCTTCGTTGTCGCTTGGACGATGCTAACTTGTTCTCAAGCTTTATCAACGATTCTTGATAACTTAGACCCTTTTGGTCGATCGGAGGCTCTTTGATTGCCTGATGTGACCATTTTGATCTATTTTGACAATGACTCCTGCAAATGTGGCAACGACATCCAGTCACCTGAAGTTCTTCCAGTTTCCTACTGACTTCACCTTCTCCGATCACATGTATGATTCTCAATCGATTGAACATGTAGTTGTCTGGACTTCGTCTCGATCGCCTTGTGCAGTCGTTCTTCCGGCTTCTCGTCCCTCGGATGCACTGAGACGTTTTGGCTCCCTCCCTTGCGCCCTTCTCATCCTGCCAGAGTACTCTTCTGCAGCTCTTCGTACCTCGGATGCACCGAGCTCGTTGGCTCTTTTTCCATGTCATTTTTCTCGCTTGCCAATGTCTTCTACCATCGGATACTTGTATGTTTTCCTAAGTCCCTGCATGCTTAGGCATATAGATTAAAACACACACAAGGTCTAATGTTAAACTTATTTGACAACACATCAAAACACCCATTCTAACAAAAACTTAATGCTACGAACTCTGAGAAACTCCCCTGCAAGTGTTCCAAGACTGGGTTTGCAGGCAGCCCTCAATAACACTAAATCTTGAAACAACATCAAATCCTAGTTCTCTATCTTTTCAAAATCAGTCCACCAATGCTTGCTCTAAATTCTACCATCAACTCAAATGAATGCCAAGCTCAACTATTTCTTTATTCTCTTCTTATAAATTCTCTTTAAATCTTTCAATCTCCATAACTCTCACCTCAAAGACATTAAAATGAGCAAAATTGTGCCTTTGGAATTGGGGCTATTGTTGCAAGACCTTGCTCATAGAACGAGTTAATTGTGTTGTTTGATGAATACTCTAGCAAGATGATTGACCCTCTCATGAATGTTTTTCAGTTGTTTTCCTTATTTTTGGTGGCACAGACACAAAACATGATATCTATACATGTGACATCCTTATGCAGATGAGATGGTTAGGAATCTCTTCTAGCTTCTCTATATAGGACCACATATTAGTCAATATAAGATTTCTGGTGTTGATTTCAGAAACTTTCTACTAGTCACACTATAGGTTAGAGTTACATTACCACATCAGTAAGTTTTTTTTTTTAAAAATATATTGTTTCTTTGATCTGTTAGTGAGGACTCAAATTTTGGAGTGCATTTCCATTCACTTTTTATCTAAAGCCTATATAAGGATGCTGTCTCATTACTGCATTTCCACCTTGTTAACTTGTGCAGATTAATGTGAGCATAGTGGAATTTACCATAGTTGTCATGGAAGGTGTGAGTGGGAGCAGGGCCATCTTTAGTGCACAGTGCATTTACTTGAAAAAATAAGACATGTGAATGATATGTTTGACAATCTAATCTCTAAGTTGTTTTCAACCAAATCACCATTCATATACTGCAAGCATGGTTTATTTCAAGCATTTTCCTAAGAAGGTTGTAGCCTTCCAATATTAGACCAACTTTCAAATCTTATCCGTCTGTCCGGGTGTATTCTCATTTCAATACCATGCTCTTCGGGCTCCACCACCCTAACTATAAACTCCATCGACATAGATACTTTTATTGCTTGCCTAACAAAGTTCTTTAACTTGGAAGATTTAGGATCTCTCAAATGTATTTAGTTATATGTCTTATTTCCTTAGGCTAACACCACCATTCTATCCAACCAAATGTCATTTTTGTGACACCCACATTTCTTATTCTAGGTCATATGCCTGTTATACAAGCAATATAACTTGATTTTTTGTCCACTTCTATCCTGTACGAGGATCAGCATATTAATTTCAGAAGTTCCATAAGTCTCATAATTCTACCAAACATTACTATCTTGCTCCTTGTTCATCAAACTGTATCAGTAAAGTACTAAGGTTCAGTGGATGCTGGAATTATAAACTAATAAGAACTTCCTGTTAGGAGTATAACCAGGGATGTTAATTCTGTATGATGGACAGTTGAAAATTACCCCACTACATATGTGTCAAACATTGGTATTTTGACGATATACGAGAAGCTCATGCCAAAGTATAATGATTTTTTTCTGGCAAGAGGTGTATTTATCAAAAAAAGAAGGAAAAAAAAAACAAATTGTAAATGGATTTGGTGTTTGGTTCAGTTGAGGCTTCTTTTTCTGCTCACTTTGCTTAATTTGGAAATTAGTATTTCAATGATTTCAATATAATTGAATTTGAGAACTTAAAAGAATCACTCTGACATTAAAGTATCATGATTTTTGTGTTATCATTGGCACACTGGATATTGCTTTTACAGTTAAATATTTATTGGTTAACAGTGCGCCTATAACTAGAATGAAAGCTGAGCGAATAGTCTCATGTTGGTTTCAGTTTCTTCTCTCTTTGTTTATGTTGATTTGCTAAAATTTTGCAGATTCGACCTTTATACTTTTCTGACCTTGGAATTGCCTGTTTGTATCTTTAAGTTTAGCTTAGCTGTGTTGAAACATCTTGCTCATGTTAGTTTTGCATTCTCCAGGCACCCAAAGTTTATCCATATGATAATCTTCGCAAGGAGCTTGGTGGAGAGCCATAATATA
This sequence comes from Zingiber officinale, assembly GCF_018446385.1. Taxonomy (NCBI): domain Eukaryota; kingdom Viridiplantae; phylum Streptophyta; class Magnoliopsida; order Zingiberales; family Zingiberaceae; genus Zingiber; species Zingiber officinale. Next base: position 77,614,189 of record NC_055996.1, on the reverse strand, counting down.
TGCTCAAGTTGTGGTTAGTCTCAAGATCAATTGCTGATCTTCTGGTGCTACATTTTCGCTGTTTTTAATTGCAATAAATATACATAGTGAATACTGAATGTGATTTATTTTTTGCTTTCTGCCATTTGCTGTACGTTTTTTCTTATCAGAATGAAGCTTGTTGGCTTTGGCTTGCTTTCTCTTAGCTGAGAGTGCTTTGCTGTTGATGAATTATGAGTCCACATAAGCTTTTGAATGATTACTAGCTCTTAACATCCTTTTCAGTTTGGTCTTTGTCAAAATTACAATAGTTGTCAGAAAATGACAGGTAGTAGTGGCATTCTGAGAAGCCACCTATCATTTATTCAGTAATGGACACTAATGTATAGGCTTTGACTAAAATGTCTAAGTTACGAGTTCATACATTGATTTGAACGTTAACATAGTTTACAAGTTACAAGATGATCATTTAGCTTTTGGTGGGGCAGGAAATCCCTTTTTATTATCCGCATCTGATTCTGGCTACTTCACATACTATTATGGATTGGACCAGCAGTTTCAAGTGCCTGTTTAGTCAAGGTGTAGAATCGAATAAGTAGGGTTGTTCATACTTGAATATTATGAGATTTTTCAGTGCTACCTCTTTGGATATCATCGTCTGCATGATCACATCAGAAGAATAAGAAACATAAATAGGATTTTATGCATTTGAGACAATGTCGTCTCTTTACAGGCACGAATTAAAGGGAATGGAATCTCTATCTCAGTATACGTTTACCTATCACTTTTTTAAATACCAACTCTTGACTCTGCATTTCATGACTCTGAAACACTAGTTTGTCTTGTCAGTGATGTACGTACAAGCACTAACTGTGAAGCCTCAATGTTTAACTGATGAGTGTCCATCTCGTTTGATTCAGTTGATTAAGCAAAGTGGGTTGGAGGATCTGAAAAACAGCTTATTTGGGCTAGTCGTGTTGGGTAATATTGGCAAACTAGTCATGCTGGTTGGGTCAGGAATGTTTGAGCAAGTTTGACGGCTTGATTGTGCTGGTTGTACTGATTAGGGCGGGTGATTAATTGAGGTAGGATGGGCGAGTCAGATAGCCTGGATTGACTATGCAAGCTAAAGAGTTGGGCAAGCTTGATAAGAATGTCGTGCTAGTTGTGTCAGGTGGGAGAGACGGGCTAGAAGGGCTCGACAGGACAAAGTTTGACTAGTCAGAGTGATTATGAGGGTCAGACAGTCCAGACTGACTGAGTATATTGGATGCATTGGCTAGCTGGGTTGGAACTTGGAAGTTAAAAAAAACAATTGTAGAACGATCCTCTCGTCTCTATTTCGTCCTTTGCTTCTGCCCATTCCATCGGAAGCAAAAAGATGATTGAATGGATCAGTTTGGTTTTTAAACAATTCAAAATTAGAAGGGATTTTTTTTAAAAAAAAAACATTGTGTATTTTTTTATTAGTATTAATTATGTATACCGGTTCTGCTTAAAATTTTGCACTCGGAATTATTAAGCTAATAGAAATGTGATGTGCACTTGGAATTATAAGCGGCTTCTAGTGTGAGTCGGATGGCGTACTAAAGGCGGAATAGGAAAAGAGAGGAGTCATGCAGATGCACGATAAATAATTATTTATATTCATCGGCCAGCAGATGGGTCGAGTTAATCAGTGGTTTAATTGTTTTTGGTTGGTGTCGTTTCTTTTCATGTCAAATCGAAGATATATATCCAAGAACTCTAGAATATTAATAGGTCCCTATTTTCAATCTGGGAAGATTATAAGAAAATTCGTATGAAGATTTATGCTCGCATGTGCTTGTTAGTGGTGGGAAAAAGAAATTCGTATCAAGATTATAATCGGCTTTTGGTGCTTGTTAGAGAGGCAATACAAAAATTTTAAAATTTCAGATTTCAAATTTGCTTTCAAATAAAATTTTACATTTTATATAAAATTCTGAAATACTAAGGCATCCATGTGGTATTGTTGCTGGAATTTATTGAGATTTCCAATGTCAGATTCAACCTGAAAAAATAACTAAAATAATGGTGTACATTTATGTTGGCATTCAACTTACAATGTTCACTAGAGCATTCCTTCTGTGTAGTTTTTTCATGGTTTTTTTGTTCTATATATTCCTAGTCCAGAAACGGGGAAATAATGCATTGCTTTAGAGGATAATGAGATGGAAATTCATCAGTATAGCAAATATAAAAACATGGTTTCGAGCACAGTAGTATTTCCTAAAGAATGACTTCCTCAAAGTGAGGTGCTCTTGGGAAGAGTATTCATATACACACGACATTTACAAGACTTTCGAGATCATGATGTAAAACCTTTGTATCATTTCGCTTCAATCAGTTAACACACAACCTGAATGATTTTAAAAGGCTTACTCACAGCATATCTAAAATCAGGGCTGAGTAATTAAATTGATCGCTTATTGGAAGACTAATATGGGAAGAATAAACAAAGTTTTTACAGAAAATATCCCATGAAAGATGCTAAAGTAGCTTGTAAATAAATATATAGTAAACCATTCCTACTAATTAGGTCCTCTTCTAATCTGGTGTGTTAAAACTAAATTAGTTCGATCCATTTAAGCTTTTCTATGCTTTCGAACAATGACAAGCATAAATAGCGACTATCATTTTCTATTTTTTTTCTTAACTCTAAGTCCAACAAATGGGTTAACTAGAGGAGTTAAAGCCAATATGCTATATACAAACTTATTGATACGATACATAATGATATGGTTCGATAAAATCAGACAGTCAAAAATTAAAGGGGCGTGTCAGTCAGAAGTCAAGGAGACGTGATAGTTAGAAGTCAGGAGACGTGACAGTCAGTAGTTAGGGAAAGAAGAAGTGGGGCCGCTTGACGTCATCAACCGCAAGATTCCTGGTCAGGATTCCAGATTTGGGACATGATGTACAATCAGGGTAATGCCTGACCTGTTCCGAGTGGTCGGATTTTCTTAGCACGGTCATATCTAGGCCTAATGCTCTCAGTAGTTCAACTCCCGATTAGCTCTTGAGCAATCCAAAAGAGAAGATGAAGCTCTCACCATAGCTCGTCCTTCTTATCAAGACTCGAGCTAGGGATTATACCTGACAAATCATCCTGAGCTGCCTCTGGTCATACCTGGGCGAGACAGAAGGCGCTATGCGACAACAAGGTCAGGGAATCGTAACCGTTTGTCAGAAAATAACTGCTGTATGTCAAGGAATATTTCAATGGTATGGGGTCATTTACGAATGGAACCTTCCTCCAGTTCATAGGAGGGGGCCACGCGTCCTCCATCACCAGACAGGTCCTGACACCCGACATTCCCTGACATCGGTCAGGCTCCAGAGGTACGCACGGTCATATAAAGAGGGAGGTCCTTTCCCTTGAGCACGTACGCTCTCTCGCACATTCACACTTGTCTTCTACAGTTCTTTTTCCTTCGTACACTGTTCTTCTGGGGAAAAAGTACCTGACTTGAGCGTTGGAGGGCCTGCGCCGGGGACTTTTTCCTGGCGTATGGTCTCTAACGTTTCGTATGCTTGTCTGAGTGTGCGCAGAGCTTCAAATACCAAAGTACTGCTAGCTCAGTGATCGTCATTCGTCAGCGCCACCTGAGGGTCCGCTCTCTTGGGCACGTATGATAAGGGTGTCCTAGTCGTCTCTCCGTCAACCCCAGTAACAGCTCATCCGACCTTCGTCTGACTCAGATTCCAGACAGAATTAATTTGGCGCCATCTGTGGGAATCTCCTTCACCTGTTCTGGAGCGTGAAGATGGAGGATACCGGAAGAAGCAACGTCACCATGACAGCAGGAGAATATGAACTGTTCAAGAAGCCCAAGAGGTGAGTAGCTTCCGAAAAACAAACCATTGCTTCACGGCCGTACAAGATGCCTATGATTTCCAAGGAACCGACTCGCATCTCGGATAGGTGATCTAATAGAAAACAACCTGAGGATTTCTCTCCAGCCTTCTATCGGGAGCTTGGCCCGGACTATTACCACAAGGGTCCAGACTGTTACAATAAGAAAGAGCAACCCCACGCCTCTCTCACAAAGAGCTCCTCGCCCAGAGATTCAAAGAAAGGGAAAGTCATAGTCCTCAGGGAGGAGTCTCGGGGGGAGCCTGAGGAGCAAGTGCCCTTCTCTCTAAGGGTACTCGAGAAGAAGCTACCTAAGGGGTACAAGGCCCCATCCATTGGAGAGTATGACGGTAGCAAGGACTCGGAGGATTATCTTCGAAAGTTTCAGAACGCTACGCTGCCGCACCAATACAGCGACGCCATCAAGTGCCGAGTGTTCTTAAACACTCTGTCTGGCTCAACACAAAAATGGTTCGATGGGTTGCCGAATGAGTCCATCACCTGCTTCCATGATTTTAAGACCGTTTTCCTGTGCCATTTCGCTAGTAGCAGGAAGTACCAGAAGATAGACCATTGTCTCTTTGCCCTCAATCAAAGGTCTACCAAGCCCTTGAGAGGCAACCATGTAGCCCAGGATGCCTCGTCCGATACCTTTGAAATACTGATGAGCGCCTTCTCCCATGGCCTGGTAGAAGGGGAGTTCTTCTGAGCTCTCATCCGAGAGCCTATGAAGAACTTCGATGAGATGCTAGGGAAGGCCGCTAGTTACATCAACGTAGAAGAAGTCCAGGCGGCTCGGCGGAAAGCGGGCAAGGCGCCTGCTCCTGCCAACAAACCGGAGAAGATGCCGCCCCAAATCGCCATCTCAGCCTCTTTCGCGTGCCAGGGATTCCCGATCGGGATTCTTGCCCAAGTAGGACTCTCGGATGGCCCAAAGGGTAGAAGCTGCCCAAGCCCTAAGCCCCGGTTAATGGAACCTCGCTATTGCACTTACCACCGATCTCACACTCATGCCACTGGGGATTGTGCCCAGTTTGCCCGTGACTCTCGGCGCACAGTTGAACTTGGTCTGCCTCCACCTGAGATGCACCCAAGCTTTAGAGGCTACTGGCTAGCTAGCCTACTACAGCAGGTCAGTTATGTAAATCCTTACCCGAAAATACAGGTCAGGGAAGCCAGCAGCCAGACCAGGTCAAGGAGTTAGGGGAATCCTTGGAGGAGGAAAATAGGGGAAATGCGACCATCCGAGAGATCAGCATGATCTTCGGAGGGCCCGCGGACGGAGATTCCGCTAGGGCTTGGAAATCTCATGAACGCCACCTGGAGATATATGCCGTAAGATACAATCGGGAACAAGCTACCGGACCCATGATCAATTTTAGGCCGCAAGACCTGGAGGGGTTGGAGCTCCCACATGATGATGCTCTAAAAATCAGAGCCGTCATATCCAACAGTCGCGTGGCTAGAGTTTTCGTTGATACTAGAAGCTCTGTCAACGTGCTATTTAGGAATGCATTCGAGGGCATGCAGATCGATGCCAGTGAGCTCCAGCCCGTGGCCACTTCATTATATGGCTTCACCAGCAATGAAGGAAGACTCATGGGCCAAATTAAGCTAGCCATCTCTCTAGGTAGCGAACCCCTATTGAGGACGCGAAGAAGCACTTTCATTGTGGTGGATTCGCCATCCTCCTACAACGTCATCCTAGGAAGACCGACATTGCACGAATTTTGGGCGATAGTCTCCATATTTCATCAAAAGATTAAATTCCATGTGGGAGATCAGGTCGGGAAAGTCAGAGGAGAGCAACTAGTCTCTCGCAAATGTTACATCGACATGGTAAAAGTGGAGGCTTGTAAAGCTCAAATAACTCAGGATGGCAGGATCCACGTCATCCAAGAGGAGCCTCTACCCATAGTAGAGGAACCCATCCCTTGGGAGGAGGTCTAGTTCTATCCCGAGCGTCTGGAAAGCCTCACTCGCATATCTAGTGACCTGTCAATTGAGATCAGGATAGATCTGGTCAAATGCTTGATACGCAATAGGGACGTCTTCGCTTGGTCCCTTGAGGAGCTACCCGGTGTCAAGCCTAAGGTAGCTGAACACAAACTACATCTTTTTCCTGATTCCCGGCCGGTCAAGCAAAAGAAGCGAAACTTCTCGGCTGAGCAAAATAAGATCATCCGAGTAGAGGTGGATCAGCTCTTGAAGGCAGGACACATTAGAGAAGTACAATTTCTGTCTTGGCGCTCTAATGTGGTCCTGGTATTCAAATCCAACAACAAGTGGATAGTCTGCATCAACTTTTGAGACCTCAACCGTGCTAGCCCTAAGGATTGTTACTCACTACCCAGGATTGATCAAATGGTAGACTCAATCTCGAGCTGCAAAAGGATTTGTATGCTCGACGCTTACCAAGGATACCACCAAATCTCTCTAGCGCTGGAAGATCAGGAGAAGGCCAGTCTCATCATGGCAGATGATACTTTCTGTTACACTGTCATGCCTTTGTAACTATCAGAGAATGATAGATAAGATCTTCCGAGAGCAGATAGGATGGAACATGGAGGTCTATGTAGACAACATCCTCATCAAATCCACCTTGGCCATAAATTTGATTTCTAACATAGAGGAGACTTGCGGCACACTACGACAATATGAGCTAAAATTAAATCCATTGAAGTGCCTGTTTGGAGATGGGGAGATTCCTGGATTACCTCGTTACCGAGCGGGGAATTGAGGCTAACTCGGAGAAGATTCAAGCACTTCGAAACATGAAAGCACCTCAGAATCTGAAAGAAGCACAGAAGTTGGTGGGCAGAATAACTGCGCTGTTCAGGTTTATATCTTGGTCTGCAGATGGAGCACTGCCTTTCTTCAAGGTGCTCAGGAGAGCATCAAGTTTCAATAGGATGAACAATGCAACCAAGCCTTCGAAGAGTTGAAAAAAACACCTAGAGACCTTTCCCTCACTGTTTAAACCTATTGCGGGGGAGCCACTTTGAGTCTATCTGTCAACTACCCCTAGGGCCGTGGGGGCGGTGTTGGTGAAGGAACAGGATGATATACAACGACCAGTATATTTCTTCAGTCATCTATTGAAAGGGGTCGAGTCTCGATATACGGCCCTAGAGAAGTTAATTTACGGATTGGTTCTCATGGCCCGTCGCCTGCAGCCTTATTTCTTAGCACACCTGACATGATCCTAACTAATAGTACCATGGGGAAGGCCCTTACCAACATAGAGGTGGCCGACAATCCCATCAAATGGGCAACTGAACTGGGAGAATATAACATACAGTATCAACCTCGAATGACGATTAAAGCACAAGCTTTGGTAGATTTTTTGACGGAGGTCCATCAGCATGATTTGGAGGAAACATGGAAAGTGTATGTGGACGGGTCACCCACTCAGTAGGGAAGTGGAGTAGGGGTACTCCTCATATCTCCTCAAGAAGATATCATGCAATTGTTTGTTAGATTAAACTTCAGAGCACCAACAATGATGCGGAGTATAAGGTAGTACTGGCAGGATTGTAAGCAGCTCGGCATGTGAGGGTAGACCGGGTAATCATTCACTCAGATTCTCAACTGGTAGCTTAGCAAGTGGCTGATAACTTTGAGGTTAACAATGAGAAGATGTAATTATATAGAGAAGCATATGAGAAAATGAAGGAAGGCTTCAAGGAAGTTATAGTGATCAAGATTCCTCGAGCAGAAAATCAGAGAGCTGATGAATTGGCTAAAATGACTAGCTCTATGAACACATGAGTGCTGGATAGGTCGATAGTCTAAAGCTTCCTAATAGCTCTGATAGACTTATAAAATAACATAGAAGAGTCGATCGACTGGAGAGTCCCAATGATTATTTATCTTCAACAAGACGTCCTACCTACCGACCCTGAAGTAGCTAGATTGATCAAGAGAAGAGCTCACGTATACACTCTGATCGGAGATTAGCTGTACAAACGGACATTTTCCAGACCACTGCTCAAATGCTTAGGTACGGATGAGGCGGAGTATGCTTTGCAGGAAGTACATCAAGGGTGTTGCGGTAACCACGTTGGAGGAAGGATGTTGGCTCAAAAAATATTGTTGGCCAGGTATTTTTGGCCACTCTACAGAGAGATGCCCAGCGATTGGTGAATACCTACCTATCTTGCCAAAAGTATCAGAACCTGACCCATCGGCTGACCGATACACTGAAAACCTTAATAGTCTCATGCCCCTTTGATCAATGGGGCATGTACATTGTAGGACCATTCCCAATGACACCAGGTCAAAGACGATTCTTGCTCGTAGTAGTGGACTACTTTTCCAAATGGGTGGAAGCAGAAGCCTTGGCCAAGATTACTGAGGGAGCCGTTATTCAATTTCTATGAAAGAATATCCTATGTCGATTTGGAATACCACACAAGCTGGTCTCAGATAATGGGAGACAGTTCCAAGGACGCAAGATCCAAGAATGGTATCAAGGGTTTGGAATAACCTAGGCCTTCACGTCTGTGGCTTATCCTCAAAGTAATGGGAAGACGGAGGTCACCAATAGAGACATAGTTCGGGGGTTGAAGGTCAAGCTGGATCATGTAGGCGACGATTGGGTGGAAGAGCTACTTAGCATCCTCTGGGCATACCATACGACTCCACGAGAAAGCATCGGGCTCACCCCGTTTCAGCTGGTCTACAGTAGTGAGGCAGTTGTGCCCATAGAAGTTGAGGTGTCATCCGTCAGAAGGCTGCTGTATGACGCTGAAAATGACGAGCGACTACTTTCAGAATTGGACTTTATCAGTGAAACCTGAGAACAAGCAGTCGTCTAATTGACTGCATATCGACAATGGATGCGTCAAAATTACGATAGGAGGATGATTCCCGTTCTTCGGAGAAGGGGACTTAGTATGGAAAAGGACGAACCTTGTAGGAGAGGTGACCAAGTTAGCACCTCAGTAGGACGGACCGTATAAAGTTGTTAAAAGGTTATGTTAGGTGCCTACTACCTGCAAGATGCTCAGGGTAGGAGGTTGGATCGCCCATGGAGTGTTAACTACCTCCAGCCTTATCGTACCTGAGTAAGTCACTCCTTTGTAAGATTTGAGATCGAGACAACATGGCTGGTCCGGATATAAAATGTCCAATCGAGTAACTCGGTCTAGAATGTGGTCGAATCTTCTTTGAAGATCTGCTCGGGTTCTCGTGCTAGTGCTAAGCAGCTCGAGCTCCATTAAGTAAGGACTAAGGAAAATGCATAAAATCCAAGGAGGAAGTAGCAGCAAGGATAGTGAAAATTAACTTTTATAAGTAGGGCGGGCGGATGTACCATATACAATATAAAGAATTATTTAAATTCAGAAAAGACATCGTCAGACATCTCTTTGAGGATCTGGCAATGGTCTAGAAAGTTCTCAGGAGGGTTGGGGGATATATACCCTCCCTCCTTGAGTTGTTGGATCACTCCTACTGCACCATAGGCTACAGACCAGACGATGCGATCCCCCACTTGAGAGCCAAACTTTGAAGAACGTAAGTATTCTTCTCGATTCGCTTGTAGACGATCGCTCTCCCTGGTCTTATAAGTCTCTAAGACAATAACGGAGCTAGATAAGGCAGACTAGGCCTGAGACAACTCTACCTGCAAGGAGCCCAACTCTGTTGGTTGAGACTCCAGATCCCTTCTATGGTCTATAAGGAGCATATCCTTGAAGTTCAGCTCTTGGGTCAAGCAATCCGTCTCGTGCTTATGCATAAGCTTAAAGTCCTCCAGGGTTGTAGTTTGGTGGATCAACTCTGATTGGGCTTTCTCCTTGAGGGTCAGCTCCTCTTGGCATTTAGCCTCAGCTAACTGGTGCAGAGTCTCCAGTCTCTTCTTATCATCCCGCAGCCGGTTAGCCTCTATTAGGGCTTCACCTAGTATCTGTTCCTGGGATGCATTTGTTTTTCTTAAAGTCTCTACCTCTGCTTTTATCTGGAAGTCAATCGAGGAAGGGTTAGATAGTTGAGACTCCAGGTCAGCAACATGATCCTTTAAGATCTTATTCTACCGATGTATGTGGGAGAACGTCTGACTCAGTAGTAGTGACTCAGTAAATGCCTGTGCAGATAAGAAAGAAGTTAGAAGAGAAGAGGAGCAATAAGAGAGAGTGAGGGCTTACCGCAGTAGCTCTTTCAGAGAATCGATCCAACTAAGTAGGAAGGCGAAGAGTATATATTTGATGCAAACTCTCCTCCCAATGAGTCGCTAGTTGTCCTCGCAGTAGGATACTGCAAGTCTTGGCAGTTGGGTGACGACGTAATCCCCATTCTGAGGTCTTAGTGGTTCCAAAACGGTGATGAGAAGAAGACTGAGATTGCGATGACCCATAGTGATCTCACTGGGGTCAGGTTGAGTAGAGGTGGACGGTCGGGAGGAGGAAGGTCCGCCCTAGGCAGCAGGGGTAGCCTGGGATGTTGGCGCAGAAGGCCCGACCTGGGCAGTTGGGGTAGCCTGGGATGCTGGCACAGAAGACCGCTCTATAGAGGAGGAAGGCCTGGCCTGGGCGGCAGGGGTAGCCTAGGATGCTGACACAGAAGGCCTTTCTGTAGCAATCTCTTCCTTAACGATCGAGTTTTTTCCTCGAGGGTCCCGACATTGGCCTTCTAAGGGAGCAGTAGAGCTGACCGGGACTCGAGAAGTCGAAGCGGGAGATGGAGTCGACCTGGGCGCTTGAGTCGAACTGGGGCCCTAGGCTACCGAATGCGACTCTGTAGGTCTGTGTCTAGGCCGCCGAGAAAACGGTTGTTCATCCGAATCTGACTCCTCTGATGGAGTCAGGGGCCGGCAAGTAGGAGGAATTGGAGAATTGCGCCTTATAGGTTCGGGAACAGAACAAACATGCGAGGTTGCTTGAGTGGCAGGACGAGAAATAGTTGGGGCAGCCGCCCTTAGAGAGGGCGGAGCAGAATGTGAAAGACCCCGCCTATCTAAAATTATGCATCCTCGGCGGGTTATTTCCAAATCGCTTAGTGGGAGAGGTCTGGTCAGGGATGCTCGAGTAAGAGTATTCGCTGCAAGAGAGCACTAGAATCAGAATAAGATGGCAAAGGCAGGTCGAGGCAGGATAATCATTACCTAGAGAATGTGGTAGCTCTGAAGACATGTGACTCAATTTGAACAGAAATAGCACATCATCCGTCAGAAGCATAAGCAAGTCGAAGCGCCAACCTTCCAGTTGCGTGGATGCCTCCATAAGTTGAGGTCTATCTGATAATCCCCTAGATAGGGCGCTGAAGGAAGGGCAGATCGCCACAGGATAGGCCACTCCACGGCGATGGGGCAATGCAAGAAAAAATATTTATCCTTCCATTCTGATTCCGAGGATGGGAGGGGAGCAAAGAAAGTAGTACAAGTACGGGCTTGGAGACGAAAAAGACTCTCGCTATGGTGACGAGGGGTGAAGAAGCAATGGAATAGACGGGGAGTCCAAAGGACATCACACACTTCTGTCACGCCCCGGAGGAGTCCCTGTCCGAAGAAATTTCGGCAGCATCTCCCCTGTACGGCGGACAATCTGAAACTTTCTACATCGTCCTCTGGGACACATATACCTTGGCCAACACGACCAGAACAATAACAATAATATAAACAATCACCCACGCAGTTAATAATTTAACAAACTGTAACAGTGATAATATGACTAAAAAATAATCCTACTTAACTACACCCATAAAGTTCAAAACATATTCCTACTCCACTACACTCATAAAGCTCAAATCCGACGATAAGATCAACTTACCTCTTCTGCCGTCCAGGCAGGCATGTAGTAAAATAAATCCAAATAAAAACTCATCGACAATGTCCATATAAGATCCAAGTGTATCAAACTAAAAACAAGTCTCAACATAGTCTAGTAAAAGACACCAAAAGACAAATAAACATCCTCGTGGACTGTAGGGGACTAGCGACTGGAACTCTCTGGACAACATCAATCTAAAAATAACAACGGAGGAGGGTGTGAATCCAACACTCAGCGAGTAACAACTGATATGCATAATAAAGAATATAACAACTAGCACTAATCATGCGTACAGTCTCCTGATACAAGAAAGATAAATGCAACTAAGGAATACAGGAGAAAACTGTACTAACCAGGACCAAGGTATAAGGATAACAGGGTCGTCAGACCGAGAGTGTCATAATCCTGTATGCATGTCAATCATATGCATCCATATAAATTCAGTAAGTAAATGCAGTAAACACAAGCAATAAATGCATCATGCATATGATGTAAATGTCACGGTCACCCCTCACGCCAGTCAGTCATGTCACACACAATGGTGAGACCGAGTGGGTAGGACTGTGACAACCGTTTACTCTGCCATTACTACCCCTGATGAGTGACCGAGTGGACGGGATGCTGTCGGAGTACAGACATACTCCTACCCCAAATCATAAATGGGGGAGCGCAATGCTCTCATCTCCCGGTACACCATGATGGGGAGGGATCCCTGACGTGCTACCACGCTGCGTCACACTACCCATGAGCGGACCAACGGAGCACCGAACAGAGCAAAACTGACGTGCTACCACGCTGCGTCATGCTACCCATGAGCGGACCAACGGAGCACCGACAGTGATGAAACTGACGATGTGCTCAACAATAATGGAGCAGACTATCACACAACATGCAATCATATAAATGGTGCATGATACTAAGCATGATAAAATACTGAGCAGCATAGCAATAATCCATATACATGTAAAATGTGTACCATCGGGAAGTGAATCAAATCAAAGTACACAGACCAGATAAGGTATCAAAACCCTAGGTCCTGAACATGATAAATAACATGGTTGTGTCACTACCTCTATAAATAGGCATAATCAGGTATACACTAGCATGATGTGCAAAATAAATAAACAAGCAAGCATGTAACAGGTCAAGTAGTGATCAACCGAAGCAAATGAGAAACATAATCATTGCTATATGTTAAAAAATATTATTATGCATATCAAAAGAGATAAAGTCAAAGTACCCACCTCCAATCGAAAAGTCCAAACTGGTAGTCGAGACACGCGTCTCGCGTCAAAGTCCTGTATCGAACATATAGATATATTTTATTTAGCTACAATTCTTATAAATAGCTAAATAAAACCTCTAACCCTAAATTAGGGTAAAACGCTAATCATACCAGTAGACAAATTCCAAACCTAATCCATATATATAACCAACTTAAACTTAACTAAGTTTATGTACTATTCATTTCTTATCTTTTTCATAGCTCCAATTAGGTGTATGCTGTAACAAAAGAAATTACTTTCTCTACACCTTACCTCAATTCACCTCACTGCCGTTTCTTGATCCACAGTAAGTTTATGCCCAAAGCTGTGAATCGCCCACGCACAAAGATGACCGAAGCTGTAATCACTGACCGAGCCTTAAATCTCAACAATTTAATAATAAGAACAGAAATTAGGTCTTCTCTAATCAGATTAAGATGTGAATATCACCAATTAAAGATACCCAATTACATAACACAAAATTCCTTACCTCCCAGATCACAATTAGGGCACCGAATGGCCGCGCATAGTGAAGAAAAGTGTAGAGGCAGTAGTACGAGGGGAGAAAAATCTCGTCACCAGACGACTAGTGAAACGGCACTAGGACTGAGGAATGCGAAGCAATGGCCGCCGGAGAGAGATCAGACCGTGGCCGTCGGCTTCAGGCTAGGGCACAGCGGCGTAAGGGAATGACTCGGGAAAGAGGAACGAAGGGATCGGTCGGCTGTAGGGCACCGACGATGTCGGCTTCGGCAGTGTTGAGCAGAGACGCGGCCTCGGCACTGCTTGGCTTGCTCTTGTGGTGGTCGGAAGCGGGCGTGGACCGAGTTGCCGGCGCTAGGGCTTCCTTGGCCGAGGGATTGTACGCGGGGAAAGGGCGGCGTCGGCGCTGGGTCGGCACACAAAGGCGACAGTGGGTCGGCGGTGGCGACTAGAAGAAGTGAGGAGGAGAAGTAGCCGAGGGATTTGTATGCTCGGCGAGGAAGAAACTGCCGCGTGCGTGTGCGGTTAGGGCAAAGAGATCGCGTCGGGTGCGCGGAGGGGGAAAGGGAAGAATTCGACGAAAACAAAGAAAATAAAAAGAAAAGCAAGGAAATAAATAAATTCAATTTTTCCTTGCTTAAATGGGCAGCTTAAACAGGCTCTCCCGGACATCGTTTTTACCCCCGTTAACTCGTCCATACGAGCTCCGAAATATTCCTGAAAAATTTTCAAAAATTTCGAAAAATTTCTTATCATTATTCGTCATTTTTCGATATTCTACACTTCACAAAGGAGAACGAACCCACACCAAATTCGCATGAAATTGGGAGTAAGTTAACAAAGAGGAATGCGGAAGTAATGAGTCACGTCAGAGAAGAAAGGGTGAATAGGATAACAGAGGCCGACGACAAATTGCTCTTTGAAAAAAGTCACAGGGTATGTGTTGGTTGCTACTCGGAAAACCTAGAGGTTCCACTGTACAAAAATTTTGTACAAAGGTCTGAACCTGTTCCTAGCTACCATGTGTTCTTTTAAATTAAATTTTGGATCGCCTGCGGAACTTAACACGTTTGATCCAAAACTTAATTTATTTGTTCTTTTAGGTTTAGACTTGGATCTCCTGCGGAACTTAACACGTTCGATCCAAATCACCTAAGTTATTAATTCCATTAAATATTAATTTCCATAATTGGTTCCTAGTACGGACGTGGCGAGAACATGGCCTTCTTGGATATGGGAGCAACCACCACCGACTAGACAAAACCTTTTATGGAAAGCTAATACTTAATTTCCTAAAATAACTTTAGGTTAACCGAAAGGAACAATCAAATCACAAGGAAAAGAAATAAACATAAGAACACTACATCGAAAATAAATTCGAAATACTAGAATCGTAAGCCTCTTGTATTTGGTATTATTTCCAAAAATAACTAGTATGATGCGGAAAGGAAAAATTACTAGTTATACCTTCTAGAAAGACCTCTTGATCTTCTACCGTATTCCTCTTCTAACCTCGAACGTTGTGTGGGCAACGATCTTCTGAGATGAGAAACCACCAATGCACCTTCTTCTCCTCCTAGCCAGGTTCGGCCAAACAAAAGAGCTTCACCAAGGATGAGGAAAAAACCACCAACCAAGCTCCAAGGGATACAAGCTTTCTCTCCTTCTTCTTCTTCTTCTCCAAGTAGTATCCGACCATCACAAGAGCTCCAAGCAAGAGGAAGGATTCGGCCACCACAAAGAGGAAGAGAGAGAGAGGTTGGCTGGCCCCAACACCAAGGAAAAGAGGGAGAGAATAATAGAGATTGTCCCCCTTGAAGGCACCCTCACCCCTTCTTTTATATTCCTTGTCTTTGGCAAATTAGGAAATTTAATTACAATAAAATTTCCTTAATTTTTCTTGACATGAATTAATTGAGAAAAATAAAATAAAATTTCCCAATTAAACTTATAATGGTCGACCACATCATAGAGAGACAAATTAGACAAGTTTCAATCAACAAATTAAAACTTCCTAATTTGTTTCTGGAAGTTTTAAAAATAAAATTTCTCTTCAAAAATCCCTTCATGGTTGATAAAAAGAAATTTCTATAATTTTAATTTTTAATATGTGAATAATTTTCAAAGAGAAAATAAAATATCTTTCCAATCTACAAATAAGGAAAGAGATCTAATCTCTTTCTTTAATCTTTTGTAGACCCTTTTAAGAGAGATATTTTAATTTTAATTCTCTTTAATAAATTATATCTTCCACATAATAAAAATTAAAATTAAAATTCTTTTTAATTTCATTATGGCCGGCCCCCTCTAGCTTGGGTTCAAGCTAGGGCCGGCCACCCATAAACCAAGCTTAGGCCGGCCCTAGCTTGATTCCCAAGCTAGCTTGGCCGGCCCCCTTTAGGTGGGTATAGAAGGTGGGTATAGGTGGGTATAGTACTCTATAAATAAGATGCTACGATAGGGACCGAGAGGAGGAATTAGTTTTGGTCTCCCGATAAAATTAAGCATCCCTTGTTCGCCCCGAATACACAACTTAATTTTATCAATAATAATTTATTCCACTAGAGAACTATTATTGAACTACCGCACCAATCCCAAATTATATTTTTGGGCTCCTTCTTATTATGAGTGTGTTAATCTCCCTGTGTTTAAGATGTCAAATGTCCACTAATTAAGTGTGATGTAGATATGGTTTAGGGGTAGGAAATGAAATTAGAAGAGGAATGATGGGCATTTTGGTCATTTGGATAATGAGGGCTTTAGAAGGGCACTGTAGCGGAGGAAAGGAGGGGGGGTTTTTTGGCTCGTGGTGTGGCTTCCGCCGCCAGGGGAAATGGAGTCATCTTCTTCCACTCGGGCTCCTCACTGGCCGCAGGCCCTCCTCCCTCTCGCATTCCTCTCTCTATCTCTCTCTCTTCCCGTTACAGCCGCTAACAGAAAAAGGGGGGGGGCTTCGGGGATTTGTGCCACCGCCGCCAACAGGAATTGGCTTCCTCCTTCTTAGCCTCCCACTCTTTGCCGGCGCCGGTCGCCGGCCGCCGTCCACCATCCCTTCTTCTCTCTTTTCTTTCTTCCTCACCTCGACCACAGCACAAGCAGGGGGTTTTCTTCGTTTGACTCCGCCGCCAGCCCCTCCCGCGTAGCTCCTCGCCGGCGTCGACGCCGGCCACAGGCCGCTCCATCTCCTCCTCTCCATCTCCCACTTGTGACGTCCCCACTGGAGCAACCCGCCGCCGCTCTTCTTCCTCCGCCTCGCGACGCCGTCACCACCCTCCCTCCTCCACCTCATTGCGACAGTACGGCTGGACACGCCGCCGCCGGGGAGTGTTTTCTCCTTCCTTTTCCTGCCTCGGCTGCCAACAGAGAGGAGAGAGGGGTTTCTTCATCTCTCTCGCGCTCCTCGCAGGTGGCAAGGCCGACTGCGGGTCTCCGACCACTGCTCTTCTCCTCCTCACCTCTTCCTGTGATCGGCACAGCCTCTGTTCTCCTTGAGATGCTGCCGTCGGAGCCGCCTCAGTTCGCCGGAGCCGCCGCAGGCTGCCCCTCTCACTACTTTCTCTCTTTTCCTCGCTGCACCGCCGCCGACGGACCACTGCCGCCTCCATTTCCTCCTTACGATGCCGCCGCCGGGCAGACCGCGGCTCATCTCCGTCTCCCGCGTATGTCCGACCGTTATTATGCTCCGGCCTCTGTGCCGGTATGGTTTGTGCATCGCGTTCCGACCTATGCATTGATTACGCCCATGTGTTGTGTTCCGACCTCCGATTCACGATTGTGTTATGCATTGTGTATTTGGGTTTAGCCGCGATTTTGTTATTATCTCTTGGCCTGCGTGCCGATCTAGTTTCCCGGCCTGCGCACCGACCTAGTCTCCCGGCTTGCATGCCGATTTAGCTTCCTGGCCTACGTGCCGATCTAGCTTCCTGGCCTGCGTGCCGATCTAGCTTCCTGGCCTGCGTGCCGATCTAGTTTCCCGGCCTACGCGCCGACCTCACCTCCCGGCTTGCGTGTTGGTATTTTTCCCGACCTGCAGCCCGCCTTCCGGTTCCGGGCCGCAACCGGTTTCACGTCGTCAAATCCACCTCTTCATCCGTGCTCATCCATCCACTCTTCCGGTCTGCGACTACTCGAGTCGTGTCCCATCCGAGGGCGCCCCCCTGGGCCAGGGTACGTTCCTCGTTCATATTTCATATGCATTTTTATTATTTCATGGCTTAGTCTTGTACTCATATATTCGTCGGATCTGCCTCGAGTATCGGGGTACCGAGGGCCGGGTCAACCCGGTCGCTGGATGCAGGTAGCGTTGACCAGATGACTTTTGAAGACTTGGTCAACACGGGAGCCATCTCAGCACACCCCCCCTCCGAGACGTCGCGACTCCGTCAACATTCCTGCCACCTCACCCGACGGTCCGTCCGACTCAGCTTCCGGACGGGATCAAAGTGAGTTACTGACAACTCATTTAATTAATATCTTTATCCAAGAATAGTACCACTCAACCTCATCGTCATGTCGGACTAAGTCCACCTGCAGGGTTTAACATGACAATCTTTATGAGCTCATCTTGGGGACATTATCAACCTAGATTACTAGGACACAGTTTCCTTCTATAATCAACAACACACACTATAAGTAATATCATTTCCAACTTATCGAGCTTATTGATTTATCGAACTAAATCTCACCCATTGATAAATTAAAGAAATAAATATCAAATATATGTGCTTGTTATTATATTAGGATTAAGAGCACACACTTCCATAATAACTGAGGTATTTGTTCCTTTATAAAGTCAGTATAAAAGAAACAACCTCAAATGGTCCTACTCAATACACTCTAAGTGTACTAGTGTAATTATATAGTCAAGATAAACTAATTCCTAATTACACTACGACCTTCCAATGGTTTGTTCCTTTCCATTTTGGTCGTGAGCTACTGTTTATAATTTATAAGGTACTGATAACATCATCTTCTGTATGTAGCACCACATACTATGTTATCTACAATATAAATTAATTGAACAACTACAACTAAATATAGACAATTTGACCAAATGTGATTCTTTATTCAAAATAAAGGTTTACAAAAGCTTAGGCTTTCAGTATACACTCCAACAGTATGATGATGTGCATGGCCATAGGGACTTCATACGTGAAGCGGAGATCATCTAGATTTACACCGGTGAAGTTAGAGACTCCAGGAGCGTATGCAGACGCAGGGGAGTCCATGAGAGGTTGCAAACACAAAGCAGAAGAGTCAGAACACAGAAGGTAGAAGAAACAAGAGGAAGACTTAAGTTAGAGGCAGAAGGTTCAGTGGAGCAGTAGGAGAAGGATATTTATAGTTGTCAAGGGGGGCGCAGAGGGCCTCGTCATCAGCGCCAATCATGCGATCCATACACAAGGTAGTTGGCGTTAGCCATAGGCTTAAAAGCAACGCTGGCCGTAGGATCGTCGTAGAAAATTATGCTTGGAGGTCGTGTCAGAAAAAGTTGTGGTGCGGGACACGTGGTAAAAAGGGGATAAGGAGCTGTCATGGCTTCGGGAATAGACGATGCTACAGTAGCTCTCCCTCGGACCCGCAAGGGGACTATTAAGTATCGTGGCTCGCGACTAATCGAGTAACTAGATCGCGAAACTCGGTCGGGACCCTAGAGTATAGTGGCTCGCAACTAATCGAACTCGTGACTAATCAAGTAGCTAAATCGCTAAACCCGGTCGGGGGATTGAATCAACCAGTCAGGATAGATGCTCGGTCAGGTAAAGTGACCTTCCCGGACGCATGCCTTGATGCCTGCATAGGTGTTAAGCTGACTCGGCCTGACCAGGCAAAAACCTTGAACTAAAGCCTACATGGATATCAAACTGGCAGACCATTGATACTTAACTGAGCCTTAAGTTGACCAAGCACCTGTAAAAGAGATAAACACTTAAAAAACTACTCAAACATATAAGGTGAAAGGAGCATAGGCCTTGGGCATGCATAATAAGTAAGCAGTACATTACATACAAGTGGTATGCCTGATCATATATTTTCTATAATTTCCAAGGCTACAGAAAGAGGTGAGACCTTACACCCTGGTTAGAAAAAAGAAGAAAGTTACAAGGTGAATACAGACTAGTTAAAGGAGGGGAAGGCTTCGTCAGGGAGCTCTTTCAGGAGACGAGCTCGGTCCAGGAAGGTATTAGGGGAATTGACCGGAGAAACCCTTGCTCCTACAGCTACAGCAAGGCCCCTGCGCCACCATAGCAAATCATTTAGTCGATAAGGTTGCCTATCTTCGACCCAAACTCTTTAGAGGCTAGGTAGGAGGCCTTGTAAGCTGTCAGACGAGAGCTCCCGCCCCTCCTGATAATCCTTCAGCTCTTCCCTAGCTTTGAGGGATTCAGTCTGTGCCTCAGTTAATTCTAGGCCTGTGGCTGTGGTCTCTGCCTTAGTCGTTGAAAGTTCATCTCGCAGAGACTTGAAAGCAGCCTGAGACGCCTCCCACTGTTTCTGAAGGGCAGCCTCTCGATTAGCGCCAACTGACAGATCTGCCTTTTTGGTTGTCAGGTCCCTCTCCAGAGAGTTGTGCGCCTCTTAGAGCTCTCGTAGCCGCGAAGAGAAGGTGATCACCTCTGCTTCCCTCTCCTCTAGGTCAGCTAAGATCTGGGCACGCCGCAAGCCCTCAGACTTAAGTTTGGACTCGCTAGTCCTCAAGGTGGTATGCAGGGACTTGACTTTCTCTGTCTCTACATGAGCCATGCCTCTGACAGCTCAGGTCTTCTCCTTAACAGTCTGCAGATAGGACTGGATCGAGCTGTCAGTAGTGGTTAGGTAAAAAACATGGCTGGTGGTTATAGGAGACGCCATCTCCTGAATACGAACCCTCAAGGACTCGTTCTCCCGATGCAGACCGCCCACGTACTGTGAGAGGCTTAACCCCATGACACAAGTCTATCAAGAGTAGAAGGAGGATTAGCAGTATTTTAAAGACACGAAAGAGAAATAGATAAAACTCACCGACACTAACTGTTGAGAGAATAGGTCGGCCAACTCCAGTTCGGGGCATTCCAAAACCTGGTCGGCGGTGCTTTTCCATGAGTCATCCAGAGCCCATGGAGTTGCACCTGACCACAATTGGGAGACGTGCTGGTGGAAGGAATGAAGCCCAACACTTGTAAGGAGGGCAGTTGGAAGGAAGATGTGAAGGCATACCGACTTTTAAAGTGCTCCTTAGGATGAGAAGGAGCAAGAGCCGAAGTGGGTAGCTGGCTCGAGGAAGGTAGAGCAGCAGGCGTAGAAGCCTCGGGCTAGTCTTTCGCACGAGAGATGGTCTATTCCAGGGCAGGGACTTGAACAAGAGAAGAGGCTACAACCTCTGTGGTAAGGGGAGTGTTCGCCCGGACAGGGGTTTTGGCTTTGGAGGACGCCCGAGATGCAGGTAGCCTCTGAGGTGAAGACTGGACTGATGGGGTAACACGTCGCCTTTTACGTTGAAGGCGTAAAAGCTGCTCGAGAACTAGAGAAGGAGCCCTCTCGCCAGCAGCTATCTCGCTGGGGAGGGATTCAGTTCTAGGGGCCTCAGGGTTCCCAGACTGTTGAGAAGAAGCCTCTGCTGAGGCGCTGACCTGAGGAACTTCCTAGCTTGCTATGATCTCTCGACCCCGCTTTCGCAGGATCTCGCTGGGCATCGCAAAGGAGTCGAGGACGAAAGTGCGAAACATGACGACTTCTGCAAGTAAAAAGAAGATACCTCAGTTAACGAAGACCTAAAATGGGAGACATTGGATCTTACCAAAAGGAGAGCCCAAAGGCGTCGGGATGGAGCTTAGCCCGAAAGTGTGCAACACACTCTCTCGCAGAAGAGAGGAAAGTCAAAGTTGCACTCCCTCTAGTTTCTCAAAAGCCGTGAGGCAGTCTGGTCGATACTGATGATCACTCAGCTCGAAGGGAGTTGGAAGAGTGTGACGTAATTCAACAGGCCAAGACAGACTTAGACAACTGGACATAAAAGAATCGAGACTTCCAACCATTATTGGAAGAATACATTCCCTCAAAGAACTTGTACCCGGTCTGGGATTACACCATGAAGACACCCGATTCTGAGCATTTGAGAGAATAGAAATGTTGGAAAAACTGTGGAGTCAAAGGGATTTGATACAAGTGACAAAGAATCATCATTTCACACATAGCGCGGAAGGCATTGGGGACAAATTGAGATTGGGGGACACCGAAATACCGGCTCAAAGACGAAAAGAAGGTAAGGATAGGAAAGCGAAGACCGCTGAGAAGTTGATCTTTGAAGAAAGTCACGAAGCCGACGGGAGGAGGATAAGGATGGTCATTAGGCCCCGGGGGGCGGAGCTTGTAGGCCTCCGAAAATTACAAGCTAGATTGAATAGAGCTAAGGTCACTCCTATCCAAATCGGAACAAAAATACGTGTACCAGGGTACTACCATCTCGCTGGGCATTGTAGGGTCAAAAAAGGAGGGAACAGAAGATGAAGGAGGAGAAGCACTTACAGAAGAGATGCATGAAGAGGAAAGCGAGCGAGCAAAAGCAAGTAGAGAAAGAAGGGTCGAAGGAAGACGAAACGCTAATGAGCAACGACAGACAACCTTTAGAGTTTTTAAATCAAAACCCTTAGGAAACATCGGGGTGTGAGCTAGACAATCGAAATGGCATAGCGCACGTCAACCATCAGATCTAGAGGACACCCTGGGGTCGTGTGTAAAAAGCGTGCGACAGACATCATAAGAAAGTTCATGGGGCACGTGTCCACTCCATATGAAGTGACATTTATGATGGAAGTAACAGGAAAACCATGAGGGTGATATGCAAACAGGAGCACCCTACCTTATAAAGACCATGTCTCGAGGACCGAAAATTCCATACGGCGGCCTCGGGAAATGAAGCAAGAGACAGCGGGAAGTGTAGATCAAAATTTGACACCTCCACCAGTCCTCGGAATTAGAGTAAGATTCAAATTTGACTAAAGCCTTATGTAATGCACTTTGTGATCACAGGAGTATTAGACTAAGTCCACGAGCACAACTCCTTCAAGCCACAGATGCTGCCCTTCCAAACCAATTCTCGGTCCGACTTCCAAACCAATTCCTGGTCGGGCTTCCAAACTAATTCTCGGTCGGGGCTCCGGACTCTCGTCCCAGCGTGAGTTATAAGTGAGCATGCTCTCATGGCTTCAGACTCTCGCTCCGGCGTGAGTTATAAGTGAGCATGCTCTTATGGCTCCAGACTCTCGTTCTAGCTCGAGTTATAAGTGAGAATGCTCTCACGCCTCTAGACTCTCGCCCCAACGTGAGTTATAAGTGAGCATGCTCTCACACCTCCAGACTCTCACCCTAGTGCGAGTTATAAGTGAGCATGCTCTCATAACCAACAACCTCTTGATTGAGCTCCAGACTCTCTCCCTAGTATGAGTTATAAGTGAGCATGCTCTCACGCCTCCAAACTCTCGCCCTAGTGAGAGTTATAAGTGAGCATGCTCTCACAACCAACGACCTCTCGATCAGGCTCCAGACTCTGGCCTAGCGCGAGTTATAAGTGAGCATGCTCTCACATCTCCAGACTCTCTCCCCAGTGCGAGTTATAAGTGAGCATGCTCTCACGATCAACGACCTCTTGCTTGGGCTCCAGACTCTCGCCCCAGAGCGAGTTATAAGTGAGCATGCTCTTACGCCTCCAGACTCTCGCCCCAGTGCGAGTTATAAGTGAGCATGCTCTCACACCTCCAGACTCTCGCCCCAGTGCGAGTTATAAGTGAGCATGCTCTCACGACCAACGACCTCTCCGTCGGGCTCCAGAATCTCGCCCTAGCGTGAGTTATAAGTGAGTATGTTCTCACGCCTCTAGACTCTCGCCCCAGTGCAAGTTATAAGTGAGCATGCTCTCACGACCAACAACCTCTCAGTCGAGCTCCAGGCTCTCGCCCCAGCGCGAGTTATAAGTGACCATGCTCTCACGCCTCCAGACCCTCGCCCTAGTGCGAGTTATAAGTGAGCACGCTCTCACGACCAATGATCTCTCGGTCGAGCTCCAGGCTCTCGCCCCAGCACGAGTTATAAGTGAGCATGCTCTCACACCTCCAGACCCTCACCCTACTGTGAGTTATAAGTGAGCATGCTCTCACAACCAATGACCTCTTGGTCGGGCTCCAAACTCTCACCCAAGCGCGAGTTATAAGTGAACTTGCTCTCACGCCTCCAGACTCTCGCCCAAGAGCGAGTTATAAGTGAGCATGCTCTTACGACCAACGACCTCTCGGTCAGGCTCCAGACTCTCACCCTAGCGCGAGTTATAAGTGAGCATGCTCTCACGACCAACGACCTCTCGGTCGGGCCTCATACTCTCACCCCAGCGCGAGTTATAAGTGAGCATGATCTCACGACCAACGACCTCTCGGTCGGGCCTCATACTCTCGCCCCAGCGCGAGTTATAAGTGAGCATGCTCTCACGACCAACGACCTCTCGGTCGGGCCCCATACTCTCGCCCCAGCGCGAGTTATAAGTGAGCATGCTCTGAATAAAGACTGAGACTCAATCAGATCTACATTTATTTGATAAAATGCAGGGGACACCCCTCAAAATCTCATTTTTACATCTGTAAAGGCATATAGGACGTCTAAACGATCAGAGTTCTCTTCCAATACCAGTCGTCGGTCGGCACCTTGGGCAAAAGTGTTCAGCTTGACCTGCCTCATCCAGATGAGCTTGGTCTATGTCAGCTCAGCCTTAGTTGACTGAATAATGTGACGTTGTTGAGCAATGGTTTCATCTTTGATCCGGCTTTCTTCTTGAAGAAGGGATATGAAAGATGCGTGTTTCTCTTTCAAATAGATTAGGAATTGGGCTTGACTTTCCAGGTCTAAATATGCTTTCTATTTCAATACTACTTCAGCCCGGGCTCGAGATTTAGCGGCTAACCAAAGTTCTTCAATTTCTCGATGAAAAAAAGATTGAAAATCTCTATCCTGCGTCATCTTGGCTAAGGTCGTACCCCTTTGGGTAAGTAGTTGAGTTATCTGATCCAATTATTGACGGAGGCGTTGCAGTTGATTCGACTCGAAATTCAAATTCATGATTAAGGGACGTCAGTAGAAAGAAAGTACAACTCTATGGATGACGATTAGCCCCCTTTTTAAGAAGAGGGGAAAGAGAAGGCAACTTATGCAAAAGTTAAAGTGACCCTTCCTCCTATGTTGATTGAGCAATTAAACAGGTTACACAACTAAGGATCTGGGGAAAGGAGCAGCATTTAGAGTCATAATGGCGAAATAAATGAAATCAGGGTCTGGGTCTACTCAGCCGGGCCTGAGCCTCCTTCGACTAGACTTGGAGGGGAGGCTTGTGATATGACGCATAATTGTAGGGTCCGATAAGGTTAGGCAGTCAGAAGTCAAGGGGACGTGACAGTCAAAAGTCAAAGGGATGTGGCAGTCCGAAGTCAGGGGGACGTGACAGTCAGTAGTTAGGGAAAGAAAAAGTGGGGCTGCCTGACGTCATCAGCCGCAGGATTCCCGGTCGGGATTCCAAATCTGAGACATGTTGTGCAATCAACGTAATGCCTTGTTGGGACCAAATATGTAGCTACAGGGGGGTGAATAGCTCGGCGCGCTCCTCGTGCTCTTCGTTGCTTGTTTCTTCAAAGATATGCAGTGGAAATACAAGAAACAACACATACAACGCTAACACAACGGATTTACTTGGTATCCACCTCAAGATGAGGTGACTAATCCAAGGATCCACACACACGAGCACTCTCCACTATGAAAACACTCGTTTACGGTAACTACCGAAAGCGGAGAAGCCTTTACAAACTCACACAACAAACAAGAAGAGAAGAAGAATCAAATACAAGTAAATCTTACAAGATTGTGTACAATAAGCCTTAGCTAGCTTCTTCCTCGTGCTTGGGATGCCTCTTGACCATGGAAACGCTGCTCTAAGAATCTTCAAGAACTGGCGGTGAGCTGTGGAGAAAACCCTAGAGGATCGCTGTGAAGATCGGAGCTGAACAGTGCAAGTGTTGGCGAAGAAAGAGCTCGACAACGACTTTAATCGACGCCAACGGTCGAATCCCAATCGATCGGATTGCTCCCAATCGATTGGGGAGGCTTTAGATCGATTGACCAATCGATCCAGAGCGCCTCTGTGCTCTCGGAAATTGCCTGGATCGATCGGCTGATCGATCTAGGGCTTATCGCGCAGAATCGCGACTCCCAATCGATCGACCGATCGATTGGAGGCTCTAAATCGATCGGCCGATCGATCCAGAGCTGTTCTGTGCGATCGCCACTCTCCCAATCGATCAACCGATCGATTGGGCATGAGCCAATCAATAGGTTGATCGATCCAGCCCATGTGGACTTGCCCAATCAAGTCCAAGAGTCCCTAAAACCAACATCTGGTCAACCATGACCTGTTGGTACATCACGCCTAGCATCCGGTCATCCTTGACCTGCTAGGTCTCCCTCACAAAGTGTCCGGTCAATCTCTTTGACCTACTTGGACTTTTCTCCTCGTGCCAAGTGTCCGGTCATCCTTGACCCACTTGGACTTATCTTCACCGGGTCTCCGATCAACCTTGATCCACCTGGATTTCCCGTGTCAAGTATCCGGTCAATCCCTTTGACTTATTTGAGCTTCCCAACACCAGATGTCTGATCAAACTTGATCCATCTGGATTTCCTATGCCTGGCTTCACTCACCAGGACTTTCCTTCTGCCTAGCTTCACTCACTAGGACTTCTCATTTACCTGGCTTCACTCACCAGGACTTTCCATACTGCCTAGCTTCACTCACTAGGTCTTTCACCTGGCTTCACTCACCAGGACTTTGCATTTGCCTGACTTTACTCACCAGGACTTTCCATACTGCCTAGCTTCACTCACTAGGTCTTTCACCTGACTTCACTCACCAGGATTTTCTAGCTGCCCGGCTTCACTCACCGGGACTTTCACCTAGCTTCACTCACTAGAGTTTTTCCTTCTGCCCGGCTTCACTCACCAGGACTTTCAGTCTACCTAACCTCCCAGTTAGGACTTTCACCTGGCTTCACTCACCAGGATTTTCCAATCAAGTATCCAGTCAACCTTGACCTACTTGACTCTTCTTCAAAATCTCACCACATGAACAATTGCACCTGCAATCTCCATGTCTTATCTCCATGTATTATCAAACATCGAAACTCAAACATCAAGACTCGAGCTTGACCCAATTCAAGCTCAGTCAACCAGGTCAACCTTGACCTAGGGAATATTGCACCAACAATCTCCCCCTTTTTGATGTTTGACAATACCACTAGTAAGTTAGGCTAATCCCATAGCCTCAACTCCCTTCATACCAATATGAGAATAATGGTTTTCTTCATTCTCCTCCTTTTCTAGAGGGCAAATTCCCTCTTTAGGTAATGAAGGCCTAACTTAACCACACATTCTCCCCCTATTGGCACACATAAAAAACTCTCCCCCTGAAGAGTTATCCAACGTTGTTGACAACTTCACTCGTTGTTCACAACACAATAACGAAGGTCCCATACTCTTCATTATTCTAAACGCTCATTCTTGAGCATATACCACTTGATATATTCACACACGATTCAAATGAAGGTCTCATACCCTTCATTGTCATCAATTGCTCATCCGTGAGCAAACACCACATGAATAATGAAGATATGCACTCTCCATTATAGTCAAATGCCCAACCTTGAGCATTTTCGCTAAAGAAGGTTAACCACCTTCCAAGGTGTATGAAAAATAAATTTTCATGTCCTTAAAGAGTAACTCCCCCTAAAGACATGCACGTAACTTCTGTCATTGCACCAACAATGACTTGGAATCCCTAAACCTTTAGGAAATCCAAATTTAGAAGTTTTGAGGTTCAAAAATTCAATATTGAAACCAAACATCAACCTAAACCTCTACTTAGTCTTCCTTAACCGATCCATCCTTGTTTTCACCATGAAAACTCCCCCTAAATGTATACAAATGTGTTTTGAGGGGTTAGGAGTGGTTATCTAGACTAAAGGGGGTTCAAAATGCCGAAATCAGGCTTTCCCAGCCAAAATCAGCATCCCCAATCGATTGGAGTTGGGTCACAATCGATTGAACCCTACTGAATCGATCCACTGATTGATTCACACTGCATGGATCGATCGGCTGATCGATCCAGCGAGCTTCTGCTCACGAGAAAACTCCTCTCAATTGATCGCCCGATCGATTGAGGCACTTCAATCGATCGGGTGATCGATTGAAGCACTGAAAAACTGAAATTCAATTTCAGTGAATTTCAGAAACCCCTAGAAAATTCTATAAAATTTGAAAAATTATGAAAATTCATGTAGACATTCCTTAGGGCATATACTATCAAGGAAAAATAGTTTTATAAGAAAATACTTCATATTTTCCAAGATTGACACAAACTAGAAAACTTGTAAAAGCTTAATTAGTGTTTTCTTCTAGTTTGTGTTTAACTTTTCAATGATGAGTATTATCAAAAGATTGTCTTCACCAAGGTTTTCCAAAACATATTTGAAATCATTTTCAAAACCAATTTTCAACCATGTTCTTTGGGCTCAATGCACATGACTTGTACATTAGCTTTCCCAATGATTGGAAAACACATAACTATGTGTTTTGATGAACTTAAAATTCACAAGAATGCACTAAATCAACATTTTGAGTTTTGTTCATCATCCTAACATCTCACTTGTATTTAATGTGCACTAAAACACATACAAGTCACCTTATAGTTTTTTTATGAGATGTAGAGTTTGGTTTTGCCCTAATCTAGGGATCATGCATATCTACCTAGGCATTTTTATGTTATGAACATCCACCAAGGATGTTATTTGTTAATAAATGTCATTTGTCCTTAAATTGCAAGGAATTAAAATAATGCATGATATGTTATGGCATACATCAAAAAGAAATAATTTTAAAAAAAATCCTATAACTACATGATGTATGTATGACATGACATGATATTTTTATATTTTTTCATAATAAAATATGAATGCAAAAATAAACGTGATGTCATGACATATGATGGGAAAACAAAGCATGACAAATTAACATAAGTAAAATACCTAGAATAACTCTCTAAGTATCCGTAACCCTTAGCTAAATTAAAATTTAACCCTAGATTGCCCACTATTTCCCCAAGAAAATGCCAAAATTTCAACTTGGAATTTCTTTAGACTTGATTTCTTGTGCCAATTAAAATTATATCCAAATACTCAAATTTTTGGCACATCTTACTCTCTCCAAGAGTAAGCCTTTAATCCTTATCATTTTCAAAAGTTAACAATAACCTTGAAAATGCTCTTAGAGTGCCAACTTTATCATGATTGGGTTAACTACCCTTTCAATTTGGGTTGACACTCTCTCACCCATCTAAGGGGTAGAGAAAATTCTCCTAGGAACCCAAAACCTATTGGTGCTCCTTGGATGCTCTAGGTATTCACTAGGGATAACTTCCCTAGATACCTTCCTAGTGACCTTGTTAGGCTTCTTAGAAGCCTTGGTCACATTTTCTAGGTCAACTTTAGGGATTTCTTCCCTTGTGACCTTCTTTGTGACTTTCTTGGACTTCTCAGAAATCTTAGTCACTTTTGTTGTAAAAATACTCTTAGGAATAACCTTCCTAGTATTTTTGACTTGACCATTTGACCTAGACTCGATTCCATAGCTATATGGAACCCTATAGTAAGAAATTACATCCTTCTTAGTCTTTGGTTTGTATCCCAAACCTCTATGACCATTGGATGACCCTTGTTGTCCTAGACCCAGGTTTTGCTCATTTTGTCCTTTTAGGATATTTTTCATCCTTTTTAGGATCTTTTCTAATTTATCAAGTCTTGACCTCAAGACTTGATTTTCCACCATTAAGTCCTTAGTTTTTTATTTTTCATTAAATCCATGAGCATTTTTGTTTCTAGACACATAACTAAAATTCTTTGTTTTCTTGCCTAGATTTTCATTTACCTTCCTAGCCCTAGGTGTGGTAGTTTTAGCATGAAAAGCTACATGTTTTTCCTTAATGCTATCATGCTTCATATTTCTATGGTAAATAGCATTAAAATGATAAAAATTAGAATTATCATACTTCTTACCATTATTTAAGGGAGTAGGCTCAATAAATGATACCTTTCATTTTACCTTGGAGGCTCCCCCTTGAGTTTTGCTTCCTCCTTGAGCCTTGACCGCTCTCTTCCCCTTGGGACATTGACTCCGATAATGCCCCTTTTGATTGTAAGAGAAACACACAATGTGCTCCTTGCTCTTCTTTGTTTTGGGAGCGGTCTCTTTGGGCTTCACCTTGCCCTTTAGTGCCACTTAACCCTTCTTCTTGGCCAATTTGGGGCACTTGCTCTTGTAGTGACCATGTTCCCTACACTCAAAACATATAATATGATTTTTATGCTTAATTGAAACATTTATACCTTCATGTGTAGGGATGACATCTTCTCCTTTTGATCCGGATGTAGAAACTTCCTCTTGTTCCGATAGTGATGCTCCTCCAATAGATTTGACTCGACTTGTGGAGGTGGAAGCTTCTTCATTCTCTTCTTCTCTTGACCCGGATGTGGAGACTTCTCCTTATTCTTGATCCGGTGTCACCGAAGGTCGCTCCCCCTCAATCCTAGAAGTGGAGGCTTCTTCCTCCTCATCTTGTATATGGAACAAAGAGTATGCTCCCTCTTTGCCTTTTTCATTGTACTCCTTTGAAGATGAGGCTTCTTGAACTTCTTCATCTTCGGAAGTTGAGCATTTCTCAACTTCGGAGTCCTCTTCATTTTGATCCAATGAGTCACCCTCTTTGGATTCTTCTTGATTTGGTACAGTGGAGGGGATCTCATGAATCTTGGCCAATTTGCTCCATAGCTCTTTGGCATCTTCAAAATCTTCAATTTACTCCAAGATATTGCTCGGCAATAGATTGACCAAAATCTTGGTCACTTTGTCATTGGCCTCACATCTTTGGATTTGTTCTTGACTCCATTTGCTTTTCTTGAGGACCTTGCCCTTTGAACTTGTTGGAGCTTTGAAGCCTTCCATTAGAGCAAACCATTACTCTATCTCCATCATAAGAAAATTCTCGATCCTTGATTTCCAAGAATCGAAACTTGTAGAAACATATGGTGGAGGCACCCTTGTGTCGAATCCAAGACCATCTTGGAATTCCATTTGAAGTTGAGCTTGATGATGAAGTCTTTGACTTTATAGAATGTGCTCCAACTTCTACACCCTATAGCTTTGTTGCCCCTTCCGGTGATGATTCCGGTGAAGAGCGGCCTCGCTCTGATACCACTTGTTAGGACCAAATATGTAGCTAGAGGGGGGTGAATAGCTCGGCGCGCTCCTCGTGCTCTTCGTTGCTTGTTTCTTCAAAGATATGCAGCGGAAATACAAGAAACAACACATACAACGCTAACACAACGGATTTACTTGGTATCCACCTCAAGATGAGGTGACTAATCCAAGGATCCACATAGACGAGCACTCTCCACTATGAAAACACTCGTTTACGGTAACTACCGAAGGCGGAGAAGCCTTTACAAACTCACACAACAAACAAGAAGAGAAGAAGAAGCAAATACAAGTAAATCTTACAAGATTGTGTACAATAAGCCCTAGCTAGCTTCTTCCTCTTGCTTGGGATGCCTCTTGACCTTGGAAACGCTGCTCCGAGAAGCTTCAAGAACTAGCAGTGAGCTGTGGAGAAAACCCTAGAGGATCGCTGTGAAGATCGGAGTTGAACAGTGCAAGTGTTGGCAAAGAAAGAGCTCGACAACGGCTTTAATCGACGCCAATGGTCGAATCCCAATCGATCGGATTACTCCCAATGGATTGGGGAGGCTTTGGAACGATCGACCGATAGATCCAGAGTGCCTCTGTGCTCTCGGGAATTGCCTGGATCGATCACCTGATCGATCCAGGGCTTATCGCGCAGAATCGCGACTCCCAATCGATCGACCTATCGATTGGAGGCTCTGAATCGATCGGCCGATCGATCCAGAGCTATTCTGTGCGATCGTCACTCTCCCAATCGATCAACCGATCGATTGGGCATGAGCCAATCGATCGGTTGATCGATCCAACCCATGTGGACTTGCCCAATCAAGTCCAAGAGTCCCTAAAACCAATATCTGGTCAACCATGACCTGTTGGTACATCACGCCTAGCATCCGGTCATCTTTGACCTGCTAGGTCTCCCTCACCAAGTGTCCGGTCAATCCCTTTGACCTTCTTGGACTTTTCTCCTCGTGCTAAGTGTCTGGTCATCCTTGACCCACTTGGACTTATCTTCACCGGGTGTCCGATCAACCTTGATCCACCTGGATTTTCCGTGCCAAGTATCCGGTCAATCCCTTTGACCTACTTGGGCTTCCCAACACCAGATGTCTGATCAAACTTGATCCATCTGGATTTCCTGTGCCTAGCTTCACTCACCAGGACTTTCCTTCTGCCTAGCTTCACTCACTAGGACTTCTCATTTGCCTGGCTTCACTCACCAGGACTTTCCATACTGCCTAGCTTCACTTACTAGGTCTTTCACCTGGCTTCACTCACCAGGACTTCTCATTTTCCTGGCTTCACTCACCAGGACTTTCCATACTGCCTAGCTTCACTCACTAGAGTTTTTCCTTCTGCCCGGCTTCACTCACCAGGACTTTCAGTCTGCCTAACCTCCCAGTTAGGACTTTCACCTGGCTTCACTCACCAGGATTTTCCAGTCAAGTATCCAGTCAACCTTGACCTACTTGACTCTCCTTCAAAATCTCACCACATAAACAATTGCACCTGCAATCTCCATGTCTTGTCTCCATGTATTGTCAAACATCGAAACCTAAATATCAAGACTCGAGCTTGACCCAATTCAAGCTCAGTCAACCAGGTCAACCTTGACCTAGGGAATATTGCACCAACATGCCTAACCTGCTCCGAGTGGTCGGATTTTCTCAGCCCGGTCATATCTAGGCCTGATACTCTCAGTAGTTCAACTCCCGATCAACTCTTGAGCAATCCAAAAAAGAAGATGAAACTCTCACCACAACTCGTCCTTCTCATCAAGACTCGAGCCAGGGATTATACCTGATAGATCATCCCGAGATGCCCCTGATCATACCCGGGCGAGACAGAATGCGTTATGCGACAACAAGGTCAGGAAATCGTAATCGCTTGTCAGAGAATAACTGCTATATGTTAGGGAATATTCAATGGGCCGCGGTCATTTGCGAATGTAACCTTCCTCCAGCCCATGGGAGGGGGCCACGTATCACCAGACAGGTTTCAACACTCGACATTCCCTGACATCGGTCATATAAAACGGGAGGTTCTCTCCCTTGAGCATGCACACTCTCTCGCACATTCGCACTTATCTTCTACAGTTCTTTTTTTCCTTCGTATACTGTTCTTCCGGGGAAAAAGTACCTGACTTGAGCGTCGGAGAACCCGCGCTGGGGACTTTTTCCCTGGTGTCTAGTATGTAACGTTTTGTGTGCTTGTCTGAGTTTGCACAGAGCTTCAAATACTGAAGTATCGCCGGTTCAGTGACCGATGTTCGTCAGCGCCACGTGAGGGTTCGAATTCTTGGGCACGTATGATAAGGATGCCCTAGTCGCTCTCCATCAACCCTAGTAATAGCTCATCCGACTTTTGTTGACTCAGATTGTTCAGTGACCGTCGTTCTTCAGCGCCACGTGAGGATCCGTTTTCTTGGGCACGTATGATAAGGATGCTCTAATCGTCTCTCCATCAACCCTAATAATAGCTCATCTTACTTTTGTTGACTCAGATTGTGAACAGTATTACTTACACCTCCATATAAAATGGAACGAAGTATTTATCTGAATAGCATAATAAATACAAGCCTGAATCAAGATGAACAAACAGTAATGTTGGCCGTCAATGCGGATCGCCAGTGGCAGCTAGTACAGGCTGCAGGTGGAAGCTGGTCGCTGCGGAGATCCATCGCGGAGCGTCAGCTCGGGCACGACGAGATTAATTGACAAGGGCCCAGTGGGATCAGGAAAGAGTAATTACTCGATGAGATGCGTAAACGGACTGAGCGACCCCTGTCGACGTACTCATCGATTTAACACCGAGCAACAAGAAAGTGCAGTTACGTTTTGTTCCCCGTGGTCAAAGCCCCACCAAATAATGCCCGTGCATATGGCTCCTGCCAGGGCCTGCCAGTCCGAGTGTGACCCAGGTAACATGGCGGAGAGGAAGAAATTGTGCACGCGTGGGGACATGCCGCGCGTGGCTGCAGTGCAGATCAAAATAGAAGAGAAGAGGGAAGAAGCAAGCTAAGCAAATCCACGAGCGATGTGACATCTACGGATACGCCTGTCATCGATCGTCAACTCGCATTTATAACTCACGAAGAAAAAAGAGGTGGGCACTATTAAAGCTTAATGCCCCTGCTATCCTGTCACCCGAAAAAAAAAAACACACGAAATAAAAGAAGCTAAATTATTGTGGTTAGAGTGGAACTACTACTGCAGTTCAAAATTTAGACGGTGCCAATATTAATTATGCTCCGACTTGTTCGTAGGCCAGGCAGTCCACAACCCACGCTCATGCATGGAAATTTCTAAGGTCAGCAACACAAAAGCATGAAGCCCTGCCAGTCCGATCCTTGCTAGCTAGCTCCTCACAGCTGCGTCACCTCCCCACTTTGCTGTTGCCATTTTCGACCCTTCCAAGTACTCTACTCTACTCTGCTTCATGATCAATGGATTTCCATGAAACATCAATTAATTAACTAACCCCAATGCAATGCCATGCCTTTTTCAACACTAGGAACAGCAGAGAAATCAATTGCACCGGGACTCTTCATCTCGTAGCGTGTTGGCGCCAAACCTCGTCCCCAGTTCGCCTGTCGTTTCCCACGTGGAGTGGCACCTCGATGTCTCCCTCCCTCCCGACCCCTGAAGAAGAAAAGCAACCAATCCAGCAAAATATTCTGCGCATCAAATGACGCACGTATTATCAATAGTTAGATCAAGACCCACACATCATTGACGATCGAGCGAGCGAGCGAGCGAGCGAGAGAATCTTTCGTGTTTTTTTTTGAAAAAAAAAAAAGACCACATGCATGCTCGCTGAGAGATCATCGTATCATCGGTGAGGAGACATTGCGATGCGTACCGATCGAAAGGCCTTTAATTTGCCCTCGCAATTTCAAGGATTCCCGCTGTCGGCCTCCCACGTCCGTCCTGCCTCGCGTCGCCATCACCCGTCACACACTCAAGTTTCCATGCAGACAGCTAGCTCCTTTTCTTGCATGATTCATCCTTTCCTTCTTCGGTCTTTTCTTGCATGTGTTAATTAATTCTCAGGATGAACTTGTGAGTTCTGACCCTACAATAACAGAGATTTTTGTTATCCTATACAATAGAATTGAAGAAGTGGTTTAATTAAAAAGTGAAAAATGATGCCCAGTTCGATATGCGTACAGATATATCCTCACTCAGAGGTCTCTAGAGTTCATAATTAGTATTTATTTCTGCTATATATATATGTTCATTCTAGGAAATTAGTTTTTTTTTTTACCTTTGTTAGCATCAGTATCTGTGATTCATCTTCTCAAGAGAGATGAATTGGTTCAGCTGCAGAATTCTTATCCATCATGAATGTAAAGAACACCACGATCCTCTCTTAAGCATTTGCAGAGAGAGTTTCTTATTTGTCTCCGGGAAAAAGAGAGAAGACGTTAAAGAAAAAGAAAGTTTGTGCATAAATCAACACTAAAACAACAGAAACTACGAGATTCTTCGTCAAAGAGAAAGAAAAAAACTTTTCAGGTTAACAATGAAAGGATCATCATCAAGTAATTAAAGCAGTTGATTCTGCTTCATAATATAAAAAAGCTGTAAAGTTCCAGGAGTAGTCATGAATCGTTTAATGCCAAGGGAGAAAAGTTTATCTACAAATATCAAATATCGATTACACCTACAGTAAAATGAACGAGAGCATTAAAAAGAAATTAAAGTAATACAGAAAATCATGCAAACTGGAGTTGGCTTTAAAGGAAACAAAATAAACTAAACTAAAACACTTCTCATATCAACAAAAACCATATATCAGCAAAGAAAAACAAAATCAGCAACAACATACTCCTCGAAAGATGATCTGTTGCATGATATACACGAGCTAGCTGTGGCTTCAGGAGACCTAAATTCCAGAGCTAAAGTGTATAAACATATATCAAATACTACACCACATCTATATATCTTCCCTCTTCACTAGCTCTAAATTTAAATGGACTCATCTTATGCTGTCAAAGATCTTCTTCACTTTCACTCCAGCAAATTAGCATCATGATACATCTCCGAAGAATGTAGAACTTCGCCCTCTGTTCTTTCACTAGCAATCGGCACCGGCAGGTGAAAGTTGGGCACTGCAGCTTCTTCTCCCTCTTTGCCATTGCCATTGTCATTGCCATGGATCTCTTCCCAGTTGTAGTCTTGTACAAGGAAAAAAGAAGAGATGGTGGCTTAATTAGACAAGCTTCTGGCTGTGGCTTGCACTTGGATTCGAGATCTCATTCGCAATGGGTTGAGAGCTTTATAGATAGCAACAGACAGAAGTGGCAACCCCCATCACTTAGGGGGTCAAAGACAGTGATTTGTTGGCAGATGACATGGTGGTAATTATTAGATTGTAGATTTGTAGCCGCTCCTTAATCTGATTAATTAGGCATTAATTAACAAAATGATTTGAGGGATGAGTACTTGAAAGACAGATGGGATTCATAATGCCCATCGAAGAAGTCACTTCTGACTCACTGAAACAATTAAGGAAAGCCTGCACTGCTACTCCTTTCTTTTTTTTGATAAACATTTTACTTCCCACTCTCTAAATTGAAATTCTAATATATCATATGAATTCGAACAAAAATCACGTACAAAATCGAGTAATATCCATATTGATTAGGGATGATAAAAATAAATCCGACTCAATGATATGATTGAGTCGATTAAAAAAATATCAAATTCAGATTAGAGATTTTTAAATCGAGTTCAAATTGAGGTATTTTCAGATTGTGTTAGGATCGGATCGGTTTTGATACTGATAAAGTATTGAAATAAAAGTAATTAAACAAAATTATATGAAAATAATAAAAATAATCATTTTTAATCGGGTTATTTAGGATTGGTCGGGATAACCATGTTCGGATTTAGAGATTTTATACTCGGATTGAGAATTTTTTAGAAAATCTTTATTTCAATTTAATAAACATATCTAATCCATCTAAATTGACATCCCTAATATTTATAATAAATATTAAATTAACGGTAAATTAAAGAAAAATACCTAATCATAATATTAACTTTACATGTAATCCCCATGTCTAAAAAACTTTGTTTTCACTTCTTGCATTCAAAGTTTTATTTGCTTCAACTCCCTCATGCAAATATCATTATCTAATTGTTCCTCAGATTTTTTAGGTACAAGAAGTCCAAAAATGAATATAATTCTTCTTTAATTCATCACTTTAAACTAGAATCGAGTATATATTTTAGCAAAATTGTCCCTCATATTTTTTAGGTACAAAATATCTAAAAATGGGTATAATTCTTGTTAAATTCAGTACGTTAAACTATAATCAAGTATATTTTCTATCAAATTGAGCACGACTTTCTAATTGACCCTCAGATTTTTTAGGTATAAAAAAAATCAAAAAATGAGTATAATTACTCTTAAATTCAACATTTTAAACTAGAATCGAGTATATTTTCTATCAAAATTACCTCTCATATTTTTTAAGTACAAAAAGTCCAAAAATGGATATAATTTTTGTTAAATTCAACACTGTAAACTAGAATCGAGTATATTTTCTATCAAATTGAGTACAACTTTTTTCCTACTTAATATAATTCCTCTAAATTCAACATCATTTAAAGAAAATCTAGTATATTTTTTTTTATCCAATTTAGCACTATTTAAAGAAAATCTAGTATATTTTCAATCCAATTTAGCACTATTTTAAAAAAATCTAGTATATTTTACATCATTTAAAGAAAATCTAGTACATTTTTCATCCAATTTAGCATTATTTAAAGAAAATATACTATATTCTAATTTAATGTGCTGAATTTAAGAAGAATTATACTTATTTTTAGACTTTTTATACCTAAAAATATCAGGAGTAATTAGGTAAATTAATGCCCATTATATTTAATTGAATAATAAAAATAACAATTTTTATCGATAAAGATTGTATGCAAAATTTTATTTCTAATTAGGGACATCATACAAATTTTCCCATAAAATTAAACAAAATAGATGAATCTTTTATAGGATTCAAGGGATTTAAGGTGATGGGACCATACTCTTCTTATCAATGGAAAGTTGTGACATCTCGAATTCAACGATCCATGAAATATGAACAATACATGTCAATTTCTAATTGGTCTTAAGGAGACTCCAAAATAGGTCTAATCATATTTGCTAACTTTATTCTAAACTACAACAAAAAATCATGATCAACTTAATAATTTCAAAAGAAATTTATATATCATATTTACAAACACCAAATGCTAAACAATAATAGTAAATGATGATATTTTTATTTCAAAGTGTCCAATAAATAGATAAAACCCCATGAATATTTTAAACTTTAAGTATTTACATTAATCAAAATAAAATGTTTGTCTTTATTATCAAATATAGAACAATAAAATAAATACAGACTCTTACTAAATGAATTCTTTTTCTATAAGAACTCCCATATTTATAATATGCACATGAAACATCTTAGACGCTAAGACTTTGGTGAGTGATTGACAAATATGGAATCTGTGTTGATGTGCTCCTTCAAGACCTGACGACTTTGTGATGAAGTTTCGTAGCCAAATCCCATGATTAGATATTTCATAGAATGCCACCAATTTTACCTCCATAGTAGAAGTGGCTAATACCATCTGCTTGACTCCCTTCCAAGATATAGCCCCTCTAGTAAGCATGAAAACATAGCTCGAAGTGGACCTCCTGTTATCCAAGCATCGAGCAAAATCAAAGCAGCTCTGGAAAGTATAATAGTCATGTCTTTTGGCACGACCATGGTATGAAGCAATTCGAATGGAGAAGCATAGTCAAGCTAATTAGCACGGCCACCTCTTGATTTGGCTTTGGATACTTGGCATGGCCATGCCTTTTGGCACGACATGACCTTGCTTCAACTTTGAAAATCTGGCACGACCATGTGAAACCACATGACCTAGACTTGCTTATGCTCTAGTAGAGTGGCACAGACATACCCCTTTGGCATTGCTAGGGCTTGCTTGCCCATGGTGTAGAGCCATGATCATGTGAAACCACATGACCAAGTTATGCTCTTCTTCCTAGATCACTCTGAAGCACGTCTCAACTCCATTTTCACTCTAGAAATGCATCCTATCATCAGCAAAGCAAACAAAGAGTAGATCTCTGACAAAGATAATAATTATGTTAACAATATGATAAGGAGGAGTGAACTAGAATATAACATACTCAAAGAAAATAAGTGAATGTGCGTCAAAGCGTGAATAAAAGTATATATAGTCTACGCACATCACACCCTTAGATTGAACATTTGCTTGTCTTCAAGCAAAATACAACAATCTAGATTCATGTGCTTATATAATGCATCACAATCTTTAGTGTATCAATCCAACTCAGTCAACTAGTTTCATTGGTGAGCATGATCATAGAGTAATCTAAGTGTGACATAACTATAAGTTCTTATGCACGGTGCGATAAGTGACCTAAGCTCTACAAGTTTCAATCCCTAATCATAGCTAAATCATCATCCAACTGAATTCCTTGTGTTCTTGACGATAGACACTTACCTATCATACGCTTGGTTCATATTTCTTAATCTACCCAAGGTCTTAAAGGTGTGCTCGATATAAAGAGAAACACAATATTTATTTCCCTAGTAACCTAACTCAGTCTTAAAGGGGTAACTTAGTAGTTTCCACTTGCAAAATTATTTTTTATATCCCTTATTTCTTTTTTTTCTCAAAATGATTGCATTGTGCAACACTTGAAATTTATTCTTTTTTTGTGCTTGAGATGTAGCACTAACAAATATAGGGATATTTTAATTTTTCCTAACAAGCTTATATGATACAAGCATCATCTAGTAACAAAAATGCAGTCTAAGAAATCACTATGGAAATGCAAGTACTATACAAGTTGGATGAATCATGACTATTCTAGAGTTATCTACCATTTAAATTTAGGCAAAGTGAATAATTCTCACTTCGTACTACTAGAAATAGAGAAAAGAGAAGTTCACCAAATATACTAGCTGTCACGCCCCGAGGTAAGGTTGTTCGACGAAAATCGGATAGAACCTCTCCTGTAACAGTGGCAATTGAAACCTGTATACTATGCCACAAGGTTACTCACAAGATATCAACAACCCATACGGTTGGAAACAATATAATACAACCCACACGGTTGGAAACAAATACAACAGAATATAAGAATAATACACAGCCTACACGGCTAGTACAAACATAGACCACGCAAGATATTGTTAGGATCCTTCGTACTCGGCTAGAGAGGGGGGGTGTGAATAGCCGCCCCAAATCGATCGCGTTTCTTCCTACGATTAGGTTAGCGCAGCGGAAAATACAACAAAGAAACGAAAGAGAAGAAAATCAAACCTTAACACAGCGATGTACGAGGTTCGGAGATGATACTCCTACTCCTCGGCGTGTCCGTAAGGTGGACGAGCCCTATCAATCCGTCGGTGGATGAGTCCCCGGAGAACCGGCTAATATCAACTCCTTGTGGGTGGAGAAACCTCGCCACAATCACTTGCAACAGCAAGCTAAGAGTACAAGAGAATAGCAAGAACAAAATGAATGTAAAACAAACAAGCTTGCCTCCTCGTCGACTGAGGTCCCGGATGAAGTAGCAACTCCACGGACAGATGCAACAGCAAGCCAGTCGAGAAAACTGTCGGGGAAGCTCACGCGAAGCTTCAGCAGTTGAGCTCAGCAAAGCTCGGAGCACCGGAAGAAGCAGAAGAACTCGAAGGAGAAGAGGCACGCGAAGCCTCATTTATACCGCGAAGGAGAAAGCGAAGAAACTAGCCGTTGCGTCGCAACGGTTAGAACCCGATCGGTCTACGGACCGATCAGATCGGCCGATCGGTCCCGATCACCGCTGCGTACGTAGCCCATCGATGCGTGGACCGATCAGACCGGATCGGTCCACGCACCGATCCCAACTCGCCGTGCTTCGCGACATCGTCTCTGATCGGTCCCGCATCGATCAGACTGATCGGTCCGTGGACCGATCACCGCCTTCTTTCGCCTCTTGCTGATCGGTCACCGATCGATCAAGAATCAACAGAGCTTCGATATCGATCGGTCACCGCACCGATCGAGCAAACATAGACACCGATCGGTCCGGTGACCGATCCAGAGCTTGGTTTTTGCCCAAACCAAGTCCCAAGACTTCCAAACCAATATCCGGTCAACCTTGACCTATTGGTTCATCATGCTTAGCATCTGGTCACTCCCTTGACCTGCTAAGACTCCCCACCAAGTGTCCGGTCAATCCCTTTGACCTACTTGGACTTTCCAACACCAGAAGTCCGATCATCCCTGATCCATCTGGATTTTCCAACACCAGAAGTCCGATCATCCCTGATCCATCTGGATTTTCCCTTGCCTGGTTTCACTCACCAGGACTTTCCACAGGACTTTCCCACTGCCTGGCTTCACTCACCAGGACTTTCCACACTGCCTAACATCCCAGTTAGGACTTTCTCATTGCCTAACATCCCAGTTAGGACTTTTCCACTGCCTGGCTTTACTCACCAGGACTTTCCACACTGCCTAACATCCCAGTTAGGACTTTCTCATTGCCTAACATCCCAGTTAGGACTTTTCCACTGCCTGGCTTTACTCACCAGGACTTTCCGACTACCTAACATCCCAGTTAGGACTTTTCCTCGTGCCAAGCTCCTTGCTTGGACTTCTCCGTGCCAAGCTCCCTGCTTGGACTTTTCCAGTGCCAAGTCTCCATACTTGGACTTTTCCCGTGCCAAGTCTCCATACTTGGACTTTTCGCGTGCCAAGCTCCCTGCTTGGACTTTTCCAGTGCCAAGTCTCCATACTTGGACTTTTCCAAAATCAGGTCAACTAGGTCAACCTTGACCTACGGTTGCACCAATAATCTCCCAAACATCTATTCTTGTCCCATATCAAGAATAGAATTCTCTCACGAGTGTCAAACATCAACATGCAACTTAACTAGGTCAACCTTGACCTAAGGTTGCACCGACAATCTTCCCAAGTCAAACATCAAAATACAACTCGAGTCAAGTCACCTCGAGTCGGGTCAACCAGGTCAACCTTGACCTAAGGTTGCACCAACAATCTCCCCCTTTTTGATGTTTGACAAAACTCATAATCAAGTTAGGTTAACCCGATAACCTAACTTAGGTTTTCCAACCATCTTCCAATGTCCAATGTTCTTTCCTTGAACATTCTCTGGACATTCTCCCCTTAGGTTAACCCGATAACCTAACTTGGATTCTCCAATAATTCTCCCCCTTTTTGACACACATCAAAAAGAATTCCAATGTTCTTCCTTGAACATTCCTTGACATTCTTCCCCTAGCTTAGGTTAACCCGATAACCTAACTTGGGTTCTCCAATAATTCTCCAATGAACACTCTCCCCTTTTTGACACACATCAAAAAGAAAAGGAGAGTATCAAGGTCAAGAGTTTCTTCCTAATGAAAGTCCCATACCTTTCATTGAAACTCTTAATTTCCCCCTTGATACTAAACTCAACAATCAACTTAGTGATAACCCCATATCACTAATCCTCAAGAGTCTTAAGGAGTAAAAACTCCTCCTAAAAGTCAACTCCCCCTTGACAATTAGGTAAAACTCCCCCTAAAGGTCAACTCCCCCTTGACCATTGCACCAACAATGTCTTGGAGAGTTTCAAACCCTTAGAAACCTAAACCACAAACTTTCACAGCTGGAATTTCAGATATACAGTTGAAATTCAGCTTTTGGCATGCCCTGATCGGTCACCAGACCGATCAGGATCCCATTGGATCGGTCCCCAGACCGATCCACATTCACTGGGATCGGACTGCCTCTTACTGGATCGGTCTCCGGACCGATCCACACTTCCCTGGATCGGTCCAGTGACCGATCCACTCCTTTCTGGATCGGTCCAGTGACCGATCCAAGATCCCTTATCAGAATTCCTGAATTTTTACCCGAAATTCAGAAACCCATAAACAATTCTAGAAAATTTCAAAAATTATGAAACTTTGAGGATACACTCCTCATAACATATACTATCAAGGAAAAATAGTTTTCTATGAAAATAACTTCCATTTTTCAATCTTGATACAAAGTTCAAAAACTTTGAAATAGTTCAAGTTTAACTCAACTTTGTATCACAATGTTCAATGATGAATGCTATCACTAGGAAAGCTTCATCAAGGTTTTTCAAATCAATTTTAAAATGCTTTTAAAACCATTTGAATTTAGGACCATAATCTTAGGGCTAGATGTACATGACTTGTACACAAGCTTTCCCTATGATCCTCCATTTCTTGAATTAGGGTCATCTAGGTACAATGACTATGCACCTTGATCCTAACTCATGATCCTAATATCTCACACACATCTAAGGTGCATCAAACCACATTCAAGTCAATTTGATGTGAGATATGGGTTAAGGTCAACTTAGGCTAAGGTCTCATGCATTTTCTAAACTACACTTTGATCTCAATACCAAAATGTGTTTTTATCCTTAAATCAATTCAATTGATTATTAATGCAAGAGATGATGACATGGCATAAAGTTTGAGACTAAACTAACACATGACATATAGATAACCTAATCATTATCATGACATTTCAAATGATAATTAAATTAAATATGATGTCATGGCATGACATATGGCAACCAATCATGGCAAGTTAGCACAAATAAAATATCTAAATTCCCTATTTAAGTATCCTTAATCACTTAGCTAACTTAAATTCTAATCCTAGATTGCCCAAAGTGCTCCAAGAAAATGTCAAACCCCAAGTTGGCATTTCTTGATCTCTTGTTTGATTTATACCATTTAAAATTCTACAAGAGTAGCACTTCTAAGTTAAGGCCCGGATTGCCTTGATTACCTAAGAGAATATCAAAATCCCAATTTGATATTTCTCTAGGTTTTTCAAAATTGTGTCAATTTAAAGTAAGATTAATATATTCTCACTTTGGCACAACTTACTCTTCCAAGGAGTGAATGACAAAGATTATTCCATTTCATTTTCAAAGGTTCCCAAACACCTTGAAAATGCTCCTTGAGTGTCAATTTCCTCAAAGTTGGGTTAACTACCCTTCTTATTGGAGTTGACACTCTCTAACCCATCTATGGGGTAGAGAAGATGCTCCTAGGAACCCAATACCTATTAGAGCTCATTGGGTTCACTAAATATTCACTAGGGATAACTTCCCTAGCAACCCTCCTAATGACCCTCTTAGGCTTTGAAGCCTTGGTCATTTGGGTCTCATCAAGGTCAACTATAGGGGTGACTCCCCTTGTAACCTTGGTAATGGTCTTCCTAGCCCTAGGTTTTGTTCCATAATCGAATGGAACATTGTGATAAGTGGGCTTGACCATTTGGAACTTAGGTTTGTGACCCAAACCCTTTTTGTCCTTGGACATTGGTTTTTGACCCTTAAACCCTAGAGATGACTTCTCCATGTTTTTAAGAGCCTTTTCTAAATTATCAAGTCTTGACCTCAAGACTTGATTCTCCTTCTCTAGTACCTCAATTTTTGATTTGTCATTTTTCTTTGAGGCATTCCTAGGCATGTGTCTAGTTGATTTGGGATTCCTACCTAGGTTCTCCTTAACCTTAGATGAGGTAATTCTAGGGTTGGCTTTCCTAGTGTTATCCTTATCTAGGCTCACATGTTTGGCACCTAAGCATGTGTATCGATTTCTAATGTTATCATGCTTATCATTATTGACTAGTACAATAAAATTTCTAGCATGCATCTTACTAGCATTGCACGAATGAGACTTAAATGATACCTTAGGGTTTGCCTTAGCTCCCCCTATAGAAGTGCTCGGTCTCTTGCCCTTGTGAGGTTGCCTCCCCCTCGGACAATGACTCCGATAATGTCCCCTTCGCTTGCATTGGAAGCATACCACGTGCTCCTTGCCTTTGCGTGTCGGGACTCCGGCTCCCTTGACTTTTGGTGCCGGTGGAGTCTTCCTAACCCTCCTTGGACACTTACTCTTGTAGTGCCCATGTTTCCTACACTCAAAACACATTATGTGTAATTTGCTTGAAATCACAGTGTTTGAGTTACCTAGGGTTGTGGATGGAGATGAGCTTTCTTCTTCAACCCTTCCGGAGGTGGAAACTTCTTCTTCTTGCTCCGAACTTGAGCAAGAGGAACTCTCCTCCTCTTCTTCCTTGGATGTTGAGTAGCCCTCAACTCCCAATTTGCTCCCTCCATGATGTGAGCTACTTGGCTCACTAGGCTCCTCTTCATGGCTTGAAGTGAAGCTCTCCTCATGGTACTTGGCCAAGTTATCCCACAATTCCTTGGCATCG
Source organism: Zingiber officinale (assembly GCF_018446385.1). Taxonomy (NCBI): domain Eukaryota; kingdom Viridiplantae; phylum Streptophyta; class Magnoliopsida; order Zingiberales; family Zingiberaceae; genus Zingiber; species Zingiber officinale. Next base: position 77,569,206 of record NC_055996.1, on the reverse strand, counting down.
TTGTATCTACCTATCTTATGCAAGATATCACTAGGTAATGAAAATTCAAGAATTTTCGTTACCTCGTCGTTGATTGTGGATTGGTGGATTTGCTCTTTCGTCCACTCCTTCTTCTTGATAGGTTTTCCTTCCTCATCCATCGGTGGGGAAAACCCTTCTTGTACACAAAACCAATTTAACATATTAGTCCTAAGAAAATACATCATCCTTACCTTCCAATATGTGAAGTTGTCGTGAGACTCGTAGAAGGGTTGAATCGTGACATCTTCTCCATAGAGATCCATCTCTAGCCCGTGCTCCCCCGGGTGTTGATCCGTCGAAGAGCGGCCTCGCTCTGATACCACTTGTTAGGATCCTTCATACGGCGGCTAGAAAGGGGGGGTGTGAATAGCCGACCCCAAATTCGCGTTTCTTCCTACGAATTAGGTTAGCGCAGTGGAAATACAACAAAGAAACGAAAGAGAAGAAAATCAAACCTTAACACAGCGATGTACGAGGTTCGGAGATGATACTCCTACTCCTCGGCGTGTCCGTAAGGTGGACGAGCCCTATCAATCCGTCGGTGGATGAGTCCCCGGAGAACCGGCTAATATCAACTCCTTGTGGGTGGAGAAACCTCGCCACAATCACTTACAACAGCAAGCTAAGAGTACAAGAGAATAGCAAGAACAAAATGAATGTAAAACAAACAAGCTTGCCTCCTCGTCGACTGAGGTCCCGGATGAAGTAGCAACTCCACGGACAGATGCAACAGCAAGCCAGTCGAGAAAACTGTCGGGGAAGCTCACGCGAAGCTTCAGCAGCAGTTGAGCTCAGCAAAGCTCGGAGCACCAGAAGAAGCAGAAGCTTCAGGCAGGAGAGAACTTCCAGAAGGAAGAAGAAGTCGCCCTGTAGAAGCCCTCAGCCCCTTTATACCTGCGAAGGAGAAACAGCGAAGAAACTAGCCGTTGCGTCGCAACGGCTAGAACCCGATCGGTCTACGGACCGATCAGACTGGCTGATCGGTCCCCGCATCGACCGTCGCACGAGCCTCATCGCGATCGATCGTGGACCGATCAGATACCTGGATCGGTCCACGCACCGATCCCAACTCCGCCGTGCTTCCGCGACATCGTCTCCGATCGGTCCCCGACCGATCAGATGGCCTCGATCGGTGGACCGATCACCGCTTCTTTTCGCCTCGCTTGCGATCGGTCACCGATCGATCAAGAATCGAACAGAGATATCGATCGGTCACCGCACCGATCGAGCAAACATAGACACCGATCGGTCGGTGACCGATCCGAGCTTGGTTTTTGCCCAAACCAAGTCCCAAGACTTCAAACCAATATCCGTCAACCTTGACCTATTGGTTCATCATGCTTAGCATCCGTCACCCTTGACCTGCTAAGACTCCCCACCAAGTGTCCGGTCAATCCCTTTGACCTACTTGGACTTTCCAACACCAGAAGTCCGATCATCCCTGATCCATCTGGATTTTCCAACACCAGAAGTCCGATCATCCCTGATCCATCTGGATTTTCCCTTGCCTGGTTTCACTCACCAGGACTTTCCAACTGCCTAACATCCCAGTTAGGACTTTCCCACTGCCTGGCTTCACTCACCAGGACTTTCCACACTGCCTAACATCCCAGTTAGGACTTTCTCATTGCCTAACATCCCAGTTAGGACTTTTCCACTGCCTGGCTTTACTCACCAGGACTTTCCACACTGCCTAACATCCCAGTTAGGACTTTCTCATTGCCTAACATCCCAGTTAGGACTTTTCCACTGCCTGGCTTTACTCACCAGGACTTTCCGACTACCTAACATCCCAGTTAGGACTTTTCCTCGTGCCAAGCTCCTTGCTTGGACTTCTCCGTGCCAAGTCTCCATACTTGGACTTTTCCAGTGCCAAGTCTCCATACTTGGACTTTTCCCGTGCCAAGTCTCCATACTTGGACTTTTCGCGTGCCAAGCTCCCTGCTTGGACTTTTCCAGTGCCAAGTCTCCATACTTGGACTTTTCCAAAATCAGGTCAACCAGGTCAACCTTGACCTACGGTTGCACCAATAATCTCCCAAACATCTATTCTTGTCCCATATCAAGAATAGAATTCTCTCACGAGTGTCAAACATCAACATGCAACTTAACTAGGTCAACCTTGACCTAAGGTTGCACCGACAATCTTCCCAAGTCAAACATCAAAATACAACTCGAGTCAAGTCACCTCGAGTCGGGTCAACCAGGTCAACCTTGACCTAAGGTTGCACCAACAGATATTACACCGATTGCATGCCGGCATGACTTACACAACCACAACACATAACCAAAATAAGGTAACCATAAGGCTAAAATCCAAAAGCAAGATGAATCACTACACACCAAGTTCGAAAAACAAAGTAAGAATAACACAGTATGAAATAATCGGGAAAATGGATCTCAGATGTAACGTGGGATTGACAGTTAGGATCCTCCAAGTAACTCTCTACCTGTTATCTGGCAAAAGAAAAATCAGTAAAAGGGATAGTGAGTCCAGATAACTCAGCGGGTGATAGACAAATGGTAGTGCGTGCGTGGACAAATATGTAAGACTATTAAAGATATACAGTCTTAGTAGGGAAATAAGAACATGATCATATATGATATGATAAACACCGATACCAGTACCAGTTAAACACACATGGTATAACGATTAGTAAATCTCTAAGGATCGACAATAGATTTGCTCATAACACCTGAGCAATATATAAGACAGTATATCCATATATGATAATTACACATGTATGAATCATGACAAGATCTAGAATATATGAAACATGCGCCTACAACATAAGCAGCATGAGTACCGCAAAGCCTAAGCATATGCTAGTACATATGATCATAATAGATCATTGAATGTGAGAGCAACGCTCCATCACAAGAATATATCATATCTGGGAGCAACGCTCCACTATAATCAATCCATCATATGTGGGAGCAGCGCTCCACCACAAGTAATCTATCATATGTGAGAGCAACGCTCCACCACCAACAATCCATTATATGTAGGAGCAATGCTCCACTACAAGCAATCCATCATACGTGGGACCAACGCTCCACCCTAAGCAATATAAATGACCAAGATATCTAGCTATCTAGCTAGGGATTGTATGAGATCACTCTATTATAGATCATTATGAATAATCTAAAATGTCAGGGTCCTTGTCTGTACGAGATCACTCTGCCACAACTCACTTTGTACTACTAGAGATAGAGAAAAGAGAAGCTCACCAAACATACTAGTAGTGTCTCTCACAACAACATGAATCAAGAAATAAATGTGCTAACAATTTTACTATTGGACAAGTCAATAGTAAAGTCAAGATTGATGTTCTCAAAATACCACAAAAATAACAAGCAAGACAATCAAAACAACTGAGAAATAAAGCAACTGAAGAAAAATTGTACTCAACTGAAAACTAGCATGAAAATAAACAAAATCTAACTGAAATGAACTAAAATGCAAGGAAAATAAGACTATGTACAACTCAACCAAACTTACCTTTCATCATCATGATGAAATTAATATAGTGGAGGAAGTGGAAAATCAGGGAATTTTGGAAGAGGAGGAAAAATTTCAATAAACCACCTTTCCTATTACTTAAAAATCTATGATATTTATACATGGTGTTGATTTCAATGTGAATTTGTCGCATAAATCCCCTGAAATTCTCATTTAACTTCATTTCCTCCCTTTGAGCATCTATAAAATTAGATATTTTCTTAAACAGTTCCTTCTCGCTCCTAAAGCACTCTCACAAATATTGAAATTGTTCATCCGATAAATATTTGTATTTTTTCAATAGATCATTATGTAAAACATGGTCATGATGAAGGGTGTCTAAAATAGGGTAAACTTATGGAAATTAAATTTAGCAAGGTCTCGACTACTTGATTAAGGAATATCTTTGGAAGTTAGTATAAGAGAGAAGATAGGTTTCTTATTGGTAATAGATAAAAGTCAATTATCTTTAATATGAATGATGGTTAAATCAGGATTTGACAATTGGAAAGAAAAATTAATTTTCAAAATAAGACAATGGTCATAACCATCCCGTTGTAACATACGAATTGCCAAATATATGTTTAAATCAATTCTTGGGGATATTATCAACCATTTCTAAACCATCGAGATCATAACTAGTATCACTCTAATCTGAGTAAGCAATCCTCCTAGAACAATGGGGCTGGTAGAGGGAAATTTTCCTAACTTTACAAGGTGTTTCAGAAAATGATATCCCGAGTTAATTGGAGCATCTTCCATCATTGCCCACAAATAATATAATTCAGAAAACCTCATTATTCCTTCACTATCATCACGTCCAAATATCGTATTTCTCTTAATTAATTGAAGATAACAAAAAATTAGATTAGTGATACTAGTAACCTTAGATGAATATGGATCGAAAATAGATTGACCACTAATTGACCCCCATATATTTGTATTATCAAATATAGAGAGTATTATTTGTGTTCTGTCACATGGAAATTCAAAGCATGTATTTAAATCATCAAGGGTCCATTCATAGTCATCATTGAACAAAAGGAATACAACTTTCCCTCCCCTTTGAGCGTTATGGTTATTAATGGAGCTTAAGATTTCAAAAACTATTCTAGAGTATGTTAGATATTTCATGCTCATAAAGTTATTCCATCCTATTCTCTCAAATAGCCAATCAATGTCATCTTTGAAACCTAGAACATCTAAGGTTTCATAGTCTACAAATTTAGTACACAAGATGGAATGCTTCAACAATGAATCATATCGACACTTTTGATTATCAATATTAAATATAATACAAAAGTTGTTAGACATACCCTTGAAGCTTGCATTTGATTATCCCAAAGAATCAATCTTCTCTTTGCCTTTACTTGTGGAATTGTCTTCTTTCATGGAGCTATATATCTTCTTTAGCCAATTCAACATCATGGACGACATAAAGCTGAGCCTAAAGAGAGATGAGAACTCTAGAGAGAGAAGGAGAAGTGTATGGTAAAAGTTAAAGAAGAAAAATAGAGGACTTGTGGAAGAAGAAGAAGTGAGAAATGGGTGTGGGGGGAGGGTTTGGCAATGGCACAACCGTGTGAAATAACCAATGACCGTGCCCTAACCAGGAGTGAATTGGGCTTGGGCCGTGTGTCACTAGGTGGCATAGCCGTGTGAAATCACATGGCCACCCCCGTGTTAGCCTTGGGTGAGCTCACATGATCATGTGAAATAACACGGATGTGCCATGTTAGCCTCAGGTTATGTAAAATACCGAAAAAATGGTGAATCATGATAAGAATTTTTTTTGGAATTTCTGGGAATTTTTCTAGAATTTTTCGGAGCTCGTATGGATGAGTTTACGGGGATAAAAACGGGGCTCCGGGAAAGCCTATTTAGGATACCCTTTTAAGTGAGGAAATGTTTTATTTATAAATACATTTTCCTTTTTTTTCTTTTATTTATTTTCCCCACCGTTTCTTTCTCCCCCGTGCCCTAACTGCACTGGCAGTTTTCTCCTCCTCACCGAGCCCTTCTCCCAATTTCCTTCATCCTCCACCCGACGGCGCCGACCTTCTTCCGCGTACGAAGCCCTCGGCCAAGGAAGCCTAGTGTCACCTTCTTCCCGATTCTTTCCCCTCATCCATTACGAGCCGCTCGACGTCGACGTCTTCTCCTCGCCGGCACCCGAGCACCGCCCAACACTACTGCCATTGTGAGTCGTTGTTGTCGCCACAGCCTATGCCGCCGCGGCTTTCTCTTCCCTAGCCGGCCGACCCGCGACTCCCTCACCCTTCCGAGACACTGCCGGCCACGAGAGCCCTAGCGTCGGCCCTTCTTCTCCTCTTCCGAGCGCCAACAGGCAACCAAGTTCATCTGCCCTAGATCTGTCGAAGCCCTCTAAGCCGTGCCCTAGTTCTTTACTGTCAAGCTTCTTCCTCTTCGTGAGTTGCTGCTGCACCCCTACACAGTGTCGATGAGTACTGGTCTTTTCGATCCGAGGTGCCATCTCTACACGAGTTGGGCTTCAACTAGGGGTAAAAGATCCATGCCCTAGTTTTGATCAGTGTTGTTTACTGCTTCACCGCCAGATGCAGCCGATCTAGGACCACCGTGGGACCTTGAACTGCTAGCACAGATCTATGGTAAGGTGTCGAATTAAACTTGAATTGGTTTAAAGGATTGACTAAAGCTAGATTGATCTAGAGTATGAGTCTAGGTACAACACTGGTTTGGAGAATTTTTGTTGGATGACAGCAGCTCCATCTGGTATCGGCTATCCTTTCTAGCAGTGATTCATGAAGGACTACGTGTAGAGATTGAGGTGAGTTTTATTCAGCTTTTGGGTTGATGCAGATTGAAGACATATCAGTAGTTAAATTGTTCTAATTTAATGAGGAGAAGGGGATGTGTAAAGAGGTAGCATCTGATTGATTTTGATAGAATGAAACCATATCTTATTGTATTTCGTTGGTAGGTGATTCATGAGGGTTATATGATTTAATGATTTCTATTCAGAGTATAGAAATGATTATCAGATGTGGGGGAGGAGTTAGATGATCCCATTTGGGTTTATAACTGGATTTGGATTTATGTTAACTTCTCGAGGATTTGATTTAGCTAATTTATCTATATGTAATTAGCTAAAATCTGGATACCATACACTACAGGATTTGACTGGATTGGACCTTCCTATTGGAGGCGGGTACCTCTTGACTTATCTTTTATGATATTGTCAATTGGATATGCATAGTATTTTATAGCTACAAGCAATGATCATGTTTGTCTTTGGTATGTCACGGTTTGATACCCATAGCATGTTCTGTTTTGTCGCTTGTTATGTATCCATATTTATACCTCGTGATTATTGCCATGAGTACCTTAGTTCCTAGAGTAAGTGGCATACCATGCTTTACTGAGTTTAGGACTAGATTCTGGATTTTTATTATCTGGCATGTGTACATATATTTTTATATCATATCTGATCTGTGTACCTAGACCCTTTTGCTTTGATCCATGTATATTGTTGGTACATATTTTATGGAGGTGGATATGTTCAGGACCTAGGGTTTATTTGATATCCTATCTAATCTGTGTACCTTTCATTTGATACATTGTCTTGTGGTACACATTTTATATTTATATATGGATCTTGTATGTTGTTCATGATATTACCATGTTTAGTGTCATGCATCATCTTGCATGATTGCATGTTGTGTGATAGTCTGCTCCATTATTGTCGAGCACATCGCCAGTTACATGTATCCGTACACACCACCACTCATGGGTTAGTGGTAGATCAGACAGGTGTGTGACAGTTCTGCTGTTTGGCTCCGTTGGTCTGGTGACTCAGCGTGGTAGCCGGTAGACGGTTCTGCTCTGTTTGGCTCCGCTGGTTTAGTGTAGCAACGTAGTAGCCTGCAGGCGGTTGGACTCTGTTTGGCTCCGTTCGTCCGCTCATGGGTAGTGTGACGCAGCGTGGTAGCCGACAGAGATTCCTCCCCGTCATTGTGTACCGGGAGATGAGAGCATTGTGCTCCCCCATTTATGATTTGGGGTAGGAGGACAGGTGTACTCCGACAGCATCCCGTCCACTCGGTCACTCATCAGGAGTAGTGACGTCAGAGTGCACGGTTGTCACAGCCCTACCCACTCGGTCTCACCATTGTGTGTGAGATGGCTGACTGGCGTTAGGGGTGACCATGTCATTGGCATCATAGGCATTGATGCATTTATTGCTTGTGCTTGCTGCATTTGGTTGGATGCATATGTTTGACATGCATACAAGATTTATGACACTCTCGGTTTGACGACCCTTTTGTTCTGGATAGGAGTTCCTGGTGAGTACAACTTCCTCAGTTACCTTTCAGTTTTGTATTTTTCCTATATATGATTAGGAAGCTGTATTCCATGTTTATAGCTGTTAGATATATCTTACTAGACATGTCTATTGGTATTCGCTGAGTTGTTGAACTCACCCCCATGGACAATATTTTTTCTAGGTACCAGGTTGTTTATGGAGTCGCTTGGAGTATCCTGTCTACTGGTCCCCACGTCACATCAGAAGACCTGTCTCCGCTTGTGTTTATTTTGTTTTGCTATACGAAATTTGTGTATTTGGCTTTGTGTTCCGGTTTTGTTTCCGGAATGTTATGTTGTTGTGTGGTGTAAGACTAGCCGGCTAGCAGTGTTTTGTTTTGTTTGGTATGAGCTTGTATTTATGTTTTTCCGCTGTGTTGGTTTTGATTTCAGCCGAGTGGGCTGATAAAAATATATATAACTACGTGGTTGTTGTTATATTTGTCCAGCCATGTAGGCTGAGATTATTAACTGCGTGGTTGTGCATATATTCCAGCCGCATGTGGCTGATGTATATTGTGTATGTAGAAATGCTTCAGATTGTCACCCGTACAGGGGAGGTGCTGCCGAAATTTCTTCGGACAGGGACTTTCCCAGGGCGTGGCAGGTTAGCTCACACAGCCGTGTGAAATCACACGATTGCCCCTTATTTGCTACGGATAATAGGGCACGACCGTGTCTTTTGACACAGCCTCAGTAAATGTGTTCGATCTCTAGAGTTCTTTATTCTTCCCAACCCTGAAAATGAAACTAAACATGAATTAGATTCAAGAAAAACCAAAAACTAGAATGAAAAGGAAACCCTTGGGCTACCTCCCAAGTAGCTTTCATTTAAGGTCACGAGCTCAACCTCTATTTAGTTCACTTTGGGGGGCGTGACTCAGAAAAATATAGCATCTCATCTCCATCAATTGGCATCCCAAGGAAATACCTCTTTAGTCACTGTCCATTTACTTTGCAAAGTCTGAATTCCTTATTCCATATATCAATTTCTCCATATGGGTATACTTTTTGAATTTTGAATGGTCTTGCCCACCGTGACTTTAACTTCTCGAGAAAAAGTTTCAATCTAGAGTTGAATAACAATACTAGGTCTCCTTCTTTGAATTCCCGATGTAAGATGTGTTGATCATATCATTTCTTTGTTCTTTCTTTATAAGACCTTACATGTTCATATGTCTCCATCCATAATTTATCAAGTTCATTAAGTTGGAGTTTCCTTTTCTCTCTGGTTGCTTTCAAATCAAAGTTGAGGCATTGTATTGCCCAATAAGCTTTGTATTCCAATTTCACTAGGAGATGGAACGCCTTCTTATAGACTTACTGAAATAGAGTTATTCCAATTGGAGTCTTGTAAGCAGTTCGATATGCCCATAAAGCATCATCTATTTTTAGGGACCAATCCTTTTGAGATGTAAATACTATTTTTTTTAATATCGCTTTGATCTCTCTATTGAAAATTTTAACTTGCCTGTTAGTCTGTGAATGATATGGTGTTGCAATTTTGTGACTAACCTCATATTTTGAGCATGTTTTCAAACTACTTTTCAATAATAACTGTTCTAGGAACTCTAAATCAAGGAAATATTATCTTCTTGAACAATTTGATTACGGTTCTAGCATCATAGGTAGGGGAAGCGATAGTTCCGCCCATTTAGACACATAGTCAACTGCAACTAGAATGTAATTATTTTTGCATGATGAAGGAAAAAGTCTCATAAAGTTTACTCCCCAAATATCAAATAATTCAACTTTAAGAATATAGTTCAGGGGCATCTCATGTCGCTTGGTGATGTTTCCCGTCTTCTAACACTGATCACAAGATTGAACATACTCCCTTACATCTTTGAATAAGTGCAACCAAAAGAATCCAGCTTGTAGAATTTTTGTGGTTATTTTTATAATCCCAAGATGCCCTCCATAAGATGATGAATGACAATGAAATAGAATTTCTTTAATTTCCTCCTTAGGAACACATCTTTGATAGATTGCATCACTACATTTCTTGTAAAGGAGTGGTTCATCCCATACATAATATTTAACATCAAAGAAGATTTTTTTTGTTGGTAAGAAAGATTTTGTGGGATAACCTTACTGGCAAGGTAAATTGCATATTCGCATACCACGGTACCTTTGAACTAGATATGGATAAAAGATGTTCGTCCGGAAAAGAATCATTGATGGGTAAATCATTCTTAGAATCCCTTTGTCCATTTTGCCATATTCTAGATAAGTGATTTGCTACCACATTTTTTGTTCCTTTCTTATCTCTGATTTCTAAGTTAAACTCTTAACGAAGTAATATCCATCTAATAAGTTATGGTTTAACATCTTTCTTACTAAGCAAATACCGTATGGCTGCATGATCTGCATAGACTATAACTTTTGAACCCACCAAGTATTATATGAATTTATCAAATGTAAAAACCACTGCCAATAATTCATTTTCTACAGTAGCATAATTTATTTGGGCTTATCTAAAGTCTTGCTAGCGTAGTGGATGACATGTAACTTTTTATCTTTCATCTGCCCTAATACTGCTCCTACTGCAAAATCGCTAGCATCACACATTATCTCAAATGGAAGTTTCTAATCTAGTGCTTGAATTACTAGGGCGGTAATAAGGGCACTTTTGATTTTCTTAAAGGCTTTTAAGTAGTTTTTATCGAAACAGAATTATACATCCTTAATTAAAAGGTTAGTCAATGACTTAGAGATTTTAGAGAAGTTTTTTATTTTTTATAAATCTTAGATAAAATCCGACATGCCCCAAGAAACTCCTTATTGTTGGGTTACAATGGTTGTAAACAAAGTCCCATATTGAAAACATATGGAAAGGATCATGAACTCATAAGGTAAAGATATGTCTATTGGTATGAGGCCTTTTGGGTAGAACCTAAAAATAAAACTATGAGACCTTAGACCCAAAGTGGATAATATCATACTATTATAGAGATATCATAATTCTTTTGATCCCAATAATTGGTATCAAAGCCTGAACTATTAGAAAGAGTAATTGTCAACTGTGTACAAGAATCATCGTTCAATCGAGTCATGTAAATGGAATATTGACCTCTAATAAAGGAACTGGGGGCTCATATATTTGGATCAAGATGACCAAACACTAGACAGAGAAGTCCTAGTTGTGGCTAGACAAGGAAGTCCTTGTATATTGGTTTGGCAGGAAAGTTCTAGTAGGTCAAGGATTATATAACATCAAGCAGATAGGCTTAAGAGAGCGATCCTTCATTTGAGAGGGGATTGTTAGGTTGCAATGCTTGTAAATAAAGTCTCATATTAAAAACACATACAAAGGATCATGCACTTATAAGGGAAAGATATCTCCATTAGTATAAGACCTTTTGGGTAGAGCCTAAAAATAAAATCATGAGGGCTTATACCCAAAGTGAATAATATCATACTATTGTAGAGATATCTTAATTCTTTTGGTCCTAACACTTACTCCCTTCATATTAATTGGTGAGGAAAGTTTCTCAATTGCTTCTACCTTTGCCTGATCAACCTCTATTCCATGTTTTAAAATTATATGTCCCAATACTTTTCCTTCTTTTACCATGAAGTGACACTTCTTTCAATTGAGAACCAAATTCACTTCTATAAGGACATGTAAAGTAGTTTTCTCCTGATCATGGGGGTGTATTGGAATCTGATAGAACCCAGAGTATCCATCCCAGTAGTAGAAATAAGAATGTTTGGCCAGCCTCTCAAGCATTTGGTCAATAAAGTGGAGGGAGAAATGATACTTTCTAGTTTCTTTATTTAACTTTCGATAATCAATATACATCTGTCATCTGATAACTGTTCTAGTTGGGATCAATTCATTACTTTCATTTTTGATTACTGTCATTCTACCTTTTTTTTGAAACTATATGTACTAGACTTACCCACTTACTATCAGAAATTGGATATATAATCCCTGCATCCAGTAGTTTCAGTATCTCCTTTCTAACCACTTCTTTCATATTTGGGTTTAATCTCCTTTGATGTTCAACTAATTTTTTGTGGTCTTCTTCTAATAAGATTCCGTGCATGCATAAAGAAGGATTGATTCCTTTGATGTCATCAATAGTATACCCAATTACTTTTATATACAAGCTCAGCTCTTTAATTAGTTTCTTGGTCTCCAGCTCAGTCAAATTTACGTTAATTATCACAAGAAAGGTAGAATTTAGCCCAAGAAATTCATATTTGAGGTTAAATGACAAAGGTTTCAGTACCTATTTTATAACCATTTCTTTCATATTAGGGTTTAATCTCCTTTGATATTCAACTAAGCTTCTGTGGTCTTCTTCTAATAAAATTCTATGCATGCATAAAGAATGACTGATTCCTTTTGAAATAACTCTAACTCAAACTTTAAATAAATAACACTAAAAGTTTTTTTAAATTTTTTTTAAACACTATTCATGTATACAATTTATTAGCAAAATTTTCAAAGTTCAATGTGATAAAATTCTAGTTCAATATTTAAATGAAACATTCTAACAATTTAATTCTCAAAGAAATAATATAATTTCCAACTTCCATTGCAACTCTGAAGCATCCAGGGAAAATTTTCAAGAATTCTAAACCATCAAACTTTAATTAAATGAGCATAACTAATCCATCACAGGAAAGAAAAAAAATTATATTCCATAAACCTCAAACAATCCTAAACAAACTTAAGCAACTCTAATTAAAATCCTCTCACAAGAAATTCATTAAACTTCATTAAACTTATTTTGCGGACAACTGAAAGTTCTTAGGAGTGTACTGCTATGTCTGAGTATGCCAATAATCATTGCCTCTTATCTCAACCTTACCTGCACATATTCAAATCTAGTGAGTCTAAAGACTCAACACGTTCAAACCTCAATAGCAAATATCATGTATACATGTACATGCCATTAAAATAACTTTTACTCAACATAACTTTAACATTTAACATTTTGCATAAACTTTCACTTTAAACAAATGCATAAATTTAACTTTAAATAAATGTATAAAGGCATAAACATTTCCTCAACCTCAATATAAACATTTTAAAGAAGTTTATTCAATGAAAGTGACCCTCTGTTCGATTGATCAATCTATAAATCGTAGTTACTTTATGCCTTAACCTCTGATCCTTTAGCCAAACTTTTATTCTAGTACTAGGTTGATAAAATTCACTGGACCCTTCTTAAGCCAGATTCCCAAATTCCTCTACTTTGTTAAGGTTCACCGAACTCTTCTTAAGTTGGATTTCCAAATCTCTTTTATTTTGGTAAAGTTCACCAGACCCTTCTTAAGCCAGATTCCCAAACCCCTTTTATTTTGATAAGGTTCACCAAACCCTTCTTAAGCCAGATTCCCAAACCTCATTTATTTTATTAAGGTTCACCAAACCCTTCTTAAGCCGGATTCCCAAATATCTTTTATTTTAGTAAGGTTCATAGGACTCTTCTCAAGCCGGATTCCCAAACCTCTTTTATTTTGGTAAGGTTCACCAGACCCTTCTTAAGCTGGATTCCCCTATCCGTTACATTGTCACATACATTTCACATTATTAAACAAAACATTATTACTTTTCATGTGTAGAAAGATCTAAATAAATAAAATGATTTACTTTGCATGCTACAACAAATAGTTAACTTACGTGCATCAACATCCTACTAACAATTATGATAATAGAGTTCAAGGTGCTATTATATAGGAGGTAAATAAAATTAGCAGCTGGGGGGTTGATAGTATCCCTTAATTTCCTTTATCCTAACATCACATGTTAAATAGAAAAGAACTAAGGTATGGTCGAAACCAACTTGATACATCCTATCTTTGATCCTTAGCATGCGAAACCAATATAAATAGGGCTGACCTTAACCCATACATGAACATAGATTACCTACAACTCATACATATAGATACATACATCATTTTCATAAATAAAATCTCTAGCATGCAAAACCAATAAAAATAGGGCTGATCTTAACCCCTACATGAACATAGATTACCTACACCCCATATATATAGATACATATAGCATTTTCATTAAACAAAATCCCTAGTATGTGAAACTAATAAAAACATAGATGATCTTAACCTCTACATGAACATAGATTTCCTACAACTTATACATATATATACATATAGCATTTTCATAAAACAAAATCCCTAGCATGCGAAACCAATAAAAACACGACTAATCTAATCCTTTTCGAACTTCCGTCAGCCCCTACGAGCCCTAACTGCACCAAATATGATCACTTCCTTAACCAGACTTATACCATGTCATTCTCGTCAACCCTACTCCTCAATTGATATCAAAACACACCCCAACATGGCTATGGATAGTGGGAATGCTCAGGTTGGTTCTCCCTTACGAATTGATCAAGAACTCAATTAAAACATCAAGATTCGTTAAAAAAAACTTCGTAAAACAAATCTGATATGATAAGATGAATACCTAGCACATTTTTTTTCATCCATACACATGAAAATCGCACCAAACACACCATAACTAAACTAAAAGTTGCAAAAAGAGGTTAGAATGTGCCTTTGCGTCTACACACTCGGAAGGCACACTATCAGTACGAGAGAGCGAGGGGTGCGTTTGGGGCTCTACTTCTCCTTCGATTTTTCACCCTCCAACTCACAATCTTCCTCTCCCTTGTAAGGGGGTGGCCCTTAAATAGGAAGAACCCTAGGTTTTTTTTCCTCTCTCTTGATTTTCAAAAAAAAAAAAAAATAATAATAATAATAATAATAATAACCATCCTATCTCATACTTATTTATTACTCCAAGATTAGGTTCAATTAAATGATTTAATACTAAATAAATTAAATTATATACATATTGTTATTCACCATAATATAATTGTATTTAATAGGCATATTTTCAGAATTAAATGATTAATTAACTAAATTTTAATCATTGGCTTAATCTTTAAGCTAAAGGTTACCTTAATTAACTTAATAAATAATTACCACCTTTACCCCCTTAGTTTTCAAAATTATGCATATATCTTAATAAAATATTTAGGTCCCCTAACACATCAAAGATTCAACTTTAAACTTTTTTTTTAAAAAATTAAATTTCCAATTTTAAAATAATCCCCAATCTCCTACTCAGCCAAGCATCGAATTTCTCACGTAAATTTCCATAACATAATCAAGCATAAAAATGCTAATCACATAATCATATAATTGGCATTTAATAATCTATATTAATTAATTCAAATCATTTAACATATTAATAATTAAACATGTGGTTTACATGGACCAGTTTTGGGCACTACAGCTTTGATGTCATCAATGGTATACCCAATCACTTCATGTGCAAGTTTAGCTCTTTAATTAGTTTTTTGGTCTCCAACTCAGTCAGATTTGCATTAATTATCACAGGAAAGGTAGAATTTGGCCTAAGAAATTCATATCTGAGGTTAAATGATAAAGGTTTAAGTTTCACTTGAGATGGTAAAATTTCAGGTATAATTGAATTCTGCTCAAGTATCTTTATTTGCTCATATTTTGGTACTAGTCTAGGAGCTCTATTCATTCTTTGCACGTGCTCCACTACTTCTCCACAATTCAAGCTTTCCTCTAGAGGGTCTTCTAGTGTTAGTAGGAGCAAATCATCGTTGCTGCATCCATCTCTGCATAAAGCATCTTCACAATCCTTATCCGTAGTTATTTCCATTAGAGAAGTCATATAATCTAGCATCTGTGTCAAAGTTCCACTGCACCAAGGAAACAACTCCACAAAGTATTCACGATGAAAATGAATGTCTTCCTCCAAAAGGTTTTAGGTTCCACTGCTCTCTTGATTTGGTTCCCCCTTTTCAATCAACTCCATTTCCAATATTTTTACCTCTAGAATTTTCAATGAAAGAGTCATTAGGTTTTCTCCTGACCATTCATTGAGATTTGTTACTACCCGGTCTATTACTTCGTATGCTTTATCTAAACTTTTGTTCAGCAAAAAACCTTCAGCAACTCAATTCAACTTATTCTTATTCTGGAAAGATATCCCTATGTAAAATATATGGATTATTAACTGTTGGAACCCTAAGGTTGTTTTGGTGTGATCAACAAGTTAAGTTAAGTCATGTTTGTTTCTAACCTTGTGTCTAAGTGTGTAGGAGCTTAGGAACACAGATAGTCGAGCGGAAGAGGCAGCTAGAGAGAAGGACGGCAGTCCAAGGGACGAGGTACCGCGGAAGAGTACCCCGGTGAACGAGAAGGAAGCGTGCGGTGGTTCCGAGGGACGAAAGCCAGAGCGGAAGATTGCTCGGGGAGCAAGAGACACAGCTAGCGAGAAGGACGGCACGCTGTGCGTCCGAGGGACGAAGACTGCGGATGAGTACGCCGGTGGACGAGAAGGAAACACGCAGCGATTCCGAGGGACGAGAAGCCAGAGGGAAGCCTGCTCGAGAAGACCCGAAGTTGGGTTCGGGTGAGCCCTATTCCGGATGCCAGAGATCACCCAAGTAAGCGGATCCGGAGTGGAAGACCCGAACCGAGGCAGGACTGAAGCGAAGCAGAGGTCCCGGACGAAAAAGCCAACCAGAGTTGACTTTTAGGGTCCAGGGCGCTCGGAGTTGACCGAGGCGCCCGGACCCCTCCGGGGCGCCCGGAACCCTTTCGGGGGCCCGGACCTGAGTTTTTGACCGGATCGAGTTTTGACTCGATCTGAACATTGGGGGATAAAATTTATCCCCCCTAGGGCGCCCGGAACCCTTCCAGGCGCCCGAACCAAGACTATATTAAGCTTTGAAAATTCCAAAAACTTAACTAAAGTTTAAGCTTTGAAAATGACTTAGCTTTGAACACTTTCTTTTCAAAAATTACTTTGAGTTTTAAGAAAAACTTAACTGAAAACTTGCTTTTCAAATATTCCTTTAAGTTAAAAAAACTTAACTGTGAAAACTTTCTTTTAAAAATTACTTTTAAGTTTTGAAAAAAACTTAACTCTGAAAAATTACTTTTAAATTTTTTTAAAAAATAACTTAACTATAAAAACTTACTTTTAAAAATTACTTTTAAATTTTGAAAAAAATAACTTAACTCTGAAAAATTACTTGTAAGTTTAAAAAAAAAAACTTAACTGTGGAAACTTACTTTTAAAAATTACTGTTAAGTTTTGAAAAAAATATTAACTCTGAAAAATTACTTTTAAATTAAAAAAAAACTTAACTGTGAAAACTTATTTTGAAAAATTACTTTTAAGTTTTGATAAACAATTTATCTTTAAAAACTTGCTTTTACTCCCCTTTAACCTAAATCAAAAAGGAATTTCAAATGGAGAAAATCTGTTAATTTGAAAACTTAACTTTAAAAAATTAATAATAAAAAAATACTTTAATATTAAACTCCCCTTGATTAGTGTCTTAAAAATCTTAACTAAGTGCTTTTAGTCTGAGGGGTCAATAGTGTTTATTCTAGAGTCCAAACATGGATAGATCAAAGTAAAGGGAGTTTTTCAAAAACAATCTTAAAAATAATTATCTATTTTTCTTAGAAGAAATGTCTAACAATTAATTATTAGCTTTTTACCACAAGGTAGTAGCGTTCACTTGGTTAGTCAAGTTAAGTATGTAATCTAATTAGTTTGACTAAAAAGGTAACTTAACTTGATCAATTTGAGTTGGTATTTATAGCCCAGACTTATGTTGATGCACAGACATAAGCATTCTAAAGTCCAACAGCACCCTATGCATCTCACTCCATTTTAAGTATTTTTTTTTATACATAAGCAAGGTATTCCTAATGTGCTTGTGAGATGCTCTAATTGGTCGAATGATCCTGCCTGAATCCACCCAGCTTTTCATCTAGATGTTGCTGCTCGCATAAGACCTTCGTTCGATCAACTGATCCTACCGTTCGGTCGACCAACCCCTCAATGCTCCTCGACTTATCTGATCCGATCAACCCGGTCTGAAGTTTATCCACCATTCAGTTGACTGGACCTCCCTATTCGATCGACTGATCCCTCAGTCTATACTTCATTGTGAGCTAGAATCTAATCTTCTAGCTTAGGGGTTTAATCGACCGATCTAGATGGTCGGTCGACCGATCCAGATATTCGGTCGATCGAACAAGGCCAAATCTCAACCTATAAAATTGCTAGTTTTCTACAAAACGGTGTTAGAATAAAAGGAAAATAACATGTAAAGATAAGTTGATAGCCTTCGGACTATCCGGTCTTGACTTTGAGTTTCGCTGAAACTCTAGGTCGAACCGACACCTACTGTTCCCTCTTCGGGGAACACCTCCTCATCTATTCCTCTCAGGAGAGTTTACATTTTGTCAAACCGGTCTTTCAGACCATTTGGTCTTTTGCTCAGCATCCATGACTTCAAGACTTTTCCGCTGGAAGCTCGATCCTCGCCCCGTCCAATCTTTCACTTGGTGTCCGTGACCCATAGGATTTTCACCTAGAGTCCTCAACTCTAGGATTTCTGTTGACATCCTCGACTTGCTAAGACTTTGTCCAGTCCCTCGGACTAGGACTTCATTGCCTAACCGTAACTAAGACTTTTCATAACCTAGGGTTACCATCCCCTAGAGTTTTCAACCTGCCTAGAGTCCACTAGGACTTTTGTCTAACAACACTTAGAAATTTCCTGCAAGCTCAGTCACACTTGTTAGATCACAAGATATCTTAACTTTTAAATCCTTTGCCAGAATCAAAACTCATGTTTGATCATTTGGTACTCCCTGCACCAACAATCCAGATTTATTTTACACTACTCTTTGAGATCCAAGTATCATAATTAGGTACTTGGTTCCTAAGGTAAACTTTTCCAACCGCCTTTTGAGCTCGTTGACTTGACTTTTCAGGACAGAGTTTTCTTCCTCAAGTTTTTCAATTTGAGTTGAATCTTTGTCTTGAACTTGGCTAGTCATCGAGTTCATCTTTAGTTATTCCTTTAGGATGTTATTTTCCTTTAGAAGTTGTTTAGTGTGTTTCTCAATTTTAATTAGTCTTTTATTTAGGTAGGCAATTATTTTAAAGGAATTTAGGATGATAAAAGAATTTACCTTAGGTGGGCCTGACCTAGATGAAGATTCGTGGCTCAACTCGTATTCAAACTCGTCTTCTTCATCTGAATCATCTTCGGTTGCCATCAGTGTGAGGTAGCTTGCTTGCTTCAGTTCGTCTGCTCTCAATTCATCCAAAGACTTGTCCCAAGTCACTTTTAATGCTTTCTTCTACTTTTTCTTGTTTTGTTCTTCATTCGGGCATTCATGTTTGAAGTGCCCCTTTTTGTTGGAACCGTAGCACGTGACATTTGTTTTTGTGTTGTTGGATGCAGACTTAGACATCTTCTTTGTGTTTCATTTTGTGAGGTTTTCTTGTGTCTAGTAAACATCTTCCTTACTAGGTTTACTAGTTGCTCTTCTTTGTTTGATTCTGATTCGAATTCATCTCAGCTTCAGGTTTGGTTCCCTTTAATGTACTTACAAGAAAAGCAATTCCCTTCTCAACCTTGGGGTCATTAGTTTGTTCATGCAGCTCTAGCTCACAAAATAATTTATCTACTTTTAATTCAGAAAGGTTACTCGAAACCTTATAGACATCTATGATTGATGCTCATAGTGTGTTTCAGGGAAATGAGTTAAGAGTGTACCTTATTATGTCTCAGTTTTTGATCAGGTGTCTGATTAAGTGAAGGTCATTAAGGATGTCCTTGATTTAAGTATGGAGCTGATTTGCAATCTCACCATCATGCATTTTAATGTTAAGTAAAGAATTAAGCAGTAGGTCATGTTACGTTACCTTTGAGTCGGGAGTTCCTTCGTGTAGCTCGATGAGCTAGTCCTAAAGCTCTTTTACATTCTTGTGTTGGTCAACTCTATTGAGTTTCTCTTTTGTGAGTCTACACTGGATTTGTATTCAATGCTTTAGAGTCAATCAGGGCTTGCTTTTTGTCTTCTGGACTCCATCTTTCTGGATCGAGTGATAATTTTGTTGTTTCATCTATAAGTATCTAGTACCCTCGTCGGATGATAAACCATTACTCGATGTTTATCATCAGGTAAACTTCTATCCTCTTCTTCTAGTATGGAAAGTTATTCCCATTGAAGAGAGGAGGACGAGCGATGTTGAATTTCTTAAGTTGAGTCATTTGATTACTGGAAAAGGAAAACTAGAGAAAGGTACCAAGACTTGGTCTTGAATTAGTAGTGTTTGAGGGGGAAAAAGTTACTACTCAAATGGTGTTACACCAATTTTGAGTAAGAGTCGAACGAGAAATAGTTATTTGAAATGGTAAATTTTACCAAGTCAAATAAATTGTGAAAAATAAAAAATCTAAAAAAAAAATGGTTCCCCCGGATTGATTGGTGGTTACACCAATTTAGAACATAACTTGCTCTGATACCACTTGTTGGATCGAGATACACGTGAGAAGGGGTGAATCATGTGATTTTCTAAAACTCGTCTTTTTTCATTTTTAAAACAAGAGTATGTAGTTGAAAAAGAAATAAACAAAAACAAAAAAGACAAGAATGCAAAGATTTACTTAGTCCTGAGCCTTCGGCGACTCCTACTCCAAGACCCAGGTTCCGCGGACCTATCGACAGGTAATCCACTAAAAACCTCCTCCAGAACCATCAGAAGAGGGAATCTAATACATGAGAATTGGAAGAATATAACAAGCTACACTTCCACTTACATAAATTAAGTATAGTAATTAAATTATCGTTACCAGACACTTTCATAAATAGTTAGCTCGAGCTCGGTGTTTGGTTGGCTTCTTGGTGGAAGTCGAGCATAGCAGAGTCATAGCATGGCAGCAGCAGCAAACTGGAGCAGTTGGAAAGAAGATCGTACGAGTAGAAACTCATATGGAAGTTGTGTTTGATATATTGGGAGAAACACCCTTATAAAGGGTGTGGAAGGCACCTTCCATGCCTTGAAGCCGCCTCCAATATGAGAAATCTGATCCCGAACATCCCAGTCCTTATCTACGACAAAGTCTGAATTTTATCCTGCGGAAGGCGCCTTCCATAGCCTTAAAGACGCCTTTTATGAACAGTGCAAAGATGGCTTCCATATCATGGAAAGCGCCCGGACACTGTTCACCCGAGACCTTTTGTGCTCCTTTTGCCCTGTAAAATATGTTAGTCTAATAATACAAAGTATACTCTGCAAGACAAAGTTTAGCACATTCATAGTAAGAAGTAGTAATTAGAACATGTCTCCCCGAGACCAGGATATAGTCAGTGTCTCAATTTAGGTTTTCAAAATGGACATAAATTAGACCGACACCTACTGTCAATTAGAATGAGGACACGTCCTCACTTAGTCACTCTCCTCCAGTCCTCTACTTACCAGATATAGAGGTACCTTCTAGAATCACACATTCAGATTTTGGGAATCAAACATCTTGATCTATCAGAATCACACATCTGGTCTTCTCCAATCGGGAATTGTACATCCCGACTCTTGCTAGAATCTCACATCTAGACTTCAACCTATCAGGAAATAAACATCTCGACTTACCAGAATCACACATCCGATCTTTAACCATTCAGGAATTGAACATCCTGAATGGGGTTCGTCAACCCTGCACACTTGATAACAAGGTTAGACCATGACAACACCTAACTTAACTCACTTGTCATTCATCAAAATCTTGAATTAGATCATTAGTACAAATTGTACCAACAGATCCATCATAGATAAAATTATTATTAGAAATTTGGATGGAAAAAAGATGAATAAAAGGACGAAGGAGACTTTGTTGTGAATGAGTTTTTAATCCTATATTGAGAGTCTCATGGCTATATTATTGGTTTATATTATATCTCATTCATTGATTTTATGAACATATGCATAAGGAGAGACTCTCGCTCAAAACATGGTAATGGAAGTATTAATAAGAAGTTAATGACGATTCTATAACTTCCCAGACAGTAATAGTCAACCATTGATGGTTGGTGGCTATCATATGACTTGTGCATTGAATAACCATTCAATGTAGCAGGGGATGAATGCCCATATATAAGGAGTCAAGATCTTAAGTAAAGAGAATAAGTGAAAGCTATAGCAAACAAGAGAATCTTCATTCACCTATATTCCCCTCTCTCTTATCCTCTTTGTTGTGCATATCTTGCTCGATAGAATACCTATGATAGCATTCGGGTACCTTTCGATTCTCCATGACCATCAGTGCTAGTGAGGATTGTGGCTTACCGTTGTATCATGTGAAATAGACGACCCATGACAACTTCAAAACATAGTCAAATATGGGGTGAATCTGTTTTAAGCACACTGTGTCATATATATACAAGTCTCAATGCCACTATTTATAAGCAATCAGAAATGCACTCAGACTCGAGATTACTTCTCGAGTGCTCGACATCTTCTGTTTGCGACTCGACACCTTGCTTGGATGGTATGCGTCCTGATTTAGAAGTACTCAACATCTTCGTTTCCCGACTTAGAGACTAGGACGACTTACAACTCGACTTGGCATCCACTTAGGAGACTTAGCATCCACTTGGGAGATACTTGGTAGTCAGGCAACTTCTCACCTGACTCAGCATCCGATGATCTACTCGGCAATCAAGTGACGTCTCTCTTGACTCAACACTTGACCAACTTGGTAGTTGGCAACACAACGGCTCTACGACGACCAAATTGCTAATCAACAATTGGGTGATATCCTTGACTCGGACTCGACACCCTACTTCTCACTCTACTCAGACCAACGATAGTTCAGCCAAATCAACTCCATTTACAGTCTAAAATTATCAATCCAATCCAGATCATTCAACAGATAAGTCTAATTTTAATTTTATAAATTTAGAATATTTTTCGATAAGATTGTCCAATAATTATCACAAAATTACTCAAAGGAGAATAATACTGATGGTATCCATGCAAATACAACTAAACATGGCATTCAAGATCCTCAAGATTCAAATTTTATTTCTTAATGGTCAGTTTACTTGGGAGAGTGGAAAGTAAAGCTAAAAAATATTCATAGTGAAAATTTTTTCGTCGTTTACTTCATTAAAATTTTCAGAAGGAAGAGAAATGCAATCTATCAATGATGATTTTAAGGTCAAAATCGATCATCTTAAAATCAGATGGAAAGTAGCGGATGGGAAAAAATGACTTATATACCTCTTTTTATTCATAAAATTATACCATATACTCAGAAAATGACTCATTTATCCTTTTTAACTTATAAAATTATATTATATACTCATAAAATGATACATATATTTTTTTTATTTACAAAATTATATTATAAATATCCATCTATCTTTCTTTATCAAGATAAACAAGTAATAAAAGAAAGAAACTTTTTAACCTTTTTTTTCTTTTACTGAGGATAATTTTTTTATTATAAATTCTATTTTTCTTCTTCATAATCCATATTATATTTTAGAGTAAATAGAGCATGAATGAGTACGTGACACATCCTATTGAATGCATTTGACCAAGTGTATTACCATGCAGGAGTGTTGAGAAAGAGTTAAATGGAAGAACCAAAAAGAATATCCAACTCAGATTATTAATTAGTTTTTATATCTTTGTAAACTAATTTGTGAAAAATTCATGTATCTAGCTACCTAAAATTAAAATGCGATTGATTTCTGATCAAAGTAAAATCTGTTTATGAAATAATTTGTGATTTAGATGAGGAAGAAAAGTTGGGAAGCACGGATAATGTAAGAAAAAATAAAAGTAAAAAAATAAAAAAGCATCTTAAATTTTTTTTAAAAAATACATCAAATGGACGTCTATTTAAAAAAAAACATCCCATCGATATTGGATTTCTAAAATGAGATTGATATGTATAAAAGTTATTTGATAATTACTATAACATATAAAACCTACTCAATAACTATTACAATAGGTATAGGGTAAATTTATGATTCACTTTAATTAAAATAAAAATATATAATTTCATTATAGGAGCTATTGATGATTGCTATATATATATATATATATATATTTTATAAGTTAAATCTTAAATCTTAAATTTTGAATACTATAATATCAACATATTTTTATCAACATAATTAAAATTATTTAAATATTAATACAATTAATTTAAATTAATCAAAATTAATTTAAAATAATTATAAAAATAGTATATAGTTGTTACAGTATATAACATCCTAATTTAATACCGTAATAATATTATAAATGCTCCATTTGGTATGCATGATATAATAGGATTATATTTTCAAAAGATTTTTAATCAAGTATTTGGTAGAGTTGATTAGAAGTAGAATTATGATTGATTAAAAGTAAGATTCATAATATCTTAATCTCAAGAGGAATTATTTATCCTACTTTTAATATTATCTTAATCAATTTAATCTTATTATATTATACATATCGAAGGGAGCCTAATAGTAACTTAGTTTATTTTATAATGTTTTAATGTGATTTTTATTAATTTAGAATGCTTTAAATGAAATTTAAATAGTTTTGATTTCGTCATCAAAGTTATTTTAATATAATAATATTTAAAATTTAAATTCTTTAAGTTTAAAATTAGGATTTTAGATATTTTTAAGATTATATATATATATTTAATTAAATGTGTATACAAATTTGAAGCAAAAACCGAAAGTTTTCTATAAAAACAAAAACTCTCTGAATCCAACAAGCAGCAGAGAGGAACCTCGGGACACCAACCGCCGCTTTACGCCTTTACCCTTCCCACCGCACGTCATCTCTTCCATCATGATCGTCCACGTAGCCCACGAGTGATGCGTCCGGCTCCCTCGTCCTTCCATCTTTCGGACCCCAGGCCCATAATTCCAATCCGCCTCTCCTCCCCGCCTCGAGTCCGTAACCGAAGACAGTCCAAAGCGGCAACAAAATGGCAGTCTCCTCCTTCCCCTGCTCCTCTTCCTTCCTATGTTTCGTTTGATTCCGTCAACTATCGGTCTCCCGTTAGAGCACATCGCGGTGAGTTTGATTTGCTTCTGTCTCTTGCATGTTTGCGAGCTCAAAGTACGTTCTTGGACAGTTTTGATGCCGATGCATTATGATGCTTCCGCAGTCACACTTTTTGGCAACATTTCATGCTACTTTTTCTTGTGATTTAGGTTTGATTCCAGTGTATCTCTCTTTGGAGAATTGATAACTTGCATTTTTCTTGGCAAACTGGGATGAGTAGACTCTATTATCGTGAGTTTTTTTTTCAAGTGGGTTCTTGAATGTTGAACGAATCTTACCGCCTCTTCACAAATTAGAATCTTGGTGGTTATAATTATTATTAATCATTGTTATTTATTTGTTCTAACCTAGGTAAATCATATTGATGTTTCAATAGCAGAAGTGACTGCCAGAGATTTGACGTCTGTACCCTTCTTCAATTAAGTTTCGAGTGTAGTAGCTGTACACTGCTCATAACTTTGTTCTTTTACTAATTTCCAATTCGAAAATTACTCGTACTGGTACTTTGAATGTCTAATGAACATTTTTGAAAATTTCGATTCTGATTCGTTTCAATTAGTACAGTGTACATGCCATTGAGCATTTTGCTTTATATTTGTATGACTATTACCCAATCTCGCCTATCCTTTTAAAGTTTGAAATATGCAGTCTTGTTGGCCAAAATGCTTGACCTGCTAATGGGAAAGTAGTTCATCTTTGGTTTTGTATGTAGAGATGAAATCACAGATAGTAGCAATGCAGCTTATCTATACCTATTTGTTGACTCATGGAAATTTGCTTAAAATTGTACATGCTAGAATCATTTTTTGAGTGTTCTACTAAGATAGTTTAACAAGTCTATTTATACCTGTATTTGCAGTGGATTGTCTTGCTCCCTTGTCCCTTATTTAGTGTTCTTAGCATTTCATCACTAACACGTCCTATATCAAGAAACATGGAACTTGTGGAAGTTAACCTTAATGGGCCCATGGAAAGCATAGTGAAATGTTCTTTTGAAGCAGAGTCAAGCTTGGTAAAGAACAATTTTACTTGTAAACATATTCAGGTAAATGTCTTTCTGTTCTTGCTACTGATCTCACTTTGACAATCTTGAATTCAAATCTTTAATTCATCTCTAATATTTATCTGTATATTTTGTTAAAGCTAGTATACGTTTCTGTGAGTATTTGTGTTTTGTACATTGGCAGTTTGGCACGTGAATATGAATTTGTATGAGTAATAGTAAATGGTTGAATTACAGTTTATGTTTTTTGGCATCAACTGTGATTGTAAAATTCTTACCAAACAAAGACTATGCCAGTTGTTTCTACCATACTAGTTTTTCCCACTCTAACATTGTCAGCGCTTATGAAAAATACTAATTGAAGGTATTGTATGGATGTGTTCCAAACAATTATTATTCTCATCTAGAAGTTACTCTTTGTATGTTGTATTGAGAGAATAATCCAAGAAACAAGATTACATTGTTACTTATATTGAATCTCCAATTTTGTGAAACTTGAAATACACCAATAAATCTGTGTGTTTTTTAATGTTCCCTCTCAAATCTACCTCAGGTTCATGTTAATAGCCACTTTGGCCCTACCTCCGAAAATGATGAAATGAAGGCTGAGCATTTATTTTTGGATCCACAAACTGAAATAGATTTGAGTGAGGATATCATGCTTAGGGACTCTGCGAATGATGAAGATTGCCTAGCTATTGAAGATTTTAAATTTGCCACTGATTACATGGATCAGAGAATACATTTTGGTATGCATTTCTTGCTTGTCTTAAATGCATATTCTTTCTGTGTTCATTCAAACTTCTTAAGAATGTCGTGGAACTTGGAACACTTGAAAATATACACTATGACTTAAAAAGTGACACAATACACATCATGATGCCTTTTTTTAAAAAATAAAAAATAAAAAATCAAATTGCTAACTTTCTAATTAAATGCCATTAAGCTAGTCAATTTTAAGTTGTTTCTTGCATCTCAAATTTTATGGTTCTTTCAACCGAGGAGTTTGACATAATGAAGCTTGTTATTTTTCATTCTTTATTGTTTCAGCTTGAAGGAGCTGCATGGATAAAAGTAACTTTATCCCTTTGTGTACTTCTAAGTATTTTGTTGAGTTCTATTCAGCTAAATTTTCCTTATACATTGTCTCAGGTTTTATGTTTGTACTGTTCACATGAATGTATACTATTCGTCAGCCCCAAGTGTTTTTTTCTGCACTTGTTAGTTGTTAGTGACAAAACACATTAATTCCTTTCTGTTTAGTTTATTCGTTTAACTTTGTTCCATAGATTTTGATGCATTTGTATTTGTGATTCTTCTACAGGCAATTCTAATCCTGATGCTTTGTTGCTGCAGAAGTATCAGGTTTGTTGTCTCAAATAAAGATGTTTGCAAATTACTTGCCTTTATTATTGACTGAAGTAACAAAGTTTAAGATGTTGAAAATTAAACTTCCTTTTATTTACATTTAGTCATAAAGTGGGGAAGGTTCTGTTGTAACATTGCCATGTTAATTTTTCATAATATGGTGATACTTCTATTTAACTGCTTAGAAGAACTATGATTCTATGACTTCAAGATTTCATGCTATGTCACTCTGTAACATTAACCATGTGTTTTGGTATTTGCTTCTTTCAGGTTGTCAAATTCAGCATTATTTTTTTTTGTGTGCTGTGTAAATTCTAGGTCCTATATTTTTTATGACGCCATCAAAATTCAATTTCTAGAATGTTTTAGTTTTCCTGCTTTGTCTCATCAAGGCATTTTCCAATTGGCTTCATTTTCTCACATTTTAGAATTGAAAGATACTAAAACAGACTGTGTTGTATCTGTTTGCCGTAGTTATCTTTGTAATAGTCATTACTATCTTTGTCTTTACCAGCAATTCATTATATAGTTTGACTTGTACCCTCAATACCTTAATACTTAGGTGTTTGGTTAAATGATGGGAATGACTATGGGTATGGGTTTGATAGTAGGGTGGAATGGGAATAGGAATGGAAATGAAACCCATCAAGTTATATGGGTTTGGTTGATAGTAATCATTCCCAAAATGTCATTCTCAAACCCACAATCCAAACACTATTTTTTACTATCATTCCATTCCCTCATTCCTAAACCCATCAACCAAATACCCCCTTAATATAGACTTCATATGCCATGGTGGTTCTTTTACTAGTCGCTGTTGGAGATTGATGTATAATTCAGTGCTCCAATATTTATGTTTATTGGATTCAATTATTGATGCTTCTCTAGGTTTTCTTTTTTAACCTTTTGTTTATTCCTTTATTGCAGTTAAGCTTATTCCCATTTTTCTTGGTTTATCATATTTTTGCAGTTTACTGATAGGTTGTTCCAAGGAGTTAATGATGAATCATTTGGCTTCCTAAACAAGTTCTGCAGAAGCACCACTCCTGATATGCTTTTGGGTACCTTCCTTTCATTATAATGATGTCTAAATGATTCTTGCTCTAACTGATGCTTGCAACTTTTCCCAAGTTATCTCTGTTTATTAATATTATGGCCATGTAGAATGTTTTCAGATGAAATCTGCCTCTCCGAGTACATCATGTATTAGAAGCGCCAGATATGAGTTGCAAGCTAAAAGCAGTGAGAAATTTACTGATCTTAATGAGATTTCTGACTTGCCCAATGCTCTTGATTCTCTTGCTGAAACTACACCTGACAGAGGGACAATTTTCATTAACAATGCGACCGCTAAACAATTTCCAGATGACTTCAGTAGCAATTTTGGGCAGGACATAGAAATGTATTATGAGCAGGTTCTCGGGCATCATCCATATTGTGGATCTGGCAACCTTACTGAAATTGATAACTTTTCCAGTCCCTTCAAGTTTTTCTCTACTCCAAATGATGATATTGATGAAATGGTTTGGATTCCAGAAAACCATTTTGGAGTGTCTAGTCAGTGCAGAAGTATGTCTAACGGCATCCAGGTTGCTAAACAGATTGAACATTCTCTTGGGAATGGAATGGAAAGGCTTTCTGAAGCACAGAATCGTGATGTTGAGCTTTTGATTTGGGAAAATAAAGAAAATGCTGGTATATCAAACAAGAAATTGCGCAAGACGAGAAGATGTACTGAACAAGCTTCAAACTTTAAATCCAGATGCTACGGAGAAACCAGAGGTAATCTTATTCATGGTAAAATGGCTAATTGTTCAATACATATTGATGCCCATCTATACCGAAATTGTTTCTTTTCTTGTTGTTCAACTTGCCTACCACAGGTGCAATTCCAAAGAAACCGAGAAGTCTACGTACTCCTAGAATTCGTCCAAAACTTGATGAGGTAAAACCACTGAGATGTGCAAATTTCTTTGCTTGGTTATTTTCTGTTCATTTTTTAGTTGAGTTTAAAGAAGATTTAATTTTATATTTTGGTTGCAATTGAAGTCCTTGAATACAAAGTTCCATTCAGGTAAAAGAGACCATGATAAATGACAAATTCTCAACTTCAGCAGCTGAATCTAAACCCACATATGAGTCTGAATTGCGAGATGATGCATCAGAAAACTGGAACATGAGAATTAGAAATTTAAAATATGGGTTTAGAAGGAAGAAGCACAATAAGATTTGGACACTTGCAGAGGTGATGAAGCTTATTGAAGGTGTTTCTCATTGCGGAGTCGGCAGATGGATTGAAATCAAGAAGTATTCATTTCCAGCATTTGCTTTCCGCAATTCTATTGATCTCAAGGTCCTTGATGCTTCTCATTTCAGCATGCTCAGTCAAATTTGACTCCTAAATTTATGTTGGTGTGCGCGTCTTTACAGGATAAATGGAGAAATCTGGTGAAAGCCAGCAATGCTGGGCTACACAACAGGAGGCAGGTTAGGGTAGTTTGTCAACCATGATTGCTAGTGCTTTGAGACTATACATTTCGTGATGCATACTTGTACAACACGATGCATGGATTTCTGATGTATTTTTGTTGAAGCAAAATCGTTTTCGGTGCCTAATTGTAGGTTGGGGGATGCAAGAGACAAGTGTCACAGACGGTGCCAGAGTGCCTCTTGCAACGTGTAAGGGAATTATCAGTGATTCCGGCCAAGGACCTCCGAGTCTCGTTCTGATGCCAAACTCAGGAGCTCTAGATGATGGTAGATTGAAAAATTCTATTCTTTCAGATGATATAGTTTCTACTTTTCTTGTGGGGTTTGAAACTAATGCTGTTTCTGGCTAAGGCAGAAAATAAATGCATTGTTATCTTTTCTGACTTGAAAGATTGCATTCATATTTACTCTAGACATTGTACGTTTACCAACTTGTACAGATTGTACTGATTCTGCCGCAGGTGTAGCTTGTAGAGGTAAAATAGCAAACCCCACTTTGGTGGTGGTGTTCATGAGTAGTTAATGAAAAACATTTGAAAAGATGAAAATGACATGAAACTTTATCATTTATTTTTTATAAAATACTTAGTGGTTGTCCCTGTCCCTATGCCTATCTCTATCACTTCTTCTATTCAACAGGCAAAACAACCAATTTTAGTTTAAAAACTTGTTTTAGTCAATTAATCAATATTTTTTAGTTTAAAAATCTGGTAATTATTATATATATTTTGATTAAAACAGTAAAAAAATGATAATTTTAATTAATTTTATTGATTATTTTTAGATATCGGTTTGATTTTATGAAAAAAAATTTTATGAAATTTTTTTATTATTCATCAAGGTAAATTGGTAAGTCGACATGATGCTCATTACTCCGGGACTTAGATTAAAACAGTAAAGAAAGACGAGCAGTCCATGAGATTGTAGTTGTTTTTTATATTGGAAGCTTAGAATTCAAGCTGTTGAGGCCACTGCATGTTGAATTGCATCTCGAATTGCTCCATGTCGGGCTTCGGCAGTACGACTCCGATCTCCACTCCGCCGTCCTCATCCCTGCTTTCCGCCACCGATACGGCTCCCTTCCTCGTGATCGAAGTTATCTCCACCTTCTTTGGCCGCCCCCAACCGAAGTCCGTGCCGTAGACATGAAACTTGGGTGACAAAGCGACGGAGAGGGGTTGCTCGTTTACTATAGATTCGACACTCGCCAGCCATGTCTCTGCTTCTCGCAGAGGATCTTCCACGAATACTTTTATGGCCTCGGCGATTGCTCTCGCCGCCGCCACCACTCCTCCGACAAGCTCGCTTACCTTCAGGTCCACGAAGCAGGGGGCGAGGCAGTTCCCGAAGTACGTCTCCGGCAGCGGCGGACGCAGCCTCGCCTTGCAGTCTACGGGGAACACTAAGTGGGCCATTCTGTCGCCGTCGTCGTCGCCACCTTTGTGGGTTTCTAGTGATTTGGTGAAGCAGGACCAAATATAAGCGTAGGTCACCACGATCGTGGAGCAACGCGAGATGGAAACCAATTCCTTCAGGCGTTGGATTTGATCCTTTTTGAGCGTGAAGGAGGCGAGGACGGCGTCCGATGGAACAGGGTAATCCATCAACTTGTCGCTCTCGTCGTAGTTCCCGTAGAAAATTGAGTACAAGCCCCGGGGATCGGAGACCAAGCTCCGGTCAATGACCGGAGGCTCTCCGACCACCGTGTCCTCCGACAGCGCGTGCGTGGAAGCCCACGACAACATGAATTGGGTGGAGCTGGATCCGCCGCAGGCGGCGTGGTGAATCGAGACACTGATGGCCACGCCTCTGTCCGGGAAGATGGTCACCTGCAGGGCCATAGCGGCGAATCCTTCTCCGGCGCCTCTGTTACGGAGCTGCGGAAGCAATGGAAGGATCCTATTGAGGTCGCGTGCATGGCTGCCGGAGACTTGGTCAAAGTCGTCGTCGGACTCCGCGACGTTGAGCGTGACACCGTCTCCCTCCGCGTAGTGGATCTCGTATTGGTTGCCGTCGGGATCTCTAGGGGATCGGCGGATATTTCCGGCGAGGGGGTAGAAGTGTCGGAGAACGAGGGAGAGGGAGGACTTGAGGTCGGGGAGGATGGAGGTGACGAAGTGGGAGGTGGAGTGGGGGAGGCGGTAGAAGAAGACTCGTTCCACGGATCCTCCGCGCAACCAGATGGCGTCGAAGAACGTGAAGGGGAGAGTGGTTTCGCCGACCGATCCCGGCGGCGGAGCGACGCGGGATCGCTCGAGAACTCGGAGCTCTGGTAGTTTGGTCATGGTTGGCGTTGCCCTGGGGTTGGCGTTGGCGTGTGTGGACGGTCAGGAGTGGTCTGTTTATCTATCATTTAATTTATCAATACAAACACAGCATGAAAAATCGCATGGGCCTTTAAAAATATATTAAAATTAATTGATCCGTCTGAGAGTGGAGAAAGCAGTGAACTGGGAATGTGATTTTAGTGTTAGCGGGATTCACTTTGCACTATCCTGTAGCACAGAGAGTGATAGTATATATCGGGGTAGGAAAGAAGTCTCCGTCGTTCATCCGTGTGATAAAAATATGAAGTATTGTATATCTTAGTCTATAGATGAAGATCCATTTTAATGTCACTATTGTGTTGTGCGCACGTCTAAAAGCATTAGCATATTTTTAAAGTTTTCCTAAAAAAGATAGGTTATAAAGTGTTTCTGACACATTTCTTTAAATAAATATATAAATTCTTATGATTTGACATGCCGAAAACTTCTAAAGTATGATTTATCCGTGGGATATTCTCTGCCCTTTACAGTACAAATTTTCAAAAAAATATGATATGTTAGGTATGTGGATCTTGCTGTTGACTGACCTACTGCCATTGGGACGAGAGATCGTCAGATCGGCCTTACAGAATGTAGCCAACAACTCATTTTTCACTTGACCCTTCATTTTACCAAGGAGACGTAATATGTCCGATCAACCCCAAGGTCCAATCGGATAGGGCGGTGGGCGGGATAAATTAGTACTTAGCTTTAAATCTTGTCTGTAAGTTGTGAAGGACGACCGCTCAGGAGGTACGACCGGCCCTTCATGTCTGACTGACGATGCGAGTCTCGCTCTGCCACCCAAGTCTGGTCAGGAGTTCTAGGTTCGTCCGACCATGTGACTTTGACCGTTTGATTTTGACCTTCACATCAGTTAGTCCTCCCTATTTTAACTCGCTTTTTGAGGGCTCATCTTTATCATCATATCACAAGCCTCTTAGGTCTAATCGAAGAAGGTTACAATATGAATAACTAAACATTTAGTATTATTTGCCGTTCTCATTTCTGACCGAACGCTTTATTGTCTGGGCCGTCGCTCGGATTAAACATTGTACATGTTTTTCACACTGAATTTTAATTAATCCAAAATCTTCTTACTGTAGAGTGCTTTTCCACGGCGGAAGGATTCCGGTAAAGAAGTGAGAGAGCTCAAGTGGGTCCATGCTCAAAGAACATTCATGGTCTGCAACCACCTGATACTAAGATGTTCAAATAAAGGAGTGGCATAATTGAATCAGATGGCAGAAGAAGCAAAAACAGAAGAGCTGAGATTGCAAGGTTAGTTCGATTCTCTTTTCGCTCCCGCATGCATTCAATCGACATGTTTCAGTTTTCGATTGTTTTAGCACTGGTCCTTCATGTGTTTCATGGCTTTTTAACTGGTTTTGAAATATTGATACTTCGGCATTAAAGTCCAACTAGCTGCCTGCCACATTCATTCCGTTTCTCTTTTCGCCAGCTGGCAAGCAACATCGATAAGTTTCAACATGTGGCATGTAGTTTATTTAAGGCTGATTTGTCATGTTCTCCTGCTACTATGTCGAGCAAAGTGTGAACAAAAACAAAAATACTACATGTGCATTTATTTCCGCTGACACTTTGCTGAATTTACCCCTGCTGTAATGGCGCTATAGCAAAGTCTGTCCAGTGATTTAATTCCCTTCATATATATATATATAGTCTGGAGGCGAATTATGAGAGAGGTATGTCATTTATTACTACAACTATAGCAAAGTCTAAGACTATTTTTTTGATGTTGCTTCCTAACTTAGGCTGAGGGAACTGCACACTCTGAAAGGATACGTCGAGTCAGTGGTAAGATGGAAGGGTTTGAACATCGACACGATTCAGCAAGCTTATACTGTGTGATCCTCCGATTATGTTTATCGTTGAAGGGTGAAAGTAATATTTCTGTCACTCAAGTTGTAACCCATCCTTCTATACTTTTGACCTGAGACTTCATGTCTTTGAAACAATCTAGAATCTCTATTTTCTATCCCTGCAATCTGCATTATATCAAGTGTAAACGGCTGTTTCCAGATCTGACGGCTATCAATCTGTTTTGCATCATTTATTTTTTTTTATCAAGTTTGATACGGCTGTTTTCTTCGGCCCTCACGTATCCTATGGGTCGATAGTTAATGTTGACTTATCAGTCAAAATCAAATTGGGTCAGACATGATCCAAAGATAATCGGATATAACCCAGATGAGACTCAGTCCGATCAGACCGACTCTGACATCTATCCTGGCTTAGGCCTAGGTCTCAACATCATCTCTCAGTATCGGCTTTAATCGTTGATATCATCTTTATCTTAATCTCAGTCATTGACACCATCTCTCAGTCCAGACTTCAATTGCCGACATCATCTCTGTCTCGGCCTTAGTCGTTGACACCCTTTCTCTCAGCATTGATTCTCAACATCTTCTCAGTCTCGGCCCTAGTCATTGACACCTTCTCTCAGCATTGGATATCGACATCTTCTCAATCTTGACAACATGTCTCCGACACCCGACATCTTCTCAGTCTCGGTCTTAAATCCCGACTTTATTTATTCTCAGTGTGACTCCACATTGACGTTACATTTTTCACCCTCAAGACAG
Organism: Zingiber officinale; assembly: GCF_018446385.1. NCBI lineage: Eukaryota > Viridiplantae > Streptophyta > Magnoliopsida > Zingiberales > Zingiberaceae > Zingiber > Zingiber officinale. Next base: position 77,534,651 of record NC_055996.1, on the reverse strand, counting down.
GCCTATGCCCAACAAAGGCTCGCTGACAATGACTACGAATATTTAAGGACACATAACATCCTAAGAATGAAAGAGCGGTTACGAAGTTATCACATCAAGTCTCTTAAATATTCCCTACTGACACATGACAGTTGGATTTGGTCCCATCATCGGCTCCTACAATGTTGATATTTAGATCCATGTTGAGATGCTCTCCGTGCTCTCCTTTCTCTCTTTATTCTTCTCGCATATCACCTGACATCAGTCTAACCTCCCTTTGACCTACATTTTAGGTCCATCTCACCTTCTCCATCAACGATCTTTAAAGAAAGTACAAGTGTTTGTTGATTGATGACTTGATCAGAACATAATTCATGATTTCTTTTAAGTTACTTATGGACAAATTTGTGTAATAAATGCTAAGAAGCAACTCCATGTGATTCATTATTGCAGGCACATCTTTCGGAAACACATGTAGGTGGAGATTTGAACGATTTCATTAATGTGTTGCATCTGAGATTGTGTTTGGTTGGGCTGCAGTTGCATAAAGAATGCCTGGGACAGGAGTCAGCAGCGTCACAATCTGATATGTTAAATTATGCTTAGATTTTATGGAGTGCGTATTTTAAAAGTGTTTTTTTATAGGATTTTTGCATATTGATCCTGGGGAAGTTGAGTTGGGCTTTACTGTTACTTGCCCCAGTTTGGGCATTTCGAGTCGGTAAAACTCTTGTGGGTATTATTTTTCCCGCATCATTTAATACTTTTCAGTTTAAGAAATTATTGTCATGGTTCATGCCTATTTAATTTGGTGTATGTTATTGAATTTTATCTTTATGCAAGGTTGTATTACTATACTACTTAAGGTTAATTTGATTGTATTTTGGTCAACCTCTATCTTTTACACTTCCAACTTTAATTAATGTAACTTTTCTAAACAGAGAATAAATTCATCATCTTTGAACATGTTTGTACTATCCTAACATATTTTTGCCATTTTATCCTCCATTGTAGCTAACAACTAAGTCTTAATTACTAGTAACCTCACAATTTATCTTAACACTTATATTGATGCACCGATTAACCCCAATGCACGGTAGGTATGATTTCTAGTGTCATAACTAGGCATGATAGTTCATTAGTGATTTATCTAACAACTTTATTTTCAAACTTTGTAGTCTGTAGCATCAGTATTCTTCTTTTGGAATTATTGTGTTCAAGAGAAATGAGTTTGTGAAAACCCAGAATCTGAATAAAATATTCACACTTGATAGTGATGCTTCTAGTTTTTGTTGATGGTGAATAAATTCATTTAACATCAGGAACCTTATAGTTACTTGAAGGACCAACAAAAGTTTGATAATGATAATTATAGACATGCATACTTGTCATAACATGAATTTATAAGTGTTCTCTCTATTAACTATCATAACATAATATGAATTTCGCCTTTATGAAATATTAAATTTATGAAATATTAAGTCATTTTATATTAAGCCTCAAACTTCTACTAATGTTTTTGGAACTTCTATTTCTAAGGTCATAATTCTAAATACATCTTAGTTTATTTACTTTTGTTTGATTTAAGTAAAACGTCAACTCAAGTTATTAACATTATTTTTTTTTATATTTTAGTTTGCAGCATCAATCAAAAATCAGTATCACAATCAGTCTTAATATGATGAAGTAAGAAGTGAATAAAACGAATTTGTTTATACCTATGTAGGTGTCTAAGAATCGTGTATGTTGTAATATAAATTTTTGAATTGTATTTAGATATTCGTGGGTACACTTTTGAGTAAAGTTGATCAAATATGTCTCAAGTTGATTAAACATGTCTTAAGTTTAAACTTGTGGATTTCATTTGTTGATTTTGACAATTTATTTGGGTCAATACAAGTTGGGTTTCATTTTTAATTTTGTAGGACATATTTGTTTAATTTTGGTGAAGTGAAATATATATATATATATATATATATATATATATATATATATATATATATATATATATATTTACTTCACTATGTTATGAAATTGTGCACAAGTAAAAGAGAATATTTACTGTACCATAATACAAAAATTGTGAAGTAGTATAAATAACTTACTTCATCAATCAATATGACCAATGAAGTTATATATGATCAAATACTTCAATATTTTTGTTAGCGAAGGATTCACAAATTAGAAGGCTAAAGATATGCTAAATATTTATGTTGACCAACATGACAGTGAACATCATAAAGCTCGAGCATATTTAATCAATTTTGAACAAGCAGCCAAAGTAAATGCGGAATGATTATAATATTTGCCTCAATGCTTCAATTGATTGTATTAGAGTTTTGTTACAATGAGAGAATTCATTTCGGGGTCATGATGAAATTGAAAGTCCTCTTAATCCGGATAACTTTCTTATTTAATTAGAGATTTTAGGTGCTAAAAATAAAGATATTAATGATGTGATATTGAAAAAAAACTATTTATAAAAATTACAAGTTAACATCACTAGATATTCAGAAGGATATAGTAAGTGTTTGTCTAACTGTAACAATTAATGTTATTATCAGAGATATTGGTGGTTCATTATTTTCTATTTTAGTAGATGAATCTCGTAATGTGTCAACAAAGAAGCAAATGTTAATTGTCTTGAGTTATGTAGATAGTTGTGGGTATGTGAATGAGTGTTTTATTGAAATTGAACATGTTACTAAGTACTACAACACTCTCACTTAAAGTTATCATTGATAAGATGTTCTCTAGATATAATTTAAACATGTCTAAATTGAGAGGACAAGGTTTTAATGGAGCAAGTAATATATACGATAAATTTACTAGTCTAAAAGTACTCATTTTAAAGGAAAATCCCATGTGTATTTTGTAAGAGCTCAGATCCTCTGGTCCAGGATCTTCTGGACCAGGGGAGACCCTACAAACACATTGGTGGAGTGAACTGGACCCCACCTATTTAACAGTAGAGTCTACCTCAACTGTATTGAGGTGCCTCCATCGGAACTGAGATGCCTCTGATGAACCATGGTACCTCCATTCACCCAGATCAACCGAATGTTGGAAAACTTCATCCTGTTGGAGCTGCCCTGGATTAATGGAGGTATCGTGAATTGCCACGTCAACAAAATAGTCATTTCGATCAGTGTACTATAAATAGTTTCTAGAGCTAGGAGTTCAAATACACATGCTCTTTCAATTTTGTAATCTTTTCTTTAAGCTACCAACTAGTGTAAGGGGCTTCTTCCCCTCCGATATTGTCGAAGAAGTTTGTAGTGAACTATCCACAATCTTGGATTAATACCCACCCAGGTTACGTTGTAACCAAGTAAAAATTTTGAGCCCCCTACTTTATTTTATGAATTTCTTTTATTACATTTAATTTATGTGTTTTTGCTAAGTTAGAGGAAAAAGAAGCTTCTAATTTTTATTGCAAGCTATACACCTCTCTAGTTGGTCCACCCGATCCAACACATTTTACATATTTTGTTTTGCTCATCAACTTCAACTAGCTCTTATAGTTGTGGCCAAGAAAAATTGTTTGATTTCTAAATCCATTCGTATTGTCGATGATGTGGTAAATGTTATTGGATCATCCTGCAAATGTTTTGATCTTCTTAAAGAGAAACATTCAGATTTTATTATTGAGGCACTGGAGAGGGGTGAAATTTCAAGTGGTCGGGAACTTAATCAAGAAGCCAACCTTCAATGTATTAGGGATACACGTTGGGGGGGGGGGGCGCATTATAATTCTTTTATCAACTTGATTTCTATATTCTCTACTATCAGTGATGTACTTGAAATTATTTCAAAAGATGATTCTAATTCTGCTAATAAAAAAAATAAAACATTTAATTAATTAGAGTCAATAATTTTAATTGATTGTACATTTAATCAACACTTGATGAAACATATCTTAGGGATTTCGAGTGAATTGTCAATGACATTGCAACAAAAAGATCAGGATATTGTGCATGTGTGATGGATTTGGTACAAGCATACAAACACAGACTCCAAGGTATGAGAGATGATGGTTGGAATTATTTTTAGAAAATGTCCACTATTTTTGTCAGCAACATTACACTGATATTCTTAAAATGGATGATATGTTTATATATTGGGCACCACATTATCGTCCCCATCGTAATCCATAAGAAATGATAAATTTACATCACTATCCTATTGATTTATCTACAGTGCTATTGATATACAACTTCAAAAGTTAAATGATCATTTCTCAGAGGCGGTACTGAGTTGCTTTTTTGTATAGCTTGTCTGTGTCCACAAAACTCACTTTTGGCATTTGATAATAAAAAATTGATGCAACTAGCTGAATTTTATCCACAAGATTTCTTAAGATTTGATCTCTTTGTAATTGATGATCAACTTGAAACTCATATGTGTGATATGTGTTCTAACAAAGTATTTCAATGATTGAAGGATCTTGGTGATCTTTCAAAAAAAGTTAGTTATGTCAAAGTAAAGTATGGTGTATTCGTTAGTTTATAAGCTTTTGACATTGACATCAATTCTATTGGTTGCAACTACAATGATAGAGAGAATGTTTTCTATCATGAGAATTGTGAAGTATAGGTTGCACATTAGAATGAGTGATGATATTGGATGAATGATAATTTTATTGTCTAAGTAGAGAAAGATGTATTTCTAATGGTTAATAATAAAGTTATTACATAAAAGTTTTAAAATATGAAGACTTAAAAAGAATAATTGTAAGGTAATTATTTTTGTGATGTTTTATGATTATAAAATTTTATTTTATTTTTCTTTATTAATTATTGTATAGTGTTTCCTACACTGAACCAATAAATTAGTCGCTAACGACAGAAATAAAATTAGTAACAGAAAAAATATTTCGTCGCTAAATGACATCGGTTATCAAAACATTTGTGACTAAAATTTTCAATTACTAATTCAAATTTTCTTGTAGTGAAGATGGAGACAGAGGTTATGAAATCTGATCTCTATTCTTGAGCCACTAGTGACTATAAATTTTAAATGAAATTTTTCTCCAAAGATTTTTGTTATGATTTAGCCAAAAATATCTTCACTAATACATACAAAATTGCCATCAATGTATTTTTGTCCAAAATATTTTAATGAGCTTAAACTGCCCAAAATGTTAATTAAAGGCCACCAATGAGTCAATATACTACAAACAATATTACATTATACACCCATAGTCTTAGATGACTAATTTAGAGTTTTTTTAGAGCGCCCAGGTGTTTTGTCATTTTGGTGGGCGCAACTATTTAAAATACTTTAAACAATCTAGTTGCAACTCAGAAGACCAATTTGAAAAGGTTTAGGCTATCAAAGTGTTTTGCTCAAAATTATTCTAAATGATAATTTAACGCCACATGTAATTCTTTAAGTACTGCATGTATGATCCTATATGGCTAACTTGAAAAGTGTTAGACTATTCATGTGTTTTGACCCAAATGACTTGAACTGTTTAAGTTCCATTCCTGGCCACTATTGAGTCTACCATTTACCCATGGTTGTAAAAGATGAATTTGTAAAGTTTTTGTATGTTTTAGTCAATATTTTAATCGATTAAAACTATTTAAATTGACGACGTAAGGTCATGACTGATATTTTGAAGAATCAAAACTCAACCGGGGTTCTCATATATCTAATTTGGATGTATTAGGCCAATTTAAGTATTTTGGCCAAAATAACTTGTGAGTATAAATTACTCTATGCTACCTCATACCCATGTTTGACCAAAACAACTTGGTGAGTGGAAACTATTTTAATTTGGATGTATTACGTGTGAAAATTAAGAAAAGAAAAAAATTAATCATATTATTAAATTTAAAGTTAATGTTAGAAATATATAATATAAAGTCTTATATAGTTAAATTAAGAAGCTATAAATTCTAAATATAAAAAGGAAGAAGACTAAATTATTCTAAAAGGTATAAACAAATAAATATATATAATCTAACATTCTCCCTCATACTCATAATACTACATCTAGAAGCATTGAGAGTTCACTACAAGGAAAAATAGTAATACTGACGAAATTACCGACAAATATTTTTTTTTCGTCGATAATCACCAACGAAAAACAAATTCCACCGGTACAATTATAGATTACCGACAAGAAACAAAAACGTGAAACAGAATATGTCTTGGTAAATATATCAGTAATCTATAAATTTGGAGGAACAAAAGATAATGTGATGGTGTCAATCTGAAGATGATGATGAGTAATATGACAATCAATTTTAATATGTTTCGTTTGTTCATGAAAAATTGAACTGCTTGTAATTGAATAGTACTTTGATTATCACAATATAATGGAGTAGGTTGATGAAGAAAGATATCCATATCCGTAAGCAACCAATGCAACAAAACTATTTCACAAGTAGATGAGGTCATGACACGATACTCAATTTCTGTGAAAGATCTAGAAATAACATCTTGTTTCTTACTCTTCCCAGAAATAGAGTCACCAAGAAAAATGTATGTAGAAACCAGTGGTAGATTTGTAATTCCTAGGATCACCAGCCTAATCAGCATCAGAGTATGCACGCAGCTCCAGAGATGAAGTAGAAGAAAATAAAAGGATTTGAAATTGAGTGTCCCGAAGATACCTTAGAATACGAAGAACAACAACCCAATAAATTACAGTTGGTGTAGCGATAAATTGGCTAACCACATGAACAATATATGCAATATCTGAATGAGTCACAGTGAGATAAACAAGCTTCCAACAATAGTTCTATACAAACTAAGATCCGACAAAGGTGAATCATTAGATGAAAAATATCGAGCATTAGTCTTAATAGGAGTATCAACGACTCTATCATTGGCAAAACGAGCATGCCCAAACAAATTAGATATATACTTTGACTAGGATAAAAAATAACCTTTAGGAGAATAAACTACCTCAATGCCCAGAAAATAGCATAGTATACCCAAGTCTTTCGTAACAAAACAACGAGCTAACTTAGACTTCAAGGAAGCAATTCCATCAGAATCATCACTAGTAATAATCATGTCATCAACATATAATGTAAAAAAAATACGACCTGTATTCGTACATCCGACAAACAATGTTAATCATGATTACTAGAATAAAAACCAACGAAGTAATCACTATAAAGAACTTCTCAAACCAATTATGAGGTGAATGTTTGAGATCAGCGCTTTACGAAACCTACAAACTTCACCAAGTTAGTGTGAAATACTAGGAGGAGGTGTCATATAAACTTTTTCATGAAGATCACCATTTAGAAATGCATTCTTGATATCCATCTAAGATATGCTCCATCGACAAATAGAAGCAATAGCAATCAGAGTACGAACAATCGTCATTTTTACACCAGGAGTAAATGTTTCCTTATAATCCATGTCATACTTCTGAGAATAATATTTAGCAATAAGATGAGCTTTGTATCATACGATAGATCTATTAGATTTAGTTTTGATCTTATATACCCAACGAGAATCAATCGTATATTTTCTTGATGGCAACGGTACCAAATTCCATGTATAAGTATGATGCAAAGCAGTTAGTTCCTCAGCCATAGTACTCTGTCAAAGTGGGTTATGAACAACTTCTCTGTAGGATACAATCTCAGAAATACAATGAATAGATGCAATAAATGAAGTAAAAGAACGAGAATAAGAAGAGCAAGTAAAATCTGGCAGTTTAGTAGACTTGCGAACATGAGTGGATTGACGATGGTGGAGAGAAGAATTATCCACAACCTCAGGAGATGATTAGATAGTGGTAAAAAGAGGAGCATGTGAAGCAGATCTCTCGGGAACTAAAGTACCAGATTCACTTGAGCTAACAGTAGGAGCTGTGGGTGAAGCTTCCTCAGTGTCGATATTGAAAGAATCAATGCAAAGCAGATCTGACTTTGTCGTATTATGTGAACTAGTCGGAATAGAAAAGATGGAATATGCTCAAGAAACACAATATGACGAGCGACATACAATTTTTTACTAATGGGATCAAAGCAACGATATCCTTTTTTTACTAACACCATAACTCAAAAAGGCACAAAGAGCCGATCTAGAGGCTAGCTTATTACGCTCAACATGTAGACGAAGGATAAAACAACTATAACCAAAAACATGCAAAGAGAAATAGATAAGAGCATGCCTGTACAATTTTTTAAAAGGTGACAAGTTTGAATTGTGTGAGGTTAGAATTCTATTAATCAAATGAACAGCGGTAAGGATTGCTCCTCCCTAAAAAGTACTAGGAACACCAATAGACAATAAAAATGAACGGGTTATTTCAACAAGATGTCTATGTTTCCGTTCAGCCACACAATTCTATTCAGGAGTATCTGTACATGAGATTTGATAAATAGTACCATTAGAAACAAGTAAATCTAAAAAATGATTTGAAGTGTCACTACAAAAAATCAGTAATTTAGGGACGAATTTAGGGATGAATTTTCTAAAAAATTTCGTCGCAAAATTATTTGCGACAAATTTTGTGATAAAAATATATTCGTCGCAAATCAATCATTGCTAAAATTTGCAACGAAAAAAAATTATTCGTCCCAAATTTTGCGGCGAACTATAGTTTTCGTCACAAAATTTGTTGCAAATATACACTGCATAGTGTTTTCAAATTTGGGACAAAATTATATTTTCGTCCCAAATTAGGGACAAATTCTGGTTTGTCCCGAATTTGGGACGAAATTTGGTTCGTCCCAAAATGAGAGTTTAGCCGCATTCTGAAGGTTTATCCCAAAGTTTGTCCCAATGTTCATCCTGAATTCGGGACGGACAAGATTCGTCCCGAATTCAGGATGAACAAGATTTGTCCCGAATTCGGGACGAACTTTGGGAAATGAATAACTCAGATTTTGGGATGAACCAAAATTCGTCTCAAGGTCCATCCCAAATTAGAAACGAATCCAAAATTTGTCCCTAATTTCTGGAAAATCAAGGTGTCAAATTTTGGGATGAACCCAAATTCGTTGTAAAGGTCGTCCCAAATTAGGGACGAATTTTGGATTCGTCCCAAATTTGGGACGAACTCAAATTCGTCCCAAATTTGGGACGAACCCGAATTCGTCCCTAATTTGGGACGAACCCTAGTTCGTCCCAAAGTTTGTCCCAAAACATAATACCCACAACCCCTACATTTTTATTTTCTTTATTCTATTTTACATATCAAATACATTCAACAGACATCATATTTATACACATCTAAACAAACAAAACTACACATCCAAACAAACAAAACTACACATCCCATATCTTACATTCAAATATGTCAATTCAACAAACATCATATTTACACATGAAAACAAGAACTAGTTTGGTTCAACAACTCATAATCCAAATAATAGATACATCAAAGCATCTAAAGCATAAAATAAAATATTAATCCTCATACTTCGGGAGCTTCATGCACCTTCTTCCATTCTTCGTTCTCCTTTTCCTGCATCAAATTACAAATGAGTTATAACTAACATTTATAACAAAAAAGTATATATCTAAAACATATCAATGATATCATATTGAAATAAGACATCTAAAACTTATGCAACTAACAAGTTACAAATTGTCTTGTATATGTTTCATTAACACCTGGTACTTCTGCCTCCTCCAAAGGTGATGTATAAGTAGTAAACATTTGTTCAACTGGTGGAGGATAACTAGAACTTGTACCATGCATGTCGGGATTGAAATTCTGACCTGCTGCATCAAGAACCATCCTCTGATATGGATTTAATTGATCATAATAACTCTGCTCACCACTAACTGAGACTTGTATGTTTCGTGCATAATCATCATCAGATATGAACGGTTCACCATGAGATGTCCAATTATAGTACTTCGGAGTAAATCCAAATATACAAAGATGTTCTTCAACTTTATCACAGAGTAAAAATTTGCCATTGTGACACTTTTTACAAGGACATCTTATCTTATTGTCATCCATATAATCAATTTGACTAGATGCAAAATTCAAAAATTGTCTCAAGCCAGTGATAAACTCATCAGTTAAACCGCGACGATCAGGCAAGTTCTTGTTTTACATCCAACTTCTTTCATTCTGCATTTTGTCTATTTCCAATAAACTATATTACTAATGATAATATACTAATGATGAATATGTACTTAGTGTGCATACAAATGGAATAATATATAACAAAGAAAACAATAACATCAGATAATATAATAGGCACATTAATTTCATCCGTACACTAATGCTATCATGATTAAAATAACATATCTAGATACATATACCTAACAACGAAGAATAAAGATGAGCGTCTCTCCAAGCCACGTCAAATACAAATTAACCGGCACAAATAATAATACGAAGTTTACAATCATATATTAGAGTACACAAGGCAAATATACTATTGGACACCCACAAACATTACTACACTATGGGCCGGCAGTAGCCGTAGGGGCCAACAGCAACTGTAGGGCCGACAATAGCAATCAGCCCACGACTGCCAACAACCAGTTAGGGCTGCAACTGCTAGCAGCCATGTGAAGGTCCAGATCTGGCGGCGCGAGGCTACCAGCGACCAGTAACATCCAGATCTGGCACGCGCAGCTGCCAGTTGCCAATACAGTCTGGATCTGGTGGTCCGCGGCTGCCAACGGCCAGGAAGGGTCGGATCCGGCGCCCGGCGGCTACCAGCGGCCAGCAAGGGCCTGATCCGGCGTCTCCCAGTGGCTGCCAGAGCCGAGCAAGGCCCGGATCTGGCGGCTTGCGCCTGGCGTGCAAGGGTAGCCTCGACGAGGAGGAACCGCAGCTGCCGTGCAAGGTCAACCGCACGACAAGGCGAGGCGGCTGCTGTGCACGGGCAGTCGCAGGACAAGGCGTGGCTGCTGCCATGCGAGGATACACGCCGGAGATGAGAGAGATGAGAGAGGGAAAACACCCGAAGCTTACCTACCGGAGATCGTGGATTCGTGGCCGAAGATCAACATCCACACTCGTCGCCGCGCGTGAAAAGAAGGAAGAAGCTGCTCGCGTGAAAAGAAGGAAGAGGAAACAAGTTCGGATGTTATTAGGGCAAATTTGGGGACAATTAAAATTCGTCCCCAAGTTTGTCCCTAATCTGGGACGAACTACAGAGTTCGTCCCAGATATGGGAGGAACTACAGAGTTCATCCCAGATCTGGGACGAACTGTTGAGTTCATCCCAAATTTTATTTTTTTTTTAAATTGCAGAATAAAGCTATAAAAATACAGATGCATGACCTAAACACCTCAGAATGACACGAAACTATTTCCTATGCATTCGTATCAATCTCCTGATCGAAATGATGGTCCCAAATATTTTTTCCACTCAATATTTTGAGGTTTATAATTTTTTTTATCAGCAATTAAAATTTTCATTTCCAAAATTTAAAAACCTCAAAATATTAGCTAAAAAAAATTATTTCTTGTCATCATTATGATCAAAAGATTAATACGAATGCATAGAAATTTGTTCCGCGTCATTCCGAGCTCTATAGGTATAGTTTTTTTTTTGAAAGATTTTATTTAGAATTTTTAAATATTTAAAGTTTGAGACGAACTCCAAAGTTCGTCCCAGATCTGGGATGAACTTTGGAGTTTGTCCCAAATCTCTATTTTCTTAAGAATTCAAAATAAATTTTTCAAAAATTAAAAACTAGCCCTGGAGAACTCGGAATGACATGGAATAAATTTTCATGTGCTCATATCGATCTCATGACCACATTAGTGGCCTCAAACATTTTTTCCTCTTAACAAAATTAGATCCGTAATTTCCGAATAACAAAATTACTTTAACCTTTTCAAAACAACTCTTATTTTTACAAAGTCATAGGTTCTATCAATTTGATATTTTCAATTTAATTATCACTAACTATATTGGGTCTTTGAGTTCACTAATGTGGTCATGAGATCGATACGAGCACATAGAAATTTGTTCCACGTCATTCCGAGCTCTATAGCTCAAGTTTTTATTTTTTTTCAAAGATTTTATTAAGGAATTTTAAATGTTTAAACTTTGGGACGAACTCCAAAGTTCGTCCCAGATCCGGGACGAACATTGGAGTTCATCCCAAATTTGGATTTTTTAAAAAAAATTGTAGAATAAAGCCATAAAAATACTAATGCATGACCTAAACACCTCAGAATGACACGAAATTGTTGGGACCTTGACGTCCATAAGAGGGGGGGGGGGGTGAATAGCGTCTCACCCAAATCGATCGCTTCCTATAATGTTAGTTCATAGCGGAAATACAAAAACAAATACTAACAAGATAAACCAAACCTAACACGTTGATTTAACGTGGTTCGGAGATAAAGCTCCTACTTCACGGCTGTCCGTAAGGTGAACGATTCCGATCCGTCGGTGGATGACTCCCCGGAAAACCTCCGGCTAGCTCAAGCTCCTTGTCGGTGGAGAAACCTCGCCACAAACACTTGAATACAAGCACACCGATCACACGAAGGCTTGGGAGACTCTAATAGGCTTTAACCAAGTCTATTTCGTTAACCATGCCCAAGCACCCCGAGCTCTATTAAATAGAGCTCGAGAGGAAAACACTAAGCTGTTTCCCCGCTACCAGTCGACTGGTGTATACACCAGTCGACTCCTACAGTGTACCAATCGACTGCTACAGTGTATCAGTCGACTGCTACAGTAATCAGTCGACTGCTACATTGCTGCTACAGTGTCACAATAGTGTTGCTACAGTGTCACTACAGTACTTCTACAATGAAACCTAAAACCATAAGATTTCGCCCCGAGTACAATCACTCGGCACTCGTCCTCGCTCGACCAACCTAGACCTAGCCTTCTAGCCTCCTCCATCAGTCTCGCATCCCTCGGATGTCTCCCCATCCTTCATGTCTTGCCTTCTGGAGCTTCCTTCGGCCTTGTCCTTATTGTCGGGTCTTCCTTTGCCAAGAGGCTCCTCACCTCCGGGACTTCATCCATTGTCAAGTCACACTTGGACTTACGTTGCCAAGACTACATACTTGGACTTACACCGCCAAGACTCATTCTTGGACTTTCCTCATTTGCCAAGATCACACTTGGACTTTCCTTATTGTACCTGTATCCTGCACACTCACAATGCATATCAAATACAACAATAAACATAACTTAAACCTTTGCCCAAACATCAAAACCTAGGGCACCTAGATTGCTCCAACAGAAATTAGTTCCTATGCGTTCGTATCAATCTCCTGATCGCAATAATGGTCCCAAATATTTTTTCACTCAATATTTTGAGGTTTATAATTTTTTTTATTAGCAATTAAAATTTTCATTTCCAAAAATTTAAAAACCTCAAAATATTAGCTAAAAAAATTATTTCTTGTCATCATTATGATCAAAAGATCGATACGAATGAATAGAAATTTGTTCCGCGTCATTCCGAGCCCTATAGGTCTAGTTTTTTTTTTTGAAAGATTTTATTTAGAATTTTTAAATATTTAAAGTTTGGGACGAACTCCAAAGTTTGTCCCAGATCTGGGAGGAACTTTGGAGTTCGTCCCAAATCTCTATTTTCTTAAAAATTCAAAATAATTTTTTTGAAAATTAAAAACTAGCCCTAGAGAGCTCGGAATGACATAGAACAAATTTTTATGTGCTCGTATCGATCTCATAACCACATTAGTGGCCTCAAACATTTTTTCCTCTTAACAAAATTAGATCCATAATTTTCGAATAACAAAATTACTTTAACCTTTTCAAAACAACTCTTATTTTTACTAAGTCATAGGTTCTATCAATTTGATATTTTCAATTTAATTATCACTAACTATATTGGGTCTTTGAGTTCAATAATGTGGTCATGAGATCGATACAAGCGCATAGAAATTTGTTCCACGTCATTCCGAGCTCTATAGGTCAAGTTTTTATTTTTTCAAAGATTTTATTAAGAAATTTTAAATATTTAAACTTTGGGACGAACTCCAAAGTTTGTCCCAGATCTGGGACGAACTTTGGAGTTCGTCCCAAATTTGGACTTTTTTAAAATTACAGAATAAAGCCATAAATGTAACGCCCCGCCTCCTACTGACTAGGCTGCGAGGCCGGTCGCTACAGTTATGCTGTGCTAGACTATTAATGCGGAATGAAAACTGGCTAATCTAAAATTTTACTGAACTAAATGCTGTAAAGTGTAACTTTGTGTTCTGGATGTACCTAGGAGTTGTACACATGTTAGGGAAGACAATCTATGCCTCCCGGATGGACTGCTAGCTATAATCAGGCACTTCAATCAATCCATAGACCGGTTGGGCTGTCGGATCGATCCCGTGATCAATCCAGCTTGCTACTGGCACGAAATAACTCTCTGGATCGGTCGGCAGACCGATCCATATGCTCCCTCGCCTCTGTATGCACGCCCCAGAGGAGTCCCTGTCCGAGAAAATTTCGGCAGCATCTCCCCTGTTCAGCTAACCGATCCAGCGGCACAACTCACTCTCTGATCGGTCTGTAGACCGATCAGAGTTCTGATTTCAGCCTGAAACTCTGATTTCAGCCTGAAACTCTGATTTCAGCCTGAAACTCTGATTTTAGCCTGAAACTCTGATTTCAGCCTGAAACTCTGATTTCAGCACTTGGGCGTGCCAAAATCTCACATATGAGTTATACACTACATGAGAAACATTCTAATAACATAAAACTAGTATTCTAAACTTAACATGACACATAGTTCACTGGTTCATAGCATTACACAACTAAACGTGCATGAAAGTAAAACACTAAAGAGTTTTACGGTTTAAACTTGCTAAGTCCCCTAAGAATCTTTTATTCCAGTTCCTGCCACACACACCATCTCTGCATTGGCCTCTAGCTTCCTCTGCTAGTCCATTTTCCTTTTACCTGTATCTGTAGTATAAGGAAAATAGTATCTGTAAGCTAAAAAGCTTAGTAAGAAACCATCTACCTCACTAAAACATGCATACGATGCAATTATGATTTTAAATCATGCTGTTTGAAAAGATATGCTAAGTATACTGAATAAACTAACATGGCATGGCATATAAGCATACAATCATGGCATGACAACTAATCATATGAATCAATAAAGACAACTGAACTGAACATATAATAAGCTAAACTGATACTGAATTCCAACTAAACTAACATAACTAATTTGAGCTTTGAAAACTAATTCATAATAAGTGAAAATACATAATCATGCTGTTTGGGCCCGGCAACTGTACTTGCTGTGCGCGCATCCCTAACTAGACCCGGGTTTGCAAGTCCCGAATTTAGTAGGGTTAACTAGGCTATCTAAACCTAGGGACGACTGTGGGAGTCCAACCCAACGGATATCTGATCCAGTACAATGCCACTGAAAATAAAATACTGAATATAGCTAACTGTTTTAACTTGCTGTTTCTAGGTTATCTGAACCTAGAGCTAGGTTGTCTGAACCTAGAGGCGACTGTGGGAGCCCACCCATTGGACCGTGGTCCCATATAAGCTAAAATAAACTGATTTATTGATTTAAATTCTTCTAATGCATTTAACTGAGCTATTAAAATGCCTAAGTTGCATTTTAACTTAACTAGCTATTTTATCGAACACCTAGTGGTCCCTAATTCTTCCATCGACTGGAGTGATAGTTGGTCGTTGCAGTTTCCAGTTAGCAGCAATCACTCTCTTTCTTCGATCGAAGGATCTTGTGAGCTTATCTATCGATCAAACCTTCCTTATCGGGTAATTATTCAAAAAAAAGATTGTTTTTTTAGTTTTTCCTATTGGTTTTCTATCTAATATTTGGCCCGAGCTTGGTTTCCTCTTGGCGACACTCAATTTTCAGGGCGTTGGAAGATCAAAGAAGTGTTTTTCCCCTCTCCTCCCTGAGAAGCATGATGAATTCTCTAACACCGCACATGTCTCACGAGTGTTCGTCAATCGATCCGCTTTACGGGTTTAAGTTAGACAAAAGAAAGAGATTCACATTCCGAGCTGAAGTTCTAAAAGTTTCCTCATGTCTTGTTTCGGACAAACAACAGAAAGTGAAGGCGGGATCTGCAAAGCCATTGTCGAGAGCGAGCGAGAAAGTGATAGAGATAGAGAGGAATGTGTTTGTTGGGACCTATGCTCGAGCTCCGGTGGTGTTGAAGAGTGGAAAGGGATGCAAAGTTTATGATGTTGATGGGAAGGAGTACTTGGACATGACGGCTGGTATTGCAGTGAACTCACTCGGGCATAGTGACCCAGATTGGATCAACGCAGTGATTGAGCAGGCTAATACTCTTACACATGTCAGCAATGTATACTATTCATTGCCTCAGGTAAAGTTAATCTTTCTAGCTTTATCGTCAATCTCTACCTTTCTTAAAAAATTGTAGCAGAATGACAACCAATAGAATGATTTTGTCATTTATTTATTGCTAATTCAAGATTTGTCTCAATTGCTTAAACCTAAGTTTATACTAGTTCACTCATCCATGCCTATAAACTATCTTGATTACCCTACAGCTCTTCATGAGGAACTAAGGGTGGCATAAACCTTCCTGTGAAGCCTTGATGTCCCCTTCAAGGTTTAGCATCCAACTCAGTCGAGTATCATCTTTCATTAATGTCTTAATGACATGTGAGGCCTTATAGCCGGTCTGCCATTACATTAACAAGCTTTTCCAATTCCGTTCACTGCTATCTCTGGCCTCAGCATCTTGAGCATCAACCGGATTCGTTCCTTCTCTGTGCTGACTAGCTCTGGGCATAGACGAGCCAACCTGTTGAATTTCTTCACGGCTTCCTCAACTGAAAGGTTGCCCTGACGAAACTCAATGAACTCGTCGTAGTGGCGGTTCGTAACCCGTATGTGGAAGAACTCCTCGAAGAACTCCTTCTCGAAGTCAGCCCATGACATCTGGTTCACTGGGCGCTTCGTTCTGATTCTTTCCCACCACATGCGGGCGTCTGTCAGGCCGAAGGAGGCACACTTCACCTTCTCGTGTTCGGCCAGGAAGCTCCATCGTGCTCTCCGATGTTTTGAACCATGCTTGTGCATCCCATGGTTCACTAGTGCCCGAGAAGTTTTCCTTGACTCTCTGCCATTGGATCGATAGGCTTCCTTTCTTGGCTCACCTGCTGGGGCTGCTGCTGTAGGCTGGTGGTGGAACCTCTAAGACTTCGGAGTCGTCAGGTTCGGTGTGGGGGTGTTCTGCCGATTAGCCTTTAAGGTGGCTATTTCGTGTTGCTGTTCAGCAACTGAGCCACTAATGTTGTAAGGTCGGGAGGAGGCATTGAACTGCCTTCGCTGAGGCTCAGGAGCTAGTGCCCTTCTAGCTGGGCGTCCTCGTGCCATTGCTAAAGACATAGAGGATGAACATGAATAACTATTACAATCATAATTGTATAACTATCGTTATCATGTTATATACTATCACATACTATCATGCAGCAGTTTATCTATAAACATGATCTATAACAAGGAAACAGAAAGCATAAATAAAGTAGAGGTATTCTTACTTGGAAGTTGTAGGTTCAATGCTGATGTGTGTGTAGGAAGTATGGAACACTGCTCTGATACCACTCTGTAATGCCCCGCCTCCTACTGACTAGGCTGCGAGGCCGGTCGCTACAGTTATGCTGTGCTGGACTATTAATGCGGAATGAAAACTGGCTAATCTAAAATTTTACTGAACTAAATGCTGTAAAGTGTAACTTAGTGTTCTGGATGTACCTAGGAGTTGTACACATGTTAGGGAAGACAATCTATGCCTCCCGGATGGACTGCGAGCTATAATCAGGCACTTCAATCGATCCATAGATCGGTTGGGCTGTCGGATCGATCCCGTGATCGATCCATCTTGCTATTGGCACGAAATAACTCTCTGGATCGGTCAGCAGATCGATCCATATGCTCCATCGCCTCTGTATGCGGCTGGATCGGTCTACCGACCGATCCAGGAGTACCCTAATCGGTCGGCTTGACCGATCAGTAGCGCACTGATCGGTCGGCTGACCGATCAGTGAGCGTCGGTAATCTCTGTTCGCACAATGGATCGGTCGGCTGACCGATCCATAACAGAGGCCAACTCTCTGTTCGCGCATGGATCGGTCAGCTGACCGATCCAGCGGCATGACCCACTCCCTGATCGGTCTGTAGACCGATCAGAGTTCTGATTTCGGCCTGAAACTCTGATTTCAGCCTGAAACTCTGATTTCAGCACTTGGGCGTGCCAAAATCTCACATATGAGTTATACACTACATGAGAAACATTCTAATAACATAAAACTAGTATTCTAAACTTAACATGACACATAGTTCACTGGTTCATAGCATTACACAACTAAACGTGCATGAAAGTAAAACACTAAAGAGTTTTACGGTTTAAACTTGCTAAGTCCCCTAAGAATCTTTTATTCCAGTTCCTGCCACACACATCTTGATCTGCATTGACCTCCAGCCTCCACTGCTAGTCCATTTTCCTTTTACCTGTATCTGTAGTATAAGGAAAATAGTATCTGTAAGCTAAAAAGCTTAGTAAGAAACCATCTACCTCACTAAAACATGCATACGATGCAATTATGATTTTAAATCATGCTGTTTGAAAAGATATGCTAAGTATACTGAATAAACTAACATGGCATGGCATATAAGCATACAATCATGGCATGGCAACTAATCATATGAATCAATAAAGACAACTGAACTGAACATATAATAAGCTAAACTGTAGCTAAACTGATACTGAATTCCAACTCAACTAACATAACTAATTTGAGCTTTGAAAACTAATTCATAATAAGTGAAAATACATAATCATGCTGTTTGGGCCCGGCAACTGTACTTGCTGGGTTTGCAAGTCCCGAATTTAGTAGGGTTAACTAGGCTATCTAAACCTAGGGACGACTGTGGGAGTCCAACCCAACGGATATCTGATCCAGTACAGTGCCACTGAAAATAAAATACTGAATATAGCTAACTGTTTTAACTTGCTGTTTCTAGGTTATCTGAACCTAGAGCTAGGTTGTCTGAACCTAGAGGCGACTGTGGGAGCCCACCCATTGGACCGTGGTCCCATATAAGCTAAAATAAACTAATTTATTGATTTAAATTCTTCTAATGCATTTAACTGAGCTATTAAAATGCCTAAGTTGCATTTTAACTTAACTAGCTATTTTATCGAACACCTAGTGTGCCCCAACTCTCCCCTCTATTAGGGAGACCACTTCTAGGCACCCGACAACGTCTAGGAACCCCGTTGAAGAGGGAATACGTGTCCGGCCCATCTAGAAATACTCACTAAATCCCTAAATCTGCGAGGAGGGTCAAATTCACCCTATGCGTCGATAAAAACTGCATATAGTTAAACTAGTGCGTATAAAACCAAACGGAGCTACTTATACTACAGGTGAGGGGTTTCTTACCTTGTGTGCTAGATTTCTTACAAATCTAATCGCTAGAAATTCCGGTGGAGACGACTTCTCGACGATTCACTCACGTCCACGTGCTCTACTCGCGGAGGGGAACGTCCTTGTGTCCGAGATGTCATCGGAAGGCACTCCTTTGGCCCTAGGGATGAAACCCTAGGCTTGCTTGGGTGTTGGCGCCGAGAGAAGGAAGGAGGAGAGGGGGTCGGTGTGAGTTAGGGTGAGGAGAGGAAAGTTGTCGAACCAAGTTCTAAAAATAAACCAAACCCCAACTTAAATTTCCTATTTATACTAAGTAATTAATTCGGCCAAACCAATTATAAATATAATTGATTCCCTTTTCTTTCAGCACGGCCCTGCTGGGTTCACCGGTTACTAAGGCTAATTAAAGGTTTAACGGACCCGAGAGGTCCCGGGTTCGATTCCCGCTTAAGCCATTTTACTTTTCTAATAATTTTTGCTACTTCCGCTACTCTGGAAAATTCTGGAAAAATATCTAATAATTCCAGAAAAATCATAGAATATTTCTAAAAATAATTTGAGAATTTTCGGGCGTTACAATAAAAATACGAATGCATGACCTAAACACCTCAGAATGACACGAAACTAGTTCCTATGCGTTCGTATCGATCTCCTGATCGCAATGATGGGCCCAAACATTTTTTCACTCAATATTTTGAGGTTTATAATTTTTTTATCAGCAATTAAAATTTTCATTTCCAAAAATTTAAAAGCCTTAAAATATTAGCTAAAAAAATTATTTCGTGTCATCATTATGATCAGAAGATCGATACGAATGCATAGAAATTTGTTCCGCGTCATTCCGAGCTCTATAGGTCTAGTTTTTATTTTTTCAAAGATTTTATTAAGAAATTTTAAATATTTAAACTTTGGGACGAACTCCAAAGTTCGTCCCAGATCTAGGACGAACTTTGAACTTCGTCCCAAATCTCTATTTTCTTAAAAATTCAAAATAAATTTTTCAAAAATTAAAAACTAGCCCTAGAGAGCTCGGAATGATATGGAACAAATTTCCATGTGCTCGTATTGATCTCATGACCACATTAGTAGCCTCAAACATTTTTTCCTCTTAACAAAATTAGATCCGTAATTTTCGAATAACAAAATTACTTTAACCTTTTCAAAACAACTCTTATTTTTACTAAGTCATGGGTTCTATCAATTTGATATTTTCAATTTAATTATCGCTAACTATATTGGGTCTTTGAGTTCACTAATGTGGTCATGAGATCGATACGTGCGCATAAAAATTTGTTCCATGTATTCCGAGCTCTATAGGTCAAGTTTTTATTTTTTCAAAGATTTTATTAAGAAATTTTAAATATTTAAACTTTGGGACGAACTGGGACGAACTCCAAAGTTCGTCCCAAATCTGGGACGAACTCCAAAGTTCGTCCCAAATCTGGGACGAACTCCAAAGTTCGTCCCAAATCTGGGACGAACTTTGGAGTTCATCCCAAATTTGGACTGTTTTAAAAATTACAGAATAAAGCCATAAAAATATAAATGCATGACCTAAACACCTCAGAATGACACGAAACTAGTTCCTATGCATTTGTATCGATCTCCTGATCGCAATGATGGGCCCAAACATTTTTTTCACTCAATATTTTGAGGTTTATAATTTTTTTATCAGCAATTAAAATTTTCATTTCCAAAAATTTTAAAACCTCAAAATATTAGCTAAAAAAATTATTTCGTGTCATCATTATGATCAAAAGATCGATACGAATGCATAGAAATTTGTTCCGCGTCATTCCGAGCTCTATAGGTCTAGTTTTTGTTTTTTGAAAGATTTTATTCTGAAATTTTAAATATTTAAACTTTGGGACAAACTCCAAAGTTCGTCCCAGATTTGAGACGAACTTTGGAGTTCGTCTCAAATCTCTATTCTCTTAAAAATTCAAAATAATTTTTCAAAAATTAAAAACTAGCCCTAGAGAGTTCGGAATGACATAGAACAAATTTCCATGTGCTCGTATCGATCTCATGACCACATTAGTGGCCTCAAACATTTTTTCCTCTTAACAAAATTAGATCCGTAATTTTCGAATAACAAAATTACTTTAACCTTTTCAAAACAACTCTTATTTTTACTAAGTCATAGGTTCTATCAATTTGATATTTTCAATTTAATTATCGCTAACTATATTGGGTTTTTGAGTTCACTAATGTGGTCATGAGATCGATACGAGCGCATAGAAATTTGTTCTACGTCATTCCGAGCTCTATAGGCCAAGTTTTTATTTTTTCAAAGATTTTATTATGAAATTTTAAATATTTAAACTTTGGGACTTTTTTTAAAATTACAGAATAAAGCCATAAAAATACGAATGCATGACCTAAACACCTTAGAATGATACAAAACTAGTTCCTATGCGTTCGTATCGATCTCCTGATCGTAATGATGGGCCCAAACATTTTTTCACTCAATATTTTGAGGTTTATAATTTTTTTATCAGCAATTAAAATTTTCATTTCCAAAAATTTAAAAGCCTCAAAATATTAGCTAAAAAAATTATTTTGTGTCATCATTATGATTAGAAGATCGATACTAATGCATAGAAATTTGTTCCACGTCATTCCGAACTCTATAGGTCTAGTTTTTATTTTTTTGAAAGATTTTATTAAGAAATTTTAAATATTTAAACTTTGGGACGAACTCCAAAGTTCGTCCCAGATCTAGGACGAACTTTGGAGTTCGTCCCAAATTTTGATTTTTTTTAAAATTGCAGAATAAAGCCATAAAAATACGGATAAATGACTTAAATAAAATTTTGCAACGAACTTAGAAATTCGTCCCTAATCTGGGACGAATTCTGAAGTTCGTCGCAAACATTAGGGACGAAATTTCAAATTCATCCCTAATTAATTTTTTTTAAGGTTATACTTTTAAAAATTGAAAGATGACCCTAGAGAGCTCCGAATGACACGAAACAAGTTTCTATGGGCTCGTATCGATCTCCTGATCTTATTAGTAGGGTCAAACATATTTTTAGATAAATACACTGATGTTTATAAATTTTTTACCCCGAACAAGTAATAAATATTTAATTCTTGTTCCAAAAATTTATAAACATCAGTGTATTTGTATAAAATTATGTTTGACCCTACTAACAAGACTAAGAGATCGATATGAGCCCATAGAAACTTATTTCGTATCATTCCGAGCTCTTTAGGGTCATCTTCCAATTTTTAAAAGTCTAACCTTAAAAAACTAATTAGGGACGAATTTGAAATTTAGTCCCTAAATTTTGCGACGAACATCAGAGTTCGTCCCAGATTAGGGACGGATTTCTAAGTTCGTTGCAAAATTTAATTTTTTTCAAAAAATCAAAATAAATACGTATAAAATGCGGAAGGTGGACCTACAAAGCTCGGAATCGCACGAAACAAGTTCTTATGAGTTCGTATCGATATCCCGATCACAATGATGACCTCAAACATTTTTTTCACACAATATATTTAGGTGACTGATTTTTGGATATCAAAATCACGTAACCATTTTTTAACTCTAACTTTTTTTAAGCCAAGTCTTAAGGCTTATAGACTCCGTCCAATTATTATTACGATTAAAAATTTTATAAAATGTTTGAGGCCATCATTGTGATCGGGAGATCGATACAAACCCATAGGAACTTGTTTCGTGCGATTCCGAGCTCTCTAGGTCCATCTTCCGTATTTTATACGCATTTATTTTGATTTTTGAAAAAATTAAATTTTGCAACGAACTTAGAAATCCGTCCCTAATCTGGGACGAACTCTGAAGTTCGTCGCAAAATGTAGGGACGAAATTTCATATTCGTCCCTAATTGTTTTTTTTTTTAGGTTAGACTTTTAAAAATTGGAAGATGACCCTAGAGAGCTCAGAATGACACGAAACAAATTTCTATGGGCTCGCATCGATCTCCAGATCTTATTAGTTGGGTCAAACATATTTTTATACAGATATACTGACGTTTATAAAATTTTTTTACCCCGAACGAGTAATAAATATTTAATTCTTGTTCTAAAAATTTATAAACCTCAGTGTATTTGTATAAAATTATGTTTGGCCCTACTAACAAGACCAGGAGATTGATACGAGCCCATATAAACTTGTTTCGTGTTATTCCGAGCTCTCTAGGGCCATCTTCCAATTTTTAAAAGTCTAACCTTAACAAAAAACAATTAGGGACGAATTTGAAATTTCGTCCCTAAATTGCGATAAATTTGGCGACGAATATATATTCGTTGGCAATTAGCAACAAATCCAAAGATTTGTCACAAAATTGCATAAATTTTCCTATTTTAGTTGCTAATTAGCGACAAATTTGGTTTTCGTTGCAAAAGCTGCTGCAAATTTGCAACGAATATTATTCGTTGCAAATATTCATCCCTAAATTATAGTTTTTTTTGTAGTATGTATTCACCCTCAAATCACAACGAAAACACTTTATAATACTAGAATATTGAGTTTTCACAAGAGCTCTAAAGTTGTTGAAAATGGTAAGATAATCTGACCTGTGTTTCATAAGATAGATCCAAAAGTAACGAATGCAAACATCAATAAACGAAACATAATCCCTTGGCGCCCCTTTTGTAAGAATAGGAGAGGATCCCCATACATCAGACGATCAAAATAGAGTAGAAGAAAAAAGAAAGACTTTTATAAAATGGTAAGTTGAAAATTTTGACTAGTTACAACCAATACAATAAAAAATATCATAATTTTTTAAAGGTCCTAATACTCTTGTAGAAGATAAAAACTATAAACGAGAGAATGAAACATGACATAAACAAGAGTACCCAAATAAAAATTAGAAGATGAACGACTCAAATAAAAAGATGATAAATTAACACTGGAAGCTACAACTTCTGATACTTTGAGTTGATCTAAAATATAGAGTACTCCTTGCCTACAGCCTGTCCCAATCAACCTCTGAGATTATGGGTCCTGAACATAACAATTAGATGAAGAAAAAGAGACTAGATATCGAGACTCACATAATTGACTAATAGAAATAAGATTTAAAGTAAGACTCAGAATATAATAAATGTCAGTAAGAGATAAATAAGATCTAACAATTGAATCAACATCTACTAATGACATAGGAGAACTATCAACAGTCATAATAGATATAGATGAACTAGGGAAAAAAAATAAAAGATGGTAAATTAGATGACATATGATGGGAGACACCAGAGTCTAAATCCATAAGGATAAAGATATACCTGAAATCAAACGATGACATGGCAGAGAAGGCTATAAAGCAAGAAATTATTAAAATTGCTCCAATATATACAGATCAAATTTCCCTGAAGCATCTATACAACCAAGCATAATGACAAGAACAAATAATGTTCAGAATAACCAAACTGTAAGGATATACATCTGTATGATCCATAAAAACTGATGTCAGGACGACCCATGGTCACACAAATAATCCGAGGCAGAAAAGGATGTCGGTGTAGAAATCGGCAGCACAGGGCATCAGTGTCGAAATCAGTAGAAAAGGATGTCCGTGCCAAAATCGGTAGCATAGGATGTTGATGTCGAAATTGACAGAAAAGAGGGTTGACATCGAAATCGGCAGCACAGAACATTGGCGCCGAAATAAACAACACATAGCATTAGCGCCAAAATTGGTAGAAAAGAGCGTTGACACCGAAATTGACAACATAGGGCGTCAATATCTAAATCACAGAAATGGATGTCGGTGCTAAAATTGATAGCGGCAGTAGGAGACGACATTGACAATAGGGACGGTAGAAAAATTAAATTAGAAGTAGAGAACCACTCTAATACCATGTAGAAATTAAGAAAAGGAAAAAATTAATAATATTATTAAATCTAAAGTTAATATTAAAAATACATAATATAAATTCTTATATAGTTAAGTTAAAAAACTTTAAACCTTAAATATAATATATATATATATATATAATCTAACTTATATCATTTAAATTAGCCCACGTAATAGTATTATTAATTCTCTATTTTAATCGATTGAAACTACTCTATACTGCCTCATACACGTTTAATGAAGCAAAAGTGATTTCTCTCACCCGAACATTCATGCCATTTAAATTAACCCGCATAATAATATTATTAATTCTCTATTTTAATCGATTGAAACTACTCTATACTGCCTCATACATATGTTTAATGAAGCAAAAGTGATTTTTCAGACCCATAAAGAGCTCGGCAGCATTTATATTGAGCTCGGCTATATTCAATAAAGAACTCTGTAGCATTTATCGACAGCTCGACTATAAACAATAAAGAGCTCGACAACATTTAAGAAGGTCCTATAGTTTTTATGAGGCCATCAAAATTCTTTTTTTTTTTAAAAATTTCTAGAATGATTTAGTTTTCCTGCTTTGTCTCATCAAGGCATTTTCCAATTGGCTTCATTTGCTCACATTTTAGAATTGAAAGATACTAGAACGTAACAGACTGTGTTTTATCTGTTTGCCCTAGTAATCTTTGTCTTTACCAGTAATTCGTTTATATAGTTTGACTTGTACCCTAAATACCTTAATACTTAGAATATAGACGTATGTCATGGTGGTTTTTTTACTAGGTACTGTAGGAGATTGATGCATAATTCACTGCTCCAATATTTATGTTTATTGGATTCAATTATTGATGTTTCTTTAGGTTTTCTTTTTTAACCTTTTATTTGTTCCTTTATTGCAGTTAAGCTTATTCCCATTTTTCTTGGTTTATCATATTTTTGCAGTTTACTGATAGGTTGTTCCGAGGAGTTAATGATGAATCATTTGGCTTCCTAAACAATTTCTGCAGAAGAACCACCCCTGATTTGCTTTTAGGTACCTTCCTTTCATTATAATGATGTCTAAATAATTCTTGCTCTTAACTGATGCTTGCAACTTTTCCCAAGTTATCTCTGTTTATTAATATTATGGCCGTGTAGAATGTTTTCAGATAAAATCTGCCTCTCCGAGTACATAATGTATTAGAAGCGCCAGATGTGAGTTGCAAGCTAAAAGCAGTGAGAAATTTACTGATCTTAATGAGATTTCTGACTTGCCCAATGCTCTTGATTCTCTTGCTGAAACTACACCTGACAGAGAGACAATTTTCATTAACAATGCGACTGCCAAACAATTTCCAGATGACTTCAGTAGCAATTTTGGGCAGGATATAGAAATGTATTATGAGCAGGTTCTCGGCCATCATCCATATTGTGGATCTGGCAACCTTTGAAATTGATAACTTTTCCAGTCCCTTCAAGTTTTTCTCTACTCCAAATGATTATATTGATGAAATGGTTTGGATTCCTGAAAATCATTCTGGAGTGTCTAGTCAGTGCAGAAGTATGTCTAACGGCATCCAGATTGCTAAACAGATTGAATATTCTCTTGGGAATGGAATGGAAAGGCTTTCTGAAGAACAGAATCGTGATGTTGAGCTTTTGATTTGGGAAAATAAAGAAAATGCTGGTATATCAAACAAGAAATTGTGCAAGAAGAGAAGATGTACTGAACAAGCTTCAAACTTTAAATCCAGATGCTACGGAGAAACCAGAGGTAATCTTATTCATGGTATAATGGCTAGTTGTTCAATACATAAGAGAAGCCTATCTATACTGAAATTGTTTCTTTTCTTGTTGTTCAACTTGCCTACCACAGGTGCAATTCCAAAGAAACCGAGAAGTCTACGTACTCCTAGAATTCGTCCAAACTTGATGAGGTAAAACCACTGAGATGTGCAAATTTCTTTGCTTGGTTATTTTCTGTTCATTTTTTAGTTGAGTTTAAAGAATATTTAATTTTATATTTTGGTTGCAATTGAAGTCCTTGAATAAAAAGTTCCATTCAGGTAAAAGAGACCATGATAAAAGGGGACAAATTCACAACTTTTGCCGCTGAATCTAAACCCACAGATGAGTCTGAATTGCATGATGATGCATCAGAAAACTGGAACATGAGAATTAGACATTTAAAATGCGGGTTTAGAAGGAAGAAGCACAATAAGATTTGGACACTCACAGGGTGATGAAGCTTATTGAAGGTGTTTCTCATTGCGGAGTCAGCAGATGGATCGAAATCAAGAAGTATTCATTTCCAGCATTTGCTTTCCGCAATTCTATTGATCTCAAGGTTCTTGATGCTTCTCATTTAAGCATGCTCAGTCAAATTTGACGCCTAAATTTATGTTGGTGTGCGCGCCTTTACAGGATAAATGGAGAAATCTGGTGAAAGCCAGCAATGCTGGGCTACATAACAGGAAGCAGGTCAGGGTAGTTTGCCAACCATGATTGCTAGTGCTTTGAGACTCTCTACATTTCGTGATGCATACTTGTACAACA
Source organism: Zingiber officinale (assembly GCF_018446385.1). Classification (NCBI taxonomy): domain Eukaryota; kingdom Viridiplantae; phylum Streptophyta; class Magnoliopsida; order Zingiberales; family Zingiberaceae; genus Zingiber; species Zingiber officinale. Next base: position 77,506,981 of record NC_055996.1, on the reverse strand, counting down.
CGATGCATGGATTTCTGATGTATTTTTGTTGAAGCAAAATCGTTTTCGATGCCTAATTGTAGGTTGGGGGATGCAAGAGACAAGTGTCACAAAATTTCCCAATTTATGTATTTCTGATGTATTTTATTTTTTTATAAAATACTTAGTGGTTCGGTCCCTATGCCTATCTCTGTCACTCCTTCTATTCAACAGGCAAAACAACCAATTTTAGTTTAAAAACTTGTTTTAGTCAATTAATCAATATTTTTTAGTTTAAAAATCTGGTAATTATTATATATATTTTGATTAAAACAGTAAAAAAATGATAATTTTAATTAATTTTATTGATTATTTTTAGATATCGGTTTGATTTTATGAAAAAAAAATTTATGAAATTTTTTTATTATTCATCAAGGTAAATTGGGAAGTCGACATGATGCTCATTACTCCGGGACTTAGATTAAAACAGTAAAGAAAGACGAGCAGTCCATGAGATTGTAGTTTGTTTTTTATATTGGAAGCTTAGAATTCAAGCTGTTGAATTGCATCTCGAATTGCTCCATGTCGGGCTTCGGCAGTACGACTCCGATCTCCACTCCGCCGTCCTCATCCCTGCTTTCCGCCACCGATACGGCTCCCGTCCTCGCGATCGAAGTTATCTCCACCTTCTTTGGCCGCCCCCAACCGAAGTCCGTGCCGTAGACATGAAACTTGGGCGACCCAGCGACAGTGAGGGGTTGCTCGTTTATTGTAGATTCGATCCTCGCCAGCCATGTCTCCGCTCCTCGCAGAGGATCTTCCACGAATACTTTTATGGCATCGGCGATCGCTCTCGCCGCCACCACCACTCCTTCTTCTCCGACGTGCTCGCTGACCTTCAGGTCCACGAAGCAGGAAGCGAGGCAGTTCCCGAAGTACGTCTCCGGCAGCGGCGGACGCAGCCTCGCCTTACAGTCGGCGGCGAACATTAAGTGGGCCACTCTGTCGCCGTCGCCACCTTTGTGGATTTCTAGTGATTTGGTGAGGCAGGACCAAATATAAGCGTAGGTCACCACGATCGTGGAGCAACGCGAGATGGAAACCAATTCCTTCAGGCGTTGGATTTGATCCTTTTTGAGCGCGAAGGAAGCGAGGACGACGTCCGATAGAACAGGGTAATCCATCCACTTGTCGCTCTCGTCGTAGTTCCCGTAGAAAATTGAGTACAAGCCCCGGGGATCGGAGACCAAGCTCCGGTCAAAGACCGGAGGCTCTCCGACCACCGTGTCCTCCGACAGCGCGTGCGTGGAAGCCCACGACAACATGAATTGGGTGGAGCTGGATCCGCCGCAGGCGGCGTGGTGAATCGAGACACTGATGGCCACGCCTCTGTCCGGGAAGATGGTCACCTGCAGGGCCATAGCGGCGAATCCTTCGCCGGCGCCTCTGTGACGGAGCTGCGGAAGCAAAGGAAGTATTCTGTTGAGGTCGCGTGCCTGACTGCCGGAGAGTTGGTCAAAGTCGTCCTCGTACTCTGCGACGGTGAGCGTGACACCGTCTCCCTCCGCGTAGTGGATCTCGTATTGGTTGCCGTCGGGATCTCTAGGGGATCGGCAGATATTTCCGGCGAGGGGGTAGAAGTGTCGGAGAACGAGGGAGAGGGAGGACTTGAGGTCGGGGAGGATGGAGGTGACGAAGTGGGAGGTGGAGTGGGGGAGGCGGTAGAAGAAGACTCGTTCCACGGATCCTCCGCGCAACCAGATGGCGTCGAAGAACGTGAGGGGGAGAGTGGTTTCGCCGACCGATCCCGGCGGCGGAGCGACGCGGGATCGCTCGAGAACTCGGAGCTCTGGTAGTTTGGCCATGGTTGGCGTTGCCTTGGGGTTGGCCGTTGGCGTGTGTGGACGGTCAGGAGTGGCCTGTTTATCTATCATTCAATTTATCAATACAAAGACAGCATGAAAAATCGCATGGGTCTTTAAAAAAATATTAACATTAATTGATCCGTCCGAAAGCGAAGAAAGCAGTGAACTGGGAATGTGATTTTACTGTTAGTTGGATTCACTTTGCATTATCCTGTAGCACATATAGTGTCGGGGCAAGAAAGAAGTCTTCGTCGTTCGATTCAGGAGAAGAAAATAGTAAAAGTAAACTATAACAAAGAACGTGACTAAAATACGAAGTATCGCATATCTTCATATGTAGATGAAGACTTCTTTTAATGTCACTGTTGTGTTGTGCGCACATTTAAAAGCATTAACACATTTTCAAAGTTTTCCTTAAAAGATATGTTATAAAATGTTTCTGACACATTTCTTTAAACAAATATGCAAATCTCTATGATTTGACATTCCGAAAGCTTCTAAAGTATGATTTACCGATGAGATATTCTCTGTCCTTTACAGTACAAATTTTCAAAAAAGTATGATATGTTAGGTATGTGGATCTTGCTGTTGGCTGACCTACTGCCATTGGGTCGAGAGATCGCCAATTCTGCCTTATAGAATGTAGCCAACAACTCGTTCTTCACTTGACCCTTCATTTTGCCAAGGAGACACAATATGTTCGATCAACCCCAAGGTCCAATCGGATAGGGCGGTGGGTGGGATAAATTAGTACTTAACTTTAAATCTTGTCTGTAAGTTGTGAAGGACGACCGCTTAGGAGGTACGGTCGGCTCTTCATGTCCGACTGACGATGCGAGTCTCGCTCTGCCACCCAAGCCTGGTCAGGAGTTCTAGGTTCGTCCGACCATGTGACTTTGACTGTTTGATTTTGACCTCCACATCAGTTAGTACTCCCTATTTTGACTCGCTTTTTGGGGGCTCATCTTTATTACCGTATCACGAGACTCCTAAGTCTAGTCGAAGGAGACTGCAAGTATGAGTAACTAAACACTTAGTATTATTTGCAGCTCTCATTTCTGACCGAACGCTTTATTGTTTGGGTCGCCGCTCGGATTAAACATTGTACATGTTTTTCACACTGAATTTTAATTAATCCAAAATCTTCTTCCTGTAGAGTGCTTTTACAAGGCCGAAGGATTCCGGTAAAGAAGCGAGAGAGCTCAAGTGGGACCATGCTCAAAGAACATTCATGGTCTGCAACCACCTGATACTAAGATGTTCAATGAAAGGAGTGGCATCACAGAATTGAATCAGATGGCTGAAGAAGGAAAAAAGAAGAGCTGAGATTGCAAGGTTAGTTCAATTCTCTTTTCGCTCCTGCATGCATTCAATCGACATGTTTCAGGGGGCGTTTGGTTTGAGGGAATACAAGTAGGGAATGAGAATAACAATCAATGTTAGTGTTTGGTTTACAAGAATCGGAATAAAAATGAGGGAATGATTCTTTATTAGTGGGTAATGGTTCATTCCCGTATCCCACCCCTTCAATCATCTATTCCCATATTTACAGTAATCAATAATACCCCTTAATACCAAAAATATCCTTAACCTAATATTTTCCATCGCATATTCAGATCTGTTTGCAGCTGCTCTCGAACAAAGCCGACGTCGCTCTCGAACGACGTCGAACATCACCACCTCGCCGAACGCTGCCACCTCGCTGAACGCCAGCACCTCGCCGGGGATTCGAAGATCCCCTTCCTCCCAGAACCCGAACTCCTCCGCCTTCCCCAATAGCGCTGTACTGTTGACCTAGGTATTTCGACACGATCATGAACTGCTGCATCTCCTCCCAACTCTCACCTCCAGGTACCCCTTCAATGTAATGTATTTTACTCTCAATTGTAGGAGTGATCATCCCAAATTTTTTGTTTCCAACGCCTTCCCCACCAGCTAGTTTTTTGTTTCCACTCAAATCAGGTGGGTAGATTATGCATAATAACAAATTCATTTGGAATATATATAGTTCTGCTGTTTTGAAGTAATTGTCCCAAGCTCCTGCAACAAATTATTGACTCGATGGCTTCATTTGCCATTGTTGTTTAAGTGTCTTTGTTTACTCCCGGTGCTGACTTGTTCTTTCTATATTATTGTTTTCTACTTTGCCTTTGGTGTTATTTGATACCTTTGGAATAATTATATCTGCCTCTAGTCTCAGTCACGTTTTTCCCAAAAAAGTATAATATATATAGCAAAGTCAGTTCTTGAATGGGCTATTTTTGATGTTCTTGTTCAAATGCACGTATCTGGTCATTTCTGTTTCTGGTTAGACTGAATCTGTTTTTTTCTAGTTGTTTTTTGCACTATGTTCTTTGTTTTATTCATTCATATCTCATTCCGTCTCTATGTTGTCTTTTAATTTCTAATTCATATTCTGCATCTGATCAATTTTAAGATTGATGGTCGTCTTTATGCTTTAGTATAGTGGACTCCATGTCTTGCAGTATATCATTTGTTCTGAAGTGAAACTTTGGATCCATTGTGTGTCCTAGTATCTCAGTATATCATGTGATGTAGTAGAAAACATATTATATCATGTGATGTAGTAGAATGAAACTAACAGGATTTAAAAATCAAACCTACCATCCGCCAGCATATATCAGTAACTACACAACAACCTTAGTGTTTATAATCCTTTGCCTTCATTTGGTTACTATATTACTTGTTCAACTAGACATGATTTTTTTTTGCTATTAAACTTTGTGTCCTTGTTACATATCCTTGTTAGTTATGCATTAGTTTTTATTTGTTTCTCTTATATTTCATTGATGGTTTTTTACTTGTATTGTTGTAGAAAAACATGGCACGCCCTCCTTTTAATAGCAGAAGTCAAAATTTAATGTGCACATTGTGGGTTACACATGTTATACTTATGACTGTGTTGGTTCTCATATTCTATCAACATTCGTATCGAATATATCAACGTACTAAGATTTGCCGAATAAAAAATAAGGAAGAAAAACGAATTAAGCGAATGCAATGAATATTAGTCTTACAAAAGAGAGTGATGCATTTTGTATTAGTGAACTCCGTATGGATAGGAGAACCTTTGGGATATTATGTGATATGGTAAGAGACATTGGGGGATTAAAGAACACAAGAAATGCATCCGTTGATGAAATTGTTGCATTTTTTATCTATGTTCTGGCACATCACAAGAAAAATAGAATAATTAGTTTACTTTTTCATCGAAGTCAAGAGACTGTGAGTCATCAATTCAATCTGTGTCTTCATGCAATTTTGAAGCTTCACCACATATTACTCAAAACACCAGAACCTATACCCGAAAACTGTGAAGATGACAGATGGAAACTATTTAAGGTAATAACATATGATAAATATTTAGTAACATGTTAGGGTCATTATGTTTTAGTACTATTTCTTATTAATTCATTTGATTATTATAGGGTTGCTTAGGCGCGTTAGACGGTACTTTTATTCCAGTGACACCTCCTAAAGAAGAAAAATAACGTTATCGCACAAGGAAAGGAGGTATAGCGACAAATGTGTTGGGAGTATGTTCCCCAAATATGCAATTTATATATGTATTACCTGGATGGGAAGGTTCTGCTCACGACGGTTGTGTTCTTCGTGATGCCATTAGTAGGCCTACTGGGCAGAAAGTTCCTCAAGGTATACATAAAATAGTTGTGAATTAACCAATTACCTTAATTTTTATTGTAATCTTACATTTAGTATTGTCTTATTGCCGAAGGTTGTTACTACTTGGTGGATGCTGGTTATTGTAATTCTTCCGGATTTCTTGCGCCTTATCATGGACATAGGTATCATCTTAATGAGTTTGATGGTCATCGACCCGAGACTCCGAAAGAATATTTTAATATGAAGCACTCTAAAGCAAGAAATGTAATCGAGGTGTTTTGGTTTGTTGAATGGTCGTTGGAAAATTCTAGCATCCCCTTCTTTTTTCCCAATACAAACCCAAGTCCGTATTATTATTTCCTGTTGTCTACTCCATAAATTGATTCGCAAATTTATGAGTACAGATCCTCAGGAATCTATAGAGGATGATGAATGAAATGAAGATGAGGAAAGTGATGATGATGATGATGAAGTGGAATACATACGAACAATTGCCCCAACTAACCAGTGGAATGCGTTTAGGAATAATATGGCAATTGAAATGTTTAATAATTGGAGAAATGGAGTTTTTAATATGGGTTGACTATTGCATATGTTTGTGCTTTTGTTGTATTTTGATTAGAACATTTTCAATGTAATGTAGGATTTTGTATAACTCTGCTAACTGCCTTATGTACCGCTTAACTGTTTCAACATTATTTGATATTTATGTTTTTGAGTTGTTATATAATGTGTATAATTATATTATTATTCTTTTGGAATTTGTATTTATTGAACCACAGTATGATGAAAAGCGGTGCGGTGGATGCCCATAACCAAGAGACAAATGATGTGGAATACGGAAGAGGCAAGAATAAGCGGTTTTGGACAGAGGAGGAAATTTGGGTCTTAATTAGATGTTTACAAGATATGGTCATAGATTATCTTTGGAAAACAGATGGTGGTTTCAAGAATAATTACATGAACGAAATAAAAAGATTAATGGTGCAAAAGTTACCCCAGTTGATAATCGAAGTGAAGCACATTGACTCTAGGATCAAGTTCTTGAATGGAAGGTATCATGCTATTAATGAAATGTGCAAGCAGAGTGGATGTTCTTGGAATGATGTTGAAAAAAAGATTGCATGTGAATTCACATGGTATACCGAATGGATCAAGGTATGTTAATTCATGTGTTTTATTTTATAATTTTATAATAATATTTATGTGAATTCGAGCAGTGAAAGCGAAATGTTACTTTGGAGCTCTCTTGATCTTTCCCCAATATGATCAGTCAACAAGTTGAAGGAAAATATTTCAGCTTACACTGGTTCTTACAAAAACAACTATTTATGTGAGATAATTTGTATTACTAGGCTTAAGCATAATCATCAATGTCCTAAGCATCATTGCATGATGATAAGTGATTCCTCAGTAGTATTAAACTTCTTGTTCCATGCATACATTATTAAAAATCATAAACTTTTTTCCTCTACAGAGCCTCCTGAGCCAATGAGGAATTTCATAAAGTAGATTCTTTGATCATTGTAACTTTACCTATAATATTAGAGAGCATATGTTTGTGCCACAGAAAAGGCAAACAGAAATTTATCCCATTTTGATGGTCATGACATCAAAGAACCTACTGTTTCTTTTTATTTATAGTTGCAGGGGAACTTTGTTTGTTTCTATATTATAACTATATTGTTATTTTATGTAGAATCTAATTGCAATATTGGCTTTGTATTTTTTTTTTTTACAGATTCATAAAGATGCTAAGGGTTTGTATAATGTCTCATTCTCTTACTTTATGGATTTAGATATTGTGTATGGTAAGGATCGAGCGACAGGGGATCTAGCTGAAGATCCACTTGTTGCTGAGCAAAATTTAGGGAATATTGATGTTACTTTGACTATGACAGATGAGAGTGATTCTAACACTGAAATAGAATTTTTATCTACTATGGAGTCACTGCCATCTAATTCTTCCAGTTCACGCGCTGCCAAAAAAAATGCCCTCATCAAGTTCATAAAGCTTCAAAGAAGACCAAGTTTGCACCTGTGAAGAATGCTGAAATCGAGTACAAGGAATTTAATGATGAAATTCGGGGTTTTATGAAGAGTCTTGATGTTCACCTTGGCACAATGTCAACTTGGATGCAAGGTACAACCTCAAGAATGCCACAAGTTTTTGAACTGCTGGAAAAGCATGGGTTTAGTGGTTGCGATAAGTACAAGACTTCTAAAGTAATTTGTCAAGATCCTTTGAATGTTGACTTGTTATTTAGTTTAGATTTCACTGAAGTGAGAGAATATGTGCTCACTTTAATATAACTTAAGTCTATTAAGATCCTGATTTGGCATTGTTATCCTCAACTATTGAGGTTAATGTTTTATGGATAGGTTTATATTTTGCTTAAGTCTCATAGTTGGTTTTGCATTAAGCCATTTCATTTTGTATTAAACAAGTAGATGATGTTTAAAATGGTTATGAACAGTGTTATTACTGATGTTATTTTCTATGATATTTTGAATATGTTACGTGATGTGCTGAATTTATTTCATTTTGAAAATAAAGAAATGGTTTGCCAAATGATGACGTGTTTCATTACGTGATGATGTTGGATCCAAATGCTCATGGTTTGCCACCTACACTTGCATACTGCACGAGGAAGGAGTCAAGGGAGGAGGTGAAGAAGATGCTGACGAGTTCATTACCTAGTTTTGTTTCTTGAGATATCTGGAAATATGCTAATCCATCCTCTGGTTTTGTGTTGGTGTTAAAGATTGCTAAAGCATATAACTGTATTTTTTTTTCCATATTTTTTATGGTTTTTTTGCTGGTTTTGTGCTGGTGTTGAGATATCTGGAATTTATTTCATTTTTTTAATGCTAAAATACATAAATAATTAAAATATCTTTTGTAATAATTTTAACATATATGTTATTTTAAAAAATAGAGATATTATTTTTTTAAATAATTTTTAATGCATTAACTACTAAGGGTAAAATTGAAAATTTATTTGATTCACATTACTAATGTTGATTGAAACAAACATTATCAATTATAATCATATCCATTCCGGATTTTGAACCAAACATTGAAAATGCAATCCTGATTCTCATTCCTGTAGAGTGCTTTTACAAGGCCGAAGGATTCCGGTAAAGAAGCGAGAGAGCTCAAGTGGGACCATGCTCAAAGAACATTCATGGTCTGCAACCACCTGATACTGAGATGTTCAATGAAAGGAGTGGCATCACAGAATTGAATCAGATGACAGAAGAAGCAAAAAATAAGAGCTGAGATTGCAAGGTTAGTTCAATTCTCTTTTCGCTCCTGCATGCATTCAATCGACATGTTTCAGTTTTCGATTGTTTTAGCGCTGGTCCATCATAGCTTTTTAACTGGTTTTGAAATATTGATAATTTGGCATTAAAGTCCAACTAGCTGCCTGCCACATTCATTCAGTTTCAACATGTTGCATCCTGACTTTCCATGTTCTTTTCGCCAGCTTGCAGGCAACATCGATACGTTTCAACATGTTGCATGTAGTTTATTTAAGACTGATTTGCCATGTTCTCCTGCAACTATGTCGACCAAAGAATGGTTACGAAGTTGTCAGATCAAGTCTCTTAAATATCCCCTACTGACACATGACGTTGAATAAATGGGGAGACAATCAATGATAGTTGAATTTGGTCCCCTCATCGGCTCCTTACCATATTGATATTTAGATTGATGTTGAGATGCTTTCCGTGCTCTCCTTCCTCTCCTTATTCTTTTCGCATATCACCCGATATAGTCTAATCTTCTTTTGAAGTACATTTTAGGTCCATCTCACCGTCTCCATCAACGATCTCGAAAGAAAGCGCATGTCAATACGTTTGTTGATTGATGATTTGACCATGTACGATATTTGACCAGAACATAATTCATGATTTCTTTTAAGTTACTTATGGACAAATTTGTGTAATAAATGCTAAGAAGCAACTCCATGTGATTCATTATTGCAGGCACATCTTTCGGAAACACATGTAGGTGGAGATTTGAACGATTTCATTAATGTGTTGCATCTGAGATTGTGTTTGGTTGGGCTGCAGTTGCATAAAGAATGCCTGGGACAGGAGTCAGCAGCGTCACAATCTGATATGTTAAATTATGCTTAGATTTTATGGAGTGCGTATTTTAAAAGTGTTTTTTTATAGGATTTTTGCATATTGATCCTGGGGAAGTTGAGTTGGGCTTTACTGTTACTTGCCCCAGTTTGGGCATTTCGAGTCGGTAAAACTCTTGTGGGTATTATTTTTCCCGCATCATTTAATACTTTTCAGTTTAAGAAATTATTGTCATGGTTCATGCCTATTTAATTTGGTGTATGTTATTGAATTTTATCTTTATGCAAGGTTGTATTACTATACTACTTAAGGTTAATTTGATTGTATTTTGGTCAACCTCTATCTTTTACACTTCCAACTTTAATTAATGTAACTTTTCTAAACAGAGAATAAATTCATCATCTTTGAACATGTTTGTACTATCCTAACATATTTTTGCCATTTTATCCTCCATTGTAGCTAACAACTAAGTCTTAATTACTAGTAACCTCACAATTTATCTTAACACTTATATTGATGCACCGATTAACCCCAATGCACGGTAGGTATGATTTCTAGTGTCATAACTAGGCATGATAGTTCATTAGTGATTTATCTAACAACTTTATTTTCAAACTTTGTAGTCTGTAGCATCAGTATTCTTCTTTTGGAATTATTGTGTTCAAGAGAAATGAGTTTGTGAAAACCCAGAATCTGAATAAAATATTCACACTTGATAGTGATGCTTCTAGTTTTTGTTGATGGTGAATAAATTCATTTAACATCAGGAACCTTATAGTTACTTGAAGGACCAACAAAAGTTTGATAATGATAATTATAGACATGCATACTTGTCATAACATGAATTTATAAGTGTTCTCTCTATTAACTATCATAACATAATATGAATTTCGCCTTTATGAAATATTAAATTTATGAAATATTAAGTCATTTTATATTAAGCCTCAAACTTCTACTAATGTTTTTGGAACTTCTATTTCTAAGGTCATAATTCTAAATACATCTTAGTTTATTTACTTTTGTTTGATTTAAGTAAAACGTCAACTCAAGTTATTAACATTATTTTTTTTTATATTTTAGTTTGCAGCATCAATCAAAAATCAGTATCACAATCAGTCTTAATATGATGAAGTAAGAAGTGAATAAAACGAATTTGTTTATACCTATGTAGGTGTCTAAGAATCGTGTATGTTGTAATATAAATTTTTGAATTGTATTTAGATATTCGTGGGTACACTTTTGAGTAAAGTTGATCAAATATGTCTCAAGTTGATTAAACATGTCTTAAGTTTAAACTTGTGGATTTCATTTGTTGATTTTGACAATTTATTTGGGTCAATACAAGTTGGGTTTCATTTTTAATTTTGTAGGACATATTTGTTTAATTTTGGTGAAGTGAAATATATATATATATATATATATATATATATATATATATATATATATATATATATATATATATATATATATATATATATATATATTTTTACTTCACTATGTTATGAAATTGTGCACAAGTAAAAGAGAATATTTACTGTACCATAATACAAAAATTGTGAAGTAGTATAAATAACTTACTTCATCAATCAATATGACCAATGAAGTTATATATGATCAAATACTTCAATATTTTTGTTAGCGAAGGATTCACAAATTAGAAGGCTAAAGATATGCTAAATATTTATGTTGACCAACATGACAGTGAACATCATAAAGCTCGAGCATATTTAATCAATTTTGAACAAGCAGCCAAAGTAAATGCGGAATGATTATAATATTTGCCTCAATGCTTCAATTGATTGTATTAAAGTTTTGTTACAATGAGAGAATTCATTTCGGGGTCATGATGAAATTGAAAGTCCTCTTAATCCGGATAACTTTCTTATTTAATTAGAGATTTTAGGTGCTAAAAATAAAGATATTAATGATGTGATATTGAAAAAAAACTATTTATAAAAATTACAAGTTAACATCACTAGATATTCAGAAGGATATAGTAAGTGTTTGTCTAACTGTAACAATTAATGTTATTATCAGAGATATTGGTGGTTCATTATTTTCTATTTTAGTAGATGAATCTCGTGATGTGTCAACAAAGAAGCAAATGTTAATTGTCTTGAGTTATGTAGATAGTTGTGGGTATGTGAATGAGTGTTTTATTGAAATTGAACATGTTACTAAGTACTACAACACTCTCACTTAAAGTTATCATTGATAAGATGTTCTCTAGATATAATTTAAACATGTCTAAATTGAGAGGACAAGGTTTTAATGGAGCAAGTAATATATACGATAAATTTACTAGTCTAAAAGTACTCATTTTAAAGGAAAATCCCATGTGTATTTTGTAAGAGCTCAGATCCTCTGGTCCAGGATCTTCTGGACCAGGGGAGACCCTACAAACACATTGGTGGAGTGAACTGGACCCCACCTATTTAACAGTAGAGTCTACCTCAACTGTATTGAGGTGCCTCCATCGGAACTGAGATGCCTCTGATGAACCATGGTACCTCCATTCACCCAGATCAACCGAATGTTGGAAAACTTCATCCTGTTGGAGCTGCCCTGGATTAATGGAGGTATCGTGAATTGCCACGTCAACAAAATAGTCATTTCGATCAGTGTACTATAAATAGTTTCTAGAGCTAGGAGTTCAAATACACATGCTCTTTCAATTTTGTAATCTTTTCTTTAAGCTACCAACTAGTGTAAGGGGCTTCTTCCCCTCCGATATTGTCGAAGAAGTTTGTAGTGAACTATCCACAATCTTGGATTAATACCCACCCAGGTTACGTTGTAACCAAGTAAAAATTTTGAGCCCCCTACTTTATTTTATGAATTTCTTTTATTACATTTAATTTATGTGTTTTTGCTAAGTTAGAGGAAAAAGAAGCTTCTAATTTTTATTGCAAGCTATACACCTCTCTAGTTGGTCCACCCGATCCAACACATTTTACATATTTTGTTTTGCTCATCAACTTCAACTAGCTCTTATAGTTGTGGCCAAGAAAAATTGTTTGATTTCTAAATCCATTCGTATTGTCGATGATGTGGTAAATGTTATTGGATCATCCTGCAAATGTTTTGATCTTCTTAAAGAGAAACATTCAGATTTTATTATTGAGGCACTGGAGAGGGGTGAAATTTCAAGTGGTCGGGAACTTAATCAAGAAGCCAACCTTCAATGTATTAGGGATACACGTTGGGGGGGGGGGGCGCATTATAATTCTTTTATCAACTTGATTTCTATATTCTCTACTATCAGTGATGTACTTGAAATTATTTCAAAAGATGATTCTAATTCTGCTAATAAAAAAAATAAAATATTTAATTAATTAGAGTCAATAATTTTAATTGATTGTACATTTAATCAACACTTGATGAAACATATCTTAGGGATTTCGAGTGAATTGTCAATGACATTGCAACAGAAAGATCAGGATATTGTGCATGTGTGATGAATTTGGTACAAGTATACAAACACAGACTCCAAGGTATGAGAAATGATGGTTGGAATTATTTTTAGAAAATGTCCACTATTTTTGTCAGCAACATTACACTGATATTCTTAAAATGGATGATATGTTTATATATTGGGCACCACATTATCGTCCCCATCGTAATCCATAAGAAATGATAAATTTACATCACTATCCTATTGATTTATCTACAGTGCTATTGATATACAACTTCAAAAGTTAAATGATCATTTCTCAGAGGCGGTACTGAGTTGCTTTTTTGTATAGCTTGTCTGTGTCCACAAAACTCACTTTTGGCATTTGATAATAAAAAATTGATGCAACTAGCTGAATTTTACCCACAAGATTTCTTAAGATTTGATCTCTTTGTAATTGATGATCAACTTGAAACTTATATGTGTGATATGCGTTATAACAAAGTATTTCAATGATTGAAGGATCTTGTTGATCTTTCAAAAAAAGTTAGTTATGTCAAAGTAAAGTATGGTGTATCCGTTAGTTTATAAGCTTTTGACATTGACATCAATTCTATTGGTTGCGACTACAATGATAGAGAGAATGTTTTCTATCATGAGAATTGTGAAGTATAGGTTGCACATTAGAATGAGTGATGATATTGGATGAATGATAATTTTATTGTCTAAGTAGAGAAAGATGTATTTCTAATGGTTAATAATAAAGTTATTACATAAAAGTTTTAAAATATGAAGACTTAAAAAGAATAATTGTAAGGTAATTATTTTTGTGATGTTTTATGATTATAAAATTTTATTTTATTTTTCTTTATTAATTATTGTATAGTGTTTCCTACACTGAACCAATAAATTAGTCGCTAACGACGAAAATAAAATTAGTAACAGAAAAAATATTTCGTCGCTAAATGACATCGGTTATCAAAACATTTGTGACTAAAATTTTCAATTACTAATTCAAATTTTCTTGTAGTGAAAATGGAGATAGAGGATATGAAATCTGATCTCTATTCTTGAGCCACTAGTGACTATAAATTTTAAATGAAATTTTTCCCCAAAGATTTTTGTTATGGTTACATACAAAATTGCCATCAATGTATTTTTGTCCAAAATATGTTAATGAGCTTAAACTGCCCAAAATGTTAATTAAAGGCCACCAATGAGTCAATATACTACAAACAATATTACATTATACATCCATAGTCTTAGATGACTAATTTAGAGTTTTTTTTAGAGCGTCCAGGTGTTTTGTCATTTTGGTGGGCGAAACTATTTAAAATACTTTAAACAATCTAGTTATGGAACTCAGAAGACCAATTTGAAAAGGTTTAGGCTATCAAAGTGTTTTGCTCAAAATTATTCTAAATGATAATTTAATTAAGGCCACATGTAATTCCGTTTGTTCTGGTTTAATCTCTTTCCTTTTGAAAGTAATGTAATTTAGAGTATACTAATAATGATTCGATCATAAGATACTCGTATTATATTTATATAAATCGAATAGAAATATTTTGATGTATCAAGAATAATACCAGTCTAACCCATGGATGGTTTAGATTGTTAAGATGTTTTGTTCAAAATGAGCACCTAATTGAGTCCGGTATTCTTTAAGTACTGCATGTATGATCCTATATGGCTAACTTGAAAAGTGTTCGACTATTCATGTGTTTTGACCCAAATGACTTGAACTGTTTAAGTTCCATTCCTGGCCACTATTGAGTCTACCATTTACCCATGGTTGTAAATGATGAATTTGTAAAGTTTTTGTATGTTTTAGTCAATATTTTAATCGATTAAAACTATTTAAATTGACGACGCAAGGTCATGACTGAAATTTTGAAGAATCAAAACTCAACCGGGGTTCTCATATATCTAATTTGGGTGTATTAGGCCAATTTAAGTATTTTGGCCAAAATAACTTGGTGAGTATAAATTACTCTATGCTACCTCATACACATGTTTGACCAAAACAACTTGGTGAGTGGAAACTATTTTAATTTGGATGTATTACGTGTGGAAATTAAGGAAAGAAAAAAATTAATCATATTATTAAATTTAAAGTTAATGTTAGAAATACATAATATAAAGTCTTATATAATTAAATTAAGAAGCTATAAATTCTAAATATAAAAGGGAAGAAGACTAAATTACTCTAAAAGGTATAAATAAATAAATATATATAATCTAACATTCTCCCTCATACTCATAATATTACAGCTAGAAGCATTGAGAGTTCACTACAAGGAAAAATAGTAATACTGACGAAATTATCGACGAATATTTTTTTTCGTCGATAATCACCAACGAAAAATAAATTCCACCGGTACAATTATAGATTACCGACAAGAAACAAAAACGTGAAATAGAATATGTCTTGGTAAATATATCAGTAATTTATAAATTTGAAGGAACAAAAGATAAAGTGATGGTGTCAATCTGAAGATGATGATGAGTAATATGACAATCAATTTTAATATGTTTCGTCTGTTCATGAAAAATTGAATTGCTTTTAATTGAATAGTACTCTGATTATCACAATATAACGGAGTAGGTTGATGAAGAAAGATATTCATATCTGCAAGCAACCAATGCAACAAAACTATTTCACAAGTAGATGAGGTCATGACACGATACTTAATTTATGTGAAAAATCTAGAAATAACATCTTATTTTTTACTCTTCCCAGAAATAGAGTCACCAAGAAAAATGTATGTCGAAACCAATGGTAGATTTGTGATTCCTAGGATCACCAGCCTAATCAGCATCAGAGTATGCACGCAGCTCCAGAGATGAAGTAGAAAGAAATAAAAGGATTTGAAATTGAGTGTCCCAAAGATACCTTTGAATACGAAGAACAATAGCCCAAAAAATTACAGTTGGTGTAGCGATAAATTGACTAACCACATGAACAATATATGCAATATCTGAATGAGTCACAGTGAGATAAATAAGCTTCCAACAATAGTTCTATACAAACTAAGATCTGACAAAGATGAATCATTAGATGGAGAATATCAAGCATTAGTCTTAATAGGAGTATCAACGACTCTATCATTGGCAAAACGAGCATGCCCAAACAAATTAGATATATACTTTGACTAGGATAAAAAAATAACCTTTAGGAGAATAAGCAACCTCAATGCCTAGAAAATAGCATAGTATACCCAAGTCTTTCGTAACAAAACAACGAGCCAACTTAGACTTCAAGGAAACAATTCCATCAGAATCATCACCAGTAATAATCATGTCATCAACATATAATGTAAAAAAATACGACCTATATTCGTACATCTGACAAACAATGTTAATCATGATTACTAGAATAAAAACCAACGAAGTAATCACTATAAAGAACTTCTCAAACCAAGTATAAGGTGAATGTTTGAGATCATAAAGCGCTTTACGAAACTTACAAACTTCACCAAGTTAGTGTGAAATACTAGGAGGAGGTGTCATATAAACTTCTTCATGAAGATCACCATTTAGAAATGTATTCTTGATATCCATCTAAGATATGCTCCGTCGACAAATAGAAGCAATAGCAATCAGAGTACGAACAATTGTCATTTTTACACCAGGAGTAAATGTTTCCTTATAATCCATGTCATACTCCTGAGAATAATATTTAGCAACAAGATGAGATTTGTATCATACGATAGATCTATCAGATTTAGTTTTGATCATATATACCCAACAAGAATCAATAGTATATTTTCTTGATGGCAACGGTATCAAATTCCATGTATAAGTATGACACAAAGCAGTTAGTTCCTTAGCCATAGTACTCTGCCAAAGTGAGTTATAAACAACTTCTCTGTAGGATACAAGCTCATAAATACAATGAACAGATGCAACAAATGAAGTAAAAAACGAGAATAAGAAGAGCAAGTAAAATCTGGCAGTTTAGTAGACTTGCGAACATGAGTGGATTGACGATGGTGGAGAGAAGGATTATCCACAACCTCAGGAGATGATTAGATAGTGGTAAAAAGATGAGCATGTGAAGCAGATCTCTTGGGAACTAAAGTACCAGATTCAGTTGAGCTAACAGTAGAAGCTGTGGGTGAAACTTCCTCAGTGTCGATATTGAAAGGATCAATGCAAAGTAGATCTGACTTTGTCATATTATGTGAACTAGTCGGAATAGAAAAGAAACACAATATGACGAGAGACATACAATTTTTTACTAATGAGATTAAAGCAACGATATCCTTTTTTACTAACACCATAACTCAAAAAGACACAAAGAGCAGACCGAGAGGTTAACTTATTACGCTCAACATGTAGACGAAGGATAAAATAACTATAACCAAAAACACGCAAAGAGGAATAGATAAGAGAATGTCTGTACAATTTTTTAAAAGGTGACAAGCTTGAATTGTGTGAGGTTAGAATTCTATTAATCAAATGAACAGCGGTAAGGATTGCTCCTCCCTAAAAAGTACTAGGAACACCAATAGACAATAAAAATGAACGGGTTGTTTCAACAAGATGTCTATGCTTCCGTTCAACCACACTATTATGTTCAGGAGTATCTGTACATGAAATTTGATAAATAGTACCATTAGAAACAAGTAAATGTAAAAAATTATTTGAAGTGTACATTCACCCTCAAATCACAACGAAAACACTTTATAATACTAGAATATTGAGTTTTCACAAGAGCTCTAAAGTTGTTGAAAATGATAAAATAATCAGACCTGTATTTCATAAGATAGATCCAAAAGTAACGAATGCAATCATCAATAAACGAAACATAATCCCTTGACCCCCCCCCCCCCCCCTCCTCTTTTGTAAGAATAGGAGAGAATCCCTATACATCAGAATGAATACGATCACATGGAGTAGAAGAAAAAAGAAAGACTTTTATAAAATAGTAAGTTGAAAATTTTGACTAGTTTACAGCCAATACAATAAAAAATATCATAATTTTTTAAAGGTCCTAATACTCTTGTAGAAGCTAAAACTATAAACGAGAAAATGAAACATGACTTAAACAAGAGTACCACAAATAAAAATTAGAAGATGAACGACTTAAATAAAAAGATGATAAATTCACACTCAAAGCTACAACTTCTGATACTTTGAGTTGATCTAAAATATAGAGTCCTCCTTGTCTACAGCCTGTCCCAATTAGCCTCTGAGATTATGGGTCCTGAACATAATAATTAGATGAAGAAAAAGAGACTAAATATCGAGACTCACATAATTGACTAATAGAAATAAGATTTAAAGTAAGACTCATAATATAATAAATGTTAGTAAGATATAAATAAGATGTAACAATTGAATCAACACCTACTAATGACATAGGAGAACTATCAACAGTCACAATAGATATAGATGAACTAGGAAAAAAAATAAAAGATGGTAAATTAGATAACATATAATGGGAGACACCAGAGTCTAAATCCATAAGGATAAAGATATACCTGAAATCAAACGATGACATGGCAGAGAAGGCTATAAAGCAAGAAATTATTAAAATTGCTCCAATATATACAGATCAAATTTCCTTGAAGCATCTATACAACCAAGCATAATGACAGAATAAATAATGTTCAAAATAACCAAACTGTAAGGATACACATCTGTATGATCCATAAAACTGATATCAGGACGACCCATGGTCACACAAATAATCCGAGGCAGAAAAGGATGTCGACATAGAAATCGGCAACACAGGACATCAGTGTCAAAATCAGTAAAAAGGGGCGTCCATGCCAAAATCGGTAGCACGGGATGTTGATGTCGAAATTGACAAAAAAGAGGGTTGGCATCGAAATCTGCAGCACAGGACATTGGCGCCGAAATCAACAACACATAGCGTTAGCGTCAAAATTGATAGAAAAGAGCGTTGACACCGAAATTGACAGCATAGGGCGTCAATATCGAAATCACTGAAAAGGATGTCGGTGCTAAAATTGATAGCGGCAGTAGGAGACGACATCGACTATAGGGACGGTAGAAAAATTAGATTAGAAATAGAGAACCACTCTAATACCATGTTGATGTTGAAATTAAGAAAAGGAAAAAAATTAGTAATATTATTAAATCTAAAGTTAATATTAAAAAATACATAATATAAATTCTTATATAGTTATATATTTAAGTTAAAAAACTTTAAACCTTTTATATATATATATATAATCTAACTTATATCATTTAAATTAGCCCACGTAATGATATTATTAATTCTCTATTTTAATCGATTGAAACTACTCTATTCTGCCTCGTACACGTTTAATGAAGCAAAAGTGATTTCTCTCACCCGAACATTCATGCCATTTAAATTAACCCGCATAATAATATTATTAATTCTCTATTTTAATCGATTGAAACTACTCTATACTGCCTCATACATATGTTTAATGAAGCAAAAGTGATTTCCCTCCCCCCGAACATTCCTCATCGCCGGCCCATAAAGAATTGCTCCAGATAAGAAAGGATGTGTCAAACCCATAAAGAGCTCGGCAGCATTTATATTGAGCTCGGCTATATTCAATAAAGAACTCGGTAGCATTTATCGACAACTCGACTATATATAATAAAGAGCTCGACAACATTTAAGAAGGTCCTATAGTTTTTATGAGGCCATCAAAATTCTTTTTTTTTTCTTTTTAATTTCTAGAATGTTTTAGTTTTCCTGCTTTGTCTCATCAAGGCATTTTCCTATTGGCTTCATTTGCTCACATTTTAGAATTGAAAGATACTAGAACGTAACAGACTGTGTTTTATCTGTTTGCCCTAGTAATCTTTGTCTTTACCAGTAATTCGTTTATATAGTTTGACTTGTACGCTAAATACCTTAATACTTAGAATATAGACGTATGTCATGGTGGTTTTTTTACTAGGTACTGTTGGAGATTGATGCATAATTCACTGCTCCAATATTTATGTTTATTGGATTCAATTATTGATGTTTCTCTAGGTTTTCTTTTTTAACCTTTTATTTGTTCCTTTATTGCAGTTAAAGCTTATTCCCATTTTTCTTGGTTTATCATATTTTTGCAGTTTACTGATAGGTTGTTCCGAGGAGTTAATGATGAATCATTTGGCTTCCTAAACAATTTCCGCAGAAGCACCACCTCTGATTATAACTGATGCTTGCAACTTTTCCCAAGTTATCTCTGTTTATTAATATTATGGCTGTGTAGAATGTTTTCAGATAAAATCTGCCTCTCCGAGTACATAATGTATTAGAAGCGCCAGATGTGAGTTGCAAGCTAAAAGCAGTGAGAAATTTACTGATCTTAATGAGATTTCTGACTTGCCCAATGCTCTTGATTCTCTTGCTGAAACTACACCTGACAGAGAGACAATTTTCATTAACAATGCGACTGCCAAACAATTTCCAGATGACTTCAGTAGCAATTTTGGGCAGGACATAGAAATGTATTATGAGCAGGTTCTCGGGCATCATCCATATTGTGGATCTGGCAACCTTTGAAATTGATAACTTTTCCAGGCCCTTCAATTTTTTCTCTACTCCAAATGATTATATTGATGAAATGGTTTGGATTCCAGAAAATCATTTTGGAGTGTCTAGTCAGTGCAGAAGTATGTCTAACGGCATCCAGGTTGCTAAACAGATTGAACATTCTCTTGGGAATGGAATGGAAAGGCTTTCTGAAGCACAGAATCGTGATGTTGAGCTTTTGATTTGGGAAAATAAAGAAAATGCTGGTATATCAAACAAGAAATTGCGCAAGACGAGAAGATGTACTGAACAAGCTTCAAACTTTAAATCCAAATGCTACGGAGAAACCAGAGGTAATCTTATTCATGTTGCAAAGGCGGGTCCCGCCGCCCAGCGGCCCCCTCACCCCTGCCCCACGAGTATGAGAGGGAGTAAATCACGGTGAATACGGGCCCGGCGATGACATGGCGGTCGAAGGTGTTTAGCACGGACAGATATTGATGTTATCGCAATTGCTGCCGCAGACCTTCGACCTCCCGACCCATGTTGCAAGAATACCATGTCATAACCGGTTGATCCCGCCCGTGGGGGCAGAGGTAATCTTATTCATGTTGTTGCAAAAAAGGCGGGTCCCGCCGCCCAGCGGCCCCCTCACCCCTGCCCCACGAGTATGAGAGGGAGTAAATCACGGTGAATACGGGCCCGGTGATGACATGGCGGTCGAAGGTGTTTAGCACGGACAGATATTAATGTTATCGCAATTGTTGCCGCAGACCTTCGACCTCCCGACCCATGTTGCAAGAATACCATGTCATAACCGGTTGATCCCGCCCGTGGGGGCGGAGGTAATCTTATTCATGTTGCAAAAAGGCGGGTCCCGCCGCCCAGCGGCCCCCTCACCCCTGCCCCACGAGTATGAGAGGGAGTAAATCACGGTGAATACGGGCCCGGCGATGACATGGCGGTCGAAGGTGTTTAGCACGGACAGATATTGATGTTATCGCAATTGCTGCCGCAGACCTTCGACCTCCCGACCCATGTTGCAAGAATACCATGTCATAACCGGTTGATCCCGCCCGTGGGGGCAGAGGTAATCTTATTCATGGTATAAGAGGTAGTTGTTCAATACATAAGAGAAGCCCATCTATACTGAAATTGTTTCTTTTCTTGTTGTTCAACTTGACTACCACAGGTGCAATTCCAAAGAAACCGAGAAGTCTACGTACTCCTAGAATTCGTCCAAAACTTGATGAGGTAAAACCACTGAGATGTACAAATTTCTTTGCTTGGTTATTTTCTGTTCATTTTTTAGTTGAGTTTAAAGAAGATTTAATTTTATATTTTGGTTGCAATTGAAGTCCTTGAATACAAAGTTCCATTCAGGTAAAAGAGACCATGATAAAAGGGGACAAATTCACAACTTTTGCCGCTGAATCTAAACCCACAGATGAGTCTGAATTGCATGATGATGCATCAGAAAACTGGAACATGAGAATTAGACATTTAAAATGTGGGTTTAGAAGGAAGAAGCACAATAAGATTTGGACACTCACAGAGGTGATGAAACTTATTGAAGGTGTTTCTCATTGCGGAGTCAGCAGATGGATCGAAATCAAGAAGTATTCATTTCCAGCATTTGCTTTCCGCAATTCTATTGATCTCAAGGTTCTTGATGCTTCTCATTTAAGCATGCTCAGTCAAATTTGACGCCTAAATTTATGTTGGTGTGCGCGCCTTTACAGGATAAATGGAGAAATCTGGTGAAAGCCAGCAATGCTGGGCTACATAACAGGAAGCAGGTCAGGGTAGTTTGCCAACCATGATTGCTAGTGCTTTGAGACTCTCTACATTTCGTGATGCATACTTGTACAACACGATGCATGGATTTCTGATGTATTTTTGTTGAAGCAAAATCGTTTTCGATGCCTAATTGTAGGTTGGGGGATGCAAGAGACAAGTGTCACAGACGGTGCCGGAGTGCCTCTTGCAACGTGTAAGGGAATTATCAGTGATTCCGGCCAAGGACCTCCGAGTCTCGTTCTGATGCCAAACTCAGGAGCTCTATGTTAAATATCAACTCCAACCCAAATAAAGGATAAAATTTATCCAATAAAAGATAAGAGTTATAGATAAGATTTGCTATTTAATTATTTATTTTTCTAATAAATAAAGATGACGCCTTGGTAAGAGATAAAATTAAATGTGTGGTCAAGAGTGTTTTTCTCATTTCATGGATAAGAATTAGAATTTCAATGGCTAGGATTTAATTTAATTGAACGGTCCAGATTGTATGAAGAGTATTATAAATACTCTACCTTGTATTTAGTTTCATTCATAAATCAAGTATCAATTTGTGAGTCAAAGTTTTTTATTTTTTCTTCTTTGTCTTAGAATTGTGAGTGATCCACAAAAAGGTGTTGTAGTGTTGTTATTGTTAGTGTAAGACAAGTAATTTATTTATTGTTTGTTGGTCCAATTTTCAAAAATTGGTATCAGAGCCAGGTTAATCAGGGATTATTCTTGGTGGAGCTATCTTAGATTGTGAGGAGTTTTATGCTTTACAAGTTTTTTTTAATCAAACTTGTTTGGTATAATCAAAGCTTTTCGACGTGATGGGGGACCTTCAAGTAGTAGGAGGTATCAAGAAGCTCAACAACAAAAACTACAACACGTGGGCAACATGCATGGAGTCTTACCTACAAGGTCAAGATCTTTGGGAGGTTGTTGGTGGTAGTGAAGCTACGCAGCCGGCAGAAGACGCCAATGACATTTTGCGAAAATGGAAGATTAAGGCAGGTAAAGCAATGTTTGCCTTAAAGATCACAATTGAAGAAGAAATGTTGGAGCACATCCGAGATGCCAAAACACTAAAGGAAGTGTGGGATATCTTTGCTACACTTTTTTCAAAGAAGAATGATACAAGATTGCAACTTCTGGAGAACGAGCTATTGTCAATAGCGCAATGTGACAAGACGATTGCCCAATACTTCCACAAGGTGAAGTTGATATGTCGCGAAATTTCAAAGCTAGATCCATCAACTCCTATTGGGGAAGCAAGGATAAAAAGAATAATTATTCATGGTTTGAGGCCAGAATATCGAGGATTTATTGCTGCTATACAAGGATGGCCAACACAGCCATCGCTTATTGAATTTGAAAATTTACTTGCAGGTCAAGAAGCTATGGCTAAGCAAATGGGAGGACTCTCACTAAAAGATGAAGAAGAAGCGCTCTACACCATCAAAAATAAAGGCAACTTCAAACGGCACACTGGTGGATCTAAAAAGGATGGCGACAAAGGAAAAAGCTATCATGGGAATGGAGGCTCTCGTCCAGGGGGAGCCTCGAAGAATTATGGTGATCGTAAACAATTTTCTGGCGAGTGCTACAATTGTGGGAAGGTGGGCCACATGGCAAAAGATTGTTGGTCCAAGAAAAGGTTCGTTCAAAGCAACACTGCTACTTCCAATTCTAAAGAGAATATCGAAGATGATTGGGATGCTGAAGCTTTGATGGCTACGGAGGAAAAAGACTTGGCTCTCACAACAATGCCAGAATAGATTGACTACAAAAATGATTGGATCGTGGATTCAGGCTGCTCAAATCATATGACGGGTGATAAAGAAAAATTGCAAAACTTATCTCAATACAAAGGAGCTCGTATGGTGGTTACAGCCGGCAACTCAAGGTTACCAATAGCACATGTTGGTAAGACGGTAATTACGCCTCGATATAATTCTAACCAAGTGCCTCTTTAAGATATCTATCATGTCTCAGGAATGAAGAAGAATTTACTGTCTGTGGCCCAATTAACATCTTCAGGTCATTATGTTATATTTGGTCCTGAAAATGTAAAGGTATATCGAAACCTCCAAATTTCAGAAACACCAACAATGGAGGGTCAACGATTAGAGTCGCTCTACGTGATGTCAGCAGAGTCTGCATATATAGACAAGACAAGAAAAAGTGAGACAGCAGTTATATGGCACATGCGGCTAGGTCATGTTAGTTATTCCAAATTAAACATGATGATGCAGAAGTCGATGCTCAAGGGACTTCCTCAACTAGACATACGAACAGACACAATATGTGCAGGATGTCAGTATGGTAAAGCACACCAATTACCATATCAGGAGTCAAACTTCAACGCAAAGGAACCATTGGAGTTAGTTCACTCTGATGTATTCGGGCCTGTTAAGCAGTCGTCAATTAGTGGTATGCGATATATGGTGACATTCATTGATGATTTCTCAAGGTATGTGTGGATTTTATTTATGAAAGAAAAATCTGATACCTTCTCAATGTTCAAAGAGTTCAAGCAGTCAGTCGAAGGAGAATTGGGAAAAAAGATATGTTGCTTGCGCACAGACAATGGAGGAGAATATAGCTCAAGAGAGTTCTCTCAATACTTGAGAGAAAGTCGAGTATATCATCAATACACTTGTGCCAACACACCACAGCAGAATGGTGTAGCAGAAAGAAAGAACCGACATCTTGCAGAAATTTGTCGAAGTATGCTGCATGAGAAGAATGTACCTGGACGTTTTTGGGCTGAAGCAATGAGGACTGCAGCTTTTATCATCAATAAACTCCTCAACCAAGGTTAGAATTTATTTCACCCTTTGAGAAGTTATGGAACAAAAAACCTACAGTTAGCTACTTTCGAGTATTTGGATGTGTATGTTATGTATTTGTTCCTGATCACTTACGAAGCAAGTTTGACAAGAAAACTATTAGATGCATCTTTGTGGGATACGATAGCCAGAGAAAGGGGTGGAAATGCTGCAATCCAACAAGCAAAAGATGTTACACTTCACGAAATGTAGTGTTCGATGAAGCATCTTCTTGGTGGACCACAGAGAAGGAGGTCTTGCTAGAATCTAAAGACCTTGAAGATAAAGTACAACAAAAGATGAGGGAGCATATAGTTCAACTTCAATCAGGTTCAGATGAATTAGGAGGTCCAAATGATAATGATGCAGAGCAAAGAGTGGCTCAAAGTCCTTGGCAAACCGGCATATATCAACATCCAAATGAAGAAGAAAGGCCTAATGAAGTGGAAGAATTAACTCCACAATCTCAACTCTGAAGGTCAACAAGAACACGAAGGTCAAATCCAAAATATGCAAATGCAGCCATAGTTGAAGAAGCAGTAGAGCCTGAGACGTTTGAAAAAGCATCACAAAGTTCTGAGTGGATGACAGCCATGAAACAAGAGATTGATGCACTGCAACAAAATCTGACTTGGGATCTCATACCAAAACCAAGAGATGTGAAACTCATTTCGTGCAAATGGGTTTACAAAATAAAGCGTCGTCCAGATGTGTCAATTGAAAGGTATAAGGCACGATTGGTAGCTCGTGGCTTCTCTCAACAGTACGGACTAGACTATGATGAAACGTTTAGTCCGGTGGCGAAACTTACAACTGTACGAGTTCTACTTGCACTTGCAACCAACAAAGATTGGAATATGTGGCAAATGGATGTGAAAAATGCTTTTCTTCATGGAGAATTGGATCGAGAAATCCATATGATCCAACCAATAGGTTTTCAGAACCAACATCATCCTAAATATGTGTGTAAACTGCGGAAAGCGCTCTATGGATTGAAACAAGCACCTAGGGCATGGTATGGTAAGATTGCTGAATTTCTAACTCAGAGTGATTATTTAGTAACATCTGCAGATTCTAGCCTATTTGTCAAATCAAATAAAGGAAAACTAGCTATCGTGCTTGTATATGTTGATGACTTAGTCATCACCGGTGATGATGGATCAGAAATTCTTCAGACAAAAGAGAATTTATCAGTCCGATTTCAAATGAAAGAACTTGGACAACTCAAACATTTTCTTGGTTTAGAGATTGACCGCACACAAAAAGAAATATTCCTTTGTCAACAAAAGTACTCCAAAGACTTGTTGAAAAGGTTCGGAATGCTCGACTGCAAACCAATCTCAACACCTATGGAATCAAATTTCAGAATGTGTGCACATGAAGGAAAAAGCTTAGAAGATACAACTATATATCAAAAATTGGTAGGCAGTCTCATCTACTTAACATTAACTCGACCTGATATTTCTTATGCAGTTAGTGTAATAAGTCGGTACATGCAAAATCCAATGAAGCCTCATTTGGAAGCAGTTCGACGAATACTAAGATATGTGAAGAGCACAATTGATTATGGTCTTGTGTATAAAAGAATTGGAGACTGTAAGTTAGTTGGTTACTGTGATGCTGACTATACAGGAGATCATGACACTAGAAGGTCAACAACTGGTTACTTATTTAAGCTTGGTTCTGGAGCAATTTCTTGGTGCAGCAAGAGACAACCAACTGTATCATTATCAAGCACTGAAGCTGAGTATCGAGCAGCAGCAATGGCACCTCAAGAAAGCACATGGTTGATTCAACTATTAAATAACCTACATCAACCAGTTGATTATGCAGTTCCAATATATTGTGACAATCAATCGGCAATTCGTTTGGCGGAAAATTCGATCTTTCATGCAAGAACTAAACATGTTGAAGTGCACTATCATTTTATCAGAGAAAAAGTTCTCCAAGAAGAAATTGAGATGAGACAAATCAGTACAGATGATCAAGTTACAGATTTGTTCACAAAAGGCTTGAGCGCCAGCAAATTCAAAAGGTTTCGTGATCAACTCGGCATAGTACAAAGGGTTGGTGTTGAGGGGGAGTGTTAAATATCAACTCCAACCCAAATAAAGGATAAAACTTATCCAATAAAAGATAAGAGTTATAGATAAGATTTGTTATTTAATTATTTATTTTTCTAATAGATAAAGATGACGACTTGGTAAAAGATAAAATTAAATGTGTGGTCAAGAGTATTTTTCTCATTTCATGGATAAGAATTAGAATTTTAATGGCTAAGATTTAATTTAATTGAACGGTCCAGATTGTATGAAGAGTACTATAAATACTCTACCTTGTATTTAGTTTCATTCATCAATCAAGTATCAATTTGTGAGTCAAAATTTTTTATTTTTTCTTCTTTGTCTTAGAATTGTGAGTGATCCACAAAAAGGTATTGTAGTGTTGTTATTATTAGTGTAAGACAAGTAATTTATTTACTTGTTTGTTGGTCTAATTTTCAACACTCTAGATGATGGTAGATTGAAAAATTCTATTCTTTCATATGATATAGTTTCTACTTTTCTTGTGGGGTTTGAAACTAATGCTGTTTCTGGCTAAGGCAGAAAAAAAATGCATTGTTATCTTTTCTGACTTGAAAGATTGCATTCCTATTTACTCTAGACATTGTACGTTTACCAACTTGTACAGATTGTACTGATTCTGCTGCAGGTGTAGGTTGTCGAGGTAAAATAGCAAACCCCACTTTGGTGGTGTTGTTCATGAGTAGTTAATGAAAAACATTTGAAAAGATGAAAATGACATGAAACTTTATCATTTATTTTTTATAAAATACTTAGTGGTTGTCCCTGTCCCTATGCCTATCTCTATCACTTCTTCTATTCAACAGGCAAAACAACCAATTTTAGTTTAAAAACTTGTTTTAGTCAATTAATCAATATTTTTTAGTTTAAAAATCTGGTAATTATTATATATATTTTGATTAAAACAGTAAAAAAAATGATAATTTTAATTAATTTTATTGATTATTTTTAAATATCGGTTTGATTTTATGAAAAATTTTTATTATTCATCAAGGTAAATTGGGAAGTCGACATGATGCTCATTACTCCGGGACTTAGATTAAAACAGTAAAGAAAGACGAGCAGTCCATGAGATTGTAGTTTGTTTTTTATATTGGAAGCTTAGAATTCAAGCTGTTGAGGCCACTGCATGTTGAATTGCATCTCGAATTGCTCCATGTCGGGCTTCGGCAGTACGACTCCGATCTCCACTCCGCCGTCCTCATCCCTGCTTTCCGCCACCGATACGGCTCCCTTCCTCGTGATCGAAGTTATCTCCACCTTCTTTGGCCGCCCCCAACCGAAGTCCGTGCCGTAGACATGAAACTTGGGTGACCCAGCGACGGAGAGGGGTTGCTCGTTTACTATAGATTCGACACTCGCCAGCCATGTCTCTGCTTCTCGCAGAGGATCTTCCACGAATACTTTTATGGCCTCGGCGATTGCTCTCGCCGCCGCCACCACTCCTCCGACAAGCTCGCTTACCTTCAGGTCCACGAAGCAGGGGGCGAGGCAGTTCCCGAAGTACGTCTCCGGCAGCGGCGGACGCAGCCTCGCCTTGCAGTCTACGGGGAACACTAAGTGGGCCATTCTGTCGCCATCGTCGTCGCCACCTTTGTGGGTTTCTAGTGATTTGGTGAAGCAGGACCAAATATAAGCGTAGGTCACCACGATCGTGGAGCAACGCGAGATGGAAACCAATTCCTTCAGGCGTTGGATTTGATCCTTTTTGAGCGTGAAGGAGGCGAGGACGGCGTCCGATGGAACAGGGTAATCCATCAACTTGTCGCTCTCGTCGTAGTTCCCGTAGAAAATTGAGTACAAGCCCCGGGGATCGGACTTCGGAGACCAAGCTCCGGTCAATGACCGGAGGCTCTCCGACCACCGTGTCCTCCGACAGCGCGTACGTGGAAGCCCACGACAACATGAATTGGGTGGAGCTGGATCCGCCACAGGCGGCGTGGTGAATCGAGACACCGATGGCCACGCCTCTGTCCGGGAAGATGGTCACCTGCAGGGCCATAGCGGCGAATCCTTCGCCGGGGCCTCTGTTACGGAGCTGCGGAAGCAATGGAAGGATCCTGTTGAGGTCGCGTGCATGGCTGCCGGAGACTTGGTCAAAGTCGTCGTCGGACTCCGCGACGTTGAGCGTGACACCGTCTCCCTCCGCGTAGTGGATCTCGTATTGGTTGCCGTCGGGATCTCTAGGGGATCGGCGGATATTTCTGGCGAGGGGGTAGAAGTGTCGGAGAACGAGGGAGAGGGAGGACTTGAGGTCGGGGAGGATGGAGGTGACGAAGTGGGAGGTGGAGTGGGGGAGGCGGTAGAAGAAGACTCGTTCCACGGATCCTCCGCGCAACCAGATGGCGTCGAAGAACGTGAGGGGGAGAGTGGTTTCGCCGACCGATCCCGGCGGCGGAGCGACGCGGGATCGCTCGAGAACTCGGAGCTCTGGTAGTTTGGTCATGGTTGGCGTTGCCCTGGGGTTGGCCGTTGGCGTGTGTGGACGGTCAGGAGTGATCTGTTTATCTATCATTTACTCTGATGGATGGATGAGTGAAAGAAAGGAAAGTTTTCTGCATGCAAAATTTTTCACTGTTTACTACACAAAGAGGATGGATTATTCATCCTTTCTCTTGTTTACATCTTCTAAAAAAATGGATGGATGGTTGACGAAACAATCAATGGATCCTTTTTAAGGCAGTTTTTCATCCTCTCAAAATCGGACGGAAAGTAACCATCCGTCTTTCGTTGCAACTCTGCCTCAACTTTGTGCGCTGCCTCTATATGCCAACAGACTACCATCCTAGTATTGCACTACTCTTCCATGTCCGCCGCCAGGCCCGCCACCTTCCCCGGCAAGATCTACTTCATAACGGAGAAGCAACAACCGATAAAGCAACTCCAATGGAAGTCTCTCAAACACTTCAAATCTGGTTCTGCCTCCCAAAGCTCAAAGTGGCTTCATATCCCCTCATCGATCTCGCTCTCTACTCCCTCCTCCCCCGCAAGTTCCCTACTCACTTCAAGCCCTGATCTTGTGTGTGTGAGCTGACAGGCGGTGAGGGGCTCTTTTGCTTGCAAACGGGCGACGAGGGGCTCGCTCGTGAGCCGAAGGGTTGCTGGGGGCTCGCCCACAAGCTGGAACGCCTTTCCTTCGTCAACCACGCGAGCCTCCGACGACTCTGACGGCTCCACCAGCTTTGCACAACATTCGTCGTAGCTATTTCTGAACCAACATCCGCCGTAGCTGCTTGCTCTAACAAAACGAGGCAAACAAAAAAAAATCATATTTTTATCTGTTCGATATGAGTTGGAACCAAGAAATCAAGGAGGATCGAAATTGAAGCTACCTAATCGTAGATTAATCTACTCGATTTCATCCATCTCTCATTTTGTTGGCAAGCTCTTCAGAGAATATAGAAGAAATAGAGTCAGACGAGAGGCAAAATCCAATGGAGACAATGGCAGATAGTTTGCTCTGTTCCTCGTGGAAGTTGACAGCAGGCGGAGGTGGAAACGGTGTGAAGATTTTATCGGAGGTGAACAGTCTTCTCCCCCTCTGCCGTCTCCCTCTGTCTTCTCTTCTGTCCGTAGAGATTTTTTTCTCTTCCCTTTCTTTCTCGTCCTTTCCCCTTCCCTACCCCTAGGGATATTTTTCTACAGTGGAATCCTTTCTTTCACTTATCCACTCCTTCGAGTAAACATGCCCTTAATTTATCAATACAAAGACAGCATGAAAAATCGCATGGGTCTTTAAAAAAATATTAAAATTAATTGATCCGTCCGAGACTGGAGAAAGCAGTGAACTGGGAATGTGATTTTACTGTTAGCTGGATTCACTTTGCACTATCATGTAGCACAGAGAGTGATAGTATCGGGGTAGGAAAGAAGTCTTCGTCGTTTGATTCGGGAGAAGAAAATAGTAAAAATAAATTGTAACAAAGAGTGTGATTAAAATATGAAGTATTCATATATCTTCGTCTATAGATGAAGATTCATTTTAATGTCACTGTTATGTTGTGCGCATATCTAAAAGCATTAACACATGATGTGGCTAGGTATAAAGGGCAGAGGAGAGATTAATGGAGAAGGGGAGGGCATTTTCGTCAATGTACAGTAACACCTTTATTTAGGGCACTGTAGCATGCGAAAAAAAGAGGGAGGGGGGGGGGGGGGGCTTCTGATGGAACGCCGCCAGGAGGAGCATCTGCTCCCTCATCCTCTCTGGATTCTCGTCGGCACCGGCGTCGGCCGCCAGCCTTCGGCTGCCACCTCTCTTCTCCTCCTCTTCTCGCTGCAACCGACCGCCGGAATAGTGCGTGTTTTCTTCTCCGCCACCAGCCCCTTCACGCGACGTTCCCCGTCGGCGCCGCCGCCGGCAGACCACTCCCCTTCTCCCCCTCGTGCTCAACTCCTCGCCGGAGAGACCGGCCCACCTTTCTTCGCCTTCTCTCCTCGCAACGCCGCTGCCGGACCCGCTACTGCCCTTCTCCTCCCCGCCGTCGTTGATGCCGATTGCCACCTCTTCTCCTCTCTCGTTCTTCCTCGTGGCTCTACCACTGGGTTGCTCCGTTTTTTCCTGTTTCCGCTGCCGACAGGAACCAAGGCAGGGGCCATCTTCCTCTTCTTCTCGTACTCTCGCCGGAGCCACATCTGATGCCGACTGCCCCTCTTCTCGCTCTCGTGCACCACGCCGTCGTGGCTGCTACTGCCTTCGTCATCACCCTCGAACGCCGGCAGCCACCACACGTCGGCTGCCCCTGCGTTGGCAGTTCCCTTAGCACCGAGCTGGCTACTATTACTGTTGTCACTGATTTGAGCGTCTTCCGGTCCCGTCGTGTGCCGGCCTTCGTGCCGCTATCTCGTTCCGCTTTGTATGTTGTGGTGCTTTGGCCTTCGTGCCTTGGTTATTGTTGGGCGTCAGTGATTTTAGCCGTATTCCGCTCTTGTTATTGTCCCGGCCTGCGTGCCGAGCCCGTGTCCCGGCCTGCGTGCCGATCTAGTGTCCTGGCCTGCGTGCCGATCTAGTGTCCCGACCTGCGTGCCGATCTAATGTCCCGGCCTGCTTGCCGACTCGGCGTCTCGGCCTGCGTGCCGACCCAGCGTCCCGGCCTACGTGCTGACCCAGCGTCCCGGCCTACGTGCCGACCCAGCGTCCCAGCCTGCGTGTCGACCCGGCGTCTTGGCCTGCGTGCCGACCCAGCGTCCCGGCCTACGTGTCGACCCAGCGTCGCGGCCTGCGTGCTGATCTCATGTCCCGGCCTGCGTGCCGACTTAGTATTTCGGTCTGCGTGCTGGTGTCTTATCCCGGTCTGTAGCTCGTCTTTCGGGCTCGTGCCGCGTTCAGCTCTTCGTCGTCAGATCTAGCTCTCCAGCCTAATCGGAGTCATCCGCTCTTCCGGGTCGCGACAACTCGAGCCGCGTCCCATCCTAGGGCGCCCCCCTGGGCCAGGGTACGTTTTCCGTACTCACCCCTTTATTTCATTATTATATTATTAGTCGGTTACTCATATATGCGTTGAATCTGCCTCGAGCCTCGGGGTA
Organism: Zingiber officinale; assembly: GCF_018446385.1. NCBI lineage: Eukaryota > Viridiplantae > Streptophyta > Magnoliopsida > Zingiberales > Zingiberaceae > Zingiber > Zingiber officinale. Next base: position 77,474,324 of record NC_055996.1, on the reverse strand, counting down.
CCAGAGACCGGGGGGACCCGGTCGCTGGCTGCAGGTATCATTGACCAAGAGACTTTCGAAGACTTGGTCAACACGGGAACCATCTCAGCACACCCCCCTCCGGGACGTCGCAACTTCGTCAACATTCCATCCACCTCACCCGACGGTCCGTCTGACTCAGCTTCCGGACCTGATCAAATTTGGCGCCGTCTGTGGGAACACAACAGCCTGTTCTGGAACGTGAAGATGGACGACGTCGGGAGGTTCTCTGTTATTATCATAATCCCGGAGGATCTCGATGCCCATATTATTTTCTATCCTCATTCCACTGGTATTCAGGAGTCGAGGGATCGAGTAGAGCTTCAGCCGGCTGATAGGTTAGTTTTTCTGTTATGTTTTTTCCCTGACTCCATGGGTATTCGGGAGTTAAGGGACCGGGACAAACCCTTAGCCGGTTGGCATGACTTCCCGATCAGGTACGCTATAAGCTCTGTTTCATTTTTACGATTATAGGAACTGCTATATTTCCCTGATAAAAGAGTAAGAGCCTAGTTCCTGGATCAAAGACTAGAGCCTTTAATTTCTGATCGGACACTGGGGGCGCAGCTCCCCGCTCATACACTTGGGACACAGCTCCCCGCTCATGCTTTAGGGGCACAACTCCCCACTCATACGCTTGGGACACAGCTCCCCGATCATAGACGTGCAGTACCACTTCCCGATTAGGATCTAGGGGTCTCGCTCTTTGATTACAGGCTAGGGACCTTACTCTTCGATCAGGGACCAAGGGCCCAGCTCCCCGCTCATACACTTGGTACACAGCTCCCCGCTCATGCTTTAAGGGCACAACTCCCCACTCATACTCTTGGGACACAGCTCCTCGATCATAGACGTGCAGTACCACTTCCCGATCAGGATTTAGGGGTCTCGCTCTTTGATTACAGGCTAGGGACCTTACTCTTCGATCAGGGACCAAGGGCCCAACTCCCCGGTCATGTGTGTGTATAGGCTCTGCACCCTTTATCAGGAGGCTCTGCATCCTCTTATCATTACAGGCTCTGCACCCTTCATCATGAGGCTCTGCATCCTTTCGTTGCTATAGGCTCTGCATCCTTCGCCATGGGGCTCTGCATCCTCTTACTATCATAGGTGTTTCACCTTATTGCTATTATATGCTCTGTATTTTCCACCTGTTTTGCATCTTCTTATGTCTACATGCTCTGCTTCCTTCACCCACGGTGCTCTGCTTGCCTCTACTTTTATGAACTCTACTCCCCTATATTACTATAGGTTTCATTCTCTTTTACGGTCAAGGCTCATATTATCATCTTCTCCCCTCGCTCCACGGGTATTCGGGAGTTGAGGGATCGAGACAAATCCGCAGTCAGTTGGCACCACACCGCTATCAGGTATGACATAAGCTTTATTTCCTCATGCTGCTACATGCTTCGCTTTTACTAGCTTCAAGGCTTATCCTCCCCCGTTCGGGGTGAGCGGTTTTCACTAGTCTCATACCAGCTTATTGGATTTCATATCTCCCCCATTCGGGGGTGAGCGGTTTTCATTGGTCTCAGACCAGCTTATCGGATTTCATATATCTCCCATTCGGGTTGAGCGGTTTTCACTAGTCTCAGACCAGCTTATCCGATTTCATATCTGCCCCGTTCGGGTTGAGCGGTTTTCACTGATCTCAGACCAGCTTATTGGATTTCTTATATCCCCCGTTCGGGGTCGAATTATCGCCACCGGTCTCGGACCGGAGTATCATTACTGGTCTCGGACCAGCGCCATCGCCACCGGTCTCGGACCGGAGTATTATTACTGGTCTCGGACCAGCGCCATCGCCACCGGTCTCGGACCGGAGTATCATTACTGGTCTCGGACCAGCGCCACTCGTCTCGGACCAGTGCTATCGGTCTCGGACCAGCGCCATCGCCACCGGTCTCGGACCGGAGTATCATTACTGGTCTCGGACCAGCGCCATCGCCACCGGTCTCGGACCGGAGTATCCCAGACTCTCGCCTCAGTGCGAGTTATAAGTGAGCTCTGCCCTCACGCCCAACGACCTTTCAGGTCGGCTCCCATGCGAGAATTAAAAGTGAGCTCTGTTCTCACGCCCAACGACCTTTCAGGTCGGTAGCCCCAGACTCTCGCCTCAGTGCGAGTTATAAGTGAGCTCTGCTCTCACGCCCAACGACCTTTCAGGTCGGCTCCCATGCGAGAATTAAAAGTGAGCTCTGTTCTCACGCCCAACGACCTTTCAGGTCGGTAGCCCCAGACTCTCGAGTTATAAGTGAGCTCTGCTCTCACGCCCAACGACCTTTCAGGTCGGCTCCCATGCGAGAATTAAAAGTGAGCTCTGTTCTCACGCTCAACGACCTTTCAGGTCGGTAGTCCCAGACTTATGACGGTCAGGCCTCAGATTATTCTCTTCTCCCCTTGCTCCATAGGTATTCGGGATTTGAGGGATCGAGCCTGCTCACGCCCAACGACCTTTCAGGTCGGTAGTTCCAGACTCTCGCCCCAGTGCGAGTTATAAGTGAGCTCTGCTCTCACGCCCAACGACCTTTCAGGTCGGCTCCCATGCGAGAATTAAAAGTGAGCTCTGTTCTCACGCCCAACGACCTTTCAGGTCGGTAGTTCCAGACTCTCGCCCCAGTGCGAGTTATAAGTGAGCTTTGCTCTCACACCCAACGACCTTTCAGGTCGGCTCCCATGTGAGAATTAAAAGTGAGCTCTGTTCTCACGCCCAACAACCTTTCAGGTCGGTAGTCCCAGACTTCTGACGGTCATGGCTCAGATTATTCTCTTCTCCCCTTGCTCCCCGGGTATCTGGGAGTTGAGGGACCGAGACGGATCCTCAGTCGGTTGACATCACTTTGTGATCAGGTATGATAAAGGTTCTGTCCCCTTATATTGCTACAGGTTTCGTTTCTATGGGCTTCAAGGCTTATCCTCACCCGTTCGGGGTTGAGCTATTATCACCGGTCTCGGACCAGAGTATTACCACCGGTCTCGGACCAGAGTATTACCACCGGTCTCGGTTCAGAGCATCATTAACGATCTCTCGGTCAGGCGATCAGACCAATTCCTAGTCAGTCTTCCAGACAAATTCCCGGTCAGGCTTTCAGACAAATTCCCGGTCAGGCTTTCAGACAAATTCCCAATCGGGCTATCAGACAAATTCCCGGTCAGGCTTCTAGACCAAGTCTTGGTCAGACCTTCAGATCAATTCCTGGTCAGGCCCCCAAACTGCTTCTTTGTCAGGCCCTCAGATTGTTTCTGGGTCCAGTCTCCAGATCGAGTACTGGTCAGGCCTCCAGAGCACCTCCCGGTCGGGGTCCCTGACTCTCGCCCCAGTGCGAGTTATAAGTGAGTTCTGCTCTCACGTCCAACGACCTTTCGGTCGGCACTCATCGCTCTGCTCGCAGCTCTGCCTGACATTCACCGCACTCGCTCTGCTCACTTGCCGCTTTGCCCGACACCTATTATACTCACTCTGCTCGCTGCTCTGCACGACACTCGGCTCCCACGTTCCGCTCATCGCTGTTGCTCAGTCGGCATTCATCGCTTCACTCGCCGCTCTGCTCGTCACTCATCGTGCACGCTTCGCCACTTTGCTCGGCACTCATCCTTAGCACTTCGCTTACCGCTGTGGCTGGGTCGGCACTCATCGCTTACTTGTCGCTCTGCTCGACATACTAGCCCCGCTCGTCGCTCTGCCCGACGCTCGTCATTCGTATTTCGCTCATCGCTGTTGCTTGGCCGTTTACTTGACCACTCACCGGTACCACTCGTCTACTCGCTTTACGCTGATCTACCTATCGCTTAAAGACTTTCTCGGTTGTGCACTCTACATCGCATGCCCATCGTCTTTCGACCTGCTCGGCAGTCACCTTATCGCATGTTCTATATTTTTTCGCTAGGTCATGACTTATTGCCGCTCGGTCTGCACTCGCTCAGTCGCGCTCACGACTTTGCGCATTCATCATTCTCTTTATTGCCCGGTCGCGATTCACTATCGCTCGGTCGACACTCGCTCGGTCACGCTCTTTATTGCCAGGTACCCGTCGTCCACAGCTACTCGTTCCACGATTATATGACAGACCCGCGATATAACGTTGCATTCAGTAGCGATTCTGTTTATCGTTAGCTGGGTCTAGTCAGTCGGACTTGCGCCTCCTTCGACTAGACTTGAGGGGGAGGCTTGTGATGTGGCTAGGTATAAAGGGCAGAGGAGAGATTAATGGAGAGGGGGAGGGCATTTTCGTCAATGTATTGTAGCACCTTTATTTAGGGCACTGTAGCATGCGAAAAAAAGAGGGGGGGCTTCTGCTGGAGCGCCGCCAGGAGGAGCATCTGCTCCCTCGTCCTCTCTGGATTCTCGTCGGCACCGGCGCCGGCCGCCGGCCTTCGGCTGCCACCTCTCTTCTCCTCCTCTTCTCGCTGCAACCGATCGCCGGAATAGTGCGTGTTTTCTTCTCCGCCACCAGCCCCTTCACGCGACGTTCCCCGTCGGCGCCGCCGCCGGCAGACCACTCCCCTTCTCCCCCTCGTGCTCAACTCCTCGCCGGAGAGACCGGCCCACCTTTCTTCGCCTTCTCTCCTCGCAACGCCGCTGCCGGACCCGCTACTGCCCTTCTCCTCCCCGCCGTCGTTGATGCCGATTGCCACCTCTTCTCCTCTCTCGTTCTTCCTCGTGGCTCTACCACTGGGTTGCTCCGTTTTTTCCTGTTTCCGCTGCCGACAGGAACCAAGGCAGGGGCCATCTTCCTCTTCTTCTCATACTCTCGCCGGAGCCACATCTGATGCCGACTGCCCCTCTTCTCGCTCTCGTGCACCACGCCGTCGTGGCTGCTACTGCCTTCGTTATCACCCTCGAACGCCGGCAGCCACCACACGCCGGCTGCCCCTGCGTCGGCAGTTCCCTTAGCACCGAGCTGGCTACTATTACTGTTGTCACTGATTTGAGCATCTTCCGGTCCCGTCGTGTGCCGGCCTTCGTGCCGCTATCTCGTTCCGCTTTGTATGTTGTGGTGCTTTGGCCTTCGTGCCTTGGTTATTGTTGGGCGTCAGTGATTTTAGCCGTATTCCGCTCTTGTTATTGTCCCGGCCTGCGTGCCGAGCCCGTGTACCGGCCTGCGTGCCGATCTAGTGTCCCGGCCTGCGTGCCGACTTGGCATCTCGGCCTACGTGTCGACCCAGCGTCCCGGCCTACGTGCTGACCCAGCGTCCCGGCCTACGTGCCGACCCAGTGTCCCGATCTGCGTGCCGACCCGGCGTCTCGGCCTGCGTGCCGACCCAGCATCCCGGTCTACGTGTCGACCCAGCGTCCTGGCCTGCGTGCTGATCTCATGTCCCGGCCTACGTGTCGACTTAGTATTTCGGCCTGCGTGCTGGTGTCTTATCCCGGTCTATAGCTCGTCTTTCGGGCCCGTGCCGCGTTCAACTCTTCGTCGTCAGATCCAGCTCTCCAGCCTAATCGGAGTCATCCGCTCTTCCGGGTCGCGACAACTCGAGCCGCGTCCCATCCGAGGGCGCCCCCCTGGGCCAGGGTACGTTTTCCGTACTCACCCCTTTATTTCATTATTATATTATTAGTCGGTTACTCATATATGCGTTGAATCTGCTTCGAGCCTCGGGGTACCAGAGACCGGGGGGACCCGGTCGCTGGCTGCAGGTATCATTGACCAAGAGACTTTCGAAGACTTGGTCAACACGGGAACCATCTCAGCACACCCCCCTCCGGGACGTCGCAACTTCGTCAACATTCCATCCACCTCACCTGACGGTCCGTCTGACTCAGCTTCCGGACTTGATCAACACATTTTCAAAGTTTTCCTAAAAAAGATAGTTTATAAAGTGTTTCTGATACATTTCTTTAAATAAATGTAAAAATCTTTATGATTTGATATGCCAGAAGCTTCTAAAGTATGATTTACCTGTGGAATATTCTCTGCCCTTTACAGTACAAACTTTCAAAAAAAATATGATATATTAAGTATGTGGATCTTGCTGTTAGCTGACCTACAGAATGTAGCCAACAACTCGTTCTTCACTTGACCCTTCATTTTGCCAAGGAGATGCAATATGTCCGATCAACCCCAAGGTCCAATCGGATAGGGCGGTGGGCGGGATAAATTAGTACTTAACTTTAAATCTTGTCTGTAAGTTGTGAAGAACGACCGCTCAGGAGGCACGATCGACCCTTCATGTCCGACTGACAATGCGAGTCTCGCTCTGCCACCCAAGCCTGGTCAAGAGTTCTAGGTTCGACCGACCATGTGACTTTGACTGTTTGATTTTGACCTCCACATCAGTTAGTCCTCCCTATTTTGACTCGCTTTTTGGGGGCTCATCTTTATCACTGTATCAGAAGCCTCCTAAGTCTAATCGAAGGAGGTTGCAAGTATGAGTAACTAAATACTTAGTATTATTTGCAGCTCTCATTTCTGACCGAACGCTTTATCGTCTGGGCCGCCGCTCGGATTAAACATTGTTCATGTTTTTCACACTGAATTTTAATTAATCCAAAATCTTCTTCCAGTAGAGTGCTTTTACAAGGCGGAAGGATTCCGGTAAAGAAGCGAGAGAGCTCAAGTGGGACCATGCTCAAAGAACATTCATGGTCTGCAACCACCTGATACTAAGATGTTCAATGAAAGGAGTGGCATCACAGAATTGAATCAGATGACAGAAGAAGCAAAAAAGAAGAGCTGAGATTGCAAGGTTAGTTCAATTCTCTTTTCGCTCCTGCATGCATTCAATCGACATGTTTCAGTTTTCGATTGTTTTAGCACTGGTCCTTCACGTGTTTCATGGCTTTTTAACTGGTTTTGAAATATTGATAATTTGCCATTAAAGTCCAACTAGCTGCCTGCCACATTCATTCAGGGGGCGTTTGGTATGAACATGGGAATGAGAATCAGAATGAGAATCATTGTATTATGGAATGGGAATGAATATGAGCATGGATATCACTGTTAAAAGTAATGTTTGGTTAGTTGCATACTTTTTATCGGAATAAATCAATATTTTCTTTTTTACCCTTAAAGGAAAATAAGAGAAAAAAGTAGATGTGAGAGAAAGATGAATGTGAGAGAAAAATATGATGAAAGAGAATGATGAGAGAGAAAATGTGATGAGAGAGAAAATGTGATGAGAAAGAATGAAGAGAGAGAAAGTGTGATGAGAAAAGAGAGTGTGATAGAAGAGAACATGATGAGAGATAAAATATGATGTAAGAGAAATTATGATGGGAGAGGATGAAGAGATAGAAAATGTAATGAGAAAAAATGAGGGAAGAGAGAGTGTGTGATGAGAGAGAAAGTATGATGAGAGAGAAAGTGTGATGAGAAAAAAGAGAACAGTAAGTGTGATGGGAGAGATGATGAGAGAGAAAGTATGATGAGAGAGAAAGTGTGTTGAGGAAAAAAAAGGAGGGAGTGTGACAAGAGAGATTGAGGAAAGAGAAAGTGTGATGAGAAAAAAAAAGAGAAAAGAGAGTGTGATGGTAGAGATTGAGGAGAGAGAAAGTATGATGAGAGAGAAAGTATGATGAAAAAAAAGGAAGAGAGTGTGATGGAAGAGATTGAAGAGAGAGAAAGTATGATGAGAGAGAATGTGTAATGAGAAAAAAGAGGAAAGAGAGTGTGGTAGGAGAGAGAAAGTGTGTGATAAAATGATGAGAGAGAAAATATGATGAGAGAGAAGTGATATGAAGAAAAAATAAATAAATAAATTTTGATATTTAATATTAAGGGAAAAATTTAGTTTTAGTTCAAGGGTATTTTTGGAATAAGAGAATATTTTGATTGATGAAAATAGGGTAATGACTCATTGAAGGGGAGGTACATGGGAATGAGTTATTACCCAATTTCAAGGATTCATTCCTTTATTCCTATTTCTATTCCTATAATCCAAACATTAACAATGGTAATCAATGATTCTCATTCCTATTCTTCACTCCTATTGCCCTAAATCAAACACCCCCTCAGTTTCAACATGTTGCATCCTGACTTTCCATGTTCTTTTCGCCAGCTTGCAAGCAACATCGATACGTTTCAACATGTTGCATGTAGTTTATTTAAGACTGATTTGCCATGTTCTCCTGCAACTATGTCGACCCAAGTGTGAACAAAAACAAAAATACTACATGTGCCTTTGTTTCCGCTGACACTTTGCTGAATTTACCCCTGCTGTAATGGCGCTATAGCAAAGTCTGACTCGTGATTTAATTCTCTTACTTGCGATGATGTGCGTAATCACTTTTTATTACAACTGAAGGAACGTCTGAGACTTACATTTTTGTGATGTTGCTTCCTAACTTAGGCTGAGGGAACTGCACAGGACACGTCGAGTCAGTGGTAGGATTGAAGGGTTTGAACATCGACACGATTCAGCAGGTTTATACTGTGTGATCCTCCGATTATGTTATCGTTGAAGGGTGAAAGTAATATTTCTGTCACTCAAGTTGTAACCCATCCTTCTATACTTTTGACCTGAGACTTCATGTCTTTGAAACAATCTAGAATCTCTACTTTCTATCCCTGCAATCTGCATTATATCAAGTGCAAACGGATGCTTCCAGATCTAACGGCTATCAACCTGTGATAGTTAAATTTGGTCCCCTCATCGGCTCCTTACAATATTGATATTTAGATTGATGTTGAGATGCTTTCCGTGCTCTCCTGCCTCTCCTTATTCTTTTCGCATATCACCCGACATCAGTCTGATCTTCTTTTGAAGTACATTTTAGGTCCACTCACCGTCTCCATCAACGATCTCGAAAGATAGCGCATGTCAATACGTTTGTTGATTGATGATTTGACCATGTACGATATTTGACCAGAACATAATTCATGATTTCTTTTAAGTTGCCACCAATGATTTCTTTTAAGTTACTTATGGACAAATTTGTGTAATAAATGCTAAGAAGCAACTCCATGTGATTCATTATTGCAGGCACATCTTTCGGAAACACATGTAGGTGGAGATTTGAACGATTTCTTTAATGTGTTGCATCTGAGATTGTGTTTGGTTGGGCTGCAGTTGCATAAAGAATACCTTGGACAGGAGTCAGCCACTAAAAAAAAAAAAACAATTTTACCTAGGGCTGGAATTTTTTTCAAAATTCTCGATCCTTCCCGACTCCCAACCCGTTGCCGTCCTGAAGTTTTCCCGACCCAAGTGGTCGGGATTTTTCCCGACCTGACTAAAATCGGGAAAAGGATCGGGTACATAAGTTCTACATGACGGGCTTCCCGACCTGACCCGAATATATTAATAATAATTTTTAATTCGACTATTATAAAAAAAATAATATAAAAAATTAGGTTTAAAAATTAAAATAACAAACTTTAACTGAAGTATAATTTTAAAAAAATACAAAAAGAAAAATAAACACATGTTAAACTGTTAAAGTTATTTTTCTGCCGTTCACTTAGGCTTAGCATCTCAAACTTTAGTTAAGGAACAGTGTGCTCTTCGCTCGTTGAAGTTTGTTATTTTTCGCTCGTTGAACAGCATCTCAAAGACTCAAACCCTAGTTTTCTGCCGCCACACCCTTCGCCGTTCGCCGTTTGCTCTTCGCTCGTTCACCCTTCGTCCTCAGCTCCTCGCCCTCGCGGTCTCGCCCTCGCCCTTCGCCCTTCGCCCTTCGCCCTCGCGTCTCACCCTCGCCCTTCGCCCTTCGCCCTTCGCCCTCGCCCTCGCCCTCGCGATCTGGCCCTCGCCCTTCACCCTCGCCCTCGCGGTCTCTCCCTTCACCCTTCGCCCTTCGTCGTTCGCCGATTTATTCCACTGGAAGTCTGGAACCCTAGCCCACACCCACACGTCCACGCCTCCTTTAGCGACAGTCTCTTCCCCGATAGTTAGCAGCCACCTTCAGGCTTCAGCGGTAAGCTATAGTGAATAGGAGATGCAATTTCTAGTTGTTCATTGTGATTATGTGATATACTGATATGTCCAATAAGTATAAATGGATCCTGGGGTAATTTTTGCTTATAGTTATCAGATTGCCTGTGGATGTGGATTTTGGTCCTAGATCATGTTGAATTTTGTATGATTATGGTAGTTTATGGAAATATCCAGGTCAATTTTTTTTGTTATTGTATGACTAGTGTTCAAGTTACTAGCATGAGTATTATTGCAATAACTTCTGTTTGAATCTTTGATGTTGTTGCTTTCATATGGATTCAATCAATTTGTTCACCATGATGGTATTGGTATGTGTATTATATTTCTGATGAACTGAATTTCTTATAATGTTCTCTACGTGTTTAAGATAGGTTTTATATTTTTCTTAAATCTTGCTCCCTAATTTCTTAACATGATGTGAAATTGCCAATCTATATTTTTCTTAAATCTTGCTCACCTAGCATTCTCTTTAATTAGTAATATTTGAATGTTTCTAACTGTGCAACTATCTGATTTTGAACGATATTCATATTATTGTAGTCATTCATAAGTTCACTCATGGATGCATCTAGCGGAAGTGGTAGCTCTCCTTCCATCACTCAACCTCACACAGTAGCAGTATCTCCATCCAAAACATCAATCATTCATGAGGAAGTAGTAGATATTGGAGGCAAAAGGAAAAAAGTAGCGGATGTATGGTCACACGCCAAGAAAATTATAAGGAGAAATGACAAAAATGAGATCACTGCTGTTGTTGCTATTTGCAATTATTGCAAAACTGAAGTTCCTGCCCATAGCAAAACACATGGGAATAATGGCATTGATGGGCATGTGAAGAAATGCAAAAACAATCCTCATAATGCGGTGAAGTCAGGTTCTTCTCAACAAATCTTAACACAGTCATCCATGAATAATGCTTTGACACCCCACATCTTTTGCCAAAAAAAGCTTGAAGATAAGGTTGTTGCATTTGTTGTTAAAGATGAGATGCCATTTAGGGTAGTGGAAGGGGCAGGGTTTGTAGAGATGATGAAGGAAGCTCAACCTCGATTCAAGATTCCCAACAGAAAGAAAATTGCATCTCTTGTATGGGATTTATATGCACTGGAGATGGCTAAGATAAAGAGTGTCATTGGTGATCAAAGGGTAAGTATCACGACCGATACTTGGACCTCAATTCAGAATATCAATTACATGGTAATCACAGCTCATTTCTTGGACAATGATTGGAAGTTGCATAAGCGAATAATAAATTTCACCAAGATTACCTCTCACAAAGGAGATGACATTGGCAAAGTTTTAGAAACATGCTTGAGCGATTGGGGGATAGATAAAGTTTTTACTATCACAGTTGATAATGCTAGCACGAATGATAAAGCGGTGGAGTACATGGGAAAGAGGCTAAAGGAAATGGGCACTCTATTATTTGATGGTAAATACTTGCATTTGAGATGTTGTTGCCATATTATAAATTTAATTGTCAAGAGTGGGTTGAAATTTCTTAATGAGTCAGTTGAGTCCATTAGAAATTGTGTGAAATATATTCACTCTTCTGGGGCACGGTTGGACCAATTTAGAGAGTGTGCTATCCTATTGAAGATGGATAAAATGTCAACCGTTCCAATGGATGTGCCTACGAGATGGAATTCCACCTATACAATGCTTTTTGTTGCATACAAGTTTAAAAAAGTATTTGGTAGGATGGCAGAGAATGTTCAATTTGTTGAATACTTTGAAGAAGTAGATGGTTTGGAGAAGAAAAAGAGAGTGGGGCCTCCTATGGAAAAAGATTGGGAGAAGGCACAAGTCTTTGTGAATTTTCTCAAGAGGTTTCATGATACTACATTACAACTTAGTGCTACCAAGAAAACTACATCACCCTTGATTTGGGAGGAAATAGTTGCAATGAGGATGATCATTGATGAGACAATACTTGACACTACTGATCCTTCATTACAAGAAGTTGCTAAGAGAATGGAGAGTAAGTTCATTAAGTATTGGGGTAATCTTGAGAAGGTGAACAAGCTTGTTTTCCTAGGTCACATTCTAGATTCTCGTTATAAACTTCAAATGATTGGGATCCATTTGGGAGATATGAAATTGGATGCTAGTAAAATACAATTCTTTGTTGACGGTTTAAAGAATTGTCTAATGGAGTTGTATCATGCATATAAAGGGAATTCACCTTTGGATCATATTAATGGGATTGATGATGGCGATGTAGATAAAGATTTGATGGAAATGTATAAGAATGATCCCATTAAACTAAACTATCATCTGAAAATGGCTCAACTAAGAAAAGCTCAAAAGCAAGCAGAAATAACCAATGAGGTGGACAAGTACTTCTCGGATCCTTTTGTGAAATGGAGCTCAAGCTTCGATATTTTGGAATGGTGGAAAGGAAATACAACGACATTTCCAGTCTTGTCTAAGATTGCCAAGGATATTTTTTCAATCCCTTCATCTACTGTTGCTAGTGAGAATGCTTTTAGCCTTGGGAGGAGGGTTGTAGATCCATTTAGGGCATCATTGCATCCCAAAATGGTGGAGGCACTAGTGTGCACTACTGACTGGCTTAGAGGTGAAGAAATTAACTTATACAAGGAGCCGACAGAAGATGAATTCAACTTTTATAAAGATTGTGAAGAAGTGGTCACAAGTAAGTCGATATTTAACTTGTTTATCTTTGTATATACTATAGAATATAGACTATGTTTATATGATATTTGTTGTTTGTAGGTACCGTCAATGCTTAATTGTGGATGTTTTGCACTAAAACAGAATTTCAACTGAAGATTATCAGATGGACTGTTGCTTTGATTTTGGTAAGGAGTCTTTGTATGTAGGATTGTATGTTATGTTTTGCTCTAGTCTTGATTTGCTTGTATCTTTCTATTTGCCAACACATCTGATATGTTTATTTTAATTCACCGAGCACCTCATGTAGCATTGCCACTTTTCTGCTTGTGACAAAATGGTTTGGCTGATGGCTCTTCCTAGTTTTCATTCTATGTATGATGCTTTGATTACACCAGCTTAACTATCAAATATACAACTCACTGACTGTTTTTTGATTTGCAGTTACAGAATTTCACTTTGCCTTCAGTTTAAACCTCGTCATGTCGCTGCTGGAGCTGCATTTCTTGCTGCCAGGACCCTAAATTTTGAGACAACCTTACATCCAAACATTTTGCACTAGTTTCATACGACACCATCTATCATCTAAGGTATCTAGTTAATGAATGTTCTGGTATTGCATGATTGTTGATGATGTTTATCTTACGTTCTATACTTTCTGTTGGAGCTGCAGAAGTTGTCCAACAGTTGATGGAGCTTTCTTGACTCGAGGGAAGACCTCATTCTGCTTTTATAGTAGCAACTAGTTATTGTCTCAGGAAAAGTTGGCTGCCCTATTGTCTATCAAGTTTGCTTTTGTAATTGCCCCTTGTGAACCTTATACTTGCTAAGAAAAAAGGCATTGTGTCAACGAGATTGAATTGAGAGATTTGTTTCTTTGTTTTGATGTTTCTTCTTCCAGAATTTAATCATCCGATGTTCAAAACACTCTTATTATTCCTAGCACTCTACTCTTCTTATTCCAAGCAATCTACTCTTATTATTCGATCGAACTGATATTTGACTCAAAATGTTGCTGTATAATGAAAATAGTTGAACATTCAGGATATCATCTCCCTACCCGACGGGATCCCGAACATTCGGGATCCCGAACATTCGAGATCCCGAACATTCGGGTCCCGACACTTGTCGGGCACGGGATCGGGAGAAAAATTGATTCCCAATTTTTTATCGGGACGGGAATTGGGTAAGATGATTACGGGACGGGTCCCTACCCGATTCCACCCCTAATTTTACCGATGGAACTACCGACGAAAATTTCTATCCGTCGGTAGAGGCTGTATATTACCGACAGAATATAATATTCCGTCGGTAATATATACGTTACCGACGGAATAAAAGATTCCGTTGGTAATGTACTAACATTACCGACGGAATTAAAAAATTCCGTCGGTGATGTTTGTTTTCTTAAAAAATAATAGCTTTACCGACGGAATCTAGATTCCGTCGGTAAAGCCAAAATAAACCCTAATCCGGCCCCTTTTCCTTTCTTTCCACGCGCGCGGCAGCATCTCCTTCCTCTTCCTCCTCCCCGATCTCGCCGGTAAGCTCCTTCCTCTTCCTCTTTTCTAGCTTCCTTTCTTTGTGGCCGCCAGTGCCCTGCTGGCCTTTGTGCCGGCCAGCGGCCTCCTGGCCGCTGTACCGGACGCCGGCGGCCTCCTGGCCGCTGTGCCGGACGCCGGCGGCCTCCTAGCCGCTGTGCCGGACGCTACTGTGTCGGCTGCAGGTACGTCGGAACTGCTATGCTGACGGGTTTGTCGGATATATGCTGTTGTGCTAGCCTATGCCAGCCATTTTTCTACTTGTTAATTTTTTGATAAATTTTGTACTAAATTATTTTTATTTTGTAAACAGATAGCATTTGCTGCTCTTCTCTGGTACACATTCACATCTTCATGTATAATTTAGTTTATTGTATTTTATATTATTTGCCATTGTTTAATTTACATATATGTTATGTTCGTATCTTAATCTGTAACATAATATCATTCTTTTGTTTGTTTTGTGTTTGTACGTTAATTTAAGATAATTTATAATTATCAATTTATTAGTTTTAGGTGAAAATGTCTATGAATAAAGCTTGGATGTACAATCGATTAGAAAATGGATTTATTAGAGATGATTTTATTGCTGAAGTTGAAGAATTTGTTAACTATGCTAAAAGTCATCCAGAATGTATGAATGGTGCAGAATTACAGTGTCCGTGCAATCATAAAAAATGTCAAAATAGAGCTTTCCGTGATGAAGATATTGTAAAAATGCATTTATGTAGGAATGATTTTGTGCCAAATTACTATAATTAGTACTGTCATGGAGAACCTTATTTGTATGAACCAATTGGGCCTTCCGATGGTTCATCATCTGGCACAACTTTTACTGCACATTACTCATCAACTTATGATATTGGAATGCAATCAATGGTTCACGATGCAATGAATGCCGCAGTTGATTATTCCAATATAAACGAAACACCTACACCTGAATATCAGCAACTATATGAAATGTTAAAAGCTAGTGAAAGAGAAGTGTGGGAAGACAATCCCTCAGGTCACTCGCAATTATTAGCTACTGCAAGGTTGTTGAATATGAAAGCATAACATCATTTTTCTGAAAGATGTTATGATGATATATGTCAATTAATGTCAGAGTTACTTCCTGCTGACAATATAATAACAGATAGTTTTTATAGAACCAAGAAATTGGTTAGAGGTTTAGGTTTGCCAGTAGAGAAGATTGATTGTTGTGTAAACAACTGCATGATATTTTGGCATGAAGATAACGAACTGAGTGAATGCAAAATCTGTACTCACCCTCGTTATAAGAATGTTACTCGCATACCAGGGAAGAAGAAGAAAAATATTGCTTGGAAAGTGATGTATTATTTTCCTTTAACTGCTAGATTACAACGTTTGTATGCATCTGACGCTACAGCTTGTCACATGACGTGGCATCATGAACATGAGCATGAAGGAGGTATTATGTGTCATCCTTGTGATTCTTCTGCATGAAAACATCTTGATACTGTATTTCCCTCGTTTGTAATGGAACCACGTAATGTGAGATTGGGACTTTCCGTTGATGGATTTCAACCATTTGGTCAATCGAGACAGCAATATTCATCTTGGTCAGTTATATTAACACCATACAATTTATCACCCTGGATGTGCATGAAAGATGAATTTATGTTTCTTACTGTGCTTATTCCTGGTCCAACCAATCCCAAAGAGAAGATAGATGTTTTCTTGTAACCTTTAATTGCATAATTAAATGATTTATGGAATGTAGGGTCAGTGACTTATGATGTTGCAAGTAAAAGTAATTTTAGATTGCATGCTGCATTATTATGGACGATCAGTGATTTCCCAGCATATTCAATGTTGTCAGGATGGAGCACGGCGAGTAAATTAGCTTGTCCACACTGCATGACAGATTCTGATGTCTTTTCATTACCTTGTAGTCGGAAAGTATCCTGGTTTGATAACCACCGGAAGTTTTTACCTATTGATCACCCTTTCAGGCGGAATAATAAATATTTCCTAAAAAATGTTGTAGTCAGAAACCTCCTCCAGCATTCCATATATCAGGTGAAGAAATTATTGAACAAATAGACAGTTATGGATTTCTACCAGTATCTCAATCTGGTTCTGATGAGATAAATAGATACATTGTTAGGATGTGCCAGTGTTGTTGGAAAAAAAGGAGTATTTTTTGGGAGCTCCCCTATTGGAAGTATCTACTTATTCGACATAATTTAGATGTCATGCATGTGGAGAAAAATTTCTTTGATAATATCTTTAACACTGTGATGAATATGCATGGAAAAACTAAGGACACTACAAAATCTCGTGAAGAATTAAAACAATTAGTAAACAGACCAGAGTTGCATCAAAATGAAACAACTAATAGATTTCCAAAGGCTTGTTATACATTAGACAAAGATGGGAAGCAGGCTTTATGTAGTTGGTTGAAGGAAGTAAAATTCCCAGATGGGTATGCCTCAAATATGGCTCGTTGTGTGGATATGAATAGGTTAAAGATGTTTGGGATGAAGAGTTATGATTGTCATGTATTCATGCAAAGACTTATTCCAGTAGCTTTCCATGATTTACTTCTGTATAATGTTTGGCAAGCTCTCATAGAATTAAGTCTATTTTTTAGAGCTTTGACAGCGAGGTGTATTACGATGGACGATATGCTTCGGTTAGACATAGACATTCCTCTCATATTATGTAAGTTAGAGCGCATATTTCCACCCAATTTTTTTGATTCAATGGAACATCTGCCGGTACATTTGTCATATGAGGCACAAATAGCTGGTCCTGTGCAATATAGATGGATGTATCCATTCGAACGGTTTTTGAGAAAATTAAAGAATAATGTTCGTAACAAAGCAAGAGTTGAGGGCTCAATATGTAATGCTTATCTGGTTGAAGAAGCATCTTCTTTCCGCTCCTATTATTTTGTTGATAATGTCAAAACCAGACATCGCAAGGTTCCTAGAAAGTATGATGATGCTCAAGAAATAGACAATTCGATGCTTTCTATTTTTAAGTTTCCTGGCAAACCAATGGGTGCATCTATTTCTAGATTCTTAACTCCAGAAGAATATCATGCTGCAAGAACATACATACTCTTGAATTGTGAAGAGTTCAAACCATACATAGAGTAAGTTGACTTCTCTAATTAAAAAAGCATTCCCCGTTCAATTTGTTGCTTGATATCTCATTACCTTAAAATTACCTTCTTTTCCAGCTTATATGAAAAACGACTATATCTATAAAATCCATCAATGGATGCAGATGGTGTAGCTGAAAAGTTAGAGGTTGAATTTGTATTATGGTTTGAAATATATATAAGTTGGAGATTTTATTAAGTATTTAAGTTCGTGTGTGTTAAGTAGTGTTCTAATGTCTATTAATTGTGTAGGTTAAAGACCGTAGAATATCAAATGTGACAGATGATAGGATCATGAATCTTGTATCAGGACCTCTTCGTAAAATAAAGGTCTACTCTGGTTTCTATGTTAATGGCCTCAAATTCCATGTGGCACTACGAGATTCATGGAGATTAACCTATAATTCTGGTGTTTGTGTCAAAGGATCTATGGACAACAATAACACTCAGTATGATTATTATGGTAGAATTGAGGAAATCATAGAAGTTGAATATCCTGCATTACCTATTAAGAGGTGTGTACTATTTAAATATTCATGGTATGATCCTACCCCAAGAATAGGTACCAGAATACATCCAAAGTATAATTTAGTTGAGGTTAATGCAAACAAAAGGTTCAACAAGTTTGAACCTTTTATTTTCGGGGTACAAGCAGCATAGATTTTCTATCTTGAATACCCTACAAAGAGAAGAAGGCCCAGTGAATGGTTGTCTGTTTGTCGAATGAAGCCTCGCTCGATTATAGAAATGCCGAATACCACTCAGGCTACTGATGCATTTCAGAATGACGAAGTTGAGAGACATTCAATTGATACACAACTTGAATCTACATCTCAATTACTTGTTGATATTGATAATGTCACTTATGAGGAGATAGATGATGAAGAGATGTCCAACAGTGAAGATGAATTGGTACTAACAGAGTCTAGCGATGAAGACTTGGAAAATATTAATGTTGATTAAATAGTTGATAATGTAATGTCTGAATTGTACTTTTCTATATAATTTTGTATTGTGTTGCTAATGTTAATGTTATGCATGTGTGTATATATATTTTTGTATTGTGATGTTAATGTTAATGTTATTACTAGTACATGCATGCTATGTTTTTGTGCAGATATATTATTATGGCTGAGCAGCAGACAGTAGCACCCCGTGGCTACAAGGTTATTAGAGTTGTCGGAGATACATATGTATTTTTGTTATGGTTAATACAAGTTATTAGAGTTGTCGAAGACTTGTTATTATTCATATCTATTTTTTTTTCCTTGCAGATTTGTTCCTGATGGCCACCGGGCAGCCTCTTATATAACTAGTAAGTTTAAAGAGCGAATATGTGCTTCTGGTACTACATGGAGGCATGTAGATCAGGAGATGAAGACATTTTATTACAATGAATTCGTAGTAAGTAAAATTAATATATTTGGTATTCAATAATATATTTATCCTTTCGTATACTAAAATCTATACTTATAATTACAGAAAAGGTATACATGGGAAGATGGTCAAGAAGAACAGTTTAAAGCTACATGGAATAGTTATTGTGCTAAACTGTACAGAGACCTCATGTATTATATCAGGAAAAAGGGCACTAGGCCAGCGTATATTTCGGAGACGATATGGAGTGCATGGACGACCACCTAGGCTGCAGAAAGATGGCGAGAAAATGCTGAAAAGGCTCGATCTAATAGGAATACAGAGCCAGGTGGCCCGAGCACCGGAATCGCTCGACATACGTCAGGATCGAAATCTATTGTTGTGCATGCTATGGATTTGGTAATTTAATTTAAAGTTATAATTTTTAACAATTTTTTATTTTATTATCACATTAGTATGTATAATTATGTCTCAAAATATTTGTGTATGTAGGAGCATGATCTTGCTCGGCAGCCCACATGCATGGAGGTATTTCTGAAGACCCGTAAGAAGAAAGATGGGTCATTTGTCGATTCTCGATCTCAGGCCCTACACGTAAGATTATTAACTTTATTTCATTTGTTCATGCATTTCTATTTTGATTAATTTTAATAATTGTTATCAAATTAAATATTGATCAATATTATAATTTTGAACACAGAATCAAATGACAGAAAGAGTGGCTCAGTCCTCTCAGCCACCATCAGAGGGGGGGGGGGGGGAGTCGCAGTCTCTATCCACCGACGCGCTAAATGAGATATATTATGATGTTGTCGGTGGAAGGACAAAAAACTCCACCCTCTACGACCTTGGCTCCCAGGCCAAAGTGGCATTTGATCGTTTGAGGACTCCTAGGGGCCGTGCTAGTTCCTCTTCTTCTAGTGAGGTGCAGTCATTAAGACGTGAAAATCAAGAACTGCCCACTCAACTGAAGACAATGGATGAGAGGATGACTTCTATGGATGAGTCGAGGGCTGCTGAGGAGAAGAGGAGGACCGACTTGGAAACTCCCTTTGCCAGTATGCGAGAGATCGTGGAAAATTTCGCTCGCACTCAGACGCTAGATGGTCTTGAGTCCCAGGAGACTCAAGACCCATCAGACCGTGATGATTAGTATGTTTCGAGGTTTGTTCAACTACTATTTAAATCTTTATTTATCATACAAGTTACATGCAAAATATATTTAATTGTTTTATTCTACTCTGCTCATTTCTAATATTTACATTAATATATGTTTCAGGCGTCAGAGTGTATATATTCAGCACGATCATCATCATTTTCTTTCTATCTAGGTATTTATTTTTTTAAATGTAAAATTCATTATACATCTATGTAACATTTCGAATTATAGATCAATATCAATCTCATCATAATTTATTGTATTTTACTTTTTGCAGGATTTTACACTATTAGTTGTTTTTGAAGTATTTGTTATCATGGTATGAATTTATACATTTGAGCACGGAAATATTTTGTTTATATTATGTTTGTTTATATATGTTTTGTTAGAATATGTAAACTGTGATTGAGTTAGTTTATTTGTTAACTTTGATTGTATCTGTGATTAGAGTTAGTTTATTTGTAAATTGTGATTGCATCTGTGTCGGTATTTGTGATTATATCTGTGATTGTGTTAGTTTATATCTGTATTTGAGATTATAGCTGTGATTGTATTTGTGATTATAATTTGTATACATGGGGTGAATGGGAAACAAAAAGTAGCTGGCAGTTTTTTTTTTTTTTACTGACGGAATACCGACGGAATATGCATCCCGTCGGTATTCCATATCGTAATATACCGACGGAATTGGTATTTCCGACGGAAATACCATTTCCGTCGGCAATTTCCGACGGAAATACCAATTCCATCGGTGATTTCCGACGGAAATGATATTTCCGTCGGAATATTACGATATGAAGATTTTAATCAGGCCCCCCCGACGGAAATTATATTTCCGTCGGAAAAGTTTGGCGCCAGGTGTCCGCGTGTTTACTGACGGAAATATATTTCTGTTGGTAGCGACCGACGGAATTATTGCCTCCGTAGGGAAAATAGGTTCCGACGCATATTCTCGCGACATATTAATATCCGTCGGTAATCTGTCGATAAGACCCATTACCGACGGAATACCGACGGATAATTCCGTCGGTAATGTTGGATATTTTTGTAGTGAGCAGCGTCACAGTCTGATATGTTAAGTTATGCTTAGATTTTATAGAGTGCGTATTTTAAAAGTGTTTTTTTATAGGATTTTTGCATATTGATCCTGGGGAAGTTGAGTTGGGCTTTACTGTTACTTGCCCCGGTTTGGCCATTTCGAGTCGGTAAAACTCTTGTGGGTATTATTTTTCCTGCATCATTTAATACTTTTCAGTTTAAGAAATTATTGTCATGGTTCATGCCTATTTAGTCCCAACTATTTGGTGTATGTTATTGAATTTTATCATTATGCAAGGTTGTATTACTATACTACTTAAGGTTAATTTGATTGTATTTTGGTCAACCTCTATCTTTTACACTTCCAACATTAATTAATGTAACTTTTCTAAACAGAGAATAAATTCATCATCTTTGAACATGTTTGTACTATCCTAACATATTTTTGCCATTTTATCCTCCATTGTAGCTAACAACTAAGTCTTAATTACTAGTAACCTCACAATTTATCTTAACGCTTATATTGATGCACCGATTAACCCCAATGCACGGTAGGTATGCTTTCTAATGTCATAACTATGCATGATAGTTCATTAATGATTTATCTAACAACTTTATTTTCAAACTTTGTAGTCTGTAACATCACTATTCTTCTTTTGGAATTATTGTGTTCAAGAGAAATGAGTTTGTGCAAACCCGGAATCTGGATAAAATATTCACACTTGATAGTGATGCTTCTAGTTTTTGTTGATGGTGAATAAATTCATTTAACATCAGGAACCTTATAGTTACTTGAAGGACCAACAAAAGTTTGATAATGATAATTATAGACATGCATACTTGTCATAACATGAATTTATAAGTGTTCTCTCTATTAACTATCATAACATAATATGAATTTCGTCTTTATGAAATATTAAGTTTATGAAATATTAAGTAATTTTATATTAAGCCTCAAACTTCTATTAATGTTTTTGGAACTTCTATTTCTATGGTCATAATTCTAAATACATCTTGGTTTATTTACTTTTGTTTGATTGAAGTAAAACGTCAACTCAAGTTATTAACATTATGGGGGCGTTTGGTTCTTTGTTAGGAATAGGAATCGGAATGGAAATCATTGTATTGTGGAATGAGAATGGGTATGAGCATGGATATCACTCTTAAAAACAATGTTAGGTTAGTTGCATATTTTCTATCGGAATAAATCAAAATTTCCTTTTTTACCCTTAAAGAAAAATAAGAGAAAAAATTAGATATGAGAGAAAGATAAAAGTGAGAGAAAAATATGATGAAAGAGAATGATGAGAGAAAGTATGATGAGAGAGAAAGTGTGATGAGAATAATAAAGAGAGAGAAAGTGTGATGTGAAAGCATGAAGAGAGATAAAGTGTGATGAGAGAAAATGAGAAAAGAGAGTGTGATAGGAGAGAGCATGATGAGAGAAGATGAGAGAGAAAATATGATGTAAGAGGATGAAGAGAGAGAAAATGTAATGAGAAAAAATGAGGAGAGAGAGTGTGATGAGAGAGATTGAGGAGAGAGAAAGTATGGTGAGAGATAAAGTATGATGAGAGAGAAAGTGTGATGAAAAAAAGAAAACATTGAGTGTGATGGGAGAGATTGAGGAGAGAGAAAGTATGATGAGAGAGAAAGTGTGTTGAGGAAAAAAAAGAGGGAGTGTGACAAGAGAGATTGAAGAGAGAGAAAGTGTAATGAGAAAAAAAGAGAAAAGGGAATGTGATGGGAGATATTGAGGAGAGAGAAAGTATGATGAGAGAGAAAGTATGATGAGAAAAAAAGAAGGAAGAGAGTACGATGGAAGAGATTGAGGAGAGAGAAAGTATGATGAGAGAGAAAGTGTAATGAGAAAAAAAAGGAAAGAGAGTGTGATAGGAGAGAGAAAATGTGTGATAAAATGATGAGAGAGAAAATATGATGAGAGAGAACAAGAAGAGAGAAGTGATATGAAAGAAAAAATAAATAAATATATTTTTATATTTGATATTAAGGGAGAAAATTTTAGTTTTAGCTCAAGGGTATTTTTGGAATAAGGGAATATTTTGATTGATGAAAATAGGGTAATGACTCATTGAAGGGAGGTACATGGGAATGATTTATTACCCAATTTCAAGGATTCATTCCCTTCTTTGCATTCCTATTCCTATAATCCAAACATTAACAATGGCAATCAATGATTCTCATTCTCATTCCCCACTCCTATTCCCCTAAACCAAACGCCCCCTATATTTTTTTTATATTTTAGTTTGCAGTATCAATCAAAAATCAGTATCACAATCGATCTTAATATGATGAAGTAAGAAGTGAATAAAACGAATTTGTTTGTACCTATGTGGGTGTCATCTAAGAGTTGTGTATATTGTAATATAAATTTTTGAATTGTATTTAGATATTCTTAGATACACTTTTGAGTAAAGTTGATCAAATATGTCTCAAGTTGATTAAACATGTCTTAAGTTTAAACTTGTGGATTTCATTTGTTGGTTTTGACAATTTATTTGGGTCAATACAAGTTGGATTTCATTTTTAATTTTATAGGACATATTCGTTTAATTTTGGTGAAGTGAAAAATATATATATTTTTTACTTCACTATGTTATGAAATTGTGCAGAAGTAAAAGAAAATATTTACTATACAACAATACAAAAATTGTGAAGTAGTATAAATAACTTACTTCATCAATCAATGTGACCAGTGAAGTCATATATGATCAAATACTTCAATACTTTTGTTAGCGAAGGATTCACAAATTAGAAGGCTAAAGATATGCTAAATATTTATGTTGACCAACATGATAGTAAACATCATAAAATCAATTTTGCACAAGCAACCAAAGTAAATACGGAATGATTATAATATTTGCCTCAATGCTTCGATTGATTGTATTAGAGTTTTGTTACAACAAGAGAATTTATTTCGAGGTCATGATGAAATTGAAAGTGCTCTTAATCCGGATAACTTTCTTATTTAATTAGAGATTTTAGGTGCTAAATATAAAGAGATTAATGATGTGATATTGAAAAAAAACTACTTATAAAAATTACAAGTTAAGATCACTGGATATTCAGAAAGATATAGTGAGTGGTTGTCCAACTATAACAATTAATGTTATTATCAGAGATATTGGTGGTTCATTATTTTCTATTTTAGTAGATGAATCTCGTGATGTGTGAACAAAGAAGCAAATGTTAATTGTCTTGAGTTATGCAGATAGTTGTGGGTATGTAAATGAGTGTTTTATTGAAATTGAACATGTTACTAAGTACTACAACACTCTCACTTAAAGTTATCATTGATAAGATGTTCTCTAGATATAATTTAAACATGTCTAAATTGAGAGGACAAGATTTTGATGGAGCAAGTAATATGTACGATAAATTTATTGGTCTAAAAGCTAGTACTCATTTTAAAGGAGAATCCATGTGTATTTTGTAAGAGCTTAGATCCTCTGGTCCACGATCTCCTGGACCAGGGGAGGCCCTACAAATACATTGGTGGAGTGAATTGGACCCCACCTATTTAACAGGTGGGGTACAACTCACCCCACTAATGAATAGGCAGACGTCCAAGACTAGTCCAGGGATCCTAGACCAGAGGATCCATGTCCATTTTATAAGTATCCCAGATTAGTTTTGATGTGATCAATTAAGTTAAGTTAGACCCTGTGTGTTTGATGTCTTGTGTCTAAGTATGTAGGGACTTACGAACACAAGAAGTCGAAGGGAAGACGCAGCGAGCGGAAGGATGGTATGGGAAGGGAGTCAATGAGCTCAGTGTATCCGAGAGACGAAGAGCTATGAAAGAATACATTAGTGGAGAGAGAAGGATGTGCATGGTGCATCAAAGGGATGAGAAGCCGGGAAAAAGTCTACTCGAGGAGAAGGTCAGAGTTGGGTTTAAGTGAACTCAACTCTAGACAATCGAAGTATCATCTAAACGAGCGAAATGAAGAATGGTCAATGTTGAGATTGACCATTTGGATGAACAGTACTCGAGGTGTCTTAGATCGGACTAGAGGCGCCTCAGATGAATAGTAGCCGAGGCACCTCAGATCAACCCAAGGTGCCTCGACCGAGAATGGAGCCATTGCCGCGGAGATATGCAGTAGAGTCTACCTCAATCGCATTGAGGTGCCTCCATCGGAACTGAGATGCCTTCGATGAACCAATGCACCTCCATTCAGCCAGATCAGCCGAATGTTAGAAAACTTCATCCTGTTGGAGGTGCCCTGGATTAATGGAGGTATCTTGAATTACCACGTCAGTAAAATAGTCATTTCGACCAGTGTACTATAAATACTATCTAGAACTAGGAGTTCAAATACACATGTGCTTTCAATTTTGTAATCTTTTCTTTGAGTTACCAACTACTGTAAGGGGCTTCTTCCCCTCCAATATTGTCGAAGAAGTTTGTAGTGAGTTATCCACAATCTTGGATTGACAGCCACCCAGGTTACGTTGTAACCAAGTAAAAATTTTGAGCCCCCTACTTTATTTTATGAATTTCTTTTATTACATTTAATTTATGTGTTCTTGCTAAGTTAGAGGAAAAAGAAGGTTCTAATTTTTATTGCAGGCTATACACCTCTCTAGCCGGTCCACCCGATCCAACACATTTTACATATATTGTTTTGCTCATCAACTTCAACTAGCTCTTATAGTTGTGACCAAGAAAAATCGTTTGATTTCTAAATTCATTCGTATTGTCGATGATGTGGTAAATGTTATTGGATCATCCTGCAAATGTTTTGATCTTCTTAAAGAGAAACATTCAGATTTTATTATTGAGGTATTAGAAAGGGATGAAATTTCAAGTGGTTGGGAACTTAATCAAGAAGCCAACCTTCAATGTGTTAGGGATACACATTTGTTTTTTTTTTTTGGGAGCATTATAATTCTTTGATCAACTTGATTTCTATATTCTCTGCTATCAGTGATGTGCTTGAAATGATTTCCAAAGATGATTTCAATTCTCCTGATAAAAAAAATGAAACATTTAATTTATTAGAGTCAATATTTTTAATTGATTTTACATTCAATCTACACTTGATGAAACATGTCTTAGGGATTTTGAGTGAATTGTCAATGACATTGCAACAGAAAGATCAAGATATTGTGCATGTGATGGATTTGTGGTACAAGTATGCAAACACAGACTCTAAAGTATGAGAGATGATGGTTGAAATTCATTTTTAGAAAACGTCTACTATTTTTGTCAGCAACATTACACTGATATTCTTAAAATGGATGATATGTTCACATGTTGGGCACCACATTGTCGTCCCCATCGTAATCCACAAGAAATAAATTTACATCACTATCCTGTTGATTTATCTACAATGTTATTGATATACAACTTCAAGAGTTAATGATCATTTCTCAGAGGCAGGTACTGAGTTGCTTTTTTGTATAGCTTGTTTGTGTCCACAAAACTCACTTTTGGCATTTGATAATAAAAAGTTGATGCAACTAGCTGAATTTTATCCACAAGATTTCTTAAGATTTGATCTCTTTGTACTTGATGATCAACTTGAAACTTATATATGCGATATGCATTCTAGCAAGGTATTTCAATGATTGAAGGATCTTGGTGATCTTTCAAAAAGGTTAGTTATGTCAAAGTAAAGTATGATGTATCCGTTAGTTTATAAGCTTTTGACATTGACATCAATTCTATTGGTTGCAACTACAATGATAGAAAGAATGTTTTCTACCGTGAGAATTGTGAAGTATAGGTTGCACATTAGAATGAGTGATGATATTGGATGAATGATAATTTTATTGTCTAAGTAGAGAAAGATGTATTTCTAACGGTTAATAATGAAGTTATTGCATAAAATTTTTAAAATATGAAGACTTAAAAAGAATAATTGTAAGGTAATTATTTTTGTGATGTTTTTTTATTATAAAATTTTATTTTTTTTGTTTTATTAATTATTGTATATTGTTTCCTACACTGAACCAATAAATTAGTCGCTAACGACGGAAATAAAATTAGTAATAGAAAAAATATTTCCTCGCTAAATGACATTGGTTATCAAAACATTTGTGACTAAAATTTTCAATTAATAATTCAAATTTTCTTGTAGTGAAGATGGAGACAGAGGATATGAAATCCGATCTCTATTCTTGAGCCACTAGTGGCTATAAATTTTAAATGAAATTTTTCTCCAAAGATTTTTGTTATGGTTTGGTCAAAAATATCTTCACTAATACATACAAAATTGCCATCAATGTATTTTTGTCCAAAATATTTTAATGAGCTTAAACTGCCCAAAAAGTTAATTAAAGACCACCAATGAGTCAATATACTACAAACAATATTACATTATACACCCATAGTCTTAGATGACTAATTTAGAGTTTTTTAAGAGCGTCCAGGTGTTTTGTCATTTTGGTGGGTGAAACTATTTAAAATACTTCAAACAATCTAGTTATGGAACTCAGAAGACCAATTTGAAAAGGTTTAGGCTATCAAAGTGTTTTGCTCAAAATTATTCTAAATGATAATTTAAGGCCACATGTAATTCCGTTTGTTCTGGTTTAATCTCTTTCCTTTTGAAAGTAATGTAATTTGGAGTATACTAATAATGATATAAATCGAATAGAAATATTTTGATGTATCAAGAATAATACCAATCTAACCAATGAATGGTTTAGATTGTTAAGATGTTTTGTTCAAAATGAGCACCTAATTGAGTTGGTATTCTTTAAGTACTGCGTGTATGATCCTATATGGCTAACCTGAAAGGTGTTCGACTATTCATGTGTTTTGACCCAAATGACTTGAACTGTTTAATTAGTTCCATTCCTGGCCACTATTGAGTCTACCATTTACCCATGGTTGTAAATGATGAATTTGTAAAGTTTTTGTATGTTTTAGTCAATATTTTAATCGATTAAAACTATTTAAATTGACGACGTAAGGTCATGGCTGAATTTTTGAAGAATCAAAACTCAACCGGGGTTCTCATATATCTAATTTTGATGTATTAGGCCAATTTAAGTATTTTGGCCAAAACAACTTGGTGAGTATAAACTACTCTATGCTACCTCACACACATATATGTTTAACCTCATACACATGTTTGACCAAAACAACTTGGTGAGTGGAAACTTCTTTAATTTGGATGTATTACGTGTGAAAATTAACGTAAGGAAAAAATTAATCATATTATTAAATTTAAAGTTAATATTAGAAATACATAATATAAAAAATTATAAACCCTAAATATAAAAGGGAAGAAAACTAAATTACCTTACAAATTATAAACAAATAAATATATATAATCTAACATCCTCCCTTATACTCATAATACTACAGCTAGAAGCATTGAGAGTTCACTACAAGAAAAAAATAATAATACTGACGGAATTACCTACAGATATTTTTTTCCGTCGCTAATCACCAACGGAAAACAAATTCCGCCGGTACAATTACAGATTACCGACAAGAAACGAAAACGTGAAGCGGAATATGCCTTGGTAAACATATCAGTAATCTATAAATTTGAAGGAACAAAAGACAATGTGATGGTGTCAATCTGAAAATGATGATGAGTAATATGACAATCAATTTTAATATGTTTCGTCTGTTCATAAAAAACTGAATTGCTTGTAATTGAATAGTACTCTGATTAGTACAATATAATGAAGTAGGTTGATGAAGAAAGATATCCATATCCGCAAGCAACTAATGCAACAAAATTATTTCACAAGTAGATGAGGTCATGACACGATACTCAATTTCTGTGGAAGATCAAGAAATAACATCTTGTTTCTTACTCTTCCCAGAAATAAAGTCCCCAAGAAAAATGTAGAAACCAGTGGTAGATTTGTGATTCCTAGGATCACTAGCTTAATCAGCATTAGAGTATACATATAGCTCCAGAGATGAAGTAGAAGGAAATAAAAGGTTTTGAAATTGAGTGCCCCGAAGATACCTTAGAATACGAAGAACAACAACCCAATAAATTATAGTTGGTGTAGCGATAAATTGACAAACCACACGAACAACATATGTAATATCTGGATGAGTCATAGTGAGATAAATAAGCTTCCAATAATAGTTCTATACAAACTAAGATCCGACAAAGGTGAATCATCAAATGGAGAATATCGAGCATTAGTCTTAATAGGAGTATCAACGACTCTATCATTAGCAAAATGAACACGCCTAAACAAATTAGATATATACTTTGACTAGGATAAAAGATAATCTTCAGGAGAATAAGCAACTACAATGCCCAAAAAGTAGTGTAGTATACCCAAGTCTTTCATAGAAAAACAACGAGCCAACTTAAACTTCAAGGAAACAATTCCATCAGAATCATCACCAGTAATAATCATGTCATCAACATATAATGTAAAAGAATACGACCTATATTTGTACATCCAACAAACAATGTTAATCATGATTACTAGAATAAAAACCAATGAAGTAATCACTATAGAGAACTTCTCAAACTAAGTATGAGGTGCTTGTTTGAGATCATAAAGCATTTTACGAAACCTGTAAACTTCACCAGGTTAGTATGAAATACTAGGAGGAGGTGTCATATAAATTTCTTCATGAAGATCGTCATTTAAAAATATATTTGTAAAATATGATGTCCAAATAATAATTAAATAATAAAGTTATTTGACAAATGATCTTATTGGATTTTTCATGTATTTTTAGAAATTTTTTGAAGATTTTTCGGAACTCATTTGGCATATTTTAAGGGGATAAATTATAGACTGTAAGAAAATCTGTTTGAAATATCCAAAGATAAGAGTTGATAGAGGAGTGTACTTAGGATTTGATCAAGATATAAAACCTAATATTATTTGTTTACTTCCCGATTTCCTCTTCCGCCAAACCCATCGCCGACACCACCACCGTCCCTCTCCCTCTCGCGATTCTCTCTACTCGATCCCGACCTTCTCATCTCCTCTGCCCATTTCCTTTTCCTCATTTTGCCCTAGCATCTGCCGATACCGTCGTCGCCCGATGCTCCGCGGCGAGTCTTCGCTCAATGGCGCGTGTCTCCTGCCGATGTCGCGTCGCGTGTCTCCGGCTGATGATGGCTGCCACGAGCCCCACCACCGACAGCGTCGGCCATCACGAGAGCCATCCTTTCCTCCCTTCAACTACCGGGTCGTGCCCTAGCACCGCCCCTCTCTTGATCCTAAGACCATTGCCGCACCGCACCCCACCGATTGGCCATCGTCGAGCCATCTCCATGCCCTAGTTGCCACCATCATCAAGCTTTTGTTCCAGTATGAGGTCATCATCCATTCCACTGCCGGTAGCTCCTCCCCGCCTCATTCATCCACAATGGCTGTGGGGATATCATTGTGAGCAGATTGCTAACCTCACCTGCTCACTGTCGTTGGCGTTGAGTGCGGTTGCCAAGGATTCATTGTAGGGAAGGGAGTGCCCGAAGAAGGTAAGACCT
This sequence comes from Zingiber officinale, assembly GCF_018446385.1. Lineage (NCBI taxonomy): Eukaryota > Viridiplantae > Streptophyta > Magnoliopsida > Zingiberales > Zingiberaceae > Zingiber > Zingiber officinale. The sequence goes on along the minus strand of NC_055996.1, from coordinate 77,444,081 downwards.
GTTTTGTTCTGATTAAGCAACAAGTAGATTGGTTACTAATCTTGTGCTTAGTTAAAGAAGTGTTGAATTTTGATTTAGGGTGTGTGTTGGGTTGCAGATCTTTGGTTGTGGTGATCCCTGGTGGTGTGGAGGATTGGTGTTGGAGATATGGACTGAGGTAAGTTATGGTGGATTCATACATGTAGATTCAAATTGGAACGGTGTGGTTGTTAACTGGATGTTATGGATAATAATTGGATAATGATTAGTTGTTTTGAACCATGGATTAAATAACAACATGATTTAGGGAGATTTGATCTCTTTGTGGCATAAAGGCGAATACGCTCGCCCTCAACGCCCCCGCCAACTCGTCCCAAGGTCAACACGGAGGAGGTAAATCACGGGCGACTACTAGCCTTTAGAATACTGACTAGCACATAAGGGAGATTTGATCTCTTGTTTAATGGATCGGTTGATGAATGGGTGTTTAATAGTTGAGTTTGATGAGTACATGATTGTAATCAGAATCTTTGGATTGATATTGTAATTAGTAGTAATGGTGGGATTTATACGGCTTCTGTTGGTAGTATTAAATAAATTATAACTAAGGATTTGTTGTGGTTTCGGCCAGGGGCTTCAAGTAGCAAGTTTCTTCGGATGAGTCGACATCAAGGTCTTTGGATGTGGATAGGTTTAATTAGGGTTTCTTGATTGGATTTAGATTTAGGTAGCTATTTAATGTATGAAGAGGTTTGGTTGTAATCGTATGGTTTATTGCAGGACACTGATACGAGACTAGTGTTCTGAAGTGAAGAAAGTACAACATGATCTACAGTTAAAGGCGGGTACTTCTTGCTTTATCTCTTTAGTATTTTGACTCTAGTGCATGAGTTTTATATTCAGATAGATACTGTATTTATCTTGACTCCACTCTTATTTTTTCTGCGTTTGATACTTCCACTCAATCTTTAAGCTACTCATTTTTATGTCGATACAGTCTTTCGTTGCTATCTATATGATATTTAGCAGATACCAGTACCAGATACTGAATATTAGATATTGGATACCAGATACTAGATACCTAATACTAGATGTTAGATATTGGATATATGGATACTAGTTACCATGTTTACCTGCTTTGTATGCTGTACATTTACATACCTTATTGAGTATGTATATATATAATGATTGTTGCATGTTAAGCATCATGTCATAGCATGCATGTCGACGACCATGTCTCCCTTGTGGTTGAGAGGGTCGTTGGTCAGGGTCGCACGCTCGGCCACTCATGGGTAGTGGCGGCTGGAGCGTATCGTTTGTCCTGTCGTGCTGCACTCGGCCACTCATGGGTAGTGGCGGCTGGAGTTGTGAGCAGCAGGGACTCTATTACTACATAGCTAGATAGCTACTACGCAAATTGTCCACTCGATCACTCAAGAGTAGTGATGGCTGGAGTGTCGTACAGTTGTCATTGATCCGGCCTCTCAACCATACAGGGGTCGTGGTGCAGAGAGGTGGGCGGGGTGACCATCCGTGCATACGCTATTGTTATTATACTTATGCTGCTGCTGCTTACTTATGCTGTTTGCTTACTTATGCTGTTATTGCTAGTTTATGCTGTTGTTACTTATGCTATTATGCTTACACATGTTGAGATATGCATCTGTTGTATGTGTTTAGACACTGACTCACTTATTGGTATTATGTATATACCCCACATGCTACCCTTGTAGTTATGAACAGTATTGTAGCATATCTTTGCTACTCCTGACCTTCTAGTACTAGCCTAGGTTATAGTTTCAGGTATGAACATTTACTATGATATCACTTTAGTATCTACTATATTCCCTACGAGACTGTATACCTTTGTATCTCTAGTTCTGTATTATGTTCATGTACTATTTGTCTATTACCCGCTGAGTCTTTATACTCACCACCCCGTAAACTGGTTATTTCGCCAGGTAGCAGGTAAAGGATTTATGGAGTTGCCTGGAGAACTTGTCCGCCAGTCCCACGTCACATTCGAGGACGTTTTTATGATTTTGGTATTCCTTATGTCATTTGTATTTTGGTTTTGTACTTGTTCTCGTATTTATGTATTCTATTATTTGGAGTATTGTTTGTGATATCTTGTATTTGGTTTGTTAATATTGTGTCAAGTCGAGTCCGCTCGCGGTTAGTTGTTATAGTGTTTTATGTTCCTTATGTTGTGGTATCCGCTATGTTATGTTTCAGCCGTGTGGGCTGCATATTAAATTTGCGTGGTTGTGTTATTTATCCAGCCGTGTGGGCTGTTGTATACTGCTGATGACTATGTCTGTGGTTATATGTACTTATGCTTCATATTGTCACCGGTATAGGGGAGATGTTGTCGAAATTTTATCGGTAGGGACTCCTCTGGGGGGCGTGACAACATTCTTGATATCTATCTGAGATATTCTCCATCGACAAATAGAAGCAATATCAATCAGAGTACGAACAATTGTCATTTTTGCACTAGGAGCAAATGTTTCCTTATAATCCATGTCATACTCCTGAAAATAACATTTAGCAACAAGATGAGCTTTGTATCGTACAATAGATCCATCAGATTTAGTTTTGATCTTATGTACCCAACGAGAACCAATAGTATATTTTCTTGGTGGCAACGGTACCAAATTTCATGTATAAGTATGATGCAAAGCAGTTAGTTCCTCAGCCATAGTACTTTGCCAAAGTAGGTTATGAACAACTTCTCTATAGGATACAGGTTGAGAAATACAATGAACAGATGCAACAAATGAAGAAAAAGAATAAGTATAAGAAGAGTAAGTAAAATCTGGCGGTTTAGTAGACTTGCGAACATGAGTGGATTGACGACGGTGGAGACAAGGATCATCCACAACCTTAGGAGATGATTGGATAGTGGCAAAAGGAGGAGCATGTGAAGCGGATATCTCGGGAACTAAAGTACCAGATTCAGTTGAGCTAATAGTAGGAGCTGTGGATGAAGCTTCCTCAGTTTCGATATTGAAAGGATCAATGCAAAGAAGATCTGACTTTGTCATATTATGTGAACTAACCGGAATATAAAAGAATGGAATATGTCCAAGAAACACAACATGACGAGAGACATACAATTTTTGACTAATGGGATTAAAGCAACGATATCCTTTTTTACTAACACCATAACCCAAAAAAATACAAAAAGCAGACCGAGAGGCTAACTTATTACGCTCAACATGTGGACGAAGGACGAAACAACTACAACAAAAAACACGTAACGAGGAATAGATAAGAGCATACTTGTACAATTTTTTAAAAGGTGGTAAGCTTGAATTGTGTGAGGTTAGAATTCTATTAATCAAATGAGCAGCGGTAAGGATTGCTCCCCCCTAAAAGGTACTAGGAACACCAGTAGACAATAAAAATGAATGGGTTGTTTCAACAAGATGTCTATATTTTCGTTCAGCCACACTATTCTGTTCAGGAGTATCTGTACATGAGATTTGATAAATAGTACCATTAGAAATAAGTAAATGTAAAAAATGATTTGAAGTGTATTCACCCCCCCCCCAATCACAACAAAAACACTTTATAAAACTAGAATATTAAGTTTTCACAAGAGCTCTAAACTTGTCAAAATTTGTAAGATAATCAGACATATGTTTCATAAGATAGATCCAAAAGTAACGAATGCAATCATTAATAAACGAAACATAATCTCTTGACCCCCCCCTCTAAGAATAGGAGAGGGTCTCTACTCATCAGAATGGATACGATCAAATGGAGCAGAAGAAAAAAGAAAGAATTTTATAAAATGGTAAGGTGAAAATTTTGACTAGTTTACAATAAAAAATATCATAACTTTTTAAAGGTCTTAATACTCTTGTATAAGCTAAAAACTATAAACGAGAGACTAAAACATGACCTAAACGATAGTACCACAAATAAAAATCAGAAAATGAACGACTCAAATAAAAAGATGATAAATCCACACTCGAAGCTACAACTTCTGATACTTTGAGTTGATCTAAAATATAAAGTCCTCCTTGCCTACAGCCTGTCCCAATCAGCCTCTGAGATTATGAGCCCTGAACATAACAATTGGATGAAGAAAAAGAGACTAGATATCAAGACTCACATAATTGACTAACTGAAATAAGATTTAAAGTAAAACTCAGAATATAATAAATGTCAGTAAGAGATAAACAAGATGTAACAATTGAATCAACACCTATTAATGACATAGGAGAACTATCAACAGTCACAATAGATATAGATGAACTAGGGAAAAAAAGATGGTAAATTAGATGACATATGATGGGAGGCACCAAAGTTCAAATCCATAAGGATAAAGATATACCTGAAATATCAAACGATGACATGGCAGAAAAGGCTAAAAAGTAAGAAATTATTAAAATTGCTCCAATATATACAGATTAAATTTCCATAAAGCATATGTAGAACTAAGCATAATGACAGAATAAATAATGTTCAGAATAACTAAACTGTAAGGATACACATCTGTATGATTCGTAAAAACTGGTGTTAGGACGACTCATGGTCACACAAATAATTCGAGGCAGAAAAGGATGTCAGCGTAGAAATCGGCAGCACAGGGCGTCGGTGCCAAAATCAATAGAAAAGTACGTCCGTGTTAAAATTAGTATCACAGGGTGTTGATGTCAAAATTGGCAGAAAAGAGGGTTGGCATTGAAATCGGCAGCACAGGACATTGGCGCCAAAATCAACAACACATAGTATCAGCGCCAAAATTGGTAAAAAAGAGCATTGGCGCCAAAATTGGCAGCACAGGGAGTCAATGTCGAAATCTGCAGAAAAGGATGTTGGAGTTGAAATTGACAGCGGTAGTAGGAAATAACAGCGGCAACAGGGACAGTAGAAAAATTAGGTTAGAAATAGAGAACCACTTTAATAATACGTAGAAATTAAGAAAAGGAAAAAGTTAGCCATATTATTAAATCTAAAGTTAATATTAGAAATACATAATATAAATTCTTTATATAGTTAAGTTAAAACTTTAAACCTTAAATATAAAATTTTTTTATCCTAATATATATATATATATATATATATATATATATATATATATATATATATATATATATAAGACCACAAGATGGTCAGAAATCAAGCTTGCGTGGAGGTCAGGATGGTCAGAAGTCAAGCTTACGTGGAGGTCAGGAGGGTCAGAAGTCAAGGTTACGTAGAGGTCAGGGAGGTCAGAAGTCCAACCTCCGTGGCTGGTCAGGTCAGAAGTCAATCTTACGTGGAGGTCCGAAGTCAAGTTTGCGTGGCCAGGGTCAAAGTCTTAGCTGACTAGGCGAATCGGACAATAACTAGCCTTGATAGCGATCAAGAATTGGGCCCATGGGCCAGGTACAGCTGAAAACTGAACCCATAGGCCAGGTACAGCTGAGAGATGGACCCACAAGCCAGGTATAGCTGAGGAGTGGACCCACAGGCCAGATAAAGGCGCAGAAGGAAAGGCCTCGGGCGAAACACAGAAGGTCGGGAAACAGACCTGGCGTACAGGTCGGGAAGTATAAATCAGGGATAACAACAGATATAGGTCAGGATACAGGCCGGGCATACACAGGTCGGGACGTACAAGCTATGGATAACAATTGACAGATGCGGGTCGGGATACGACTCTGACGTACAGGTCGAGACGTACAAGCCATGGATAACAGTTGACCGACACAGGTCGGGAAACAGACCTGGCGTACAGGTCAGGAAGTATAAATCAGGGATAACGACAGATGCAGGTCAGGATACAGCGCTAACGTACAGGTAGGAACGTACAGGCCATGGATAACAGCTGACAAAAGCAGGTCGGGATACAAGCCTGGCGCACAGGTTGGGATATACGAACCACGGATAACAGCATATAGAAGCAGGTCGGAGTACAGATCTCGGAATGTAGACCCAGCGTCCAGGCACTACAGGACAAACAAACCGGGGAATCGTAACTGCCTGTCAGAGAATGTCAGAGAACAATCAGTGTGTCAGAGAATATGCTAACAGTCAGGGCTCACTACTCCTTCGGTTTGGCCGCCGACCTATTAGGAAGTGCCGCGTGTCATTCTCCGCCAGACAAAGCCTGACAACCGACATTCCCTGACACCCGCCAGACCCTAGAAACATCCGTTGTAGTATAAAAAGGGATGTTTTGTCCCTTACGTAGGTATACGCTCACTCGTCATTTCTCACTAGTCTTTACTTCTCGTCCTTTCTCTGTGCTGTCTGGGGAAAAAGTACCTGACTTGAGCGTCGGAGGGCCTGACCCGGGGACTTTTTCTCTGGTTTCTGGTCTCTAACGACTCGGGTGCTCGTCTGAGTGTGCGCAGAGTCGTATTGTCATCACCCTGGTCATCTTCCTTCGTCATCCGCCCGTGCGAACCTTACCGAAGGGGTGCCAGGTAGATTAGACGCCGCGGCGACTTTGCGTCAACTTCCAGTACATCGAGGCTCGCCTTCATCCGACTCAGCTTTCGGACGGGATCAAATTTGGCGCCTTCTGTGGGAACACTACAGCCTGCTCCGGAACGTGACGATGGAGGACTCGGGACGAATCAACGTGACCATAACTGCCGGAGAATACGAGCTCTTCAAGGAGGCAAAGAAGAGGGCCGCCTCAGAAAAGCAACAACAAACAACTGCTTCCCGACCAAAAAAGCTACCGGATGTTTCTAAAGAGCTTGCTAACGCCTCAGACCGGGGCTCTAAGCGAAAACAACCTCTGGAATTTCCCCCGGCCTTCTACAGAGAGCCGGGCCAGGGGTACCATCAGCCAGACCCTGGGTGTTATAGCCACAAATAGCAGCCACAGGTCTCGATGGCTGAGAGTTCTTTACCTAAAGATTCCAAGAAAGGGAAATCTATCATTCCCCGCGAGGAACGTCGATCGGAGCAGGAAGAGAAAATCCCTTTTTCTTCTAAAATCTTGGAAGAAAGATTGCCTAAAGGGTACCGCCCCCTACTATAGGGGAATACGACGACAGTAAAGATCCTGAAGATCATCTTCGTAAATTTAGGAATGCAACCCTGTTACATCAATATAGCGACGCTGTTAAATGTCGCGTGTTCCTTAATACTTTATCAGGTTCTACCCAAAAATGGTTTGATGGACTGCCACATGGGTCCATCACCTGTTTTGCTGACTTCAAGAGTGTCTTCTTGCGCCACTTCGCCAGCAGCAGGAAATATCAAAAGACAGATCACTGCTTGTTTGACCTCAAGCAGGGATCTGCGGAGCCATTGAGAAGCTATATTAAGCGCTTCAATCAGGTGGCTCAGGATGTTCCTTCAGCCACATCCGAAATACTCATGAGCGCCTTCTCTCACGGGTTAACTGAAGGAGAGTTCTTCAGGGATCTCATTAGGAATCCCGTAAAGAATTTCGATGAGATGCTGGAAAAGGCGGCCAGCTATATCAATGTGGAGGAAGCGCAGGCGGCGCGAAAGAAGGCAAACAAGCCACCTCTCGCTATAAACCGGGCAGAGAGAAGAGTACCTCCATCGCCTGCTCAGCCTCTCCCACGTGCTCGGGATGCCCGACCCACTTTCCACCCTGGTCAGGATACCCGACCGGTGCCATGGGTAGCTGCAGTTCAGGTCCCCCGACCTGGTCCCTGGGGACTATGCTATTGCACATACCACCGATCCCACACGCATGCCACCAATGACTGCTACCAATTTGTCCGGGATGCCCGGCGAGCTGATGAGATGGGTTTACCACTAGCCGACCCTGGACTGAGCAAGAGGGACCGAGCATACAACCACTAGGGCGCATCGGAGAACCAGAAGGAGCCCGCGAGGTAGAAAATCGGGGCAACGCAGTAATAAGAGATATAGGCATGATCTCCGGAGGTCCCACTGATGGGGATTCGGGCCAGGCGCGTAAATCCCATGAGCGCCGGTTAGAGATTCATGTTGTGGGGTGTAGCAGGGAGCAAGCTGTCGACCCAGTCATCAGTTTTGGACCGCAGGACTTGGAAGGATTGGAGCTACCCCATGATGATGCTCTCATCATCAAAGTCATCATAGCCAACAGTTGTGTGGCTAGAGTCTTTGTGGATACAGGCAGCTCGGTAAATGTTTTATTCGGGTCAACTTTCAAAGAAATGCAGATCGACGCCAGCGAGCTCCAGCCAGTGGCTACCTCCCTATATGGTTTCACTGGCAATGAAGTAAGGCCCATGGGTCAGATCAAATTAGCTATATCTTTGGGAAACGAACCATTGGTCAAAACCAGGAGGAGCACTTTCCTTGTAGTGGACTCGCCCTCCTCTTACAATGTCATTTTGGGCCGACCGGCCTTGCATGAATTCCTGGCGGCCGTTTCTACATTTCATCAGAAGATCAAGTTCCCGGTCGGTGATCAAGTAGAAGAAGTTAGGGGTGAACAATGAGTCTCTCGGAGGTGCTACATTGACATGGTCAAGGTAGAAGCTTGCAAAGCCCAGAGAACTCAAGATGGGGCTATGCATGTTATTCAAGAAGAACCTTTGCCTTTGGCCGAAGAGCCTATCCCCTGGGAAGAAGTCCAGCTCTACCCTGAATGCCCAGAAAGCCTCACTCGCGTGGCAAGCTTCTTACCTCCAGAGCTCAAAGAGGAACTGGTTCAGTGTCTGACTCGTAATAGGGATGTCTTCGCCTGGTCCACTGAAGAATTACCTGGGGTCAGGCCGGAGGTAGCTGAGCATAAGCTGCATCTTCTACCAGACGCCCGACCTGTGAAGTAGAAGAAAAGGAATTTCTCGGCCGACCAAAATAAAATTATCAGAGCTGAAGTAGATCAGCTCAGGAAAACAGGGCATGTTCGCGAAGTGCAGTTCCCATCTTGGCTTTCCAATGTCGTCTTGGTAGCAAAACCCAATTGTTGGTGCAATCTTAGGTCAAGGTTGACCTGGTTGACCAGACTCGAGTTGACTTGACTCGAGTTGTATTTTGATGTTTGACGAGTTATGTTTGACAATGTTTGACGTGAACAGAAAAGTTGTACCTTGATGTTTGACAAGGATACAAGCTTGGGAGATTGTGGGTGCAACCCGTGGTCAAGGTTGACCTGGTTGAGCCGAGGTGAGTTGACCAGACATCTGGTGAAAAGTCCAAGCAGGGATCTTGGCACGGGAAAAGTCCAAGTATGGAGACTTGGCACGGAGAAGTCCAAGTATGGGAACTTGGCAAGTGGAAGTCGGAGAGGGCTCGGTAGTTCGTTCTCCGGACTAGGTCAGAGAGGGCTCGGTAGCTCGTTCTCTGGACCGGATGTGAAAAGTCCTGGTGAGTGAAGCCAGGCAGACGGATAAGTCCTGGTGAGTGAAGCCAGGCAGTGGGAAAGTCCTGGTGAGTGAAGCCAGGCAGTTGTGAAAATCCTAGTGAGTGAAGCTAGGTGAAAGTCACGGTGAGTGAAGCAGGCGGTGGGAAAGTCCCGTGAGTGAAGCTAGGCGGTGGGAAAGTCCTAGTGAGTGAAGCAGGCGGTGGAAAGTCCCGGTGAGTGAAGCGGGAATCCCTGGTGAGTGAAGCCGGTGAAAACCCTAGTGAGTGAAGCTAGGTGAAAGTCCCGTGAGTGAAGTCGGGCAAGGAAAATCCAGATGGATCAAGGGTGATCGACATCGGTGTTGAGAAGGTAAAGTAGGTCAAGGGAGGACCGGATACTTGACACGAAGAGAAAAGTCCAAGTGGGTCAAAGGATTGACCGGACACTTGGTGGGGAGTCTTAGCAGGTCAAGGGGTGACCGGATGCTAAGCATGATGTACCAAGAGGTCAAGGTTGACCGGATATTGGTTTGGACTTGGTTTGGGCAAAACCAAGACCGATCGGCCCGAGACCGATCGAAAGCGATCGATGTGCCTCAGGAGCTTGATCGATGGGGACCGATCCAGAGCTTGATCGGTCCCCGGACCGATCAGGTATCGCACAGAGTTGGGCAACTCTCTGAAAGCATTCTGATCGGTCCGGGACCGATCAGGTATGCCTGATCGGTCCCCACGATCGATCAGACCAGCCGTCGGGTGATGCCTGATCGGTCGCCCTAGCCGTTGAGAGACAACGGCTAGATTCTTCTGCCTTTGGCCTCTGTTCTTCTCGCAGGTGAGGCTATAAAAGGGCGAGGGCTTCTATGGAGTCTCCCTCTTACTCTTCTTCTTCCTCTCTTCCTTCTTGCCGCTACTATTTCTCTAGAGCTTTCTTGAGCTCTCGTCTAAGCTTCGCGTGAGCTTCCTTTCTACTGGGTTCCTGCTGTGTGAAGCTGCTGCTTCATCTAGTCGAAGAGAAGGCAAGTAAGCGAAGGTTTTACAGTTGTATTGTATTTTGCTTCTTGCTGTACTTGTACTCCTTCTTGCTGTTGTAAGTTTTTGTGGCGAGGTTTCTCCACCCATAAGGAGTTTATATTAGCCGGTTCTCCGGGGTCTCATCCACCGACGGATTGGTAGGCTTCGTCCACCTTACGGACACGTCGAGGAGTAGGAGTTTATCTCCGAACCTCGTTACATCGCTGCGTGTTGAGGTTTGATTTCTCCGCTTTCGTTTCTATTGTTTTTATTTCCGTTGCGCTAACCTTGATTTGTAGAAAGAAACGCGAATTTGGGGGCGGCTATTTACACCCCCCTCTCTAGCCGCAATCCATCGATCCTAACATGTGGTATCAGAGCGAGGTCGCTCTTCGTTGGATCAACACCCGGGGGAGCACGAGCTAGAGAATGGAGCTATTTGGAGAAGACGTCACAATTCCACCTTTCTACGATCGCGACGACTTCGCGTTTTGGAAGGTAAGAATGAAGTACTTTCTTATGACTAACCTTGAAAATTGGAGTTGTGTTCAATTAGGTTTAAAGCCTCCGATGGACAAGAAAGGAGAAACCCTAGAGAAGAAGGAGTGGACCAAGGAACAAGTCCACCAATCCCTAGTCAACGATGAGGTATTGAAAATTTTTGAATTTTCTTTACCTAATGATGTTTTGTGTAGGATAGGTGGATATAACGATGCCAAGGAGTTGTAGAACAACTTGGCAAAGTTCCATGAGGAGAACTCCACTTCAAGTCATGAAGAGGAGTCAAGTGAGCCAAGTAGCTCACTTCATGGAGGAATGGATTTAGAAGTTGAGGGCCACTCAACATCTAAAGAAGAAGAGGAGGAGAGTTCTTCTTCAAGTTCGGAGCAAGAAGAAGAAGCTTGTACCTCCGGAAGGGATGAAGGAGAGAGCATTCATCCATCCTCAACTCTAGGTAACTCAAGTCATTTAGTTTCTAGCAAATTACACATAATGTGCTTTGAGTGTAGGGAATTTGGACATTACAAGAGTAAATGTCCAAAGAGGGTTAGAAAGACTCCACCGGCGCCAAAGGTCAAGGAAGCCGGAGTCCCAACACGCAAGGGCAAGGAGCACGTGGTGTGCTTCCAATGCAAGCGAAGGGGACACTATAGGAGTCAATGTCCGAGGGGGAGGCAACCTCACAAGGACAAGAGACCGAGCACGTCAATAGGGGGAGCGAAGGCAAACCCTAAGGTAACATTTAAGTCTCACTCTTGCAATAAGACACATGCTAGTAGTTTTGTTGCAATTGTTAATAATGATAAGCATGTTAACTTTAGGAACCAATATATGTGCTTAGGTGCTAAACATGTTAGCCTAGGTAAGGACAACACTAGAAATGTCAATCCTAGGATTAACTCATCTAAGGTTAGGGAGAACCTAGGTAGAAATCCCAAATCAACTAGACACATGCCTAGGAATACCTCAAAGAAAAATGATAAATTAAAGCTTGAGGTATTAGAGAAAGAAAATCTAGTCTTGAGGTCAAGACTTAACTCTCTAGAAAAGGCTCTTAAGGATTTGACTCTAGGGTCTAGGGGTCAAAAACCCAAGTCTAAGGACAAGAAAGGTTTGGATCACAAACCTAAGTCCCAAGTAGTCAAGCCCAATTATCATAATGTTCCATTCGATTATGGAACAAAACCTAGGGCTAGGAAGAACAACACCAAAGTCACAAGGGGAGTCACCCCTAAAGTTGATCTTGATGAGTCCCAAATGACCAAGGCTTCAAAGCCTAGGAGGGTCATTAGGAGGGTTGCTAGGGAAGTCATCCCTAGTGAATATTTAGTGAACCCAATGAGCTCCAATAGGTATTGGGTTCCTAGGAGCGTGATTTCATCACGCTAGATTAGATAGGGTGTGCCAACCTTACTTGAATAGGTAGTTAACCTAATCATGGCAAAAGGTGGCACTTTAGGATTTTTTAAGGTATAATCAAGCCTTGAAAATGAAATTAAGAATTATTCCTAAGGTGATTAGAATGTGTCAATCAAATTTGAGGAGTTGTCTAGAGTCAATCTAATTGGCACATAGTGATCTAAAAATCTTTGGTATAAGATGTTAGGTCTATTACACTTAGGAATATAGAATTTATGGCAAAATGATCGAAATTATCAAAAATGGCAACTAAGGCTAGAATTAGGTATTTTCTATACCTTTACATGTTATTTGCCATATATTGTTTGCCATATGTCATGTCATGACATCATATTTATTTTATGATCATTTAAAATGTCATGATAATGCTTAGGTTAGTTTAAATGTCATGCTTTATTTAAGTTTCACACTTTATGCCATGACATCATGACATTGGCACATGTTTCATTTATGATATCATTATATGTCATGTCATCATCTCTTCTCTTGCATTTATAATCAATGAAATTGATTTAAGGACTAAAACACAATTTGATATGGAGATCAAATTGTTGTTTAGAAAATGCATGAGAACCTAGTTAAGATGACCTAAATCCATATCTCACATCAAAATTGACTTGGATGTGTTTGATACACCTTAGATGTGTGTGAGATATTAGGATAATGAGTTAGGATCAAGGTGCATAGTTCTTGTACCTAGATGAGCCTAATTCGAAATTGAAGGATCATAGGGAAAACTTGTGTACAAGTCATGTACATATAGTCCTGAGATTATGGTCCTAAATTAAAGGGTTTTAAATCATTTTAAAATTGATTTGAAAAACCTTGATGAAGCTTTTCTAGTGTAACATTCATCATTGAGCAAGTTGATACAAAGTTGAGTTAAACTTGAACTATTTCAAAGTTTTTCAAACTTTGTATCAAGTTTTGAAAATGGAAGTTATTTTCATAGAAAACTATTTTTCCATGATAGTATGTGGTATGAGGAATGTATCCTCAAAATTTCACAATTTTTCGAATTTTCTGTGATTTTCTAGAGGTTTCTGAATTTCGGGAAGAAAAAATTCAGAAATCTGTCCATCAGTGTCTGGATCGGTCACTGGACCGATCCAGGGCTTTCCTGATCGGTCACTGGACCGATCCAGAGGAAGCCTGATCGGTCCGGTGACCGATCAGGGCGTGCCAACTTGCTGAAATTCGACTGGTTGTCTGAAATTTCAGCTCGGGAAGTGGTGTTTTAGGTTTCTAAAGGTTTGGAACTCTCCAAGACATTGTTGGTGCAATGGTCAAGGGGGAGTTGACCTTTAGGGGGAGTTTTTACTCGTCGAAATTTTTGAGGATGAGTGATATAGGATTATCACTAAGTTAATTGTTGGACCCTAGTATCAAGGGGGAAATTAAGAGTTTCAATGAAAGATATGGGACTTTCATTAGGAAGAAACTCTTGACCTTGATTCACTCTTTTTGATGTGTGTCAAAAAGGGGGAGAGTAGAAAGGAGAATGGAGAATGTCTAGAGAATGTTCAGGGAAGAACATTAGAAAACCTAAGTTAGGTTATCGGGTTAACCTAACTTGATTATGGGTTTGATTATGGGTTTTGTCAAACATCAAAAAGGGGGAGATTGTTGGTGCAACCTTAGGTCAAGGTTGACCTGGTTGACCAGACTCGAGTTGACTTGACTCGAGTTGTGTTTTGATGTTTGACGAGTTATGTTTGACAATGTTTGACGTGAACAGAAAAGTTGTACCTTGATGTTTGACAAGGATACAAGCTTGGGAGATTGTGGGTGCAACCCGTGGTCAAGGTTGACCTGGTTGACCCGAGGTGAGTTGACCAGACATCTGGTGAAAAGTCCAAGCAGGGAGCTTGGCACGGGAAAAGTCCAAGTATGGAGACTTGGCACGGAGAAGTCCAAGTATGGGAACTTGGCAAGTGGAAGTCGGAGAGGGCTCGGTAGCTCGTTCTCCGGACTAGGTCAGAGAGGGCTCGGTAGCTCGTTCTCTGGACCGGATGTGAAAAGTCCTGGTGAGTGAAGCCAGGCAGACGGATAAGTCCTGGTGAGTGAAGCCAGGCAGTGGGAAAGTCCTGGTGAGTGAAGCCAGACAGTTGTGAAAACCCTAGTGAGTGAAGCTAGGTGAAAGTCCTGGTGAGTGAAGCCAGGCAGTGGGAAAGTTCTGGTGAGTGAAGCCAGGCAGTGGGAAAGTCCTGGTGAGTGAAGCCAGACAGTTGGAAAGTCCTGGTGAGTGAAGCCGGGCAGATTGAAAATCCTGGTGAGTGAAGCCAGGTGAACACCCTAGTGAGTGAAGCTAGGTGAAAGTCCTGGTGAGTGAAGCCGGGCAAGGGAAAATCCAGATGGATCAAGGGTGATCAGACATCTGGTGTTGAGAAGGTAAAGTAGGTCAAGGGAGTGACCGGATACTTGACACGAAGAGAAAAGTCCAAGTGGGTCAAAGGTATTGACCGGACACTTGGTGGGGAGTCTTAGCAGGTCAAGGGAGTGACCGGATGCTAAGCATGATGTACCAAGAGGTCAAGGTTGACCGGATATTGGTTTGGACTTGGTTTGGGCAAAAACCAAGACCTGGATCGGTCTGGAGACCGATCCACTGATACTGTGGCTTCCTGATCGGTCCGGGACCGATCAGAAAGCGATCAGTGGGCAACTCTGTGAGCATTCTGATCGGTCTGGGGACCGATCAGCATAGAGCCTGATCGGTCCCCACGACCGATCAGATCAGCCCCAGACCGATCAGGGTGATGCCTGATCGGTCTGGCCCTAGCCGTTGAGAGACAACGGCTAGATTCTTCTGCTGTCTTTGGCCTCTGTTCTTCTCGCAGGTGGATGCAGGCTATAAAAGGGCTGAGGGCTTCTACAGTGGAGTCTCCCTCTTACTCTTCTTCTTCCTCTCTGTTCCTTCTTGCTGCTACTATTTCTCTAGAGCTTTGCTGAGCTCTCGTCTAAGCTTCGCGTGAGCTTCCTTTCGGCTGGGTTCCTGCTATTGTAGGCGTCGCTTGAAGCTGCTGCTTCATCCAGTCGAAGAGAAGGCAAGTAAGCGAAGGTTTTACAGTTGTATTGTATTTTGCTTCTTGCTGTACTTGTACTCCTTCTTGCTGTTGTAAGTTTTTGTGGCGAGGTTTCTCCACCCATAAGGAGTTTATATTAGCCGGTTCTCCGGGGTCTCATCCACCGACGGATTGGTAGGCTTCGTCCACCTTACGGACACGCCGAGGAGTAGGAGTTTATCTCCGAACCTCGTTACATCGCTGCGTGTTGAGGTTTGATTACTCCGCTTTCGTTTCTATTATTTTTATTTCCGCTGCGCTAACCTTGATTTGTAGAAAGAAACGCGAATTTGGGGGCGGCTATTCACACCCCCCCTCTCTAGCCGCAATCCATCGATCCCAACACCAATAACAAATGGAGGGTCTGAATAGACTTCAGAGATCTCAATAAAGTCAGCCCTAAAGATTGCTACCCCCTACCCAGGATTGATCAACTGGTGGATTCAACGGCAGGTTGTGAAAGAATCTGTATGTTGGATGCTTATCAGGGGTATCATCAAATCCCCTTAGCTGCGGAAGATCAAGAAAAGGTTAGTTTCATCACAGCAGATGGTACCTTTTGTTACACGGTCATGCCTTTTGGGCTCAGGAACGCTGGAGCTACATATCAGTGAATGATGGAAAAGATCTTCCGGAAGCAGGCCGGGCGCAACGTGGAGGTATATGTAGATGACATACTCATCAAATTCCCCCAGGCCACGAATCTAATATCTGATGTGGAGGAGACCTGCGGCACCTTACGATAGTATGTGTTGGAATTAAATCCTTTAAAGTGCCTCTTTGGAGCTAAGGGAAGGAAGTTCTTGGGCTATCTTGTCACTAAGCGAGGAATTGAAGCCAATCCAGAGAAAGTCTGAGTACTCCGAGATATGAAGGCTCCCCAGAACTTGAAGGAGGCTCAGAAGCTGGTCGGCAGGATAACAGCCTTGTCTCGATTTATTTCCAGAGCGGCGGACAAAGCGGCGCCCTTCTTCAAAGTCCTCCGAAAAGCTTCTAAGTTCCAGTGGGATGAGGAATGCACACGGGCCTTTGAAGAATTAAAAACATATCTGGAGACACTGCCTTCCCTGTTTAAACCCGTTGCAGGGGAATCGCTCTAGATTTACTTATCATCTACCCCCGAGGCCGTGGGGGCAGTACTGGTGAAAGAACAAGATAATATACAGAGGTCGGTGTATTTTTTCAGTCATTTACTAAAAGGGGCTGAGTCTCGATACACAGCTCTAGAAAAATTAGTTTATGGATTGGTACTTATGACTTGGCGTCTGCAGCCTTACTTTCTGACGCATCCTATTATAGTCCTGACCAACAGTACGATGGGCAAAGTTCTAACCAAGGTTGAAGTTGCAGGCCGACTCATCAAATGGGCGACAGAACTGGGAGACTATAATATCGTGTATCAACCCCGAACCGTTATTAAGGCACAGGCCTTGGCTAATTTCCTGATTGAGATTCATCAGCCTGACTCAGAGGAGACTTGGAAAGTATATGTAGATGGATCAGCTACACGTCAGGGGAGCGGTGTGGGAGTTCTTCTGATATCTCCGCGGGAAGATGTTTTGCAGCTGGCCGTGCGGCTAAACTTCAGAGCCACTAATAATGAAGCAGAATATGAAGCTTTATTAGCAGGCCTGCAAGCAGCTCGGCATGTAGGAGCTGCCCAGGTTACCATTTATTCGGACTTCCAACTAGTAACCCAACAAGTAGCCAACAACTTTGGGATCAATAGCGACATGTTACAAATATATCAGGAGGCCTATGAGAAAATGAAGCAAGAATTCAAGGAGGTCATTATAAGCAAAATCCCTAGATCTGAAAATAGTAAGGCTGATGAGTTAGCCAACATGGCCAGCTCCCTGACCACATGGGTGCTGGATAGGTCAATAGCCCAGACCTTTTTAATAGCCCAGATAGATCTGCAAAACAACATGGACGGGATTATGGACTAGTGGTCACCCATGATTAGTTATCTTCAGCAGGGCATCTTGCCCACGGATCTGGAACAAGCGCGGCTAATCAAGAAAAAGGTCCATGCATACACCATGATAGGTGATCAACTGTACAAGCGGGAGTTCTCTCGACCTTTACTCAAATGTATAAGTATAGAAGAAGCTGATCAAGTCTTGCGAGAGATGAACTTAGGATGCTGTGGCAGTCATGCAGGAGGTCGAACCCTTGCTCGTAAAGTGCTACTGGCCGGGTATTTCTGGCCTACTCTTCAAAAAGATGCTCACTAGTTGGTGAACACTTGTCTGTCTTGTCAAAAACATCAAAATCTGACACATACACCTACCTCGGCGTTAAAGACGTCTATGGTGTCATGCCCCTTTGATCAGTGGAGTATGAATATTGTAGGACCCTTTCCCTATGGCATCTGGCCAAAGGAGATTCCTGCTGGTAGCTGTAGACTACTTCTCGAAGTGGGCGGAAGCGGAAACTCTAGCCAAGATTACCGAAAGAGCAGTTATTCAATTTTTATGGAGAAACATTCTATGCAGATTTGGTATACCCCACAAGTTGGTATTAGATAACGAAAGATAGTTTCAGGGTCGGAGGATCCAGACCTGGTGTCTGGGGTTTGGCATCATACAGGCCTTCACTTCCGTAGCTTATCCTCAAAGTAATGGGCAGACCGAGGTGATCAATCGAGAAATTGTAAGAGGACTTAAAGTAAAGCTGGATCATGCTGGAGGAGATTGGGTAGACGAGCTACAAAGTGTCCTGTGGACCTACCGCACAATGCCACGAGAAAGCACAGGCCTCACTCCATTCCACCTGGTCTACGACAGTGAAGCAGTGGTACCTGTGGAGATCGGGGTGCCTTCAACTAGAAGAGTTCTGTATAATGAAGAGAATGGTGAGCGACGGTTAACAGAGCTGAACCTCATCACCGAAACTCGTGAACAAGCAGCAGCTTGGCTATTTGCATATCGATAAAGGATGCGGCAAAATTATGATAAGAAGGTGGTCCCTCATTTCTCTGGGGAAGGAGATCGAGTCTGGAAGCGAGTTAAACCCGTGGGGGACGTGGCCAAGTTAGCACCCCAGTGGGATGGGCCTTACAAAGTCCTCAAAAAATTATCGTCCGGAGCTTATTATTTACAAGATAACCAAGGCAAGAAGTTAGATCGACCATGGAGCGCTAATTACCTGCGACCTTACAGAGTCTAAAGAAGCGTATAAAGAAGAATTAGCCGGGCTGTCACATATTTGACAGACCAGGATAGTAGGCCGGGGCAAAAAGTAGACCAGATAGTGCGGTAAGAGGATATGTCATAGAGGAAATTGTATATCCTAATATTTCTTTCAACAAACTAAGATATTTTAGCAAAGTAAGCCTTAAAGTGCAAGCGGAAAAATAATGAAGTAATCCACAAGAAGTTGTTAAGTCATTATACATAAGCAGTCAGTGATGATCATTTGAAGGGAGCAAAGATATCATCCGGAATCTCTTTAAGGATCCGGTCATGATCTAAAAATTCAGCAAGAGAAGCTGATTTTAAGTAGCCTTGTTCGTAAAGTTGTCGCAGAGCCCCAGCCGCCCTGTAGATAACAGATGTAGAGAAACGCTGTCCTGCTTGGGTACAAAACTCTGGAAAATGCAGGTACAGGTCTCGACTCTGTTTGCATCAATCATTCTCCCCTTCCTTATAAACAGTCAGGGCTGTAGATACTCCTTCAGCAGTGGCCCGGGCTTGAGCCAGTTCAGTCCGGACTGTCAGAAGTTCTGCTGCTTGAGACGTTAATTGGGTCGCTTGGGATTTTAGTTTCTTGTCTTGCTGCTGTGCTAAGGTTTCGGCTGCATGTAGCTTCTGGGTCAGCTGGTCAATGGCTCGTTGATGCACCAAAGCTTGTTGATCTATGCGTTGCTGGTGCACGACATCGACCTGGCTTTTTTCTTCTTGGAGGCCCTTAAGCTTGTGGTTAGCCCGCGCCAAGGATACTTCCAGATGCGTCTTCCTTTTGGTCAGATCCTTTATTTCAGCTCTCAGGGCATGACTAGCCTGCGCAAGGTCCTTCAATTGAAGTTCCAATTCTGTTACTATATCTCGTAGCACCTTATTTTGATGATGAACAACATGGAAGGACTGGTTTATTATCAGGGACTCTGCACAGGCCTGGGACATAAAGGAAATGTCTGATAAGAATGGGGAGGATTAATAGCTGTGGTACTTATGGAAGCTTACCTTGATATACAACTCTAAGAATCTGTCCATCTGGGCAGGGGTGACAAGAGTTCCATCTACTGCATGCTTTCTTCCCATAAAGTCACCAAACGACCTTTCATTGTGAGAGAGCTGGTGGGAACATCTTGCTGGGACCTCAATTCAACCTCAGAGGGAACAGTGGTACGATAATAGTGATGAACAGGTGGTGGAGGCTGTGAAGGCCTAGTAGTTGAGCCAGAAGGCCCAGCAGCCAACTCAGAAGGAGCTGAAGGGGGCGCGTGAGAAGGCTCTGGCGGTGAGGTAACTGGTGAAGGGCGATGTGATGGGCCAGCTTCGGTGCTCTGATGTTGTGGCGAGGTGGAAGGTTGAGCTAGCAGAGGCTCGACCAGAACCTCGAGTGGAGCGGGAGGAGCATCTGCCTGGCTCGGGATAGAAGTCGGGGTTACAATAGGAGGCGAAGGAAAAGTGGGGGTTGCAACAGGAGGCGGAGAAGGAGGAATAGCGGAAGGGCCTGAGTCTTGGCTCGGGTTGGGGGCCCTACGGCGAAGTCTCTGAGCCAAAGGCTGGTCATCTGAGTCAGAATCTTCGGAAGGCAGCCGAACTCTGCGCTGAGAAGAAGGAGCATCATGACCCGAGCGATCATTTACAGAACGGGCCCGACGAGCTGCCCGAGAAGCTTCTCTGAAGGCAGGGCTGGCATAGGTGGCGTTGGCTGATCTCCGACCACGGTCGTGACCACGACTGGAGATTGGTCAGGAAGGATTAATTGATTAAAGAGGCATCGGTGTGAAAGGCCGGCCTGTAGGCGGGGCCCGGGGACGAACAGGGGGGGGGCGGGGCAGGTGAAGTCCTGGGACGAGTGGGACGAGCAGAGAAGGTGGGTCGGACAGTAGACGAGCCTCTGCGAGGAAGACGGGGTCGGGGATTTGTAGGGGAAGCCACACCGACATGGGTCGAAGTCGAGTAGGGGAGCGATCTCCTTTCTAAGATAACTCGACCACGCCTCATTATCTCCATATCACTTATAGGGAAAGGCTGAACTTCTGAGGCACGGGTTAACACCACAGCTGCATAAGATATAGTAGGAGGTCAGCTGCAATGGGAAAAACAAAATGCATGAAGTCATGAGAGAACTAAAAAAGAAGCTTACCCAAGGAACGAGGCGTCTCAGGAGTAAGATAGCTCAGGCGGAAATAGGATAGCAATTCCTCAGATAATAAATGCGTCAAGTTCAGTTGCCATCCGACTAAGTGAGACGAAGCCTCTATGTAGGAGGTATCATGATGAAATTCCCCTAGTGCTGGGGATGGGGGAAGTGACGATTTCCATCGCAGGGGCCACTCTACCTCATGGGGAAATCGAATGAAGAAGAAATTGCTCCTCCAATTCGGTTCAGAAGGTGGTAGAGGTGAGAAAAAAGTAGTCCGAAGACGCGGTTGGAAGCGGAAGGAGCCTTCTTCCTTTTGCCGAAGGGTGAAAATGTTGGGGTTTTCAGGCCGCGAAAACCGCTTTTTCGCGTCGCGGAAACCCCGAAACTCCCTAGCCAACGGATCCGTGCAAAGAGTATAGAATAAAATTTTACATGTACGAGTTTACTAACTAGATCTACACTTAGATCTACATGTTTAGAAGGTTACCCTTGTTGCGTGCCTTTTTGCGAATCCCGCTCGTCCAAGGTGCGCCGGATCTCGAGTGTATTCAAACGTACACACCTCTAGTAGTATCCACACGAACAAGAAGTGTTCTCTAACACTCAAGGATGGAGAAGAGAACACCACAAGTGTGCTAGCATTTTTTGATGCTCTCGGATAGGATTGGAAGATGAAGAAAGGAAAAGAAGAGAACACACTCCTCTAAAAACTCTATGTGACTTTCACTAACCTTTCTTCTTGGATTAGATTCACTCACCTTTCTTCTTCCTTGCTTGAAACCCACGACAACAGTAGCAAAGGAGGAGGAAGAACCCAAGGAAGAAGATGCAACAATAAACACACATCAATGCCACAAAACAAAACCTCTCCACAAGCATTAGTGTGGCCGGCCACATCTTGTAACCCCCTCATTTAATGTGGCCGGCCACATTAAGTGAATGGGATGTGTAACCTCCATGAGGTGGCACACCATAATAAGGTGGAGATGATGTGGCAAGATTAGTCATGCCATGTAGGATGAGTCAACCTTCATGATGTGGCAATACATCAAGTCAAACTTGATGTTTCAACTTCCATTTGGTCAAGTCAAAATTGACCAATTTTCTTCCTTGTTAAGTTAAATCTAACCTTTGATTCAAGTCAAATTTTAATTTAATGAATCTCAATTCATTAATATAAATTGACTCAATGAATCAAATTTAAATTAGACTCATTCAACAATTGAATCTAATTGAGTCTAACTCAATAAGTCTAATTTGAATTAATCCGAATCCAATCTTTGGTGCATCATATGAACCTAATCCAATTGGTTTATCATATAAACCTAATCTCCATCCACTTTTTCTTTGTGTGTGACCCAATAGGTTCTTGTAACGTTGGCAATGTTTCTAAACTCCTTTAGAAACATAAGCAATGAGCGGCATCTAGCAATATATCATTGCTACCCAAGTTACAAGAATGTTGAGATCCAACATCACCTTGTGACTACTAATTGTGACTCCTCACAATATATGACAAGTGTCCTTCTATCCTAGATATCTAGATTGATCAATGTGAGGCATAGACCGTATCATCCTCTGATCAATCTAAATCTTGAACTCCAAGTAGACTCACTAAATAAATGAGCTCAATATCTCATATTGACTCATTTGGGCATGGCTATGCACTTCGTGGTCTCACTCTATCAAGAATACCGATGTCTCTCCCGTCATATAGGAGGGATAGATCCCATCTACATCACTCACATCCCTCTGCATAATTCGTTACATACCCAGTAATCGCCTTTATAGTCCACCCAGTTACGGGTGACGTTTGACGAAACCAAAGTACATAACTCCTTATGTAGGGATCCATGGTGACTTCAGGTCCAAGGACTAGTAATCATACTAATAACCACATGAGAAAGTATATGACACTCATATAACGATCCATGATACTTTCTCATGGCGGGTCATTCAGTATACATTCTCTAATGCATACCCATGTGTTAACTTGATATCTCTATATCCATGACTTGTGAGATCAAGTCATCGAGTTGACCTACATGCTAGTCTTATTGCATTAACATTGTCCCTGAATGTTAATACTCGACTAGGAATGATTAAGAGTAGTGTTTCCTATATCATCTCACTATCGGTTCAGCTAACCGATTGATATAGGTAAGAACCTTCTACTCAAGGACGTTATTATACTTAGTTTATTTGGCACCAATACAAGTAAGTATAATAACCAAAAATCAAATGCCTTTATTTATATAGAATATGATACAACAAGTCCATAATACAATCATCAAATGATTAGCTCTAGGGCTCTAGCTAACAGAAAAAGCAGTGGAACAAATGGACAGACCAGGACAGCTCTCATACGTCGCAGAGTACCACAAATCCACAGAGGATCCTTATAGAATTCGGCGTCAGTTGTCCTAGGGGAATTTTGAAGTGGCGGCACACGTCAGAAAAGAAGGGCTGAAGAGGGAGACGAAGGCCGACCACAAATTGTTCTTTAAAGAAGGTGCAATATCCATCAGGGGGAGCATAAAATTGGTGCACTCCGGTGGGGATGACCGCATATGAGTTATCCTCAACTCCATAGGTATATCGCAGATCGTCCCGGTCTAGTTCATCGAAAGTGGATGAGCCAGGAAAATACATCGCCGCCAGAGAAGACAGATAGGAGGAGGATGCCATGTGAAAAAAAATAGAAGGAGAAGAGATCGAGCGGAAAGCTATCAACGCAAAAACAGAAATTCAGGAGTAGTAATGGATTCAGGCGGAAAGAAGAAGAAGACGTAAAAAGTCTGGAAGCAAAAGCGAGGGGAGATTATTTATAGCCGATGGGCGGAGGGGCAATTTAGTCAGGTATCATCCACCGGTTCACAATAATTGGCAGGAGCAAAGAGGACCGATGGATCTTCTTTGAAAATAACGCCCAAGGGTATATCTGGAAAAGTGTCGGTGCGAAGTACGAGGAGATAGGTTTCAAGAAAAGACGCAATAGTTTTAAGTGTTTTATGAACTCTTAACCCTCGCTCGCCCGGTCTGGTTTTAACCCTCGCTTTCCTGCTTTGATATGATCATGTACTGATTTAAGGTGGGAGAAGCAGACCAGGGCGTGTGGCTGTGTAACACCCACGAAATTATACGATAGGTATATGAATATTATTTTCCTTAGAGCATAAAGAAAAGAAAAGAATAAGAGAAAAAGGAAAATAAAAACAAAAAGGAAATATAGAATAAGAAGAGATGATGCCAAGGATTGAACCTTGAACCTCCCACAATTGATGGAGATAAAGTGATGAATGTTAACCATTAGGATAAGGAGAAATAATTGGATAGAAAGGAATGAAAAATTTAGTTAAAGAAGAAAAGAAAACAAAGAAAAAAGAGCAAGAGAAAACCAAGTTGTTTACCTTCCTTTCCCTCTTGGTTAAGAAAAGGAGCAAGCCAAAGAGGGATTGTCTACTTCCCTCCCTCTCTCTATTTTCGTGGGAATTAAAGGAGTGGGGGAAAAGAGGAGTTGAGGGAATGAATGAGGACATGTTTCATTTGGCAAAGGGATAAATAGGTTAGAGAAGAAAAACAAGGGATTAAATTCTTTTTCTTCTTCCTCCTTCTCCCTTCTTCATTCTTCACCGAACCAAGAAAACTTCCCTCTCCTCATTCCAATAGCTAAGTTAAGTTCTTCTCCAAGAAAGCTAATTCCCGAGAAGAAACCTTCAAGTTCTAGCCCTTACAAGCAAATTAAAGGAAACAAAAGGAGGTACAAGAAGAAGAAGCTTCCTCCTTCCTTGACACCTAGAACACTTTTCTCTCTAAGGAAAACCACAAGCAAAAGGAAGTAAGTTCCCCTCACCTGTGGTACAATAGCTCTTGTTGTTCTATGAAGATTCAGTTACATAAAAATCTAAGAAAACATCATGAAGAATTCCAACCAAGATAAAACCAAAGGAAGGACCTAAGGAATGAAAAGATCTAAATTTGATATGCTCGATATTCTTCTTGTGACATGTATTTTATGATAAGGATTTATATCATGTCTCTATGTTAAAATGTTTGGTAGAACTTAGATTCATGAGTATTCGGCCATGGTAGAACTAAGGGCCTAGGAGAGCTTTAATTTAAAACTAAGCATGCCATGATCTCCCTAAGATAAGATATGCAACTATTATGATATGCCCATGATTGTATGTTAAGTGGAACTCTATTTCATGTCCATGAAGGTTCGGCCATGTTTAGTTTTGAAGCTTAGGAGAATTTAAAACAAGTCTAAGATGCTCATGACCTCCTTAATGAAATGTTATGAAACTAACTTAATGTTCTTATGTTTGTTGTTGCATGGAAATTAAATTACATGCTCTATAACATTCGGCCACATCATGTTCAAGGGCTTAGGAAACTTAGAACCTAACTCAACTATGCTCATGTTATTCCTTGAAATATTTGCTATGAAAGTTGTTTAAGGTTCTCATGCTTTTAGGACACTTGAACCTTAGTTTTAAGTCCTATAACATTCGGCCACATCATGTTCAAGGGCTTAGGAAACTTAGAACCTAACTCAACTATGCTCATGTTGTTTCTTGAAATATTTGCTATGAAAGTTGTTTAAGGTTCTCATGATTTTAGGACACTTGAACCCTAGTTTTAAGCCCTACAAGTTTCGACCACTTCATGATTAAGGGTTTAGGAAACTTAGAACCTAACTCAACTATGCTCATGTTATTCCTTGAAATATTTGCTATGAAAGTTGTTTAAGGTTCTCATGCTTTTAGGACACTTGAACCTTAGTTTTAAGTCCTATAACATTCGGCCACATCATGTTCAAGGGCTTAGGAAACTTAGAACCTAACTCAACTATGCTCATGTTGTTTCTTGAAATATTTGCTATGAAAGTTGTTTAAGGTTCTCATGCTTTTAGGACACTTGAAGCCTAGTTTTAAGCCCTACAAGTTTCGGCCACTTCATGATTAAAGGCTTAGGAAACTTAGAACCTAACTCAACTATGCTCATGTTATTCCTTGAAATATTTGCTATGAAAGTTGTTTAAGGTTCTCATGCTTTTAGGACACTTGAACCTTAGTTTTAAGTCCTATAACTCTCGGCCACTTCATGTTTAAGGGTCTAGGAAACTTAGAACCTAACTCAACTATGCTCATGTTATTCCTTAATATATTTGCTATGGAAGTTGTTTAGGGTTCACAAGCTTGAATGATAGTTTTTAACCCAATGTATGTTTGACAAGTTTCGGTCATGATAAGTTGTAAGCTTAAGAATCCTAGAACTCTACCTAAACTTGCTCATGGTGTTTCTTATGGTATAAGAAATGATGCTTACTTAGGGTTCACATGTTGGTATGGAGTTTTTACCAAAAACCCAATCTATATGGTTCGGCCACTATAAGACATTAGGGTTAGAAACCTAATTATGTTTTCCATGTATATTATATGCCATGATTATGAGATTTCTATGCTTCTATGTTTAATTATGCACACTTATGATCTATACATGATGAAAACCCTTATGCTATGGTGTGTATTATTTATGATGAGTTATGTGCCAATTTATGCATGATATATGTGATGAGCAGTGTGCCCAATTTATGCATAAAATATATGATGTGCTGTGTGCCTAAATCTTTACATACATTATGATGAGCTGTGAGCCCAAAATTCTATATGGTATGATATGATAAGAGATACGATGTGCAAGAAATGATAAGAACCATGATATGTAAGACATGCTATTTTACTTTATGTATGGATTGTACCAAGGGTGGGCTCCATAAGCGCCCCGGGGTCGATGGACTAAGAAACGGGCCTCGTTAGGGATGTGCTCCTAAGTGCCCCTAGGTCGATGGACTAAGAAACGGGCCTAGTATGTATGCCTTGTAGGGTTCAAGACTTGCTACCTTGGACCTACATAAGATGCACGCATTTATGTAAGTGGTACAAGCCGGGGCCCTAACCATGTTATAATTATGTTTAAGTACGTATGAAATAAGTTTTCAAAGGACATGTTGCATACATATATTATTGCATGAATCATGTTTTTTAAAAATCATCTTGCATAACACATTATGATTATGTTACGATATACCATGATGCTTATGATTATGTTATGTTATGTTAGGATGAACCTTATGATTATGTTTTGATATGTTATGATCATGATCATGTTATGCTAGAATGCACTTTATGACTTTATGAGGATATGCCATGATACCATATGATTTTGTTATGATATGATACTTCTATACATGATATGATGAGTTGTCTTTATGCTTTATGCATTGAAGCTTTATTTATGCTATACGGTTTTTGTGAGTAGGAAAGGATCTTACTGAGCCTTGAGTGCTCACAGCTTACTTTCCTTGTACCACAGATAAGGGCAAAGAATGGATGTACTAAGGGAGCAGCAGGAGGGGGCAAGAAGGACGTGTGTAGTAGTGACTTGGCTAAAGAGGAAAAACCTGCTTTTAATTAATAAAGAATTATGTTCATGTTGTTTTCCTTTATAACTCTATGACACTTCATCATGCACTTTAGTATCATGGTCTAAGTTTATGTTAAGCATGTTATGTGACTCATATGATAGGTAGTTGATGATGATGTGTTAAAGAAAAAGAAAGGTTTAAAGAAAAGAAAAAAATAATAAATAAATTTATATGCTATAGATAAGACTTCCGCTGTGTTTTTAGAAGTAAGGATAGGTAACCCCCGTCAGCTAGAGCAGGAAGGGGCGGGGCGGTACAGGCTGAGCCAGGCTGGTCAGCGGGGAAAGGGGAGTGAAATAGACCAGGGTAAGGAAGTGAGTCTCGACCGGGGTCAGTGAAATAGGTCGGGGTAAGGGAGTGAGTCCCGATCAGGGGCAGATAACACTTGAATCAGAAGGTCGAAGTACACCCCCATACCGCCACGATTTATACCGGTCGGGAAATATACAAGACAAGGGATAAGAAACTAATGAGCTAAGAAAAGATCAAAAACAAGCAGTCACATCATAGCATAAGAAAGTTAAATAGGCTAAGGCAAAGACAAATATGAAATTACAAGCAAATAGTTTAAGAAACAGTTTGACAGTTTCATTTTTACACTATAGTTCAGCATCAGTACTAGGCTCTGGAAGAAGGAAGAGGTCGTCATCATCCTTAAAGGTAGGATATGACTCGGCGGGGAGCTCGTTCATCAAGCGAGCAGTGTCCAGGAAGTTTTTTGAAGGGGCGGAGTGAAGTAGACCCTGCTCAAACATTTGATGAGCCCCACCGGCCGCTCGGCTACATAGCATGAGGTTCATCAAACCTCCAATCTTCCTCAAGAAGAAAGGAGAGGTGGCGTACGATATTTTGTATGCTCTTAAACGACTGGCCTCCCCTGCCTGATAATTTACCAGCTCTGCCCGGGCCTTCTCAGCATCAGCTCGGGTCAAAGTCAAATCTTTTTGACTTTGGGAAGCATTCTCTTGAGCTTTCAAAAGATCGGCCTGCATTGATTGGAGGGTTGCTTGGCTGGCCCCCCGGCGACTTTGAATGGCCTTCTCCCGGTCGGCACTAGAAGTTAGCTGACCCTGGACATCTGTTAAACTTTTCTGAAGAGTCTCTTGGGTTTCTTGTAGACTCTTCAGATAAGAGGATAGGGCGGTCAACCGGGCGTCCTTCTCATCCAACTCAACCACTAGCGAGTGACGTCGTTCTGTCTTGGAAGCTAGTTTGGACTCGCTGGTCTTCAAAGCCACCTCCAGGGTCTTTATTTTGTCAAAATCTGCGTGGGAGATGTTCCGGGTCGACTCTGCAGACTCCCTAATTAACCGAAGATACCCTGCTAGATCACCGGGCGTGGGGTTGAGTGGATCGCGGGGAGTAAGCGACAGCTCCAACACCTGAAGACGAGCCTTCAACACTTCATTCTCCCTCTGCAAGTGGGCGGCGTGTTGAAATGCACTTAGGCTGGCAGAACAAGCCTGTATGTATCATAGAAGGAAGGATTATAAGAAATTCCCGAGGAGGTGCCCTGATAAGAGAAAACTCACAGAAACTATCTGGCGGGAAGCTTGGTCCATCCCTTCCATCGGCGGATTGTTCCAAAATTTCCGATTGCCTACCCTCCAGGATGTGGCTAACTCGCCCAGTAACTGAATCAGGCCGACAGCAGAAGGAGCATCTTCCGCAGATTCGTCGGCGTCATCAGGCTCGATGGAGGAGGGTAGGCGCCAGGAGGCGGTGAAGGCATATTTTTGGGAAATCTTCCCCTGGTTCGAGAAGTAGAGGCCGAAACGGCCACAGGGAGGGAGGCGGATAAAGTTGTAGAACTCCCGGGCTGGTCAATTACAGAAAAAGGGATCTGCCCGGGGGAGAAGGCCTGAGCAGGAAGAGAGGCCTGCTCGGGAGATAGATCCCGACCGGGTGTTGGGGCTGATATTCGTGGCGACAAGACGGGAACCTCTGGTCCAAGAGCAATCTCCCGATCGGGAGTAACAGTCTTAACCTCTGAAGATTGAGAGGCCGCGGATGAACGCCGGCCTGAAGGAAGATGAGGAGGAGATCCTGAACCGCAGGAATAACCTTCTTCCTTTTGCGTTGAAGGCGTAATCGTTTGGCAGGAGGGGGAGAAACGACCCGCTCTTCCTTGGCCTACTCCAGGGTGACAACCTGCTCCAAGGTGGCAAGATCTTCCGTAGGAGCAGCATCCAGGGGAAGAGCCGGGGAAGCTTCCTCTCGGGCTGACACAAGTGGGGCAGAGTGCTAGGCGGAAGGAGCAGACTGTGAGGCAGAAGGGGCAGATTGTGAGGAAGCTGCCAAGCCCTGTTTAAGCTGCAAGCTTATGGCTCTCAAAACGGCAAGAGATTGATGTTTTATATTTGAGGAATAAGCCCGGAGCATGGTAGCTTCTGCAAAGTGAAAGAGAGATACCTCAGTTAGGGAAGAATAGCAAGAAGGAAAACGGGGTCTTACCTAACGGAGCCCCTATCTCCGCCTGAACTGGGCTGAGCCCGAAAGAATACAAAAAGTCTTCCAACAGTAATATAGACAAACGAACGCTCACGCCTTGAAGTTTTTCTAAAGCGGCGTCGCAGGAAGACTGATGTTGGTGCACAGGGAGGTTGGAAGGAATGTTAGAGCGCCATTGGGTCGGCTCGACCAAGGGTAAGGGTGCAGGTAATCTAATAAAGAAGAAACGAGATTTCCACCCTTTATTGGAAGAGGGCATGTCAGAAAAGAACTTATAACCAGGTCTAGCCTTTACCATGAATGCCCCCGGTTCAGAGCGTTTGAAGGAATAAAAATGATGAAATATCTGAACGGTCAAGGGGATTTGATATATGCGACACAGAATGACGGTGCCACACACAGCTCTGAAGAAGTTGGGAGCAAATTGAGAGGGACAGATACCAAAGTAGCGACTCAGTGAGGAGATGAATGGATGTATAGGAAAACGAAGGCCTCCTAAAAGCTGGTCCTTAAAAATAGTCATGAAGCCTTCAGGAGGGTTTGCGGGATGTTCAGTGGGTGTGGGAACTCGAAATTCGTAAGCCTCACTAAGTCTCATGTCAGACCGAATCACGGACAGGTCATGGTCATCTATATCAGAAATGTAACATGAATACCAAAAGGAGGCCTTACCGTCCGCCATTATCAAGGTGAGGAAGGTTGAAGAAGAGGTCAGTTGAAAGGAGGGAGAGCACCAGGCGTAAGGAGTTGAGAAGGGGAAGGGCTGAAACACCAGAGACAGCAAAGCGACGAGGGGACGAAGGTAGTCGAAACGCTCAAGGCAACGACGACGGACTGCCTTTAGGGCTTATAAAGGGGGTTTTCCTAGGGAATATCGAAAGCTGAGTCGAGTATATTTTTGGGTAAAGCGCCCAAGGCCGTCCGATCACAGAACGACATGCTCTTATGGGAAGTCGTGTACAAAAAGGAGTGGAATCGGCGGCGTCATATGGCGTAAGCAATAAAAGCGTGGGACAGGTGTCGCCCCCCTAGGAAGCGTCTTAATGATGGACGTGATAAGGAAATCATGAGATGAAGCGAGGATACGGAAACATCCACCACGCGATTTTCTCAGGAGCGGCGAAGAAAAGTGGCGGGAAATAAATTCGAATGTTGCAAAGTCACAAGACATCCTTTTCTCAAGGGCTGAGTAAGATTTTAATATTTTTATCTTCACAATACATCTAATATTGTATATCTCTTGACTGCAGACAAGGTCAAAATGGTCCCTTCAAGCAATCCTTGGTCGGGAACTCAACCCCAGGTCGGTAACATCTGTCTTGGTCGGGAAATCACCCCCAGGTCGGCAACATATGATCCCAAACGGGTTTTCAAAAGACTTCCCGGTCGGCGGTCCCAGACTCTCGCCTCACTGCGAGTTATAAGTGAGCATACTCTCACGCCCAACGACTGTCCAGGTCGGGTCCCAGACTCTCGCCTCAGTATGAGTTATAAGTGAGCATGCTCTCACGTCCAACGACCGTCCAGGTCGGGTCCCAGACTCTCGGCCCAGTGCGAGTTATACGTGAGCATGCTCTCACGCCCAACGACCATCCAGGTCGGGTCCCAGACTCTCGCCCCAGTGCGAGTTGTAAGTGAGCATGCTCTCACGCCCAACGACCGTCCAGGTCGGGTCCCAGACTCTCGCCTCAGTACGACTTATAAGTGAGCATGCTCTCACGCCCAACGACCGTCCAGGTCGGGTCCCAGACTCTCGCCTTAGTACGAGTTATAAGTGAGCATGCTCTCATGCCCAACGACCGTCCAGGTCGGGTCCCAGACTCTCGCCTCAGTGCGAGTTATAAGTGAGCATGCTCTTACGCCCAACGACCATCCAGGTCGGGTCCCAGACTCTCGCTCCAGTGCGAGTTATAAGTGAGCATGCTCTCACGCCCGACGACCGTCCAGGTCGAGTCCCAGACTCTCGCCCCAGGGCGAGTTATAAGTGAACATGCTCCGTCCAAGTCGTGTCCCAGACTCTTGCCTCAGTGCGAGTTATAAGTGAGCATGCTCTCACGCCCAACGACTATCCAGGTCGGGTCCCAGACTCTCGCCCCACTGCGAGTTGTAAGTGAGCATGCTCTCACACCCAATGACCGTTCAGGTCGGGTCCCAGACTCTCGCCCCAGTGCGAGTTATAAGTGAGCATGCTCTCACGCCCAACGACCGTCCAGGTCGCGACCCAGACTCTCACCCTAGTGCGAGTTATAAGTGAGCATGCTCTCACACCCAATGACCGTCCAGGTCGGGTCCCAGACTCTCGTCTCAGTGCGAGTTATAAGTGAGCATGCTCTCACGCCTAATGACCGTTCCGGTCGGGTCCTAGACTCTCGCCTTAGTGCGAGTTAAAAGTGAGCATGCTCTCACGCTTAACGATCGTCC
Source organism: Zingiber officinale (assembly GCF_018446385.1). Taxonomy (NCBI): domain Eukaryota; kingdom Viridiplantae; phylum Streptophyta; class Magnoliopsida; order Zingiberales; family Zingiberaceae; genus Zingiber; species Zingiber officinale. The sequence goes on along the minus strand of NC_055996.1, from coordinate 77,412,158 downwards.
AGGTCGGGTCCCAGACTCTCTCCCCAGTGCCAGTTATAAGTGAGCATGCTCTCACGCCCAAAGACCGTCCAGGTCGGGTCCCAAGCTCTCGCTCCAGTGCAAGTTATAAGTGAGCATGCCCTCACGCCCAACGACCGTCCACGTCGGGTCCCAGACTCTCGCCCCAGTGCGAGTTATAAGTGAGCATACTCTCAGGCCCAACGACCGTCCAGGTCGGGTCCCAGACTCTCGCCCCAGTGCGAGTTATAAGTGAGCATGCTCTCACGCCCAACGACCTTTCTGGTCGGTGCAATGATTGTCTCGGCCAATACTCCTTATATTCGCCGAAGCAAAATGCAACAAACCAAGTCCTCGGGCCGGACTAGTTAGTAAGCCATATTTCAAGGGTTTTTTGCTAAATATGAAATTTCGCAGACACATTCTCAAGTCGTAGGCACATCCTCAAATGTCTCAATTGCCTTGGCCGGGGGCTCATACGTTATGAGGTAAAAAGAAGATGGGGTAAGCAAGTTAGCTTTGTTATTTTTACTAGAAATATTAGAGAAATGCAGGTGTTTTATAGAAATATAATGATACCCGAGCGATAGGGTGTGGGGATACACCAGGAGTGGCGCGCAAGAAATAGGTTTTATTCCGTTAATCAGGGGTACATTTTTTAAGGGTTTACATGGCTGTCAGATCCAGAGGCTTGATCCTTTCTAGCCAGATGAGCTTGAGCTTTAGTCAATCTTCCTTGATAAGATCGATGGCACACTTCAGTTGCCCAATAGTCTCGTCTTTGATCCGTCCTTCCTCTTTCAGGAGAGCCACCTCATCCTCATGTTTCATCTTCAAGTAAATAATATAGTGGACCTGGCTCTGGAAGTCCGATTGAGCTTTAAGCTTGAGAGCAATTTCGGCCCGGGTTCTGGATTTGGCGGCCAGCCAGAGGTTTTCCATTTCATGAATAAGGGACGCTTGAAGATCTTTGCTCGTAGTCATCTCTAGCAGGACTTCTTCTTTTTGAGCCAACAACTCTGTCAGGTGGGCTATTTGCTAAAGCGAGGTTTCCTCTTTCTGAGCCAATAACTCCATCAGATGGATAATTTGCTTAAGCAAAGGAGCAGGTTCGCTAGGTTCTGTTGTAGGTTCTATGGAGATGAGATACTTTATTAACAAGAGGATAGCTTGAGACATCAGATGCTCGGACCTTTTATAAGGAAGAAGAAGGTGAAGGGATTTCCTCAGAATTTGAGTTGATGCTTGGAGAATCGTGTGACATTTATGTGAAAAGAGTACGCTCGGAAGTTGAAGAGTCAACATAAGCATAGAAGGAGCCCGTTCATCTCCTAGGACGGCGGGAAATTCTGCAGAAGACAGATGGAAGACAGGTCGGCGAAGGACGCGAGAACCAGGTCAGGTAACAAAAGGACTTTGCTTTAGTCAGTCGGACTAGAGCCTCCTTCGACTGGACTTGAGGGGGAGGCTTGTGGTACAACGCATGTTCGTGGGGTCAGTAAGATGATGTGTTTAGGAGTCAAGATCACAAGATGATCAGAAGTCAAGATTGCGTGGAGGTCAGGATGGTCAGAAGTCAAGCTTACGTAGAGGTCAGGAGGGTCAGAAGTCAAGCTTACATGGAGGTCAGGGAGGTCAGAAGTCCAGCCTCCGTGGCTGGTCAGGTCAGAAGTCAAGCTTACGTGGAGGTCCGAAGTCAAGTTTGCATGGCCAGGGTCAAAGTCTCAGCTGACGAGGCGAGTCGGACAATAGCCAGCCTCGATAGCGATCAAGAATTAGGCCCATGGGCCAGGTACAGCTAAAAACTGAACCCACAGGCCGGGTACAGCTGAGAGCTGGACCCAAAGGCCAGGTATAGCTGAGGAGTGGGCCCACAGGCCAGATAAATGCGCAGAAGGAAAGGCCTCGGGCGAAACACAAAAGGTCGGGAAATAGACCTAGTGTACAGGTCGGGAAGTATAAATCAAGGATAACAACAGATATAGGTTAGGATACAGACCGGGCATACACAGGTCGGGACGTACAAGCCATGAATAACAATTGACAGATGCAGGTCGGGATACGGCTCTAACGTACAGGTCGAGACGTACAAGCCATGGATAATAGTTGACCGACGTAGGTCGGGAAACAGACCTGGCGTACAGGTCAAGAAGTATAAATCAAGGATAACGACAGATGTAGGTCGGGATATAGGGATAACGTACAGGTCGGAACGTACAGGCCATGAATAACAGCTGACAAAAGCAGGTCAGGATACAAGCCTGACGCACAGGTGCTCGTCTGAGTGTGCGCAGAGCCGTATTGTCATCACCCTAGTCAATTCGTCATCCGCCCGTGCAAACCTTTCCGAAGGGGTGCCAGGTAGATTAGATACCGCGGCGACTTTCCGTCAACTTCCAGTACATCGAGGCCCGCCTTCATTCGACTCAACTTCCGAATAGGATTATATATATATATATATATATATATATATATATATATATATATATAATCCAACTTATATCATTTAAATTAACCCACGTAATAATATTATTAATTCTCTATTTTAATCGACTGAAACTACTCTATACTACCTCATGCACGTTTAATGAAGCAAAAGTGATTTCTCTCACCCGAACATTCATGCCATTTAAATAAACCCACGTAATAATATTATTAATTCTCTATTTTAATCGATTGAAACTACTTATACTGCCTAATACATATGTTTAATGAAGCAAAAGTGATTTCTCTCACCCCGAACATTCCTCATCGCCGGCCCTACATACACATGTTTAACCTTTGATGGGAGGTGAATAAAGAGTTTCCTACATCTAGCTTTGTCAAGAATTGCTCCAGGTAAGAAAAGATGTGTCAGACCCATAAAGAGCTCGGCAGCATTTATATTGAGCTTGGCTATATTCAATAAAGAACTCGGTAACATTTATCGACAGCTTGACTATATACAATAAAGAGCTCGACAACATTTATGAAGGTCCTATATTTTTTATGAGGCCATCAAAATTCTTCTTTTTTTTTTTTAAATTTCTAGAATGTTTTAGTTTTCCTGCTTTGTCTCATCAAGGCATTTTCCAATTGGCTTCATTTGCTCACATTTTAGAATTGAAAGATACTAGAACAGACTGTGTTTTATCTGTTTGCCCTAGTAATCTTTGTCTTTACCAGTAATTCATTATATAGTTTGACTTGTACCCTCAATACCTTAATACTTAGAATATAGACTTCGTATATCATGGTGGTTCTTTTACTAGGCGCTGTAGGAGATTGATGTATAATTCAGTGCTCCAATATTTATGTTTATTGGATTCAATTATTGATGCTTCTCTAGGTTTTCTTTTTTAACCTTTTATTTATTCCTTTATTGCAGTTAAGTTTATTCCCATTTTTCTTGGTTTATCATATTTTTGCAGTTTACTGATAGGTTGTTCCGAGCTGCTCTGATTTTTTAGTTGAGTTTAAAGAAGATTAAACTTTATATTTTGGTTGCAATTGAAGTCCTTGAATACAAAGTTCCATTCAGGTAAAAGAGACCATGATAAAAGGGTACAAATTCACAACTTTTGCAGCTGAATCTAAACCCACAGATTAGTCTGAATTGCGAGACGATGCATCAGAAAACTGGAACATGAGAATTAGACATTTAAAATGTGGGTTTAGAAGGAAGAAGCACAATAAGATTTGGACACTCACAGAGGTGATGAAACTTATTGAAGGTGTTTCTCATTGCGGAGTCAGCAGATGGATTGAAATCAAGAAGTATTCATTTCCAGCATTTGCTTTCCGCAATTCTATTGATCTCAAGGTTCTTGATGCTTCTCATTTCAGCATGCTCAGTCAAATTTGACGCCTAAATTTATGTTGGTGTGCGCGTCTTTACAGGATAAATGGAGAAATCTGGTGAAAGCCAGCAAAGCTTGGCTACATGACAGGAGGCAGGTCAGGGTAGTTTGTCAACCATGATTGATAGTGCTTTGAGACTATTCGTTTCGTGATGCAAACTTGTGCAACACGATGCATGGATTTTTGTTGAAGCAAAATCGTTTTCGATGTCTAATTGCAGGTTGGGAGATGCAAGAGTTAGAAGGGGGACCACCAGTGGATCAAATAAAAAAAAAAATCTATTTGCCTATGTGATCAAATAATATTTCTCTATTTTATTTCTTTTCTTCCTCTATTATTTTCTATGTTTTCTTCTTCTATTATTTTCTACGTGATACCAGATTCATCTTCTCTTCCTTCTAATTTTTCTTTTCTAATTTTTATTGCAACAGCTACAAAAATTTATACATCTAAATTTGATAGCATTGTCGATAATGACAACTTCAACCGCTATAATTTTTGTTCTCCTTTTATTAATAACTCTTTTTCATTCACCATAACGTCAATCCTATTAAGATAAAATTATTATTTATTATATTATTTTTCTTTCCCTATTTCTTATTCTTTTCTTTTTTGTTCGGTTAAAAAAACAAGAGCATTCCGTTGGGAAAAACAATAAAGAAAAATAAAAACAAAAAAAACCAGAGAAAAAAAACGAGCAGGGAAAAAACAAGCAAAAAGATAAATAAAAATATAGAAAAATAAAAAATGAAAAATAAATGGTCGTCTATCAATTTTACTAAGATCCTTGTGTCATAACAAAATATATATTTTCCTTTTCATATAGTTCCTTCTTTTTTCGTTAAATTTGACTATGATAATTATTTACTTTGGAAATTATAATTTCTTCGTATTCATGACTTACTTGATTATGTTGATGGTATTTTATCCTCACCTCAAAAAAATGATCCATCTTATGCTATTTAGTTTAAGAAGGATCAATTAGTCTTGTCTTACTTAATCTCATCAATTACTGAGCATATACTTCCTATGCTCGTTGGCCTCAACACCTCTTGTCAAATTTGGGAAGCTCTTGATCATTCTTTTGCATCCCACTCTCAAACACGGGTTCTCCAACTTCGTATATAATTACAGTCTGTGCAACGAGGAGATGCCTCTATCAGTGACTATATGCAATCAGTCAAGACTATTGCCAACAACCTAGCTGCAATTGGATATTCGATCTCTGATCCAGAACTATTAATGTATATTCTTACAAGTTTGGGTCCTCAATATGATAGCTTTGTTCCTAGAGTGACGACTCGCATGGATCAAGTATCAATCGAAACTCTTCATGGTATGTTATCCTTTCATGAAAGACTTCTACAAATACAATCTCAAAAGATGTCAGATTTTATGTCTTTATCAACACACATGATTAGCAAAGCTCTACAACCTTATCAACATAATCAGTCTCCTCCCCAACATGATCATCAAAATTAGATTGGAAGTTTCAAAGGTCGGGGTCGAGGCTGAGGCCGCTATCAGATTTGCTTCAACTATGGTCATTATGCTCAAAATTATTATAATAGACATTATTCAAATTTTAGAGGAGGACCTGCATCATCAAATCGACCCCCTCCCTCATCTTGGCAATCTAGTACTCAATCATCTTATTCTAGAGCATTCTCACTCTCCATCCCTCCTAATGTAACGTCATCGGTTCTTGAAACCCCAGGATGACATCCGGATTTCGGAGCAACTTATCATGTTACACCGGAGTATGATATTCTTGCAGAAGCTTCGCCTTATCATGGACCTGACATGGTACAAATAAGCAATGACTCAGGTTTGCAAATTGTTCACATTGGAAATGCATCCTTTCATTCATGTGGTCGTACTTTTCACATGCACAACACTCTTCATATTCCTTCTATCACTAAAAATTTACTTTTCGTACGTCAATTTGCTCTTGATAATAATGTGTTTTTTGAATTTCATTCTCATCATTGTCTTGTGAAAGATCCCATGACAGGAATTATTCTACTCCAAGGGGACACTAAAAATGGTCTTTATCATCTTCAACCCACCTCTCTCAAAACCTTTGTTGGAGAACGCACGGGCAAATTCTCTTGGCATGCATGTCTTGATCATTCGTCTCTACGCCTTGTTCAGGACATTATTAATCGTTTTGGTTTACCAACTTCTTTAGTGTTATCATCTCATTTATGTGAACCTTGTATGAAAGTAAAATCTCATAAACTACCTTTCGTATCCTCTACTTGCAACTCTAGCTTTCCTTTGGAAATTATTCACTCTGATGTATAGAGTCCTCAGGGTTTTCTTTACTATGTTATTTTTATTGATAATTTTGGCAAGTTCAGTTATATTTTTCCTATGAAAAGAAAATATAATCTCTTTAATATTTTTTGTCATTTTCAAAGGCATGTTGAGCGTTATTTTGATCGTAAAATACTCTCCTTTCATTCTGATTGGGGTGAAGAGTATCAAGCGTTTCATAGTCATCTTACTTTCTCTGGCATCCTCCATCGAGTCTCTTGTCCCCACACTCCTGAACAAGATGGATCGGTCGAGAGAAAATATCGTCATGTAGTTGAAACTGCCTTAGTTCTTCTTAATCATGCCTCAGTTCCACTTAAATTTTGGGATGATATTGTCCAAACCGTAGTCTACCTTATCATTCGTCTACCTACTCCACTGCTTAAAAATATGTGTCCATTGGAAAGATTTTATAATCATCTTCCAGATTACTCTTTCTTTCATATCTTTGGTTGCGCATGTTATCCTTGGCTACGACCTTACTCTAAAACAAGGTAAACCGTCGCTCTCTACAATGCATTTTCCTTAGTTATAGTAATTTACATCATAGGTACCGTTGCCTCCATATTTCGACCGGATAGATATATATTTCTCAACATGTTACTTTTGATGAATCTCTTTTTTCGTTTATCGTTGCTACCTCGGATCCTCCTTCAGATAATCAAGGCACCTATCTAATGTCACCAAGTGTTATACTAGAATCTCCACATATTGATTCATTAAGATATATTGAAAGTACAAGGGAGATGGTATCTTGGGTCCTACTCCATCTCCACATATTCCTATAGACTCAGGGGCTAGTGGTGATCCACTCTCCAGTTTTGATTCTCATCTGTCTGACCACTCATCTCCGAGTAGCTCTGATGATGATACTCCTCAACGAATGCTTCCTTTAAGTGATATTTATGCACGATGTCAATCAGTTTCCACTCGTTATCCTCTTCCATGTGCTCTAATTGCTTCTTTAAATTTTGTTGAACCTTCTAGCTTTAAACAGGCAGTTAAATATCCAAATTGGCGTGCTGCAATGACTATAGAATTTGATGCTCTTCTTGGCAATGCAACCTAGATCTTAGTTCCTCGTACTCCATTTATGAATATTGTGGGCTCTAAATGTGTTTACCGAATTACGTATCATGCAGATGGATCTATTGAAAGTTACAAAGCTCGCCTTGTTGCTAAAGGGTTTAATCAACAAGCAAGTATTGACTTCAATGATACTTTTAGTCCAGTCATCAAAATTACAACTATCAGATTGCTACTATCTATAGCTGTTAGCTCTAATTGGCCGATATGACTATTAGATGTTTCCAATGCTTTACTTCATGGACACCTTGAAGAAACTGTTTATATGAAGCAACCACCTGGATTCATACACCCGCAACTTCCAACGTATGTGTGTCAACTTCGGAAATCTATATATGGTACTCGGTGTTGGGCAATTTCCCTAGGTCAAGTTTGACCAGTTTGACTAAGCTTGAGTTGAGTCAAGCTTGAGTTGAGATTTGAGTTTTGATGTTTGACAATATATGGAGATTGCTAGGGCAATCGTCCGGTTGTGGAGATGGTCAAAGGGTTGACTAGGGTGATGAGAATACAAGTCAAGTAGGTCAAGGTTGACAAGAGACTTGACTGGGAAAGTCCTAGCTGGATGTTAGGCGTATGGAAGTCCTAAATGGAGTTTAGGCAGTGGTGGAGGTCCTAACTAGAGTTTAGGCAGTGGTGGAAGTCCTAACTGGAGTTTAGGCAGTATGGAAGTCCTAACTGGAGTTTAGACAATGGTGGAAGTCCTAACTGGAGGTTAGGCAAATTGGAAAGTTCTAGTGAAGCTAGGTAGGAGAAAGTCCTGGTGAGGAGCCAAACAACGGGAAAGTCCAAGTGTGATCTTGGTAAAGGAGAAAGTCCTGGTGAGGAGGCAGGCAATTGGAAAGTCCAAGTGTGATCTTGGCAAAGGAGAAAGTCCTGGTGAGGAGCCAGGCAACAGGAAAGTCCAAGTGTGATCTTGGCAAAGGAGAAAGTCCTGCTGAGGAGCCAGGCAAGTGGAAAGTCCAAGTGTGATCTTAGCAAAGGTTGTAAGTCCAAGCATGTGGTCTTGGCAAGGTAAGTCCTAGTGTGACTTGGCAAGGAGAACTCGACAACTAGGATGAGGTCGAAGGAAGCTCCTGAAGGCAAGGCGTGAAGGATGGGAGATATCCGAGGGACGCAAGGCTGATGGAGGAGGCTAGAAGGCTAGTTCGATGTTGGTCGGGTGTGGCCAAATGCTAGGCATGGAGACCCAACAGGTCACGGTTGACCGGGAGTTGGGTTTGGGAATTTTGACTTGAGTTGAATCAAGTCTAGGCTGGTCAATCAATCGGGTGATCGATTGAACCAGAGTCCAATGGATCAGTGGATCGATTGGAGTGTGCTACGATTGTGGGAAGGCCCAATCGATCAATCGATTGATTGAGATGTGAAATCATGAGCACAGAAGCTTTCCTAATCGATCGTGCGATCGATTGGGAGCTGCCAATCGATCGGTCGATCGATTGGGCAGCAGGAGTTCTCGCGCGATCGCGAGAACACAGAAAGGCTCTGAATCGATCGGGCGATTGATTCAAGCAATCCCAATCGATCGGTCGATCGATTGGTAAGTGACCGTTGTGCAGGAAATGAGCGATGGACGGTTGGGATGGAGCGGTGTTGACGTGGCAATCGATTAAGGTTGATTTGGATCGATTGGGAGCATAGGATATAGCCGTTACGGAGTGTTTTCTCTGTAGTTCTTTGCGAGCTTTCTTCCTGCGATTTTGCTGCGATCTTCAACGACTTTCTCTGATCTTCACCGCCAGTTCTTGAAGGCTCTTGAGAGTGTTCTCTCAAGGTTCAAGAGGCAACAACAAGTACAAGTAAGCAAGAAGAGAGTGTATTCATTTGTATTTGTATTTCTCTTTCTTGTGTGAGTCTTGTACATTATTTTTGCTGCATATCATCATCAAGATGAAGCAAACCGACGCAAGTGCGACGAACCGCTATTCACCCCCCCTCTAACCGGCACAAATGTCTCAACACTCGGCAAGTACCTCATGCATGGTTTCATCGTCTATCTATCTGGCTTCATACTCAGGGATTTTCTGGCTCAAAAACTGACTCTTCACTATTCTACAAATATAATGAGGAGTTTTCAATATTTGTTTTAATTTATGTGGATGATATATTAATAACTGGTAGTGATCAAAATAACATTACTACTTTACTCCATCTTCTTGGTTAGGAGTTTCCTATTCGGGATTTTGGCAATGCTCAGTTTTTTCTTGGCATAGAGTTTCTCTCACATTCTAAAGATTATCTTCTCTCTCAGAGCAAATATATTACTGGACTTCTACAAAGAGCTAAAATAGATGGTGCACGTCCTATCTCCACACCGATCATTAAAGGTGGATCCACTGCACCTTCATCCTCCTCTTCAATGTCTGACCCCCAGATCTATCAAAGCATTATTGGTGTCCTACAATATGTCACCATTACACGATCCGATATTGCTTTCACTGTGAATCATGTCTGTTAATTTATTCATGCTCCTACTGAACATCATTGGAAAGGTGTTAAGAGAATTCTTTAATATCTCAAAGGCACTATTCTACATCCCCTTATTTTGTATTGTCAATCCTCACAAGAGTTGATTGCGTACAGTGACGTAGATTGGGCTGGATCTCCCGAAGATAGACATTGTATTAGTGGATATGCCATATTTTTTGGGTGAAATCTTATTTCTTGGCTTTCAAAGAAGCAACCTACAGTCTCTCGCTCAAGTATTGAAGCTGAATATAAAGTTATAGCTAACGCGGCATCAGAAATTATTTAGCTACAATCTCTTCTTTCGAAATTACACTTTTCCCCAACTGCTACGCCTAAAATCTGGTGTGATAATCTCGGAGCAACTTATCTTGGGGTAAATCTTATTTTTCATGCTCGTACCAAACATGTAGAACTTGATTTTCCTTTTGTTCGTGAGCGTATAACAACTCGACAACTTTCAATTTTTTACATTTCTACTGAAGATCATATTGCTGATATATTTACCAAGCCATTATCCAGACAACGATTCACCAAATTAGCACTCAAACTCGATGTTCAGGTATTCCCGTTGAGTTTGTCGGGAAGTAATGACAATAATGGAAAATGATCTCAAATTGATTTCAATCAATTGAGATTTATTATTGATACGGATATGAGAGGGGGGTAGAGAAGAAATAAGGGGAAAGAAGGAGGGTATTTAGGTCTTTTCGCTAACTAGGGCTTTAAGTGAGGATGCACTGTAGCATGCGAAGGGGGTTTGGGGGGTTTTTCCGCTTTAGCCGCTAGGAACTTCTCCTTCCTCTCACACTCCTCGCCGGCGCCGACACCGGCCGTCGGCCTCCACCTCGCCCCTTTCGTCTCCTCCTTGTAGAGCCGCCGCCGGACCGGATACCGCTCTTCTTCTCCTCCCCACTCTCCTCGCCGGAGCCGAGGTCGGCTGCCAACCCTCTTCCTTTCCTTCTCCTCTTTGCGACACCCCAGCTTCTCTCCCTCACGCTCACCTTCTCGCTGGCACTGAGGACAGCCAGCAACTGTTCTCCTCCTCATCAACCTCTGGCCACAGTATGACCTCTTCTTCTTCCTCATCACGACGCCGCCAGCCACGACTCTTTCTCTTCTCCTCGCGACGTTGACGCCGGCCACAGCCTTGCCTCATTTTCTCCTCCTTCTCCCTGCCCTGCTCCTCGCTACACCCCCGCTAGACTCTTCTCCTCGCGACGCCGCCAGTCTCCTCGCCGGCAGCAACCGCCAGCCGCCCCACCCCCTCTTTTCCACGCTGCCATGACCAAAGAGGTGGCCAACAACCTTCTCTCCTGGACTCGCGCCGCTACCGGAACAGGGCACACCCGCCCATATCCCCCTTCGCCGTGCCGGCACTATCGACCTATTCGTGTCGTAGCTGCTGCCCCCTCTACACGATGGATGAGTGTTGCCACCTTTGAGAATCCTCGTTGTCGTATGCTTCTGATCTGCGTGTCACTATGGTGTTCCCAACTTTCGTGTCGCTTGGTGTCCTGGTCTTCGTGCCGTTATTGTGCTCCGACTTAGTGCTGATCTGGCTTGTTCACCGTGTTCCGACCTATGTGCTACTCTTGTTGGTGTGTTGTTATCCCGGCCTGCGTGCCGATCTCGTTTCCCAGCCTGCGTGCCGGTCTTATTTCCCGGCCTGTGTGTCGCTCTCGTGTCCAGGCCTGCGTGCCTTAGTACCTCCCAGTCCGGTGCCGGTGCTTCATCTCGGCCTACGTACCGAGCTCGTTTCCCGGCCTGCGTGCCGGTCTCATTTCCCGGTGTGTGTGCTGATTTCATGTCCCGGCCTGCGTGCCGCTAGTACCTCCTGGCCTGCGTGCTGGTGTTTTTATCCCGACCTGCAACTCGTCTCCCGGTTCCGTGCCGCGTCCAGCTCCGCGTCGTCAGATCCAGCTCTACGGCCTGATCAGAGTCAGCTACTCTTCCGGGTCACGACAATTCTATCCGCGTCCCATCCGAGGGCGCCCCCCTGGGCCAGAGTACGTTCCTCGTTCATATTTCATATGCATTTTCATTATTTCATGACTTAGTCTTGTACTCATATATTCGTTGGATCTGCCTCGAGCATCGGGGTACCGGGGGCCGGGTTAACCCGGTCGCTGGCTGCAGGTAGCGTTGACCAGAGGACTTTTGAAGACTTGGTCAACACGGGAGCCATCTCAGCACACCCCCCTCCGGGACGCCGCGACTTCATCAACATCTCATCCACCTCATCCGACGGTCCGTCTGACTCAGCTTCCGGACCGGATCAATTTGGCGCCGTCTGTGGGAACACAACAGCCTGTTCTGGAACGTGAAGATGGACGACGTCGGGAGGTTCTCTGCTATTATCATAATCCCGGAGGATCTCGATGCACATATTATTTTCTATCCTCACTCCACCGGTATTCGGGAGTCGAGGGATCGAGTGGAGCTTCAGCTGGCTGACAGGTTAGTTTTTCCGTTATATTTTTTCCCTGACTCCATGGGTATTCGGGGGTTAAGGGACTGAGACCAACCCTTAGCCAGTTGGCATGGCTTCCCGATCAGGTACGATTACAAGCTCTGCTCTCTTTTTACGATTATAGGAACTGCTATATTTCCCTGATAAAAGAGTAAGAGCCTAGTTCCTTGATCAAAGACTAGAGCCTTCAATTTCTGATCGGACACTAGGGGTCCAGCTCCCCGCTCATACTCTAGGGGCACAGCTCCCCACTCATACACTTGGGACACAGCTCCTCGATCATAGACTTGCAGTACCACTTCCCAATCTGGATCTAGGGGCCATGCTCTTTGATTACAGGCTAGGGACCTTACTCTCCTATCAGGGGCCAGGGGCCCAGTTCCTCGATCATGTGTGCTACAGGCTCTGCACCCTTCACCACGAGGCTCTGCATCCTCTTACTGCTACAGGCTCTGCACCCTTTACCATGAGGCTCTGCATCCTCTTATTACTACAGGCTTTGCACCCTTCGCTAGGAGGCTCTGCATTCTCTTACTGCTATAGACACTCTATTATTATTATATGATCTGCATCCTTCACCTGTTTTGCAGTCTCTTACATCTACAGGGGCTACTACCTGCATCCACAGTGCTCTGCTTCTTTCTGTGGTTATTGTTAGCTAGAGCCCTAGAGCCAATCATTTGATGATTGTATTTTGGACTTATTGTATCATATTCTATATAAATAAAGGCATTTGGATTTTTGGTTATTATACTTACTTGTATTTGTGCCAAATAAACTAAGTATAATAATGTCTTTGAGTAGACGGTTCTCACCTATATCAATCGGTTAGTTGAACCGATAGTGAGATGATATAGGGAACACTACTCTTAATCATTCCTAGTCGAGTATTAGCATTCAGGGACAATGTTAATGCAATAAGACTAGCATGTAGGTCAACTCGATGACTTGATCCCACAAGTCATGGATATAGAGATATCAAGTTGACACATGGGTATGCATTAGAGAATGTATACTGAATGACCCGCCATGAGAAAGTATCATGGATCGTTATATGAGTGTCATATACTTTCTCATGTGGCTATTAGTATGACTACTAGTCCTTAGACCTGAAGTCACCATAGATCCCTACATAAGGAGTTATGTACTTTGGTTTAATCAAACGTCACCCGTAACTGGGTGGACTATAAAGGCGATTACTGGGTATATAACAAATTAGGCAGAGGGATGTGAGTGATGTAGATGGGATCTATCCCTCCTATATGACGGGAGAGACATCGATATTCTTGATAGAGTGAGACCACGAAGTGCATGGCCATGCCCAAATGAGTCAATATGGGATATTGAGCTCGTTTGATTTAGTGAGTCTACTTGGATTTCAAGATTTAGATTGATTAGAGGATGACACGGTCTATGCCTCATATTGATCAATCTAGATGTCTAGGATAGAAGGACACTTGTCATATATTGTGAGGAGTCACAATTAGTGGTCACAAGGTGATGTTGGATCTCAACATTCTTGTAACTTGGGTAGTAATGATGTGTTGCTAGATACCGCTCATTACTTATGCTCCTAAATGAGTTTAGGGCATTGCCAACGTTACAAGAACCTATAGGGTCACACACTAAGGACAATTAGATGGAGATTAGGTTCATATGATGAACCAAGAGGATTAGATTCATTTGATGAATCAAATTGGATTAAGAGTAATCCTAATTGGGCTAACTTGAGTTGGACTCAAGTGGATTCATGTATTCAATGAGTCTAATTTAGATTATGACTCATTGAATCAACTTTATTTAATGAATTAGATTCATTATATTAAGTTGGCTTGAATCAAATGGTTAGATTAGATCAACCATGGAAGAGATTTGGTCAAGTTTGACTTGACTTGAGAGGAAGATTAAAAGTCAAGTTTGACTTGACTTTATGCCACCTCATTGGTGAGTTGGCATTGATGTGGACCAATGATGTTACTCCACATCATCATGGGTGCCACCTCATGAAAGTTACAAAGTCATTCTCTTTAATGACTTCACATTAATTGCAATTAATGCAATTAATTTGGGGTTACACATGGAGAAGTGGCCGGCCACATTTTTGAATGAAATGAATTCATTTTTCATTCAAGTGGTATTATTCCATCTTCTTCCTCAAGAGCTCTCCATCTCCCCTCTCCTCCTCCTTGGCCGAATACCACATAGGTGCTAGCACACCTTGGTTTTGGTCTTCTCCATCTAGAGTTGTTTGTGTGGATACTTCTAGAGGAGTATCTATTTTGATACTCTAGAGATCCGGCATTTTGGACGAGCGGGATTCACGTCGGGCACGCATCAAGGGTATAAACATCTTAACCTTTGTAGATTTAGTGTAAATCGAAGTTTTCTAACTCGTACTCGAAATTTTCCGAATTTTTCCTTTGCACGGATCCGGTGGCATGGGTGATTCGGGGTTTCCGCGACGCGAAAAGCGGTTTTCGTGGCCCGAAAAACCCAACAGTTATGGACTCTACTCCCTTATATTGGCTTTACGCTCTTTATCTTTTCCCCTCGCTCCACGGGTATTTGAGAGTTGAGGGACCGAGATAGATCCTCAGTCGGCTGACACCAATCCACAATCAGGTATGATACGCAATCAGGTATGACAAAGGCTTTATTCCCTCATGTTGCTACAGGCTTCGCTTCTAGGGGCTTCAAGGCTTATCCTCCCCCGTTCGGGGTCGAGATATCACCACTGGTCTAGGATCGGAGTATCTCTAACGATCTCTTGGTCGGGCGGTCAGACCAATTCTAGGTCGGGCTTCTAGACCAATTCCCGGTCAGGCCTCTAGAGCAATTCCGGGTCAGGCCTTCAGATTGATTTTTTGTCAGGCCTTGAGATTATTTCCCGAGCAGGTCTCCAGATCGAGTTTGGGTCAGATCTCCCGATCAATTCCGGGTCGGGCCTTCAGATTACTTTTTTGTCAGGCCTTCTAGATCAATTCCGGGTCAGGCCTCTGGATTTCTTCTTTGTTAGGCATTCAGAATGTTTCCCGGTTGTCTCCAGATCAGATCTGGTCAGACCTTCAGATCAATTCTTGGCCAGGTCTCCAGATCACTTTGTTAGGCATTCAGAATGTTTCCCGGTTAGGTCTCCAGATTAGATCTGGTCAGACCTTCATATCAATTCTTGGCCAGGTCTCCAGATCAAGTACTGGTCAAGCCTCCATATCACCTCCCAGTCGGGATTCTAGACTCTTGCCCCAGTGCGAGTTATAAGTGAGCATTGCTCTCACGCGTAACCCCCCAACGACCGAGCTGCTCGGTCGGCTATCCCAGACTCTCGCCCTAGTGCGAGTTATAAGTGAGCTCTGCTCTCACGCCCAACGGCCGAGCTGCTCGGTCGGCTGTCCCAGACTCTCGCCCTAGTGCGAGTTATAAGTGAGCATGCTCTCACGCCCAACGACCGAGCTGCTCGGTCGGCTGTTCCAGACTCTCGCCCCAGTGCGAGTTATAAGTGAGCATGCTCTCACGCCCAACGACCGAGCTGCTCGGTCGGCTGTCCCAGACTCTCGCCCCAGTGCGAGTTATAAGTGAACATGCTCTCACGCCTAACGACCGAGCTGCTCGGTCGGCTGTCCCAGACTCTCGCCCCAGTGCGAGTTATAAGTGAGCTCTGCTTTCACGCCCAACGACCGAGCTGCTCGGTCGGTTGTCCCAGACTCTCGCCCCAGTGCGAGTTACAAGTGAGCATGCTCACACGCCCAACGACCTCTCGGTCGGCGCTCATCACTCACTCGCAGCTCTGCATGATACTCGTCATACTCGCTTTACTCGCCGCTCTGCCCGACACTCAGCTCCCACGTTCCGCTCACTGCTGTTGCTCGGTCGGCATTCATCATCCGCGTTTCACTCATCGCTATTGCCCGATCGGCGCTCACCGGTTCACTCGTCGCTCTGCTTAGCACTTATCATCCACGTTTCGCTCATCGCTATAGCCCGATCGGTGCTCACTGGTTCACTCGCCGCTCTGCTTAGCACTTATCATCCGCGATTCGCTCATTGCTATGGCCCGATCGGCGCTCACCGCTTCACTCGCCGCTCTGCTCGGCGCTTATTACTTGTGTTTCGCTGTTGCTCGGTCGGCATTCATCGCTTCATTCGCTGCTCTGCTCGACACTCATCGTGGACGCTTCGCCTCTCTGCTTGGCACTCATCGTGCACGCTTCGCCGCTCTGCCCGACACTCAGCTCCCACGTTCCGCTCACTGCTGTTGCTTGGTCGGCATTCATCGCTTCACTTGCCGCTCTGCTCGACACTCATCGTGCACGCTTCGCCGCTCTGCTTGGCACTCATCGTGCATGTTTCACCGCTCTGCTCGGCACTCGCTCGGTCGCGCGCTCGAATTTGCGCGTCTATCCTTCTCTTCATTGCCAGACCGCGATTTATTGTCGCTTGGTCGGCGCTCGCTCGGTCGGCACTAGCTCGGTCGGCACTAGCTCGGTCGACACTCGCTCGGTCGACACTCGCTCGGTCGGCACTCGCTCAGTCGACACTCGCTCATTCGGCGCTCGCTCGGTCGGCACTCACTCGATCGACACTTTCCCGGTCGCACTTACGATTTTTACTCGTCCTGGTCACGATTTATTTGGACGACATTTTCTCGGTCGTGCATTCAACATCGCTCGTCCATCGCCTCTCGCCTCGCTCAGTAATCGCTCGATCGCTCTGCTCGGCCTCGTCCGAGCATCTTCGCGATATCACTCGGTCTCCCTCAGCATTTGATCGATCGTTTGCTTGTCGTGCATTTCGAATTATTTCTCGTCGCTCGCTTGATTCTGTTTGAGTCACATGCTTAACATTGGCACAGCTACTCGTTCGACGTTATATGACAGACCTGCGATATGACTCTGCATTCAGTAGCGATTCTGTTTTTTGTTCGGATGGGTCTAGTCAGTCGGAATTGCGCCTCCTTCGACTAGACTTGAGGGGGAGGCTTGTGATACGGATATGAGAGGGGGGGGGGGGGGGGTAGAGAAGAAATAAGGGGAAAGAAGGAGGATATTTAGGTCTTTTCGCTAACTAGGGCTTTAAGCGAGGATGCACTGTAGCATGTGAAGGGGGTTCGGGGGTTTTTCCGCTTCAGCCGCTAGGAACATCTCCTTCCTCTCACACTCCTCGCCGGCGCCGACACCGGCCGTCGGTCTCCACCTCGCCCCTTTCGTCTCCTCCTTGTAGAGCCGTCGCCGGACTGGATACCGCTCTTCTTCTTCTCCCCACGCTCCTCGTCGGAGCCGAGGCCGGCTGCCAACCCTCTTCCTTTCCTTCTCCTCTTTACGACACCCCAGCTTCTCTCCCTCACGCTCACCTTCTCGCCGATGCTGAGGACAGCCAGCAGCTGTTCTCCTCCTCATCAACCTCTGGCCACAGTACGACCTCTTCTTCTTCCTCATCACGACGCCGCCAGCCACGACTCTTCCTCTTCTCCTCGTGACGTTGACGCCGGCCACAGCCTCGCCTCATTTTCTCCTCCTTCTCCCTGCCCTACTCCTCGCTACACCGCCGCTAGACTCTTCTCCTCGCGACGCCGCCAGTCTCCTCGCCGGCAGCAACTGCTAGCCGCCCCCACCCCCTCTTTTCCACGCTGCCATGACCAAAGAGGTGGCCAACAGTCTTCTCTCCTCTCCCCGGCCAACGACGCGGGACTCGCGCCACTACCGGCACAGGGCACGCCGGTCCATGTCCCCCTTCGCCGTGCCGGCACTATCGACCTGTTCGCGTCGTAGCCGCTGCCCCCTCTACACGATGGATGAGTGTTGCCACCTTTGAGAATCCTCGTCGTCGTATGCTTCTGATATGCGTGTCACTATGGTGTTCCCGACTTTCGTGCCGCTTGGTGTCCCGGTCTTCGTGCCGTTATTGTGCTCCGACTTAGTGCTGATCTGGCTTGTTCACCGCGTTCCGACCTATGTGCTACTCTTGTTGGTGTGTTGTTATCCCGGCCCGCGTGCCAATATCGTTTCCCAGCCTGCGTGCCGGTCTTATTTCCCGGCCTGTGTGTCGCTCTCGTGTCCAGGCCTGCATGCCTTAGTACCTCCCGGTCTGCGTGCCGGTGCTTCATCTCGGCCTACGTGCCGAGCTCGTTTCTCGGCCTACGTGCCGGTCTCATTTCCCAGTCTGTGTGCTGATTTCATGTCCCGGTCTGCGTGTCGCTAGTACCTCCCGACCTACGTGCTGGTGTTTTTATCCCGACCTGCAACTCGTCTCCTGGTTCCGTGCCGCGTCCAGCTCCGCGTCGTCAGATCCAGCTCTACGGCCTGATCAGAATCAGCTACTCTTCCGGGTCGTGACAATTCTATCCGCGTCCCATCCGAGGGCTCCCCCCTGGGCCAGGGTACATTCCTCGTTCATATTTCATATGCATTTTCATTATTTCATGACTTAGTCTTGTACTCATATATTCGTTGGATCTGTCTCGAGTATCGGGGTACCGGGGGCCGGGTTAACCCGGTCGCTGGCTGCAGGTAGCGTTGACCAGAGGACTTTTGAAGACTTGGTCAACACGGGAGCCATCTCAGCACACCCCCTCCGGGACACCGCGACTTCGTCAACATCTCATCCACCTCATCCGACGGTCCGTCTGACTCAGCTTCCGGACCGGATCAATTATATTTGATATTACAATCAAGATCGACATCACAATCTTCCAAATCTATTATATTTATTACTATACTTATAAATATGTCATATTTAATTTTTTTCTATTATTATTTAGATAATTTATATAAATAAATCTATTAAATAAAGATTAAATCATTATTTTTTATCTTATTTTTTTCTTCATCTAATGATTTTTACATGAATATTAGAGACAGGTGTCACAGACGGTGCCGGAGTGCCTCTTGCAACGTGTAAAGGAATTATCAATGATTCCGGCCAAGTCAGGGACCTCCGAGACTCGTTCTGATGCCCAACTCAGGAGCTCTAGATGATGGTAGATTGAAAAATTCTACTCTTTCAGATAATATAGTTTCTACTTTTCTTGTGGGGTTTGAAACTAATGCTGTTTCTGGCTAAGGCGGAAAAATAATGCATTGTCATCTTTTCTAACTTGAAAGATTGCATGTCCTCTCCACAGAGTTACCAACTTGTACAGATTTTGCCCCAGGTGTAGGCTGTAGAGCTAAAATAGCAACAGCCACTTGAGGCCTGGTAGCGATTCGGAAATAATTAGTTGTAATTTTTTTGTTTTGATTCATCTCCTTTTAAATTATAGTTTATATTAGGATAGGTGATTGAAAGTCGTCCGAAGGCTGATTCTACTCGGTACTTGACAATTTACCCACTTATCTACTGTCGATGGCTTTTGACCATCTATCCTGAGTCAAATTATAATCTTCAATAAACCTAGAAGAGGATCATAATCAAGTGGTTTATGGACACTTTGGTGTGTGTTGTTGTTCATGAGTAGTTAATAAAAAACATTTGAAAAGATGAAAATTACATAAAACTTTATCATTTCTTTTCTATAAAATACTTAGTGGTTGTCTTATTCCTATCCCCATCACTTCTTCTCTTGAATAGGCAAAACAACCAATTCTCTTCTACCAACTTTTTTAGTCGATCAATCAATATTTTAGTTTAAAAATGAATCATATCTTAGAGGATGACGTGGACGGTGGCCCGTTTTAGTTTTTAGAATTTGTAATAATCTCTTGCGTTGTTGGAAGATTACATGCTTGCTAATACAAATGATATTTAATATTTATTATTAATAATTTATATTAAAAATATCCGAACGGTACAGAGACGTGCGACGGTGAGGCTCGTCCTACAACCGTGCTGCATCTGCCTTCCTTTGTTTAATATATCTATGAGGAACAGAATTCGACTCGACTAATTATCCGCCTTTGTTTAATAATTTCGGAAGTATTTGATGCATGGATTGTTTTTTAGGGCATCTATAGTGGTAAGAATACATTGAAAACCTTTTTATTATCATATCTATATCATATCAAAAGTTAAAAATTTCATATATCTTTCCATTATCAAAAAACCTCTCAATAACTCCTTAATAGATCTTACACTTTTCACTATATATAATTTTTATTTCTCTTCCATATTTTATATTATACATCATTAAATTTTTATAAAATTTAAATTTATAAATTACTAACATGAAATTTCATGATCCCATATTTTTTAAATCTTCAAATCATATATATTTTTTTCCTAATTTAAAACTAAGTTCTAATTGAAAGAAAAAAAAAAAAATTGATGAAGAAGTGGTTCCATTATGGGACCACTTCTTGGCAATGGGGAAAAAGCTTCCTCCCAATTATTTAAAGAAGTCACTATATTTTTTCTTGTTCAAGCGAATTGCTTGTCAAAAAATATTAATGCCTAATGCATGTGTATGATGTATATTTGCCAGTTAAATTTGAACTCCAATTGTCAAGGAAATCAGTCCCACTTTTTACCATCATATTATAACTCTGACATTAAAACTGCTATTATTAAATTTTATTATTATAGTTTTAATGAAAATTACTACAGTTAAAATAATTTTGCCGTCAAAAAGTTATCTCTAAACTATCAAGTTCGAGAGAGTAATATCAAATATGAGAATAACTAAAAATTAGGTGGGCGCTGGGCAAAATTGCTAAGGTTCCATGGCACAAAGTACGATCCAGATAATAGACTATTTCAATAGAATTTTATTATATAGGTAGGATCTTAACGGAGAATTCGACGATACCTTTCA
The DNA here is from genome assembly GCF_018446385.1 of Zingiber officinale. NCBI lineage: Eukaryota > Viridiplantae > Streptophyta > Magnoliopsida > Zingiberales > Zingiberaceae > Zingiber > Zingiber officinale. Next base: position 77,391,231 of record NC_055996.1, on the reverse strand, counting down.
GACATCAAATCTGATAATTATTCCAGAATGTAGTTCGTTTTTTATATTGGAAGCTTAGAATTGACAGTTGAATTGCGTCTCGAACTGTTCCATGTTAGGCTTCGGCAGTACGACTCCGATCTCCACTCCGCCGTCCTCATCCCTGCTCTCCGCCACCGATACGGCTCCCGTCCTCGCGATCGAAGTTATCTCCACCTTCTTTGGCCGCCCCCAACCGAAGTCCGTGCCGTAGACATGAAACTTGGGTGACCCAGCGACGGAGAGGGGTTGCTCGTTTACTATAGATTCGACACTCGCCAGCCATGTCTCTGCTTCTCGCAGAGGATCTTCCACGAATACTTTTATGGCATCGGCGATCGCTCTCGCCGCCACCACCACTCCTTCTTCTCCGATGAGCTCGCTGACCTTCAGGTCCACGAAGCAGGGGGCGAGGCAGTTCCCGAAGTACGTCTCCGGCAGCGGCGGACGCAGCCTCGCCTTACAGTCGGCGGCGAACAATAAGTGGGCCACTCTGTCGCCGTCGGCGCCGCCTTTGTGGATTTCTAGTGATTTGGTGAGGCAGGACCAAATATAAGCGTAGGTCACCACGATCGTGGAGCAACGCGAGATGGAAACCAATTCCTTCAGGCGTTGGATTTGATCCTTTTTGAGCGTGAAGGAGGCGAGGACGGTGTCTGATAGAACAGGGTAATCCATCCACTTGTCGCTCTCGTCGTAGTTCCCGTAGAAAATTGAGTACAAGCCCCGGGGATCGGAGACCAAGCTCCGGTCAATGACCGGAGGCTCTCCGACCACCGTGTCCTCCGACAGCGCGTACGTGGAAGCCCACGACAACATGAATTGGGTGGAGCTGGATCCGCCGCAGGCGGCGTGGTGAATCGAGACACCGATGGCCACGCCTCTGTCCGGGAAGATGGTCACCTGCAGGGCCATAGCGGCGAATCCTTCGCCGGGGCCTCTGTTACGGAGCTGCGGAAGCAATGGAAGGATCCTGTTGAGGTCGCGTGCATGGTTGCCGGATACTTGGTCGAAGTCGTCGTCGGACTCCGCGACGTTGAGCGTGACACCGTCTCCCTCCGCGTAGTGGATCTCGTATTGGTTGCCGTCGGGATCTCTAGGGGACCGGCGGATATTTCCGGCGAGGGGGTAGAAGTGTCGGAGAACGAGGGAGAGGGAGGACTTGAGGTCGGGGAGGATGGAGGTGACGAAGTGGGAGGTGGAGTGGGGGAGGCAGTAGAAGAAGACTCGTTCCACGGATCCTCCGCGCAACCAGATGGAGTCGAAGAACGTGAGGGGTAGAGTGGTTTCGCCGACCGATCCCGGCGGCGGAGCGACGCGGGATCGCTCGAGAACTCGGAGCTCTGGTAGTTTGGCCATGGGTGGCGTTGCCTTGGGGCTGGCCGTTGGCGTGTGTGGACGGTCAGGTCTGGTCTGGTTATATATCATTTAATTTATCAATTAAAAAAATCGCATGGTCCTTAAAAAAATATCAAATTTAATTAATCTAAATGCCTTTTTCTCTTGTACAAATATCCACTTATAAATTTTAAATGGAAAAATCCCCAAAGATTTTTCTCTTATAACGATGGTTTGGTTAAAATTTCTTGATGGGCTAAAACCTTCTGGATTGATAATGTGAGGTCACAAATGAAGAATCTAGAATACTCACCAACTAGCTAATTTGGAGGCTTTTGAGTCATCAATATATTTTTGCCCAAAATACTTTAATGAGCTTAAATTGTCCATAGTGTTAATCAAAATCATCAATGAGTTAAAATATTACAAATAAAGCGTCCTTGGTTTTTTAGATGATCAATTTAGAATATTTTTAGAGCATTTAGGTGTTTTGCAACCTTGGTGGGCTGAAACTATCTAAAATGATTATGAAAGATGACTATTAAATTCAAAATACTTTAACATTTCATTCGTGAACTTAGATTCTCAATTTGGAGAGTTTTAGGTTTAAAATACTTTGTTAGGGTGAAAATTTTCAAATTTATGAAGTAAGGTAATTTTAAAATACTTTTAGGGTGTGTTAGATCAAAGATTATCGTTGATAACTTTGGTTATCCATCCAAGATTATCCATAAAATCTTAGTTGGTTCATGTGATGAATGATTCCCGAGAACTCTTCCATGTTCGACATCGTTAGCAAACATCATCAATCAGGGAGTTCAACCCGGAATTAGATTGTAACGTCCTTAGTTTTTCCTTTGTTTTTTTTTTCAATTCATAAATGTAACTACGGATGCCACTTGCTCATATTTCCATAGCGATTTCTTAGTTCAAATAAAATTACATAGACGGTTCAAAAAATAACATAGCTAAATGCGAAAATTAAACTAGAAGGTCTTCGGATTGTACTGCCATTGTTTCGAGCTGACTCACTGGTCAATGTCTCTTGTCTTATTTGTTTCATTATTCGAAAAAGAAAGGTTAAAATCTATGAGTCAAGAGATTAAGCATATTCAAAATCATGTCATGCAACAGTTAGCCCCTATAATCTAATGTACTAAGGGAAACCATGTTCTAGGTAACTAGGGACCTTCCTACTAACATACCACGAACGTATGCATAGGCATTGACATAAGTATGAGGCCATAAATATAAGCATACGAGCAGACATAATCATGAGCATATACATCAACATAACATAAGCATATGAACAGACATAATCATTAGTATGTATATAAGCATAAACATAAGCATATGAATAAATATAATTATGAGCATGTATATAAGAATAACATAAGCATAAACATAAGCATACGAACAGATATAATCATGAGCATATATATAAGCATAACATAAGCATAAACATAAGTATATGAATAACCATAATCATGAACATGTACATAAGTATAAACATAAGCATACGAACAGACATAATCATGAGCATATATATAAGCATAACATAAGCATAAACATAAGTATATGAATAACCATAATCATGAGCATGTACATAAGCATAAACATAAGCATACGAACAGACATAATCATGAGCATGTACATAAGCATAATTTATCATAAAATCTTTTTAAGGTAAGGATCGTTGAAAGTGACTAATTATCATCTTATGGTCAATTGATCAATCTCAGCTGTAAAATCATGATACCAGGCGACGGGACATCAACAACCACTTTTCTGTTACTGTGTCTTGGCCTATAGTTGGCGGGGTCTCTAGCAACCCTTTTGTTACTAGGTCATGACCTATAGAAATCTGGTGTTGGGCTCCCTCTGGGGCCTTGGCTCGTAAACAGGGTCCCTCTGGGGCCTTCTCCCTCACAGTATTCCCATAAATCATTATCATAATCATTTTGTCACAGTCAACTTACTCGATATTGGGCTCCCTTTGGAGCCTTATCTTATAAACGGGGTCCCTCTAGAGCATTTTCCCTCACAATATCCTTATTAAATCTTTATCATTATCACTTTAAGGTATGATAATCATACATACGAAGAACATGAACATAAACTTACGTGCAAATTCATAACATAAGCTTAAGCATAGACTTGTATATCAACATAGCATGAGCAGGCATAACAACTTAGACATGGCATCATCATAACATAAGCTTTATATGGATGCTTTCTTCAAGACTTCCATTAAGGAAAGCTGTCTTGACATCCACTTGCCAAATCTCATAATAGATAAAAGAATCTGGATTGACTTAAGCATGACTACCGGTGAAAAAGTTTCCTTTTTCAACAAGCCTTGCTTTGAAAGTTTCCACCTTCCCGTCTATCCTCTTTTCCTATTGTAGACCTATTTTCACTCAATGGCTTTTACACCATTTGGTGATTCTACAAGCTCCCAGACTTTATTAGAATACATATATTCTAATTCTGTATTCATTGCACTTTGCAAAGATGCTGCATCTTTATCTTGGAGTGCTTCGTCATATGTCCGGGAATCAGGTTCATGTTTACCCGGGATCAATACTCTCCCAAAAACATGAATCTCTCAGGTTGCCTCACAACCCTCCCACTATGACGAGGCACTGTCTGTGGTTGTGTATCATTTGTGATACGTGTTGCAGTTTCTTGTGATATTTCATCTTGTACAGTTGGTACTAGATTAGACGTGTCCTTTATTATTTTCTTAAGAACAAATTTACTTATGGGTTTGTAGTTTATTACATAGTCTGTTTCTAAAAAACGGGCATTGGTGCTTACAATGACCTTCTGATTTTTAAGGACTACAAACCGACTTTCGTTTCTCTAGGACAACCCACAAACAAGTGAACTCTTGTCCAACTTCTCAGTGTCTCCCTTCAGCACATGTGCTGGCCTATCCCAAATCTGAATATGCTTTAGATTAGGCTTTCGCCTATTCTGCAATTCTATGGGAGTAGAGAGTTTTGACTTAGAAGGTACTATGTTCACTCCCGTTTCCAGAGTATATCCTTAAAACGAATTTGGTAATTTTCTGAATAACTCATCATCGATCTACTCATTTCCATAAGAGTCCTATACCTTCTTTCTACTACACCATTCTGTTGGGGTGTACCAGGCGCAGTTAGTTGGGATTGAATCCTAACTTTTGATAAATGACTCCTAAACTCTCCTAAGAGGTGCTCGTTACTACGATCTCACCATAGTATCTTGATATTTTCACTTTTGACGTTTCACTGCATCAACCTCATACTCTTTGTACTAATCAAAGCACTTAGACTTGCGGCGTGTCAAGTAAATATATCCTTATCTCGAATAGTCATCTATAAAAGAAACGAAATATTCGAAACAACCTCTTGCCTGGATAGTCAAAGGTCTGCATAAATTAGAATGAACCAATTCCAACATATCTTTGGCTCCATACCCCTTAGACTTAAAATCTTCTTGGTTATTTTTCCTTCCAAGTAAGACTCGCAAGTTGGAAAGATTTTCACTACCAATGGACCCAAGAGTTCATTAGTTATAATCCTTTGAATCCTACTCAAGTTAATATAACCTAGCCTTAGATCCCAAAAATATGATTGGTTCATTTCCGAAGGTTGTTTTCTCTTAAAGTTAGAAGATGCGTTATTAATTTTCATTTATTGCATTGTGGGAGTTATTGGATTATAAATTGTCAACCAACATACCAGAACAGATAACTTCTCTATTTTTCTTGATAACAAGTTTGTTATCAAAATAGACAGAATATCTATTCTTTGATAGTTTAGAAATTGAAATCAAGTTCTTTCTAAACTTGGTATGTAAAGACAATTTTTCTCAAAATCCACTTTTTATTCCTATCATAGGATAAACATCTCCCACTGCAACAGCTGCTACTTTTGCAGTAGTGCCCATATAGACGGTGATTTCCCCTTCATATAGTTGTCGGGTTTCCTGGAACCCCTGCAATAAATTGCAGACATGATCAGTGGTTCCTGTATCTACACACCAGGTACTAGTAGATAACTCCACTAAACATGTAATAACTAATGAATAAAATACACCTTTATTGTTCTTAGTTCTAAGAAGACAATCCACCTTAATGTCCAAGTCTTATTTCTAATTATTATAATTGGGACCACTAAGTCTATCCTATAGTATAACAGCTAGGGGATTGACCAACATTTTAAATCCTAAGAATCATAAAAATATTTGGTCAAGACTAACACCTTAAAATCCCCATGAATTTTGTATGTCACGATAGTGTGGGCGTATACAAAATCAAAGAGGAGATTTTATCCATTAATTTTATTATCTCGTCAACTTGACTTTATGACAAATAAAATTAATAGTTGGTTTATCTCTGATCAAATATTTGGTCAAAACTTTGAATTTAAACTAATATTGATTCCTCAAAACAATATCATTTAAATTCACCAACAACTCAAACACCGTGAATTTTGCATGCCACGATAGTGTGGACGTATACAAAATTGAACATTTGTAAGAGGAGGGTTATACCCATTAATAACCTTGTCATCCTATCTTTATGACAAATAAAATTACCTCAAACACCATGAATATTGTATGTCACGATAGTGTGGACGTATACAAAATCTCAACATTTGTAAGAGGGGGGGTTTAATTTTATTATCTTGTCAACCTATCTTTATGACAAATTAATAGTTGGTTTTCCTTTGGTCATACAAATAATAGCAGTGACTCCGATGGGGAGGATACTATTAGACGTGCCTAAGTGTATACCATTACTTGACACTTAGTCCATTAATAAGATTGTGCCCCTTCCGATGGGGAAGATCACACGCTCTTGATTAATTTCCTATAGTCATCCAAAATGGAAGTTTGATCTAGTGATCCTCAAACAAACTCTTCCGATATGGAGGGAGGCACTCAGAGCCAACGCGTAAGTTAGTTTGCATCACTTACAAACCAGTAATGGAAACCGTGGGATTTATTTACTAATCCCTCTCCCACTTAGTTATTTAAGGTGATGAATTTTTAACCTATGCTAGCATACATCACATGCATATAAACATCCCAGTAAATAAAAGCAATAAATTTGGAAATTAATTTTCCAACTATTATGGCATTTTCTATTACTGTCTTCAGTATGCTTCAACCCTAGCTGCTGCCATCTTTAGTCACCACCATCGGGTCGAGTTGTCGCATCTATCTTGCTTCTTATTCCGCTGGTCCTCCAATAGCACCACGCCTCATAAAGATACGATCCGCGATAAATATAGAATTTTACATATATCGATCCTATATTCTATAAAGGAATGTACATATATTCTAGATCGAACAAAAAAGTAAAACTCTAAAAATAATACAGCTCCTGCTGTATTTAATACATACAATCATGCACACAAAATAATACCCTTGACATGTCCAAGGGTCCAATCACACACAATATCTAAATATCATAATAGTTAGAGTCTGCAACCACAAAGTTAGCACATCCTACTATTATCCTGCCTAAATTATGTATGATATGTACATAATTAATTTGAAAACCAAAACACACAGAGGCAAACCCTAGCTTTGATACCAATTATTGGTTAGTCCTAGGAAAATTATACTGGTTCCACTGTACAAAAATTTTGTACAAGTGTCGAACCTTTCCTTAAATAACCTATTGTGTTCTTTAGAAGTTAAATTCGGAATCACAGACGGAACTTAATATCATTGATTCCAATTTTAACTTATCTATTCTTAATGGTTTAGATTTGAATCGCAAGTGGAACTTAACAATGTTGATTCAAATCCACCTATGTTATTAATTCCATTAAATATTAATTTCCAAAATTGGCTTCTAGGACTGCATGACGAGACACATGGCCTTCTTGGATATTGGAGCAACCACCACCGCCTAGACAAAGCCTTTTAAGGAAAGCTAATATTTAATTTCCTTAAATAACTCTAGGTTAACCAAAAAGAACAATCGAATCACAAATTCAAAAAACAAAGAAAACACAAACTCGAAAAATAAATTCGAAAAACTAGATCTAATGTCTCTTGTGTTTGGAATTCTTACAAAAAGAAATAACTAGCATGATGCGGAAAATAATTGCTAATTATACCTTCTCTTTATATGCTAATGACCTCGAGATCTTCTGCCGTATTCCTCGCCTCGCCTTGGACGTCGTGTGAGCGACGATCCTCCAAGATGAACACCACCCAAAAGCTTTCTTCCTCTTCCTCTAAAATCCGGCCACCACCACCACCAAGGAGAAGAGAGCAAAGGGAAAGGGAGAAAAGAGAGGGTCGGCCACACCAAGAGAACCACCAAGCTAGAGAATAAGAATTGTGTCTCATGAGGCCTCCTCACCCCTTCTTTTATATTACTTGCCCAAGGCAAATAAGGGAAGAATTTTTACAAAAATTAAAATCTTCCTCTAGTTTTTCCTTTTTCCTTTTTATTTTTCATTTTCTTTCCTCTTGATCACAATCACCAAATCAATGGTTGATTTGATTTAATCTTGGCCGACCCCTTGCTTGGGCACCAAGCAAGGGTGGCCGACCACTTATAGGAAGAAATACTTTTTTTTTTATAAAATTTTACAAGAAGAAATTCTCTTATAAAATTTTACAAGCTCTCTTTCCTAAAGTGGATGTTAAAAAGGAAAGTTTTAAAAATTAAAACCATATTTTAAAATTTAAAATTTCTCTTCAAAAATTTTCTTTTTTAACATGAATAGAAAATTTTAATTTTTAAAACTTCTCTTCCTTTTTTTTTTCTAAAAACCATGAGGATGGTTAAAAAAGGAAGTTTTAAAACTTTTAAAACTCTCTATTAAACCATGTGACCTAATTCAAATAAGGAAAGTTTTTAAAATTAAAATCTCTCTTTTAAAATTTATAGTTTTCTATAAAGAGAAGATTTTAAAAAATTCAAAAACACCCCTCCTTGTTTGAATTATTGTGGCCGGCCCTTTAAGAGGAGATGTGGTCGGCCATTGCTTGGTCACCAAGCAATGGACCGGCCCCCTTCTTTGACACCAAGATGGGCCTTACATTTGGATGGACTTGAGGCTTTAATAAGGCTACGACAGGGACCTAGAGGAGAAATTGGTTTTGGCCTTCCGATGAGCTTAAGTATCTCGTGTTCGCCCCAAACACACAACTCAAGCTCATCGATAATAACTCATTCCACTAGAGAGTTATTATCGCACTACCGCACCAATCCCAAATTACATTATGGGCTCCTTCTTATCATGAGTGTGTTAGTCTCCCTGTGTTTAAGATAACGAATGCCCACTAATTAAGTAAGTTACTGACAACTCACTTAATTAATATGTAGCTCCAAGAGTAGTACCACTCAACTTCATTGTCATGTCGGACTAAGTCCACCTGCAGGGTTTAACATGACAATCCTTAAGAGGTCCTCTTGGGGACATTCTCAACTTAGATAACTAGGACACAGATTCCTTCTATAAACAACAACACACACTATAAGTAATATCATTTCCCAACTTATCGGGCCTATTGATTTATCGAGCTAAATCTCACCCTTTGATAAGTTAAAGAAATAAATATTAAATATATGTGCTTGTCTTTATATTAGGATTAAGAGCACACACTTCCATAATAACTAAGGTCTGGTTCTTTTATTTAGTCAGTACAAAAAGAACTTACCTAAAATGGTCCTACTCAATACACTTAGAGTGTACCAGTGAAATTTATTAGTCAAGATAAACTAATACTTAATTACACTACGACTATTCTAATGGTTTGTTCCTTTCCATCTTACGCGAACAACTGTTTATAATTTATAAAGAGCCGATGACATGATCTTCTGTGTGTGACACCACACACCATGTTATCTACTTTATAAATTAATTGAACAACTATATTTAACAAATAAATATAGACATTTGACCAATGTGATTCTTTTATTTCAAAAATAAATGTTTATAAAAGCTAGGATTTTAGTATACACTCTAACACTTATAGTAACCCTAGGTTTAACCATTAAGAACAATCGAATCACAAGATCAAAAAAAACAAAAGAAACACAAACTCGAATCATAAATTCGAAAACCTAGAATCATTAGCCTCTTGTATTTGGTATTTCAAGATCTAAACAAAAAGATGAACTAGTTGTGATACGGAAACTAATAACTAGTTATACCTTTTGTAGCTTATAGACCTCACGATCTTCTGTTGTATTCCTCTTCCTATCTCGGATGTCGTGTGGGCGATGATCTACCGAGACGAGAATCCACCCAAGCTTCCTTCTTCTCCAAGCAAGTTTTGGCCACCACCAATCTTCAAGAGATGAAGAACTTTTGGCCACCAACCAAGCTCCAAGGGATGTTAAGAAACAAAGTCTCCTTTCTCTACTTCTTCTTCAAGCAAAGTCCGGCCACCAACAAGCTCCTTGAGAGTTGATGACGTCGGCCACCGAAGAAGAAGAAAAGGAGGAGAGGAAGAAGATGAGGGTCGGCCACCACAAGGAAGAGAATAGTGGAATACTAAATCATATATTGTTATGAGGTGAGACACCTCTACCCTCTCTTTTATATTCCTTGGTCTTGGCAAATAAGGAAAGTTTTAATAAAAACTTCCTTATTTTCCTTGCCAATGGAAGGAAAATTTAATTGATAAAAATTTCCTTTTCTTCTATGGATGTGGCCGGCCATATCAAATTCTCCAAGGAAGGAAAGTTTTAAACACAAAATTAAAACTTTCTAATTTGTTTTCAAAAATTTTAAAATAAAAATTTCTCTTTTTAAAACTTCTCTTCATGGTTGGTTATAAAAGGAAACTTTTATAAATTAAAATATCTCTATTAAAACATGTGGATAATTTAAAAAAGGAATGTTTTATCTAAAATTAAAATCTTCCTTTTAACTACAAATAAGGAAAGATATCAAAGCTTTCTCTTAATCTTTTGGAGAAAGCTATAAAAGGAAAGATTTAATTTTAAAACTCTCTTTTAAAATCATGAGGATGGTTATAAAAAAAGAAAGTTTTATAAAAAATTAAAATCTTCCTTTTAACTACAAATAAGGAAAGATATCAAACATTTCTCTTAATCTTTTGTAGAAAACTATAAAAGGAAAGATTTAAATTTTAAACTCATTTTTAAAACCATGGCTTCCACATAAGAAAAGATTTTTAAAAAATAAAATCCTTTTAATTTATTGTGGTCGACCACCTAAGCTTGTGTTAAAGCTAGGCCGGCCACACTTTAACCCATCCAAGCCATGTCTTGGCCTGCCCTTGCTTGGGCTCCAAGCTTGGCTTGGCCGCCCACCTAAGGATGGGTAAGAAGGTGGGTATAGGTGGGTATAAGACTTTATAAATAAGAGGCTATGACAGGGACCGAGAGGAGAAATTGGTTTTGGTCTCCCGATGAACTTAAGTTTCCCGTGTTCGCCCCAAATACCCAACTCGAGTTCATCAATAATATCTCATTCCACTAAAGAGTTATTATTAAACTACCGCGCCAATCCCATATTACTATATGGGCTCCTTCTTATCATGAGTGTGTTAGTCTCCCTGTGTTTAAGATATAGAATGCCCACTAATTAAATGAGTTACTGACAACTCACTTAATTAATATCTAGCTTCAAGAGTAGTACCACTCATCTTCATTGTCATGTTGGACTAAGTCCACCTGCAGGGTTTACATGACAATCCTTATGAGCTCCTCAAGGGGACATCATCAACCTAGATTACTAGGGCACAATTTCATTCTATAATCAACAACACACCATATAAATAATATCATTTCCCAACTTATCGGGCATATTGATTTATCGAACTAAATCACACCCTTTGATAAATTAAAGAAATGAATATTGAGTATATATGCTTGTTATTATATCATGATTAAGAGCACACGCTTCCATAATAACAAAGGTATAAAAAGAACTTACCTTAAATGGTCCTACTCAATACACTCATAGTGTACTAGTATAATTTTATAGTCAAGATAAATTAATACCAAATTACACTATGACTATTCCAATGGTTTGTTTCTATCTATCTTAGTCGTGAGCTATTGTTTATAATTTATAAAGAATTGATAACATGATCTTCTATGTGTGACACCACACACCATGTTATCTACAATATAAATTAATTGAACAACTACACTTAGCATATAAATGTAGACATTAGACCAATGTGATTCTTTATTTCATAATAAAAGTTTACAAAAAGTTAGGCTTTTAGTATACACTCTAACAATCTCCCACTTATACTAAAAGACTATGCTGCCATAAATGCTGCCATACATCTGATTCTCATTCCTTCATCATGTCCATCAAAAGCTCTTGCCTTAAGGGCCTTAGTGAAAGAATCTTCCGGTTATCATTTGATAATCTAGGCGACAACAACTTCTCCTTGTTATACGATGTCTCGTATTGGGTGATACTTGCGCTCTATGTCTTTACTTGCCTTATGTGCTCGTGGTTCCTTCGAGTTTGCTACTGCACCACTTATTATTACAATACATTGTAATAATTTTGGGCAAACCAGGAATCACATCTAAGTCTATCATGAAGTCTCTGAGCCATACAACTTCTATGACTGCCTCAGAGGCTGCCGCATACTTAGCTTCCATGGTGGAGTCCGAAAAGCATCTATGTTTATCACTCCTCTATTGTAATGACTTTACCTCCTAAAGTAAACACAAAACCCGAGGTCAACTTACTATTGTTCCTATCAGATTGGAAGTCAGAATCCGTGTAACCCACAGGGAGCAGATCATCTGCTTGGTATACCAGCATATAATCTCTAGTCCTTCTCAGGTACTTTAATATATGTTTTACGACAGTTCAATGTCCCTCTCCTGGATTACTTTGATATCTGCTAACCATGCCCACGGTAAAACAAATATCTGGTCTCGTGCACATCATAGCATACATTAGGCTTCCTATAGCTGAAACATAAGGAACTGCCTTCATCTCTTCTATCTCTTTTGATGTCTTCGGTGACATCTCCTTAGATAAAGATACTCCATGCCTTAAGGGTACAAAACCTTTCTTGGAGTCTTGCATGCACTACAACAAAAATATTAAAAGACAACGGTTAAAAACCGTTGTTGTAGGCCTTTAAAACTGTTGTAATTGGCAGTGTTGTTAAAAGTGGGGGGCTGCGACAACGGTTTTAAACCATTGTCTTTGAATGAAAAGACAACAGTTTTGCAACGGTTTTAAACCGTTGTCTTTTAATGAAAAGACAACGGTTTAAAATCGTTGTAATTTAGAGCATTTTTATGCCAGTTACAACCGTTTTTGGGGCTACGACACGGTTTTTAACCGTTGTCTTTGAGGGTGATAGACAACAATAACGATTTTAAACCATTGTCTTTTAAATTATTATCTTTTAATACCAATATATCATATTTCAATTTAAAATATAATAAAGAATCATAATCAAGAAAGAATATTCCCCACATCAATATCATTCAAAATGTTAGTTATACAAGAATTACAATCACAAAAGAAGAAACATATCTCATCAAATAAAATTTATCCCAATACAAATAAATAAATAAACTTTATTTACAACTAATGAACAATAGCCAAAAGACTATTTCATGATGATTCAGTCACTGCCTATTTCATGATCTGAACTGCTGCAACAAAGTTCTTCTAGTTGAGCTGGATCTCTACCCTGCTGGCTACTGCAGCTACAGGATGCTGATCCCTTATCAAGTGCTACCTCAGTTTGAGTACGACTCATGGTAGCCTGGCTCGAAGATTCCTCTAATCTGAGAGTCTGCATGGGGTGAATGACTGAATCATCATGGTTCAATGTCAAGTGAGGCGTGGAACCATGACCATTTGGATTTTCCATCGAGGGCAGTAACCATCTCATCCAATCCTCTCGTCTTCTAATTTTCTCTGCTTGTAGATGATTGCAAGAACAGGTTTTGAAGAAAAATACCAAGATGAATTATTTAAGAAACATAACTGATAAGAGTAGAATCAAGAGGGGAAAAGATGGGGGTGAAGTACATGTATTTCAAGTTCTGTCGAATCTCTTAGAGCATTCAATATCACCGCTATGCTCGTTGTCACCCTTTTGACCTACATATTATTGTGATGTGTTAGGAAGTAGAGGCAGTTAAATTTTTTGAACATGGAATTACTCCTGATATCCATAATCACATGGATTACTCACCATGTTAAAGGTAGCAATCAATGAGATAGGAACCCAACCTTGATCATCCATCTTGCCACGAAGAAAAATGTCCTTACAGAGATTATCCATGCTACAGCAGAAACAATTTAAATTATTAACTACCTAAAAAAATTACCATACAGATATTAAGGTACCTAAAATAGTATTCAATATCTGCTGCTTCAATCTCAGTTTCTGATTGTCAACCAGAGAATGAATCTTGATTGTGGAAGGATAAAATCCGTTGTCTTTTAACAGTTTTTAACAGTGGGGAAATTAATAATACCTTAATCCAATGATAGGATTGCTGAACTAGTTTTTCACTTTTGTTCTAAACACCAAGAAAAGCTGGAGACTATAAATGCAAGAAGAATGAAGTTTTAAAATGAAAGATTTCATTTTGGTATTTTGTTTCTCTTCTTCCAAAATCATCGGATAGCATGAGCTGCTCCAATAGAAAAATCAAGCAGAAAACATTATGCCATGCAAGAGAAATCAAAAATAAAAACAAGAAATAAATTTCATACTTAAAACTAGAAGGCATTGTTTCCTTTATTACTTTCTACCAAAAATAAAAACAAGAAATAAAAGTCCAATCTTTCTACCCTTTTGATAAGGTACTAGGAGATCAACAACCTGTTGATATCAAAAGAAAGACACTATTATATATATGAAAAAACTTATTCTGAAAGAATAATAAACACATATATATTTTTACAACAATTACCTGAATAAGTACATCATACAAAAGGTATTAGTTGTGAGATGAGTTACTTGAATGTTGCATGGCTGCAAGTAGAAGTCAAATTCAGTAGGATGACATATCTTAGAATTGACAACAGTCCTTGGAATTTCAAGGATGGAAAGCTCCATTGAAAAAACAAGGTTTGAAAAAAATATAATAGAATTGTCCTAAAAATGATGCATTCATGCTATCAACTAAACTAACCAGACAATATGTTTCCACTCTTATCAACAAATTGGTGGTCACCGTGATTGTTAGCAAACAGTCTAGTGTGATGCCATTTTTGGACCACCATAAAAGTCACTGGAGGTTGATAGTTTGGTTCTAGAGAGGCACAGGTCTGAAACACAAATGGAGTGTTGAGTACAAAAACACTGAAACAAGAATCGTAGTACAAATGATTGAAAAATTTACTTTTCTGATCGCATCTAATTCATATAGTAGAACTTGATGGAATTGACCCTCGCTCACTCCATCCCTGAATGTATAACTTGCTATATTAATCTAAACAATCAAGTATTTTTTAAGTTTTCCAAAGATTCATAGCTGTAGAATATAATCCGTTGAGATTGGACGGTATGACTCTTTCAAATCTGACAGTTTCCTTATAGAACTGTTTCTTCCTAATGGCATTAGCTAGCAGTGACCTGTCAATAAAAACAAACATAAAATTACAAACAAAGCATAACAAACACATAAGATGAGTGAGAACTCCAATAGTTCAGAAACACGATTGATAAACCTATAATTTAGAATGTAGAATGCAATCAGAATAACAATCCATCAGAAAAAGGTTATATCTACTATATGATGAATGAAAGAAAAAAAAAATACAATGTGCACACACACATGGGAAAATGTCATGTTAGCATGTAATAAAATATAAGTTATCCAACAAGGAAACAAAGAAGATTTACTACACCTTTGCATATGAAAATGAAAAAAATATAGTCTACGCTGCAAATGAAAAAATATGAGAGTTATCAGAATTGAATCTGGCCAAAACTTTGAATCATTTCAAGCTCAGATAAGTAATGCTGATGCACTTACAGCACCTGAATAGCAAGCTTGATAGATGGAATCTTCAAACAAAAAGGTAGCTTTTGGGAGAAGTCCAATGCGATTATATCAACCTATTATAGAGTAATCAGGTAAAAAGGTAACCAACAACAATTTCACTGCATTATTTATTAGATTTCAATGTAAAAGGTATATATAAAAAGTCACAAACACAAAAATTATGAATTGGATTAAAAGAAGAGAAAAAAAGCTTTGTCAAGTTAAGAAAAAAAGGTATTTATTTAGATCTAAAGTTGCAGCAAATAATTCTTCATGTTAGGAGCTATTGTTGATCATAAATAACGCTCTAACTTATGTGCATGATGTTCCTTGAATTATGCACAAAGAGATCCAACCTGGTGTATCCTTTATAGATAAAGTGATTACTTGTCCTCTAATGTACATTATGTGGATTCATTCATAATGGACATTCCAATGGTGACAACTAAATTTCTCATCGAAAACAACTTTTGTAGCTCATTCCTACAAAGGAAAGGAATATTTTTTTTCTTCTAAAAGATAATGTGACATTATCAATAAGATGCTACTTTACATGCAAGGACAACTTTTGTAGCTCAGTCCTATGAGGCAAAGGATTTTTTTTTTCTTCTAAAAGACAATATGATATTATCTATAAGATGCAACTTTACATGCATGTTTTATAGTGGCTCTCCTACATGGAGATATCCATGTAAGACTACAGCTTGGAGCTAGATCCTCTTACAAATATTCACTAAAAAACAAGGTAACTAAGCTCAACCATTTATCATCCCAATTGCATCCCTGTTTCAAATCTAGAGTGCGCTCTAGGTAAGATTAAAAGGTAGCAAAGTCTAAGATCTGGTTCACTCTCCACTTGTCAATGAAAACTTAACGCATAAAAATGTTTTAACTTTAAAAAACACCTGAGTAACCACATAGTATATCAATTCTAAGATGCAAACCCAGTTTAATTCTTTTTTCTTTTTATTTTATAGAACATGAGTGAGACTCCATTTGTAATAGAACATTTCTTTTTTCTGTTAAATTCTTATCAACTCAAATAAGGTATCATGGATCTAATCTTAACACTACGTGTTGACTAAAATTTACCTCCAGTTGTTCTTGTAGCTGTCTTTGTACCTCAATTTGCATTTGAAGTGCTTCATTTATCTGAATAGGCTTGAAATGGCGCTCTTTTAGTTGTAGATTTTTTATTATTATTATGATCAGATTAAATGAGTGTTGATGTTCTCTTACTTGGGCTGGGGAACAATATTTGTATTGGTAACGGCTGATATATTATTATTACCTTCATCTGTCATTTCTGCTGCTAGCTGACAACCTACAACTGCAGCATTATGTATTAGCTTGCAAGCTCATTATGTTTGATAAATTTGGATTTGCTCTTACCACTCTTAGTACTTCCCATGTTTGCTTGAGGTTGAAGATTTTTGCTGAGTCTGTACTTCTGCAATTCAACAAGAGAAGCATAGTCTTCAAATATAAAAATGAATAAAGAAAAGTTAAGGAAGAAGAATTAAGGAATTAGTTAGTCAGGACCTGAAGATGGCTTTTTAGGTGATACACTGTCAGTCCAGGAACGCCCATGAGTCTCATGACTGCTTTTGGTGTTGCCTCTGCATTACACTTAAGCAAGTTAGTTTGCTATCATGCAAAGTATGTTGCCTTGGCTCTATATATATTTTTCTTGTATACTTACTGTCTGCTCCGCCAAGTTGATTAACTGCTTCTATGAATTTATCATGGAGTTCAGGTGTCCACTTCAACCTTGGCTTTGCATCAGTTGATAGCACTAGTCCCGATTCGTCTGGAATGCTCCCCCATTGTTGCAATAACAAATGCCTCTCTGGAGGAAATGCTTCCCTAGAAGAAACGACGTTGTTGTGGCCTTGATGATACACCTTCTGCTTGGTAAGAAATAGTATGCACATCAATCATCAAATAGAAGCAAAGATTTCCCTTTTCCTTTTTCTTACCTTATCTATTGTTGCCTTTGTTTCAGGTAATCCTATGCACATCAGATCTTTGAGTAGTTGAAACTTGTCGCTTTAGATTCATCTACTTCTTATTTCTGGAATGCCAGGACATGCACATCTATGATCTATCATTTTCCCAAAGGCTCATCTACTTCTCTTGCAGCTGAAGGATGGTACAAAACTCTTTATAAGCCAGCTGCAAAAGAGAATTTGGAATTATTTGAATAAAGCAGTTAAGTCGATCCGATCTTCAGAGAACAAAAAGAGATATTGTCCTTCCTTTAATATGGACCGTGTGCTGGAGCTTTAGTTTTCAATTCATGAAGTGAAAGTTTGCACTCATTCTGCAGAAGAAACTTTTTCATGGAACAACTTTAACTAGTTGCATCACATGTGCAGGAGAATAGATCCATAAATATCCATTCGCTTTCATAAAAGGCCTACTAAAGAAAAAAGAAGCATATACTTGTGAAGAGAATTTTTAAACTTGAAGAGAAAAATAATGGCCTTAGTAATCCATCAAATAATGTCTTCTTTTTTTGTTTCTTTGTTTTTGTTGTTTAATGGAGAGGTCGTCGAACTCACCGAGAAGACGAAGTCGAAGCCTTTCTCCAGCACCAGGCGCAGGAAATCAAGCCGCGCCCACATCATGTCTAAGTATTTGGGCGAGTTGAACACCTTCTCAGCGGAGAAGTCTACCCTCTCGACCTTGAAGTCTAAGCAGTGTCGGTGCACGACGACGCACCGCTCGTATGCCTTGTCGTCCATGGCGACGATGACCAGGTGGTTCAGCAGCTCTCTTGTCCCGTCCCGATGCGGAAGCTCTCCAGGAACACGTCCAGTACAGATCCGGGCGTGGACCAGAACACATTCAAGGAGGTTATTATCATCGCATTGTCCGCGGTAGCAGCTGCTTTCAGGACCCTCTCCAACCTCATTTCCTGGCTTTTCTGTCATCGCAGTATCACCATTTCGTCGGAACCCTAAAAAAGTATCTTTCTTTTCTGGGAGGGAAAAAAATAGAGGCAACACTCACTGTCACATCCCGCAGAACAGCAGGAGCAGAGCTCGCCGGTTCATACTGCAGCTCCGACGGGGGATATAAACTCGGAGGCGGAACGGAAGCCGCCAGCTGCTGCTTCGGGATGACAGGATAAGCATGGATGAAATAGACTCGGCGGGAGGTCGAGGAAATGAAAACCACAGGCGCGGTGGCACTGTAGAGGAGGGTGATCGAAAGGGCGACAACCCCCACAAAGAGCAAGGGAAAGAAATATGGCTAGGGTTCGGGAACGTGAAGGGGAAAACAGGGCGCCGAAAAGATATTCAAGGAGGGAAAGTAAAACTGCGCGCGAGGAGAAAAAAAGACCAAAGTCAAATTACAACAGTTTTATTTAAACTGTTGTCGTATCCCTTAAAAATGCGCATAAAGACAACGGTTTAGAAAACCGTTGTAAAAAGTGTTGTTGATTTAAAATGAAGCCGCTTAATGACAACAGTTTTCACAAAACCGTTGTCTTTTATATTTAATGGGGAGTTCAAAGACAACGGTTTTGTCAAAAACCGTTATCTTTGATCAAATTCGCAACAGTTTCTTTTAAAACCGTTGTCTTTCGGGTGTTGTCTTTTAACATTTTTGTTATAGTGATGCTAAAATGAGCTAGCATTGTATCAATATATGAAGCTCGGGATAAGCACAACATTCTTTTCTTGTGATCCTTTATTACTTTGATCCCGAGAATATGTGCGCATTCACCCAAGTCCTTCATATCAAATTGCTTAGACAACCATACCCTTGCTTCCGACAACACTTTGATATTGTTTCCAACTATCAAAAATGTCATCTACGTATAGTACAAGAAATACCACCACGTTTCCATCACACTTCTTGTATACATAAGACTCATCCGGACACTGAATAAATCCATATGACTGAATTACTTCATTAAACCGGATGTTCCAAGACCTTAAAGCTTGCTTCAGTGCATAAATAGACCGATTGAGCTTACATACTAGATGCTCTTTGCCCTTTGCAATAAACCCCTCTGGTTGCTTCATATGGATGTTTTCTTCAAGACTTCCGTTAAGGAAAGCTGTCTTGACATCCATTTTTCAAACCTCATAATCCATATGAGCAGCAATGGATAAGAGTATCCGGATAGACTTAAGCATAACTACCGGTGAAAAGGTCTCCTTATAATCGATTCCATCTTTCTGAGTGTACCCTTTCGCAACAAGCCTAGCTTTGAAGGTTTCCACCTTCCTGTCTATCCCTCTTATCCATTTACATCCAATAACTTTTACACTATTTGATGGTTCTACAAGCTCCCAGACCTTGTTAGAATACATAGATTCTATTTCAAAGTTCATCGCTCTTTGCCAAGATACTGCATCTTTATCTAGGAGTGCTTCGTCATATGTCCGGGGATCAGGTTCATGTTCACCAGGGACCAAGTCCGAAGACTCTCCCAAAAACATGAATCTCTCAGGTTGTCTAACAACCCTCCCACTACGATGAGGCACTGTCTATTATTGTGTATTATTTGTGATACGTGTTGCAGTTTCTTGTGATATTTCATCTTGCACTATTGGTACTAAAGTAGGCATGTCCTCTCGCATTTCTTCTAGAACAATTTCACTCATGGGCTTATGGTTCATTACATAATCTTCCTCTAAAAATTGAGCATTAGTGTTAACAATGATCTTTTGATTTTTATGATTATAAAACAAACCACCTTTCGTTCCCTTAGATATCCTACAAACAGACAAACTTCTGTACGTGATTCCAACTTGTCAGTATCTCCCTTCAGCACATGTGCTGGACTACCCCATATCCGAATATGACTCAGATTAGGCGTACGTCCATTCCATAATTCCATGGGAGTAAAGGGTACTGATTTAGAAGGTACCATTTTCAGAATGTACACTGTTATTTCCAGAGCATATCCCCAAAATGAATCTGGTAATTCTGAATAACTCATCATTGATCTAACCATTTTCATAAGAGTTCTATTCCTTCTTTCTGCCACACCATTCTGTTGGGGTGTACCAGGTGCAGACAATTGGGATTGAATCCCGACCTCTGATAAGTAATTCCTAAACTCTCCAAAGAGGTATTCACCACCATGATCAGATCGTAGTGTCTTGATACTTTTACCATGATGTTTCTCCACATCAGCCTTGTACTCTTTGAACTTATCAAAGCATTCAGACTTGCGGCGCATCAAGTAAATGTACTCATATCTCGAATAGTCATCTATAAAAGAGACAAAATATTCGAAATCACCTCTTGCCTGGATAGACATAGGACCACACAAATCAGAATGAATCAGTTCCAACACATCTTTGGCTCTATACCCCTTGGCCTTAAAAGGTTTCTTGGTCATTTTACCTTCCAAGCAAGATTCGCAAGTTGGAAAGTTTTCCAACACTAATAAACCCAAGAGTCCATTGACTATTAGCCTTTGAATCCTACTCAAATTAATATGACCAAGCCTTAGATGCCAAAGATATATTTGATTCATTTCTGAAGGTTCCTTTCTATTATTAGAATTAGAAGATGTGTTTTTAATTTCCATTTGTTGCTTTATGGGAGTTATTGGATTTAGAGTATACAAATTGTCAACAAATGTACCAGAATAGATAACTTCCCTATTTTCTTTGATAACACCTTTGCTATCATAAATAGACAGAATATCTATCCTTGTATTATTTAGAAACTGAAATCAAGTTCTTTCTAAAACTTGGTATGTAAAGATAATTTCTTAAAACCAATATTTTATTCCTATAAATATCTCCCACTGCAACAGCTGCTACTTCTGTAGCATTGGCCATGTAAACAGTGATTTCTCCTTCGTGTAGTTGTCAGGTTTCCTGGAACCCCTGCAATGATTTGTAGAGATGATCAATGGTTATCATATCTACACATCAGGTACCGGTAGATAACACCACTAAATATGTTTCAACTACTAGAGAATAAGATATACCTATATTGTTCTCTTCCTACGAGGACAGTCCACCTACAAATGTTCAGACTGCTTACAAATGAAGCACTTGTCTTTCGACTTCTTCATTCCTGCTTTTAGTCCAGTACCTAGAGGTCATATAGTCTTGCCTATCAACCCGATTCTAGTGTCCGAAGAGTTCCTTGAGATTGTACATCATGTCATAAGCAGTTGGTAAGTCCTGATGCTGATGTTGCAACACATTTGATATTGAAACCAAAATGTAACACCATGCCATCTCATCTGCCTTTACCCATTTCTTATGATACTCAATCTCCTCTTCACTAGAATCACTATTAAGCACATTAGGGCAGACCTCTAACAGTACAAACTTATAGCCTTCAGCAGTTATGACAATGTCCAGGTTTCTTTTCCAATCTATGTAGTTGGGACCAGTAAGTTTGTTCTCTTTCAGTATAATAGTCAATGGGTTGAAAGTCATCCTAAGAATCACAAAATAAACTATTGGTCAAGACTCTAAATTTAGAATAATATTGATTCCTCAAATAATACTATTTAAATTTACCAACACCTCAAAACACCATGAATTTTGTATGCCACGTTAGTGTGGACATATACAAATTCAAACATTTGTAAGAGGAGGTTTTACCCATAAATTTTATTCTTGTCATCCTAACTTTATGACAAATAAAATTAATAGTTGGTATTTCTTTGGTCACACAAATAATAGCAGTGACTCCGTTGGGGAGGATACTATTAAATGTGCCTAAGTGTGTACCATTACTTGATACTTAGTCCATTAAATAGGATTGTGCCCCTTCAGTTGGAGAAGATCACACGCTCCTAAATAATTTCCTATAACCATCCATAAAGGAAGTTTGATCTAGTGATCCGCAAATAAACTCATCCGTTGTGGAGGGAGGCACTCAGAGCCAACACGCAAGTTTGTTGCATCACTTACAAACCAGTAATGGAGACTGTGGAATTTATTTACTAATCCCTCTCCCACTTAGTTATTTAAGATGAGGATTTTATCATGCACACACACATCACAGTAAATAAAGTAATAAATATGGAAAAATAATTTTCCAACTATTATGACCTTTTTCATCACTGTCCTCTGTGTGTTGGCAACCCTAGCTGCTGTCATCTTTAGCCACAGCAATCGGGTCTATTCGCCGCATCTATCTTGCTTCTATTTCCGCTATGCCTCTGGTCCACAAATAGTACCACGTCTCGCAAGGATACGATCCGCGATAAAAATAGAATTTTACATATATCGATCCTATATTCTACAAAGGAATGTACATGTAATCTAGATCGAAATAAAAATGTAAAATCCTAAAACTAATACAGCACCTGCTGTATTTAATACATACAATCATGCACACACATAAAATGCCCTTGACATGTCCAAGGGTCCAATCACACACAATCACTATAAGCCATAATAGTTGGAGTCTGCAACCACAGAGTTAGCATATCCTACTATTATCCTGCCTAAATTATGTATGACATGTGGATAATTAAACTGAAAATCAAACACACAAAGGCAAACCCTAGCTCTGATACCAATTGTTGGTTGCTACTCAGAATATCGTACTGCTTCCCCTGTACAAAAATTTTGTACAAGTCCTGAACCATTCCTAACAACCTATTGTGTTCTTTAGAAATTAAATTTGGAATCGCAAACAGAACTTAACATTATTGATTCCAAATTCAATTTATCTGTTCTTAGAGGTTTAGACTTGGATCGCAAATGATGCTTAACATTATTAATCCAAATCCACCTATGTTATAAATTTGATTAAATATTTATTTTAGAGATCGGCTTCCAGGTTAAACATGGCGAGGCACTAGGCCTTCTTGGTTATGGGAGCATCCACAACTTCCAAGACAAAGTCTTTCTACGAAATTCAATATATAATCTCCTTATAGTAACCCTAGGTTTAACCATTAAGAACAATCGAATCACAAGATAAAAAAAAAACAAAAGAAACACAAACTCGAATCATAAATTCGAAAACCTAGAATCACAAGCCTCTTGTGTTTGGTATTTCAAGATCTAAAAAAAAAGATGAACTAGTTATGATGTGGAAACTAATAACTAGTTATACCTTTTGTAGCTTATAGACCTCACGATCTTCTGTCGTATTCCTCTTCTTATCTCGGACGTCGTGTGGGTGATGATCTACCGAGACGAGAATCCACCCAAGCTTCCTTCTTCTCCAAGCAAGTTTCGGCCACCACCAATCTTCAAGAGATGAAGAACTTTTGGCCACCAACCAAGCTCCAAGGGATGTTAAGAAACAAAGTCTCCTTTCTCTACTTCTTCTCCAAGCAAAGTCCGGCCACCAACAAGCTCCTTGAGAGTTGATGCCTCCGGCCACCAAAGAAGAAGAAAAGGAGGAGAGGAAGAAGATAAGGACCAACCACCACAAGGAAGAGAAGAGAGGAATACTAGATCATATATTGTTATGAGGTGAGACACCTCTACCCTCTCTTTTATATTCCTTAGTCTTGGCAAATTAGGAAAGTTTTAATAAAAACTTCCTTATTTTCCTTGCCAATGAAAGAAAAATTTAATTGATAAAAAATTTCCTTTTCTTCTATGGATGTGGCCGGCCATATTAAATCCTCCAAGGAAGGAAAGTTTTAAACACAAAATTAAAACTTCCTAATTTGTTTCCGAAAATTTTAAAATAAAATTTTCTCTTTTTAAAAATTCCCTTCATGGTTGGTTATAAAAGGAAACTTTTATAAATTAAAATATCTCTATTAAAACATGTGGATAATTTACAAAAAGAAAAATTTTCTCTAAAATTAAAATCTTTCTTTTAACTACAAATAAGGAAAGATATCAAAGCTTTCTCTTAATCTTTTGTAGAAAGCTATAAAAGGCATGATTTAATTTTAAAACTCTCTTTTAAAATCATGAGGATGGTTAAAAAGGAAAGTTTTATCAAAAATTAAAATCTTCTTTTTAACTACAAATAAGGAAAGATATCAAACTTTCTCTTAATTTTTGTAGAAAACTATAAAAGGAAAGATTTAAATTTTAAACTCTCTTTTAAAACCATGACTTCCACATAAGGAAAGATTTTTAAAAAATAAAATCCTTTTAATTTATTGTGGCCGGCCACCTAAGCTTGGGTTCAAGCTAGGCCGGCCACACTTCAACCCATCCAAGTTATGTCTTGGCCGGCCCTTGCTTGGGCTCCAAGCTTGGCTTGGCCGTCCACCTAAGGATGGGTAAGAAGGTGGGTATAGGTGGGTATAAGACTTTATAAATAAGAGACTACGACAAGGACCGAGAGGAGGAATTGGTTTTGGTCTCACATTGAACTTGAGCTTCCCGTGTTCGCCCTGAACACCCAACTCGAGTTCATCAATAATATCTCATTCCACTAAAGAGTTATTATTAAACTACTGCACCAATCCCATATTACTATATGTGCTCCTTCTTATCATGAGTGTGTTAGTCTCCCTTTGTTTAAGATATAGAATGCCCACTAATTAAATAAGTTACTGATAACTCACTTTATTAATATCTAGCTCCAAGAGTAGTACCACTCATCTTCATTGTCATGTCGGACTAAGTCCACCTGCAGGGTTTACATGACAATCCTTATGAGCTCCTTAAGGGGACATCATCAACCTAGATTCCTAGGGCACAGTTTCATTCTATAATCAACAACACACCATATAAATAATACTATTTCCCAACTTATCGGGCCTATTGATTTATCGAACTAAATCACACTCTTTGATAAATTAAAGAAATGAATATTGAGTATATGTGCTTGTTATTATATCATGATTAAGAGCACACACTTCCATAATAACAAAGGTCTTGTTCTTTTATGTAGTCAGTATAAAAAGAACTTATCTTAAATGTGTAGGACCGTTAGATTCGATAGAGGGGAGGTGAATATCGATTCGAAAACTTAGAGTATAAACACAGCGAAAAAGTAAAATAGACACAAATGTTTTTTACTTCGTTCGGAGCCTGTGATGACTCCTACTCGAAGGCCCGTGGTCCTTGACCACTTTCATTGGGCAATCACTAACAAGTCGAAATATGATTACAGAATGAATACAGGAAATGCTAGTGAAAATAAAGCAATACCGACAAGGAAATTAAATAAAAAATCGAAGGAGCACTTTGTCGGAGCGTTGTTGGCGTCGCACTGAACGTCGAGCAGCAAGACCAGCAGTAGAAGAGTTCTCAGATGAATTTTTTTTGAAGCTCCTGCCTGGGGCTTCTTTTCTATGCTGTTCCGGGCGCCTGGAATGCGACGTAGCTGCACAAACCGTGATGCTCCACGTGGCGACGACTCGGCTGGATATAATTTGCCTTTCGGGCGCCCGGATCCCTTCCAGGCGCCCGGACCACCTTGTTCCAGAAAACTCCCTTTTCCTGCAAAACAAAGTTAGTCCGAGGCAATATATACCCTGCAACATAGATTATTAGCACATTTATAATAGTATGAATTAGCATAAGTTAGTATGACTTAGATTCCGTCTTTCCGAGACCGGAATCTAGTCACGATCTCGACTTAGACATCCGAAATGGATCTAAGTCGGATCGACGCCTAATGTTCCCTTCCCGGGAACGCGTCCTCGCAGTCACTCCCCTCCAGTGACTTACCTCACTTACCTGCCAGACGTCCGGTCAGCCCGTCGACCCGTCTGGACTTCTCGCCAAGCGTCCGGTCAGCCCGTCGACCCGCTTGGACTTCTCGCCAGCTATCCGGTCAGCCCGTCGACCTAGCTGGACTTCTCGCCAAGCGTCCGGTCAGCCCGTCGACCCGCTTGGACTTCTCGCCAGCTATCCGGTCAGCCTGTCGACCTAGCTGGACTTCGTGCCAGACATCCGGTCAAACCCGTCGACCTGTCTGGACTTCTCCTGCACACTCGATCAAAGTGTCAGACAACAAGAAAACTAACTTAACTTATTTGTCATTCATCAAAACCTGGGTTAAATCGTTAGTGCTAACCGCACCAACAATCTCCCCCTTTTTGATGGAATGACAACCTGGTTAAGTTAGTGAAAACATATGCAAGAAAAAACATGCATTTATGTGGTTTTAAAGTTAGTTTGTATTTTCAAATTGGTTTAGCTAACTTAACCACCCAACCCTCCCCCTTTGGCATTCATCAAAAATAAGCAAGGGTAAACAATCATAGTGTAGAGTTACTGTAAAAAGTAATCAAATTATGAAACATATCTAAGTTTGGTTTAAAATTGAAAGATAAAAGTACAATTTTTAACACCAAGTTAAAAAAATAGTCAAGTTGACTTGGGGGAGACAAGTTGAATTTTGAAAAGTATAAATTTAAAGTTAATCAAGTTTAACTTTTCAAGCGTGTAAAAATTTTCAAATCAGGTTTTTCAAATTTACTTTTCATGTTTAAGTAACATTTACTTTTCAAAAAGGTAAATTTTCAACTTCGATTTTTCAAAACAAAGCAAAAATTAAACAAGTAAGAATAATTTTTCAAGAAGTAAAATTTTTAAGGCTAATTTGATAAAAGCTAAGTTTGGAAAGTTGAATTTTCAAGCATATGTTACAAAACTGAATAAGTTTAAATTTGCAATATTCAACTTTTAAAATCAGGTTTAATAATTAGGTGGGATTAAACTTAGTTAAATTTAACTTTTTGAAAACTGGTGTTTTAAAAATATGTTAGTTTTAGAATAGATGTAAAAAAGCATTTTTCAAACACACAAAATTTTAATTAATTTCTCTCCCTGAACTTGATACTTAAAATTTTGAAAATATTTGCTAAAAATATTCAAAGTAATTTTTTTTTTTTAAATGAGGTAGAATTTTCTAGAGAGATTTTAAAGAGAAGATTAAAAAATAACGCTTAAGGAGATAATTAAAAAATAAACCTCCCCCTGAATTTGATATTCCTTTAATTTATTAATCCTCCTTATTTATTAATTTTTCTAGGGGATTTAAAAGAAATTGAACCTCCCCCTGAATTGGTTACTCCCCTTAATTTAATATCTCCCCTTTAATACTAAGGTTTGGTTGTGTTAAATTTCAAAGCCCTAACACATTTGTCTAATTTAGTAATACATATATTATTATCTCTATATCCTTGGTATAACTGTTTATTTGAATTTGATTAATCAATTATTAATTAATTTTAGATTCAGGTGCTTAACTTTAGTTTAAGGTTAAATAAGATAAGATTTTATTAATTCAACAACAGTTAAGCATTATCAATAATTTATTGATTAGTTTTTACTTGATTTAATAATTTAATACTTAGTGAAATAATTTAAATTTCATATTACTTGATTGAGTTGGTCAATGAAAGTGTTAGTTATAATTATTATTATTATTAAAAAAAATTTAAAGGGATTTCTAAAACAGCATTTAAAAGGAATTTAAAATGATTTTTATAATATGTTTTATGTCAATTAACATATGTTTGATTCAGTTTTGATTTTAGATTTAAATTAATATTAGTGGTTAATTTAAGTTTAAGTTTAATTTTAAGTTTAAGTTAAAAATTTTAATTTTAATTGTAATTTCAATATTAAGTTTTAATTTATAATTTAATTTTTAGTTAAGTCAAATTAAAAATTAATTTTAAGGTTAAAATGATGTTTAAGATTAAAAATGAGTTTAAAGTCAAAATAATAATTTTTAAAGTGAAAATAAGCTATAGAAATAACAAAATTTCATTATAGTGAAAAAATAAGAAGAATTTTTCAAAAT
Organism: Zingiber officinale; assembly: GCF_018446385.1. Lineage (NCBI taxonomy): Eukaryota > Viridiplantae > Streptophyta > Magnoliopsida > Zingiberales > Zingiberaceae > Zingiber > Zingiber officinale. The sequence goes on along the minus strand of NC_055996.1, from coordinate 77,363,210 downwards.
GATACAAAATTTTTAGATAGTTTTAAAATGATTTTTAAAATATTTTTTAAATGATTTTTAAAAGTTTTTTTTTTAAATAATTTTTAAAATAACAATAATTTTTAAAAGGTTTTAAAAGAATTTTTAAAGTTTTTAAAATGATTTTTAAAAGAGTTTTTAAAATAATTTTTAAAAATGTTTTAAAATAATTTAAAAGAATTTTTTAAAGTTTTTTTAAAAATGATTTTTAAAAGTGTTTTTAAAATAATTTTTAAAATGTTTTAAAATAAATTTTAAAAGAATTTTTTAAAGTTTAAAATGATTTTTAAAAGAGTTTTTAAAATGTTTTAAAATAATTTTTAAAAGAATTTTTTAAAGTTTTTAAAATGATTTTTTAAAAGAGTTTTTAAAATAATTTTTAAAATGTTAAAATAATTTTTAAAAGAATTTTTTAAAGTTTTTAAAATGATTTTTAAAAGAGTTTTTAAAATGTTTTAAAACAATTTTTAAAAGAATTTTTTAAAGTTTTTAAAATGATTTTTAAAAGAGTTTTTAAAATAATTTTTAAAATGTTTTAAAATAATTTTTAAAAGAATTTTTTAAAGTTTTTAAAATGATTTTTAAAAGAGTTTTTAAAACAATTTTTAAAATGTTTTAAAAGAATTTTTTAAAGTTTTGAAAATGATTTTTAAAAGAGTTTTTAAAATAATTTTTAAAATGTTTTAAAAAATTTTTAAAAGAATTTTTTAAAGTTTTTAAAATGATTTTTAAAAGAGTTTTTAAAGAATTTTTTTAAAAAGTTTTTAAAGAATTTTAAAAAATAGTTTTTAAAGAATTTTAAAAATAGTTTTTAAAGAATTTTAAAAATAGTTTTTAAAGAATTTTTCAAATAATTTTTAAAGAATTTTAAAAATAGTTTTTAAAGAATTTTTAATATAGTTTTTAACGAATTTTTAAAATAGTTTTTAAAGAATTTTTAAAATAGTTTTTAAAGAATTTTTAAAATTGTTTTTAAAGAATTTTAAAAAATTGTTTTTAAAGAATTTTTTTTTTAAAAAAATAGTTTTTAAAGAATTTTAAAATATAGTTTTTAAAGAATTTTTAAAAATAGTTTTTAAAGAATTTTAAAAATAGTTTTTTAAAGAATTTAAAAAAATAGTTTTTAAAGAATTTAAAAAATAGTTTTCAAAGAATTTTAAAAATGGTTTTTAAAGAATTTTAAAAATAGTTTTTAAAGAATTTTTCAAATAATTTTTAAAGAATTTTAAAAATAGTTTTTAAAGAATTTTTCAAATAATTTTTAAAGAATTTTAAAATAGTTTTTAAAGGATTTTTAAAATAGTTTTTAAAGAATTTTAAAAAATTGTTTTTAAATAATTTTTAAAATAGTTTTTAAAGAATTTTTAAAAAATATTTTTTAAAGAATTTTAAAATAGTTTTTTTTTAAATAATTAAGTTAAAATAATTTTTAGGGTAAAATAAATTTTTTAATTTAAAATAATTTTTAGGTTAAAATAAAATTTTTATTTTAAAATAATAAATTTTTAAGTTAAAAAAAAATTAGTTTTAAAATAAATTTTTAAGTTAAAAAAAAAAGTTTTAGAATAAATTTTTAAGTTAAAAAAAATTAATTTTAATCTTTAAAATAGATTTTTTTTTTAAAAAAAAATTAATTTTAATTAATTTTAATTTAATTTGAATTTGAAATTCCAAATTTAATTTTAATTTCGTTTGAAAATTAATTAATTTTAATTTCGTTTGAAAATTAATTAATTTAATCCTTATTCATCTCACCCGATCTAGATTATCAATCAGGGAATCTTATAATTTACTGAGATGAATTAGATTTAATTACAGAGTTTGGTTTAACTTGTGTTAGATTCAGGTTTAGCTTTGGTCTCAACAAATAGGCATTTTTCGGATAAACTTCTAAGCTTGGTGAGTCACTTGGACGTCATTAGAAGTAACCAACCTTTCGAGGTTTTCCGAATAGTCCTATCCACGGAGCTTAGTATTAAACCTTGGTCTAACTAGTTAGGATCCATTTAAAGGTAGCTTCGGTCGGTTCCACTTGGCCAAATGCACCAGATTGAAGCCATATCTTTCTAGACATGCGATGCCCAAGCTTCCCCAACGTACTATCATCAAAAAACTTCACCAGTACCATGATTCAAGTTTAACTTGAACCCTCTTTAACTAGTCCTAATTACCCTGTCGGGTAGGTTGGTTGGGGTTACCCTTTTCGGGTAGGTTGGTTAGGGTTACCCTGTCGGGTAAGTTAGTTTTGGAGGTGCCGGCTATTCTGGAGCCTCCCCCTGAATTATTGGCCATTAATTTAGTTTTTAGTTCTGGGTTTATTATAGTTAAGTTTTGGTTAAAATTTAATGTTTAATTTATAATTTAGATTCAAGTTTTTAATTTTGAATTAATTAAATTAGTCAAATTATCTTTCTTTAAGAGAGTGTATTTAATATTTGAATTTTCTTTCAATTTCAATTTTATTGGGTTAATTGAATTATCTTTCTTTAATAGCTTATTTTTAAAATTTAAGTTTTTATTTATTTTTAAATTTGAATTAACTAAACTGTTTGAATTATATTTTCTTAACGGTTTATCTTTTAGCTTTTTATTAATTGTTAATTTTGAAGTTTCTAGATTATTTTTGTTTAATATGTTATCTTTAACATTTAATTTTAAGTTTGTTAAATTCCGTTTTGATTTTATCAAAGTGTTTGATTTTATCCTTATATTTTCTTTGCCTTTTAAATTGATATGGTTAATTGAATTTATTAGATTAGTTTTATCTTTAAAGTTTAATTTCTTATTAATTAAATTATCTTGGTTTTGGATAGCATTTTCTAGATTAATATTGTCTAGATTAAATAATTTATTAATTTTATCTAGATCAATATTGACCTTGTTATCTTTTTTGTTTGAATTTTCAAATTTGTTTAGGTTTAAATTCAAATTTTTTGATTTATTAATTATTTTCAGATTTTCTGTATTTTCTAAATTAATTATATTTGTTTTATCAGAAAATATCCTAGAGGTATTTTTGCAAGTACTGTCATGTACACTATTTTCACATATACTTTCAGACATATCCAAATTAACAGGCGCATATTTTAAACTATTACTAGCAAGGGTATTTTGGTAAATATTACTAACCTTGAGCGCAACCCTTAATTCAGCAGGCTTCTCCGTTGGATCTGACTCGAGTCCGGATTCGACTTTAACTTGATCTTCTAGCTCTATCGGCATCTCGTGAAGCTTGATCAACTGGGTCCACAGCTCATATGCATTCTTGTACTTTTCTAATCTGCATAAAATATTGTTAGGTAAAACATTACAAATAATGTTACTTACCTTTTTGTTCAGTTCCGAGTTCTGAGAAGGTTTTCTCAATATCAGCCAATAATCAATGTTTACGCTTCCTAAGAAGCATTCCATTAAGCGCTTCCAGTAGTTGAAGTCTTCATGATCGTATGGTGGTGGTTCGCAGGGGTTCCGTCCTTCTTGAAGAGTCATTATTCTTGCACACAGAGAAACAGAAAAAAATCCCAAGACTTGGTCTTGGATTAGCAGTGCTGAAAAAAATAATATTTCACTATTTTCGGGAAAAATAATAAAATATTATTAAAATATTAATAAAATATTTGAAAAAATATTATTTCAAAATTTTGAAAATGTAATATTTTTTAAATACTAAATAATGGTGAAAAGATGGCGATGTATTTTTCAAAAACCGTTTTGGAGGGAAAAAACGAAAGGCGTAAGGTTTTATTTTAAAGACAAACGATATCTACTTTTTCTTTAAAAAAAGTCCCCCCTTTGCCTGATTGGTGGTTGCACCAAATCAGAGCGGTACCTGCTCTGATACCACTTGTAGGACCGTTAGATTCGATAGAGGGGGGGGTGAATATCGATTCGAAAACTTAGAGTATAAACGCAACGGAAAAGTAAAATAGACACAAATGTTTTTTACTTCGTTCGGAGCCTGTGACGACTCCTACTCGAAGGCCCGTGGTCCTTGACCACTTTCGTTGGGCAATCACTAACAAGTCGAAATATGATTACAAAATGAATACAGGAAATGCTAGTGAAAATAAAGCAATACCGACAAGGAAATTAAATAAAAAATCGAAGGAGCACTTTGTCGGAGCGTTGTTGGCGTCGTACTGAACGTCGAGCAGCAAGACCAGCAGTAGAAGAGTTCTCAGATGAATTTTTTTTGAAGCTCCTGCCTGGGGCTTCTTTTATATGCTATTCCGGGCGCCTGGATTCCTTTCGGGCGCCTGGATTCCTTCCGGGCACCTGGAATGCGACGTAGCTGCACAAACCGTGATGCTCCACGTGGCGACGACTCGGCTGGATATAATTTGCCTTCCGGGCGCCCGGACCACCTTGTTCCAGAAAAATCCCTTTTCCTGCAAAACAAAGTTAGTCCGAGGCAATATATACCCTGCAACATAGATTATTAGCACATTTATAATAGTATGAATTAGCATAAGTTAGTATGACTTAAATTCCGTCTTTCCGAGACCGGAATCTAGTCACGATCTCGACTTAGACATCTGAAATGGATCTAAGTCGGATCGACGCCTAATGTTCCCTTCCCGGGAATGCGTCCTCGCAGTCACTCCCCTCCAGTGACTTACCTCACTTACCTGCCAGACGTCCGGTCAGCCTGTCGACCCATCTGGACTTCTCTCCAAGCGTCCGGTCAGCCCGTCGACCCGCTTGGACTTCTCGCCAGCTATCCGGTCAGCCCGTCGACCTAGCTGGACTTCTCGCCAAGCGTCCGGTCAGCCCGTCGACCCGCTTGGACTTCTCACCAGCTATCCGGTCAGCCCGTCGACCTAGCTGGACTTCGTGCCAGACATCCGGTCAACCCGTCGACCTGTCTGGACTTCTCCTGCACACTCGATCAAAGTGTCAGACAACAACAAAACTAACTTAACTTATTTGTCATTCATCAAAACCTGGGTTAAATCGTTAGTGCTAACCGCACCAACAAAATGGTCCTGCTCAATACACTCAGAGTGTACTAGTGTAATTTTATAGTCAAGATAAACTAATACCAAATTATACTACGACTATTCCAATGGTTTGTTCCTATCCATATTAGTCATGAGCTATTGTTTATAATTTATAAGGAATTGATAACATGATCTTCTGTGTGTGACACCACACACCATGTTATCTATAATATAAATTAATTGAATAACTACACTTAGCATATAAATGTAGACATTTGACCAATGTGATTCTTTATTTCATAATAAATTTTTACAAAAAACTAGACTTTTAGTATACACTCTAACAATTATAGGGCAACATCATGATGAATAAACTCCTAAAAACAGCGATTAAAACTAAACCTATAGAATCTACAACTTACTAGGCCTACAAATCCACATGAGCATGAAAAAATTCGTAACTTCTAAGGGTAAACCAATGGCAAAACATGAGGCAAATTCTTGTACATCATCCAAATAAATAGCTCCTAAAAACAGTGGTTAAACCCCTCCTATAAATCTGAAATCCTCAAACTTTATAATTCGAATTGAGCATAAAAAGGGGCTTCTATCTTCCAAGAAAAATAACTAGAAGTATAGAACAAACATGAAGTGCAACATCAAACTATATAACTTCTAAAATAGAATTTTAATCTACTCCTATAAATCTTAATTTTATAAGTTTTACAATTCGAGTTGAGTATCATATGGTCTTCTATCCTCTAAAGAAAAACAAATAGAAGCATGGAACAAACATGAAGTACAACATCAAATTATATAACTTCTAAAACAGAATTTTAGAACTACCCTTATGGATCCAAAACCTACAAGTTCTAAATGTAATGGGAACATAAATCGTTCTCTAGATTCCATGTAGAGGTGAGGAAGGAACTTAAATCATGGTATCATCTTCTTAAAAACACAAAAGAACATAGAGTTCCATAAACATCAAATCCATTAGAAGCATAAACAATTTTCTAATTTCCAAATAGAGATGGAGAAGGAACATATACCATCAACTTGTTAAAACTGAAAAGAACATAAAAATCTATAGAATCCAAAATCCTCCATTTATACAAACCTTTAAAAACGTAAGGAAAGAACTTAAACTAAAGCATCACACATCAATTTACGGTACCCGAAATTCACAAGACTATAGAAACTAACTAGAGCATTGCAAGTTAAGGAACATGCGTTAAGTACTTAGCTACTAACTCCTTGTCTTCTCTTGAAGAAGCTCTAGCACCGGTGAAGAAACAAAGGGAGAGGAAAATCTTCTTAGGGCCGGCGGCAACATCCAAAAGGAGGGTTTTGAAGGTAAGGTTTAAATAAGAGAGGGAACTTAGGACTTGTTCTCAATTTCTAATTCCTATAAATTTTATAAATGCTAAGTCCTATATATTATTTTTTATAAAACTTAATACTAAGTCTAAATAGAAACCTATATCCATGGTTATATAATTCCATATCTATCCACATATACAAAAATTCGTAACTTATAGATTTTATAAATGCTAAGTCATTTATTTTATTTTTATAAAACTTAATACTAACTCTAAATAAAAACTTATATTCATGGTTATACAATTTTTTTCTACATACTAAGTCTTATAACTTTTATAAGGCTAAGTCATGTATATAGATATATATATATATATATTATAATGCTAAGTCATGTATATATATATATATATATATATATATTTTTATATACACACTAAGTCTTTATAACTTTTATTAATAATAAAAATTTATATCTATAGTTATATATATTCACATGGGTTATATAAATTTTTTTATATTTTTACCAAGTCATATAAATTTTATTCATATTGATCTTGTCCGAAAGCGAGAAGGCGAAAAATTGGGGATGTGGCGGCTTTGCTGACCGACTGCGGACCTCACTCCGCTCTGTAAAACAAATAACGTCAGTGTCAATCCAAGGAAGGGGTCCCTAGCATTGGTCCTCCGACGCTCAAGTCAGTCACCAGAACTGTAGAAGAAGTGGAGCAACAGTAGAACTAGCACCAAACAGTAATAATGCGTACCTCCGCCGGTGATGGACCCCCCTTTATATAGAGCCCTGGTAGACGACGAGCATGCTTCTCGAGGCGTGGGTGTGTTCTCCAATACATCCTATGAAAGGACCTATCAAGAAAGTACCTTTAACATCATACCTTAGCAGGGCATGCATATCCCTGACAAGACAGTAGAAGCTTCCGTCGTAAGATCCGCCTGTCGACCATGCCTCGTGTCAACGACACTATCTCCTAAAAAGATATCAAGAGATACTACAGTGGTCCCGTTGCTTGGCCGAGTGGGATAGCCGCTCAGCCGAGACTCCGTTCCATCCTTGACCAGGTCTCATTGCTTGGTCAAGCGGGGTAGTCGCTCGGCCAGGACCCCTCCGCTCTGTCGACCTTAATTGCTCTTCCGTGCCAGGTGGGCCTCCCTCTATCGCCAGATCACAAGTCTCCCCCTTAAGTCTAGTCGAAGGAGGCTACAAGTCCAATCGACTGGACCAGTAGAGTCTTTGGCAACTTCCACGGTTTCACCGTTCGACTACGTATCGCCAGGCTAGGCCCGTAATTATTGCTCGGACCATGCCTTTCGAAGCAAATTGTGCCTCGGCCTCTCGGCTGTATGATAATCCCTTATCTGTGCCCGGTCGGGACGATAAGCGACAACGCTTGGTGATTTTTCTCTTTTCCTCGCGCCTTCTCGGCTGAACGTCCTGATGTCATCTAGATTTCTTGAAGATCGTACAAATCTCTGATCATTATGGCTGAGCACGCGACCATACCTTTTAATCAAGTCTCATTAATGCCTTCCGCTAGCTGAACGTCATGTGTCTCACTTTCTATCGCCACACGTTTGACATGACAGGCGGATAACTACTAGCAACGTGATAGGAGCCTTTCAAATTCAATGGCTAGATCTTCTCTTAGGTTTTCGCAACCCTGGATCAAACGACTCAAGTCGATCAGTCGCGAGGCTTATAACCCACGTGTGTCGCCGTCTTCTTCCTTCCTCATGCTTTCATCTTCGAGCTTTTTCCGCGGCGCATCGCTTCTTCTTCTTCTCAAACGATCTTTCCCGTAAGCTCCTTTACTTTTTATTATTTGAATATGTTCATTGTTCTTCCTCATCTCTATTTTCAATGGCCAGTTCCTCACAACCTCCTGTCCCTGTCCTTGGGCTTTGGTATACTTTCACTGAGTCCAAGTTCGACGGGGACGATATTGAAAGCCTGAAATCCATCTATGAGTTTCCATCCGACTACGAAGTTGCCATTCCTTCCGCGTACGATCGGTTGCACGCACCTCGACTTAGTTTTTTGTGTTTCTTTAAGGATCAGTTCACCATTGGTATGCAGTTCCCTGTCCACCCTTTCTTCTCTGCAGTCTGTAAATATTTTTGTATTTCTCTTAATCAATTAGTGCCAAACTCCTTTCAGCTGCTATGTGGGATCGTAGTTTTGTTCCGCGTGCACGACATTCCTTTGACTCCTCAGCTCTTCTATTACTTTTATTATACTAAATTGTCCGAGCCAGAGACTTTTTTGTTCCATGCCCGAGTGGGCTTGGTCTTTTTTGATAAAATGTCGTCCTCCAACAAGCATTGGAAGGACCACTACTTCTTCGTTTGCTTTCCCGAGCGATCAGATTTCCTGACCAGCTAGCAGCTAGAAGTGACAAGATTACCAGCGCTCAAGAAGTACAAAAGCCGATTGGACAATCACCAGGCAGCTTCTAGCTTAGCCGGTCAAAAGTACCACATTTATAAGTTGCTGTTGGAGGGTGTCCTTTACATGTTTAGCTTGAGTCTGATCCGTACAAAGCTTTCGTTCAGCCTAGGTATGCTCTTTCTTTCCCCAATCTTTGAATCTAACTAATTTTTCCTCCTCTTTTGTAGCTCGAATCATGTTGCGAGCACGTCTGACCAGCAAGTACAAGCTCACGGACGTAGAGATCAACGCTACGACGATGGCCGAGTTGGAGAGTCATGGCCTGCGGCAGGTAGGCTCTCATGAGGATCCTCTCGGTGAAGCTGAGGGAAAGCAATCACTGGCCAGCAGTGGGTGAAGCCCAACCGCGCCGAGTAATGCAACGGTTGACACAGTGGACCTTCCTCCAGAACGACCATCAATGCTTCTGATCGTGGTGGCTTCAGAGTCAACTACTTCTAGCGAACCGCTGCGACATTGCAAGAGACACCACGCAGAAGTGTCCTCCCGCTCTGCCACTTCCACATTACAGATGCCAGCACGGGGTGGTTCATGACCATCCTCCGAGCGAGGTGAGACATTTACTCCCGCTCCCTTCGAATAAGCAAAAGCAGCACTCCACACCTCCCTTTCATTCGGCTGGACACCGTCCTTGTCCTAGCTACCGCAAGGGACCATTTGTGCACCGCCGGTCGCCTTTATGCCGCCGTAAACTTTACCGGCGGTCCAAGTATCTCATATCTGACTAGTTCCCACTTCTCGGTCTACAGGCAGGGCGACTTTAGACCCCTCTGGCTTGAGCAGCTAGAGGCAAATAATGATGATTATCCATTTTTCGATCGATGAGTATCGTAATGCGGACGACCTGACGTCCCTCACCCTCAAGCACCAAATAAGGATCCAAGGGTCACTCGCACAGATATGGCCCAATGCATGAGCCCGTGCGATGGTCATCTCTCTAGGGGAGCTTGCCAACAATCACACCTAGATGCCCAGTGGGGTATGCACGCTGCTTTTGTATTTACCTTTTATCCATTCGGCACTTTATAATTTTCCTGTTGCTGCAGTTCTAGGTGGAGAGCCTGGCCATGTACCACAAGGTCACCTATTTGGAGCACGAAGTCCAGCAGCTGCATGCTCTGAGCGGCCAATCGTCTGCTTCACAGACGCACTTGGAGCAAATGAGCGCCGAAATGGCCCAATTAAAGGCCAACTTGCAGAGGAGCTTTGAGCTGCTAGAGGCAGAAAAGGGAAAGAGTTCCTAACAGCCAACGCAGCTGGCGAGGCTCAACAAGAAGGCCACCTCCTTCGAAGCGAAGATCCACTTGGCCAATACTAGGAAGCTCCCAGCTATTGAGAATTTGGAAATCAAGAACAAAGAGTTTTGGGTATTGGCTCAGAGTCTGAAGGAGGCGGAGGCCTCCCTGAATGCCAAGCGAGAGGGTCGGTCGGCCGAACGCTCCATCACGAAGACCTAGCTTGCCACAAAGGATAAGGAGCTGGCCAAGTTGAAGGCGGACCTGGAAGCATCCCAAGCGGCCCTCGAGGTTTATCAGGGTGCTGAGTCTAGGCGGTTTGAGCTCATGAAGTGGGACTACCTCCGCTCGAACGCCTTCAATGACCAGCTCAATGATCGAGCGCTCCGTTTCTTCAACCTTGCCATCGATGGGGCGCTTGACCAGTTGAAGGGCGGCGGCTATATCCCGATTGCTCTGAATAAAAAGGTCATCAGCCGAGACAAGATGAACGAGTCGTTGTCCGACAATGTGCTAGATTACCTCGAGTGAACCCGCTCTTGCAATGTCAGCCTCTTTTTTGTGTTGGCTTATACAAACTTTTCAAGTGTTAATGTAGAGTAGCCCGTTCGGCGTACCCTTTCATTTAGTGCTATTCCATCATGTTGCGCCATTTGGCGCTTCTTTGTTCAGCTTTTGTTGCAACCACCCATGCAATCATCGCTACTCTGTTGGAATAGGGCTTTGAGTCACTTATTGTTTTATGGAAAATTTCCAAGTGTGGCCCCATAGACTACCGATTAGCAATGTTATATTCGTCGATCATCTTTATTCGTACTAGGCTTAGCTTTAGAGCAGTCGATCAACCATTTTTCATCATAGCCTCGGGTTTAGAGTCGCTGCTCGCCTGTTGACGAAGACCGGGGTTTAAAGTGGTCACTCGCCAGTTGAAGTGTGTAGACACGAGTTTAAGGTCGGCACTTAACCGCTGATGTAGACGAGGATTTAAGGTCACCACTCGACCGTTGACATAGACGAGGGCTTAAAGTTGCCGCTCAACCACTGACATAGATGAGGCTTTAAGGTCGCCACTCGACCGTTGACGTAGATGAGGGTTTAAGGTCATCGCTCAACCATTGGTGAAGACTAGGGTTTATAGTCACCACTCGACTGTTGCAATATGTAGATGAGGGTTTAAGGTCACCGCTCGACTGTTGCAATATGTAGATGAGGGTTTAAGGTCACCGCTCGACTGTTGGCATAGACGAGGGGTTAAGGTCGTCACTCGACCACTGACGTAGATGAGGGTTTAAGGTCATTGCTCGACCGCTGATATAGATGAGGGTTTAAGGTCGCCGCTCAACCAGTGACGTAGATAAAGGTTTAAAGTCACCGCTCGACCCTTGACGTAGTAGAGCGTTTAAGTTTGCCGCTCAACTGTTGACGTAGATGAGGGTTTAAGGTCGCCGCTCAACCATTGACGTAGATGAGGGTTTAAGGTCGCCACTCAACTGTTGAAATACGTAAACAAGGATTTAAGGTGGTCATTCGACCGTTGAAATGCGTAGACTTTTAACTTAGCTGATTGGTTCAAGAGTCTGGAACACTTATGACTTTATTCATATTTGTCCTGTATTCAGAAGACATGCATGCACTTATACAGGTACATCTATATTTATTCACGCACCTCTCACCCGACCCTATAGGGTTTGAGATGGTTCACGCTCCACGGCCGCTCGAGATGTCTTCCGTCTTCATCCTCTAAGTAGTAGGCTCTCAAGTGGAGCTTTTGCATGACCTTATAGGGTCCCACCCATGGCGCTTCGAGTTTGGTAACATCGTCGATCGGCTTTATTCTCTTCCACACCAGATCGCCGACTTAGAAGGCCCTCGGAACACCCTACGATTGTAATTCTACTTCATCCACTTCCGGTATGCCATCAACTGAACGACTGCTTTATCCCATGCCTCGCCCACCAAATCGGGCTCCATAAGTTTTTGCTCAACGTTCCCCTCATCGCAAAGCTGCACCCAATCAGATTATACTCCGACTTCCACCAGGACTAACACTTCATCGCCATACACCAGATGAAATGGTGTTACGCCAGTCGCCTCCTTTGGAGTTGTGCGAAGAGCCCATAGGACGCTGACCCAGCTACCTCCCGCGTGGTCGAGCCAAGCTCGTAAACCTCTGAGGATGTCTCGGTTGGTGACTTGCGCTTGGCCGTTGCTCTGGGGGTAAGCCACTGAGGTGAAGGCTTGCTGAATGTCATAGCCTTCACACCACTCCCTGAGCCTCCGACCGTCAAACTGCCTCCCGTTGTTCGAGACAATTCGGCGGGGGATGCTGAACCGACACAAGATGTTCTGCCAAAAGAATTTTACTACCATTTGTTCAGTTATCTTTGCTAATGGATCGACTTCCATCCATTTTAAAAAATAATCCATGGTGATGAACAGGAATCTTCACTGAGCGATCACCATTGGAAACGACCCAGCGATGTTCATTCTCTATTGGTCGAACGGGCAAGACACCGTGGACGCCTTCATCTCCTCAGTCGATTGGTATGAAATACTATGATATTTTTGGCAGGACAGGTAAGTAGCTACTGTCCGAGCGGCGTCCTCTTAAAGTGTGTGCCAAAAATATCCGGCTAGAAGGATTTTCCGGGCTAATGATCAACTGCCCAGATGACTTTCACAGGAGCCCTGATGAACTTCTTGGAGGATGTACTCTATGTCTTCTGATCCAACGCACTTGAGCAGTGGTCTCGAGAAAACTCACTTATAAAGTTGGTCCCCGATCAGTGTAAATCATCCGACCCTCTTTTTCAATAAACGAACTGCTTCCTGATCGAACGGTGTGCTTCTTGAACGAAGGAATTCAATCAACGATGTCCTCTAATCGCTTGGGAAGGAGAATCCTTCCATCCGATCGTTGTGCGCCACCAGTGAGACCTACTCGATCAGGTGGTTTATCACAATCGGGGATAATGAATTAGCTAACTTAGCCAGTTCATCTGCTACCTGATTGTCTGATCGGGGGGATCTTTTGTATAATGACTTCTTGGAAATTTACCTTCAACTTCTTGAAAGCTTCTGCGTACAGCTTGAGTCAGGAGCTACTTATTTAGAACATCCACGATAGCTACTAAGCGGCTAACTAGGAGTCCGAATGGATAAGGATTTTTGTAGCTCTGACGTGCCGAGCTGCTTGTAGGCCGACTATCAAGGCTTTCTATTCAGCTTCATTATTCGTCACCCGATAATTCAACCGAATGGACAGCTGCATCCGGTCCTCCCGGGGTGAAATCAACAGAATGTCGATCTCGCTACCTTACCGAGTGGATCTGGATCGGTGTTCTGGACCTCTCTGATGAAATTGGCTAAGGCTTGGGATTTAATCACCGTTTGAGAATTGTTGGTCATCATGACGATTGGGTTCTCCAGGAATTATGGACGAAGTCTCTGAGTGGCTAGCACAAATGTGTATGCTAATTTTTCAAGACAAGTGTAGCGAGACTCTGTATCTTTTAAAATATGACTCAAAAAATATACAAATTATTGTTCGTGGTTGTTCTGCTTTACCAATATCGAGCCAACCGCATACTCGATGAATGACAGGTAGATCCAGAGTGGCTTGCTAGTGCTCGGCTTGGCCAATACAGGCAAGGAGTTGAGATATTCCTTAAGCTCTTCCAGCACCTTGTCGCATTCGGCATCCCATTGGAATTTCATCGCTCGACGCAGCACTTTGAAGAACAGATGGCTTCAGTTGGATGACTTGGAGATGAACCTTGACAGTGCGGTGATCCGTCTGGTTAGTCGTTGGGTCTCCCTTAAGTTGTGAGGCGGGGGTATATCTTGTAGCGCCTTTACCTTGCTCAGATTTGCCTTGATGCCCTGTTCGGTGACGATGTATCTGAGGAAGCGGCCACTCTTCGCGCTGAATAGACATTTGTTGGGTTCAGCTATATCCCATATGCCCTTAAGGTTTGGCATGTTTCCTTGATATCTAAACAAAGTTTAGCAATTCAGAGGGATTTTATTAATATGTCATCGATATATACCTCTATGTTCCGGCTGATCTACCGACATAACACTTTATTCATAAGCCTCTGGTAGATGGCGCAAGCATTCTTCAATCTGAATGGCATCACATTGTAGCAATATGTTCCGTCGATCGTGCTGAAGCTGACCTTCTCCTGATCCTCTCGGGTGAGTGGCACTTGGTGGTATCCTTTGTACGCGTCGAGCATGCAGATCAGCTTGTAGCCTGTCGTCGAGTCCACCATCTGATCGATCCTTGGCAACGGGTAGAAATCCTTCGGGTACGCCTTATTTAAGTTGTGGAAGTCGATGCAGACCCTCCACTTGTTGCCCGGCTTGGAGACCAGCACGACATTAGTGAGCCAACTCGGGAATTAGACTTCCCGGATATGTCCGGCATCTAGCAATTTTCCGATCTCCGCCCGAATGATCAGGTTCTACTCTACGCTGAAGTCTCTCTTTTTTTGCTTCACGGGCCTAGCGTCCGGTCGGACATGAAGCTCATGCTGAGCCACGCTCAACGAAATCCCAAGGAGCTCATGTGTCGACCAGGCGAACACATCATGATTTTGTCTGAGGCAAGCGACCAACTCTTCCTTCTTCTCGCTCTCCAAGTAGGCGGCGACAAGGTAGTTGCCTCCGATTAGCTTGGGTGAATTTGCACCTCTTCCTTTTCGTCATATACCAGCGTAGAAGGTTTCTATGTGATAGCGTTCACCTCCAAGCACGGGTTCTTCCGACCGGCCCTTGCTTCAGATTTAACCATCTCGACGTATCATCGTCGAGCAGCCAACTGGTCGCCTTTGACTTCACCTACCTTATCGTCTACCAGGAATTTGATCTTCTAGCAAAAGTTGGACACCACGGCTCGAAACTCATTGAGTGTCGGTCCGCCCAATATGACATTGTAGGCCGACGACACATCCACCACAATAAAATTTGTGGTCCTTATCCTCTTTAGCGGCTCCTCCCTGAGCGAGACGGCCAGGCGGACTTGGCCGATCGACAACACTTCGTTGCCTGTGAATCCATAGAGTGTAGTCATCATGGGCAGCAAATCACTCCATTCGATTTGTAGCTGATCGAACGCCTTCTTGAATATGATATTCACCGAGCTTCTTGTGTTAATAAAGGTTCAATGAATAATGTAGCTAGCGATTACCGCTCGAATGATCAGCATGTCGTCATGAGGGATCTCCACTCCCTCTAAGTCCCTCAGACCGAAACTGATCTTGAGTCCTTCGGCCCTCTCCTTGCTACAACCCACGACATGGATCTCGAGTCGCTAAGTATGCGACTTCCTCACCCAGTTGGAATCATTGCCAGTCGACCCCCCAACGATCATTCCTTTTTCTCCCAGAGTGGTGTTACTCATGTTCTCTTCCTCTAGAGCTGAAGGTCTGCTCCGCTCAACCAAAGCTTTGTTAGGACTCCGATTGTTCCCCCTCTGAGATTGATGAGGTCGTGGTTTGGCCACCGTCCTTTCTTCGTCCCTTCACCTGACTGATCAGTGTCTATGTAGTCGATCAAGATATGGGGATTGGCGGTGATATCCCCATGGAGCCGACCTACTAGCTATTGGTGTCAGGTCGTAGTAGCCCCGTATATTGTGTGTCGCCGACTGGTGGAAAGAACAAAACATTGGCATCAACACTTTCCCTTTGGAAGTTTTTGGGTGACTAACCGCCACATGCTGCACGACATGCGTCCTTGGCTCATTATGTGGTTACGCCCCCCTGATCGAGGCCCCTTGGGAGGCTAATAGCTGCTCGACGAAAATGACTCAGGCGCTACTGCGGGTTCGGCTGGCACCTCCCTTCTTCTGGCCACTTGAGCTTCTTCCACATTTATGTACTTTGTGGCCTTCCTTTGCATGTGGTCTAAGTCCCTCGGTGGCTTCCTAATCAGCGATTGGAAGAACTCCTCATCGGTGAGCCCCTAAGTGAAGGCGTTCACTAATACATCTGATGAAACCACTAGGATGTCCATGGTCACCTGATTGAAGCACTGGATGTAGGCCCTCAATACTTCCCTGGGCCCTTGTTTCAGTAAGAACAAGTTCATGCTCGTCTTTTGGTGGCGATGGCTGCTGGTAAAATGGTGTAGGAACGCCGCCCGAAAACCTTTGAAGTTGTGGATAGAACCAATCGGCAGTCTCTTGAACTAATGTTGCGCTGATCCAGAGAGGGTGGTGAGGAAGACCTAACATTTCACCCCGTCGGTGTACTAGTGAAGTGTGGTCACATTATCAAATTTGGCCAGATGGCCATCCAGGTCGGTAGATCCGTTGTATTCTCCGATTGCCAGCAGAGTATAATGTCAGGGCAGGGGATCGTTCAGAATCCCTTGTGAAAATTGTTGATTGATCCGCTCGAGCGAATCATCGTTCCTCGGTGCCTTCCCTTTCCTTGCGCCCCGAACGGGCACATCATCCGATGAGGATCCCTGCTCCTTGTCCGCTCGGCCCCATTCCTCCAATGGTGTCCTAAACAATGCTCAATAGAAGGGAATAGGCGCATTAGGTGCTTCTCCATATGTGTTGGTCGGCTTCTTGTTATTCCCTTGAGTGGATATTTGGTCCGCTCAATCACCATGTTTAGCCAGTCGACCAGTGACTAATGCTGTGGGGTTCCTACACTTGGCGTTCGGCTATCGCCTGTTGTTGTTGCTGCTCCTCTATCTTGAATGTTCGGGCTTGTACCAGCATGTCAAGCTCCTCTTGTGTCACCATCACCATGGTGAATCTTCCAGCATCCTCCATCTGTTGGAACCCAAGGTTGTTTTTGGTGTGATCAACCAAGTTAGGTTAGGTCCTGTTATGTTTTGATACATGTGTCTAAGTGGCAAGAGCTTAGGAGCACAGGAAGTCGAGCAAAAGATGCGACTAGCGAAAAGGACAACATGGGAGAGAGCCAACGAGCTCGGTGCATTCGAGGGAAGAGATTCTGCGGAAGAGTACACCGGTGGACGAGAAGGACGTGTGCGATGTTCGAGAGATGAGAAGTTGGAGCGGAAGTCTGCTCGAGGAGAAGGCCAGAAAATGGATTCGGGTGAGCCCTATTTCGGTTAACCGAAATCACCCAGGCGATCGGAACAGCGGAAGAGCTAAAGTGGAGCTATGGAGTTGCTAGAGGCGCCTTCAACAGGAGTTGAAGGTGCCTCCGCGACCTTCAGGCAAAAGGCGCCTTCAATGGCTGAAGGTGCCTTCAACCAGCCATGGAAGGAACCTTCCATGGCCATGGAAGGTGCCTTCGACCAGGCAATTTTATCCGTTACGGAAAGGATAAAGTTTTATCCTTTGGCCTCGCTGGAGGCGCCTTCCAGTCCTATGGAAGGCACCTTCAGCCTGCGGATAAGTTTTTCTAGGATCTATAAAATGACCCCTAGACCTAGAAAAATATAACAACTTCTGTATTCAGTTTCCTAGTCATTTCTGAGTTTTCACTATGTGTAAAAGGCTTATTCGCCTTCAGCAAAGGATATTCTTAGTGAGCTTTCATCTTCCTTGGATTAACAACCATATAGGTTGTAACCAAGTAAATAATGGTCTTTTACTTATTTCTTTTAAGTTGTTAATTCTATTTTAATTACTTTATTAATCTGAGTTAAAAGTCAAGAAAGATGTTTTATTTTAGTGTTTCAGGCAACTCAACCCTCTCCAGTTAGCCTACCCAGACCAACAAGTGTATCAGAGCCTAACAACTTCAAGAGGACTAACCGCCGAATGAAGCACACGAGATGGCAGGATCAAACATTCACCCACCAAAGTTCGAGGGAGATTTCGCCAACTGGAAAAATAATATGGAGGTATTTTTCAAAACTGATTCTAATTTATTTTTAATAATGGAGTCTGGTTTTGTAGCACCCGAAGGTAAAGAAAAATATCACTGGACCAAAAAGGAGCAGGCTGATTTTATGGCAAACAACAAAGTAGAGTTCCATCTACTAAGCGTGCTACTGCCACAAGAAGTCAATCAGATCGGAGCCTACGAGTCTGTGAAGGAGCTCTGGGAGAAGTTCCTGGAACTACACAAAGGAACCTCGGAGGTGAAACTCGCAAGACTGGATCTGCTTAGAAACTAGATCAACAACATCAAACTAGAACAAGGCGAAACCGCTGCACACCTTTGATGTGCGTAGATATTATGATCGTTTATGCATGCTTTAACGCACATTCACTTGCTTTATTTGTATATATTCTTTGCACAATCATCTCTCTTATCGTTTATTCAGTGTTTATTACTCTTTTGTAGGAGATCTGCTCTTTGTTTGGTTTTGTGTTGACAGGAACAACTTTTGGAGCGAAAATGACGATTGTCGATGCACCCAAGCAAAGCAGAGCACGGTCGTGCACCCTTGCACGGTCGTGTGGCGATTCCAGACATAGAGTAGAGTACGGTTGTGCAACCCTACACGACCGTGTGGCCATTCACTGAGAGAGAGCAAAGCAAGACTGTGCAACCTTGCACGACCGTGGCTCACAACCAGCAGCCAAGATCCACACGACCGTGTGAACCTCACACGACCATGCAGTGCAGCTCGAGCCAAAGCAAGACACGGCCATGTAGACGTGGCACGACCATGCCACTTTACCCGAAGACAACAAGAGCTTGGCCGTGCGAATTTCGCGCGGGCGTGGCACGGGTCGTGCGGCGCCCCGTGCCCTAGCCTATATAAAGGCGTTTAGCTCTTCTTCTCGGGAGGGGAGGAGGCGAGCCGTCAGAGAGGATTTACCTTGGTGCCGTTCCACACTATCCCGGACTTCCGAGATCACCATCATCATCGCATCAACTCCAGAAGCAAATGTTGGTTGGTCCTAGGAAGATTGTACCGGCTCCACTGTACAAAAATTTTGTACAAGTGTCGAACATTTCCTAAACAACCTATTGTGTTCTTTAGAAATTAAATTAGGAATCGCAAATGGAACTTAACATTATTGATTCCAAATTTAACTTATCTGTTCTTAATGGTTTAGATTTCGATCGCAAACGATGCTTAACATTATTGATCTAAATCCACCTATGTTATAAATTCAATTAAATATTAATTTCCAAAATTGGTTTCCAGGACTGCATGGCGAGGCACTAGTCCTTCTTGGATATGAGATCATCCACCACCGCCTAGACAAAGCCTTTCAAGGAAAGCTAATATTTAATTTCCTTATATAACTCTAGCTTTAACCAAAAAGAACAATCGAATCACAAATTCAAAAAACAAAAAAACAAACTCGAATCACAAATTCGAAACTCTAGAATCATGTGCCTCTTATATTTGGAATTCATACAAAGAAAAACTAGCATGATGCGGAAAATAATTACTAGTTATACCTTTTCTTTGTATGCTAATAACCTCAAGATCTTCTGCCGTATTCTTCCCCTCCTCTTGGACGTCGTGTGGGTGATGATCCTCCAAGATGAACACCACCCAAAAGCTCCTTCTTCTTCTCTAATATTTGGCCACCACCACCACCAAGGAAAAAGAGAGCAAGGGGAAAGGAAAAGAGAGGGGCCGACCACAAGAGAGAGCACAAGCAATAGAATAAGAATTGATACCTCATGAGGCCTCTCCTCCCCTTCTTTTATAATACTTGCCCAAGGCAAATAAAGAAATAATTTTTACAAAAATTAAAATCTTCCTCTTGTTTTCCTTTTCTCCTTTTTAATTTCCTTTTCTCCTTTTAAGTGATTGAATGGCCGACCCCCTTGCTTGGGCACCAAGCAAGGGTGGCCGACCCTTAAAATAAGAAAGAAATATTTTGTAAAAAATTATAAGTAAAGAAAGAAAGATCTTATAAAATTTTACAAGCTCTCTTTTAATTTCCTAATGTGATGTTTAAAAAAGGAAAGTTCTAAAAATTAAAACCAAGTTTTAAAATTTAAAACATCTCTTCTAAAATTTCCTTTTTTATCATGGTTCCATAAAAGGAAAGTTTCAAATTTAAAACTCTCTTTTTTTTAAAAAACCATGTGGACGGTTAAAAAGAAAAGTTTTAAAACTTTTAAAACTTTCTTTTAAACCATGTGGCCTAATTCAAATAAGGGAAGTTTTATAATTTTAAAATCTCTCTTTTAAAACTTGTAGATATCTACAAAGAGAAGATTTTAAAAATTCAAAACACCCCTCTTAATTTGAATTATGTGGTCGGCCCCTTCATGAAGCATATGGTCATATTGAATTATGTGGTCACCTTAAGGAGAATTATATGGTCACATTGAATTATGTGGCTTGGTGACCAATGTGATTCTTTATTTTAAAATAAATGTTTACAAAAGATAGGCTTTTAGTATATACTCTAATAGCAAAGGATTGGATCCGAATATCACTCGACGCTATTGGATAAGCATCTTTTCTCTTTCTCTCTTCTTGTTTGAGGATTGTATGCTTACTTTTATTATGTCTTTGGGTTTTTCCCGCGTCTATGGAGTAGATCCCTTGTTCTAGGATCATAGAGTAGTTGTGGATAGGGTTTGATGTAAGACTCATGTTTATGCCTTTACTTATTGGATGATTTTGCTTGCTTTGTTTCTATTTGATGTGCATGAGACTCACTGAGATTATCTAGTCATATTAGTCGATTGTATAGGAATTGCTAATTTCGTAAAGAGAGGATCTTAGATCGTATACCCGAGGGACCCTAATGACAAGGGTAACCCATTCACGGACATCTAGGATACTTCCTTGAAAGGAGAGGCAACTTCTCCACAAGGAAGTAAGAGACCCAACCAAACTCCTATCTCTATCCTTAATGATATCGATTAGATTTGTATTATTGTGATCTACTGAGGCGCCCTACTGACAGGGGTTAACCGTAACAGGATTTCACAGGGAACTTCTCTGTTTAGTGCTTAA
The DNA here is from genome assembly GCF_018446385.1 of Zingiber officinale. Lineage (NCBI taxonomy): Eukaryota > Viridiplantae > Streptophyta > Magnoliopsida > Zingiberales > Zingiberaceae > Zingiber > Zingiber officinale. The sequence goes on along the minus strand of NC_055996.1, from coordinate 77,342,352 downwards.
GGATAGCAGCTTTAACTTCCGGTGAATGCATGTTGATTGACAATGAGGAAAAGATAGAACATGATACATCAGGTTCCACCACAATGAAACCAAACTCCTAGAACTCTTCCCAAGCCAAGTTAACCTTTCTCTCTTTAGCTAGTTCTCACGTCTACTTCCCCATTACCTTTCCCCTTAGGAAATAGTTAACTTACAACCATCGGTAGTTTAGCTAATTCTACGTGAACAATTGCTAGTGTTTATAACCAGTCCTCGTGGAATCGATAATCTTTTATTACTGACGACGTATTCGTGCACTTACGGAAGCTAACAAGTTTTTGGCGCCGTTATCGGGGACTGCGTCTATAACATTAGTTAAAATCATATTGGATTAAACTAGACTTTGTTTTTCTTTATTTCACTTTACTTTCTGCATTTTTATTAAAAATATATTTTAACTCTTTATTTTGCATTTGGATTATTCATTATCTTTTTCTTGCATGCAAAGAGCTAATCTTTTAGGAGAACTTCTGTCGTTCAATCCATAAATTGATAGAACTTTCCTGACAAGAAGAAACTTGCAGAAACACCAAGTAGAACAAGAAACTTCTGAAATGGCTAACAAACTTTTGAAGGATTACGCAGCACCTTATGCATGAGGGCTTCAGTCTAGCATCACTCGACCACCGATTGAAACCAACAATTTTGAAATCAAGCCTGTAGTAATCCACATGGTCCAACAAAATCAATTTGGAGGAGGACTGCACGATGATCCAAATCATCACTTAGAGCTTTTCTATAAGATCTACAGTACTATGAAAGTAAATGGGGTCCCTCCAGAAATAGTAAGATTGCTCCTTTTTAGATTTTCCCTGAAAGACAGAGCCAAGCAGTGGCTTAATTCTCTATCGACAAACAACATAACGTCTTGGGATCAGTGTGAGCAGAAATTTTTGGACAAATTTTACTCACCGAGTAAAACTGCACACATGAGGAATTTAATTGCAAGCTTCAAACAGATAGACTCAGAATTGCTATTCGAAGCATGGGACAGATTCAAGAGTATGCTGAGATAGTGCCCCCATCATGGCCTCGAGAAGTGGTTGGTGCTACACACGTTCTACAATGGAATCAACTATCACATGAAGGTGTCCCTCGATTTTGCAGCAAGAGGGGTGTTAATGAACAAGAGCCTTGATGAAGCTGAAGAGATCATAGAAAATGTGGCACAGAATCACCATCAGTAGGCAGCTGAACGATCTGGAGGTTCTTTCTCTGGAATCCAATAAAGGCATCAGGAAAATTCGACGTAAATGCAGTCATGCTCATGTCTGCAAAGCTGGATGCTTTGATCAAGAAGTTTGAGACCATGAGGAACAACACAGGCAATGCAATAGTGTGTGTTTGCGAAATTTACGGAAGTTCGGATCATGCTCAAGATACTTGCCCCTAGGACCAATACAAGCACAAATAAACCAACTTGAGCAATGCGATGTGATAGTCAGTTATAACCAAAAGCAAAACAATCCCTACTCCAACACATACAACCCTGGGTGGAGGAACCGCCCAAATTTTTCTTACCGGGGCAATCAGGATCAAGGACCAGCAAATTAAAGTTATCAACCTGGGCAACAAAGCTACCCACCTGGACAACAGATTTATCAACAACATCAACCTTTACAACTGTCCAGAATCGAAAAGATGCTTGAAAAAGATCTCTTGGAGCAAAAAGAGATGAAGAATGAAATTAAGCAGTTGAATCAAAGATTGGAGAATTCTGAAAAGCAGCAAAAGATGCAGGACAGCCAAATCGCCCAGATAGCCCAGTTCTTTTCAAGAGCACCGGAAGCATTTCCTGGAAAGCCCGACATAAACCCGATGGAACATTGCAGCCGCATTGAGCTGAGGAGCGGACGAACTTTGGGAGACTATTAAATGACTGCTCAAAAAGGAATTGACTCAGAAGAAGAGCCCTCTCCTCTTATGCCTAATTTGGTCCAGAACAAGGATAGAGAGGAGATCACCAAGAAGGTCGAACGGACTCTTCCACTTCCCCCACAAAGTCAGACAATTCCTTTCCCCCAAAAACTAATTACATCTCAAAAGGATGAAGAGTTCCACCGATTCCTTAAGAAGATTAAAGAAATCTGCATTGAAGTACCTCTGATAGACGCACTGCACCAAATGTCGAAATTCGTGAAATTTTTAAAAGGTATTCTATCTAACAAAAGACAGAAGGACGACTTCGAGACTGTAGCATTGACAGAGAAGTGCAACGCTCTACTCATGGCAGATATTCCCCCAAAGCTCCAGGATCCAGGAAGCTTTTCTATATCATGTAAAATTGGCCCTGAGCTCATACAAAAGGCTTTCTGTGACTTGGGAACGAGTGTTAGCCTACTTCCATACTCATTATGTAAGAAGTTATGACTCCAAAACATCAAACTTACTACTATGGCACTACAATTGGCTGACCATTCATGTAGATACCCAATGGGTATAGTGGAAGACGTGCCAGTAGAGGTAGGTGGATGCATCATTCCCACAGATTTTATTGTCCTGGACATGGAGGAGGATCCCAAGATCCCAATAATCCTTGGAAGATCATTCCTCACCACCGCTGGAGCCCTCATCTATGTGAAAAATCACAAGTTATCCATGGAGATCGGCAAAGAAAGGTTGGAATTCGATTTATCTGATTCTCCTAATTGTGTCTCCTCTTCTCAGGGAAATTCTAGCAAGATGAATATACACAAAGTTGAGGAATGCAGTTTCCAAGAGATGTCGCCTCCAACAAGAAAAGAGAAGTGATAGATCGGATGAGTGCGATAGAGGGGGGGGGGTGAATATCGCGCTCTTTTAAAAACTTTTTCTCTTACTTTGAAATTAGAATCGTGCAGCGGAAAGTAAAAAAGAAATTCATTCGGTTACTGTTGGTGCGGTTAGCACTAACGATTTAACCCAGGTTTTTGATGAATGACAAATAGGTTAAGTTAGTTTTGTTGTTGTCTGACACTTTGATCGAGTGTGCAGGAGAAGTCCAGACAGGTCGACGAGCTGACCGGATGTCTGGCACGAAGTCCAGCTAGGTCGACGGGCTGACCGGATAGCTGGCGAGAAGTCCAAGCGGGTCGACGGGCTGACCAGACGCTTGGCGAGAAGTCCAGCTAGGTCGACGGGCTGACCGGATAGCTGGCGAGAAGTCCAAGCGGGTCGACGGGCTGACCGGACGCTTGGCAAGAACTCCAGACGGGTCGACGGGCTGACCGAACGTTTGGCAGGTAAGTGAGGTAAGTCACTGGAGGGGAGTGACTGTGAGGACGCGTTCACGGGAAGGTGACATTAGGCGTCGATCCGGCTTAGATCCATTTCGGATGTCTAAGTCGAGATCGTGACTAGATTCCGGTCTCGGAAAGACGGAATCTAAGTCATACTCTTTTTATCCACCTGTTGAACTTTAACTGTGCTAACAATCTGTTTTACAGGATGTATATTTGCCTCGGACTAACTTTGTTTTGTAGGAAAATGGAGTTTTCTGAAACAAGGTGGTCCGGGCGCCCGGAGGGGATCCGGGCGCCCGGAAGGCGAATTCTATCCAGCCAAGTCGTCGCCACGTGGAGCATCTCGGTTTGAGCAGTTACGTCACATTCCAGGCGCCCGGAAGGAATCCAGGCGCCCGGAACAGCATATAAAAGAAGCACCAGGCAGGAGCTTCAGAATCAACAATCAAGCTGAGAACTCTTCTACTGCTGGTCTTGCTGCTCGACGTTCAGTGCGACGCCAACAAAGCTCCGACACTACGCTCCGTTCTTTTCCCTTTTTGTCGGTATTTGTTTTCAGTTTTCATTAGCATTCCCTGTACGGTTCTTTTGTAATCATCATTTCGAATTGCTAGTGATTGCCCAACGAAAGTGGTCAAGGACCACGGGCCTTCGAGTAGGAGTCGTCACAGGCTCCGAACGAAGTAAAAAACATTTGTGTCTATTTTACTTTTCCGCTGCGTTTATACTCGATATTTTCGAATCGATATTCACCCCCCCCTCTATCGAATCTAACGGTCTTACAGTTACTTGGTTCGGAGCCTAGGTCGACTCCTACTCCAAGGCCCGTGATCCTTAATCGCACCGATGGACAATCCACTAAGATTCTTCTTCCCGAAAACCTCGGAAAGAAGCAATGCGTACAGTATGCAATAATATAAGATAGTAACAAGCCTACTATCTTATATGAGTTTAAGTGCAATAAAAAAATAAAGTATACTGACAGTATGTGAAAGTTGAAGCTCGGTCGGCACTTGCTTGCGTGTAGAAGAGTTGTAGAGCAGTAGCATGAACAGCAGCAGCTAGCACAGAGATTGACTTTGAACCCGAACAGTGTTCCTCAACCCTGGACCTCGAGCTCTCTTTTATAAGAACCGTCCACATTCGGTCGACCGATCCCTAGGTTCGGTCGACCGAACTCGCTCCATTCCTTCTGTTCTAGATTCGCTGAGATCTGATCTTCGAGCATTAACTGATCTTTAATGGTTCGGTAGACCGATAACCTTGTTCGGCCGACCGAACAGTAGCCTCCCATGTTCGTCGAGATCTTGAATTAATGCGCCATTAATGTCTTCATTGTTCGGTCAACCGATCATGCTGCGATACTATGTTTGCAAGCCTGATCTGTTTTGTCATTTTTACCTATTTAGTCAATTGATAAAATGCCTTTTTCGATTGACTGAACCTCCTATTCAGTCGACTGAACCCTTGGTCAAATGAAGCTTTCTGAGTGTTGGTCGCGTGGCCACTGACAGAGCCTGATTTTGAGTTCTGAGTCAAAAGTTATGACCATTTGAAGTTCAAGGGGTCATATGATTCTGCAACATAAAGTTAGTTTGATATAACAATAATATTCCTGCAAAACAAAGTTAGCACAGTTATAATACATGAGTAGTAATATGCATGAGTATAACAGTTAGGACTGTCTTGATCTCAACTTGGAAACCTTCCCGGTTTCTTCAGTTGGATCAGCGACCTTAGGTTGTTCCCTTCAAGAACCTGACCTCACTGTCGCTCCTTTAGTTATTTACCTCAACCTACCTGCCAAACATTGGGTGCTCCAAACCTGTTTGGACTTTACTGTCTGGCCGTGACTAGGGCTTTCCCGATTGAGTAAATAGCCTACACACTTAGCCAAATCATCAGATCATAACAAGACTTAACTTGAACCTTTGACAATATCAAAACTCATGTTTGATTCTGGTGCACATTGCACCAACAATTTTCCCCTTTTTGATGTTTGGCAACTAAGGTTCATAGTTGAGTTAAAAATATGCAGAGTTAAGTAAAAAAGATTTTAACTCTCCTCCTGAGTTCAATAACTCCCCCTAAATTTACTATCTCTCCCCCTTTGACACACATCAAAAATAGGGGTAATACCAACCAACATATTTGAAGCAGTTCAAGAGAAAAATTAAGAGTTTGAGTTAGAAATATCATTTGAATTTTTTTTAAATCAAGGTTCTCTGAGTATAAGTTAGAAGTTATGTGATTGAAAATAATAGTACAAAAAAGTTATATAAAATAAAATATCTAAGCTTTGAATTATTTTAATAGAATTTAGTTAAAAAAATTTAAAATGTTTTTAGAACAACTTAAAAATTTTCATGAATACGTGTTTAAAAAAACATAAATTGTATGATTTGTTAGAAATATTTTCAAAGGAAAACTTTGGAAGTTAAAAAAGTTTCTAAATAGTGAATTAAGTTTTGAAATTAGTCTTTAGAAATTTTAGAGAGAAGAAAAAAAAATCTAAGTCAAAATTTTGAAGAAGAAACTTTGATGCAATGTTTAAGTTTTGAAAGGCTGAAGCAAATTTTTTTAAATAAGAACATTTATACTTTTGAGAAAATAAGTGTATAATTTTTGAAATATTTTGGAAAGAAAATTTTGAAATATATTTTAAAATCCATAAGTCTAAAAGAAATATTTAACAAATAAGATTTGAAAACATGAATTTTGAAAAATTCTAGAAAAGATTGGTTTTGAAATGATATTGATGCTCCCCCTTAATTAAATAATAACCTAAAGTCCAAGCGAAAGATGAAAAATATATGTTAGACCAACCTTTTAGAATAATTTAATTAATTAATCTCAATTTCTAAGTTATGAAACTAAATAATCCTATAGTTTTGTAGGATGATTCAAATTATTTTAGTAATTATGTTAAGTTAATATTTGATTAAAGTATAATTTACGGTTAAAGTTTAAAGTGAATAATTAAGTTTGATTTAGTTAATCAAATATTATTTGCTAAATTTGATTATTGAATTATTTAAGTTAAACTTAATTAAGGTTAGTTTTGAATTGATTAAGATTAATTAATTTAGGATTAAATTTAAATTAATAAAATACGGTAAATAGTTTAAGTTGTTGATCAAATTTAGATTAATTAAAGCAAGTTAATAATCAATTGATTAATTTTAAATTAATGTTAATTTTGAATTAAGATCATTTAAACTTGAATTAATTTACGTATTAAATTAAATAATTAATTTATTAAGTTGAGAATTCAATTTTGATTAGTTTGAATTTTGTGTTAATTAGATTTGTAAAGTTAAATTAATTAATTTCAAATTAATTAATGATTTAATTATTGTTTGAATTAAATTAAATAAATTATGTTTGAGATTAAAACTTTATTGACTTATTTAGTTTCTAATTTATTGTATAATTTAAAAGTATTTAATTTAGAATTAATTAATTAAGGATTAATTTAAAGTTAATTTTTAAGTTAATTATTTAAACCAATTTAATTAGTATTGATTAACTTAAACATAATTAATTTAGGATTAGTAATTAATTACAAATTTATTAATTAAGAATAATTGATCATTTATTTATTAAATTAGATTAATTAATCAAGTTGATTAACTTATTTTAATTTTTATTATTAATTTCAGTTTTAAATAATTTGATTAATTAAGAGGTAATTAATTGAATTAGTTTTGAGTTTGATTGGTTTTGTTTACATTATTATAATTGTTAGATTAGTTATTACTTATTCCAATGATTATCATTTTAAGTTAGAGTTTAACTTTGAGATAATTAAGTGTTAATTTAATTTGAATTAAGTTTTAAACTTTAGTATTGAAATTAGGTCTAGATTAATTAAATTTTATGTTGTGTAAGTTGTTTTTATTTTTTTTTATTTTTTTGACTTTAAGTTTTAAGTTTATATTTTTACATTTTAGTTTAAGTTTTATTTAATTAATTTATTAACCTTGAATTTAGTTAAGTTTTAATTTATGTTTTAATTAATTTTAAGTTTATTATTATTATAGATTTATTTTATTTGTTTATTAATTTATGTTTTTGTTTAGAAATCTCAAGATTAATTGTTAAAGAAAATTAACTAATTAATTAGTGAATTCAAGTTCAATTAATTGATTAATCATTTAGTTTTGAATTTAGAGTTAATTTAGTTTTCCTTTAAGTTTGCGATTTTAAGTTTTAATCATAATTTTAAAAATTAAGTTTGAGGTTAATTGAGCGTTAATTTAATTTTTAGTTTTAATTAGAATTATGTTTTAAACTTTTACTTGGGGTTAAAATTAAGTTTTAGTATTTCATTTAGGTTTATTAAAATTTACATTTTATTTATAATGTTTAATTACTTTAAGTTTTAGTTTAAATTTATTTTTAAGTTTTAAGTTAAGTTAAGTTTTAATTAAATATTTTAAAAAAGATTATTGAACCCATGTTAGATTCAAACTTAGCTTTGGGTTAATCAAGCAGGTTTCCTAAGGATAAGTTTTCAATTCAGTGGCGAGGCATATGACCTTCTTGTGTATCAACGGTGGATCACTTGCTGAAGACTTTCCAAACTGTTCGCGCTCAAAAAACTTAATACTAAATTTTGATCTAACTAGCCCATGTTTGACTGGGGTAGCTTCAGTTAGATCTACTAAGTCTAGTGCACCAAGTAGAATACACAAGATTCAGCCTAGACATGCCTTTGACAAAGTTTCCTTGACGTACTATCATCCCAATCCATTCCGATGCTATGTTGTAGGGTTTGGTAAAACCTTTTTGATCTAACCATTCTAAGCAGAAAGTAAACCTAATCCTAGGTGTATGAGTTTGATTAATCATGTTGGTTGAATTATCTTTCTACTTGCTCCCCCTGAGTCATAGCTGTTGGGTTCGGAGCGCAGCGGAAGACATATAATGAATCATGGATCTTTCATGGTACATATAGTTTTACATAAAATTATATAAAAACATACCACGAATCCTCGATAGGTGTGAATAATATCACAGACAAATAAGATAGATAAGAGCCCCACGTGTGACTCCTCTAGCGGTATCCACGCGCACTAGATCATGAACTTGACACGATCCGTTAGATACTAGCCTCTTGGATCGACAAAGCCTTGGAAGCACTACGATCTCTTTCGAACGAAGAAGAAGTTGACGAGGGAAACTCGGAGAGAATCAATTCTTCTCTGCATCTTTCCGAGGATGGCTACTTATAGCCTCCAAGGAATACGAAGAGTTAAGTTCTCAATAAATTCATCATTTATAATCTTCATTAATTAGGAAGATAAAGAGTTATAGGCTCCATAAATTCTTCATTTATAACCTTCATTATGATAACTCTTCAAATTCTTCATTAATTATCATTATGATGACTCTTCGAATTCTCCATTAATCATCATGATTATGGCTATTCGAATTCTCTCTTCTTTGTATCAAATAAATTCATATTTGATCTTGATCTCGACTAGCTTCTGATACCATTGTTCATGTCTACGTGCTATGCGTGCGACCCTCTAGGTTTTATACACGAAGGCAGTGTAAATCCATACACAGACTAATGTAACCGTCTAGCAACAGTTTTTAGCCACCCAACGCGATAAAATTAATATCAGTCATAAACTGTAAACCACTATGAACCGATTACTGTGTAATTCAATCTCTTCATCTAAAGCCTACATCCTAATTAATTCGATACATTATGCATCATTACTAAATTAATTATTTTACTTGATTTCCAATATATAATAGACTCCTCTTGAATGATAAATCATTTCTCCCATGGCCATGGATTTTGAGTCACTAATATCACTATCAAGCGGCCAGGATGTTAACTCCTAATCCAAGAGAGCGATGAATCCTCTATTGACTCAACACTATTCTCTCTACGTTTTGTCATACACCCAACTACCGTATTAATCACAATCCGATTAAAGAATACTTTTAACGGCGTCAAAGCACATAACTCCACGCATAGAATAAATGAAGGTCTCAAGTCAAAAGATCAGTTACACTCGTTAATAAGAGGAATAACCAATGATGCTTAATATGTGGTCTCCTCTTGAGCGGGTCGTGTCTAGTGTACCTCTAAACTCAAGGCACCCCCAAGTACAACTTGGATATCCATCCCGCCGGTCTATCTTGACCTAGTCATACTCAGCGTTGATCTAGATATCCATGTCCCCTCTGGATATCTTATCCGATCAAGGACTATTTTCAGATTAATATACCGATTAATCTGTGGGACTTTATCATTAATCATATACGTATAGAAAAGTAAATAATTAATGATAAATTCTTGTCTTTATTAAATAATTATCCACAAAATACATAAGGAGTGTCTTGGCACATAAGTGCACACACTAACAATCTCCCACTTGCACTATTGTCAAACACTACGGACTCTCAGTCCTAGGCTCCTCACATGGGTCTCATGTTTCTGTAGAGGTAAGGCCTTTGTGAGTGGGTCTGCGAAATTCTCGCTGGTATCTATTCTGCTAACCAACACATCACCCCTCTAAACAATCTCCCTAAGGAGGTGATACTTCCTTAGTACATGCTTGGATCGTTGGTGAGACCTTGGCTCCTTTGCCTGCGCTATGGCCGCATTATTGTCACAGTATAGCACAACTGGATCAACAATGCTAGAAACCACTTCAAGCTCCGCTATGAAGTTCTTGATCCACACAGCTTCCTTTGCTGCCTCTGAAGCTGCTATGTACTCGGACTCAGCTGTTGAATTTGCAACTGTCTCCTGCTTGGAACTCCTCCAGCAAATAGTTGCACCATTCAAACGAAACACATATCCTTGTTGCGACTTCAGATCATCCCGATCTGTCTGAAAACTTGCGTCAGTATATCCTCTGACGACTAATTCTTCGTCTCCTCCAAAAACTAAGAACATGTTCTTTGTTCTTCTAAGATACTTGAGGATAGTCTTTACCGCAGTCCAATGACCCTCTCCAGGATCTGACTGATATCTACTTGTCATGCTTAATGCATACGAGACATCTGGTCGAGTGCATATCTTAGCATACATTATGGACCCTATAGCCGAAGCATAAGGTATCTTGTCCATTCTACTTCTTTCCTCTTGTGTTCCTGGACACATAGCCTTGGAAAGATGCACACCATGTGACACTGGTAAATATCTTCTTTTGGAGTCCTGCATACCAAATCTATTCAGTATTTTATCAATGTATACACCTTGACTCAACCCTAGTAACCTGCTTTGTCTATCTCGGTATATTCTAATACCTAAGACTTAGGTTGCATCTCCAAGATCTTTTATTGAGAAACACTCTCCCAACCAAGTCTTGGTAGATTCTAGGCTAGGGATGTCATTGCCTATAAGAAGTATATCATCAACATACAACACTAGGAACGTAATCTTGCTCCCACTAATCTTCTTGTAAACACAAGGTTCTTCTGGATTTTTGACAAAAGAAAAATCTTTAATGGCTTCGTCAAATCGCAGATTCTAACTCCGAGATGCTTGCTTTAGTCCATGAATGGACTTCTTGAGCCTACATAACTTATTAGCATTCTCAGATTTTATAAAACTGGGAGGTTGTACCATATATACTTCCTCCTGTAACCTTCCATTTAGGAAAGCAGTTTTAACATCCATTTGCCAAATCTCGTAGTCCTTGTAAGCCGCTATAGCTAGCAAAATTCTAATGGACTTAAGCATTGCAACGGGCGAAAATGTTTCATCATAGTCAATTCCATGACGTTGATTGAAACCCTTTGCCACAAGCCTAGCTTTATAGGTATTGATGTTCCCATCCATGTCAATCTTTTTCTTGAAGATCCATTTGCACCCTATGGGTTTTACCCCAACTGGCACCTTAACCAACTCCCAAACTTGGTTGGTGTACATGGAGTCCATTTCAGATTTCATGACTTCCAGCCATTTCTCAGAATCATTTGAAGCAACTGCTTCTTCGTAAGTCGACAGTTCATCATCTTTGATGAGTAACACTTCCTCATCTTGGGTTACCAGCCAACCATATCTGTTTGGCTCTCGGTGTATTCTTGTAGACTTACGTTGATCTCGCGTTTCTTGAGCAGTTTCGGATGAAGGAGACACTTGTACTTGTGGCACTGACTCATTATCCAACTGTTCATCTTCCAACCTATTTGTAGGGTCTATAATTTCTTCAAGACTTACTTTACTCCCACTACTTTCTTTAGAAATAAATTCCTTTTCCAAGAAAGTAGCATATCGAGCAACAATAACGTTGTGCTCACTTGGGAGATAAAAATAATATCCCATTGTAGCTTTGGGATAACCTACAAATGTACATTTTATGGATCTTGCTGCAAGCTTATTAGAATTTTCATTCTTCACATAAGCATCACAACCTCATATCTTAAGATAAGACAAATTTGGTTTCTTTCGAAACGATAATTAATAAGGAGTCTTATCTACAATCTTGGTTGGAACTCGGTTAAGTGTGTGTGCCGCTGTTTCTAAGGCATAACCCCAAAATGACATTGGAAGATTTGCATGACTCATCATTGATCTAACCATATCCATGAGTGTATGATTTCTCCTTTCTGAAACACCATTCCACTCTGGCGTTCTAGGAGGTGTAAGTTGGGAAATTATCTCACACTCCTTTAGGTAATCAATGAACTCTTGGCTTAGATACTCGCCACCTCGATCACTCTGAAGGGCCTTAATCTTCTTGTCATGTTGATTTTCTACCTCATTCTTGAACTCCTTAAACTTGTCTAGAGTTTCAGACTTATGTCTCTTTAAGTAGACATATCCATATCTACTTAAATCGTCAGTAAAAGTCACGAAGTAGGTATACGCTCCTCTAGCCTGAACTTGCAATGGCCCACAAACATCACTATGGATGAGTTCTAGTGGTTCCTTTGCCCGTTCACCTATCTTGGTGAATGGCTTCTTGGTCATTTTGCCTTGTAAACATGCTTCACATGTATCTATGGGCTCTAATTCAAAAAGAGTCCAAATACCCATTACTGAGTAATCTAGCGATGCGCTTCTAGGTTATATGACCAAGTTTACTGTGCCAGAGATATATTAAGTTTGAGTCATGTAATTTTTATTTCTTACTTTCAATACAATAGATCGGTTCATCTAAGTTAAGAACATAAAGACCATTATTCAATGAACCATTCCCATAGAATATATTATTCAAATAAAAGGAACATAACTTGTCTTTGAATTGAAATACAAATCCCTTGGTGTCTAAACTTGACACCGAAATGATATTCTTTGAGAAACTAGGAACAAAATAACAGTTTTCTAAATTCAAAACAAGTCCACTAGGCAAATTTATTGAATAGGTTCCTACAGCTAACGCAGCAACTCTCGCTCCATTAGCTACTCGTAGGTCCATTTCGCCCTTGGACAACCGCCTGAAGTCACTTAGACCCTGCATGTTCACATAAATGTGAGAACTACTTCTAGAATCTATGACCCATGATGAAGAAATAAAAAGATTGCACTCTATCATAAAGATACCTGAAGCATTAGCTCCACTGGCATTATTCTTCATGAAAATATAGCAATTTTTCTTCCAGTGACCTTTCTTGCCACAATGGAAACACATGGCTTCCTTCTCATCAGATTGGGGTATGTGCATCCCTTTCTTAAGTTTCTTCTGAGCTTGATATTTAGGATTCTTCACTGCATTAGCCTTGGGATTGAAGTTCCCGGTGCTTGGGCGCTTGTTGGTCTTTCTGACCATCATTGCATGCAGTGAAGGATTTACCTTCATATCCTTCTCAGTAGTTTTCAGCATTACCATCAAATCAGTCAAACTCTTGTCCATGTTATTCATGTTGAAGTTCAACACAAACTGAGAAAATGATGGAGGTAGTGATGATAGGATTAGGTCAACAGCCAAGTCCTGGTCTAACTTGGAACCTAAGCTCTCGAGCCTCTCTATGTACCCGATCATCTTGAGTACATGAGACCTAACTTGATTTCCTTCCTCCAGCATGGTACGAAATAGTGCTCGAGAGGTTTCATACCTCTCTACTCTCGCACTCTCTTGGAAGAACTCACGCAAGTGCTGATCAATCTCCCTAGCACTCATGTTCTCATGTTGTCTCTGCAACTCGGGAGACATAGAAGATAACATGATGCATTGCACATCCAGTGCATCTTCCATATATTGAGAATAATATGATTGATCTTCGTCTGAAGCATTGGGTGTAGACTCTTTCAGTGGTTCATCTTCGAGCACGTAAATTTTTCTCTCGTGTCTCAAGATGATTTTCAATTTCCTATACCAATCCAGGTAGTTAGAACCGAGGAGGATATTCTCTTTCTCGAGAATGCTTCACAGTGATAAGGTACTTGTGTTTGCCATCTAAAATTTAAAGCAGAGTTTTAGTATTTGTGGAATATATTTAATAAAGATCTTTTATAACTCCTATTATTTTATTCAAGTCCAACAACCCTCACTGTTAGAATCGGGAATTGGTTGGTAACAATTCCTAATAGGACCGAAACCTTGAATCATATAGAATGCACACAGCTGAGCTGTATCTACATGCTATATTCATCAAGTATGCCTTAACTTGTCAATCACAAATCTATGCGACTTTCGGCATGTTCTTGTTGAGCCTTATATTCTCAACACTTGCCCCTCAAATCAGTTAACCTTAGCTGAACTAAACAAGTCAACGAATTTGAGTTAAGTCGACCCACTAATAATTATGATAAACTAAAGATGTTTTGACACAAGCCCACAACTGAGCTGTACCGACTTTATGTAAAAACTCTAACTATTATCATAGTTATTAGTGGAGAGCTTTTAACAGATCTTGACTTTAATATATTTAAGGGATTTTATAATTATTAAAATGTTTCACCATAATTAACTTCTTGTGTATTTGCACAATCTCATTATGAGATTTATCTCCATTAATCCTCTTAGTCTTTTAAGACAAATAGGTCTCGAAGATTTTAACATGTTAATCTACTTATGCCACAAGGAATTTATATCTAAATTACAACATGTATTACTTCACATGTTTTTAGATAAAATTAATTTCTATCATGAAATGTTACGACATATAACTTGCAATAAAGAAATTAAGATTTCTTTGAAATATCTTGAAACACTGATTCTTCAAATAAATTTCGAAGAATCGGCTTTGTACTATATGATCCAACCACGAATTTGGCTCTAATACCACTGTTGGGTTCAGAGCGCAGCGGAAGACATTTAATGAATCATGGATCTTTCGTGGTACATATAGTTTTACATAAAATTATATAAAAATATACCTCGAGTCCTCGATAGGTGTGAATAATATCACATACAAATAAGACAGATAAGAGCCCCATGTGTGACTCCTCTAGCGGTATCCACGCGCACTAGATCATGAACTTGACACGATCCGTTAGGTGCTAGACTCTTGGATCGACAAAGCCTTGAAAGCACTACGATCTTTTTCGAACGAAGAAGAAGTTGACGAGGGAAACTCGGAGAGAATCAATTCTTCTTTGCATCTTTCCAAGGATGGCTACTTATAGCCTCCAAGGAATACGAAGAGTTAAGCTATCAATAAATTCATCATTTATGATCTTCATTAATTAGGAAGATAAAGAGTTATAGGCTCCATAAATTCTTCATTTATAACCTTCATTATGATAACTCTTCAAATTCTTCATTAATTATCATTATGATGACTCTTCGAATTCTCCATTAATCATCATGATTATGGCTATTCAAATTCTCTCTTCTTTGTATCAAATAAATCCATATTTGATCTTGATCTCGACTAGCTTCCGATACCATTGTTCATGTCTACGTGCTATGCGTGCGACCCTCTAGGTTTTATACACGAAGGCAGTGTAATCCATACACAGACTAAGGTAACCGTCTAACAACAATTTTTAGCCACCCAACGTGATAAAATTAATATCAGTCATAAACTGTAAACCACTATGAACTGATTACTGTGTAATTTAATCTCTTCATCTAAAGCCTACATCCCAATTAATTTGATACATTATGCATCATTACCAAATTAATTATTTTACTTGATTTCCAAGATATAATAGACTCCTCTTGAATGATAAATCATTCCTCCTATGGCCATGGATTTTGAGTCACTAATATCTCTATCAAGTGGCTAGGATGTTAACTCCTAATCCAAGAGAGTGATGAATCCTCTATTGACTCAACACTATTCTCTCTACGTTTTGTCATACACCCAACTACCGTATTAATCACAATCCGATTAAAGAATGCTTTTAACGACGTCAAAGCACATAACTCCACGCATAGAATAAATGAAGGTCTCAAGTCAAAAGATCAGTTACACTCGTTAATAAGAGGAATAACCAATGATGCTTAATATGTGGTCTCCTCTTGAGCGGGTCGTGTCTAGTGTACCTCTAAACTCAAGGCACGCCCAAGTACAACTTGGATATCCATCCCTCCGGTCTATCTTGACCTAGTCATACTCAGCGTTGATCTAGATATCCATGTCCCCTCTAGATATCTTATCCGATCAAGGACTGTTTTCAGATTAATATACCGATTAATCTGTGGGACTTTATCATTAATCATATACGTATAGAAAAGTAAATAATTAATGATAAATTCTTATCTTTATTAAATAATTATCCATAAAATACATAAGGAGTGTCTTGGCACATAAGTGCACACACTAACAATCTCCCACTTGCACTATTGTCAAACACTACGGACTCGTTGCGACTCGTTGTCAAACACTACTTGACTTCTAACATTTTGACTGATTAAAGACAAGTATGGTTTGTTTGTTTTATTTGATTTATAGTCGAGCCCCGATTTGTTGTACACCACTCGTTGCGACTCAAGTAACATATTTAAACAGTTGGATCCCAGTTCGAACTTTTCCAACATTTTCTTGAGTCGCTCGACTTGTCCTTTCAAGTTGGAATTTTCTTCCTCAAGTTTTGTAACTTGAGTCGAAGTTCCAACTTGAACATGATTAGTCGAGTCATTCAAGTTAACTTTCTCCTTAAGGTGATCTATTTCCTTAAGTAGCAAGTTATTTTATTTTTGGGATTTTGTTAATTTTTTAAACAAGCATTTAATTACTTTCAACATTTCAGACTTCGAATTGAAAGTTACCTTATCGGGTCCTTCGGAAATGGATGCAAATCCATGGCTTGTCTTAGACTCATCGTCAGACTCTGACTCGTACTCATCTTCAGACTCGGATTCAGACTCTTTTGTCCTTGCCATAAATGCTATATGACTCAAGTGCTTTGGTTCTGGTTTTGTTCGGGGCTTAGCTTCCTTGTTTGGTCCTGCATACAAAGCTAACCCTTTCTTGGTTTGACTCAAGTTAGTCTACTCATGTAATGTTAATTCATAAAATAATTCATCTAATTTAATAGTAGAAGGATCCTTCGCAACTTTATAGACATTTATAATAGATGCCCATAAGGAGTTTCGAGGGAATGAGTTAAGTGTATACCTGATGATATCACGATTCTCGAGTTGATGGCCGATGATATGTAGTCCATTGAGGATGCCCTTAATCCTCATGTGTAGTTGACTTGCCAACTCACCATCTAGCATTTTAATATTTAGTAATGAATTTAATAAAATATCACGCTTTATTACCTTTGTCTCGTTTGTTCCTTCATGTAGTTTGACTAACTTATCCCATAACTCTTTTGCATTTTCGAAGGGGCCAACTCGTTTTAATTCCTCTTTTGATAATCCACATTGTAAAGTATTGAGTGCCTTTGAATCAATTTGTACTTTCTTCTTTATTTTTCTGTCCATTCCTCTAGGTTATTGACTGGTGATGTGTAGCCGCATCGGATAATGAACCATTGATCAATGTCTATTTTGAGAAAAACTTCCATCCTCTTTTTCCAGTATGGGAAATCGCTTCCATCGAATAGCAGAGGACGCACGGTTGAATATCCCTCAAATTGTGTCATTTGTTCTTGCACCAAAAGTTGAGAAACAAAAAGAATTTCCAAGACTCTCGTCTTGGGATTAGTAGTGCTGGAAACAGAAATAAGAAAAAGAAAGAAAAATATAAAAGAAAAGGAATAAGTGAAAATAAAATTTTTTTAAAAGTGCTTTGAAAAACGGTTAAGTAATTTCAGAGCTACGAGGCTCTGATACCAATTGATAGATCGGATGAGTGCGATAGAGGGGGGGGGGGGGGGGGAAATATCGCGCTCTTTTAAAAACTTTTTCTCTTACTTTGAAATCAGAATCGTGCAGCGGAAAGTAAAAAAGAAACTCATTCGGTTACTTGGTTCGGAGCTTAGGTCGACTCCTACTCCAAGGCCCGCGATCCTTGATTGCACCGATCGGCAATCCACTAAGATTCTTCTTCCCGAAAACCTCGAAAAGAAGCAATGCGTACAATATGTAATAATATAAGATAGTAACAAGCCAACTATCGTATATGAGTTTGCGTGCAATACAAAAGTAAAGTGTACCGACATTATGTGAAAGTTGAAGCTCGGTCGGCACTTGCTTGCGTGTAGAAGAGTTGTAGAGCAGTAGCACGAACAGCAGCAGCTAGCACAAAGATTGACTTCGAACCCGAACAGTGCTCCTCAACCCTGGACCTTGAGCTCTCTTTTATAAGAACCGTCCACGTTCGGTCGACCGATCCCTAGGTTCGGTCGACCGAACCCGCTCCATTCCTTCTGTGCTGAGATTCACTGAGATCTGATCTTCGAGCATTAACTGATCTTTAATGGTTCAGTCGACCGATAACCTTATTCAGTCGACCGAACAGTAGTCTTCCCTGTTCGTCGAGATCTTGAATTAATGCGCCATTAATGTCTTCATTGTTCGGTCAACCGAACCTCATTTTTGGTCGACCGATCATGCTGTGATACCATGTTTGCAAGCCTGATCTGTTTTACCATTTTTACCTATTCAATCGACTGATAAAATGCCTTTTTCGGTCGACTGAACCTCCTGTTCAGTCGACTGAACCCTTGGTCAAATGAAGCTTTCTGAGTGCTGGTCACGTGGCCGCTGACAGATCCTGATTCTGAGTTCTGAGTCAAAAGTTATGACCATTTGAAGTTTAAGGGGTCATATGATTCTACAACACAAAGTTAGTTCGATATAACAATAATATTCCTACAAAACAAAGTTAGCACAGTTATAATACATGAGTAGTAATATGCAAGAGTATAACAGTTAGGACTGTCTTGATCTCAACTTGGAAACCTTCTCAGTTTCTTCAGTTGGATCAGCGACCTTAGGTTGTTCCCTTCAAGAACTCGACCTCACTGTCACTCTTCTAGTTATTTACCTCAACCTACCTGTCAAACGTTGGGTCCTCCAGACCTGTTTGGACTTTACTGTCTGGCCGTGACTAGGGCTTTCCCGATTGAGTAAATAGCCTACACACTTAGCCAAATCATCAGATCATAACAAGACTTAACTTGAACCTTTGATAACATCAAAACTCAGGTTTGATCAGCAAAGAAAGGTTGGAATTTGATTTATCTAATTCTCCTAACTACGTCTCCTCTTCTCAGGTAAATACTAGCAAGATGAATATACACAAAGCTGAGGAATGCAGTTTCCAAGAGAGGTCGCCTCCAACAAGAAAAGAGAAGTACATATTTCTTGCACGTGCGAAACTGAAGGAGTAGAGTAGAGCATTAACCCTAGGAGGAGAGCCATGCTTCCATGGGTTTAGTCCACACTAATTGATATGGTGTCGAGCTAAAGACCTAAAACAAGCACTTCTTGGGAGGCAACCCAAGGGTTTTCGTTTTAATTTGTTATCAATTTGTCGTTCTATTTTTTTTAATTAGTTTAAATTGTCGGATCTTTGTTTTCAGGATGTGCATAACCTTCACGAGTTGGTCGTGATCGTTTCATGGGCGTGGAGGCGTCAGAGGAGTCAAAAAAGTGAAGGGTGAGACACTATGCGCGTAAGAGAGTCAGCTGTGTGACCCCACACGGTCGTGTGAAGCTAATGGAGGAAGAAATGTCACTGGTCGTGCGACGCCGCACGATCGTGTGGCTTGTGCAAAGAAAGAACAATACACGGTCGTGCCGAATTGCACGATCGTGCATAGTCACCAGAGGGGAAGAGGGCACGGGTCGTGCAGATTTGGCACAGCCATGCGATCGCGACCGAGAGGAGGAATGAACCGACCGTGCCAAGCTATCAAGAGGAGGGCATGCAGATTCTTACACAGCCCGACCCAAATTCCACTCCTATTAGGGCACGAGTGAGCAGAGGCTTACACGGTCGTGCCGCCACCATCATCTCCTTCCGCATACCCCCCTTCTTTTTCCTTCCTCCCAAAAGTGCTACCACCCATCTCCCACATTCATCTCATTCAAATCTACCTCTCCCGTCATCCGTGATGTTGAATATCATCGAAGGGAGTCCTCATCAAAGGAAAGGAAAAGAGTTGTTGGTTGTCTCAAACAAGGGGAATGCATGCTTCAAAGGTATATCTAACAACTTCGGCATTACTTTCTCTAGTGATGAACAATTGCATCGTTATCACTCTTTATCCAAACGTTCTATTTTGAGCACAAGGTTTATGGACCAAGAAACCTTGGAAGTGCTGGGGGTTTAAGAATGATATTGATTGGTTGCTTGATAGAATAGTTTGGACTAACGTAATGACCATGAAGTATCCAACTTATTCTCATATCGTTTTGGAAATTTTAAGCTCCATCACTGTTGATAATGTTCAAGGAGGAGGAAAATTAAAATTTCGTTTATTTAATGATGACTATGAATGGAGTCTTGAGGATTTTAATGAATGTTATGATTTGCCTAGGGATGGAGCTTACATAATCCTACCTACTTTTGAAAATTCAAATTTATGGGAGCAAATTAGTGGACGGTCTTGCTTTAATCCACATATTTCTAATGGTACTAGTATCATTAACCCAATTTTTCGATATGTCCACATGATGATGAGGAACACGATATTTGGAAGGGGCGGTAATGAAGGAATTATAAGACTTTCAGACTTGTATTGTTTATGGGAAATGATAGAAAATGTGTCTATTAATTCTGGATATTTCTTTTTAAGGCACTTGATAACATTAGGGAAGGTTTCTTCCTCTGCCCCCATTATTTTAGGAGGATTGTTTACTCATATTACTGTAGTACTAGGTTATGATCTAAGTAGTCTTGAAATGATTGAAGATGTTTATCGAATGAATTTAAATTTTTATTTAACCACTCATTTGATTCGCCGAGAGGAGTATGGGTATAGTCTTGTGATTTAGGATAGTTTTCCTCTCAGATTGCCCAACCCAACTTTGACCACGATCCATGTTAAGGAGAATTGACGTTTGACTTTAGCAAAGCAACAGATTAACCCACCTCCAACCTCCCTTCCTAGAAATATGCCTTCAGTTAGTCGAGATATTTTACGATTCGATTTCCAAGAATTTCGTCCTATTATTAACTCTCTTCATCATGACTTGGAGCAAACTAATAGATTGTTTACTAGAAATTTTTGCATGAAGGGCGAGCAATTTAAGCACTTGTAGGACTGTTTTAGGAGTGAAAGAGATTTATGCACATGAATGCTTGAATTCATGGATGCTCATAGATAGAGAATGGCTTGAAATGAGGATTTTAGGTGGTATATGAGGAATTTTCAGAGTAATATGACGAGTTGTTCTCGTATCATAAACAAGTAAGGGACTTGAGATGGGTAGTTGAGTCTTATCCTGAGCTTCCCGACCTCCCCGACCTTCAGCCTCATCGGCCATTTTGATTTCATCGGGGCGATGAAAAGTCTAAGTCTGGGGGGTGTTGTGTCTACACAACTTGAGTCATGTCGAGTCTTTTTCTTTTCTTTCTGTAAATTTATTTAGTTTGCTTGCATTTCATTTTTATTTCTTTTAGTTTCATATTTTTACTTGCATCTCATTTGCACTTTCTTTTCCCACTTATAGTTTTGAGACATATTTGAGAACATCAAATCCTCTACTTCCTCTGCTAACTTGTCCAATAGTAAAATGACTAGTACGTGTATTTTCTTAGTTCATGTGTTGTAGAATAGTGTTAGTATGTTTGGTGTACCTCCTTTCTCTATCTTTAGTAGCATAAAATAAGCCAAGCATTGTACGGAGTCTAGTATAAGTCTTTGCCTAACCTTAAAGATTTTACTTTCACTTCACTTAAGTACTTAAGCTTGAATAGTAGAAATATTTTGAAATAGTTATGATTCATCCTATTTGCTTAGTACTTTTGTTCCCATGGGGATTCCTTAGTTACATTTTGATTACTGGATGACCTCGGATAATGGAAGCTCATTTGGAAAAATCTAAATCCCAATATATGCATCTGTCATTTGTGATTAGTGCTACACCTCTATAGCACCAAAAAAAATAACAAAAAAAAAACTGAATAAGGGATAAAAAAAAATTATCGTGAGTAGAAACTAACAATTTACCCCTTTGAGACCGAGTTAGGTTACTGGGGAAATAAATATTATGTTTCTCTTGATTCCGAGTAGTATCCTTTGAGACCTTGTGTGATTTAAGGAAAACGAACCAAGTGTTTGACAGGTAAGTGTCTATCACCGGGAACATTAGGAATTCAATTGTATGACGACTTAACTAGGACAGAAAATTGAAACTTGAAGAGTTTGAGTTACTTATTGCACCGAGCATAAAGAACTTATGATTAGGCCATACTTAGGTTACTCCATAACCATGTTTATCAATGAAACTAGTTGATAGAGTTAGGCGAGTACACTAGGAATTATGATACACTATAGGAACTCATGAATATAGATTGCAGCGTTTTGCTTGAGGGCAAGCAAAGGTTCAAGTATGGGGGTGTGATGTGCGTAGATATTATGATCGTTTATGCATGCTTTAACGCACATTCACTTGCTTTATTTGTATATATTCTTTGCATGATCATCTCTCTTGTCGTTTATTCAATATTTATTACTCTTTTGTTGAAGATCTGCTCTTTGTTTAGTTTTGTGTTGACAGGAACAACTTTTGGAGCGAAAACGGCGATTGTCGATGCACCCGAGCAAAGCAGAGTACGGTCGTGCACCCTTACACGACCATGTGGTGATTCCAGACAGAGAGCAGAGCACAGCCGTGCAACCCTGCACGGCCATGTGGTCATTCACCGAGAGAGAGCAGAGCACGGTCGTGCAACCTTACACGGTCATGCCTCACAACCAGCAGCCAAGATCCACACGGCCATGTGAACCTCACACGATTGTACAGTGCAACCCGAGCCAAAGCAAGACACGACCGTGCAGATGTGGCACGACCGTGCCACTTTACCCGAAGACAAGAAGAGCATGGTCGTGCGAATTTCGTACGGCCGTGGCACGGGTCGTGCGGCGCCCGTGCCCTAGCCTGTATGAAGGCTTTTAACTCTTCTTCTCGGGAGGGGAGGAGGTGAGCCATTAGAGAGGATTTACCTTGGTGTCGTTCCATGCTATCCCAAACTTCCGAGATCACCGTCATCATCGCATCAACTCCAGAAGAAAAGGATTGGACCCGAAGATCACTCGACGTTATTGGATAAGCATCTTTTCTCTTTCTCTCTTCTCGTTTGAGGATTGTATGCTTACTTTTACTATGTCTTTGGGTTTTTCTCCGGCGTCTATGGAGTAGATCCCTTATTCTAGGATCAGGGAGTAGTTGTGGATAGTGTTTGATGTAAGACTCATGTTTATGCCTTTACTTATTGGATGATTTCGCTTGCTTTGTTTCTATTTGATATGCTTGAGACTCGCTGAGATTATCTCATCATATTAGTCGATTGTGTAGGAATTGCTAATTTCGTAAAGAGATGATCTTAGATCGTATACCTGAGGGGCCCTAGTAACAGGGGTAACCCATTCACGAATATCTAGGATACTCCCTTGAAAGGAGAGCCAACTTCTCTACAAGGAAGTAAGAGACCGAACCAACCCCTTATCTCTATCCTTAATGATACCGATTAGATTTGTATTCTTATAATCTACCGAGGTTCCCTAGTGACAGGGGTTAATCGTAATAGGATTTCACAGGGATCTTCTCTGTTTAATACTTAAGGATAGCAGCTTTAACTTTCGACGAATGCATGTTGATTGACAATGAGGAAAAGATAGAACATGATACATCAGGTTCCACCACAACGAAACCGAACTCCTAGAACTCTTCCCAAGCCAAGTTAATGTTGGTGCAGGAAGCATCCGACGATCAAACTCGTATTTTGATAATGGCAAAGGATTCAAAGTTAAGATGTTTAGTGATCTAACAAATCTGTTAAGCGTTTCAGGAAAAGACCTAACTTTGGTTA
Source organism: Zingiber officinale (assembly GCF_018446385.1). Taxonomy (NCBI): domain Eukaryota; kingdom Viridiplantae; phylum Streptophyta; class Magnoliopsida; order Zingiberales; family Zingiberaceae; genus Zingiber; species Zingiber officinale. Next base: position 77,318,794 of record NC_055996.1, on the reverse strand, counting down.
GGCAAGGTAAAAACCCTAGGGGGTGGTAACCCTAGGTCATAGGGGGTGGTAACCCTATGCGGAAAGTCTTGGCAGGTCGAAGGCTTCAGGAAAAAGTCCTAGGGGGTGGTAACCCTAGATGGAAAGTCCTGGTGTCGCGAACCAGGTGAAAGACTGGACTAGCCGGGAAGTGGAAATCCAGCAGAAAGTCCGGAAGCTTCGAGTGCTGAGCAAAAGTCCAGTCGATCTGGAGGATCGCATTGGCAGCAGGTAAATCTCCTGAGTGGAGTAGGTGAGGACGCGTTCCCCGCAAAGGGAACAGTAGGAGTCGGGTCGACTTAGGATTTCCGGTAAGAAACCTGAAGTCAGACTCGGACAGTCCGGAGACTGTCAAACTTTCACTTTTATACTATCACTTATGTGTTATGAGCTAACTTTGTGCTGCAGGGTATTTTGTGTTTAACATATCTTGCAGGGACCAAAGTGCAAAATTGGCCTCGGATTAACAGTACCGAGGCGCCTCCATGGAGCTTGGAGGCACCTCGGGTGCAAAACCTGAGCTGGCTGTGAAGCAAGCTTGGAGGCGCCTTGAAGGAAGCCAAGGCGCCTTGGACAGCTTGATGAAGGCGCCTTAGAGAGGCTGAAGGCGCTTTGAACCTGATAAGGTTCGACCAGTTCAGCCCTTATCTCCGTGGCTGACTCGGCTCATTCAAGGCGCCTTGGTGAATAGTGGAAGACGCCTTGAACACCCTTTATAAGGGGTCTCGACCAGCAGCTCATCCCAACAATTCCAAGCGATCTCTATACGCGATTAGCTACTAACGAAAGGTTCCCGAAGTGCTGCGACTAGTTTCCGACGACCCTGAGCTCCAGAATTCATATTCTCTAAGTGTTGTCGGTATTTTTAATTACTGTTTTAATTTATACGTAGATTGTAATAATTCTCGTACTTATAGTTGTTGCCCACGGAAAGCGATCAAGGATCGCGGGCCTTCGAGTAGGAGTCGTCACAGGCTCCGAACGAAGTAAATCCACTATGTTCATCTGCTTGTTATTTAATTCCACTGCGTTTGTTTTTACTCGTACGAATTCGAAAAGTGTGAAAGCCGCGAGCGCTATTCACCCCCCCCTCTAGCGCTTCTCGATCCAACAATTGGTATCAGAGCGGGGTAGCGTTGATCTGGTGCAACCACCAATCACGCAGTTTTTCGCGGTGTTTTAAATTTTTTGAAGTCAACTGAAATTAGTATTATTACTATATTCCAGTTTTTTTCGTTCATTCGTATCAATTTCGCTCGAGATTGGTGAAACACCACTCGAGTTAGTTCTCTTTTCAAGTCTTTACTCCCGCACTGCTAATCCAAGACGTAGTCTTGGGACATATTTTTTTTTCTATTCCTTTTTGCATATTCTCTCAATGGCCCAACAAGAGGGTTTCAGCACTGTCCGTCCCCCGCTCTTCTCCAGAGAAGATTTCGGGTACTGGAAGGGATGGATGGAGACGTTTCTAAAGATCCAGTTCGAGATGTGGATGATCATCCGAACTGGATTCCAACTACCGACTGGCACTGATGGCAAACCTACTCCCTGCGAAGACTGGGAACCCTCCCTCATCAAGAAAGTGGAAGCCAACGCCAGAGCTACCTGCACCCTCCAGTGTGGACTGACCAAAGAGGAGCTCAACAGAGTTGGCCCATTCTCATCAGCAAAGGAGCTTTGGGAAAAGCTGATTGAACTTCACGAGGGAACCTCTGACACAAAGGTGAGTAAACGTGATTTACTACTTAATAAAATATACAATCTGAAAATGCAGGAAGGTGAGACGGCGAGTTCACTACACGCAAGAATTCAAGACATCCTCAACTCTCTCCACGAAATCGGGCAAAAGATAGAGAATCGGGACGTCATAAGGTACGCACTAAACTAGTTTCCGAGGAGCACATTGTGGGCATCAATGGTAGATGCTTACAAAGTCTCTAAGGATTTATCTTCAATAAAGTTAGATGAATTATTCTGTGAATTTGAATTACATGAGCAGACTAATGCACAGCCGACCGAGAAGGGGGTTGCTTTGATTGCAGTTGCTAGTCGAACACGCGAACCGAGAGCACGATGAAGAACTGAACTTGAATCGGAAGAAGATCCCGACTCAGACGATGAAGACGACGAACTAACCACCGAGCTTGTGAACCTCGTAAAGAAGCTCTACAAGAAGAAGAAGGGCTTCAACAAGAAAGATCTAAAGAAGGTGGTACAAACTAAGGAGGTTCAACCAAGTTCGAAAGGTAAGTTCGAAGTTATCTGCTACGGGTGCAACCAGAAGGGGCACATCAAGGCCAACTGCCCAAATCAAAAGGAAGCTAAGAAGCAGAGAAGGAAGAAGGCCCTGAAGGCGACGTGGGACGAATCTTCTTCGGAAGACGATGACGACGAACTTGATCAGACAAGCCTTTCTCTGATGGCCAGGGACCAGATTGACGGATCCGAGAGCGAGAGTGAGCCGGAGGCCGAGTCCGAGCGAAGCCACGGATCCGTATCCAATTCCGAAGGGCCAGATCCCGCTGTAAGTATCCCTTGTCTAAATAATCTAGTTAATTATTTGTTGCGCAAACTAGCTAAGTCGAACCTTAAGGTCAAGTCACTTCTAAAGGAAATAGTAGTCCTTAAAGAAGTGACTAACTCTAAATCATTACCTGACCAAGTTCAGACTGGAAATTCAACTCAAGTTCAAAAACTTGAGAAAGAAAACTCTGGTCTGAAAAATCAGGTCAATAACTTAAAAAATACTTTAGAACGGTTTTCTTTAGGTTCCAAGAATCTTGACTTAATTCTTGGGACACAAAGAGCTGTTTATAATAGAACTGGGCTAGGATACAAAACCAAAAAGAAATATAAATCTTATTTATCCTTAATAAACAAACCAAATAGTACGATAATCCAAGCATGGGTCCCCAAGTCCAAATTGATCAATCAAGTTGGACTTGGTCAATATTGGGTCCCGAAGGATCAAATACACTACCTCGATAGGCCATATCGAGGCTATGATCCAGGGGGGGTTAACAGAAAAACCATTAAAATTAAAATTTAAAATTCAAAGTCAAATTCAAAATCAAATTAAAATTTAAAATTCAAAGTCAAATTCAAAATTAAAATTAAAATTTAAAATTTAAAATTCAAAATTCAAAATTCAAAATCAAATTAAATTATAAATTCAAAATTCAAAATTCAAAATCAAATTTAATTATAATTTCAAAATTCAAAATTCAAAATTCAAAATTAAATTTAAAATTCGAAATCAAGTTAAAATTCAAAATTCAAAATTAAATTAAAAATTTGAAATTAAATTAAAATTCAAAATTCAAAATTAAAAATTCAATTTAAATCAAATAAAAACTTAGAAGGAGGATCCAGAATAGCTGGCACCCCTAACTAAACTACCCGACTGGGTAACCGAACTTAATCTACCCGAAATGGGTAAACAAGAGTAGACTACCCGGCAGGGTAATTAAGGTTAGAAAAAATGGGCTAGGTTTAACTTGACCCACGGTACTGGTGAAGTTTTTGGATGATAGTACGTCAGGGAAGCTTGGGCATCGCATGTCTAGGAAGATATGGCTTCGACCTGGTGCATTTGGCCAAGTGGAACTGACCGAAGCTACCCTTAAATGGATCCTAACCAGTTAGACCAAGGTTTAGTATTAAGTTCAATGGGTAAGACTATTTGGGAAACCTCGAAGGCATGGTTACTTTAATGAGTTCCTTGTGACTCACCATAGCCCAGAAGTTTATCCAAAGAATGCTTACTTGTTGAACCCAAAGCTAAACCTGAATCTAACACAAAGTTAAACCAAACTCTTAAATGAACCTCAATTCATCTCACGAAAATTATAGGATTCCCTGATTGAAAGGTTAGATCGGGTGAGATGACTAAGGAATTTAAAATTCAAATTCAAAATTAAACTCAAAACTATAATTAATTCACATTCTATAATCAAATTAATTAACTTAAAATTAATAAACTTAAAATTATTTTCAAATTAATAAACTTAAAATTATTTTCAAATTAATTAACTTAAAATTATTTAACTTAAAATTATCTTTAAAATTAATTAACTTAAAATTATTTTCAAATTTAATTAACTTAAAATTATTTTCAAAATTAATTAACTTAAAATTATTTTCAAATTTAATTAACTTAAAATTATTTTCAAATTAATTAACTTAAAATTATCTTCAAAATTAATAAACTTAAAATTATTTTCAAGATCGATTAACTTAAAATTATTTTCAAGATTGATTAACTTAAAATTATTTTCAAATTTAATAAACTTAAAATATTTTCAAAATTAATAAACTTAAAATTATTTTCAAGATTGATTAACTTAAAATTATTTTCAAAACCTAATTGGCTTAAAATTATTTGTTAGAAATCATTAACTTAAAACATTTTCCAAAACTTTTCAAAACATTAATTTAATCACCCATAGGATTAATTGATTGCTAACTTAGATTGGGTGAGATAGAAAAACTAAGGAGTCTACTTCAATTAAGCTATCTTTGAATCCATTAAAAGGAAACCAATTCAACTACTTCATGTGTAGGAATTGGATCAATGGATGTTGGATAGTGGATGCTCCAGACACATGACTGGAGATAAGTTGAATTTTACTAAACTCAAATACAAGAATTTAGGATCGGTTACATTCGGCAATGACGGTAAACTGAAAGTAATCGGAAAAGGTAATATTGAACTTAGTTCTGACTTCATTATTCGAAATATTTTATTGGTTGAAAATTTTAACTTTAATTTACTAAGTATAAGTCAATTGTGTGATAGTGGATACTTAGTCAATTTTGAAAAATCTGGATGTTTAGTTAAAAACATCAAAAACCCTGAAATCAGACTTAAGGGACTTAGAAAAAATAACATCTACACAATTGACCTATCAATATCCTTAATAAAGTGTCTCATGACACAACAAGAAGAAACCCAACTGTGGCACAGAAGACTGGGTCACACTCACACTAGACTCATTTGTAAAATGAGTCAAAATGGTCTAGTTAGAGGTTTGTCAAAATTAAAATTCATTGAAAACTCAATCTGTAATGCTTGTCAACAAGGAAAACAAACCAAATCAACACACAAGTCAACGAATCTAGAAAGAACTAACTCTGTGCTTGAGCTCCTTCACCTTGACCTATTTGATTCACATGGAGCCAAGTCACTAAGCAAGAACCAGTATTGCTTAGTTATAATTGATGACTACTCTAGATTCACATGGGTAAATTTTTTAAAAACAAAAGATGAAACCTTTGAAATATTTAGTAATTTCTGTAAATTAACAGAAAATGAAAAAGATACTAAAATTAAACGTATCAGAAGTGATCACAGGGGGGAATTTGAAAATCATAGGTTTACCCAATTTTGTAAAATAAATGGATACCAACATGAATTTTCATGTCCTAGAACCCCCCAACAAAATGGTCTAGTGGAACGTAAAAATAGAACCCTATAAGAAGCAGTTAGAACCATGCTAAATGAGTATAACTTAAATCATCAATTTTGGGCCGAAGCCATAAATACAGCAAATTATATTCAAAACAGAATTCTAATTAACAAACCTCACAATAAAACACCTTATGAGCTATATTACCATAAAATTTCCAACCTAAACTATTTAAAAGTATTTGGTTGTAAAGTTCACATTTTAAATACTAAAGATTACTTAGAAAAATTTACACTCAAATCTAACCAAGGAATATTTTTAGGATACTCCTCAACTAGTAGGACCTTTAGAGTATATAATCAAAATACCTTAAAAATTGAAGAAACAACTAATGTAATCTTTGATGAAGAAAACAACCTACCTAATATAAATGAAAATATTGACATCAATCCAAGAACTATAGAATATGATGAAATACAACCTAACCTTAATAAACTAGAAAAACCAGTTTCTGACCCACACATAAGACCAACTAGAGTAAGTACCTCTCACCCACCTGACCAAATTTTGGGTGACCCAAACCTAGGAGTCAGAACTAGATCCTCCTATAGAAACCTGAGTCAGATTGCCCTTATTTCTAAAATTGAACCTAAAACTATAGAAGAAGCCCTACCTGACCCAGACTGGGTTATTGCTATGCAAGAAGAACTAGCCCAATTTGATAGAAACCAAGTCTGGGAACTTGTACCTAAACCAGTAGATAAGTCCATAATTAACACCAAATGAGTATTTAGGAACAAATTGGATGATCAGGGTGATATAGTACGAAATAAGGCAAGACTAGTGGCCAAAGGGTTCAGTCAGGTTGAAGGTTTGGACTATGATGAAACCTATGCACCAGTAGCTAGACTTGAATCCATTAGGATGCTACTGGCTTATGCAACCCATAAAGGATTTAGACTATACCAAATGGATGTCAAGTCAGCCTTTTTAAATGAGTTTATTAAAGAAGAGGTCTATGTAAGCCAACCCCCAGGATTTGAGGGCTTAGACTATCCTAGTCATGTATTTAAATTGAAAAAGGCTTTATATGGACTTAAACAAGCCCCTAGAGCATGGTATGAACGGTTATCCAATTATTTAATATCCAAAGGCTTTAAACAGGGTAACATCGATCCGACCCTATTTGTAAAAATCATAGAAAAAGACGTCTTCATAGCTCAAATCTATGTTGATGATATAATCTTTGGCTCAACTAACTCTAAATTTCTAAAAGAATTTGTTAAATTAATGGAAAATGAATTTGAAATGAGTATGATTGGAGAACTAAATTTTTTCTTGGGTTTACAAATTAAGCAAACTAAAGATGGTATTTATATTTATGAAACTAAATATGCTAAAGAATTAATTAAAAAATTTGGCATGGAGAATTCAAAGATAATTAATACAACAATGGCTACTAATGCTAAAATTGACTCAGACTTAGAAGGTAAACCAGTAGATTTGAAATACTATCAAAGTGCGATAGGAAGTCTACTGTACCTTACTGCGAGTCGACCAGACATAATTTTCGCAGTAGTATGTGTGCACGATATCAATCTAGTGCAAAAGAGTCTCACTTAACCCTTGTCAAAAGAATCCTTAGGTACGTTAAAGGAATTCTAAATATAGGACTATGGTACCCTAGATCTGGCACTCTTGACCTAATCGGCTATTCTGACTCAGACTATGCCGGATGCAAGCTAGATAGAAAAAGCACAAGCGGTAGTTGTCAATTTCTAGGACAATGCCTAGTAAGTTGGTCAAGTAGAAAGCAACACTGTGTTGCTTTATCTACCACTGAAGCTGAATGTATAGCCTTAGGTGAATGCGCATCTCAATTGCTATGGATGATGCATACTCTTAAAGACGACTATCAACTGGAATATCATAAAACAAAAATCTCAATTGATAATATAAGTTCAATAAATCTAACGAAAAACCCAATTCATCACTCAAGAACTAAGCATATAGAAGTGAAGCACCATTTTGTAAGGGATCATGTAGCTAAGGGTGATATTGCACTCAACTATGTTCAGTCAAAATCAAACCTAGCTGATATCTTCACAAAGCCCTTACCTGAACTTGAGTTCAGCTCACTTAGAAGACAAATAGGAATGTGTTGGGTAGAATAAAAATTGCTTTTCAAACTCATTGCCCTATTTCAAAACTGTTATCATTTTAAAAAATTCTAGGAAAATATTTATTTCAAAATCCCAATTTATTAGATTTTTCAAAAGTTGGACCTAACCTAGGCTTTCCCCCTAGATATCATGTTCCCCTAGACTTAAGCCAGAGCATCTCACAAACATCTAGGTATACCTTGCTTGTGTTTGTAAAATATAGAACGGCGTGAGATGCATAGGGTACAGCCTGGACTCAAGAATGCTTATTTCTGTGCATCTATATGATTCTGGGCGTTAAATACTTTATTAACAGTAATCCAGTCAAGTCTTTCAGTCTTAGTCAAATCTAACTAGACTAAATGACTTAACTCGACTAACCAAGTGAAAGCTGCTGTCCTCTAGACAATCAGCAAGTAGCTATAGGTTAGATAGTTGGTGAAGGAAATGGATCTATTAAGGTTAAACATGCTTGTACTTTAGGGCTCTGATACCTGACCAAATCATATTCGATAATTTGACTCATGCTTAATTTAACTCATGCTTGGACTTAAGAACCAACTGAATAATTAACCTCAATTTTTAGCTACTCCCTCTTTGTTCTAAATATTCACAAGGTCTTAATTTTACCCTTATTTTCAAAATCAAGTTATTCAAGTTAAAGCTAAGTTCTTTTTACTTAAGCTATATTTTCGAAATTCAATGTTTGCAAAAGACCTAGCAACTTTCATTTTTTAAAACTTTTTAAACTTTTTAAGCTAAGGCTTCTCACAAAATCATTCGTTACTTAAAAGTATTAAAAAGCATATTTTTGCAAACTTTAAAAATTTCTCCTAAGCAAAAGTAGCTTTCAAAATTTTCTTTCAAAAATCATTTAGTTCCAAAACTTCTCTTTTGACTCATATTTTCATTCACAAATTTGAAAATGAAAAGTAGTTTTGGCATTTCTTTATTCTTTCAAAAAAAAATTAGGTTCACTTGTTCATTTTTTTTGTCTTTTCTCTCTTATATCTTTTCAAAATTATCCGTTAAGACTCCTCCAAAAATTTAATGTTTTTAACTAAAATAGTTGCAAAAGACTTAGCTAAGTGACTTCAAATCTCTTAGCAAATACTTTAGTCAATTTTGAAGAATATCTTTCAATTGTTTAAAAGGTGTTTTCAACGTTAAGCTAAGTCAATCTCCCTTACTTATTTTGTGTCACTTAGCCTAAGATCCCTGTTTCACTTATCACTTATAATATGCTAAGTGTTTTTGAAATCACTTATTGGCTATTTAATTCTCTATCTTTCTAACAAACAATTATTTTTGGAAAAGCTAAGTGTAAAAACTATCTTTAAAAACTTATTGGCTATTTAATTCTGTATCTTTCTAACAAACAATTGTTTTTGGAAAATCATTGTCTATTCTACCAAAGCTAAGTGTTCCATTACTTATTTTTGATATATGGCAAAGGGGGAGAGTAGCCAATTCAAAAGCCATTCAAAAGTAGCATTCAAAAGTCTTTCAAATTAATCGCAAAATATTATTTAAAGGGGGAGTAATACTTAAGGGGGAGCTTTACAAGATCATCTTTACTCGCCTTAAAAAAACTTTTTCTTTATGCTTGCTTTACTTGCATATCTATTTACTTAACTTTGAATTTTAGTTGCCATAATAAAAAAGGGGGAGATTGTTGGTGCGGGAAGCATCCGACGATCAAACTCGTATTTTGATAATGGCAAAAGATTCAAAGTTAAGATGTTTAGTGATCTAACAAATCTGTTAAGCGTTTCAGGAAAAGACCTAACTTTGGTTAGGCAAGGTAAAAACCCTAGGGGGTGGTAATCCTAGGTCATAGGGGGGGTAACCCTATGCGGAAAGTCTTGGCAGGTTGAAGGCCTCAGGCAAAAGTCCTAGGAGGTGGTAACCTTAGGTGGAAAGTCCTAGTGTCGCGAACCAGGTGAAAGACTGGACTAGCCGGGAAGTGGATGTCCAGCAGAAAGTCCGGAAGCTTCGAGTGCTAAGCAAAAGTCCAATTGATCTGGAGGATCACACTGGCAGCAGGTAAATCTCCTGAGTGGAGTAGGTGAGGACGCGTTCCCCGCAAAGGGAACAATAGGCGTCGGGTCGACCTAGGGTTTCCGGTAGGAAACCTGAAGTCAGACTCGGACAGTCCGGAGACTGTCAAACTTTCACTTTTATACTATCACTTATGTGTTATGAGCTAACTTTGTGCTGCAAGGTATTTTTGTGTTTAACATATCTTGCAGGGACCAAAGTGCAAAATTAGCCTCGGATTAACAGTATCGAGGCGCCTCCATGGAGCTTGGAGGCGCCTCGGGTGCAAAACCTGAGCTGGCTGCGAAGAAAGCTTGGAGGCGCCTTGAAGGAAGCCAAGGCGCCTTGGACAGCTTGATGAAGGCGCCTTGAACCTGATAAGGTTCGACCAGTTCAGCCCTTATCTCCGCGGCTGACTCGGCTCATTCAAGGCGCCTTGGTGAACAGTGGAAGGCGCCTTGAACACCCTTTATAAGGGATCTCGACCAGCAGCTCATCCCAACAATTCCAAGCGATCCCTATACGCGATTAGCTGCAACCGAAAGGTTCCCGAAGTGCTGCGACTACTTTCCGACGACCCTGAGCTCCAGAATTCATATTCTTTAAGTGTTGTCGGTATTTTTAATTACTATTTTAATTTGTACGTAGATTGTAACAATTCTCGTACTTATAGTTGTTGCCCACGGAAAGCGATCAAGGATCGCGGACCTTCGAGTAGGAGTCGTCACAGGCTCCGAACGAAGTAAATCCACTGTGTTCATCTGCTTGTTCTTTAATTCCGCTGCGTTTTTTTTTACTCGTACAAATTCGAAAAGTGTGAAAGCCGCGAGCGCTATTCACCCCCCCCCCCCCCTCTAACTCTTCTCGATCCAACAATTAATCTTTCTCTCTTTAGCTAGTTCTCACGTCTACTTCCCCATTACCTTTCCTCTTAGGAAATAGTTAACTTACAACCATCGGTAGTTTAGCTAATTCTACGTGAACAATCGCTAGTGTATATAATCAGTCCTCGTGGGATCGATAATCTTTTATTACTGACGACGTATCCGTGCAGTTACGGAAGTGTAACAACCTTCATTCAAGGATCAAGGAGATCATCACTGGACTCACGAATCTCGGAGAAAAGGTAAGTAATTGAGATTCACTAAGATAAGTGCTTAACGCATTCTCTAGAAATACTGAATGGGCATCATCAGTAGATGCTTATTACATATCTAAGGATTTAGATTCAACTACCTTAAAAGAATTATTTTCAACTTTTGAAGTCCATGAAACAAGATGTGCAGATCCGAAGAAGGAGTCAAAGCACAACATTGCCTTTAAGGCAACGATGGACGTACAAAATTTAGAATCCTCTCTTGACGACAATGAAATGGTAATGATGGTAAGACAATTTAAAAAGTTATTTAAATCTAGAAAATCTAACCATCTGTAGGGTAGAAAAAGAAGAACAATCAGATGCTATCATTGCAATGAAAAAGGGCATGTAAAAGACAACTGCCCTAAATTGAAGAACAAGGACAAAGGCAAGGACAAGAAGCCCATCCAAACAAACAAATACAAGACCCTTAAGGCGACGTGGGACGAAACGTCATCTGAATCAGAGGTCAAAGCCTTTTCTGGATTTACGTTGACGACAAGTCATCAAGAAGACGAACACAAAGCAAACTCATCCGAAATAAGCATCGAGAGTATCGGTGAAGGGGGAGCTACATCAGAATAAAGCAGTTCAGGGGGAGCTATAGATGATGGGATCAACAAGGTAAGTCAGGTATGATCTCTTCCACCTGATAAGTTATTCAAATTTGTTAAATTCCTATCAAAAAATTGTTGCAAGTTGAAAAAAAAATATAGATTTGAAAATACAGTTATTCAAAACATGCCCACTAGAATTATGTGATAATTTGAAAATAGAAAATGGAAAATTGAAAACAAAGATAGAATATCTGAAAAATCGTGCATGCTCATATAATAAAAATATTAAGAAATATAATAATTTAAACTGGTATTTTAATTACTACAAGGGGTAAATTAGGAAAATTTCTTAAAAAAATATTTGTAAATTATTTTTAATTAACCCAATTGGAAGGAACATATATTGGGTTTCAAGATCTTTTATAAATTAAGCTTTAATTAGAATCAGGGCTTTTAGTGAGAAAATTAAATATTTCTAGAAAGTGGTTGTTGCTCCAATAACCAAGAAGGCCTAGTGTCTCGCCACAGCTTGGAAGTCAATTAATGAAATAAAATATTTAATTGACTAACTGTTAAGTATTTATAAATTATTTTTTAGTTAGAATTTTTTTAATAGTTAAAAGAAACCTAATTTTAATGTGAACAAAAGGGGGAGTAGTGAAGAAAAAGTTTGACTTGACTTACAAATTTCACATAGAAATTTCTTTTTTACTTGCAAGTCTCACTTAGAAAATTAAGTTTTTTTTGTTAAAACTTTTTTTTTACCCTTAGATTTTTTTTGGTACCCCATTCTTTTATGTGATCAAAGGGGGAGAAGGGAAGATTAAGTCTAGGGAGAGGTAGTAGTTCAATTTAAATTTGAAAATCTTTTTGAACTTTATTGTATAACTAAATTAGTAGTTCAATTCAAATTTTAAACTTGAATTTAAAAATCTTTTTGTACTTTATTGCATAATTATAATTTTATTATCTTTACTTTACGATTGGTTTACCCTAATTTAACTTGGGTTGTTCACATCAAAAAAGGGGGAGATTGTTGGAACCCCAAGGTTATTTTTGGTGTGATCAACCAAGTTAGGTTAGATCCTGTTATGTTTTGATCCCTGTGTCTAAGTGTGCAGGAGCTTAGGAGCATAGGAAGTCGAGTGGAAGATGCGGCTAGCGAGAAGGGCGGCACGAGAGAGAGCCGACGGGCTCGGTGCGTCCAATGGACGAGATGTTGCGGAAGAGTATATCGATAGATGAGAAGGACGTGTGCGACGTTCGAGGGATGAAAAGTCAGAGCAGAAGCCTGCTCAAGAAGAAGGCTAGAAATTGGGTTCAGGTGAGCCCTATTTCGGTTGACCGAAATCACCCGGGCGATCGGAGCAGCGGAAGAGCTAATGTGGAGCTATGGAGCTGCTAGAGGCGCCTTCAACAGGAGTTTAAGATGCCTCCGCGACCTTCAGGTAGAAGGCACCTTCAATAGCTGAAGGCATCTTCAACCAGCCATGGAAGGCGCCTTCGACTAGGCAATTTTAGCCGTTGCGGAAAGGATAAGGTTTTATCCTTTGGCATTGTTGGAGGCGCCTTCCAGCCCTATGGAAGGCGCCTCCAGCCTGCGAATAAGTTTTTCCAAAGTCTATAAAAAGACCCCTGGACCTAGAAAAAATGTAACAACTTCTATATTCAGTTTCCTAGTCATTTCTGAGCTTTCACTGTGTGTAAAAGGCTTCTCCACCTTCACCGAAGGAGATTCTTAGTGAACTTTCATCTTTCTTGGATTAACAACCATTTAGGTTGTAACCAAGTAAATAGTGGTCTTTTACTTATTTCTTTTAAGTTGTTAATTCTATTTTAATTGCTTTATTAATCTGAGTTGAAATTCGAGAAAGGTGTTTTGTTTTAGTGTTTCAGGCAACTCAACCCTCCCTAGCCGGCTTACCAGGACCAACACCAACTTCTTGTTCGGATGCAGGCTACGTTCCCACATATGACTCCAAAATGATCCTGTCCGAAAGCGGGAAGGTGGAAAACTGGAGATGTGGCAGCTTTGCTGACTGACTATGGACCTCGCTCCGCTCTGCAAAACAAGTAATGTTAGTGCCGAGTTAGGGAAGGGGTCCCCTACATTAACCCTCCGATGCTCAAGTCAGTTACCGGGACTGTAGAAGAAGTGGAGCAACAGTCGAACTAGCACCAAACAGTAATAATGCATACCTCCATCGATGATGGACCCCCGTTTATATAGAGCCTAGTGGGCGACATGCATGCTTCTCGAGGCATGAGTGTGTTCTCCAATACATCCAATAAAAGGACCTGTTAGGAAAATACATCTAACTCCATACCTTAACAGGGCATACATATCCCTGACAAGTCAATAGAAGCTTCCGCCGTACGATCCGCCTGTCGACCATGCCTCGTGTCAGCGGCACTATCTTCCAAAAGGATGTCAAGAGATACTACAGTGGTTTCGTTGATTGGTCAAGCGGGATAGCCGCTCGGCCAGGACTCCGCTCCGTTCTTGACCAAGTCTCGTTGCTTGGCCGAGCGGGGCAACCACGCAGCCGGGACCCCTCCACTCTGTCGACTTCAATTGCTCTTCCGTATCAGGTGGGCCTCCCTCTATCACTACATCACATATATATAGATATATATACACACATATATCATAGATACATAATATATAATTTGTAATATTAGAGTTTCTTAATTAGTTATTATATGCACGTTAATATTATATTTTCTTATTTAATTTTATTTATACTTTGTAATTTATATTATACATTTTATATTAAGTAATATATTATTTTATTTGTATATTAATTAGATGAATAATCTTTAAAAATTTATAGATACTAAGTTTTATCCCTTTATAAATGCTAAATCCTATAATTACTATATACTAAGTTTAATCCATTTATAATTTACATATTATAGTTTCTTAATTATCATATACACATTACATTAAATTTATACTATATAATATATATATTATTTATATTTTATTTTCATATTAATTAGATGGATAATTTATATAAATACTAAGTCTTTATATATTTGTAACTTACTATTTTCTTAAAATAATTCACTAATCCAAATTTCTTAAGTGTAGGCTAACTTAATTAATTAGGTCTATTTATGTAAATAAATTCTTAATTAAATCAAATGAATAATTACAATTAACCTAATAAGTATCCTTAATTAAATAAATTTAAAATCTAATTAAAATTATAATTAATCTAATAAATCCCCTTAATTAAATAAATCTTGATTCTATTTAAATTACAATTTAATCCAATAATTCCCCTTAATTAAATAAGTGATTTCGAACACTACATAGATTATCTCTAATTTTTGAGGTTTTTATCAATTATGGGATCATCGAGAATCCAACTGTATCAGTCGTCGTTGTTCCTTCATGCAGAAGACTTGTCGGGGGACGAAGGTAGCAGGTAGTTCACCAAGACGTTAGGTAAGCGGTACCAACTTGGCGTCGTCGCTGTTCTAGTGAAAGTTACACGTCGTCCATCACTCGAAAGTGGCAGCAGGCTCGCCGGGATCCGAAAGTGGCAGCAGGCTCGCCGAAGGCTCAATGGGCTGTGTGTGTGAGGACAATTGTGTTTGGTCAGTGGCGTCCATGAGGATGATCACATGAGTTTTTTTTAAAAAAAAATAGATTTTTTTTAACTCAAGTTTTTATTAAAACACTCTTTGAATTAATCAACTCCTAGTTATAGTTGAGATAAACTAAATAGATCCAGTCTAAAGTCTAACAAAATTATTCCAAAAAAATCTAAAATAATAAACAATTCTAAAATATTATTTGAATTTTAAGTTAAAAAATCTAAAATCAACTCCTAATATATAATACTAAGTTATACACTAAAACTTCTAAATAAATAAATTTTATTGCATTATCTAAAATTGAACTAAACAATATTAGGTTATGATTTATTCTCATTAACTTACTTTTTAGAATTATCTGATAATCACATAATCAAACAACATTAAATTATGCTTTATTCTCTATATTCTTGAATCATTAAATTGTGCTTTATTCTCTATATTCTTGAACCAAATGCACCTTTAAATATAAATGATGGTCATGAATAGCCAATATGGAAGGCTTGTAAATCCTCAATATGCTTTGTCTAAAACTCCAAATCGGATTAAAATGGCTCGAAATGGTAATTTAAGGCCACCATTAAATCTAAAGTACTTCAAAACAAAAAAAAAATCCACCCATAATGTTAGATGAGAAATTTAGAGGGTTTAGGTTATTAAGGTGTTTTGTACAAAATACTTTGAAGCTAAAATTATTCATAAGGGTCACTTGAGGCATTATAAGTATGAGATTCTTCAAATAATCCATCCACTTATATGGCCAAGTGGAAGGGTGTTAAACTATTAATGTGTTTTGACCAAATGAGTTGAAACTTTCAAATTTTCATTTTAGGCCACTATTAAATCTACTATTTACTCAGTCGTAAATGATCAATTTATAACCTTTTGTCCATTAAGGGGTTGTGGCCTATTATTTACTAAGGTTGTAGATGCTCAATTCGTAAAGTTTTTGTTCATTAAGATGTTTTGGCCAGAAATATTTTAATTGACTAAAACTATTTTTTTCCCCACATATTCATTGAAGAAGAATATGTGATGAGGAAGTGATAGAAGATTGTTCATGGAAAAAAAATTGCAAAGGACCAACATTTTAAGCCTTGTTTTTTTTAAGGATTAGGGCATCTTCAATGAAAAATATGGGGGTTTTATATATATTTTTTTTTATGTGCCATGTTATTGTCACTTCAAATGTAAAAAATCTTGCTCTTCTCTCCACTATAAAAAAAAAAAATCATCATATAATTTTTTTATGAGCTCTAAACTAAATAATTCATATATTTTAAAAAAACTTCAATTATTTATTAATGAATCACTCTTATACCATAAAATTTATTAAAAAATATTATTAAAAATTTATAAATTTAAACAATATTAAATAATAAATTATTATAAATAATATTTTAAAATTAATATTGTACTAATCACACTCATAGATGTCTAAAAATACTCAATCAAATCGACAAGAAAAACAGAAAAATAAATAGTTCCAAAAAAATCAACAGGAAAATCAACGGTGCAATAATTCATATATCAAAAAAAAAACTTCAAGTATTTATTAATAGATCCCTCTTATATCACAGAATTTATTAAAAAAATAAATCAACCAAGTCAGCAGAGGAAAAACAGTAGGAAAAAAAAAACAGTTCGAACCAAAAAATCTCAACAGAAAAACCACTGTACAAAAACAAGACATGAAAAACTAGCGTTTGGAAAAAAAAAATGGCAAAAAAGTTTTAAAAAAACGGTTAATTATATTAAAAAGTTAGTTTTTTTTTCAACTGAATTAGTATAGGGTACAAATAAATCAAGCTATTTATGAAATCTCGTTTGAACTCATTTAATGAGGCTTGTTAAGATAAACAAAATTCATTAGCTCGTGAACATATTCATTAGTAAACTCATGAATTAATTTTTAAATGAAAAAAATAATAATTTTGATATTAAATTTATATATTTTATACTCTATTTATAAAAAATATATATAAATTTATTTATTAGAATAAAATTATAAATTTTAATAAGAATATTATAAATTTTTTAAATATATAATTTAATTTTTAATAAATATTTAAATTAATAATTTATATTTATTAAACAAAACATACTCAAACTTCACAATACTCGATTCGTTAGCTCGTGAATATACTCATAAATTAACTTTTAAATAAATAATAATAATTTTGATATTAAATTTATAAATTTTATATTCTACTTATAAAAAATATAAATAAATATATTAAATTTATTTATTAAAAAAATTATAATATTTTTATTATAATATTATAATTTTCTTTAAATATATAATTTATTTTTTAATAAATATTTAAATATATAATTTATATTTATTAAATTTATTTAGGCTCTATAAAATTCAAATAAATTCATGAATCATGAATATATTCACTAAATAAAATTAAAACTCAATTCAATTATCAACAAGTTAAACTATCACCTTCTCTGTAAAAAAACATCTGGTTTCATATATCGAATCTAGCCAAAGCTTTTTAAAACCAAAAACCTGGCCATCATTTTCGAAAAGAAAAAATCTAAAAAAAAATCTCCATTTTAGATGTCCTCAGATAAAGACAAGGGTCTTAATCTACGTCAGCCAAACAGAAGTATGACAGCAAAATGGCCTTTATGCAAAAACAGAAGGATGACAGCTTCGAATAAGTACACAGCACTTTTAAATAAAAAGTTGATTACCTTTGTTTTTCACCAGAAAGAAACTGAATTTTATTTTCTTCGACGTGATGAAGCATAGTATTATTACCGTATAATATTATTAAGAAAATCACGACAAAATTATATATTATCGGAATATCGGAAACTGTTTGGAAATTGCCTAAAATTCATACGACTTTTCGATTTTGGAATTCTTTAATGGCGTGCTTGAACTTTGAACGGATCACTGGATCGTTTTGAGCCCGTCGTTGAAGTGCTTCTCGAACATCGCCATCTCCGCCTCGGGCTTCACCAACCCGATCTCCACGCCGCCTTCCTCCTCCCGGCTCTCCGCTACCGCCATCGCGCCGGTCTTCGCGATCGACGTTATCTCCACTTTCTTCGGCCTACCCCATCCGAAATCCACGTCGTACACCTTAAAGGTCGGCGATCCGGCAACGCTAAAGATGTCCGCTTCGCGCAGAGTCTTGCCTAACTTCGGCCACTCCTCGACGTCCTTAAAAGGCCCCTCTTTGAACGCCTCGATCGCTTCCCCGATCAGCCTCGCCGCCGCCGCCACTGCCTTTTCCTTGGTGAGTTCGCCGGCCTTTGTCTGCGTGAGGGCGCCGCTGAGACAGTTCCCGAAGTACGGCGCCGGGATCGGCGGCTTCAGCCTTGCTCTGAGGTCGCCGGCGAATCCCATTATGACGATCTTGTCGGTTGATTCCGGCAGCCGTGCTTTGACGTGGCAAACCCACACGTAGGCGAAGGCCACGACGAGGGTGGAACAGCGAAAAGAAAGGTCGCCGCTTTGAGTCACTAACCTTTTTAATTTCTGGATCTGATTTTTTCCGATGGTGAAGGTTTGGAGGACGGCGTCAGGCGGCGATTTCTGGTGCATCATCGCCTGGACGGATTCCCCCTTCACTATTTCCTTGTACAAGAAAGAGTAGAGATCATCGCGATCGGAAATCAAACTCCTGTCGATCACTGGAGGCGGCGCCACTCCGGCCCCTGCGCACGCGGTGGCCCACGCGGACACGAACCGAATCGTGCTCGAGCCGTCGCAGACGGCGTGGTGCAAGGTGATTCCGATCGCGACGCCGCGCTCCGGGAAGAGCGTCGCCTGCACAGCCAGCAGCCGGAGCCCGTCGCCGTCCGTGCTGGACTGCGGAAGCTCGGGGAGCAGGGGAAGAAGGTCGTTGAAGGGGCGGGGGTGGTCGCCGGACAGATCGTCGAAGTCGCCGGTGTACTCGGCGACGGTGAAGGGAACAGAGTCGCCGTCGGCGTAGTGGAGCTCGTAGCCGTCAGCGCGGGCGGCTGAGTGGCGGATCTTGCCGGCGAGAGGGTAGAAGTTTCGGAGAGCGACGGAGAGGGAGGACTCGAGGGCGGGGACTACGGAGTGGACGAAGTGGGAGGCGGAGACGGCGAGCGGGTAGAAGAAGACGCGTTCTACCGACCCGGCTCCTAGCCAAAGCAAGTCGAGGTAGGTGAGGGGCAAGGTGGAGTCGCTTACCGTTCCTGGTGGCGGAGAGACTTGATAACCGCTGATCACTCGGAGCTCCGGCGATGGGATCCGAGACATGTTGACTTCGGTGACCGTGAACTCTTCCGACATGAGAATACAGACGAAGCAGAAGATCAGAATGGAGTGCACCGCTTGATGTTCTCAGACTAGATATAGATCAGAATGGACTATGGAGTGCACCGTATGATCTTCTCAGACTAATAATTTATTCTATAAAATCAAAAGGAAATAATAAAGAAGACCTAAAAGAAATAGAACGACGGTCCCACGGGTTTTGGGGGCAGTAACTCCGATACTGAAGTTAATTTTCGATAGCAGTAGTGGAAAAACGAAGAAATGATTAAAAAAAAAGAAGGGATTTTTGATGTCTTTTTATCCGTATCTCTAACCGTCCAAGGGGCCTACTTTTTATAGAGGGGGAATTGATCGAAAGTTCCCGAGATTTTATTTTCGTTGTGAAATAATCTGAAATCACAGGATCCATGTGACTGTTATTCTTTTCTTAAATAGTCTGATATTTTCAACTTCTAAATTCATGCGAGCACAGCTTTCTTCCTAAAATAATCCAAAATTCCTACATTTATGATATCATTATTTTGTTTTTCCAAATAGTCCGAAATTTTAAGTCGAGGCGTTCAGAATATAGGGCACCACGAAGTCGGACACGTGTCAGGATGTCAAGAGACTGAGGTTGTCAGGAATACAAGATCGATTTGATTTTCACTTAGCTTGAATCATCACCTCAGTATAATCATTAACCTCTTTTATTCATGTCATGCTATCTGATTATTTCGGATGAATCTTTTTTTTTTTTTGCACCATTAATAAAATAAATAAAAGTTAATTTTTAAAAAAATGTAATCACAAATTGATTATAACAAAGATCATGCATTCATATAAGTATATAATTTTTTATTTAGTGATTCCAAAGAGAGAAATCTTTTTTTTTTTACTCAATTTTTTTAAGAAAATAAAATATAGTATAAAAAAATCGCACACAAAGCTAAACATGGGTTAAACCAATGTTAATAAAAAAATTCCCAACAATTAATTTGTGTCAGAAAAAAATACAAATTGAAGCAATCAACGCGATAATATCTAGATGGTAGGGTGGGCCTTTTTTATTTTTTTTATTTATATTTTGTCCTACAAAGTATGCAGTGAATTAGAGAGTTATACGATAAAATAATGAGTCAATATTTTATGGGCACAAGTTCAGAGGAAAAAAACTTTTTTCATTCTCTAATCGGTTAATTATAAATTAATTTAGATTTATCTCCTTTCACAGGATGAGTATAAAAGACATTTAAAATATACATAATCATCCCCTTTTGTTACAAATAGCATGGGTTTATTGTCCATACTGATTTTTTTTTCTTTTTTTATATCATTTAATAAACAACTCGTGGTCCACGTAAACTCCTAGAGTTGGGTAGCTTTCTAGAAATTGAGACTATTCTAGAGTTAAGTATAACGTTTATATGTCATTAGGACATCCATAATAGAATATTAAATACGTATTATAATATTCATTCAATTTTTTTTTTATTGTGAATAGATATTATAATGTTCACTCATAGAAAAAAGAGAGGAGAAAAGGTTAAGAGGAATAATGTTCATCCCTCTCTCATCTTATTTTTTATTTTTTTTATTTTTTAAATAGTAATAAATATATTTTAAAAAATTAATATTATTTTTTAAAAATTGTCAAATTTTTTAAAACTAAAATTATTATTAAAAGAAATAATACTAATTTAAATATTTTAAAATATATTTATTTAAAATGACATAATTTTAAGATAATTGAGTGGACTATGAGATGTATAAATGATGAAGATTAATGTTAAAAGGAATATGATGAAAGATATATTGTTATAATGAGTATGTGACAGTAGACACATACTTTTGATGAGATAATGGATGTAATAATAACGATGGATCATAGATACTCTTATGATTGATAGTATTAAGATTTATCCTCGAACATATTGAGTCGTCGGAGTTTTCTCCCGAGTAATTATGCTCTCAGAAGATATAATAATGTTATAGCAAGAACATTGCTATCGTATTTGAGAAACTATTCTAATCTCCAGTAATCAAATTCTCAACTAGTGTTGTCAAAATCGAGAGTTTAAGTAAAATCGTTAGAACAATCATAAAATCGGATCGTAAAATTGAATCATGAAATCGTAAGATTTTACATCATACTTTAAGATATTTTTTTTTAAGAAACTTGATATATTCTTTTTAATTGATCATTAAATATTTTAATCTAAATTATAACATAAATCTATATATAGAACATTTTAATTCATATAATCATAAACTACTCATAATTTTAAATTTTTAAACAATCAAATACTTGTTATAAAAACACAACCTAAATATAAATTCAAGTCTAAAGTTTAAGTCCAAAGATAAATAAAACATAAGATAACAAATTAATATAAATCATTCATAGATAAGTACAAATCTAAAATCGTCTCAAAATGATATCGTTTTGTCTAAAATTATTCTCTTTTATTAAGGATATAAAATCGATAAAATTATCTTAAAAAATATATTTTTATAAGTTTAAATGTGATTTTACTTTAATTCGATTTTATTTTAATACATGATTTTATTTTGATAACATTGTTCTCAACTGTTACAGCAACAATACTGCTACGGTGTTACGAAGTTAAAAATACCCAACCTGTTATCGGAGTAATAACATTTTCTATGCTACAAGCCTTCTACGGAGACTACCACAAACAACATCTTACCTGGGCAATAACGTTCTATCTGCTACAGAAGGATACAGTACGGATACAGTCCACAATGCTTTATCCCCATTAATCACACCCGTGCTAGAATGAATTGTAGTAAAGAAGAGTTACATATCGAAAGATAAATAACACTAGTGACTTTTTTTTATTTTTTTTATAAAAACTAGAGAGATACGTAGAGGAAATTAAAGACAGAAAATAAAACAATGCTAATAATTTTTTTTATTTGATTCGGATCTTATAATGATCTCTATTTCAAAATTCACGATTTTTGACCATTTTTATTAGACAATTCATTATCAATTTGATAAGTATAGAAAATTCCAATTTCAAAAAATATACTGCTTAATTGAAATTACAAGTATATCGACAATTAGATGATCCAGAGTAAGGTGTAGTTGTCGGAGTAACATTGTAACGTCATAATTGAAGTTTGGAGCAATGAGGAGCTTGTTTGATTGTATTGAAAGATGTACAAGCTACTCTTCGAGCACGACTTATAAAGGGTAATCCATGCGTCTCTATGCCATTGAGACACTTGGACCAAAGTTGATCGACTCCGAGCTCGCCGTGCCTTATCCTTGTCCAAGTGCCTCAATCCCTTTGAGGCACCTTGATTGCTGTCATGGCAAGTGCTGAGTGGAACTCAACCACGTAGAATAATAAGCAGTTCACATAGCTGTAACAAAAATACAACAGAAGACAAAATGTAATTAAGTCACCCAAACCAAAAAGATAAACTACATGCCAGCACGATTTAAACACAAGTACATAACCAAATAAAAGGATGTCACAAATCTAAAAATTCACCCATAAATTATTCAATACATGAACAAGTCTGAACACCAATAATGAGAGTAAAAATAATGCGAAAAAAGACACTCGATGTGACATAGAACTAGTTGACAGGATCTCCAGGTGATTCCATAATCCTCTACCTGCTACCTAGTGAAAGGAAACCAATAAAAGGGGTAGTGAGTCAGGCGACTCATCGAGTAATAGACATAGATAGCGCATTATTAATATAAAATATGGAGATCAAAATATACCATCTTTGTAGAAAAATAAGAACATGATCACCTATGACATAATAAATACACGTAATCATAACTGACATAATGAGTGCATATAGGCCTGGACTTGAGGTGAGGCCTCAGGCCCAGTTCCAAGAGGGGCCCAAATATTATTAATGTGTTACGTAATTTAATATTTATATTTTAATTTTAATGAAACTTGCATCCTCGATTCCTCTCCCTAATTTTTCCATCACGACTTGCGACGTGCCCTTCTACTGATCGCCTGATCCTCACCCTAAATTTGCTGTCGCGAAGTGTCATTGTGCTGATCGCCCAATCCTCACCTTAATTTCGCCGCTGTGAAGTGTCGTTGTGCCGATCCTCTCCCTAATTTCGCTGTCGCGAAGTGCCAATCCTCGCCCTAATTTCACTGTGAACTCTCCTCTTTAAGGGTGGTCATTTCTAGTTTTCTACAAGGCCGGCGATAGCAGCCTGCTAGTCTCTTCGATTAATCTTCCATTTTGGTAAGTTTCTGTTTGATCTATGCAGTTTTAATTTCTGATCAACTTCTCTGTTCTTGCTTGCGACATTAGTTCTCTTGTTTTTGAATTGTTGTGTGTTTTGTGCGATTACAAAAGCCAGGGAAATGGTGAGAGAGAGACCAAAGCAAAGCTGATTTTTCTTGTTCTCTTTTGTCACTATGCTCCTACTCCTTAATTCTTATTAACTCCATCCAATTTGATACAATTAATTTGTATCATTAAATTAGTTAGCTTTTTGCATCTAAAAATGAGTTGGAAAAAAGGATTCTACACCTCCTTCGTAGGAAGAGTATGAGAGATCTAACAAATAAATCCACATCTAACAATTCAATTAGGTCTTGAATTAATGACTGATCACTAATGCTCATTGCATTAAATATTAAATATACCAAAAATAAATATAAATTGATAAATTTTTCAACAACAATTGGTCAATTGCTTGTGCCCAAAACAATTCCTTTAGACTGGTTTGGCCCCAAGTACGAGAATGTTGACTCATAAAATTTGGTTGTGAACTCACTGAAGTAGGAGATATGCTAAGATGACTTTTTTAGATGTAAGTAGTTGTTTTCTTCCTGTTCATCTGTTTGAGCTTAGCTCTTTGGCTCCAACCTATAATTTTGATGTCATTTTATGCTCATTTGTCATTGTAAAGAAGGACCTAATTGAATTAACTTCCCTAGCAAAAAAAAAAAGCAATAAACAGGATCCCTTGTGCTACACTTGAATTGTAGCAGCATAAAATTTTCATGACTAGTTATGAGTGCAACTAGAGTCGTTTGCTATGTCTTTGAATTCATGGCTAGTTTCGAGAGCAACAAGAGTTGGCCACTGTAGTGAGTGTTTCTTTATTTCTAATTAGGGCTTCCTTTTGTTCCCTCTTTGATGGATTGAATGGATGTTAGTGAGCATTTCTTTACTTCTAATTAGACATACTTTTGATAGAATCCCTCACAAAGTTGTGTCTACCTCACACTACGAATTGAGCTTTTTCGATTTAGATGCGTTCTTTTCCAAATGCTTATTATCCTTATATTGTCCGAAACCTACAGGGGAAGTGAAGTCGACCAATCTGGCATAGCCAAGGACGCAGAGTTCTTCCCAAACTACACACAATGATGAAAGCCCTCAAGTAAAATTCCCTTCTTTTCGACCTTGAACATGTTTTTTTTTCTTATCTTTCTTTAGATCTCTTTTCTTTTTCTTTTTATCCTTTAAACTTTTTCTCTTTTCCCTTCGTATAATTTATTTATTTTCTTACACATTGATTTTTAATATTGTTTAGGCATAATATATAATCATGCCTCCAAAATATTTAGCTGGATCTCAAAAAAGAAAAAGAAAACAAAGAGAAGAGATAATTATTCAAAGTCAGGCAGGAGATATTAATAAATACTTTAATATCAATAACAAAATGACTATGGAATAGAAAATTGAGAACATGATGAATGTTGAACAAGAAATTGTGAATGACTTGGATAAAGAAGATAATGATAATATTTCTGATATTCAACTTGAAACTATAGATCAAGAGATTATTTCACATTTGAATATTGATGATCTTGGAAAATGAGAAAAAATTGATCAAAATTTAAGAGATTTATTCATGGAAAAGGGTCCAACTAGAATTGATGGCATTTTGTTTCCTAAAGATAATGCTGGTAGACATTTTGACGCATTGCATTATGAACGAATACTACAAAATAGAGAGAGAAAAAAAAAAGCATAGAAAATGGCAAGTTTATTCATCTTGGATAGAATTTTTGCTTTTGTTGTAAATTGTTCAAAAATCACAACAACAAGAATATAATTAGTCAATTAGCTACTGGAAGCTACAAGGATTGACATAATTTAACTCGATGTCTTGCAATGCATGAAGGAAGTAAGGAACATATTGGTTATATGATAACATGGAATGGATTGGAGAAAAGATTGAAAAAAAAACAAGACAATTGATGAAAGCATTCAGATAGAAATTAATAAAGAAAAAGAGCATTGGAGATTAGTATTAAAGAGGTTAATTGTTGTTGCTTATAGACTTGCAAAAAATAATCTAGCATATCGAGGAAATTGTGAAAAGTTTTATGTTGAGAACAATGGTAATTTTTTGCAAATGATTGAAATGATTGCTAAGTTTGATCTAATAATGTAAGAGCACATACAACATATTCAAGCATATGAGACACATTATACATATCTTGGTCCAAAAATGCAAAATGAACTGATTCAGATGTTGGCAAATGAAGTAAAAAATGCAATTCTTAGAAAAATCAAAGAAGCAAAATATTATCCAGTTATACTATATTGCACTCCGGACATAAGTCACAAGGAACAAATGTCTCTTGTAATACGTTGTATGGATAATTCAACAAACTCTGTTATGGTCGAAGAATATTGGATAACTTTTTTGAAAGTGGATGACACTTCTGGATTTAGACTTTTTACTGGACTAAAAAATATGTTGAGTGATCTCAAGCTTAATATTGATGATATAAGAGGACAGGGGTATGACAATAGATCCAATATGAATGGAAAGTATAATGGGGTGTAAAAAAGATTACTTAAAATAAATCATAGAGCCTTTTATACACTTTGTGGATGTCATAGTCTTAATTTGGCATTATGTGATATGGGTAATTATTGTTCTAAAGCTACGTCTATGTTTGGAGTGATACAATGTATTTATTCATTGTTTTCCTCTTCTACAAAGCATTGGAAAGTTTTTAATGATCATGTTGAAGGCCTAAAAATTAAGTCATTATCACAAACTCGTTGGAAAAGTCATGTTGAAAGGGTGAAAGCTATAAAAGAACAAATATAAAAAAATTAGAGATGTTTTACTTGATTTGGCACAAATGAGTAAAGACCCTAAAACAAAGAGTGAAGCTGAATCATTTGCAACATATGAACTTGAAAATTTTGAATTCTTACTTGGCATGGTAATTGGTACAAGTTGTTACATGCGATCAATACTGTGGGTAAATTTCTTCAAGGTGAAAATATAGATATTGATATTTCAATTAAACAATTAAAAGGACTCTTACTTTTGAGGAGTATCGAGAGTTTGGATTTGATAAGGCCATGATAGAAGCGAAGTAAATGGTAGAAGAAATGGAGATTGAAGCTACATTCAAAGAAAAATGCATTATCAGAAGAAAGAAATAATTTGATGACAGTAATAGTGAAGATGTGATGTAATCATCTAAAGAATCTTTTAGAATTAATTATTTTATTTTCTTAATGGATCAAGCTATTTCTTCACTAAAAACTCGATTCAAACCATTTCAAAAGTACGAAGAAACATTTGGGATTTTGTTCAATCCAGAGAGATTAAAATTTGCTAATGATGATAATCTAATGAAATCTTGTAAAAATCTCAAAGAAACATTGAGATATAATGGCAAGTCAGATATTGATGGAGATGATCTGTATATGGAGTTATCAATCTTAAAACAGTCTTTATCGATGAAAGCAAAAAGAGCAATAGATGTTTTGAATTATCTAAAAAATATGGATAATTTTTATCCAAATACTCATGTTGCATACATAATTTTATTGACCATACCAATTATAGTGGCATCTGCAGAAAGGAGATTTTCTAAGTTGAAGTTGATTAAAACATATCTTCGATCAACTATGTCATAAAAATGATTAAATGGATTGGCGATGTTGTCTATTGAAAAAAAATATTTAAACATCTTGATTATACAAGATTAATTGGTATTTTTACATCTAAAACAGCAAGACATGTTGTATTCAAAGATTATTAGTAATATTTATATTTTTATTTGATTATATATCTGCAATATTAAATGTTTTTTAACTTCATATTTTACTTTACATACTGCAGGCTCACTAAAACACGACAGCAATATGCATTATACTTTTATAGCTAAAACGGAAGCAAGATGAATGTATTAAATGATTACCAGTAATATTTATTTTTTATTATATTTTGAAATATTCATGTTATTCAACTCTTTATTTTATTGTACATTTTGTAGCCTGGCTAAAAAATCTTGATCGCATATTTAAAGGAGGATTATATTTTGAAGTGTAGATAATTTTTTAAATTAATATAGTAGTAAGATGGTGTAAGAGGCACTTTTTATTGATGTTAGACTGAGACCATTAAAATCTCAAGTACAACACTGAGTGCATATAATTATAACTAACATAATAAATGTGCATACACAATCTGGATCAAACACACTCGGTATAGTGATTAGTAAATTCACTAGGGATCAATAACATATTTGCTCATAACACCTAAGCAATATAAATGACAGTATATACATGTATGAAAATGAACATGTATGAAGTATGGCAACCATATGTAATAATCATATCTCAATTAAATGCAATAATCACAAGAAAATGTAGAAATATCTCTTAAAGATGCAATACACATCATATACATATGAACATGTATGTGTCACACCTATACTCTGTTCATAGCTGTAACTACATCTGAGTAACCAAGCGGGCAAGACTGTGACGACTGCTCACATCTCCAGCTACCACTATATCAATGTGGTCGAAACGGGCAGGATGTAGAGTAGTTATCTAACTATATAACAAGGAAAGTCACTGTGAGCACGACTCTAACTACCACTACTCAGAGTGGTTGACCGAGCACAATCAGGACAAGCTGAACCCAACTACAAGCTACCACTCCCCCCTGAGTAGCCGAATGGGTAGCGAATAATGACTGACGATTCTCTCACACCACAAGGGAGATAATGGAGATCAGCATACATATAGTGCAATGATGAACATGATTTAAGTAATCATGATATAGTTGTAATCATCATCAATACAACAACTAAATCAACATAGTACATCTAGTACACAACCCACCTATCACCTGAATCTATAGGTATAGATAGATCCAACAGGTGTCCACTAAACATCGTGCATGGTAATCAATGTAACAACCCAATCAACATAAGTACAACTAGTACATGATCGATCTATCACCACAAGCTATAGGTATGAATAAACCCAATATAGATATAATTGACATGATTCCTCCGATAGTATACACTAGACACATGTGCACATACAACATAGGTATAATCAATATAATTTCTCGAAGAGTACACAACAAACACATGTGCACATACAACATGCAAATGGACAGTCAACATGGTAACTCCTATAGTACACACCAAACATGTGTACACTCAACATCATACGCATAATCAACATGTTAACTTAATCAACAAGGCATCTCCTATAGTACATACTCTACATGTGTATACTCTACATAGTATAAATATCCAAAGACAAGACTATATAAGAAATAACTAGATCATCTCTAAGATCAAGCATGCAAGTATCAAGCATGGATAAATACGAGTAAATTTAAGGTAAAGCAACCTAATCCATCAATTAAAAACAACCATGCACTAAGTTCAATGAATTATATAAGCCAAAAAAAAAGTATTCGTCTTTATCTGTCGATCATGCTAAATAATTCTCACGTCAAGATGCTCACCTCAAATCAAAGTACTGCAATTACATGATGTACAGTTTAATTAGCTAATCACATAAGCAACAACTGGCTAAATCTAAAACCCAAACTAATTAGGGAAACCACTAACTAAAATTATCATTAATTAACCCTAATTATTGGTTAACTTCATTAATCCCAATCACTTAATTAAATTTAATATAACCCTTCATTAATTAGATTAGGGTTAGCTATAATATCAACCCTAATTAATTCACCCTCTTAATCAATCGGATAACAAATCTATCATTCCAATCATCTTTTTTTTGTCTTAAGAAATTGATAAAGAAAATTAATCAAATTAAATCATAGATAAATCCTTTATACTCCTACTAGTGATAATATGATCAAATCAAGGTTAACTATTTACTCCTCTAATAAACTCTGTTAATTATCAATTAATCATTTAATCACTTCAATCAACTTAATGAATCCCTAAATCTAACAATCTGATGCATCAATTAACCTTATTTAATCCATCCAATAATCCTAATCCATAATTAATTAATGTCGGTTCACAATACCTAATTTATTCCTCTTCGACGATTATAGACCTTGGAGTAGGAGTCGCCACAGGCTCCAAATCAAGTAAAAGAAAAATGTTAGCGCTTGTTTTGCTTCCGCTTTATTTCTTATTTCCGCTGCATTATTCTGTGCTTTCCGAAACGTGTGAAAAAGCCACGAGCGCTATTTACCCCCTCTACGCTTCTCGATTCTACAATTGGTATCAGAGCCAGGTTGCTCTGAATTGGTGAAACCACCAATCAAGCAAAGGGATTCCTTTTGAAAAAAAGATATCGTTTGTTTAGTAAGACAGACTAGTCATATGCTCACAAATCTAGCTTTCAGTTACCAATTCTCATCATTGGGTACTATCAAGATGTAGAAATATATCACCATTCTACCAAACGTGTATAACTACTGAAGTCCAAGGGACATTCCTTGACTTCTTGATTGATGATCAGCAACGCTCCAAATGATAGAGATATAGCCAATCCATACAATATGAGTATAAAAACTCTACTAATTTTATCCAAAAATATCCTTTGACATAGATAGTAACTGTAGGATCGAAAAGCGCTAGGGGGGGGTGAAAAGTGCTCGTGGCTAATTCGTTCATTTTAAAAGAATAGAGTAAATTGCAGAGAAATAAGAACAATTAAAGAAAACAATGACACAAGTTGGTTTTACTTGGTTCGGAGTCTGTGACAACTCCTACTCCAAGGCACACACTCGTTGAGTGTTTACTTTGTGCAATTCACTATCAATCCAAAATATTACAAATTAAAGTGCAGTTAATTAAGTCACTACAAGAATTCGGACTTTTAACTACGTATTTTCACGTCGCCATATGTACGTAAAATGCGTCGCAAAACATTTTGCGACGCAAACATGCGTCGCCAGCATGCGTCGCAATTGGTTCGTATGCAAATGTCAATATGATCTTTGGCGACGCATTAAGGTACACGTCGCCAAAGGTTACAACATTTCACGACGCAAGTATTGGCGACACCTTCTTTTATTACGTCGCCAAATGACGTCGCCAAAGGTGATGTCATTTCACAACGCTAATATTGGCGACACCTTCTTTTATGCGTCGCGAATAGGTTCTAACATGTCACGACACATAAAATGCGTCGCGAAATGTATTTTTGCTATATTTTTTTTCTTTCATTATTTGTGACGCAGTCTATGCATTACAAAATATATTGCTCATTCAGTCACAACATTATAATGTGTAAAATACATCATAAAAGTGCAATTTACTATTAATTAGTCAAATATTTTTAAAACATGAACACAACTGGCTGTCAAATATTATCCAAAAGAACATATAAATAGCGAAATGCACATTACATAATGTTGCAAAATAAATAACTACATAGTCGATGATGGAGGCGGGGGAGGTGGTGGAGGAGGTCGAATTGAAGAGCATGTTGGTGGAGGCTGGAATGAGAAGCCAGGATGACCTGTTGAAGTTGGTGCAATAATGCTTCAAATTTTTGATCCTGCTCATGTATAGTCAGATTCTGTTCATCGATTGTTTTCTGCATAGTTGCAAATTTTTCATAATCATCATGTACTTCAGTATATGTGTTAATTACGATGTATCATCTACTTGAGTTGCACTAAGTAATAATAATAATCAGAGAGGATATCTAAATATAGCTTCAACTCGAATGTATTAAATACTTACATGTTTTTGTGCAGCTCAATCATTCTTCCATTGTCCTCCTTTATGAAAAAATTTCTCGAATGTGTCAATCACACTAGGAAGCTCTCCCGTCACAGGATCAGCCTTAAAAAATGAAACAATTTATTATCATATAAATTATGATAAGAAATTTTATTTTCAAATAAAACTTACAACTGTGTGATAATGTTGAACCAAAGTTTTCGATCCATGTGCACCTTCAAGTGGCCTATTAAACCGATTATTAGTATTCTTTTCAGATATTTCCTATAAAAAAAGATAATATTAGTGCAAGTAACAATAAAAAAATATTTATCAACTAAATTTAACTATTACTAATCATTTGTTTTTTTGTGCCAAAATAATTACAAAGAAAATCTCAATCATCTTGGCTTACTCCCTTGTACGGCTTCCTTTTTGGTGAATCTTTATTTCCAAATCCCCCGAGTTGTTTCCAATGCCTCCTCATCTTACACCTTCCTTCTCGAATAGCTCTCATGGCAAGCCGCTCTACCTCCGCCATCACCAAGTTCTTCTTTTCATATTTAAATTTGTTCTGTCAAAAAAATTCATAGATGCGGGTAACATCTAATCTGTACACAAGCATGTTTATTAAAGCATAAAATAAAATAAAATTTATTAAAGAGAAAATCCTATAAAAGAATATTACTTTTTATAACAATTTTTGATAAAATAATATCAAACATAATGAAAAGCTTAAAGGATCGGTTGACTCAGCTCCCAAATAGGTTGACAAATTAACCATTTAAGTTTAAATCTATAAAAGCTTAAAAGATTGGAACAGACGCATATTCTTTTCTGGTTGAAAAACAACAATAGATTAGAATCACTGTTCAGAATCGATTAAAAGCAAAAGAAAAGAAAGGACAAGAATAAATGGAGCATAGGTCTGAGCTTACTTTATGATGACATATTGGATGTCTTAGAATTGCAGAGAAGCTAGGGACGCCATGGAGTATCATGAACAGGGGAGAAGAAATTGCGACAATGGTGAGAAGCAATAACAAAGAAATCGGCAGGCGAGAAGGCTTACCTGTTGAGAGGGAGCAGGAGATCCTTGGCGACTCGGCGAGCAAGATGCACAGGAGAGAAAAATCGCGGCAGAGAAGCTAGGGACGCCATGGAGTATCATGAACAGGGGAGAAGAAATCGCGGCAATGGTGAGAAGCAATAACAAAGAAATCGGCAGGCGAGAAGGCTTACCTGTTGAGAGGGAGCAGGAGATCCTCGGCGACTCGGCGAGCACGAAGGCGAAAAGGCGTTTTGTGAAATCGGTTTAGCGTGAACAAAAAGGTAGGGTTTTAATGCATTAAAATAAAAAATAATAATAATTATTTAATAATTTGTTTGATTTGTATCAAATGATATTTAATTTGATTGATAATTTTGTTAAAAAGAATACGAACTGTTAGTTTATTAAAATAAATTAAAATAGTAATTATTGAATAATTTGTTTGATTTATTTTTAAATGATATTTATTTTGATTGATAATTTTGTTAAAAGAGAATACGAACTGTTAATTTATTAAAATAAATTAAAATATTAATTATTTAATAATTTATTTGATTTATTTTTAAATGATATTTATTTTGATTTATAATTTTGTTAAAAGAGAATACGAACCGTTAATTTATTAAAATAAAATAAAATATTAATTATCTAATGCGTTTTCAAATGATATTTATTTTTATTTATAATTTATAAATTTTTTGGAAAATTTTTAATCTCGAATTTTATTTTAGCGACGGCTAATGTATCTACGTCGCCAAATAACCACAATTTGAGGTAGGAAAAATTTTCAATACTATTAGTGACTTTGAGTGCAGAATGCGTCGCCATAGTGTCACATTTGACGACGTGATTTCTATGTCGCGTCGCCAAATGATTCAGGTAAAATTTGCACTATCTTTTAGCGACGTGGAGTGATATGTGTGTCGCCAAAGGCCTTCATTTGACGACGCATATTGTTTAATGCGTCGCTAAATGATACAAAATAAATGTGGAAAAATTCTCTCCTAATGTTCTATCTTTTAGCGACGCGAAACATTACACGCATCGCTAAAAGGTCATATTTTGCGACGTTAACCATGCTATGCGTCGCTAAAAGTCTGAATTCTTGTAGTGAGTGTAGTAAAAATATACCAACAACTAAGAAATCTAGAATTAGAGCTTTAGGTTGTCGGAACAGTGTTATGACTTTGCCAGAATGTCTTTTGAGCAGCACTCAGAAGAAGACTTGCAAATTTCTGATATTATTTTTGTCTCTGCTTGAACTAGGCTTAAGTAATCCATTGAGGACGCCTCCAACCTCCATAAGAGACACCTTCAGCGGGGATACTTATCCCGATTTCGTAGCGTCGATAAGCTTCGCGGCGTCCGCTGCTTATCCACCCGAAGGCGCCTCCAAGTTCCATGAAGGGCACCCTCCATCCAGTGTTTAAGGCGCCTTCCATCTCCTTGGAAGGCGCCTTCGCGCCTTGCTGTGCGAGGCTTTCGACCAAGGCATCCGAGACGCCTCCAAGCTCCATGGAGGACACCTCGAGAAATGTTCATCCAAGGTTTTTAAGTCGTTTTCTCTCCCTGCAAGATGTGTTAGTTCAAAATACAAAACGTATCCTACAAAATAGAGTTAGCACAATAAAATATGAAATAATAAGTTATTTTGACAGTCTCCGGACTGTCCGATTCTGACTTCGGATTTCGTCTCCGAAAACCCTAGGTCGAACCGACGCCTATTGTTCTCTCACCAGGGAACGCGTCCTCACCTACTCCTCTTAGGAGATTTTACCTGTTGCCATACCGGTCCTCCAGATCGACCGGGCTTTTGCTCCGCGTCCGAGTCTTCAGGACTTTTCTGCTGGATGTTTGATTCCCGACCCGTCCAATCTTCCACCTGGTTCGCGACCACCGAGATTTTCACCTAGAGTCTTCGACTCTAGGATTTCACCCAAAGATTCTCGACCCTCTAAGACTTTTCTCCTAGGGTTACCACCCCCTAGGATCTAGGATTATCTCCCCTAGTGTTTTTACCTGCCTAATCATAATTAGGGCTTTTGCCTAACAACACTTAGGACTTTTCCTGCAATCTCAATCAAACTTATTAGACCACAAATAACCTTAACTTTGAACTCTTTGCCATTATCAAAATCCAGGTTCGATCATCTGATGCTTCATGTACCAACAATCTCCCCCTTTTTTATTATGGTAACAAAATTCAAAGTTAAGTATAGAAATGCAATAATAAAGAATACAAAAGTAATTTCAAGAAGTGCAGCATCAATGAAAAGTGCAACATTATGCAACATTTTAGAACAAGAGCAACTTGTTTAGAACAAGAACAACTTGTTTAGAACAAGAACAACTCGTTTAGAACAAGAACAACTTATTTAACTTTAGAATTTATTAGTTTCTCTCCCCCTTTGACATATATCAAAAAAAAAAAATTTATCTTTTCAAAAGTAAAATAAGGAGAAAAAATCTAAGAAGCATGGTAGGTATAATAAAGGAAATTTTAAAAAATGACTTATGTTTTACCAAAAATGCTTTTTTAAAAATACTAAACTTAAAAATACTTTAACAAATACTAAACTTAGTTAAGTCTTTAGATTTTTGAAAAGAATTTAAAGAATACTTAGTTAAATAAAGATTTTTCACAAAAAACTGTCTTTTCAAAAGTAGTTAAAAAAAAAATCAAAGATAATTTTTCAAAAACTGAACTTTCTTTTTCAAAAATACTTTGAAATTAAAAAAAAGGAAGAAAATTTTAATTTTGAAATTTTTGAAAAGAATAAAAAATATTTAACCCTTAACTTGGCTCTTTTCACTCCCCCTTGATTAATGCCATGAATTTCATTAAGTTTGTAAAGCCCTAGAGTCCAAGCATGAGAAATAAAAAAAAAAATTCAACATAAACATCTACCTTTCTTAGCAACATGTCTAACCTTTAGCTACTAGTTGTTTACCCTATTGGCAAGCATTACAGATTATATTTTCTAAATTTTTTAATTTGGGTAAACCTCTAACTAGGCCATTTTGACTCATTTTTGAAATGAGTCTGATATGAATGTGACCAGTCTTCTGTGCTTTAAATTTTAAGTTGGTGAACTTCAATCGATCTCCAATCAGGTGCCTGGAGCATCCACTATCCAACATCCATTGGTCCAAATCGTTATGTTCCTACACATAAAGCATTTGATTTGGATCCAACTTTAAGGGATTGTAAGATTCATTGATTGGGTTCAGCCCCTTATTTTCCATCTCACCCAATCTATGTGTCAATCATGTTATACCTATGGGTTATTGTGAGATGGTTAATTAAATTAGATTAAATTTAATTAAGTTTAAATTAAATTTAAGTTTAGTTAAATTTTAATTTAGGTTAAGTTCAGTTTAATTTTAATTTAATTTAATTTTAGTTTAATTTAGTTTTAATGTAGTTTAAGTTTAGTTCAATTTTAATGCAGTTTAAGTTTAGTTTAATTTTAATGTAGTTTAAGTTTAGTTTAATTTTAATTTAGGTTAGGCTTAATTTTAATTTTAAGTTAGTTTTATTTGAAGGTAGTTTAAGTTTAGTTTAATTTTAATTTAGGTTAGGTTTTATTTTAATTTAAAGTTAGTTTTAATTTAAGTTAATTTAATTTTAATTTAATTTGAGTTTAATTTCATTTAATTTTAATTTGGTTTTACTAATTGAAACCTAGATTCATCTCACCCTTTTTCTAAATTATCACTCAGGGAACCTTATAGGATTTTGTGAGATGGTTAATGTTATCTTCAATTTAGATTACAATCTAAGGATTAAGTTACAATTAAGTTAGACTAAGGTTTTATAGTTAATCAATTAAATATTTATTTCAATGATTGACTTCCAAGTTGTGGCGAGGCACTAGGCCTTCTTGGGTATGGGATCATCCACCACTTCTAGATAAAGTCTTTCAAAGAAATTGGATATTTAATTTTCTTTCTGAAACTCCTCGGTCTAACTAGTCAAGTGTAAATCAAGCATAGGTCCTTATCTACCCTAGTCTAAGCATGTATAGTGAAAGCAGTAAAGCAAGCATCAAACAAATCTATCTATCGATAAAAATGGTCTTTCTATCGGCTCCCCCTGGATTATAGTCTTGATAGGGTCTATCAAGGTAGTGGATTTGATCCTTGGGGACCCAATATTGACCAAGTCCAACTTGATTAATCAAGTCCAACTTGGGGACCCATGCTTGGACTAATTTTCTATTTGTTCTATTTACAAGTGATAAGTAAGATCTGTATTTTTGTTTAGCCTTAAATCCAAGTCCGGATCGGTTGTAAATGGCTCTTTGTTTTCTAAGAATCAGATCAAGATTCTTGGAACCCAAGGTGAACTGTTCCAACGTGTCCTTAAATCCTTTAACTTGAGTTTTCAAATTGAAATTTTCTTCCTCAAGTTGTTGGACTTGGATTGAACTTCTATTTTGAACTGGCTCGGTCAAAGGACTTAGGTTAGTCTACTTCTTAAGGATTGTTACCTCCTTTTGGAGTGACTTGACTCGGAGGTTGGATTTGGCTATCTTATGCATGAGATAGTTAACTAAGTTATGCAATTTATCTATCTGAGAAGTTCTTACAGTGGGGTTAGGCCCTTCAAAAATGGATACAAATCAATGGCTTCTCTCAGATTCTGTTTCCGACTCGCTCTCGATTTTAGATTCGTCGGCTTGTTCCCGGGCCGTAAGCGTGAGGAAGCTTGTCTGTTTGAGCTCTTCATCAAAATCTTCTGAAGAAGACTCATCCCATGTCGCCTGCAGTGCTTTCTTCTTCCTTTGCTTCTTTGTTTCCTTTTGGTTCAAACAGTTGGCTTTGAAGTGTCCCTTTTTGTTGCAGCCGTAGCAGGTTACTTCGGACTTTACTTTTGGACTTGATTACATCGTCTTGGACTGAATCACTTTCTTGATGTCTTTCTTGGTGAATCTTTTCTTATTTTTGTAGAGTTTTCGTACAAGGTTGATGAGTTCGGTTGCAATCTCATCGTCATCGTCTTCCGAGTCCGGTTCATCTTCATTCTCGGGTTTAGTTCTGCGCTTTGCTTTTGATTCCCATGGTCTGCTCGTTCCTACAATCAAAGCAATACTTTTCTTAACCCGAGTAGTATTAGTTTGTTCATGAAGATTGAATTTAGAAAATAATTCATCTAATTTTATTAAGGAGAGGTCCTTGGATACTTTGTAAGCATCTACCATGGATGCCCACAAAGTGTTCCTCGAAAATGCATTGAGTGCATACCTGATTATATCGCGGTTTTCCATCTTCTGACCTATTGCATGAAGGTCGTTCAACAGGTCCTGAATTCGTGCGTAAAGTTGCTTGCCGACTCACCTTCCTGCATTTTTATGTTATACAGTTTATTTAAAATTAAATCATGTTTGCTTACCTTCATGTCGGAAGTTCCCTCGTGCAGCTCGATCAACTTTTCTCATAATTCTTTCGCACTTGAGAACGAGCCAACTTGGTTCAGCTTTTCTTTTGTCAGCCCGCATTGTAGAGTCTCGGTAGCCTTTATGTCAGCCTCAGTCATTTTTCTCATTGGTGCATCCCATTTGTCTCACGAGACGAGAACTCTATCTTCGATGGGATAAGCAAATCCCGTCTGGATGATTATCCACATCTCAACTTGTGTCTTGAGGTGATATTCCATTCGGCTCTTCTAGTAACCAAAGTCTTCGCCAGTGAAGAGGGGAGGGTGTGCAGTGCTATATCCCTCTTGGTAGGCCATTTAAAAATCTAGCACGACAACAAAAATGAGAAAACTTATTCCAAGACTTGGTCTTGGATTAGTAGTGCGGGATAATAATTTTAAATAAGCGAGCTCGAGTGGTGTTGCACCAGCTTCGAGAAAAATGAATTTTCAATTGCGATGAAATGATCAGAATAAGGCAATTATACCAACTCTGATTAAATAAAATAAAAGAATTAATACCACGGAAAAAATTGCTTGAATGGTGGTTTCACCGATTTGAAGCGACCCCACTCTGATACCAATTATAAGATCGAAAAGCATTAGAGGGGGGAGAGGGGTGAATAGTGCTCGTGGCTAATTCATTCGTTTAAAAAGAATCGAGTAAATTGCAGTGGAATAAGAATAATTAAAGAAAACAATGACACAAGTTGGTTTTACTTGGTTCGAAGGCTGTGACGACTCCTACTCCAAGGCCCACACTCGTTGAGTGTTTACTTTGGGAAATTCACTATCAATCTGAAATATTACAAATTAAAGTATAGTTAATTAAGTGTAGTAAAATTATACCAACAACTAAGAAATCTGGAATTGGAGCTTTAGGTTGTCGGAATAGTGTTATGGCTTTGCCGGAATGTCTTTTGAGCAGCACTTAGAAGAAAACTTGCAAATTTCTGATATTATTTTTGTCTCTGCTCGAACCAGGCTTAAGTAATCCATTGAGGGTGCCTCCAGCCTCCATAGGAGGCACCTTTAGCGGAGATACTTATCTCGATTTCATAGCGTCGATAAGCTCCGCGGTGTCCGTTGCTTGTCCACCTGAGCGCCTCCAGGCTCCATGAAAGACGTCCTCCATCCAACGTTCAAGGCGCCTTCCATCTCCTTGGAAGGCGCCTTCGCGCCATGCTGTGCGAGGCTTTCAACCAAGGCACCCGAGGCACCTCTAAGCTCCATGGAGGGCGCCTCGGGAACTGTTCATCCGAGGCTTTTAAGTCCTTTTCTCTCTCTGCAAGATGTGTTAGTTCAAAATACAAAACATATCCTGCAAAATAGAGTTAGCACAATAAAATATGAAATAATAAGTTATTTTGTCAGTCTTCGGACTGTCCGATTTTAACTTCGAATTTCACCTCTGGAAACCCTAGATCGAACCGACACATACTGTTCCCTCACCAGGGAACGCATCCTCACCTACTCCTCTCAGGAGAGTTTACCTGTTACCAGACCGGTCCTCCAGACCGACTGGGCTTTTGCTCCGCGTCCAAGTCTTCAGGACTTTTCTGTTGGATGTCCAATTCCTGACCCATCCAGTCTTCCACCTCGTTCGTGTCCACCGAGATTTTCACCTAGAGTCTCTGACTCTAGGATTTCGCCCAAAGATTCTCAACCAGCCAAGACTTTTCACCTAGGGTTACCACCCCCTAGGACCTAGGGTTACCAC
Organism: Zingiber officinale; assembly: GCF_018446385.1. Classification (NCBI taxonomy): domain Eukaryota; kingdom Viridiplantae; phylum Streptophyta; class Magnoliopsida; order Zingiberales; family Zingiberaceae; genus Zingiber; species Zingiber officinale. The sequence goes on along the minus strand of NC_055996.1, from coordinate 77,279,466 downwards.
CCCCTAGGGTTTTTACTTGCCTAACCACAATTAGGGCTTTTACCTAACAACACTTAGGACTTTTCCTGCAATCTCAATCAAACTTGTTAGACCACAAATAACCTTAACTTTGAACCCTTTGTCATTATCAAAACCCAGGTTTGATCATCTGATACTTCCCGCACCAATAGTAACTACTTGGCTTTTATTGCCAAAATAGATTATTCCTTCATCATTAATTTCGACGAATCCCAGGGATGGTTGGTCTAGGGTTGCATGGTTACTACCCTTACTCAGCCGTTGAGTATAGCACAATAAGTGACCGACCAATACATGTCAAAAAAAAAGTATGTCAAATCTCATCATTTTAGATACTCAAATATCTACAATAAGAAAATGACAATCCAAAATCCCAAGAGTCACTTAACCTCTTGATTGAGAATCTACCCATTAAGAGGGTATCACCACAACTCTCATAATCGTACTCATAAATCTCTCCTAACAAATATCAACAAAAGATCAAACGCTTTGATCTGACATATAAACTTCAAGACCTTGGATAAATGATCATGTGATCAAGGTCCTGAACTATTTAATGGAGACAATGTTAGTTGAGTCGACTAACCATTGTCTTGTAACCCATCACACTACGATTGCTCCACCTGAGGTTCAAGAACCTTTAGTGACGAGTCATGTACACAAGGATAGAGAAGCACTATCATTAAATAGCTTATCAAAATAATTGTTAATCGACACTCTGCCCCTCAAATATCATCATCTGGTATTTCCACTCAGTAATAGTTAGATTTCATAGGTGTTAATCAACTAACACCACATTCTCCGTATCATTGCGAGTCATATATATCTCTATATACCATCGAGGATATCTAACCATATCTGATTGGTCTACGAGTTAGGATCTCCCATGGAATAGCATTAAGCGAGTCGACTGACCATCGCCTTATAAATCATTATGCGACCAAAGGATTCCTTATGTGCTAGTCATTATTCCAAAGGCTAGTAGCCGCCCGTGATTTACCTCCTCCGTGTTGGCCCTGGGACGAGTTGGCGGGGGCGCTGGGGGTGAGCGTATTCATCTTTTGCCATCATTATGCTACCAAAGGAGGTAGAAAAGTGCTCCCTCTCAAAATATCTCAAAATAATCACCAAGTGATGCCTTGTTCTAAAAAATTGTCTTTTGCATCTTACTTCTATGGTGTCTTATCATGTAAAAGATAAGCAACTAACTTCATCTTTTGTGCATCAGTACAAGTCATATATCTAAATGTACTCTCCAAAATATACACCCAAGTAACCGTTGTATCTTGTAAGTATTAAGCAGCTAACTCTACACTTTTCCACCTCACTATAGATCATATATCTAAATGTATCTTCTAGGTTATATAGCCTAGTACGACTAGTCCATGGTCAAAGTTCTCATGAATAGAATACATCGATCCTCTACTGGCCAAGGCAACAATGGTATATAGCTAATTCAGTCTTTTCTATATCTATACAAGTCATGTACTCAAATGTGCCTTCCAGGTTATCTAACTAGGCACAAGTAACTCAAAGGTCGGAAACTTCATGAAATAGGGTAAATTGGTCCTCTACTAACCGAACCAACAAGAGTATATGACTCTATCTCTTGCCCAACTGGTAGTAGTAGGAGCTAGTACTACTGGTGGTATGGTAGGGGAATCCCTGAGACTGTAATCCTTGATCTCTAGTAGGGTTTGATAGACCTGAACAATGACTAACCCAACACATGTCATACATGTTACAAACAGCTAGATAAATACCAATAAAAGCGTATGACAACAGTTATACAAACTTACCTCCTATAGATTGGAGATGTCCTACTACTGTCTGGTCCTATAACTCAAAAAGTCATATCAATAAAATAAATCATGAAATCCAAAACACAGGAAATAAGTCTTGTAAACCTGTAGCTCTAATACTAATAAATTGTCAAGGCCCGAGATCGTCCCTAATCAGTAAACGAACAACATCTCTACCCTAATGACAATATATGAAATCTGGATACATAGTCACACGACTATATAAGTATAATAACATACATCCCAGATAACAGGAATCATACACAACCATGTCGGATAATAAGCAGCTCACATGGTTGTATCATATAGAACCACACAGAATAATAAACAACCACATGTCTATAATAAAAACACAGGGGAAGACAAAAGGTAGGTCATCCAAACTAAAAAGATAAACTGCGTGTCGACACGTCTTAAATACAACAAGTACATAACCAAATAAAAAGAAGCCACAATTCCAAAAATCTACCCACAAGTTATTCAATACATGAACATGTCTGAACACCAATAATGCGAGTAAAAACAATAGCAGAAGAAGAGGCTCAATGTGACATGGGACTAGAGGATATGATCTCTAGGCGACTCAATAATCCTCCACCTGCTACCTGGAGAAAGGAAATCAGTAAAAGTGGTGGTGACTCCAAATAACTCAGCGGGTAATAGACATAGATAGTACATTGTTAATATAAAACATGGAGATCAAAACATATAGTCTTTGTAGGGAAATAAGAATATGATCACCTATGATATAATAAATACACGTAATCATATTTAACACAATGAATGCACATAATCATAACTGACATAATGAATGCAGATATCCAATCTAGATCTAACACACCCAATATAGTGATTAGTAAATTCACTAGCGATCAGCAACATATCTGCCCATAACACCTAAGTAATATAAATGACAGCATATACATGTATGATAAATGAACATGTATGAAGCATGACCACCATATGCAACAATCATATCTCAAATAAATGCAACAATCGCAAGAAAATGCAGAAATATCTTTGAAAGATGCACCGCACATCATATGCATATGAACATGTATGTGTCACTCCGTTCACAGCCGCCACTACATTTGAGTGACTAAACGGGTAAGACTGTGATGACTGCTCGAGTCTCTAGCTACCACAACATCAATGTGGCTGAGACAAGTAAGATGCAAGATAGCTATCTAGCTACATAACAAGGAGAGTCACTATCTTCACAACTCTAGCTACAACTACTCAGAGTGGCCGAGCAAGTACAACCAGGACAAGCTAAACCCAACTCCAAGCTACCACTCCCCTTGAGTGGTCGAATGAGCAATAAATAATGACTGACAACTCTCTCACACCACAAGGAAGATAATGATCGTCAACATACATATAGTGCAATGATGAACATGATGTAAGTAATCATGATATATAAGCAATCATTATCAATGCATCAACTCGATCAACATAGTACATCTAGTACACAACCTATTGGTGCGAGAAGAATCAGATGATCGAACCTATATTTTGATAATGACAAAGGATTCAAAGTTAAGGTTACTTGTTGTCTAACAAGTCTGAATGAGCTTGTAGGAAAGTCCTAAGTATTCTTAGGTAAAAGTCCTAGCTGTAGTTAGGTAAGTGGAAAATCCTAGAGGGTGGTAACCCTAGGTTGAAAGTCCTGGCGGGTTGAGAACTTTGGGCGAAATCCTAGAGTCGAGGACTTTAGGTGAAAATCTTGGTGGTCGCGGACCAGGTGAAAGACTGGATGGGTCAGCGATCGGACATCCAGCGGGAAAGTCCTGAAGTCTCGGGTGCTGAGCAAAAGTCTAATCGGTCTGGAGGATCAGTCTAGCAAAAGGTAAACTCTCCTGAGAGGAATAGGTGAGGATGTGTTTCCCGAAGAGGGAACAGTAGGAGTCGGTTCAATCTAGATTTTCAGTGAAACTCAAAGTCAGAACCGAACAATCTGGAGACTGTTAAAATAATTTATTATTTTATATTTTATTGTGCTAACTCTATTTTGTACGGTATATTTGGTATTTTGGACTAACGTATATTCCAAGGAACGAAAAGGACTTAAAAGGCTTGGACGAACAATGTCCGAGGCGCCTCTGAGGCTGTTGGAGGCACCTCGGGTGCCTTAGTCGAAGGCTCCATGCAGCAAGGCACGAAGGCACCTTCAAGGAGCTTGAAGGTGCCTTGGATGCTGGATGGATGGCGCCTTCCATGGAGCTTGAAGGCACCTTCGGATGGATAAACAGCGCAAGCCACAGAAACTATCGTCTCCGACGCGGAAGGGATAAGAATCCCTGCTAGAGGCACCTTCCATAGAGGCTGAAGGTGCCTTCGGCAAGCTATATAAGGCGGTCTCGACCAAATGAACAACAACAACATTCTGAATGACTTCTCCCCTTGCCCACTGGTCAAAAATTTCTCCTCGACACCTAGACGTTGCTCCAATGACCTAGAATGAGAATATTCAGATTTTGTGTTGTTGGTATACTTTGTCTTTCAGGACTTGTACTTGCATACTTGTAAAGAATTTTTAAATCTATAGTGATTGCCCAACGAAAGCGATCGATGAGTGCAGGCCTTGGAGTAGGAGTCGCCACAGACTCCAAACCAAGTAAAAGAAAAGTTTTAACGCTTGTTTTGCTTCCGCTTTATTTCTTATTTCCGCTGCATTACTTTGTGCTTTCCAAAACGTGTGAAAAAGCCATGAGAGCTAATCACTCCCCCTCCTCTAGAGCTTTTCAATCCTACAATTGGTTTCAGAGCCAGGTTACTCTGAATTGGTGAAACCACCAATCAAGCAAGGGGGGTTCCTTTTGAAAAAAAAAAGTAACGAAGGTGCCTTTCATTTTTCTTGCCTCCGTAATTTTTTTGAAAATTTTCTTTGTCAAGTTTTTACCATAAGTCGAGATTGGTCTAATAACCTCTCCTGACAAATTTGTCAATTCATCGATTTTTTCTCAAAATTAGTGCAACACCATCAAGCCAATTTTTTTTGCTGTATTCTCCTACCACACTACTAATCCAAGACTAAGTCTTGGAACAAGGTTTATTATTTTTGTCTGTGTGAGATTCTTCAATATCCCACCAAGAAGGTTACAGCACGGCATGCCCGCCTCTTTTCTCCGGCGAGGATTTCGATTACTGGAAGGGGCAAATGGAATACCACCTCAAGACACAAGTGTTGGATCGAAAAGAATTTAGATATCTCCATAATTGCATGATATTGTCCACTTTGGGCCTAAGCCCTCATGGTTTTGCTCTTGGGCTCTACCCAAAAGACCTCATACCAATGGAGATATCTTTCTCTTATAAACCCATGATCTTTTCCATGTGTTTTCAATGTGGGACTATGTTTGCAACCTTGCAACCCCAACAATCCCCCCCTCAAACAAAGGACCACAGGCTCCCTAACGTCCGATCCTCAACCCACTAGGACTTCCTGCCCCTCGGTCCACCCGACCTACTAGGACTTCCTTGCCTAGCCGCAACTAGGACTTCCTGCCCCTCGGTCCACCCGACTTACTAGGACTTCCTTGCCTAGCCGTAACTAGGACTTCCTGCTCCTCGGTCCACCCAACCTACTAGGACTTCCTTGCCTAGCCGCAACTAGGACTTCCTGCCCCTCGGTCCACCCAACCTACTAGGACTTCCTTGCCTAGCCGCAACTAGGACTTCCTGCCTAGTGTCTGGTTCTCTTGATCCGGATACAGAAGCCTCCATTTTCTTTGTTCGAGGTCAATATTGTACCCACATGGCTCAATCAGATCATAGCTCTTGTGCACAGTCGGCGGTTAAACCTTCTGGCAGTCCGGGCTCTGATACCAATTGTTGGATCAAAAAGAATTTAGATATCTCCACAATTACATGATATTGTCCACTTTGGGCCTAAGCCCTCATGATTTTGCTCTTGGACTCTACCCAAAATGCCTCATACCAATGGAGATATCTTTCTCTTATAAACCCATGATCTTTTCCATGTGTTTTCAATGTGGGACTATGTTTGCAACCTTGCAACTCCAACAACAAGTCGAAATGTGGATGATTATTCAAATCAGCCTCATACTCACACACGACAACACTGGAAAACCAGTATCATGCGAGAACTAGGACGCAAGCCTGATGAAGAAGATTGAAGCCGACACCAAAGCAACATGCACTCTTCAATGCAGCTTAACCAAAGAAGAATTGAACCAAGTCAGGCCGTTCTCAAGTGCCAAAGATTTGTGGGAAAAGTTAATCGAACTGCACGAAGGGACCTTCGAACAAAGGTAAGCAAAAGGGATTTAATTTTAAATAAACTATATAACATAAAAAATGCAAGATGGAGAATCGACAAGCCAACTTCATGCTCGGATTCAGGACCTTCTCAACGGCCTCCATGCAATCGGCCAAAAGGTAGAGAATCGCGACATCATCAAGTATGCACTAAATACATTCCCTAGGAATATCTTGTGGGCATCAATGGTAGATGCTTACAGGTATCTAAGGACCTTTCCTCAATTAGACTAGATGAATTGTTCTCTGAATTTGAATTACATGAACAGACTAATACACCTTTGGTCAAGAAAAGTATTGCTCTTATTGTAGGTACAAATAAGACAAAGGAACCAAAAGTCAACCGCCGAACCGAACCTGAGCCTGAAGATGAGTCAGACTTAGAGGACGACGACGAGATCACCGTCGAACTCGTCAACCTTGTACGAAAGCTATGCAAGAAAAAGAAGGGTTTCACAAAATGGGAGATCAAAAAGGTGATCCAATCAAAGATGATGCAACCAAGCCCAACCTCCAAATCAAAGTTTGAAATCACATGCTATGGCTGCAACAAAAAGGGGCACATCAAGGCAAATTATCCAAATTAAAAGGAAGTGAAGAAGCAATGAAGAAAGAAGGCACTACAAGCAACACGGGATGAATCTGTAGGTCCCTTTGAAGGCCGGCAAGAGGGGAGGGGTGAATTGCTCTACAAAAATAAGTCTAACCTTTCTCGAATTTTCAACTAATTAACATACACTTGTAATAATAAAAAGAAGAGACTAATTAAAGAAATCAGACACGGAGGGTTTACTTGGTTTGCAATCAGAGGATTGCTAATCCAAGGAAAGGATGGCGCACTATCTGATGATCTCCTCTGGGTGGAGTAGCTTCTTACAGCGTTGACAGCACAAAAGAAAGAACATAATTGAAAGCACTGGATTACAAGTTGATTTATAAGACTGTGCAGATCAGTGCTATATTTATAGCACTGTTCGGGGCACCCTAGGGGGGATAAAATTTATCCGCCAACGTTCAGATCGAGTCAAAACTCGATCTGGTCAAATAGTCGGGTCTGGGCGCCCGGACCAGGAAAGTCAACAGAATTGACTTTTCTTGGTCCGGGACCTCTGCTCCGGTTCAGCTCGTCTCGGTCTGAGTCTTTCGCTCTGGCTCCGCTAGCTTGGGTGATCTCGGCCATCCGAAATAGGACTTACCTGAACCCAAGTTCCGGCCTTCTCCTCGAGCAGCCTTCCTTCCCGGTTTCTCATCCCTCAAACGTCGCGTACGTTCTTCTCGTCCACCGGTGTACTCTTCCGCGGTCACCTCATCCCTCGGACACACCGAGCCCGTCGGCTCTCTCCCCGTGCCGTCCTTCTCGTTAGCCGCGTCTTCCGCTAGATTTCCTGTGTTCCTAAGCTCCTGTACACTTAGACACAATGGTTAGATAAAACAGGACCTAACTTAACTTGTTTGATCACATCAAAATACCTTGGGGTTCCAACAATCTCCCACTTTTTGATGTGAGTAACCCAAGTTAAGTTAGGGTAAACAAATGCAATAAAAAAATTAATTTTACAAATAAGTCCAAAAAGGACTTTCAGTTTAATTTTATACCACCTCCCCCTTTGATCATATACAAAATGGGGGGTTATGTTTAACAAATCTAAGGTAAAAAATTGATCATATAAAAAACAAGACTAATGCTTCAAAAGTTTAAGTTTTTTGGAAAAAAACATTTAAAAAAAACTTCTAAGACAAAAAATTCCAAGTTTTTGAAACATAATTTTCAAGGTTAAAAAAAATTTAAGTTTAAAACATAATTTTCAGAAAAATATTTAAGTTTCAACCATAATTGAAAATTTTCTTTAAAAGAAAATTTAAGGCAATTTTTTTTCTTTTTTTTTAAAAAAATATTTTCTAAAATAAATTGAATAACCCTTTAAAGTATTATGAAATTTTAAATTAATGCTTATTCAGTTAGTCAATTAAACTTTCATTTCAATACTTGGCTTCCAGACAGTGGCGAGGCACTAGGTCTTCTTGGTTATTGGAGTAACAACCACTTTCTAGACAAAGCCGCATAAGGAAATTAAGTGTTTAATTTTCTTGCTAAAAATGCAAGTCTAATTTTAATTTTTAAATTCAGCAAGTTTTTGGAATCCAATAGAGGTTCCTTCCTACAAGGTTAATCAAGTGTTTTCTAGGTACATAGACTTTTGATATTTTTCTGATTTGATTTTGGTGAAACCTATAGTACCAGTTTAGTCCTCTATAATTTTTAAAAGCAGAAATATTTGAACAACTAGACTTTTTCAAATTTTCTATTTCTTCTTTTAATTTATCATTTTCAAATTTTATCTTATCAAAGTCTTCTATTAGACAAGATTTTGCCAAAATACTTTTTATTTCTAAAATTTCATCTTTTAATTTGGTATTTTTATTTTCTAATTTGTACATGGATTTTGCCATAGCCTTAATATCAAAATAAAGTTGATCAGGAGGTAAGAGGCATACCTCACTTACCATATCAGACTTGAAGCCTGACTCCCCCCCTGCTTCGCTGCATTCATCTGAGGTCGCTCCCCCTTCATCGATGCTGGGTTCTGATGTACTTTGCCCTTCATAGCTTGCCATCAGTGCTATCCCGGCATATTCTTGTATCTTGGACTCAGATGATGAAGTGTTGTCCCAAGTGGCTTTTAGGTTCTTATGCTTCTTGGTTATCTTGACTTTATCCTTCTTGAGTTCTAGGCAATCTTCTTTTAGGTGTCCTTCTTTTTGACACTGGTAGCAACGAACCCTTCTTCTATTTCTTTGATTTTTCTTATTCTGTATTTCTTTAAACTTATTAGATCTAAAGAACTTTTTGAAATTTCTTACCATATACGCTTCCTGATCCTCTTCTAAGTCTGACTCGGGTTCATCCTTCTTGGTTGTGTTTAGTGCCATTATTTGACTTGATTCCTTAGTTGTCCCTGCGCACCTGGTTTCATGTAATTCAAGAGTATAAAATAATTCTTCTAAGGTACTTACCTCCAGGTCCTTTGAAATGTAATAGGCGTCGATGATTGACGTCCATTCTGGAGTTCTGGGAAACGCATTGAGTGCGTAGCGTATGGTGTCCCGGTTGGTTACCGTTTCACCGAGGTTCTTGAGACTAGTAATTAATTCCTTTACCTTCGCGTGTAGATCAGCTACCTTCTTACCTTTTTCCAGACGTATGTTCGTCAATTTGGTCCGAAGGATGTCTCTTCTGGCGAGCTTCGCTTCGGACATGTCTTCGTGAAGTTCTAGGAACTTCTCCCAGAGTTCTTTGGACGACAAGTAGCTTCCGATGCGGTTGACTTCTTGAGGTGGCAGCACGCTCAGCAAATGATACTCCGCTCGGTTGTTCGCTACGGAATCATTCTGTTCCTTTTTCGTCCAAAGACTTTCTTCTTTTTCTTCTCCATTCTAATTCGTAGGAGCTACAAAACTGTACTTTATAATTAAATGAATTTCGAAATCAGTTTTTAGGAATACCTCCATACGATGCTTCCAGTGTGCGAAGTCCCCCTCGAATTTTGGTGGAACGATGCTTGGTCCGGCCATCTTGTTGCTTCGATCGGCGGTTAGTCCTCCTGAAGCATCCTCGCTCTGATACCACTTGTAGGTCCCTTTGAAGGCCGGCAAGAGGGGAGGGGTGAATTGCCCTACAAAAATAAGTCTAACCTTTCTCAGATTTTCAACTAATTAACAAACACTTGTAATAATAAAAAGAAGAGACTAATTAAAGAAATCAGACACAGAGGGTTTACTTGATTTGCAATCAGAGGATTACTAATCCAAGGAAAGGATGGCGCACTATCTGATGATCTCCTCTGGGCGGAGTAGCCTCTTACAGCGTTGATAGCACAAAAGAAAGAACATAACTAAAAGCACCGGATTACAAGTTGATTTATAAGACTATACAGATCAGTGCTATATTTATAGCACTGTTCGGGGCGCCCTGAAGGGTCCGGGCGCCCTGGGGGAGATAAAATTTTATCCCCCAACGTTCAGATCGAGTCAAAACTCGATCTGGTCAAATAGTCGGGTCTAGGCGCCCGGAAGCATCCCGGGCGCCCCGGACTGGTCCGAGCGCCCGGACCAGGAAAGTCAACAGAATTGAGTTTTCTTGGTTCGAGACCTCTGATTCGGTTCAGCTCGTCTCGGTCTGAGTCGTTCGCTCTGGCTCCGCTAGCTTGGGTGATCTCGGCCATCTGGAATAGGGCTCATCCGAACCCAAGTTCCGGCCTTCTCCTCGAGCAGCCTTCCTTCCCGATTTCTCGTTCCTCGAACATCTCGTGCGTTCTTCTCGTCCACCGGTGTACTCTTTCTTGGTCACCTCGTCCCTCGGACACACCGAGCCTGTCGGCTCTCTCCCCGTGCCGTCCTTCTCGCTAGCCACGTCTTTCGCTCGACTTCCTGTGTTCCTAAGCTTTTGTACACTTAGACACAATGGTTAGACAAAACATGACCTAACTTAACTTGTTTGATCACTTCAAAACACCTTGGGGTTCCAACAGAATCATCATCGGAAGACTCCGATGAAGACCAAGAGCAAACAAGTTTCCTCACACTTATGGCCCGAGAGCAAGTTGTCGAATCTGAGTCCGAGATAGAATTGGAAGCTAAGTCCGAGTGAATCCATGGATCCCTATCCGGTTCAGAAGGTTCCCAAACTAATGTAAGTATTTCGTTAATTACATCGCATAACTTGATTTCTTACCTGTCAAGAAAGGTAGTCAAGTCCAACCTCCGGGTCAAGTCTCTCCAAGAGGAGGTCAAAGCCCTCAAGGAAGTGACTATCCCAAGCTCGTTGATAGAATCGGTTCAGACTGAAACTTCAACTCAAGTCTAAAAACTTGAGGAAGAAAATTCCAATCAGAAAAGTTAAGTCAAGAAACTAAAGGATACATTGGAACAGTTCACTTTGGATTCCAAGAATCTTGATCTGATTCTTGGAAAACAAAAAGTCATATACAATCACTCCGGACTTGGATACAAGGCTAAGCATAAATTGAAATCCTATTTATCACTTGTGAATCGAACAAATAGGAGAATAGTCCAAGCATGAGTCCCCAAATCTAACTTGATTAATCAAGTTAGACTTAGTCAATATTGGATCCCCAAGGATCAAATCCATTACCTTGATAGACCCTATCGAGGCTATGATCCAGGGGGAGCCAATAGAAAGACCATATTCATTAGAGAAACTTGCTTGATGTATGTTTTTGCTTTCTATTATTCATGCTTAGATTAGGGTAGATAAGGACTTAGGCTTGATTCACACTTGAGTAGTTAGACCTAGGATTTTTAAAAAGGAAATTAAATATTTAATTTCTTTAAAAGGATTTGTCTAGAAGTGGTGGATGATTCCATATCCAAGAAAGTCTAGTGTCTCGCCACAATCCGGAAGCCAATTATTGAAATGAATATTTAATTAACTAACTGTTAAACCTTAGTCTAACTCAAATGTGAATAAATTCTTATATTTTAATCTAAAGTGAAAATAAAATTAACCTTCTCACAAAACAAATAAGGTTCCCTGATTGATAATATAGAAAAAGGGTGAAATGGATCTAGGTTTAAATTAGTTGACAACTTAACTAAATTAAATTAAAATTCAACTTAATTATACTAAAATTAAATTAAAATTCAACTTAATTTAACTAAAATTAATTAAAATTCAACTTAATTTAACTAAAATTAATTAAAATTCAACTTAATTAAAACTTAATTAATCTTCCTTAACTAAACTAACTTTAAATTAAACTAAATTTAAATTAAATTAAAATTAAACTAACTTAAAATTTAAACCAAACTCAAATCAAATCAACTTAAGATAACAAATTAACCATCTCACAATCACCCATAGGTATAATATGATTGACAATCTAGACTGGGTGAGATGGAAAATTAAGAAGCTAAATTTAATCAAACTATCTTTTAATCCGTCAAAATTGGATCCAAATCAAATACTTTATGTGTAGGAATATAATGATTGGGATCAATGGATGTTGAATAGTGGATGCTCCAAACATATGACTGGAGATAGATTGAAGTTCACTAAGCTAAAACTCAAGAACTTAGAATCAGTTGCATTCAACAACGATGAAAAACTTAAGGTAATTGGAACAGGTAATATCGAACTAAGTTCCGATTTTATTATTCGAAAAGTCCTATTAGTTGATAAATTTAACTTTAACTTACTTAACTTAAGTCAACTATGTGACTCTGGCTATTTAGTTACCTTTTCCAATTCTGAGTATATAATTAAAAATGTTGAATACCCAGATATTACACTTAAGGGAATTAGGAAAAATAATATGTACATAATTGACTTACCAACCTCCTCACTAAAGTGTCTACTGACACAACAAGAGGAAACCAAGTTATGGCTTAGAAGACTGGGTCACACTCATATCAGACTCATTTCAAAAATGAGTCAAAATGACTTAGTTAGAGGTTTACCTAAATTAAAAAACTTAGAGAATTCAACTTGTAATGCTTGTCAACAAGATAAACAAATTAAGTCAACCCATAAACCAACAAACTTAAATTAAACCAACTCAATACTTGAGCTCCTACAATTAGACCTATTTGATTCACATGGAGCCAAATTACTAAGCAGAAACCAATACTGCTTTGTAATAATTGATGATTACTCAAGATTTACTTGGGTAAAATTTCTAAATCCAAAGATGAAACTTTTGAAATCTTTAATAATTTTTGTAAATTAATAGAAAATGAAAAATATACCAAAATTAAAAGAATTAGAAGTGATCATGGAGGAGAATTCGAAGATTATAAATTTACTGAATTTTGTAAAATTAATGGATATAATCATGAGTTTTCATGCCCTAGAACTCCCCAACAAAATGGACTAGTAGAATGAAAAAATAGAACGTTACAAGAAACTACTAGAACCATGTTAAATGAATATAACCTAAGCAACCAATTTAAGGCTGAAGCAATAAACACAATATATTATATTTAAAATAGAATATTAATTAATAAATTCTACAATAAAACCCCTTATGAAATATATTATAACAAAGTACCCAATCTAAATTATCTAAAAGTGTTTGGATGTACGGTACACATATTAAACATTAAGGACTATTTAGGTAAATTCACATCAAAATCTACAACTGACATATTTTTAGGGCACTCCACAACTAGTAGATCCTATAGAGTTTGTAACAAAAATATTCAAAAAATTGAAGAAACAACCAACGTAATTTTTGATGAAGAAAATGACTTACCATATTTAATTGATGAAAGTAATCATCAAAATATAAGAAAAATAGATGATGAAGAAGATAATCAATTTAGACCTAAACCTAGTGAATCAGAAGAACCAAGTGTTGATCCTAACACAAGACCATCTAGGATAAGATCTAATCACCCAACTGATCAAATTTTGGGTGACCCAACCCTAGGAGTATGAACTAGATCATCATATAGAAACCTAAGCCAAATAGCCCTTATTTCTAAAATTAAACCCAAAACTATAGAAGAAGTCCTACCTGACCCTAACTAGATAATTGCAATGCAAGAAGAACTAGCTCAATTTGAAAGAAACCAAGTCTGGGAACTTGTACCTAAACCAAAAATAAATCTATAATTGAAACTAAGTGAGTATTCAGAAATAAACTAGATGATAAAGGTGAAATAGTAAGAAATAAGGCTAGACTAGTAGCTAAGGGGTTCAGCCAAATAAAAGGATTAGATTATGATGAAACCTATGCACCTATGGCTAGACTTGAATCCATCAAGATGATGCTAGCCTATGTAGCACATAAAGAATTTAAGTTATACCAAATGGATGTAAAATCCACATTCCTAAATGAATTCATCAAAGAAGAAGCTTATGTAACTCAATCCCCAGGATTTGAAGACTTAGACCATCCAAACTATGTCTTTAGGTTAAAGAAAGTCTTATATGGATTAAAACAAACACCAAGGACATGGTATGAATGACTTTCAACATACCTAACATCTAAGGGATTTAACCAAGGCCAAATAGACCAAATCCTATTTGTTAAAACTATAGAAAAAGATATCTTTATATCTCAAATTTATGTAGATGACATCATCTTTAGCTCAACAAATACTAAATTCCTAAAAGAATTTACTAAAGTAATAGAAAATGAATTTGAAATGAGCCTGGTAGGAGAACTTAATTTTTTCTTAGGTTTACAGATAAAACAAACAAAAGAAGGAATTCATATTTTTTAAAAATAAATACACCAAGGAATTAATTAAAAAGTTTGGAATAGAATATTCTAAAAATATAAACACCCAATGGCAACTAATATTAAAATTGACTCTGACTTAGAAGGAAAACCTGTAGATTTGAAATATTATAGGAGTGCAATAGAAAGTCTATTATACCTAACTGCAAATTGACCTGATATTTTATTTGCAGTATGTATATGTTCTAGGTACCAATCGTGTGCAAAAGAATCACACTTAACCAATATAAAATGAATACTTAGATACATTAAGGGAACCCTAAATGTAGGACTTTGGTACCCTAGGACTAGCATGTTTGACCTAGTTGGGTATTCTGACTCAGACTATGCTGAGTACAAACTAGATAGAAAAATATAAGTGGTAGCTACCAACTTTTAGGTCAGTGCCTAGTAAGTTGGTCCAGCAGAAAATAACATTGTATTGCCTTATCCACTACTGAAGTAGAATACATAGCTATGGGAGAATGTGCATCTCAATTGCTATGGATGATGCATACCTTAAAAGATTATCAACTAGAATATAAAAATACAAAAATTTCAATTGATAACATAAGCTCCATCAACTTAACTAAAAATCCAATCCACTACTCAAGGACTAAACACATAGAAGTAAACATCACTTTATAAGGGATCATGTAGCTAAGGGTGACATTATACTTGACTATGTTGAGTCTAAGTCAAACCTAGCTGACATTTTCACAAAACCCTTATCTAAATTTGAGTTCAGTGCACTTAGAAGATAATTAGGTATGTGCTTAGTTGAATATATTTTAAAATTATTCCTTTATATTATTGCTCTTTTAAAAGTTATGTTTTTTTAAATCATCTTGATTTTAAAATTCTAGGAAAATATTTTCAAAATTCTAATTTTATTAGCATTTTCAAAAAAGTTTGGAAATAGTTTAGGACTTCCCCCTAGAAAACATGTACCCCTAGGTTTCAGCTAGAGCATCTCACAAGCACACTAGAATTACCTTGCTTGTATATGAAAAACACTTAGAATGGTGTTAGATGCATAGGGTACTGCTTAGACTTCAGAATGTTTATGTCTATGCATTGACATAAGTCTGGGCAATAAATACCAAAATCAAATTAATCAAGTTAAGTTATCCATGCTTAGTCAAACCAACTGGAACACCTACTTAATTTGACTAAGCAAGTGAAAGCAATTACCACATGGTAAAATAGCTAGTAGCTAAAGGTTAGATATTTTGTTAGGAAAGGAAGATGTTTATGTTGAAGTTTTTTTAAACACTCATGCTTGAACTCTAGGACACTAAAATATTTTTTTAGCATTAATTCAGGGGGATGAAAATTTTAAAAAAAAATTAAAGTTTTTTTAAAGTTAAAACTCCATTTTGAAAAGTTGTTTTGAAAAATTAAAATTTTTTAATTTCAAAATTGTTTCTCTTTTTTTTTTTTTTTGAAAAGTAGAAGTTTTTTTTATTTTGAAAGTTAAAACTCCTTTTTGAAAAGTTTAAGTTTTTTTATTTCAAAATTGTTTCTCTCTTCCTTGAAAAGTTTAAACTAAGCTTCTCCATATTTTTAAAGCTAAGTACTTAACTAAGCTTTTATCAAAATCTTTTTTAAGCTAAGTGTTATAAAACTTAATATAGACTAAGTATTTTATTCTTCAAAACTCAGTGTTTTTCAAAATTTTCAAAATCTTAGTCAGTTTAAAAGTATTTTCAACTCTCTCGAAAGTGATTTTGATATATGTCAAAGGGGGAGAGAAGCTAAAGTTAAGAAAAAGAGAAAATTAAGGGGAGCTAAGAGCAACTTAAGGGGGAGCTAACAAATCAAATTAAATTGTTCTTAACTTGTTCTATATTTTGCATGTCTTTATTATTGCATTTTCTTTCATATTTATTGTTATATATTTGACTTAACTTTGAATTATATTGTCATAATAAAAAAAGGGGAGATTGTTAGTGCGGAAAGTATCAGACGATCGAACTGCTAATGGCAAAGGGTTAAAAGTTAAAGTTATTTATTGTCTAACAAGTCTGAATGAGCTTGCAGGAAAGTCTTAAGTATTCTTAGGTAGAAGTACTAGCTATAGTTAGGCAGGTGGAAAATCCTAGGGGATGATCACCCTAGGTGGAAAGTCTTGGCAGATCGAGCACTTTGGGCAAAATTCTAGAGTTGAGGACTCTAGGTGAAAATCCTGGTGGTCGTGGACCAGGTGAAAGACTGGACGGGTCAGAGATCAGACTTCCAACGGCAAAGTCCTGAAGTCTTGGGCACTGAGCAAAAGTCCAATCAGTCTGGAGGATCGGTCTAGCAAAAGGTAAACTCTCCTGAGAGGAGTAGGTGAGGATGTGTTCCCCGAAGAGAAAACAGTAGGCGTCAGTTCGACCTAGAATTTCAACGAAACTCAAAATCAGAATCTGACAGTCCGGAGACAGTCAAAATAATTTATTATTTCATATTTTATTATGCTAACTCTATTTTGTTGGGGTTGTAAGGTTGCAAACATAGTCCCACATTAAGAACACATGGAAAAGATCATGGGTTTATAAGAGAAAAAAATATCTCCATTGGCATGAGGCCTTTTGGGGAGAGCCCAAGAGCAAAGTCATGAGGGCCTAGGCCCAAAGTGGATAATATCATGACATTGTGGAGATATCTAAATTCTTTTCGATCCAACATATTTTACAGGGTATGTTTGGCATTTTGGACTAACATATCTTACAGGGAGCGAAAAGAACTTAAAAGGCTTGGATGAACAGTGTCTGAGGCACCTCCAGGGTTGTTGGAGGCGCCTCGGGTACCTTAGTCGAAGACTCTGTGTAGCAAGGCGCCTTTCATGGAGCTTGAAGGTGCCTTCGGATGAATAAACACCGCAGGCCACGGAAGCTATCGTCTCTGACACGGAAGGGATAAGAATCCCTGCTAGAGGCACCTTCCATGGAGGCTGAAGGCACCTTCAGCAGTCTATTTAAGGCGGTCTCGACCTAATGCACAACAACAACATTCCGAATGACTTCTCCTCTTGCGCGCTAGTAAAAAAAATGTCTCCTCAACACCCAGACATTGCACCGACGACCTAGAACGAGAATATTCAAATTTTGTGTTGTCGGTATACTTTGTCTTTTCATTACTTGTACTTGCATACTTGTAAAGAATTTTCAAATCTATAGTGATTGTCCAATGAAATTGATCGGCAATCGCGGGCCTTGGAGTAGTTGTCATAGGCTCCAAATCAAGTAAAATAAAAGTGTTAGCACTTGTTTTGCTTCCACTTTATTTCTTATTTCCTCTGCGTTACTCTGTGCTTTCCAAAATATGTGAAAAAGCTACGAGCGTTATTCACCCTCCCCCTTTAGCACTTCTTGATCCTACACAACCCACCTATCACCTGAATCTATAGGTATAGATAGATCCAACATATGTCCACTAAACATCATGCATGGTAATTAATGCAACAATCCAATCAACATAAGTACAACCAGTACATGATCAATATATCACCATATGCTATAGGTATGAATAAATCCAACATAGGTATAATCAACATGATTCCTTCGATAGTACACCAGACACGTGTTCACACACAAAATAGGTATAATCAACATGATTCCTCCAATAGTATACAATAAACACGTGTGAACACACAACATGCAAATGGACAGTCAACATGGTAACTCCTATAGTACGGACCAAACATGTGTACACTCAACATCATAAGTATAATCAACATGTTAACTTAGTCAACAAGGTATATTTTATAATACATACTCTATATGTGTATACTCTACAGAGTATAGATATTCAAAGCCAAGACTTATAAGAAATAACTAGATCATCTCTAAGATCAAGCACGCAAGTATCAAACATGGATAAATACGAGTAGATTTAAGGTAAAGTAACCTAATCCATCAATTAAAAATAATCATGCACTAAGTTTAATGAACTATAGAGGCTAAGGAAGAAGTACTTGCCTTTATTTATCAATCATGCTAAACAATTCCCACGTTGAGAAGCTCACCTCGAATCAAAGTCCTGTAATTACATGACGTACAGTTTAGCTAATCGCATAAGCAACAACTAGCTAAACTTAAAACTCAAACTAATTAGGAAAACTATTAACCGAAACAATCATTAATTAACCCTAATTATTGGTTTACTCCATTAATCTCAATCACTTGATTAAATTTAATATAACCATTCATTGATCAGATTAGGGTTAGTCATAATATCAACCCTAATTAATTCACCCTCTTAATCAATCAGATAACAAATCCATCATTCCAATTATGTTTTTTTTGTCTTAAGCAATTGATAGAGATAATTAATCAAATCAAATCAGAGATAAATCCTTTATACTCCTCCTAGTGATAATATGATCAAATCAAGGTTAACTATTCCATCTAGTTACTCCTCTAATCAACTCTGTTAATTATCAATTAATCATTTAATTAATCCCTAAATCTAATAATCTAATACATCAATTAAACTTATTTAATTCATCTAATAATCCTAATTAATTAATGTCAGTTCACAATACCTAATTTCTTCCTCTTCGGTAATAAGTGGCAGCTACGGCAACGGGTCGGCGGTGGTGACTTCCAATAGTAGTGAAACTGGCCGACAGTCGACAATGATGGGGTGGCCAATGTAGCAGTCGACCCGTGCTTGCAACAAGGAGCAGGCGACAACCTGAAGCCATTGGGAGAGGCGCACAATGTCATGACGATGGATCTAGAGCTAGGGTGCGTCGGGATTCCTTGCTCTTGGCCAAAGATAACCCAGTGCAGGGTGGATTGGGTGAAGAAGGAAACTGTAAGATGGCATAGCCGTGAGGAGTAGAGAGCAACGTCGATGGTTGACTGACGACAATGGATGAGGAGAAGAGAGGTGAGTCACGGATCAGCGGAGAGTTCAAGAAAAGGATCGGGTGTGGAAATGAAGGGATTAGGTTATTATATATAACATAGATTTATATTAATCCAATTATAGGTTTAATTAAATCAATCAACTTCTACTTGAGTGATATTCCAAATAACTTTCCCTAAGCCTATTTGATTTGTCCCCTTAAACATGTCACACGGATTCCGTTTAAATCCCAAAAAATTTCTAAAAAATCTTGAAAATTTCAATTATATTATTTCTCAAATAACACTTATTATTTATTTATCATATCTCATAGAGTTAACACAAACAAATATATAATATGAAATAAGAATGTTTTGATAGTCTTGGACTGTCTGATCCTGAGGTTTCACAGAAACTCTAGGTTGGACCAACATCTACTGTTCCCTCACCAGGAAACTCGTCCTTACCTACTTCTCTCAGGAGATATTACCTTTGTCAAACACCTATTTGGACTTTTGCTCAGCTCTGATCTTGATCTCAGGGACTTCCGCTAGACGTTTGATCCTTGACTCGCCTAGACCTTCGCCTGGTATACACGACCCCCAAGACTTCCGCCCGATGTCCTTGATCAGCCAAGTCTTCTACCCAATTCACCCGACTAGGACTTCATGTCCAATTCCTTGACCAAGACTTTGTGCCTAATTATCTCGACCAGGACTTCATGTCTAATCCCTTGACCAAGACTTCATGCACAATCCTCTTGACCAAGACTTCCTGCCCAATCCACTTGACCAAGACTTCTTTGTCCAGCCTCAACTAGGACTTTTCTGTACACTTAATCAACATCATTAGATAACAATAAACCTTACATTTGAACCTTTTCCAATATCAAAATCAGGTTCAATTATCTGGTGCTCCTTGTACCAACAATCTTTCCATTTTTTTATTATGGCAACACGATTCAAAATTAAGGAAAAATATAGTAATTCAAAAAGATAATGTTACATTATTTTCAAAAATAACTCCCCCTTTACTTAACCTATCCACCTGAAATTAATGTCTTTGAGATTTTTGAAAATACTTAACTATTTTTCAATATAAAAGCTTAACTTTTAATCTTAATTCTCTCCCCTTTTGACATACATCAAAAATAACTATGGAGACCAAAAAGAACATATTTTCAATGTTGTTTTCAAAAATATTTCCAAAAGGTAATTACTAAAGTATGTGAAAATAGCTCTTGAAAAAACATTAACAAGCGTAATCTCCCACTTAGTGAGAAACTATGTTGAATATATGTTTTCAAAACATGCCTTTTTTGACTTAAAAATATTTCTTAAAACCATTTGTATGTAAGACTTACTTTTTTTTAAAAAAAAAATTGAATTTAGAAGCAAGCTTTTTTTAAAAAAAAAAATTATGATAATAGATTTTTGTCAAGTAAAAAAGTTTAATTTGGCCCTTGTAGTCTAAGCATGCATATGATTTTTGTTTTATATTAAATTTTGACCTTTTAGCATTTGAATTTTACTTAATTAAGATGTTAACTTTGGATTAATCAATTAACGTTTATTGATTTTAGCTTAATATGTCACTCATTCTAAATTTCAAATATGCTACTCCTATGGTTCTTTGTGAGATGGATTCCACTGTAATCAATTAGGTTTGATTGGAGTAAAGTTTGAACTTGGGATTGATTTAATATAGTTTGAGTTTGATTCAATTTTTATTAATTTTTAAATAAAATCAATTTTAATTAAGATTATTATGTTCAATTACAAAAGATTTATTTAAGTTTAAGTTTAATTTAAATTAGATTTGAGTTAAATTAATTTGAGTAAATTTAGATTAAGTTAAATTGGTTTAAATATTTGAAAATAGATTAATTAAATTATGTAAATTAATTAACATCAGATTAATTAGGTTTTTGTTATATTAATTTGATTGTTAAATCGGTTTCATTAGATTAATTATATTCGTTACGTGAATTTCTTAATCAGGTTTAATTTTGATAAAGTTTTATTGTTAATATTGGAATAATTTAGTTAAGGTTAAATTACTTAAGTTTATTTGATGAATTAAGTTTAAATTAATTTATGATTAATTTAGTTTTAAATAAACTTGTTAAGAATAATTAAATGAATTATATTAATTAAATTAATTATGTTTTAATTGAATTGATTAAGTTAGATTTAATTTGTTTTAGATTTTACTTAAAGTATGGTTTAACATTTATTAAGCTTTATCTAAGTTTAGTTAGTTATTAATTTCAAATTTCAAATTTATTAGGAATTAATTAATTAAATTGATAAACTTTAGATTAATTATACAAATTTTAGATTAATTAATATTTTGATAAAATTCGATTTAAGTTAAATTTGTATTAATCAATATTCGATTAATTGGATTTATTAAATAAGTTTCAGATTTTATTAGAGTTTTTAATAAAGTTAAATTAATTGAAGATCATTTAATTGAGATTTTATAAAGCTAAATTTATTAAGGTTTAGTTAATTAGTTAATTGAATTAAATGAATAAGTTAGATTAACTAAATGTAGGAATAATTAAGTTTGAATTGAATTAATTAGATTAGATTAGATTAAATTAATTTGATAATTAATTATATTAGTTAAGCAGGTTAAATTAATTAAATTAAATGACTTAGATTTAATTAAGTTAGTTTGGTTAATAAAGTATTTATTGAATTAATTGATTAAGTTGGATTTAATTAAGTTAATTTGATTAATCAAATTTAAAGTAAATTAATTAATTAAGTTAAGTTTTAATTAAATTAATTTATTGAGTTAGTGATTTAGATTAATTTAAATTAATTGATTATAATTTAATTCAAATCAGGTTTTAATATAGTATAATTAATTATTTAGTTTAGTATTAATTGATTGAAATTGATTAATTAAATGAATTTTTGACTGATTAATTAAAGTAGAATTATTAAGTGTAGTGTAAATTAATTAAGTTAAATTAATTTATATTTATTAATTAAGTTTTGATTAATTAAGTTCTGATTAATTAAGTTAATTAATTATTTAAGGCCATTTAATTTTTGATTAATTAAATAATTATTAACTAAGTTTTAATTAAATTAATTTTGTTGAATAAATTAGATTAAAAATTAGGTTGAATTCATTAGATTAATTAATTAATTATGTTAAATAAATTTATTTTGATTTGATTTGATTAATTAATTATGTTTGATTAATTTGAGTTTGAGTAATTAGTTTAGGTTTGATTAATTTGAGTTTGATTAATTAAAAATTAAATTGAATTCAATTAAAAGTTAAATTAGATTAATTAAAATTTTGATTGAATTAGATTAAAAGTTAAATTGAATTAGATTAATTAAAAAATAAATTGAATTAAATTAATTAAAAATTAAATTAAATTAGATTACAAGTTAAATTCGATTAATTATATATTAAATTGAATTAGATTACAAGTTAAATTTAATTAGATTAATTAAAATTAAATTGAATTAGATTAATTAAAAATTTAAAATGAGTTAGATTAATTAAATTAGAGTTATGTTGGTTTAATCAAACTAATTTTAACCTTAGCATCTCACCAATTTCTAAGTTCTCAAACATGGAACCTTAAAAATTTTATGAGATGATTATTAATTTTATCTTTATTATTTTAATTTGAAATCTAAGGATTGAGTGACATTTGAGTTAGATTCAAGTTTTAACATCAGTCAATTAAATACACATTTCAAAATTAGCTTCCAGGTTGTGGCGAGACATAAAAACCTTCTTGGGTATCAAAACAATGACTATTTCTGAACAAAATCTTTTTAAGAAATTATATATTTAATTTTTTTATTTAAAAATCTTGATCTAACTAGTTTAGGATGTGGTGAGGTAGCTTTGGTTAATTCCACTTTACTAAGTAGACCAAATAGGATACACGTTACCCTACTTAACTCCTACACCAAACTTTCCTAACATACTATCATCTCACTCATCCTAGTACTAGGTTAAGCAAGTCTCAATCAAGCCTAACTCCTTATCTAACCATTTTAAATTAAGTAGAAATTAAACTAAGCATATTGAAGCAGTAAATCAAGCAATCGTGCAAGTTTATTTAACAGGAAAAATTATTTTTCTATTAGCTCCCCTGAATCATAGCCTTGATATGGTCTATCTAGCAAGTCAATTTGATTCTTGGAAATCCAATATTGGTTTAGCCCAACTTGATTATTTAGGTTTGTTTTAGGGATCCATACTTGGACTTGGTTTCTATTTCTATTTATAATTGACAAATATGATTTGAATCGAGACTTAGCCTTATATTCTAGTCCGGATTGATTGTATACGACTTTTTATTTTCCGAGAATCATATCAGGATTTTTGAAACCCAAAGTAAATCATTCTAATGAATCTTTAAGTTCTTTGATTTGAACTTTCAGAGTGGAATTCTCTTCCTCAAGTTATTGAACTTGAGTTGAACTTCCACTTTGAACTAGTTCAGTCAAAGAACTTGGGTTAGTCTCCTCCTTAAGGGCTTTTACCTCCTTTTGGAGCTACTTGATCCAGACATTGGACTTGGCTAGCTTACGAGTTAAATACAAAATTAAATTGTACAAATTATCTATTAAAGCAGGACTTACATTGGTGTTTTGCCCTTCGAAAATGAATATGGATCCATGCCTTCTCTCGGACTCGACCTCCGATTCGCTCTAGGGCTCTAACTCAAAATCGGACTCATCCAATTGTTACTTTGTTGTTAACTCCAGGTAGCTCACTTGAGCTTGTTACACCCCGAAGGAGTCCTTGCCTGACAAATGGACAACATCTCCCCCCTTATGACAATATACGAAACCTAGATACATAGCTACACGATTGTACAAGTATAATAATTGCAGCCCACACAGCTAGAAATATACATAACCACGCAGGATAATAAGTAACTCACACTGCTAAAATAAAAACACAACGGAAGACATAAGATAAGCCATATGAACCAAAAATGACTGACTGCTAGCTGACTAGGCTTTACACAATCACCACCAACAACTACAAAAGGAGCCATAAGACTAAACACTAAGTCTGAGTCAAATTATTACAATACCAAGTCTATAAAATCCAAAAATACGAGTAAAGTATAAAACAGAGTAAAAGTCATCCTTAAATATAACGTGGAACCAACAGACAGGCTACTCTGAGTGACTCTGCATCATCTATATATACTTGAGGAATATAAAACATACATAGGGATGGTGAGTCCGGGTGACTTAGCGGATAATAGACATGATAGTGCATGGTCAACATAGAGCATGGAGATCAAAGCATACAATTTTAGTAGGGAAATAAGAACATGATTATATATAACATAATAAATACACAAATCAATACTGGTCTAACACACACGACATAATGATATGTAAATCACTAGGGATCAGTAACAGATCTGATCGTAACACCTGAGTAATATATATGATAGCATGTACATGTTTGATAAATGAATATGTATAAATCATGGCAACCATATGCAACAATCATAGTTCAATCAAATGCAAACATATCACAAGCATATACAGATATATCTCCAAAAGATGCACCGCGCATCATATACAGATGAATATGTATGTGTCACTCCTACACTCCACTCCAAGCTACCACTACATCCTCGTTTCCTAGTGGGCAAGACTATGACGACTACTCGTATCTCCAAGCTACCACTACATCAATGTGGTCGAGGATGGAGAGGATGCAAGGTAGCTATCTATCTACATAATAAGGAGGTCACTGTTTGTAGGACTCCATCTACCACTACATAGAATGGCCGAACGGGCACGACGGGACAGTTGCATCCAATCCAAGACACCACTACCCCTGAGTGGTCGAATGTACAACAAATATGACTGAAGATCTAGCTCATACCACAAGGGAGACAATGGTCGTCAGCATGCATATAGTGTAATGATGAACATGATATAAGTAATCATGACACAGATGCAACCATCATCAATGCAACAACCCAAATCAACATAGGTACATCCAATACATGATCTATCTATCACCTAAGTCAATAGCTATGAATAAATCCAACAGGTGTCTACTTAACAATAAATACAGTAAGTAGCAATACCTAGAGTACACACCAAATATGTATGCATATTACAATATAGGTGTCATCAACATGATGCTTCCAATAGTCACACTAGACACGTGTGCTCACATAACATAGGTATAATCAACATGATTCCTCCAATAGTATACACTAGACACGGGTGCACACACCACATGCAAATGTGCAATCATCATGGTATCTCTTATAGTATATATCATACATATATATACTCTACATCATATGCATAATCAGCATGTTAACTCCTATAGTGAACATCATACATGTGTACACATAACATGCAAATGTACAATCAATATGGTATCTTCTATAGTACATACTCTACAAAGTATAAATATCCAAAACTTAGACTGTATAAGGATAAATAGATCATCTCAAAGGTCAAACACGTAAGTATCAAACATGGATAAATACGAGTAGATTTAAGGTAAAGCGATCTAATCCATAAATTGAAAATCATTCATTAAGTTCAATAAACTATAGAGCCAAAGAAGAAGTACATGTTTTTATCTGTAGTTCATTTCAACTATCTTCAAGTTCATGAGATCACATCCAATTTGAATCCTACCAGTACAAGATACATACGAGGCAAAAATAAGGATCTAAAATCAATATATTATCCTATTAATTAACTAATTAATTAATTAATCTAATTAATCATGGATCCATATAACACTTCAATCCTCATAATTAATCTCCTTATTAATTAGTCCAACCCAACTAGTTAACCCTTCTTGTTAACATGCTTCATGTCTTGATTGGATAATTCAACTAATGAAATCAACTAATAAATGAATCATTCATTCATTATCTCTTATCACCTTAATTGATTGTGTATCACGAATTATTTAACCAAATCAATTCTTGTAACCCAAATCACATCCGAAATTCCCAACCAAGCTAAGATTAATACAACCACCCGTTCATTGCATGTGTTTAATCAACGAACTGGCAATCTATCATGAACTGATTACCTTAAATTAATCTCACAGCATTTAATTAATCAAGCTGAACAACCACTTAAATAAGGCAAAAATCGTTACCCTACAGCTCCTCTTCTAGTGGCGACTCATATCGACTCATGACAATGGCTAAAGATGAAAATAGAGGAGAAATCAGGGCAATGACCTCACTGTGGCAACAGTCATTGTTGCTCGGGGACCACAAGTGAGAGGGGGTGACATAATGGATCTGGAGGTGGAAGAAGAATCATCGCCCCATACTCACTGCAAAGAGAGGCTCTGCACTATGGCTCAAGGCGATCAAGAGAAGAGAAGGATCGAGTGATGGCCAATGTCAGCATTGCCGGTCTAATCCCACGCAAAGGAGTGGCGGTGGATCTACGCCGGCGATGAAGAGGAGGAGAGGTTAGGTCACGACTTGGTAGGTGCATGCTACCGTCGTGTGGGTCAGTTTCTGATCAGGGCTGTCATCTAGGGTGGAGAGGCTAGTCGGGGAGATCAGCAAGGGCTCGGCATTGAACGAATGATGATGCAAGAAGGAGAGGTTGTGTCTCCAACAATCAGGTGAGAGGGGAAGAAATGAAATGGGTGAAATGAGGGGAGAAACCTAGGTTTTCTATTTATATTTAGGTTAATTAATTATAACACTAGGTTGATTAAATCAATCAACTCCCAACTTAATAGATATTCTAAATAGGCTTTCCCTAAGTTTAATAGACCTATCTCCTTAAAACATGTCATACAGACTCCGTTTAAATTATGAAAAAATTTTAAAATCCCTAGAAAATTCTGTAAAGTTATTTCTCATATAGCATATATTATTTAATTGTCGTATCTTACCGAGCTTGTTCTTCCTCGTCTGATTCTTTATCGTTCGTGTTGGAGGTCCTTTCATGTAGCTCGATCAGATTCTCCTATAGATCCTTGGCGTTGTTGAAGGGTTCGACCTAGTTCAGTTCTTCTTTAGTCATGTCACATTGTAGGATTTGAGTCACCTTAGTGTCAGCCTCGATCTTCCTCTTCGTTAGTTTATCCCATTTTCCGTAGGCTAGTGGTTCTCCATTTTCGGTGGGGAGTGTGAATCTAGTTTGGATTATGATCCACATCTCCACTTACGTCTTGAGGTGGTACTCCATCCAGCCAGTAGACAAAAATTCTTGTCGAAGAAAATAAGCGGGTGAGCGGTACTATAGTCTTCTTAATAGGCCATTTGGAAAAAAAAAATCCTTGCAAGAAAAAATGACAAGTGCCAAGAATTGATCTTGGATTAATAGTGTGGGAGAACAAAAACGTACTCGAAAGAATATCGCTCGAGTGATGTTGTACCAACTTTGAGAAATTTTGAAAAAATGATAAATTTGTCAGAAGAGATTATTATACCAATTATGATTTATGATGAAAATTTAAAAATGGAAAATCAGAAGAAAAAAAAAGACGTAAGAATATTTTTTGTTTTAAAAAAATGTTTTCTTTGCTTGAAAAAAAAATCGAAAAAACAACGAAATGTTATTTTGGTGGTTGCACTAATTCAGAGTGCATCTACTCTTATATCAATTGTAGGATCAAGAAAACAGCAGTAAAAGGGGGATTGGGTGAATAACGCTCTTAGTTTTTTCATGTTTTTGTAAAAACTCAAGAGATATGAGTGGAAATTAATGACAAAAAAATTAAACAATGCTAATAATTTTCTTTTTTACTTGGTTGGAAGTCTGTGATGACTCCTATTTCAAGATCCGTGATTATTGATCGCTTTCGTTGGACAATTTACTATCAATTCAATAAGTATAGAAAATTTCGATTGCAAGAAATATACTGCTTAATTGAAATTACAAGTATACCGACAATTAGATGATCCACAGTAAGGCGTAGTTATCAAAATAATGTTGCAGCATCTTAGTCGAAGTTTGGAGCAATGTGAAGCTACTGTTCAGGCACTACTTATAAAGGGTAATCTAGGCGCCTCTATTCCATTGAGGCGCCTGGATCAAAGTCGATCGACTCCGAGATTGTAGCGCCTTATCCTTGTCCAAGTGCCTCCATCCCTTTGAGGTGCTTGGATTGCTGTCGTGGCAAGCGCTGAGTGTAGCTCCTCCCGGTCGTCGCTATCTTGTCCAAGGCACCTTAAAGGGATTGAGATGCCTAAATCTGACATGAGTCGACTAACCAAAAGTTAACATCTCACCTTGCTCCGCGTGCTAAGATAATAGAGGCACTTGAATAATTTTCAAGCGTCTATATCTTGAGGCACTGGGATTCATCTAGGTGCCTGTATTAGCTGATCCAGACTTAATTAACTCTCCAAAACTGAGTTAGGGCACACAAGTATATAACTCTATCAAATATTTTCAATTAACACTGCTATTAATGTTTTCTTTTGGTCCTTAATTATGATGTCTTTACCGGAGGCTAGTCAATAAGGATAACTGAATTTATCTTTTATTTTTTTCTTCTTTTCATCAGTTGAAGCTGCAGCTGCAAATTTGCTATTGGTGCCTTCTTTTGCATCATTTGCAGCTACAAACTAGCAACCTATACATGAAAAAATAATGAAAAACTAAATAATTTTAACAATAAAAAGGAAAAAAATTGAAATTCAATGATCACAAATAGAAATTAAGATCTTTTCTCTATTTATGCATTATAAAATAATAGGTGTGCAAAAATGAATTTCCTTTTCTTACTTACATTAAGTCTGTGCGGTGGCATCGGGAAGTGGACAAAAAACCTCAGAAGGCTAGAAGCAGCCTTGCTCATGACCACGAGCAAGGTCACGCGTACTCGTGGGCTCTACGAGGTTCCTTTCCGGCGGTGAGGTTTGAGAGTTCTAAATGATTTTTTTTTAAAATCCCTAATATACCACATGAATGTTACATGTATAAAAGTTTATTATTCTTTATAATGAAAAAATGGGGTAAAAAGACGTAAAAAGACGTAGGTAGAATTGTATATTTATAAAAAAAAGTATATTATGGTTTTATAATTATCAAAAGACGTATTAATAAATATGAAAATCCTTTTATACCCCTCCCGCTAATATCATTTTTTGCTACCCTATTTTCTAAGACGTCCGAAGTACATTTGAATTGTTTAGATTTAAAAAATTCATTGATGGTTCGAATGTTGATGGCGTCAACAACTTTCTCCCTCCCTCTCTCAACATGTGCAAGCCTCACACTTTCCTAACTCTCCGATTGCAAAAAACTTTCACACATTTTTAGTTGCGAGATCCTCCC
Source organism: Zingiber officinale (assembly GCF_018446385.1). Taxonomy (NCBI): domain Eukaryota; kingdom Viridiplantae; phylum Streptophyta; class Magnoliopsida; order Zingiberales; family Zingiberaceae; genus Zingiber; species Zingiber officinale. The sequence continues at coordinate 77,249,979 of NC_055996.1, read as the reverse complement.
CCTAATGAAAGAGTATGTAAGCGTCTTCGTGTGTTCGTCAGGCGACATCAAGGGTTTCCGACAAAAATCCACGCTAGTCCCGCCTCTGAAGTGAAGTTTAGATTTTCTGCCAATACTCTCCTTTCATAACGGTGGAAGGAAGTGGGATAGGTGTTTCATCCTCTGCTGTTAAATTATTCGCAAAGGTATCACTTTCGAAACCATCAGATTTGTAAAGCCTGAACCAGTTTAGATAGAAACTACATTAGAACAGCGTGTTAGGTCACTTTAACAGTTTTTTGAAAAATCCACAAAGAAATGAAGGCATCATGGATGTGTTATTTTACATGATTGACACGTAACCATGATCAAACAGTCCCCCTTTAGTATTTTCTTGGACATACAAGATATGTAGCATATCCGTGGTATATTGGTCAATATATTTCAAAATTAGGATTCAACTTCTCAGACGTTTAGATTCTCTGGTACAGCTTATAGTTATGAATTTTAAGCACGAAGTAGTAGTTTATTAAAATAAATTAGTTTGAAAATCTTAATATTTATTTATGTTAGTCCGCTGATAGCCCTGGTTGTTGATAAATCATGGCAACTGAGGGCCTGAAATGATCTCATATCAAGACAAATGTGGTTCTGATATGATTGAATATTAGGCCTAATGTTGGGTCTGATATGTAATCATTTCAGACCCTTGTTTGCCATGATATTACCATATATAACGTTGGGTCTGATATTAATTTTTTAGGTGTACCGGTTGCATGAACAAGAAGAGAAGATTCATTATTGCTTGGTATTGCAGACCGTGGTGCTTCGGTTCCGATAAATTCAACTAAAGCATTGGCTGACCTCTTTCTAACTTCTCAAATAAAAAAGAAATTACCAGATCAAGAATTGAGGAGTTGCTTAAATTTTATGCCAATCGTGTTGAAGAAGATGATGATGTTTTATTATTTTGTAAATTCTATATTTTATATATATTTGCTTGTGTCTTATTTTCTTCTAGTACATATAAGGTCCCTTTATATCTTATAGATATAGTAGATGATTTTGAGAATCTTGTTAGATTCAACTAGGTTGAAATCAGTCATGAATTTATGGCTCCATAATTAGCTAATATTGGGGACATATTTTCATCAATTCAGACAATACATGCCAACATCAACCTCCCTTACCTAAAGGGCTTTGCTGGTCTTTTGGCAGTGAGTATATTTTTTATGTTAAATGTAACAAAATTTTGTGGACATATATGAATATTTAACACTTGTGATGATGAATCAGGCATGATTTTTGGAGCATGTTCCAATCCAAAAATCATACAAAACTGAAGGAGCATGAATAAATAAGTGGAGGAATATTCCTTCACATATTAGTAAGATGAGGGATTTGTTGGACCGAGTCTCATCTGAAGAGGTAAAGTTTGAAAAATGTCACTTAAGTTAGGTTAATATGCTTTTTTTACCATTTGTTTTAATAATATGACAGATTATGATTGACTTAATCCCTACACAATATGAAAAATCATTAGTTGAGAACCTTGATTTCGTTGATGGCATTCCACGTCCAATGGAGACATTACAATTTGAAGACAACGAAGCAGGAAGTGAAAGTAATAAGGGATGTTGTAACTATATTATTCAAGCAAACTAAATTAAGGAACTAACATTGAAGAACATGCATTTGAATGAAAGGGTGAAAGAATTACTGGAAATAATATAAAATAAAGCAATGCAACCTCAATCAAGAGATCCTATAGTCAATCATCAACGTGAACTAGTAGCTTTTGGAACAAGAAGTAAGAGAGGATGTGACAGAAGTCGCTATGATTATAGGGATACTCCAATTGATAATCCATTATGGCTCCAAATTTTACCTAGGGTAAAAAATTTGTAAAAGAACCTGATGTTGTGAACAAGGGGAAAGGAAAAATTGATATGGATGATATAGAAGAAGAAATAGACATTGTCACAATAATGGAAGACAATTCTGAAGAACAGGCAAAGAAGACTGTAGCTAGGATTGACTAACTTAACAAAATGAGAAAACAAGTCATTGCCATAAATATGTATTTGCATATAAAATAGTAATTTGTTTGATTTAATTCATTAATTAAATGAGTTTTATGTTTATAGGCATAGTTTGTGAAGAAGCAATTTAAGACTTCGAAGAAGAAAAAACAAGATGAAGATGTGGCCTACTTGTTAAAATAATTGGAGAACATAAAGTATGTTAAATATATAGTTGATTTAATTAAGTGATTAGTCAAGATAATTATATGGTTCTCTAATATAGATAATTATATGATTTTCTAATTTTATTATGTGATTTATAGTCATTGATTTACTTTGCAAGTTTACAAGTGAATTAGTTTGGGAGGATCCACCCTTTGGTTTAAATGTGCATTCCTTCTTATCTAGTGTGAATGGAGAAATTTTGAAAAAATGGGAGGTAATTGACACGTATTATAAAATACTATTTAGGGGGGTATCCTCGTCTGATAAGTCATACAATAAATCTATATATTGTTCAACCTTCTTCACAGTAAGGAATCTAAATGATTTGAAAATATATAATATTTGAATAAATTTTATTATTTAATTAATTTGTTTAAGCATGTATAGCTTTGTATATTTGTAGTCATCAATAAAATCCTCAAGCAAGTTTGTCTTGCAACAAGTGATAAAGACAGATAAAGAAGATGAAAAGTTTAGGTATATTTTTATACCTCTGTGCAGTGATAATGTACACTTCCACTTATTGATGGTGGACACTAAATCAATGACGTTCAATCATTATAATTCTCTAACAAGTGGAAGTAAATCCAAATATGATTTTGAAGCAACGGTGAGCATCCAATATTCATGTGTATGTTAGAAATGTAGTATAATTGCTAGTTGATGTAAAATTTTAATTTCCTGTTCAATCTTACGTGTATTAGATTTAAAACAATATAGTCGTGAGAACCTTGTTGATATTGATCCAAAGTTTTAAAGGCATCATCCCTTCGACCAATGGGTGTCTCTCATAATAAAATGTCCACAACAAGAAGCCAGGTAAGTCGAGATCAAACAGTATGAATAGAAAATATTGATATAAAATATTGAATATTAAATTGCTAATTTTATTTACAACGTTGACTGTGGCTTCTTTGTGATGCAATATATTTGATGTCTTCTATACGATCTGAAGATGGACTTCAAATAAGGAGATATGAAAAAAAATTAGAATCGATGTAATTGTATCAATTTTGAGGGACGGGTTCTATAAAACATCAGATTAATTATCCACAGTGTTGTAAGCCAAAAAGTTAGGTAAGGAATGTAAAGGTACAATTATGTAGTGTTGTTAGTTTTATATCTTTATATGTAATATTTGTTGTTGAATACAATGGTATGTATGATATAAGATGTTTAAACTAAATTGTCACAGGAATAACAATACTATTGCTTAGTGAAATAAAATTCACAATATCCAAATTGCCATGATGGTGTAGATTAGTGAAAAGAGACATAACTTCACACTATATCTCTCTCATGAAAACTAAAAACTTGGTAACCGTTGGGATTTTTTAGAAATCCAAATAGGCTAGGTCCAACACTGGTTTCAAGTCTACAAGGTTTACTTGGAAATATAAAGTAGGCATGTAATTTGGGAACTCCAAAGTAACTAAGTTATGAGTTAAAACAAATGGTTATTATTATCCCCATAAATTAAAATTCAATAGGGTGTGTGTTCTTCATTGAATGGAAATCCATAAGATTTACATGTTTCGTGCCAACTAGCACGGAGCAAGAACTTCATTTGTGGTGGTTAGAACCAAGATTTAGCACCATATATAGCTTCTCCCATCTCAAACCTTTCTAGGGAACATGAAATTAAAGAAATCCAAGTGTCATAGGTCCATCAGTGGGTTTCGGTCAAAACACACTGATGGACCTAGACTTCTCTGATTGAACTTATTTCAAGTGTTCTAAGTTTCTAGTCTTGTAAGGACTCCAACGATACTATGCATTACTTATTTAAAGCTCTCTATAGGTGATCGAGCATTACGAAAATTTTTAGCCTGATTATGAGCCTAATATGGGATAATATTAGGCCCAATGTGGGCCTGATATAGATAATATTAGGCCCAACGTGGGCCTAATATTATCTTATATCAAGCCCAACTTGGGCTTGATATGATACCATATTAGGCCCAACATGGGCCTGATTGGTTGGCACCTCACCCGCTTTGTTCAACCAATCACAATCTAATTTTTTGATCCCGATATCTAAAACCTGAAACTATATCTCCATTCTATAAACTAAAAACTTGCTGTAGATTTTGATTTGTGAATTAGTTTAGAATTTGAAATAGGCTAGGTTGAACACTTGATTTGAAGTCTACAACAAGTTATTGCAAATTTCTAATTGTATTGTATTTTAGCTTAAATATCTAAGTAATTTTTGACTTAAAAATAAATTGGTATAGTAGGTGTTATCCCCGGGTATTAAAATTCGATAGGGTTTGTGCTGTTCATTGAATAGAAATTCATAAGATTCACATGTTCTGTGCCAACTGGCACGGAGCAAGAACTTCATTTGTAGTGGTTAGAACCAATATTTGACACCATATCTAACTTCTCTCCACTCAAACACTCTTAGGGAACGTGAAATTAAAGAAATCCAAGTGTCGTAGGCTTATTAGTGTGTTTCGGTCAAAAGCCACTGATGGACCTAGAATTCTCCGATTGAACTCATTTCAAGCGTTCTGAGTTTCTAGTCTTGCAAGTACTCCAACGGTGCTATGCATTACTTATTTAAAGCTCTCTATAGGTGATCGAGCGTTACAAAATTTTTTAACCTAATTATGGACCTTATATGGGATAATATCAGGCCTAATGTGGGCCTGATTGGTTGGCACCTCGCCCGCTTTGTTCAACCGATTACAATCCAATTTTTGATCCTAATATCTAAAGCCTGAGACTATATCTCCGATCTATAAACTAAAAACTTGCTACGGATTCTGATTTGTGAATTAGTTTAGAATTTCAAATAGGTTAGGTTGAACAATGATATGGGATAATTTAAATTGGTGGTTGTTATTTTTGTAAATTAAAATATTACAGGGTGTCAGTCATTACAAGAATAGAATATTATACTTATTTGAAATTATAAATATACAATTTATAATTTAAGTTTTTTTCAATCTTTATTTTATGGCCAAGCCTAAATCTATAAGCTCTTATTTCAATTTGTATAAGTCCGTTGATCACTGAAACAGCAAACTCTCTGTATAGTGCATCATAAAAAAAAACACAATATAACCTACAAGAAAATAATATTAAACTTGTAAGAGTCTATTTTGATGTAAAGATGATGGAACATAAACAAATACTTACGATTTGCTTTGTGTCGGGCCATTTACTTGAATCAATTTAAACTCTCTCCCGGAGATAGGTGCTAAACCATGATGCTATATGTGATAGTATAACCAATTTAACTCCTTAAAAACTGACACCTACACATAAATGACATTAGTAATTAATACGTGTGTGTGTGTGTGTATATATATATATATATATATATATATATATATATATATATAATCTTTATTATTTAGTGGACAGAAAATATATCTAATAGACTTGTCGTCATCAGTTTTAGCACTCTATTTTAATGCGTCCACGTGCATCATTCCAAACATTTCCTATGTAAACAAGATAAATTTTTAGTTTACCACATCCGTTATATATAAAAATAAGATCAGGTGCTCAAATACTTACTTGAAATCCATCCCCACAAAATATGGATGGGTAGTATGGTGAGTTAGAGGTTTTGGCTTCATTAGCTAGAATAGTCCAATAAGTATTTATGCAATCCTCATTGGTGTATTGAGTCCAATCAAATATTGTCATAAAAGATTGCATATCTAAAGAGAAAGTATCATTAGACCATATTGGAAGCACTGTAACCCTACATAATCAGTCAAAAAACAAAATAAATAAGTTACCACTATTAATTATTATTCAACTCCAATCATCATCATTGGTTTCCATGATTATGCAATTACACTACCAACTAACTTACTTTAACTGACTCAGCTTCAATATTGCATCTACTATCACACCAACTTTATTTTTCTTAAAAAATATCTTTGCTTGTTGAAAAAATTCAAATTCTAATATGTCAATAAGGATCACAAAGTAACGAATTACCTACACTTGACCCTACCTTCAATATTTTGGTCTTGAGCGTTTTAAGTTCACCACATTTTATTTCTATATTTGATGAGCATGTGCCTTCAGTCTTTGATAGGGCAGGAGCTCCTGTTCTACATCCTTAACAATCTGTTTACCTTTTTTTTAATACTCAGCTATTTGTTTTCTCTGAGTTCTCTTTCTTTTGGGGCCTAATTTAAAATTAGTTGGTAGTCTTGACGGATTAGGTTCTATGCCCTCTTTATCTGTGGTAGGAGATGTTCGTGGCTCTTTTGAGACCTTGCTTTGTAGGATTTTTTGGAGATCTTTGATTTTATTTTCAGTGTCAGCTATAATTTTATCTTTTACAATTAAAATTCTATTGTCCACAAGAACATTGCTAGTGTCAGCAATTTTGCCACTCCTATCCTGTAAGACATGAAGGTGACTTATTTGAAGATCTTTTTCTTTAAGCATACTCTCCATTTCAGCAACTAAAATATCCTTTACTGTTAAGAGACTATTCTTTTCATCTATGACTGTTGCCATGTTGCTATTAGCATCCTCCAAACTTTTAATAACTCTCTATAATTGTTGCTTTAAATTTTTAATTTGTTCTCCCTTTTCCTTGCACTGACTACATCCTACCATCTCTGGCCACTACAGTATACCTTGTTGCCCTTGTTGTGAAGATCCTTGGCCAACCAACTCAAGCGCTTGAGTTGGAGGAGCCCAGTTTGATAGTAAATCCAACTCTAACTCTTCCGGAATTAAATCTACAATAATTTTATCTGCAGTCATATGATCTATCAATTTTTTGACTATGTCAACATGATAGTTAGACCAACTCCACCGTAGGATTCTAGGAAATTGTTTAGGATGGTCTGGATTAATAATGTTGATGTGCTCACACACCCATACCTACAATATGATTATAAAAATAAACAATATTCATAACAAATATCATGAGATAATTATAATCTAACGTATAGCCAAAATATTTGGAAATCTCTTGAGCAAGAGGGTCTTGGGCGTTGAATCAGCAACAAGTGGTTTTGGTCTTAATGTAAGCTCCAAGCCAATGACTTCTAACTGAGGATCCATGAAACTGTATACCGCATTGCACCAGTTAAACCTAGCTAAGTTGTCAAAATCATCTACACAATCAATTAGGGATAGCGCAGGTATTCTAAGAACGCTGCTACTACCACAAAACATAACAGTTGTAAAAAAATACAGAATATACAGCTGACAATACAGCTTATTATTTGATTTTGACTTCCATATAAGTTTCAACTAAATGTTTGGCAGAACAATCTGACTCTTGGAAAAACTTCATGTGCAATTAGCTAGAGGCCTCATTTAAATCAAGATGAACTATCTCTCCATTGTCATGTAGGTCTAGAATCAATGAAACATCTACCTTGGTAAATTTTAATTTTTTCCATGGAAGATAGAGTTTTGTTCCTCCTGATCCCAATTATCAAACATATTCTGGACCTGAGCTCTTACAAAGGAACTAATAGGGAGGTTGAGGATCCACGAAAAGGGTGTCCTTCGAATCATCTATTCTTGTTCTACAGACGATTGAATAGAAGAAATCAATTTCTTGAAATGGCAAATGGTACTTTTCCAGTTCATTCTTTTAGTTCTTCCTATGTTGACATAACTTGGATAATTGGGTCGAGTAGCACCTCCACTTGTTGACACTCCTTTTGTAGTCATTCTGAACTTAGCAACCATAAGTCAACAATCACACAGAAAAAAACTCTTAGATTCCATAATAACGATTGTGCTCTTATTCTAAGAATGCCCTTAATAATAACACAAACCCTAGGTGAAACTATTGTAGATATTACCATTGAATACGCAACGGAGCTACGTACAAAACCAATGGTCGGATGTCGGTGATGCTAGAGGCACACCTCGAATGGAGCTACGTACGTTGCCTTCGAGAAGACGACTGCGGTCGAGTCAGGAGAGTGGGAGATTGTGCTATGATTCAAACATTGCCCTGATATTCCCCAATATCAGACCCTTATATATATATATTAAAATGTATTTTATATTTTATAGATATATTTAATTTCATTATATGATTTATTTTAATCTATATACTATATTTTGTTTAAGCCATAACTTCATTTTAGTTCAAATCAAATTATAAGACAGTTTTATATTTCCAAGTGCACCCTATAGACTTGAATCCAACTGTTGGTGCTAGGCTTTTTGAATTTCAAAAAAGTATCTCAACTCCTAGTAATTTTTTTTATTTAGAAACGTAAGATATGGTGTGAAATTTTAAATCTTGGGATCAAAATCTTAGTTGTGATTAATGAACAAAGCGGCCAAGGACAGATCTTACAAGGCCCACGTTGGGCCTGATATGATCCCATATCAGGCCCATTGTGGGTCTGATTTCATTCATATCAGACCCAACATCATGCTAAAATCTATCGTCACATTAGAGAAAACACGTTAGATTTGGGGAGCAAAAACTTGGAAGTAATCGGCTGAACAATATGACCAAGGTTCCAACCTATCAGCCCAACATGGGCCTGAGATGTTTCGATACGTTCGATCACCTCTAGGGATCTTTAAATTAGTAATGTATAGCATTATTGGAGTCCTTGGAATACTAGAAACTCACAAGACTTGAAATGGGCATAATTAGAGAGGTGTAGGTCCATCAGTGGGTTTTGGTCAAAACCCACTGTTGACCTTACGGTACTTGGATTTCTCTAAAATCACCTTCCCTATGAAGGTTTGAGCTTGTAGAAGTTATATATGGTGTCAAAACTTAGGTTTAACCAATATAAATGAAGCTCTTGCTCCATGCCAATTGGCATGGAACATGTGAACCTATTGGATTTCTTTAAATGAACATTATTAAATTTACAACAACACCAAGCACCACCATTTTATTGTTGGATCGTGAAAATGCTAGAGGGGGGTTAAATAGCGATTGTCGAGAATTCAAAAATTGAATCGAGTATGAAATGGAAAATTAAAAGGCACAACGCTAACACAAACCAGTTTTATTTGGTTTAGAGCCTTCGTCGACTCCTACTCCAAGGCCCGCACTCGTCGAGTACTTTCGTTGGGCAATTCACTAGCAGTTCGAAGAATGATTACAAATGTAAGTACAAGAACTCTTTAAAAAAATATCGACAACAAGAAAATAAACTCGAGTCGCAGGTTGTCGGAGAAACCTCGCAGCGTCGCAGGAGCAGTGTGCAATAGAGAAGTCGTAGAATCATTTGTTGTCCTTTTCTCAAGGTGGTGGCCTCCTTATATAGGAAGCTTCGGGCGCCCGGATTCCTTCCGGGAGCCTAGAGCGTGATGTCAGCCCAGCCAATCAGCGCGCTCCACGTTGCGTTGGGATAGAATTTTACATTCCGGGCGCCCGAACTCCGGGCGCCCATATCCCTTCTGGGCGCTCGGACCACCATTTTCCAGCAACTCAATTTCCTGCAAGAAAATGTTAGTTCGAGGTAAATGTAAATTATACTACCTTGTAAAACAAAGTGTTAGCACAATTATAGAGTAGTAATTAGATTTCGTTTCACCGAGACCGGAATCTAGTCGCGATCTCAACTTAGATTCCCGAAATGGTTCTAATTTGGATCGACGCATAAGTTCCCTAACTAAGAACGCGTCCTCACCAAGTCACTCCCCTCCAGTGACTTACCTTAACTTACCAGCCAGACATCCGATCAGCCCGTCGACCTATCTAGACTTCGTGTCAGCTATTCGGTCAGCCCGTCGACCTAGCTGGATTTCATGCCAACTATCTAGTCGGCCCATTGACCTAGCTGGACTTCGTGCCAGCTATCCGGTAGGTCCGTCGACCTAGTTGGGCTTCGTGCCAAATATCCGGCTAGCCTGTCAACCTATCTGGACTTCTCCTGTACACTCAGGCAAAGTGTTAGATCACAACGAAACTAACTTAACCTACTTTATCATTCATCAAAACCTGAGTTAGACCGTTAGTGTTAACCGCACCAACATTTATTTTTTGAGTGACAACTTAGTTAGAGGTTAAAGTTATATTATACTACTATTAGCAATTTCCAATCACACGCCATAGCCTTAAAACCCAGTGTTGGACCTAGCCTACTGGAATTTCTATACTTTTTCACAATCCGTAGTGAGTTTATAGTTTATAGAAGGGAGAGATGGTGTCAAGTTTTAGATTTGGGGAGCAAAAACTTGGAAGTGATCGGCGGAACAATGCGGCCAAGGTCCCAACCTATCAGCCTAACGTTGGGTCTGATATTCTAGCATATCAGGCTAATGTGGGCCTGATATGTTAGCATATCAGGCTTACAATAAGGTTGAGATGTTTCGTAATGTTCGATCACCTCTAGGTATCTTTAAATTAGAAATGGATAGCACCGTTGGAGTCCTTGGAATACTAGAAACTCACAAGACTTGAAATGGCCGCAATCAGAGATGTGTAGGTCCATCAGTGGATTTTGGTCAAAACTCACTTATGGCCCTACAGTGTTTGGATTTATCTAAAATCACCTTTCCTATGAAGGTTTGATCTTATATATGGTGTCAAAACTTAGTTTTAACCAATACAAATGAAGCTCTTGCTCCGTGCCAGTTGGCACAGAACATGTGCACCTGAATTGTATTCTATAAACAACAACTTTTGTCCTATTATATTTTTCAAGCACAACAACACTCATTTTGTTTAAGTCATAACTTAGTTAGAGTTGAAAATAAATTTATAAGACTTTGAAATTTTCAACCCCAACCTATTGAGTTTAAATGCACAATTGGACTGAACCTATTATCTTTCTGAATATTTGCAAGTGCTAGCGAGTTTTTATTTTACAAAATGGAGATATGGTGTGAATTATTAATTCTGCCTTCCTGGGATTGGTTATACTTCTCATATCATAGATATCATTGTATTAAAAAATGAACACTACAAACAACGATATAGTAGTAACATTTTTTGCACAACTATTTTTCTTATAATACTATGGATGCACTGCATACAAAATATAAGGATCCACTCTTCCTACTTACAAAATATTTAAATCAAGCATAATACTCCTGTATACATATACAGGTAAGTCAAGAATCAGGGGATGGCAGCATTCTACAAGTCCTTCAATTATGCCCAGTTGTTTGCATCGGTTGCATTTGATTTTTACATTCCCATTATATTTCAACTTGATCTGTGCCTTCTTTCACCTACCCGGCTACACAAGACTATGGGGACATAGAACTATAATGTTGTTTATGCCCCTAGGCCAAAATTTCTTGCTTCGACATGGGTAAATATGATCCATGTATGTCGTATTCCAATTTTGTGAATGAAAAAATGCTCACAATATAGGAGTGTATCCATATTCTAGTGAATAATGACAGCAATAGCATGTGAGCAAGGCAGTCCTAAAATTTAAAACTCCCTACAATTACAATATTTTCTTTCCAAATCAACAATGAATGAAGCACCTCATGTCTCTATATCCATTTCAGATTGAGAGTAGGGGTGGACTTTATATCGTCTAGCTTTCTCTCTCATTAAATCCATTTCTTTAGTAGCATGAGGTGTCAAAGCAACATACCATATAGAGACTTCCTCCCTACGGTTAAAGAACCATTGAGCTACCTTTCTTCTAGTATTATCAATTAACCTATTTATAAGAAGTTCACGTATATGCTTGAACAAAGCATTTAAACTCTCTACATAATTGGTGGTTAGCATTGTGTACCTTCTCCCACTAAAGTGTGCATTAGATCATATTTTAGGGTCAATGTTCTGAAGCCACTTATGGGCATCTGGATGTTTTTCAAGTATGGACTGCATTATGAAATCATATTGGAGTGTTGTGTTTTCACATGCTGCTGCCCAAAACAAGCCTAAAGCTCATCTGCTACGAGTATCTGTTACCATATTGCAAGATATGTGGTGGCAACAGAAAGCATGATAGGCGGTTGGGTAGACTTTCCTAACTGCTGATATAATGTCGCGATATCTTTCTCATTAACTATGCATCAATAGCAAAGAATCTCTTCATATAATCTAAAAACCACTCCTAGACAGACTCACATTCAACTTCAATGATTCCAAAGGCTACTGGGAGGACATTATCATTAGCATCAATTGTTGTAGCCATCAATAACACACCCGGATACTTCCCTCTTAAATGTGTGGCATCAATTCCGATCAATTTACGAAGATAAGACCTGAATACTCTTTGGCAAGCTCCAAAACTCCAAAAACATCGTTGGAACTGATTATCACCATTCTTTTGTAGTGCCACATAGGTTTCTGGGTTCTTAACTCTTAACTTATGTAGATATAGTGGAAGATCTCTATAAGCTTGTTTATAATCTCCAACGACCTTCTTCATTACTTTCTCCCAAACTATGTATGTTTTTCTATATGATATGGTCACTCCAAACCTTACTTTTTTATCTAATATAATCATACTTGGTTTATACTATTCATCTGCAACAAATTGCTCTTCAACAAAACACGCTACAAAGGAGGAAGAGCATGTTTGATGATCAACACTTCTCTTATGGTGTCACATTGGTGTTCCTTTACATATTTCGTAACAATGAACTCTACATCCGCCAGGCAACTACTCTCCATGTACATGGTTGATTAAAGCAAACAGCTTTTACTTTATTTTTTTGGGTGTCAATTGGGTTATATCTCATATGTTTAACCATGGCATATTTCACAAATGCATTCTTGAACTCTTATCGAGACAGAAAAATCTCTCCAACACAAAATTATGCTCCTCCTCTAAGTCACCGTAATACTCCGAGAAAATTTCATATTGTTCAATCTGCATATATATCATCAGCTAAGAATTCTTGTACATCTGTATTGCATTGTAATTCCTCTCCAATTCGGATATAATGTCCTTCCTCCTCACTCCAAATAGGCTCAAAGTAATCACCTAGTGTTATACAAGGATTCAGAACCTCATCTTTTAGAATACTTGCTTTCTTCATTTAGATCAAATGTAAAATTGCTGCTTATATTTCTATTTGTGTTCTACACACCACTATACTTAGAAGATGATGGAATATTTATTCTGGATAATTCTCCTACATTAGCTTCATGTCCCATGCAAGAATTTGCATCAAGCATATTCCATATCTTAGAGAGAATTTCTTTAATAATATGATCGTCCCTGATAAAAAAAATTATAAACTAATTTAGTAAAATTACAACTACATAATCAAGTACTGTTGTAAATACTAATTTAGCAAAGACCAAGTAACGATATATATGGTGTACATCTTATATTTTCATAATTTATTAGTAGTTGTGACATAATCCGACTGATATGGACCTAGGGTTTGTAATTTTCCATAATTTCAAACACTAGAAAGGATTGAGCAAGGAAATGGTATATATAGTATAAAAGTAAAGGTTTAAGCAAAGATCACACAAGACCTGATATGATCCCACATTAGGCCCATGTTGGGCCTGATATGGGATAATATCAGGCCCAACGTGGGCCTGATATCATCCCATATTAGACCCTCATTGAAGCATAAATTTCTGGTAATGTTGGACCACCACTTAGAGCCCTAAATAAGCAATGGATAGCATTATTTACCTCCTTACAACACCAGAAAGTAATAACATGTTCATTGGGTGTAATCAAACAAGTTTAGGTCCTTAAGTGGGTTTTGGTCGAAACATATTTATGGACCTAGGGTAATTGGATTTATACAAACTCCCAATCACTACGAAGGATTAAGCGAGGAGAAGGTAGATATAGTATCAAACCAAATTTTTGATCAACGAATACAGTAGGCCTGATATGATTGCATATCAGGCCCAACATCTTGATACCTACCATATCAACCTAATATCTTGATACCTACCATATCAACCTAATATGCATGAGCAAGGTCTAGCTGAAATCTAGCATCACAATGGAGCACCTTACAAACCGATTAAGTATTGGAGTACATTATATTGCAGGTATTGTTGAATATTTATTCCCCAGACATCGAATGAAACCATAAACACGATTTTGGTCATCACCCTTTGCTACCAAACGTATTTTTTTACATAATCACCCTATTTTACAATAGTAAATTTATACATACATCGTTAAATCTTTAATTGTCTTCTTCTACTAATTTTCCTCTTGCTATAAATTTGTTCTTCAACGCTACGGTTCTTAACCACTGTTGTCCTATAAACTCTTCTCTTGAAACTCTTACGACAAGATCCCTAAATCCTAAATAGTCTTTTGCAATGCCACTAGGAGAAGGTATAACAAGTGAAGGAGGTTCATGATCGCTTCGTGTTTATAAGACCAGGAAGAGGGATGGAGGGAGAAAGAGGGTGAGAGGACGTACATCCAAATCATAAAATAATTTTTAATTAAAAATGTGATTTGGATGCTTAGAAAATGGTGATTGACAAGAGGAGGTTGATGGGAGGGGTAAAAGAGGAAGTTTATTTTTTATTTTGTGTCATTTGGTATAAACAAAACTACGATACACTTTTTGGTAAATACCAAAAGGCACATATGCCATTGGTAAATTTCCGATGAAAAAATATTCCTATAATTTTTTTAAAATCCTATATTATAAAGCATATATTTTATTTATTATTTTTTAATTAATATTTTAATTAATTATCATCTTTAATTTAATTTAATTATATTTTTTTAATTAATATATTAATTTTTTTTTATTTTTAATTTAATTTATAATTTTTATTTAATATTTAATTAACTTATAAATTTTAATTTAATTATAATTATTTGTATATGTATTTATTTTCAAAATAATAATTTGCTAATAAGTTTATTTAAAAAATATATATTTATATAAATGAGAGAAGAGTATAAATATGTATTTTTAAGTAGTTCGTGTTCTTTAAAATAAAATAATTTATTTTTAAGTTGTTTTGAAAAGGTCAAATTAATTACTAATTACGGACTCCACCTAAAAAACCAAAGCAAAAAAAAAAAACTATTATTGTTAAATTAAAAATCTCAAACTCCTCTCTAGAATGATTTATGATGCCGTGATAAAAATTTATGTGACATAGGTCAATAGTCATAGTATAGGTTAAAATTAGAGCGGTCAACACTAAAGTTTAAGTAAGGCTAATCCGAATAGGAGTGACTACATCAGTCGATCAAAATGATGTTGCCCAACCGACGAGAAATCAGTCCGAGCAGACCACCCGCTCGGTCGAATATAACATCGGCATCAATCGTGCGAAGTAACAAAGGAGAAAAGGTCTTGAGAAAGTGAAAGTAAAAGAGAACACTCCATCTGTCATTAAATACATAGAAGTCAAGACAAAGATGTCTTCTATAGATAATCAATATCATTAAATAGGGAAAGATGAAAGGTCACTAAAAAAGGTATAAAAGGGTAAGCCGGATATGAAAAAAAAAAGCAAGAGAAAAATAAGTCTCGATCTCTATCACTTTCCATTTCTCTTCCTCTTTTTTTAACATGAGTGTCGGAAAGCCAACGATAGGGACCCATTCTCTGATTTTAATTTTATTTTATAGATATAAATAAGTGTTGAAAATAATCTAAACGCATGATAGACGAATTAATTAAATGCAGTAAAAACTTACAGCGATCTCCCGCAGATCCGCAATCGGCAGTGGCGAAGACTCGCTGTCGGAAGAGCGATCACAATGTCGGAAAGCCCTCCGCAATTCCACAAACCAAATCCCGCCGCCTTGGATGTTTTCCTTTGACTCTCGTCGCACGCTTGCGATTTCCACACCCTGAGCCTTGGACGTACCCCCTTTATATAGGGAAATCCACTAGGGGTATAATGGTCCTTTTCCATTATGAGTAGTGGGGAACATGGGCCACGTTCCCCACTATCCCCATTTCCAACATCTCCCACTCGTCCAAGGTAAGTCACTAAGACTAGTTCATTCAGGTAAGTCACAAAGACTTAATAAGTCACATAGACTATTAGAGAGTTTGGTCACATAGACCATATGAGAACATCCAATTCATACTTAGAGAAAATGGTTCGTGCGACAGCAAGCACACTGAGCGATAGTTGTTAAGAAGATTGTTACACCTTGACTTAGCCGCTCTTTGAGTAATCAATGCTAATAAAGTTGTTACACTTTACTTAGCTACTCAAATAAATTAGAGACACACTCTTTATGACACTTAGCCACTTTCCTGGTGGCACATAGCCTTTATCCAGGATTCATCCAATCTTCAAATGACACACAGCCATTATCTTGAAGATATCCATGTCTTGCTATTTACCCAGATTAAATAATTTTCATTTACATCGATATGAACATCTCTAATCCCTTATAATGACCATTATGTCATGAGCATGTTCCATATCCAATATTCACATTCATTTCCATACATAACAGAAATGGGTCGACCAATGAATAACAACAAAAGATGTAAATATATTTAATCTTCCTTTTTAGCTAGAATCAATCCATTTTAATCAGTCGCTTTCCTAGTTATGCTCCATAGACCGAATCATCCATAGCCATAGGATACACGCTAAAGTAGCAGACACTGATTAAAACTTCAAGTAGACAGCTAAATAGTCACTAAGGCAAAAATTGAGATTAACATATAATCTCAAAGGTCTCACATAGTAGAGAAACAGGGATTCTTTCTCCTACTACCTTTATTGTCGCAATAGCACAAGTGGTATGAATCACATGCTACGATGTTATTCTCTTTACTAAAAAGTGCATGTTGTCTTCAAATTTAACATCGTACAGATTTCGATCTAGACATACCTAACGTCTAATCCTGAATTCAACATATGAATTCTAATCTGGCTTTCAACAGGTTCAGTAAATGGTGGGTTCATTTACTTCGATCATTATTTACACATAAATGATCTCATCTTGACACAATTATCAAGGCGACCTCAACTTATGAATCTGTCTCTAATTTCATAATTTCAGCTACGTAAGCTGTTTCATAAGTAACGGTCTTACCCCTATTTGTACTTAACAAACAGAGATGATTGTCCATGTGAGTGGACCAATCTCCACCTGCCAACATGCTCACCGAGATCTTACATGAATGTAACAAATACAACATATACACTGAATAAATTATGACAAATGACATAATCATAACACAAAGTCTGATTGTTATTTCAATATTGTTACATTCTACGAAGTCCCAAAGACTTTACATGTTCTTTAAATGACTCTTTAGTCATTGGCTTAGTAAAAGGATCTGCAAGCATAACACGTGTAGGGACATACTCAAGAATGACTTTTCTTTTAGCCACAATATCCCTTACAAAATTATATTTAATTTCTATATGTTTGCCTTTGCTATGATATTTGGGATCCTTGGAAAAAGCTATTGCAGCTTGACTGTCACAGTAGATAGCCATTGGACTCCCACTATCCTCAGCAATTTTCGGATGCTTTAGAAACCTTCTCAACCAGACTGCTTCTTGCACAGCCGCTGAATATGCTTCCATAGTCGATAAAGCTACACAAGCTTGTTTCTTGCCGTTCCGGAGATGGCGCCACCATTCAGCAAGAATGCATATCCCGATGTGGATTTTCTATCATCCGGGTCTCCACCCAATCTGCATCTGAATATCCTTTCGGACTCATATTCGATCCTTGAAAATAGACATTCAGATATCTGAATATCCTTTTATCGCCTTCCAGTGTCTCGGTCCTGGGTTTGACTGGAAGCGACTGACTAAGCCCACAACATAGCTGATATCAGGACGTGTACACAACATAGTGTACATCAAACTACCAATAGCACTGGCATATGATTTTTTATTCATCTCAGCTATTTCCTCTGGAGTTTTAGGACACATACTCTTGCTCAACACAGTACCTTTCACAATAGGTGTATGTTCTATGTTGCAATTAGACATGCTGAAATGATGTAACATCTTATTTATATAAGACTCTTGTGACAGACCCAAAAGTCTTTTAGGACGATCTCTTATGATCTTCACCCCTAAAATGTATTCAGCTTCTCCCATATCTGTTGTATCAAATTGTGATGACAGCCACTTCTTGACTTCATTCACATATCCTATGTCATTTCCAGCTATCAGCATATCATCAACATATAATGATAAAATGACATATTTTCCTTTTTCCCTTTTCAGGAAAACACAATGATCCTCATTGATCATCTCGAAACCATAAGATAAAACGACTTCGTTAAATCTTATGTTCCATTGTCTTGACGCTTGCTTTAGCCCATATATAGACTTTCTAAGTCTACATACTTTTTTCTCTTGGCCTTCAGCAATGAAACCTTCTGGTTGAACCATATAGATTTCTTCGTCAAGATCACCGTTAAGGAAAGCGGTTTTTACATCCATTTGATGTAATTCTAAGTCATAATGTGCCACAAAGGCCAAAATAACTCTTATTGATACAAATTTCACTACGGGAGAAAATGTCTCTTCAAAGTCAATACCCTCCATTTGGGTATATCCTTTTGCAACTAAACTAGCTTTGTATCTGTTAATCGATCCATCTACTTTCCTCTTTATTTTGAGAATCCATTTATTCCCAATAGCCCTTCGGCCCGGAGGAAGATCGACTAAGTCCCAAACATGATTTTGAATCATGGACTCCATCTCTTCAACCATTGCAGCTTTCCATTTTTCTCTAACTCTACATCCCAATGCATCCTCAATGGATTGAGGCTCGTCGTCGTCAATTGGAAGTGTAACCAATGCCTCATTCTCAATATCAAACCTCTTCTTAGGTTTGATCTTACGAACACTTCTCCGTAAGTTGGGTTGTTGAGAAGTCAACTCATGACTCGGCATATCACTCCCACTCGGTTGACTAGACTCAGGTATCCCTTTTGACACTTCTCTCGTTGATAATATCTCATCCTCCTCAAATAGAGGAATATATTTATCAACATCACCTCTGATTGGGAACTATGTTTCGAGAAAAGTCGCATCTCTCGAGTCTATTTCGGAGATGGTTCCATCTAGTTGCTCACCTATGAAAACATAACCTTTGGAGGTCTCATGATATCTTATAAAAATACATTTCTTACCTCTAGGCCCTAGTTTTCCATACTTGTGAGAACTATCATGAACATAAGCAGCTGACCCCCAAGGTCTCAGATTACTCAAATCTGGTTTTCTGCCTGTCCAACGTTCATATGGGGTAGATGGAACTGACTTTGAAGGTACTTTGTTAAGTATATAGGCTGCAGTTAATAATGCATCTCCCCAATAGGAGATTGACAAATTAGCTTGCGCCATCAAAGACCTAACTATTTCAAGAAGAGTCCTATTTCTTCTTTCAGCTACCCCATTTTGCTGTGGAGTTCCAGGGATTGTCAGCTGTCTAATAATCCCTCTATCATTACATATTGTCTTAAACATATCAGACAAATACTCCCCACCACGGTCAGTGCGTAAAGTCTTAACTTTACGTTCCGTTTGATTCTCAACTTCGTTCATATAACGAATGAAGCAATCTAATGCTTCGGATTTGTGAGAAATCAAATACACATGACCGAACCTAGAGAAATCATCAATAAATGTAATGAAATAGGAAGCTCCATGTCTAGCCTTCACATTCATTGGACCACAAATGTCCGAATGAATTAACTGCAATGTTGATTCAGATCTAATAGCCTTACCAAATGGTTTCCTAGTTGCTTTTCCAGCAAGACAATGCTCACATATAGACAATTGAATCTTAGCTCGAGTGTCCAATAGACCCTCTCTAGCTAATCGATTCATACGTTCTTGTCCTATGTGTCCTAATCTAGCATGCCAAACCTCATCAGTTATATCTGCATCACTAGTTAAAGCAATGTTTGAAAAACAACCATCAATAGCATAATTGACATCTGGTTCTACATCAAGAACCATAAAACCATTTGTTAAAAACCATATCCGATTGACACCGAGTCAATCTTAAGTTCAACAGACCGACTGTAAAAATTAATACAATACCCTAAATCAAGAAGACACGTAACGGAAACAAGATTCCGTCGAATTTCAGGAGCATACAGGACATCATGTAGAAATAAAACTCTACCACCACGTAGGTTGAGTTTGCAAGTGCCGACTCCTTTGACTTCAACTCTTGCATTATTTCCCACATAGATCCACTTGTTGCCAGCTGGTACCCGACGGTACTCAACAAATGTAACTCGTTCCCGAGCTACATGGTTGGTTGCTCCCGAATCTATAATCCACAAAGGATAAGAATCAGCTAACAACACTGAACTAGCAACAAAATGCTCTTGAAAAGAAGACATACTTGGATTTACCTTTTTCGGCTCAGTGCACTCCCGAGCAAAGTGGCCCTTTTTGCCACAATTAAAACAAGTTAACTTGTTTTTAGGTTTCTTTCCAGTCTTCTTGACTATCTTCTTGATTGGGCCTTTTCCCACAACAGCAGCTTCCCTCTTCTTTCCCTTCCCTTTCTTGAACCATTTCTTCTTGGATCCATATGATCCTACAAAACCTACAGCCACATAGGCTTGTCCAGAAATCCTTGCGGATTCAACTCTCTCCGCCTCCAATTCTACATGGCGTGAGACATCAGAGAAAGTCTTGATACTCTCACTGTGAGTTAAGGTCTGCTTCATGGTCTCCCAAGAATCTGGAAGTGAACGAATAACTGCTTGAACCTGTTGTTCATCAGTCAACTCATGACCAGCAGTTCTAAGCTCCCGAATCATGTTCGACATCTCCCTGAGGTGTTGAACCATTGATATATTCGGACGCTTTTTGTAGCTGTCAAATTTAATTGTCAGCTGTCGAAGCTTGCTCAGACTTACTCCACTGTATTTTTCTTTAAGGGCAACCCAGACTTCATGAGCCGTAAAATATGACTCATATTCGAAAATTAGGTCGTCTACCATTGAACTAATCAATATACCCTTTGCAGTGGAGTCCTTTTTCTTCCATGCCTTATAGGCATCAAGATCTCGTCTGTGTTGTGCAGTGGGACCATCTACAGGTACTTCCATAACCTGATTTACAGCCTCTAGAACTTCTTGTTCCTCAAGTACATATTGTATCTTGAGGTGCCAGATCTTGTAGTTATCCCCATTAAGTTTCTCACCTTTGTTGAGTTCAGCTATTATGTTTTTGGTTGCCATAATCTATCATAAATAAATAAATTATTTAGTATTCAGTGTATATCATATGTATGCAATTTATGATTGACTTAATATTACTTTGAGTTGGTTTACAAAATCAAGTGACAACTATGTTTTCACTCATCATCCGTATGACCAATCAAATTAATATTAATCAATTCTATTACATACATCCCAACAAATGAACTAATCATTTATAATATCATGATTTCATTAATTAAATGAACTAATCATTTAATATATCATGTTTTTTTTTAAATTAAATGAACTAATCATTTAATGCATCATGAACCAATCATGCATCATGTCAAGTAAATAGCATAACTAAATGAATATATCATTAATATAAAATTTTGCTGCAAATTGTTAACAAATAACCAACTGACATGAATGAAATGGACTTACTATTGTTCATATAAAACGACAATAAAAATAACAGAACTCTAATAAACTAGATAGGCAACTACCACTCCCACTAGGACAGACACTAGTGCAGTGGCTAATATAATCCCTCTCAGCCTGGATGTTTTCCTTTGACTCTCGTCGCACGCTTGCGATTTCCACACCCTGAGCCTTGGATGTACCCCCTTTATATAGGGAAATCCACTAGGGGTATAATGGTCCTTTTCCATTATGAGTAGTGGGGAACATGAGCCACGTTCCCCACTATCCCCATTTCCAACAATAAGATCTTCATCCAATCAATAAATAATCACTTTCTCGACTTTCCAATTTCACGCCTTCGAACAGCATAAGTTTACATTTTTATTCTCTTTTGGTTTTTTTAGTTTTGTAAACCTTTCAAAAACTTTGTATTAGGGATGCGCAGTCACGAGGTTCGTTGTGTTAAGTTTGTCCCAAAGTCACTGAATCCACTGAATTTGTGTATTTTTTTTTCTCTATTTTTTCTTTCCTGATTTTTTTTAACAAAAATTAAATGGACATCTATCATTTTACCAAAATTGACTCCCAGTAAAAGAAAAGTTAAATGATGTTAAATGAAGAATATAGAATTTTAAGATTTACGTTGTGTCAGTTAATTAGTTTTTACATGATTATAATTAGATAATATTAATTTGAAATATAATGGATATCATAAAGTCTTTTTAATCTTTTTAACTTATTAAAATATTATTTCAAATATATTATCATTTTCCAATAATCAAAATTAACATAAGATAATGACATTAGTATAGAAATTAGTAATCAATTACTATATATTGTAACAATTGTCTGTTAATTTCTACACAACATCATGATCAAATAATATTTATTTAAAATATAATGAATATCATAAAGTTCACTTAGTTTATTTTACTAATTAAAATATTCTATTAATTAGATTATCATTTCTAATAATCAAAATCAACATAAAATAATGACTAGTTATTACATGTTAGAGTAACTATCTCTTAGTTTTTACATATTCAATTATGTTTAAATAATATTCACATTTAAATATTGTTATTCTCTAATAAACAAAATTAATTTAATAGATAATGATTTTATTGTAGCTACAAAAAATCAACTGCAATTAGTAATCAACTGCTATTACAATTTAAATCTTAAAATTTAATATAGAATAGTTGACTTTAAATTGAATTAAGAACGGACATTTTGTGATTTAACAAATGATTATTTTTTTCTTCATTAAACCCGTAGCAGTCTAATGATCTATTGGTTGCACGGCACCAGCCATCAAGTCCGCCTCGTCTAATGAAACTGAGTCCGTCTCCCGCTCGCGGAATTGTTGTAGCAGCACGTCCCTCGACGCACTCCCCAACCTACGAAGCGCTCCTCCGCGCCGGGCCCCGCCTCCGCCCTTTGCAGCAGGTTCACGCTCGCATCGTCGTCGTCGGCCTCCACCGCACCCGCTCCCTCGTCACCAAGCTCCTCACCCTCGCCCTTTCGTCGTCCTCCTCCGCATCCGTCGCGGCCTACGCCCGCGCGCTCTTCCTTTCAGTACCCGACCCGGATGCCTTCCTCTTCAGCTCCTTCATCGCAGCCGCTGCAAGATCCGGACGTCCTGCCGACGCCATCGCCTTCTACCGCCGAATGTCCGCCGCCGGGTTTGATCCTTCGAATTACACCTTCACCTCCGTCGTCAAAGCCTGCGCCGATCTCGCCGCGTCCAGGACTGGCCGAGTTGTGCACTCGAGGTCCCTGGTCGAGGGGTTCGAGTCCGATGGGTTCGTTCAGACGGCGTTGGTGGTTTTCTACGCCAAGTCGGCGAACTTGCACATTGCACGGAAGCTATTCGACAGAATTCCTAAGAGGACCGTCGTTGCTTGGAACGCGATGATTGCTGGGTACGAACAGAACGGGCTCGCCGAGGAAGCTGTTGTCACCTTTCGAAAGATGCAGGAGGCAGGCGAGGAGCCGGATTCAACCACTCTGGTGAGCTTGCTGTCTGCTTGCTCTCATATCGGAGCCTTCAATCTTGGCCAGTGGGTGAATGACTATATAGAACACAAAGGTTTGAAGGTCAATGTGGTCCTTGGCACTTCACTAATCCACATGTATGCTCGGTGCGGACATGTAGAAAAGGCTCGAAAGGTGTTCGATGAAATGCCAGAAAGAAACATAGTTACTTGGACCGCAATGATGTCAGGGTATGGGATGCATGGACATGGACAGCAAGCGATCGAACTCTTTCAGCAGATGAGATTAAGTGGTCTGTTGCCCAATGATGTAACATTTGTAGCGATCCTATCTGCTTGTGCACATGCAGGACTCATATGCGAGGGACGGGAGGCCTTTGTGTCTATGAAGCTAGACTACGGTCTGGTGCCGCGGGTGGAGCACCAGGCTTGCATGGTGGACATGCTCGGCCGAGCTGGGCTCCTGGATGAAGCAATGCGTTTCATAAGGATAGACATGGAAGGGAAGGCAAGCGCCGAAGTATGGACCGCCATGCTCGGGGCCTGCAAAATGCACAAGAACTTGAGACTTGCAACAATGGCGGCGGAGCAACTTCTTGCTATCGAACCTGAGAATCCTGCACACTATGTTCTGCTGTCGAACATATATGCGTCGGTTGGCAGGATGGATCAGGTGGAGAAGATAAGAGACTTAATGATCGACAGGCAATTGATGAAACAAATCGGGTATAGCTCGATAGAGATTGACGAAGTGCCCTATGTCTTCCGCATGGGAGATGCATCTCACCGACAGACCATGGAAATCTACAGGTATTTGGATGGATTGATGGATAAGATCAAGGAAGCAGGCTATTTGCCGGAAACTGGTGCGGCATTGCACGAACTGGAGGAAGAGGAAAGGGAAGTTGCACTCAGATTCCACAGCGAGAAGTTGGCCGTGGCATTTGGGCTCATGACTACCTCTCAGAGTACAATCATTAAGATTTTTAAGAACTTGAGGATGTGCGGCGATTGCCATTCAGCTTTCAAGTTCATATCGCTTGTGTCGAGGAGAGCAATTGTTGTCAGAGATAACCGTCGGTTTCATCATTTTGAACAGGGCTTTTGTTCTTGTCAAGATTATTGGTAATAGAGCATGCATCTTACACCATCGTTAACATGGTCGATGGACAAAAATCATTTGAAAAGCTGCACAGACGAGATGATAAATAGTGGAACTCACATCAACCTTTTTGTACAAGTCAACAATACGTTGTTTTCTCATTCTCCATCGTGGACGCTTCACAGTCCATTAAACAATTGCTTCCCAAATGAACTGCAAGGGTGAATTAGTGGTCTCATAAACTCTGTTTTCTGCGGACAGCCAAGCACTAACTGGATCCAATCCACCACCTCAGTTAAAGTTTTTGTTCTAGATCCTATCCAACTACTTTCTCTTTCTCGACATGACGGGCGCTCGGGCGTTGAGCCGCACGAGCTCAGGCGACGTCCGCATCGGCGGTGGCCGAGGCGGCGTTGGATTCTGCGGCCGCAACTTTTGCTTCGCCGCCTTCATCCTCGCGGTTGTCGTCTTAACCGTCCTCGTCTCCATCTACCAGCCTGCCGATCCACTCCTCCGACCCCCCGCCGCCGCCTCCCAGCTCACCTCCTTCCTCGCTTCCACCTCCAACGCAACTTTCCTCCCCGACGGCTCGGTCCTCCGCACGGGCGAAGACTTCCTCAATTCCTCTTCTTCCGCTGCCGCTCCATTCATTGGCATATCCGACATCAACTCCAGCTCGTCCAATGGCGCCGCCGTCGTCCCCGCCTGTGACCCCGCTGCCCCTATCGACTGCGGAGACCCGGAGCTCTTCCACCTTCTGATGCGGGCTGCCATCGAGGCCCTCCCGGATCTCCACTTCTACCGCTTTGGAAAGCCGGTGGCTGTCGCCGGGGACCCGGGGTCCTGCGACATTGATTGGCGGTTCCGTCCTAAGGACGCCGTCCAACCCATGCTCTATAAAGACTTCCGCCGCTTCCACCTGAGCCGATCCCCAAATTGCGCCGTCTCCGTCTCCAAGATCGAGGCTTTTCACTCGGGCATAGGCGCCCGCAAAAAGGCCGATGAGGCGGCCAACGCGACAGAGCTTGTTGTCGGGGAGCCGCTCGAAGATTCCCTCCCGGCAGTCATTTCCGAGGCTGCTTTCGCTGCAGGCCGATACCTCTTGTACGCGGGCGGCGGTGACCGCTGCAAGAGCATGAACCACTACCTATGGAGCTTCCTCTGCGCACTAGGCGAAGCGCAGTTCTTGAACCGAACTCTGGTCATGAACATGGACCTTTGCCTCTCCTCAATGTACACCGGAAGGGGCCAGGACGAGGAAGGCAAGGACTTCAGGTTCTACTTCGACTTCGAACGCTTGAAGAAATCTGCTTCGGTGATAGAGCAGGGCCATTTCTGGACCGAATGGGGGAAACGGCACAAGCAGGACGGGTTAAAACTCTACTATGTGGACGACATCAAGGTCATGCCCATGTCGCTCGTCGGCGTCAACGACTCATTGATCATGAGGCAGTTCAGCGAGGTCGAGCCGGATAACTACTGGTACAGAGTGTGCGAGGGCAAGACGGAGTCCGTCATCCAACGACCATGGCACCTCTTGTGGAAGTCCCGGAGGTTAATGGACAT
The DNA here is from genome assembly GCF_018446385.1 of Zingiber officinale. Classification (NCBI taxonomy): domain Eukaryota; kingdom Viridiplantae; phylum Streptophyta; class Magnoliopsida; order Zingiberales; family Zingiberaceae; genus Zingiber; species Zingiber officinale. The sequence goes on along the minus strand of NC_055996.1, from coordinate 77,223,652 downwards.
AGTGTCTGCTATCACGTCGAGGATGAACTGGGACTTCGATTCGGTTCACCTCGTAAGAGGGGAGAAGGCGAAGAACACCGAGATCTGGCCCAACCTCGCTGCTGATACTTCACTGGAGAAGCTTCTTGTTACGCTCAAGGATAAGGTTGAGGAGGGAAGGCAGTTGTACATTGCCACCAGGGAGCCTGATACTTCCTCGTTTGAGCCTTTGAAGGAGGCGTATTCAACATACTTCCTTGATGATTTCAAGGACTTATGGGATGAGAACAGTGAGTGGTATTTAGAGTCCAAGGAGCTCAATAATGGTGTTCCTGTGGAATTTGATGGCTACATGAGAATTGAGGTGGACACTGAAGTGTTCTTGAGGGGGAAGAAGCAATTGGAGACTTTCAATGACCTCACCAGTGATTGCAGGCATGGTGTTCATACCTGTTGATTGTTTTTCAATGAGAATTGAGAACCAGGATGGCAAGCATGGGTTTTAAACCTGAACAAGTTGATTCCACACTAGCACAGACAGAAAGTATGTAAAAGCTTTCTTGATCTTTTATAATAGTTGCTCTCATATCAGTCTCTGCAAATTATATAAGGTTTTCTTGTCATCCATGTTCTTTAAATCATTCTAATGTACTACTTGCAGAATCATTCTGCTCTACTGGCTTGTTTAGATAGAAATATATCTCTCATTTTTGATGAAGTCTCATGAGTAATCTATTTAGGTGCAGTACTTTGAAAGGTAAGCCGTTATTAGTTAGTAGGCGACTCCTTTAGGAGTACTGCAAATAAGGCAGCTGAGATGTGTAGGAAATTGGATAAAACTTTGAGAAGTCTTTCTTGTAGTTCTGTTGGAAATTTTATATGGAGATGGATCTGCTGTGTTGTTCTAACAGTTGGATCCGATTTGTAATCTTGACGATGAGTCGATGACTTGATCTAGTGGAGTTTGGTATGGCAACGTGAATGGTGTCCCATTTATACTCTCAATATATCCTTTCGGTTATCGAGACATCTTTCGGTTAATAGATGTACCCTTCTCGGTATTGTCGTTATCGACTTAATTTCGTTAGTCGTTGAGTTATCCCTTCGGATATCGAACACCCTCTTTAGGTAAATTTATCCCTAAAGATAAGAGTATTAAAGTCGAGTTAAAGGCTAGGTATTCTTTCCTTAAAATATTATCCTGTCCAAATGCTTATGGTTTATTGGCAATCGTCTTCCAACATACAACGATTTACATCTCGAAATAGAAACACTCTAAATTTTGAGCTCTGTCGAACTTTCAAAGCTTTGAAACTCTTAAGAGGAGAGAAAGAAGAGAACTTAAGAGGAGAGTTTACAACTTGAGTCTTGAGTTATTTGAATCAAAGGAATGAAGTTCCTTTTATAGGGATAAAGGGTTACTTCCAAGATATTAAAGGTTTCTTCTAAGAGGTGAAAAGACTCTGGGTGTGTCTTTTTCATTTCAACCTTTTCAATTATCATTAATTAATTTAATTAATTATTTACTTAATATATTATAAATATTAATTAATCAATTAATTAATATCACAATCACGATTATTTTTTTGATCAATTAATCAATGAACGAAATTAATATAATTTCACACATCTCAATAATTCTGTATACTTGAGTTATCGTTCATGTAATCTCATCCATGAATCAAATTCGCGTGCGAGTTAAACTTCTGTTCGATCATATCAAACCAACCTTTCATTAGACTTTAATTTCTCATTCACTCGAGAAATTAATTTACGACAACCGTCTTAACCTAATTAATTTATTGGTCATCAAAACTAAATTTTCAATAATCTCCCATATAAATGGAAATTATAGATAAGTTTCAAGTCTCAAACAAGAGTTTCATTGGAAGACTATCACATTAGGAGAGGTAGTTTATGACTTTGAACCTTCTGTAGTATGACTTTGAACCTTCCGTAGTATAATACGATCAGATTTACTTGGTTACCCAATGAACTATGTCTTGAATTGTTTAGTCGTCGACGTAAACCAAGACAATCATATCCCCACAATAACTCTCTAGGCTTTTACCGGTTCTCTATCGTCTCCGTTTTGGCAATGAACAAAGCTTTGGATTTATAAATGTTTTATTAAAGTCACCCGTCTTCACACTTATATAGGTGATCTCCTATTAAGAGTATCTTATAATATTCTATTATACCCTTTGTGGTATAATATAAGAATCATTAAGAATTTTTATTAATCCTTTATTCATTTTACAAGTTACACCTTTTATCTCTAGGAATGAGTTGAAATAATTACTCTTAGGTGTCTCAAATCTTATAGTTTAATTGTCCCTTTTGAACCATGATCTTGGAATCTTCATTCAAAATGGTTGGATTACCATTACTCGATTTAAATGTTGAGTTTTAGACTCATTCCCCTAAACATGCAGTATAGTTAATCTCTCGGTAGACCTTTTTTAACTAGCAGATCGACACAATTCTTCATATTCAATGAAAATTTCACAACTAAAAAACTACTGCTTTAATGGTATTAAGTTATTTCAAGACTTACCATTTTACACTAGTGCTCTTCTCATAATTTCTTAGATACCATAATCATATATATATTGACAAATATCTATAAATTTTATGTCATTAATTCTTTGGGACCCAAATTTGGGTAGTTATATCCAAATACTCCCATATTTATTGGTTCACCCCATATTTATAGGCTTTATTAGAAGGTTCGTGACCTTTCAATGTCTTATAAAGATTTTTCATTTTTTTTATCTCATTGGGGCTTGTAGTTTGCCGAGAGGACAACTCCCCCATAATTTTCAGGATAAATCCAAAACTTATCAACATAGCTTTTATCATCTTCTCAATGTTTTAGTCACAACATTGTTGAATAGATATGAATGGAATATAATCGATTATTGAATGTTGTTCTTCCTCAAGAAATATTCCTTAAACAATATCCTGCATTCTCTCCCTCCATCACCATAGACAATATTGCTTAGTTGATTTTTCCAGCCACATTTTTAGTATTTTTCAAACACTTCAAGGGTCTCAATCTTGATTAAAAGCAAGTCTCTATAACTCCAATCTTCTTATTTAACCAAGTTAAAACTATGGTTGTCTAATCAGGATGATGACCAAGATTGCACTGGTTCTCAAAATTGCTCAATCTAGAAAACATGCATCACTTGGTCTTCCAATTTCACCGAGCTAAAGCTACACTCGTTTGATTGAAGTACTGACCAAGATTGCATACTTTTCAAGAGACACTAGACTCAAAAAGTACACATCTCTTGGTCTTCCAATTTGATCAAGCCAAAATTGTGGTCGTCTGATCGGAGTGTTGATCATGATTGTATTTATTCTTCAAGAGACACTCGACTCAAGAAGTATATATCCCTTGGTCTTCTAATCTCATCGAGCCAAAGTTGTGGTTATCTATATGGAGTGTTGACCATGATTGTATTACTCTTCGAGAAACACTCAACTCAAGATGTATACATCCCTTATTCTTCCAATCTCATCGAGCCAAAGTTACGGTCGTCTGATTAGAGTGTTGACAAGGATTGTATTACTCTTGAGAGATATTCGACTCAAGAAGTGTACATCTCTTGATCTTCCAATCTTGTCAAGCCATAGTTATAGTTGTCTAATTGGAGTGCTAACCATGATTGCATTTATTTTTCGAGAGACATTGACTCAATTTCTTAGTCAATTGCAATATATATGATATAATCCTTCTAACTCATCTATTTTGACATCCACTTAGGTCTCATTAAGTTAGACTCAAATCAAGCTTTTGGTCAAGTGGACTTGATCTTCTATTTGAAATCTTTCATTAACTCTCTTTTTGGATAGTTTAAAATCATTATCCTCAACTTTGTGATTTTAGTCAAATTATCCCCACAAAGCTTTAACCATCATTATTACATTATACCCATAATATAATTTTGTTGTCCATCCTTTTAAAGCATGGTATTCGTATAGAAAAATTATATTCTTCCTTGCGAATATCTCTCCCACCACTTAAGGTTCACTTTTAGATACGCTAGGACATCTTTTAATAATAACCTTAAAAGGTACATTTTCTTTAAGTAATACAGTGTATTTTATTGTCATCACTTGAAGACTATTACAAAGAAGTTATCTGATTTCTCTCTAGTAGGAGCGGGACCCACAGTCGCTGATGCGGTGATAAGCGGGGAAGGCCCCACCCCGCTGTCATAGTGGAGGTCAGAGTCAAGGTGGTCAAATGACCCTATACCACTGACCGATCGGGGAGCACGCTCGCTCGATCGGGATGATAAAGATCTGATCCGACATCATAACAGCTCGGCTGGGTTCCGAGCTTCCGACGCTCAGAAAGACTAGGTATCTGCAAAGGCACGTCGAGCGGCTTCCCCGCTTGGCCTTATATAGAGCTATATGACTGAAGCGGATTCACGACCAAGCTACACAAATAGAAGGGCGGTCGAGCGGCTTTCCCACTCGTCCAGATAATGGCTCATGGATCAGGACCGCGGGAGCGCCGGTCGAGCGACCCTTCCGCTCGGCCAAGTAATACACTCATCCGAACAGAAAATAAGAACCCAAGCCGAGCGGATATCCTTCAAGCGGCTATCCCGCTCAGCCCAGTAAAAGACATCGCTAACTGGATATTATCTTTTTGGGAGCATGCGCCGCTGACAGGCGGAATGGTCGACGGTTGGTTCAGATAGAAGATCGTACGACAGAAACTTCCACTGTCACTTCAAAGATATGCTCGGCTCGTTAAGGTATTGTGTCAGAGACACTTTACTGATACATCTTTTCAGGAAAAGTTTCGAGAAGCGTGCACGCCTTGGGAAGCATGCATCGTGCTACAGGAGCACTATATAAAGGGGGTCCAAGCTTCAGCAGAGGTATGCGATAATTTGTTGTTCTACTACTGTTCGCTACTTTGCTTTGCTCCTACACATCGTCGGTGACTAACTTGAGCGTCGAAAGGTCATCGCCGGGAACCCCTTCCCTGGCTCGGCACTGACGCAGTTGTGATTGCAGGGTCACGAGGAGTCAACACACGGTCAACCGGAGCACCACATCCCTAGCTTCAGTCTCCTCGACTATCGGACATGATCATATTTGGCGTCGTCTGTGGAAACACAACCTGTATCCGAGCCGAGAGGATGGAAGATGTTGGACGACTTCACACAGTAACGCTCACCCAAGAAGAGCTCGACCTGCTCGTGCAAGCCCGGGCGTAGAAAATAGTCAAGCAGCAACAACAGAAGGTGCTAGCCGATCGGCAAGCGCAGCAAGCAACGTCCGCAGTAGGAGGTCGAGCAGCACAAGAGGACCGCCCGAAGCAACTTTCTATCTGGGGGCAGAACTAAGTACCAATCAGCACGCAAGGAGAGGCGCTACCCGCACCCATACCTTTTCATCGGGCACTGTTCCAAACACCCTCGGAGATAGCCCAAGCCAACCAGGAGTGGGGATCTTCTTCAGAAGAAGCGCTCGTTCGGGACACACGGAAGGGCAAGGTGCCTCGGGGCAACGCATCTCCCGAGCGGATCAACCTCCAGTTCTCCGAAGACATATTACGAGATCCTCTCCCTAAGCACTACACCCCGCTAGTGATCGGGTCCTACAATGGGTCAACCGATCCAGATGATCATTTGGATAGGTTCGATAATGAAGCCACACTCCACCAGTACACGGATGGAGTGAAATGTCGAGTCTTCCTCACCATACTTTCCGGCTCGGCGCAACGCTGGTTTAGAAGGCTACCAGAGGAATCAATATGAAGCTTCAAAGACTTCCGAACGGCCTTCTTACATCATTTCGCGAGCAGCAGACGCTACCAAAAGACAAGCATCAGTCTATTTTCCTTAAAGCAAGGACCAAGGGAAGCTCTACGAGCCTATATTCAGCGCTTCAATCAAGTGGCTATGGATATTATAGGATCGTTGGGCCGGCTAGAAGGGAGGTTGAATAGCCCTGTAAAAAAGACCCTTCCCGACTTTTCAAATTAACACTTGTAAAATAATTAAAGAAGTAAATTAAAAGTAGAAATGAAAGAGGCACAGTTGTTTACTTGGTTACAACCGGGGAGGTTGTTAGTCCAAGGAAAGGATGAAGCGCACTATCAATCTCCTTCAGGCGGAGAAGCCTCTTACAGCGTTGAAGCATAAAATGAAAGAAACTAATCTAAACAGTGGAAAGCGCACAAGTGTTTTTACAATTTCTGAACTGATAAAAAGCTTCTGGACCAAGGCTATATTTATAGTCTTGATCGGGACGCCTGGAAGGGGTTTCGGGCGCCCTGGGGGGATAAAACTTTGTCCCCAACGTTCAGATCGCGTTTGACGCGATCTGGTCAACAAAACAGGTCCGGGCGCCCGGAAGGGTTCCGGGCTGCTCCGGGCGCCCCGGAGCCGAAAGTCAACAGTGGTTGACTTTTTCGTCCGGGACCTCTGCTCCGGTTCGATTCGGCTCGGTCTGATCCGGGTCTTCTACTCTGGATCCATTCGCTTGGGTGATCTTTGCCATCCGGAAAATGGCTCACCCCAACCCAACTTCCGGGCTTCTCGAGCGGGCTTCCCTCTGGCTTCTCGTCCCTCGGAATCGCCGCGTGTTTCCTTCTCGTCCGCCGGCGTACTCATCCGCAATCTTCATCCCTCGGACACACCGCATGCCGTCCTTCTCGCTAGCTGCGTCTCTTGCTCCTCGAGCAATCTTCCGCTCCGGCTTTCGTCCCTCGGAACCACCGCACGCTTCCTTCTCGTCTGCCGGTGTACTCTTCCGCAGCACCTCGTCCCTCGGGCTACCATCCTTCTCGCTAGCTGCGTCTTCCGCTCGACTACTTGTGCTCCTAAGCTCCTGCACACTTAGACACAAGGTTAGAAACACACAGGACCTAACTTAACTTGTTGATCACACCAAAATAACCTTGGGATTCCAACAGATATCCCTTCGGTCTCATTCGAGACCATGATGAATGCATTCACTCAATGGCTCATCGAGGGAGACTTCTTCCGATCGCTCATGAGGAAGCCGCTCAGGGATTATGATCACATGCTCAAAAAGGCCAATGAGTACATCAACGTGGAGGAAGCCCAAGCGGCCAGAAGGAAGAAAACACTAGCCGAGCCCTTGGCTCTGACAGAACGCCGACCGATGAGCAACCACTAGCCGCCCAAGGGGTCAAGAGCAAAAGGAGGGCGACCACATGAGATAAGGACGCATATCGTGCAGCATGTCGCTTCCAGCCGGCCGAAAGCATCAAAGGGCAAGGTATGGACACCTATATTTTGCTCTTTCCACCAGTCCACGTCGCACAACACACGCGATTGCCGAGGACTAACGTCTATCATCAGTCGACCGGCTCAGCAAAGCTACCGCCGTCGATCCGCCTCTCCCGACCGGCGGCACAGACATCAATCCCCTAGGCAACAAGATGCGGGAAGATCGCCCAACCAACAGCGCCAACGAAGAGAGCACACTAAGTCCGCCCTAGGCCTGGACGACTGAAGCAGGCCCTCCGCTCGGGAAGAAGAGAATCGAAGCAATGTCGCCCAGGGAGAAATAAACATCATCGTCAGTGGTCCGACCAGCGGTGACTCTAATCGAGCCGGGAAGTCGTACACGCGACGACTGGAGATCCATGCAGTAGGATGCAGCTGGGAATAGGCGAACGGGCTCGAGATCAGCTTCGGACCCCGGGACTTGGAAGGAATCGAGATCCCTCACGATGGCGCCTTGATCATCCGAGCAATGATCATTAATTATACCATTCACCGTATCTTTGTCGACACAAGAAGCTCGGTGAACATAAGTTTTAAGAAGGTGTTCGATCAACTGCAGATCGGCCGGGGTGAGCTGCTGCCGATGATGACCCCACTATATGGGTTCACCGGCAACGAGCTTTTGCCAATCAGCCAGACCAAGTTGGCCATATCGCTCGGAGAGGAGCCGCTTAGGAGGACCAGAACCACGAACTTCATCGTGGTAGACGTCCCCTCGGCCTACAACGTCATCCTAGGCCGACCGGCCCTCAATGAGTTCTGGGCAGTAGTCTCTACCTACTGCCAAAAGATCAAGTTTCCGGTAGAAGATCGAGTAGGGGAGGTCAAGGGCGATCAACTAACTACTCAGCGCTGCTATGTCGAGATGGTCAAAATCGAAGCTAGGTCCACCCGGAAGACTCCATGGCTAGAGATAAATACCGTTACTGAGAAGCCTCTGACCCTAGTCTATGAAGAGAAGGAGGAAGTCCAAATCCATCCTCGCTGAGCGGAGGCAACTACTTTTATAGCTACGGATCTGGGAGCCGAGCAAAAGGCGGAGTTGATCGCCTGTCTCTAACAAAACCATGATGTGTTTGCATGGTCAACACATGAGCTGCCCGGCATCTCCTCGAGCATTGCCCAGCATGAGCTACATGTTCGACCAGATGCTCGTCTGGTAAAGAAACGCAAAAAGGATTTCAGCGCCGAGCAGAACCTAATCATCCGCACAGAGATAGAAAAGTTTCTGCAGGCCGGACACGTGAAGGAAGCTCAGTTCCCAAACTAGCTCGCCAACGTCGTCCTCATCTCCAAATCGGGCAACAAATGGCGAGTCTGCATCGACTTCCGTGACCCGAACAAAGCATGCCCAAAGGACATCTACCCGCTACCTCGGATCGACCAGATGGTGGACTCCACTACGTGATGCAAGCTGATCTGCATATTGGATGCCTACCAGGGTTATCATCAGGTGTCGCTCGCCCGCGAAGATCAAGAAAATGTCAGCTTCATTACGGTCGACGGTACGTACTGCTACAACTTCATGTCGTTCGGACTCAAGAATGTCGGAGCCACTTACCAAAGATTGATGAAGAAAATGTTTCGACGGCAGATCATCCATAACATGGAGGTATACGTTGATGATATCCTGATAAAATCTCTCCGAGCGGCTGACCTATGTGCAGATGTTAAGGAGACCTGGCGGACACTCAAGACTTATGGGATAAAGCTGAACCCAAGTAAGTGCCTGTTCGGCGCAAAGAGTGGGTGCTTCCTCGGCTACATCGTAACCGAGCGGGGCATCGAGACGAACCCAGTCAAAGTAAAAGCATTGCAAGATATGGCCCCACCCCGCAACCTGAAGGAGGCTCAGCAATTGACCGGTCGAATCACAGCGCTATCCAGATTCATCTCCAAGTCATCCGATTGGAGCTTGCCATTCTTCAAAATACTGCGCCGAGAGACAAAATTTCAATGGGATGAGGAGTGTGACAAGGCATTCGAAGAGCTCAAAGAATACCTCAACTTCCTGCCTATCCTAGCCAAGCCATGTGTCGGCGAGCCGCTCCGAATCTACTTGTCGTCTACAAAGCATGCGGTCGGTTCGACACTAGTTAGGCAGAGTGGCGAGGAACAACCCGTATACTTTTTAAGCCACGTATTAAAAGATTCTGAGTTTCACTACACTGGTCTTGAGAAATTGACTTATGCTTTAGTGTTCGCCGCTCAGAGGCTTCGCCCATACTTCCTCATCCACTCTATAATCGTGATGACCAACAGTCCCTTGAGGAGAGTACTTCTCAATCTCGAGGCGTCCAGATGGCTAATCAAATGGATGATGAAGCTCAGCGAGTTCGACATCCAGTATCAACCCCGAACTGTCATTAAAGCACAGTCCTTGGAGAATTTTGTAACCGAGGTACAAAGCCCAGAGCCAGAAGCCGTGTGGAGGATATATGTGGGTGGTTCGTCCACTCGACAGGGGAGCGACATTGGCATACTACTCATCTCCCCGCAAGAAGATCGGATGTAGTTGGTCATTCAGCTAGACTACAGGGTCACCAACAACGAAGCAGAGTACGAGACGCTAATAGCCGGCTTATAGGCCGCTTGGCACGTCGGAGCAGTCAAAGTCTTGGTCCACTCGGATTTTCAGTTGGCCGCGCAATAGTTGTCCGGGGCGTTCGAGATAAGCAACGTTCGACTCAAGCTCTATGCAGAGGCCTTTGAAAGACTGAAGTCCCACTTTCAAGAGGTTGTCATACAAAAGATCCCCCGAGCGGAAAATCAGGCTGCAGATGAATTGGCCAAGTTAGCTAGTTCGCTGTCGTCGATCGTCATAGGTCAGCCGATCGAGCAAGTATTGCTGGTGGCCCACATCGACCGTATGGAGGGAATTACTTTCCCGAACGATTAGAGGATGGCACTGATAGAATTCTTGCGTTCGGGAAGTATGTCTACCGATCCGGAGGATGCTCGCCTGATAAAGAAGAGAGTCGGTTGGTTCACCCTGATCGACGACCAGCTCTATAAGAAGGTCTTCGCCCAACCCCTACTCAAATGCGTCGGACCAGAAGACATGATTACATCCTGAAGGTGTTGGTTGCTACTCGGAAAATCTAATGGTTCCACTGTACAAAAATTTTGTACAAAGGTCTGAACTTTTTCCTAGCTACCATGTGTTCTTTTAAATTAAACTTGGATCGCCTGCGGAACTTAATACGTTTGATCCAAAGTTTAATCTATTTGTTCTTTTAGGTTTAGACTTGGATCTCCTGCGGAACTTAACACGTTTGATCCAAATCACCTAGGTTATTAATTTCATTAAATATTAATTTCCAAAATTGGCTTCCAGGACTGCATGGCGAGGCACATGGCCTTCTTGGATATGGGAATAACCACCACCGCCTAGACAAAGCCTTTTAAGGAAAGCTAATATTTAATTTCCTTAAATAACTTTAGGTCAACCGAAAAGAACAATCAAATCACAAGGAAAAGAAAAACAAAGAACACAACATCAAAAATAAATTCGAAATACTAGAATCGCATGCCCCTTGTATTTGGTATTTTTTACATGAAGATGAAATTAGTATGATGCGGAAATAAAATACTAGTATACCTTTTCTTTGCAAGCAAAAACCTCTAGGTCTTCTACCGTATTCCTCTTCTAACCTCGGACGTTGTGTGGACAACGATATTCCGAGATGAGAAACCACCAAAGCACCTTCTTCTCCTCCTTGCAAGGTTCGGCCAAATCAAGTGCACCTCCAAGGAAGAAGAGAAACCACCACCAATGCTCCAAGGGATGAAAGCTTTCTCTCATTCTTCTCCAAGCTAGAAAATCGGCCACCACTTGATCTCCAAGAGGAAGAAGAGATTCGGCCACAACAAGGAGAAGACAGATCTTGAAGGGGCCGGCCACACCAAGGAAGAAAAGAGGGAGAAGAATAATAAAGTTGTGTGTCATGAAGGCACCCCAACCCCCTCTTTTATATTCCTTAGCTTTGGTAAATAAGGAAATTTAATTACAATAAAATTTCCTTAACTTTCCTTGACATGAATTAATTAAGAAAAATTAAACAAAATTTCCTATTCCTTCATGTCATGGCCGGCCACATCATTAAGAGTAAACAAGGCTATTTCAATCAACAATTAAAATTCCTTATTTGTCTTTGAAAATTTTAAAAAATAAAATTTCCCTTTAAAATTCCTTCATGGTTGATAAAAAGAAATTTCTATAATTTTAATTTTTCAACATGTGAATAATTTACAAAGAAGAAAAATAAAATATCTTTCCAATCTACAAATAAAGAAAGAGATCTAATCTCTTTCTTTAATCTTTTGTAGATCCTTTTAAAAGAGATATTTTAATTTTTAATCTCTCCAATAAATTATATCTTTCACATAAGAAAATTTTAAAATTAAAATTCTTTTAAATTTAATGGGGGCCGGCCACCAAAGCTTGGGTTCAAGCTAGGGTCGGCCACCCATGAACCAAGGCTTGGCCGGCCCTAGCTTGATCCACAAGCTAGCTTGGCCGACCCCTACATCATGGGTATGAAGGTGGGTATAGGTGGGTATAGTACTTTATAAATAAGAGGCTACGATAGGGATCGAGAGGAGGAATTGGTTTTGGTCTCCCGATAAAATTAAGCATCCCGTGTTCGCCCCGAACACACAACTTAATTTTATAAATAATAATTCATTCCACTAGAGAACTATTATTGAACTACCGCACCAATCCCAAATTACATTTTTGGGCTCCTTATTATTATGAGTGTGTTAGTCTCCCTGTGTTTAAGATGTCAAATGTCCACTAATTAAGTGAGTTACTGACAACTCATTTAATTAATATCTTAATCCAAGAATAGTACCACTCAACCTTATCGTCATGTCGGACTTAGTCCACCTGCAGGGTTTAACATGACAGTCTTTATGAGCTCATCTTGGGAACATTATCAACCTAGATTACTAGGACACAGTTTCCTTCTATAATCAACAACACACACTATAATTGATATCATTTCCCAACTTATCGGGCTTATTGATTTATCGAACTAAATCTCACCCATTGATAAATTAAAGAAATAAATATCAAATACATGTGCTTGTTATTATATTAGGATTAAGAGCACACACTTCCATAATAACTGAGGTTTTTGTTCCTTTATAAAGTCAGTATAAAAGAAAATGACCTCTAATGGAACTACTCAATACACTCTAAGTGTACTAGTGTAATTATATAGTTAAGATAAACTAATTCCTAATTACACTACGACCTTCCAATGGTTTGTTCCTTTCCATTTTGGTCGTGAGCTGCTATTTATAATTTATATGGTACTGATAACATCATCTTCTGTATGTGACACCACATACTATGTTATCTACAATATAAATTAATTGAACAACTACAAACAAATGTAGATAATTTGACCAAATGTGATTCTTTATTCAAAATTAATGTTTACAAAAGCTTAGGCTTTCAGTATACACTCTAACAATCTCCCACTTATACTAATGACTAAGCTGCCATATCTTCTGCCATACATCTGATTCTCATTCCCTCCACATGCCGATCGAAAGCTTTTGTCGGAAGGGCCTTAGTGAAAGGATATGTCAGGTTATCTGCTGATGCAATCTTGGCGATTACAACTTCTCCTCGCTTCACGATATCTCGTATCAGGTGGTACTTGCGCTCTATATGTTTACTTGCCTTATGGGCTCGTGGTTCCTTCGAGTTTGCAACTGCACCGCTATTATCACAATAAATTGTGATGATTTTGGGCAAACCAGGAATCACATCTAAGTCCATTAGAAAGTTCCTGAGCCATACTGCTTCTCTAGCCGCCTCAGAGGCTGCTACATACTCAGCTTCCATGGTTAAGTCCGAAACGCATTTCTGCTTAACACTCCTCCATGCAATGGCTCCACCTCCCAAAGTAAACACATAGCCTGATGTAGACTTACTGTTGTCCCTATCTGATTGGAAATCTGAATCCGTGTAACCCACAGGGAGCAAATCGTCTGCTTGGTAAACTAGCATATAATCTCTAGTCCTTCTCAGGTACTTTAATATATGCTTTACCGCAGTCCAATGTCCTTGTCCAGGGTTACTCTAATATCTGCTAACCATGCCCACGGCAAAACAGATATCAGGTCTCATACATAGCATTGCATACATTAGGCTTCCTACAGCCGAAGCATAAGGAACTGCTTTCATGTCCTCTATCTCCTTTGATGTCTTCGGAGACATCTCTTTAGATAGAGCTACTCCATGCCTAAAAGGTAAGAAACCTTTCTTGGAATCCTGCATGCTAAAACGAGCAAGGATTGTATCTATATATGAAGCTTGGGACAGGCACAACATTCTTTTCTTGCGATCCCTTATAACTTTGATCCCAAGAATGTGTGCACAATCTCCTAAGTCCTTCATATCAAATTGTTTGGATAATCATACCCTTACGTCCGATAATACCTTGACATTGTTGCCAATTAACAAAATATCATCTACGTATAGTACAAGAAATACCACCACATTTCTGTTACACTTCTTGTATACACAAGACTCATCTGGACACTGAATAAATCCATATGACTGGATTACTTCATTAAACTGGATGTTCCAAGACCTTGAAGCTTGCTTCAGTCCATAAATAGACCGATTGAGGTTGCACACTAGATGCTCTTTGCCTTTTTCAATAAACCCTTCTGGTTGCTTCATATGGATGTTCTCTTCAAGACTTCCATTAAGGAAAGCTGTCTTGACATCCATTTGCCAAATCTCATAATCCATATGAGCAGAAATGGATAAGAATATCCGGATAGACTTAAGCATGGCTACCGGTGAAAAAGTCTCCTCATAATCGATTCCCTCTTTCTGAGTGTACCCTTTCGCAATAAGCCTAGCTTTGAAGGTTTCTACCTTCCCGTCTGTCCCTCTTTTCCTTTTGTAGATCCACTTGCATCTGACGGCTTTTATACCATCTGGTGGTTCTACAAGCTCCCAGGCCTTATTAGAGTACATAGACTCTATTTCAGAATTCATTGCCTTATGCCAAGATGCTGCATCTATATCTTGGAGTGCTTCGTCATATGTTCGGGGATCAGGTTCATGTTTACCCAGGATCAAGTCCGAAGACTCTCCCAAAAACATGAATCTATCAGGCTGCCTTACAGCCCTCCCACTACGACGAGGCACTGTCTGTAGTTGTGTATCATGTGTGACACGTGTTGCAATCTCTTGTGGTACTTCATCTTGTACTGTTGGTATTAAGGTAAACGTGTCCTCTCTAAGTTCTTCTAAAACAACTTTACTACTGAGCTTGTGATCCATTATATAGTTTTCTTCTAAAAATTGGGCATTGGTGCTAACAATGACCTTCTGGTCTTTAGGACTATAAAATAAACCACCTTTCGTTCCTCTGGGATACCCCACAAACACACGAACTTCTGTACGAGATTCTAACTTATCAGCATCTGGTTTCAGCACATGTGCTGGACTACCCCAAATCCGAATATGTCTTAGACTGGGCTTTCGCCCATTCCACAATTCTGTGGGAGTAGAAGAAACTGATTTAGAAGGTACTAAGTTCAGAATGTACACTGTCGTTTCCAGAGCGTATCCCCAAAACGAATTTGGTAATTCTGAATAACTCATCATCGATCTAACCATCTCCATAAGAGTCATATTCCTTCGTTCTGCCACACCATTCTGTTGGGGTGTACCAGGTGCGGACAGTTGGGATTGAATCCCGGCCTCTGATAAGTAATTCCTAAACTCTCCTAAGAGGTATTCGCCACCACGATCAGACCGTAGTGTCTTGATACTTTTACCTAGTCGTTTCTCCACATCAACCTTGTATTCTTTGAACTTATCAAAGAACTCGGACTTGCGGTGCATTAGGTAAATGTATCCGTATCTTGAATAATCATCTATGAAAGAGATAAAATATTTAAAACCACCTCTTGCCAGGACAGACATAGGACCACACAAATCAGAATGAACCAATTCTAACACTTCTTTGGCTCTATACCCCTTGGCCTTGAAAGGCCTCTTGGTCATTTTACCTTCCAAGCAATATTCACAAGTTGGAAAATTTTTCAACTCTAATAAACCCAAGAGTCCATCGGCTATAAGCCTCTGAATCCTACTTAAGTTAATATGACCAAGTCTTAGATGCCAAAGATATGCTTGGCTCATTTCCGAAGGTTCTTTTCTCTTATTTGAGTTAGAAGATGTGTTATTAATTTCCATATTATGCTTTGTGGGAGAAATTGGATTTAAAGTATACAAATTGCCAACTAATGCACCAGAACAGATAATCACTTTATTTCTCTTAATAACTACATCGTTACTAAAGGAAACTGAATATCCATCCAAAAATAGTTTAGAAACTGAAATTAAATTCTTTCTAAAACTGGGTACATAAAGACAATTTCTTAAAACTAAATTTCTATTTCTATTAAAAGATAAGTAGACGTCTCCCACTGCAACAGCCGCCACCTTAGTAGCATTGCCCATGTAGACGGTAATCTCTCCTTCAGATAGTCGTCGGGTTTCCTGGAACCCCTGCAAGGAATTGCAGACATGATCAGTGGCTCCCGTATCTACACACCAGGTGCTGGTAGATAACATCGTTAAGCATGTTTCAACAACTAGAGCATGAGATATACCTTTGTTGTTTTGATTCCTACGAGGACAGTCTGCCTTCTAATGCCCTGACTGCTTGCAGATGAAGCACTTGCCCTTCGGCTTCTTCATTCCAGCTTTAGGTCCTGTACTCTGAGATTTATTCACTTTCTTTGCTGGACCAACTTGTTTCTTCTTCTTCTTTCCTTTCGGTTTAGAAGTAGAACCATTTTCAGCATAGTGAATATGAGAATTGTGACGAAACAAACCTTCTGCTGCCTAAGTTCTATTAGTGGTTCCGCCAATGAATATACCCTTTTGTTCATATTGTAATTCAAGGGAATTGCTCAAAACTTCTAGATAGTGTTTGGAGGATCATATCGATCCGGGTTTCCCCATCAATTTCTCTTCCAAGGATCCGATTTCGCTCAGATAAGCCATCATCTTTAGGATATGATCCTCACAGTACTCTCTTGCATGGTGGTCGTCATTATCTTTCTCATGGCTTCTTAAGCCCGATCCTGATGACCAAAGAGTTCCTTGAGATTGTTCATAATATCATAAGCTGTTGGTAAATCTTGATGCTGATGTTGCAATACATTTGACATTGAAGCCAAAATGTAACACCGCGCCATCTCATCTGCTTTTACCCATTTCCTATGATATTCAATCTCCTCTTGGGTAGATTCCCCATTGGGTGCATCAGGGCAAGGCTCAGTCAGTACAAACTTATAGCTTTTAGCAGTAAGAACAATGTCCAGGTTCCTTTTCCAATCTATGTAGTTAGGACCAGTAAGTCTATTTTCTTTTAGTATGATGGTCAGTGGGTTGAAAGTCATCCTAATAATCACAAATAACTTTTGGCCAGAACTCTACATTTAGAATAATATTGATTCCCCAAACAATACTATTTTAAATTAACCAACACCTTAAAACACCGTGAATTTTGTATGGCACAATAGTGTGGACGTATACAAATTCAACATTTGTAAAAGGAGGGTTAAACCCATTAATTTTATTATCTTGTCAACCTAACTTTTTGACAAATAAAATTAATAGTTGGTATCCTTTGGTCACACGAATAATAGCAGTGACTCTGATGGGGAGGATACTATTAGACGTACCTAAGTGTACACCATTACTTGACACTAAGTCCATTAATAAGATTGTGCCCCTTCCGATGGGGAAGATCACACGCTCTTAATTAACTTCCTATAGTCATCCAAAATGGAAGTTTGTTCTAGTGATCCACAAACAAGCTCATCCGATATGGAGGAAGGCACTCAGAGCCAACGCGCAAGCTTGTTTGCATCACTTACAAACCAGTAATGGAGACCGTGGAATTTATTTAAAATCCCTCTCCCACTTAGTTATTTAAAAAGAGGAATTTTGACTATGCTAGCCTACTTAACATGCATACTAACAAGCACACACAGTCACAGCATAAAAAGCAATAAATAGAAAAGCTAATTTTCAACTATTATGGCTTTTATCTATTGCTGTCCTCCGTGTGTCGTCAACCCTAGCTGCTGCCATCTTTGGCCACCGCCACCGGGTCTAGATGTCGCATCCATCTTGCTCCTTGCTCCGCTGCGTCTGTGGTGTCCTCAAAAAGTTCCACGCCTTGCAAGATTCGATCCGCGACATAAATAGAATTTTACATTTTTCGATCCTATATTCCTCGAAGGAATGTACATGTAACTAGATCAAAAAAAAATCCTAATAAAACTAAATACAGCTCCTGCTATATTTTATAATACAATCATGCACACACATAAATGTCCTTGACATGTCCAAGGGTCCAAACACACACATAAAAAACTATAAGCCATAATAGTTGGATCCTGCATCCATAAAGTTAGCACATCCTACTATTAACCTGCCTAAATTATGTATGACATGTGCATAATTAAACTAATACCAAATACACAGAGGCAAAACTCTAGCTCTGATACCAATTGTTGGTTGCTACTCGGAAAATCTAATGGTTCCACTGTACAAAAATTTGTATAAAGGTCTGAACCTTTTCCTAGCTACCATGTGTTCTTTTAAATTAAACTTGGATCGCCTGCGGAACTTAACACGTTTGATCCAAAGTTTAATCTATTTGTTCTTTTAGGTTTAGACTTGGATCTCCTGCGGAACTTAACACGTTGGATCCAAATCACCTAGGTTATTAATTCCATTAAATATTAATTTCTAAAATTGGCTTCCAGGACTGCATGGCGAGGCACATGGCCTTCTTGGATATGGGAATAACCACCACCGCCTAGACAAAGCCTTTTAAGGAAAGCTAATATTTAATTTCCTTAAATAACTTTAGGTCAACCGAAAAGAACAATCAAATCACAAGGAAAAAAAAAACAAAGAACACAACATCGAAAATAAATTCGAAATACTAGAATCGTATGCCTCTTGTATTTGGTATTTTTTACATGAAGATGAAACTAGTATGATGCGGAAATAAAATACTAGTATATCTTTTCTTTTGCAAGCAAAAACCTCTAGGTCTTCTACCGTATTCCTCTTCTAACCTCGGACGTTGTGTGGGCAACGATCTTCTGAGATGAGAAACAACCAAAGCACCTTCTTCTCCTCCTTGCAAGGTTCGGCCAAATCAAGTGCACCTCCAAGGAAGAAGAGAAACCGCCACCAATGCTCCAAGGGATGAAAGCTTTCTCTCCTTCTTCTCCAAGCTAGAAAACCGGCCACCACTTGATCTCCAAGAGGAAGAAGAGATTCGGCCACAACAAGGAGAAGACAGATCTTGAAGGGGCCGGCCACACCAAGGAAGAAAAGAGGGAGAAGAATAATAAAGTTGTGTGTTATGAAGGCACCCCAACCCCCTCTTTTATATTCCTTAGCTTTGGTAAATAAGGAAATTTAATTACAATAAAATTTCCTTAACTTTCCTTGACATGAATTAATTAAGAAAAATTAAACAAAATTTCCTATTCCTTCATGTCATGGCTGGCCACATCATTAAGAGTAAACAAGGCTATTTCAATCAACAATTAAAATTCCTTATTTGTCTTTGGAAATTTTAAAAAATAAAATTTCCCTTTAAAATCCCTTCATGGTTGATAAAAAGAAATTTCTATAATTTTAATTTTTCAACATGTGAATAATTTACAAAGAAGAAAAATAAAATATCTTTCCAATCTACAAATAAGGAAAGAGATCTAATCTCTTTCTTTAATCTTTTGTAGATCCTTTTAAAAGAGATATTTTAATTTTTAATCTCTCCAATAAATTATATCTTTCACATAAGAAAAATTTTAAATTAAAATTCTTTTAAATTTAATGGGGGTCGGCCACCTAAGCTTGGGTTCAAGCTAGGGCCGGCCACCCATGAACCAAGGCTTGGCCGGCCCTAGCTTGATCCACAAGCTAGCTACGAAGGTGGGTATAGGTGGGTATACTCTATAAATAAGAGGCTACGATAGGGACCGAGAGGAGGAATTGGTTTTGGTCTTCCGATAAAATTAAGCATCCCGTGTTCGCCCCGAACACACAACTTAATTTTATCAATAATAATTCATTCCACTAGAGAACTATTATTGAACTACCGCACCAATCCCAAATTACATTTTTGGGCTCCTTCTTATTATGAGTGTGTTAGTCTCCCTGTGTTTAAGATGTCAAATGTCCACTAATTAAGTGAGTTACTGACAACTCATTTAATTAATATCTTAATCCAAGAATAGTACCACTCAACCTTATCGTCATGTCGGACTAAGTCCACCTACAGGGTTTAACATGACAATCTTTATGAGCTCATCTTGGGAACATTATCAACCTAGATTACTAGGACACAGTTTCCTTCTATAATCAACAACACACACTATAAGTGATATCATTTCCCAACTTATCGGGCTTATTGATTTATCGAACTAAATCTCACCTATTAATAAATTAAAGAAATAAATATCAAATACATGTTCTTGTTATTATATTAGGATTAAGAGCACACACTTCCATAATAACTGAGGTCTTTGTTCCTTTATAAAGTCAGTATAAAAGAAAACGACCTCTAATGGTCCTACTCAATACACTCTAAGTGTACTAGTGTAATTATATAGTTAAGATAAACTAATTCCTAATTACACTACGACCTTCCAATGGTTTGTTCCTTTCCATTTTGGTCGTGAGCTGCTATTTATAATTTATAAGGTACTGATAACATCATCTTCTGTATTTGACACCACATACTATGTTATCTACAATATAAATTAATTGAACAACTACAAACAAATGTAGATAATTTGACCAAATGTGATTCTTTATTCAAAATTAATGTTTACAAAAGCTTAGGCTTTCAGTATACACTCTAACAGAAATAGGTACAACAAGGCGCTTGCGGGGGTCACCCGGGAGGTCGCACGTTGGCCCGAAAAATACTTCTGGTTAGATACTTCTAGCCGACCCTCCAGGAGAACGCCGCTCAGACGGTAGTCGTTTACTTATCTTGCCAGAAATACCACAACATGCCACACCGACCGACTGAGAAAATGAAAGCATCCATGATAGTGTGCCCGTTTGGTCAATGGGGCATGGATATCGTGGGGCATTTTCCTATGGCAACCGGTAAGCGGAAGTTCCTGTTTGTCACGGTGGACTATTTCTCCAAATGGATCGAAGCTGAGCCCCTAGCTAAGATAATTGAGCAGATAGTCATGAAGTTTATATAGCAGAACATCATCTGTCGGTTCGGCATCCCTCGTCGGCTTGTCTCGGATAATGGAGGATAATTCACCGATCAGAGGCTCAGGGAGTGGTGCGAAGGGTATGGTATCCAGCAGGCCTTCACTTCCGTGGCTTATCCACAGAGCAACGGGCAAGCAGAAGTCACTAATCAGGAAATCCTCCGAGTCTTGCACCCTCGGCTCGACCATTTGGGAGGCAGCTGGGTCGATGAGCTCCTAAGCGTGTTGTGGGCCCTCCGAACGACGTCGAAGGAAGGGACCGGTCTGACCCCCTTCCACCTGGTGTATGGCGGTAAAGCGGTCATCCCCGTCGAGGTCGGGATGGAGTCCGATCGGGTGTAGCATTATTATGAAGGCAACGCCGAGTAGAGGCTTTTGAAGCTAGACTTGGTGGACGAATTGCGCGCCAAAGCAGTTGTTCGGCTTATGGCGTATCGGCGGCGGATGAAGGAAACCTACAATAGATGGGTGATCCCGAGCTCCTTCCAAGTCAACGACCTTGTTTGGAAGAAAGTCAAGTCAGTCGAGGAAGTCACCAAGCTCGAAGTCCCATGGGTTGGGCCTTTCATGTTGGAGTGTATACTGAAAGCCTAAGCTTTGTAAACATTCATTATGAATAAAGAATCACATTTGGTCAAATTGTCTACATTTGTTTGTAGTTGTTCATTTAATTTATATTGTAGATAACATAGTATGTGGTGTCACATGCAGAAGATGATGTTATCAGTACCTTATAAATTATAAACAGTAGCTCACGACTAAAATGGAAAGGAACAAACCATTAGAAGGTCGTAGTGTAATTAGGTATTAGTTTATCTTGACTATATAATTACACTAGTACACTCAGAGTGTATTGAGTAGGATCATTTGAGGTCGTTTCTTTTATACTAACTTTATAAAGGAACAAAGACCTCGATTATTATGGAAGTGTGTGCTCTTAATCCTAATATAATAACAAGCACATATATTTGATATTTATTTCTTTAATTTATCAATGGGTGAGATTTAGTTCGATGAATCAATAAGCTCGATAAGTTGGGAAATGATATCACTTATAGTGTGTGTTGTTGATTATAGAAGGAAACTGTGTCCTAGAGATACTAGGGTGATAATGTCCCCAAGAGGAGCTCATAAGGATTGTCATGTTAAATCCTGCAGGTGGACTTAGTCCGACATGACGATAAGGTTGAGTGGTACTACTCTTGGACTTAGATATTAAATAAATGAGTTGTCAGTAACTCACTTAATTAGTGGGCATTCGATATCTTAAACACAGGGAGACTAACACGCTCATAATAAAGAGCCCAAAAATGTAATTTGGGATTGGTGCGGTAGTTCAATAATAGTTCTCTAGTGAAATGAATTATTATAAAATTAAGTTGTGTGTTCGGGGCGAACACGGGATGCTTAATTTTATCGGGAGACCAAAACCAATTCCTCCTCTCGGTCCCTATCGTAGCCTCTTATTTATAGAGTTCTATACCTACCTATACCCACCTTCTATACCCACCAATAGGGGGCCGGCCAAGTTAGCTTGGGAACCAAGCTAGGGCCGGCCTAGGTATAAAATTGGGTGGCCCAAGCTAGTGGGGGCCGGCCAAATTAAATTAAAAAGGAATTTTAATTTTAATTTTTATTATGTGGAAGAAATAATTTATTAAAGAGAATTTAAATTAAAATATCTCTCTTATAAAAGATCTACAAAAGATTAAAGAAAGAAATTAGATCTCTTTCCTTATTTGTAGATTGGTGAGATATTTTATTTTCTCTTTAAAATTATTCACATGTTGATAAAATTAAAATTATAGAAATTTCCTTTTATCAACCATGAAGAGATTTTTGAAGAGAAATTTTATTTTTAAAATTTTCGGAAACAAATTAGGAAGTTTTAATTGTTGATTGAAACTTGTCCAATTTGTTCTTCATGATGTGGCCGGCCACTTGAATTCAATTGGGGAAATTTTATTTTATTTTTCTCAATTAAATCATGTCAAGGAAATTAAGGAAATTTTATTGTAATTAAATTTCCTAATTTGCCTAGGCCAAGGAATATAAAAGAAGGGGTGAGGGTGCCTTCAAGAGACACAACCTCTATTATTTTCTCTCCCTCTTTTGTTCCTTGGTGTGGCCGGCCATCCTTTCCCTCTCTTCCTCTTGTGGTGGCCGAACCCCTCTATTCCCTTGGAGCTCTTGTGGTGGCCGGATACTACTTGGAGAAGAAGAAGAAGAAGAAGAGGAAGCTAGCATCTCTTGGAGCTCGGTTAGTGTTTTGATTTTCTTCCTTGGTGAAGCTTCTTTCTTTGTGGTCGAACCTAGCTAGGAGGAGAAGAAGGTGGTTGGTGGTTTCTCATCTCGGAAGATCGTTGCCCACACAACGTCCGAGGTTAGAAGAGGAATACGGTAGAAGATCAAGAGGTTTTTCTACAAGGTATAACTAGTAATTTTTCTTTCCGCATCATACTAGTTATTTATGGAAATAATACCAAATACAAGAGGCTTACGTTCTAGAATTTCGAATATGTTTTTCGATGTTGTCTTCTTTTGTTTTTTCTTTTCCTTGTGATTTGATTGTTCTTTTCGGTTAACCTAAAGTTATTTTAGGAAATTAAATATTAGATTTCTATAAAAGGTTTTGTCTAGTCGGTGGTGGTTGCTCCCATATCCAAGAAGGCCATGTGCCTCGCCACGTCAGTACTGGGAACCAATTATGGAAATTAATATTTAATGGAATTAATAACTTAAGGAGACTTGGGTCGAACGTGTTAAGTTCCGCAGGAGATCCAAGTCAAAACCTAAAAGAACAAATAGATTAAGTTTTGGATCAAACGTGTTAAGTTCCGATCCAAAATTTAATTTAAAAGAACACATGGTAGCTAGGAAAAGGTTGAGACCTTTGTACAAAATTTTTGTACAATGGTTTTCCGAGTAGCAACCAACAATTGGTATCGAGCTAGGGTTTTGCCTCTATGTATTTGGTATTAGGTTAATTATGTACATGTCATACATAATTTAGGCGAGTTAATAGTAGGATGTGCTAACTTTGTGAGGATCCAACTATTATGGCTTTTAGTTATTATGTGTGTGATTGGACCCTTGGACATCAGGGCATTTATATGTGTGCATGATTGTATTAAAATACAGGAGGAGATTTAGTTTTATTAGGATTTTATTTTTGATCTAGATACATGTACATTCCTTTTATGGAATATAGGATCAAAAATGTAAAATTCTATTTATGTCGCGGATCGAATCTTGCAAAGCGTGGAACCTTCTAAGGACCAGAGGCGCAACGGAACTAGGAGCAAGATGGATGCGACAGCTAGATCCGGTGGCGGTGGCCAAATATGGCAGCAGCTTGGGATGACAACACACGGAGGACAACTAGAGATAAAAGCCATAATAGTTGAAATTAGATTTTCTATTTATTACTTTTATATTGTGCTGTGTGTGCATGTTAGTTTACAAGTTTAGCAGGCTAGCATAGTTAAAATTCCTCATTTATAAATAACTAAGTGGAAGAGGGATTTTTAAATAAATCTCATGGTCTCCATTATTGGTTTGTAAGTGATGCAAACAAGCTTGCACGTTGGCTCTGAGTGCCTTCCTCCATAACGGATGAGCTTGTTTGCGGATCACTAGAACAGACTTCCATTTTTGGATGACTATAGGAAGTTAATTAAGAGCGTGTGATCTTCCCCAACGGAAGGGGCATAATCTTATTAATGGACTTAGTGTCAAGTAATGGTATACACTTAGACACATCTAATAGTATCCTCCCCATCGGAGTCACTGCTACCAAATGATACCAACTATTAATTTTATTTGTCAAAAGTTAGGTTGACAAGATAATAAAATTAATGGGTTAAAACCCTTCTTTTACAAATGTTGAATTTGTATATGACCACACTAACATGGCATACAAAATTCACGGTGTTATGAGGTGTTGGTGAATTTAAAATAGTATTGTTTGAGAAATCAATATTA
Source organism: Zingiber officinale (assembly GCF_018446385.1). Taxonomy (NCBI): domain Eukaryota; kingdom Viridiplantae; phylum Streptophyta; class Magnoliopsida; order Zingiberales; family Zingiberaceae; genus Zingiber; species Zingiber officinale. The sequence goes on along the minus strand of NC_055996.1, from coordinate 77,199,083 downwards.
TTCTAAATTTAGAGTTCTGACCAAAAATTATTTGTGATTCTTAGTATGACTTTCAACCCACTGTCCATCATACTTCAACAGAATAGACTTACTGGACCTAATTACATAGATTGGAAAAGGAACCTGGACATTGTTACATTCGCGAAGCTATAAATTTATCTCGATGAACCTTGTCCCGATGCACCTTGGTGAATCTACCCAAGAGGAGATTGAATATCATAAGAGATGGGTAAAAGCGGATGAGATGGCGCGGTGTTACATTTTGGCTTCAATGTCAAATGTATTGCAACATCAACATCAAGATTTACCAACATTATGATATTATGAACAATCTCAAGGAACTCTTTGGTCATCGTGATAGGGCTTCTAGACAAGAAGCTATGAGAAAGATAATGACCACCATGCAAGAGGGTACTCCTGTAAGGATCATATCCTAAAGATGATGGCTTATCGAACGAGATACAAATCCTTGGAGGAGAAATTGATGGGGAAACCCAGATCGATATGATCCTCCAAACGCTACCTAGAAGTTTTGAGCAGTTCCGTTGAACTATAATATGAATAAAAGGATTTATTCATTGGGGAACTACTAACTGCAAGCAGCAGAATGATTATTCGTCACAATTCTCAAATTCACTATGTTGAAATGGTTCTACTTCTAAACCAGGAGGAAAGAAGGCTCAAGAAAGAAAGTGAATAAATCTCAGTCTGATTTAAAAGTGAAGAAGCCCAAAAGTGCTTCATCACGCAGGCGAGGACATTGGGCGGTTGTCTCGTAGGAACCAAAACAAAGGTATATCTCATGCTCCGCTTGTTTAAACATGTTTAGCGGTGTTATCTACCGAAGCCTGGTGTGCACCACCGATCATGTCTGCATTGCAGGGGTTCCAGGAAACCCGACGACTATCTGAAGGAGAGATTACCGTCTACATGGGCAATGCTACTAAAGTGGCGGTTGCAGTGGGAGACGTCTACTTATCTTTTAGTAGAAATAGAAATTTGATTTTAAGAAATTGTCTTTATGTACTCAGTTTTAGAAAGAATTTAATTTCAGTTTCTAAACTGTTTTTAGATGGATATTCAGTTTCCTTTAGTAACGATGTAGTTATTAAAAGAAATAAAGTGATTATCTGTTCTGGTGCATTAGTTGGCAATTTGTATACTTTAAATCCAATTTCTTCCACAAAGCAAAACATGAAAATTTATAACTCATCTTCTAATTCTAATAAGAGAAAAGAACCTTCGGAAATGAACCAAGCATATCTTTGGCATCTAAGGCTTGGTCATATTAACTTAAGTAGGATTCAGAGGCTTATAGCCGATGGACTTTTGAGTTCATTAGAGTTGGAAAATTTTCCAACTTGTGAATCCTGCTTAGAAGGAAAAATTACCAAGAGGCCGTTCAAGGCCAAGGGGTATAGAGCCAAAGAAGTGTTAGAATTGGTTCACTCGATTGTGTGGTCCTATGTCTGTTCAAGAGGAGGCTTTGAATATTTTGTCTCTTTCATAGACGATTATTCAAGATATGGATATATTTACCTAATGCGCCGCAAGTCCGAGTGCTTTGATAAGTTCAAAGAATATAAGGCTGATGTGGAGAAACGATTAGGTAAAAGTATCAAGACACTACGATCCGATCGTGGTGGCGAATACCTCTTAGAGAGTTTAGGAATTACTTATCGACCGGATTCAATCCCAATTGTCTACACACGGAACACCCCAAGTAATGGTGTAGCAGAACGAAGGAATAGGACTCTTATGGAGATGGTTAGATCGATGATGAGTTATTCGAATTACCAAATTCGTTTGGGGATATGCTCTGGAAACAACAAGGTATGTTCTGAACTTAGTACCTTCTAAATCAGTTTCTTCTACTCCCATAGAATTATGGAATGAGCGAAAACCCACCTAAGACATATTTGGATTTGGGGTAGTCCAACATATGTGCCGAAACGAGATGTCGATAAGTTAGAATCTCGCATAAGTTCGTGTTTGTAGGATATCCCAAAGGAACGAAGGTGGTTTATTTTATAGTCCTAAGACCAAAAGGTCATTGTTAGCACCAATGCCCGTTTTAGAAGAAGACTATATAATGGATCACAAGCCCAGAGTAAAGTTGTTTTAGAAGAACTTAGAGAGGGCACGTCTACTTCACCAATAGTACAAGATGAAGTACCACAAGAGATGCAACACGTGTCACATGATACACAACCACGGATAATGTCTCGTCGAGTGGGAGGGTTTGAAGGCAACCTGAGAGATTCATGTTTTGGGAGAGTCTTCGACTTGATCCGTAAACATGAACTCCACGAACATATGATTAAGACGCCAAGATATAGATGCAGATCTTGGCAAAAGGCAATGAATTCGAAATAGAGTATATGTACTCTAATAAGGTCGAGCTTGTAGAACCACCGATGGTGTAAAAGCCGTTGGATGAAAGTGGATCTACAAAAGGAAAAAGGGGATGATGGGAAGGTAGAAACCTTCAAAGCTAGGCTTGTTGCAAAGGGTACACTCGTAAAGAGGGAATCGATTATGAGGAAACCTTTTCACCGGTAGTCATGCTTAAGTCTATCCGGATACTCTTATCCATTGCTGCTCATATGGATTATGAGATTTAGAAAATGGATGTCAAGACAGCTTTCCTTAATGGAAGTCTTGAAGAGAACATCCATATGAAGCAACCAGAAGGGTTCATTGAAAAAGGCAAAGAGCATCTAGTGTGCAACCTCAATCGGTCCATTTATAGACTGAAGCAAGCTTCAAGTCTTGGAACATCCGGTTTAATGAAGTAATCCAGTCATATGGATTTATTCAGTGTCAGGATGAGTCTTATGTATACAAGAAGTGTAACGGAAACATGGTGGTATTTCTTGTACTATACGTAGATGATATTTTGTTAATTGGCAACAATGTCAAGGTATTATCAGACGTAAGGGTATGGTTGTCCAAATAATTTGATATGAAGGACTTAGGAGATTGTGCACACATTCTTGGGATCAAAGTTATAAGGGATCGTAAGAAAAGAATGTTGTGTCTGTCCCAAGCTTCATATATAGATACAATCCTTGCTTGTTTTAACATGCAGGATTCCAAGAAAGGTTTCTTACCTTTTAGACATGGAGTAGCTCTATCTAAAGAGATGTCTCCGAAGACGTCGAAAGAGATAGAGGACATGAAAGCAGTTCCTGCTTCATCTGTAGGAAGCCTAATGTATGCAATGTTATATACGACACGATATCTGCTTTGCCATGGGCATGGTCAAAGATATCGAGTAACGACAAGGACATTGAATTGCGGTAAAGCATATATTAAAGTACCGAGAAGGACTAGAGATTATATGCTAATTTACCAAGGTGTGATCGCTCCCTGGGTTACACTGATTGATTTCAATCGATAGGGACAACAAGAAGTCTACATCGTGCTATGTGTTTACTTTAGGAGGTGGAGTCATTTCATGGAGGAGTGTTAAGAATGCGTTTCGGACTCAACCATGGAAGTTGAGTATGTAGCACCTCTGAGGCACTAAAGAAGCAAGATGGCTCAGAACTTTCTAATGGACTTAGATGTGATTCCCGGTTTTCCCAAAATCATCACAATTTATTGTGATAATAGCATTGCAAACTCCAAGGAACCACGAGCTCATAAGGCAAGTAAACATATAGAGCGCAAGTACCACCGACACGAGATATCGTGAAGCGAGGAGAAGTTGTCATCGCCAAGATTGCATCACGGATAACCCGCGATCCTTTCACTAAGGCCCTTCCATGAAAGCTTCGATCGGCATGTGGAGGAATAGGAATCGGATGTATGGTAGAAGATATGGCGACTAGTCATTAGTATAAGTGGGAGATTGTTGGAGTGTATACTGAAAGCCTAAGCTTTGTAAACATTCATTATGAATAAAGAATCACATTTGGTCAAATTGTCTACATTTGTTTGTAGTTGTTCATTTAATTTATATTGTAGATAACATAGTATGTGGTGTCACATGCAGAAGATGATGTTATCAGTACCTTATAAATTATAAACAGTAGCTCACGACTAAAATGGAAAGGAACAAACCATTAGAAGGTCGTAGTGTAATTAGGTATTAGTTTATCTTGACTATATAATTACACTAGTACACTCAGAGTGTATTGAGTAGGATCATTTGAGGTCGTTTCTTTTATACTGACTTTATAAAGGAACAAAGACCTCGGTTATTATGGAAGTGTGTGCTCTTAATCCTAATATAATAACAAGCACATATATTTGATATTTATTTCTTTAATTTATCAATGGGTGAGATTTAGTTCGATGAATCAATAAGCTCGATAAGTTGGGAAATGATATCACTTATAGTGTGTGTTGTTGATTATAGAAGGAAACTGTGTCCTAGAGATACTAGGTTGATAATGTCCTCAAGAGGAGCTCATAAGGATTGTCATGTTAAATCCTGCAGGTGGACTTAGTCCGACATGACGATAAGGTTGAGTGGTACTACTCTTGGACTTAGATATTAATTAAATGAGTTGTCAGTAACTCACTTAATTAGTGGACATTCGATATCTTAAAAACAGAGAGACTAACACGCTCATAATAAGAAGGAGCCCAAAAATGTAATTTGGGATTGGTGCGGTAGTTCAATAATAGTTCTCTAGTGAAATGAATTATTATAAAATTAAGTTGTATGTTCGGGGCGAACACGGGATGCTTAATTTTATCGGGAGACCAAAACCAATTCCTCCTCTCGGTCCCTATCGTAGCCTCTTATTTATAGAGTTCTATACCTACCTATACCCACCTTCTATACCCACCAATAGGGGGCCGGCCAAGCTAGCTTGGGAACCAAGCTAGGGCCGGCCTAGGTATAAAATTGGGTGGCCGGCCCTAGCTTGATCCCAAGCTAGTGGGGGCCGGCCAAATTAAATTAAAAAGGAATTTTAATTTTAATTTTTATTATGTGGAAGAAATAATTTATTAAAGAGAATTTAAATTAAAATATCTCTCTTATAAAAGATCTACAAAAGATTAAAGAAAGAAATTAGATCTCTTTCCTTATTTGTAGATTGGTGAGATATTTTATTTTCTCTTTAAAATTATTCACATGTTGATAAAATTAAAATTATAGAAATTTCCTTTTATCAACCATGAAGAGACTTTTGAAGAGAAATTTTATTTTTAAAATTTTCGGAAATAAATTAGGAAGTTTTAATTGTTGATTGAAACTTGTCCAATTTGTTCTTCATGATGTGGTCGGCCACTTGAATTCAATTGGGGAAATTTTATTTTATTTTTCTCAATTAAATCATGTCAAGGAAATTAAGGAAATTTTATTGTAATTAAATTTCCTAATTTGCCTAGGCCAAGGAATATAAAAGAAGGGGTGAGGGTGCCTTCAAGAGACACAACCTCTATTATTTTCTCTCCCTCTTTTGTTCCTTGGTATGGCCGGCCATCCTTTCCCTCTCTTCCTCTTGTGGTGGCCGAACCCCTCTATTCCCTTGGAGCTCTTGTGGTGGTCGGATACTACTTGGAGAAGAAGAAGAAGAAGAGGAAGCTAGCATCTCTTGGAGCTCGGTTGGTGTTTTGATTTTCTTCCTTGGTGAAGCTTCTTTCTTTGTGGTCGAACCTAGCTAGGAGGAGAAGAAGGTGGTTGGTGGTTTCTCATCTCGGAAGATCGTTGCCCACACAACGTCCGAGGTTAGAAGAGGAATACGGTAGAAGATCAAGAGGTTTTTCTACAAGGTATAACTAGTAATTTTTCTTTCCGCATCATACTAGTTATTTATGGAAATAATACCAAATACAAGAGGCTTACGTTCTAGAATTTCGAATATGTTTTTCGATGTTGTGTTCTTTTATTTTTTATTTTCCTTGTGATTTGATTGTTCTCTTCGGTTAACCTAAAGTTATTTTAGGAAATTAAATATTAGATTTCTATAAAAGGTTTTGTCTAGTCGGTGGTGGTTGCTCCCATATCCAAGAAGGTCATGTGCCTCGCCACGTCAGTACTGGGAACCAATTATGGAAATTAATAGTTAATGGAATTAATAACTTAAGGAGACTTGGGTCGAACGTGTTAAGTTCCGCAGGAGATCCAAGTCAAAACCTAAAAGAACAAATAGATTAAGTTTTGGATCAAACGTGTTAAGTTCCGCAGGCGATCCAAAATTTAATTTAAAAGAACACATGATAGCTAGGAAAAGGTTCAGACCTTTGTACAAAATTTTTGTACAGTGGAACCTATAGGTTTTCCGAGTAGCAACCAACATTTCAAGGTCGTGGAAAAGTTCCGCTCAAGCGCTTACTATTTGGAGGACGAGACGGAAAGGCAGCTCGAATGACCATGGAGCGCAAATCATCTCCAACCCTATCAGGCCGAATGAGAGGTGTGCTAGTGTAGAAGTGTATTTATATATTTTTGTATATCCTCTCTGAATGCAAGGTCAAAACAAAAGATTTCTAAACTACCCGCCGAACGACACATCAAATAATCGAGCGGCGACCTTTAACCCTAGTCTACGCCAACGGTCGAGCGGCAACCTTAAACCCTAGTCTACGCCAACGGTCGAGCGGCGACATTAAACCCGAGTCTTCAGTAAATCGTCTAGCAAAGACATTAAACGCGTATCTCCACCAACGGTCGAGTGGCGACCTTAAACCCAAGTCTTCACCAAATCGTTGAGCAGCGACGTTAAACGCGTGTATCCACCAATGTTTGAGTGGCGACCTTAAACTCAAATCTTCACCAAATCGTCGAGAGGCGACATTAAACATGTGTCTCCACCAACGGTCGAGCGACGACCTTAAACCCAAGTCTTCACCAAATCGTCGAGCGGAGACGTTAAACGCATGTCTCCACCAATGGTCAAGCGACAACCTTAAACCCGAGTCTTCACCGAATCGTCGAGCGGCTACGTTAAACGTGTGTCCTCACTAACAGTCGATCGACGACCTTAAATTCGAGCTTACTCTTACGGTCAAACAGATAATCACAGATACAAGATCAGGAGAGTTTACAGTCAAAGACAAGGAACGCTATGAAAGGAAATGCTTCGCCGGATGGGCACACATATATTAAAACTAAAATTTTCAAAATTACATATCAAGATTACAGTGGCCAGATAAAGATAAGAGCTTCACCGAATGGGTGAACTTACATTAGGACTTCAAAAATTTACAGCGTTCAACCTCACTCAAGATAATCAAGAGCGTCATCGGGTAGTGACTCAGTCATCTTATCCCGACTCATGACACTATCCTTCAAGATTGCGGGAAGGTGGCCGCCCGCCTTGAGCTGGTTGATCGTCTCGTCTATCGTGAGGTTATTGAGTCGAAGGTAACAGGCGACTACTTTATCATTGAAGGCGTTCGACCGGATGTAATTATGTCTCATTGTGGCAAATCAACTCAGCTCGGCGTCCTAATAAATCTTCATTGCCGCTCGAGAGCCCTCCAGCTCGGCGGTCACCTTCCCTAACTCATCCTGGGCCAACTTCAGTGCTACATCCTTAGCAGAAAGTTGTCCTTGGAGCTCAGTTTCCTGCGCTGACCGGCTAGCTCGCTCAGTCACCATGAAATCTTTAGCCTCCTTGAGCTTGCAGGTGAGGTCTCGAGCCTCCTTATTCTTCAGCTCCAGGTCCTCGATGGCCCGGTTCTTCCTAGCGGTGGTCGACTCGATCTTTTTGTCAAAGGTGTTGACCTGCTTCTTGAGTCGGCCCAGCATCTCCTCGTGGCCAGAGGCTTTAGCCCGTTCGGCCTCAAGGAGCTTGGTTGTCTTCTCCAGGTCAGCCTTCATCTTGGCCATCTCCTGTGGATTGGCGGCGGGTTGGCTGCTTGAAACTCTGAGTTTCTTGAACTCATCCTCCAGATAATCCAGCCTGTGGCACATGGTCAGGCTCTCCACCCAATACTACAAACAGGCAAAAGGATTAGAGCCGATTGGAGAAAAGATAATTACAATGAGCTTACCCTAGTGGTCATTTGGGTATGGCTATTGACGAACGCGCCCGGGGGCATCACCGCCGCTCGGGATTCTTCCCAAACTTGGACGAGCGGGCCTCGGATGATGATTTGATGCTCTGGAGTGCGTGACTGGGCGCTCGGCTCACTGTACTCCTCCATTCACAAATGAAGGATCGTCGTGACTGATCGTCGGCCGCCCGGAGCCGAGTGGGCCGAGGTCATTGGGTCGGCTGGCCGGGACGTAGACGCCGCGAGGATGGCCGATCGCAGAACCCTCGGTTGCCAGGATGGCGGCATGGAGGTCAGGGGCTCTGCGACAATCGGCTCCTGCGACAACTCGGCCACCGAAGGAGTTCGGTCGGAGGATATCTCGGGCATGATCTCAGGAATTGTGGAGGAATTCGAGGTGTCGGCCTCGACCCTTTTGGCAGATCCCACCACCGAAGCAGCAGAGCGCGAAGACTCTATTTGGCGCCTCTTGTGCCTTAACTGTAACGACCCACCTTCTACTGGCTAAGCTGTAAGGCCGGACCGTCACATTATGCTGTGCTAAGCTATACCCATGACCATCGCTAAGTCTAGATGCGGAAGCTGTACTAAATAAAATTTTGCTAAACTATTGACATTTCTTGATTCTATACATGCTCAGGGGTGTAATCTAACTATTCATGACACATTATACTTCCCCCATGGTCAAGGAACTGAACTAGAGGCTTCCTAGCACCTTTCGGGTCTCCCAATCGATCCACAGATCGATTGGAACAGTTGAATCGATCCAGTGATCGATTCAGCCGGCTACTGTATCCGGGACTTGGGTTGGATCGATCCAGTGATCGATCCAGCACGCTACTGTGCTCGGGCAATATTCTGGATCGATCGGCTGATCGATCCAGGCTAACCAATCGATCCAGTGATCGATCCCAGAGCCTTCTGTTCACGACAGAATTTGCTGGATCGATCGGCTGATCGATCCAGACGCCTACTGTTCGTGGTACGAACTTCCCGATCGATCGGCTGATCGATTGAGAAGCCTCCAATCGATCGGCCGATTGATTGGGGTTTCTGATTTCGCACCAACACTCTGATTTCAGCATTGTTTCGTGCCAGGATTACATATATGAGTTCTAAAACAATTGAAAAACATTCTAATCTCACACAACTAAGGTTCTAAGCCTGATAGGGTGCATGATTTACTAATCCATAGCATTTAACACACCAAAGTGCAAAATAATGAAATGCTAAAAGGTTCAAATGTTTAACACAAAGTTTGCTGAATTCCCTAAGATCTTTATTCCAAGTTCCTGCCCACACACATCTTCGTAGCATTGCCCTCCAGCCTCCGCTAGTCCATCTTTCCTTTACCTTTATCTGCAGTATAAGGAAAAGAAAGTATCTGTAAGCTTTCGCTTAGTAAGAAACCATCTACCTCACAAAAACATGCATTCGATGCAATATGCCTTTAAAAGAATGCTATTAAAATCATATGCTGAACTCGAGAAACATGGCATACTGAAATCATTACACATGAATACTAAAACATGGCATACAGGTTCATAAGATATGGAAATCAAAACTGATCATAAGACTATCACATGCCTCCATAAGAAAACTAAATAGAGCATGGACTGAACTAAGCTGATGCTAAACTATTGCTAGAATTATACTACTTTCACATAGCTATTTTGTGAGGTTCTGAAAACTATTTACATAGTAAGTGAAAATACATAATCATGCTGCTGTTTGGGCCCGGCAACTGTACTTTGTTGTGCGCGCATCCCTAACTAGACCCGGGTTTGCAAGTCCCGAATTTAGTAGGGTTACTAGGTTAGCTGAACCTAGGGACGACTGTGGGAGTCCAACCCAATGGATATCTAATCGAGTACAGTGCCACTGAGAAAGTAAAATACTGAACATAAGCTAATAACTATTGTCTTGCTTCTACTAGGTTGTCTAAACCCAGAACTAGGTTATCTGAACCTAGAGGCGACTGTGGGAGCCCACCCATTGGACATCTGATCCTGTAAAAGCTGGAGCAAGACTAAATAGACTATGTAAATGCTTCTAGTGCATTTATCCAAGCTAATAAAATGCCTAATTTGCATTTGACTGGGCTAAACATTCTATCGAGCACTTGGTGTACGCTAGTGCACACCTTATGTGCTGAAATTTGCATACGACTAAACTAATGCATAAAAACCACACGAATAGCTACTTATACCGCAGGTGAGGGGTTTCTTACCTCCTGTGCTAATTGTCTTACGATTATAATCGCTAGTTTCCCGGCGGAGAAGATCCCTTCGACGATCTCTTTGCGTCTACGCGTTCCTCTCGCAGAGGGGAGCGTCCTCGTGCCTTTGACGTTGCCGGAAACTACTCCTATGGCCCTAGGGATTGAACCCTAGGTCTTCCTTGTGGTTGGCGCCGAAGGAAGAAGAAAAGGGAGAGGGGTCGGCGGAATTAGGCTGAGGAGAAGAGAAGTCTCGTTAAAAATTATCTCCTCACTAATTAATTCCCTATTTATATCTAGTGGGTATTTCGACCCAACATAAACATAAATATAATTGATCCCTTTTCCTTTCAGCACGACCCTGCTGGGTTCACCTGGTTACCATGGTTCACCATAAGTCATAGGACCTAATAGGCCTCGGGTTCAATTCCCGCGTAGGCTATTTTACAGTCCTATTTATTTTTGCTACTTCAGCTACTCTAAAAATTCAATAAAAATATTCTAAAATTCCAGAAAAATTATAGAATATTTCTAAAATAAGTTTGAGAATTTTCGGGCGTTACATTAACAATGGCTCGCCAGAGGAGCCTGAACTCTCCGATCGGACGAGGGGCACTTGCTCGGATGGTTGCTTCGAGCCGCCAGCAACCTCAACACTAGGGGCTCGGCTAGCTGCTCCTCCACTCGCCAAGGCGGGAATCGCTGCGCTCTCATCTTAAGAGTCGACCGGCTATAGGCCGCAGTTCGCCAATTCTTCAATAGCAACCGCCTCGATCTTGGTGTTCTGAAGCTTCGCAAGGCAGGACATCCGAGCAAGCAACATGACTTCGGTTGTAAAAGAAGCAGAAAAATCAGTTAGAATCAAAGGAAAAATGTACAGGGAACCTCTTACCTAAGCTGGTCGGTAGCCCAGTGTGGATCAGGCTTAGGCCAAAGATGTACAGCACACCTTCAAGCAGCAACTTGTGGATGTCATACTTCTGGCCGGCCAGCATAGATGCAGCATGAAGGTAGTCTGAGCGGCATGAAGGTGGTAGGTCAACCTGCCAACAGGTACGGAAGCATGGTCGTTTGGGAAGACGAATAAAAAAAAATATTCCTTCCAATGTTTATTGGAAGTCGGCATTTTGTCAAAAAAACACCAGCCCGATCCGAGACTGAAAAAGAAATGTACCCAGTTCGAACTGTTAGGGGTAATAGAAGTAGTGAAAAGCTCGAGGAGTCAGAGGGATGTCGTGCAGCCGAAACAACACGATAACGCCGCACAGAAGGCGAAAAGAATTCAGTACAAGTTGCGGAAGGGGAACACGAAAATAATTACAGACTTCAATGATGAAGGGATGGATAGGAAAGTGGAGACCGACCACAAATTGGTCCCTGAATACACAGATGGTGTCGGTCGGTGGTTCATTTGGCCGATCGGATGCGGAAGCTAAAATGATCTCATGATCAAAGGGAATCTCAAAAACATTCTTGAGGCTCTCAACGTCACTCGAATCGAACCTGGTCTCCATGGTGGTGTACCAGAGTCTGGGAGGGGATCTGACGGTTGAGAAGAGCTGGTCATTGCAAAAGAAGCAAAAACGGTGAAGGAAAACACAACCGAAAGAGTGAAAAAACTGCTGGAAGGTCACCAAGAACAGGAAGAAGTTAGAGATTAAAGGCAAGTGAGGTAGGAAGGGAGCTTACAGAGATGTAGATCGTCGGGAGAGAAAGGGTCGAAGAAGTCGCGCAGAAAACTGCCGGAGGAGGAGAACGAGAAATCGCCTGAGAGCACGAGAGTCGGGAACGCGACAGCAGAAGTAGAGAAGGTGGCGAGGCAGCGAGCTCATATACCCCCGGCTCGGCCGACCGGAGCCGTCCGATCTAGGTCGTGAAAACCTAGGCGACGATCCGACCGTTGAATTCAAACCGCCAAACGTCGCCATCAATGCCTGTCACGTCAGGTGTGCGACGGCTACGGGCATGACACGTGGCGCACTATAACTGGTCGACAATTAAAATCGGCATGGGAACCCACTCTGCCTTAATGAAAAAGGATTTACATGCCTCCCGAGAAATTGGGATGGCGCCAATCCCATCTGCGCTCGCCCAAGATAGACGGAGGAAGAAGTCTTCTCAATGTAAGCCTTTGCTTGTCCAATCGGAACAAAGGAGCATGCTTGACCGAGCGACTACTTTCAGAAGGCTGATCAGCGAAGATCAAGTACATCCTGATCGGAGTTCATACAATGGTGAGGGCCAATTGGGAGGAAATCAGCGCACACTGGTCCAGTCAGTCAACTATAGCCTCCTTCGACTAGACTTGAAGGGGAGACTTGTGATGCGGTGATAAGGGGAGAAGGCCCCACCCAGCTGCCATGGTGGAGGTCAGAGTCAAGATGGTCAAACACCCCTATACCACTGGCCAATCGGGGAGCACGCTCGCCGAATCGGGATGATAAAAACTCGATCTGACATCATAATAGCTTAGTTGGGTTCTGAGCTTCCGACGCTTAGAAAGACTAGGTATCTGCAAAGGCACGCCAATCGGCTTCCCCGCTCGGCCTTATATAGAGCTATAAGACCGAAGCGGATTCACGACCAAGCTACACAAACAGAAGGGTGGTCGAGCGGCTTTCCCACTCATCCAGATAATGGCTCATGGATCAGGACCGCGGGAGCGCCGGTCGAGCGGCCCTCCCGCTCGGCCAAGTAATACACTCATCCAAACAAAAAGTAAGAACCCAACCCGAGTCGATATCCTTCGAGCGGCTATCCCGCTCAGCCCAGTAAAAGACACCGCTAGCTGGATATTATTTTTATGGGAGCATGCGCCGCTGACAGGCAGAATGGTCGGCGGTTGGTTCAGACAGAAGATCATACGGGAGAAGCTTCCACTATCACTTTAGAGATATGTTCGGCTCGTTAAGGTATTGTGTCAGGGACACTTTACTGATACATCTTTTCAGGGAAAGCTTCGAGAAGTGTGTTGGGATCAGTTGAGCTAGAGGGGAGGGGGGTGAATGGCTCACTTCATTTTCTTGATTGACTTGATTTTGCGCAGTGGAAACTTGAAAGCAATGCTAACTCTTGTATTACTTGGTATCCACCTCCTCAAGGAGGTGACTAGTCCAAGGATCCACACCACCGTCACTCTTCCACTATCAAACTTCTCCTTCTCAAAATTTCACCGAATGTGGAGAAACCTTACAAGATTTACAACTCTCACTCTCTAAAGTAAAAGGATCACAACCACTACAAGAAAGAAAAGGAGGATGTTTACAAATTTGGAATCGCTTCTTCTTTGCAGGTTGAATCTTGAAAAAGTGACGAGAAGGAGAGCTTGAGCTTAAACACTTGAGAGATCTTGAGCACTTGAGAGATTGAGCACTTTGAAGCAATAGAACAGTGTATCTTCTTCGGTGTCTCTTTTGTTTTTCTCTTCCAGCTTTTTAAACGTCTTCAAAACTAGCTGTTTCTCACATGATCGTCGTCGTGAATCGATTGGGTTTGTATTCCAATCGATTCAAAAGTATCCGTTGAGCACCATCATGTCAAGATCAACGGTGTAAATTGTTTGGTTCGAACCTCAATCGATTAGGACATTACTCTCAATCGATCAATGAATCGATTCAGACGCGTGATGCTTCAGTGCAGAATCACAGAACCTTTGTGAATCGATCGATCGATCGATTGGATACCTCCAATCGATTGGCTGATCGATCCAGGAGCGTTCTGTGCTTCACACAGAAACTTCACCAATCAATCGGCAGATCGATTGGTTTGCTCCAATCGATCGGCTGATCGATCCAGAAGCATTCTGTGCTTCGCGCAGAAACTTTACCAATCGATCGACCGATCGATTGGTTTACTCCAATCGATCGGTTGATCGATTCAGAAGCATTATGTCTCACAGTCGTGCATCTCAATCAATTTACCAATCGATTGCTGGTAATAACAAGTGAATTAATACACATTTCTTTTAATAAATACCTCGTACCAGATGAACACTTTTCCCCTGGACTTTCTTACCTTGCATCCAGCCTTCTGACCTGCAAGGGCTTCCCTTGCCAAGAATCTGGTCCTCGACCTTCTTGGACTTTTCTTGCCTTACATCCAATCTTCTGACCTGTAAGGACTTCTTCTGCCAAGAATATGGTCCTCGACCTTCTTGGACTTCTCTTGTCTTATATCCGATTTTCCGACCTGCAAGGACTTCTCCTGCAAACTCACAATACATGTTAGATCCAACGTATTAACATAAACTTAAACAATTGTCAACACATTGAAACTTTCGGAGCATTATTACACCAACAATCTCCCCCTTTTTGATGTTTGACAATCTATTTAAGTTTAGGCTAATTTCCAACACACTATAATAATAATGAAATGGTAAATAGTAATTGCAACTACGCATGAAATTCATCTGAATGCAAGCAGTAACAGCATAGACATGAATTTCATTTTTGATTAAATTAAGCATAGACTTCAAACGTATATCTCCCCCTTTGCCAAATATCAAAAAGAAACTAGAAACACTCCCCCTCAATGGGTGCATTAAGCAAACACAATATACCCGATGGGTACGTCCCCTAAACCAAAAGACAATAGGGTAATCATGCAAACCATAGACTAAAACTCATAACTAAAAACATTAGTGCCACAAAACATATGCCCAACAACAAGTCATACAACACACAAAATAGTGTCTAAGATGCACACCATAGTCTAAAAGGAAAACAAAAATCCACACAGAAAGGGAAACTAATGTTGGTCCCTTTGGAGGCTGACAAGAGGGGAGGGGTGATTGCCCTACAAAAATAAAACTGACCTTTCTCGGATATTCAACTAATTTAAAAGAACTTGTAATAATAAACAAAAGATACTAATTAGAAATTAATTCAGACACAGAGGGTTTACTTGGTTTGCAATCAGGGGATTGCTAATCCAAGGAAAGTAAGCGCACTATATGATGATCTCCTTCGGACGGAGTAGCCTCTTTACAGCGTTGACAGCACAAATAAAAAGAACATAAATGAAAGCACGAAGAAAATTGATTACAAGTAAGTTGATTTAACTGTGCAGATCAGTATTATATTTATAGCACTAGTCGGGGCGCCCCGAAGGGGTTCCGAGCGCCCTGGGGGGATAAAATTTTATCCCCCAACGATCAGATCGCGTTTGACGCGACCCTGGTCAAAATCCGGGTTCGGGCACTCGGAATGGTTCCGGGCGCCCGGACCAGGAAAGTCAATAGAGTTGACTTTTCTCGGTCTGGGACCTCTGCTCCGGTTCAGCTCGTCTCGGTCCGGGTCTTTCGGTCTAGCTCCACTAGCTTGGGTGATCTCGGTCATCCGGAATAGGGCTCACCCGAACTCAAGTTCCGGCCTTCTCCTCGAGCAGCCGTCATTCCCGGTTTCTTGTCCCTCGAACGTCGCACACGTTCTTCTCGTCCACCGGTGTACTCTTCCGCGGTCACCTCGTCCTTCGGGCGCACCGAGCCCGTCGGCTCTCTCCTGTGCCGTCCTTCTCGCTAGCCGCGTCTTCCGCTCGACTTCCTGTGTTCCTAAGCTCCTGCACACTTAGACACAAGGGTTAGACAACGCAGGACCTAACTTAGCTTGTTTGATCACATCAAAACACCTTGGGGTTCCAACAATCTCCCCCTTTTTGATGTGAGCAAGCCAAGTTAAGTTAGGAAAAACATATGCAATAAAAATAATTTATTTGCAATTAAGTCCAAAGATATTTCAATTTAAAAAATTATATACCTCCCGCTAGACTTAACATCTGTCTCCCCCTTTGATCACATAAAAAATGGGGTTTCTTTTAACAAGTCTAAGGTTAATTCTAACTTAAAAAAAAAATCTTAAGTGTGAAAAAGTTTAAGCAAAATGTCTAAGTAAAGACACTCTTCAGAATTTTTCTTTCGAGAAAAAATTTAAGTAAAACATTTTTCAGAAAAAAAAATCATAAGTGTTAACAAAAATTTCTTAAATTTAAGTTTGAAACTTATTTCAACATTTCCTTAAAAAAAAATTTAAAAAAATAATTTCTAAAACAAACATTTTCTAAGTTTAAACAAAATTTTTCAAAACAAATGTTTAACAACTTTTAAGCATTATTTAATTCTTACTTTAATACTTTTTCTAGAAAGTTAATTAAACATTTGATTTCAGTATTTTGGCTTCCAGGTCGTGGCGAGGCACTAGGCCTTCTTGGTTATTGGAGCAACAACCACTTCCTTAGACAAAGCCTCATAAAGAAATTATCTGTTTAACTTTCTTGCTGAAAGATGCTAAGTTTAATTTAAAATTCAAGTTAAACATGTTTTCGGAACCCAATAGAGGTTCCTACCTACAGGATTAACTAAGTATTTCCTAGGTACATAGACTTTTGATATATTTCTAATTTGACTTTGATGAAATCTATAATACCAATTTAAACCTCTATAATTTCTAAAAGTAGAAATATTTGAACCATTAGATTTTTTTAATCTTTCTATTTCTTCTTTTAGTTTTTCATTTTCAATTTTCAATTTATCAAAATCCTCTATAAGACATGATTTTGCCAAGATTCTTTTTGTTTCTAAAATTTCATTTTCTAATTTGGTATTTTTATTTTCTAATTTATACATGGATTTAGTCATTGCCTTAATACCAAAGTAAAGTTGATCAGAGGGTAAGAGGCATACCTCACTTACCATATCAGACTTGAAGCCTAAATCTCTCCCTGTTTCGCTACTTTCATCTGAGGTTGCTCCCCCTTCATTGATGTTGGGTTCTGATGTACTTTGTCCTTCGTAGCTTGCCATCAGTGCTATCCCGACATATTCTTGAATCTCGGACTCAAATGAAGAAGTGTCGTCCCAAGTAGCTTTTAGGTTCTTGTGCTTCTTGGGAATCTTGCCTTTGTCCTTCTTTAGTTCTGGGCAATTTTCTTTTAAGTGTCCTTCCTTTTAACACTGGTAGCAAAGCATCCTTCTTCTATTTCTTGGATTCTTTTTACTCTGCATTTCTTTAAATTTATTAGATCTAAAAAACTTTTTAAAGTTTCTTACCATGTACGCTTCCTGATCATCTTCTGAGTCTGACGCGGGTTCATCCCTTTTGGTTGCGTTTAGTGTGATCATCTGGCTTGACTCCTTTGTTCTTGCACACCTGGTTTCATGCAATTCAAGAGTGGAGAACAGTTCTTCTAAAGTACTTACCTCCAGGTCTTTCGAAATGTAGTAGGCGTCGACGATTGATGTCCATTCTGAAGTTCTGGGAAACGGGTTGAGTGCGTAGCATATTGTGTCCCAATTTGTTACCGTTTCTCCGAAGTTCTCGAGACCAGTAATTAGTTCTTTTACCTTCGCGTGTAAATTGGCTACCTTCTCACCTTTTTCCAGACGGATGTTCATCAACTTGTTCTGGAGGATGTCTCTTCTAGCGAGCTTCGCTTCGGACGTGCCTTCGTGGAGTTCCAGGAACTTCTCCCAAAGTTCTTTAGCAAATGAATAGCTTCCGATGCGATTGACCTCTTGAGGCGGCAACACGCTCAGCAGGTGATATTCCGCACGGTTGTTCGCTATAGACTCATTCTGCTCATTCTTTGTCCAATGGCTTTTTTCTTTTTCTTCTCCAACTTGATTCATCGGAGCTACAAAATCATACTTCATAATAAACCAAATTTTAAAATCAATTCTTACGAATACCTCCATACGTCGCTTCCAGTCTGCGAAGTCCCCCTCGAATTTTGGTGGAAAGATGCTTGGTTCGGCCATCTCGTTGCTTCGATCGGCGGTTAGTCCTCCTGAAGCGCCTTGCTCTGATACCACTTGTTGGTCCCTTTGGAGGTCGGCAAGAGGGGAGGGGTGAATTGCCCTACAAAAATAAAACTGACCTTTCTCAGATATTCAACTAATTTAAAAGAACTTGTAATAATAAACAAAAGAGACTAATTAGAAACTAATTCAGACACAGAGGGTTTACTTGGTTTGCAATTAGGGGATTGCTAATCCAAGGAAAGTAAGCGCACTATCTGATTATCTCCTTCGGGCGGAGTAGTCTCTTTACAACGTTGACAACACAAATAAAAAGAACAGAAATGAAAGCATAGAGAAAACTGATTACAAGTGAGTTGATTTAACTGTGCAGATCAGTGCTATATTTATAGCACTGGTCGGGGCGCCCCGAAGGGGTTCCGAGCGCCCTGGAGGGGATAAAATTTTATCCCCCAACGATCAGCTCACGTTTGACGCGATCCTGGTCAAAATCCGGGTCCAGGACCTCTTCTCCGGTTCAGCTCGTCTCGATCCGGGTCTTTCGCTCCAGCTCCGCTAGCTTGGGTGATCTCGGCCATCCGGAATAGGGCTCACCCGAACCCAAGTTCCGGCCTTCTCCTCGAGCAGCCTTCCTTCCCGGTTTCTCGTCCCTCGAACGTCGCGCACGTTCTTCTCGTCCACCGGTGTACTCTTCCCCGGTCACCTCGTCCCTCGGACGCACCGAGCCCATCGGCTCTCTCCCGTGCCATCCTTCTCGCTAGCCGCGTCTTCCGCTCGACTTCCTGTGTTCCTAAGCTCCTGCACACTTAGACACAAGGGTTAGACAACGCAGGACCTAACTTAACTTATTTGAACACATCAAAACACCTTCGGGTTCCAACAACTAAAAGTTATAATAGAATAGTAAAATCAATCATGTCGCCCTCAGGAGGAGCATCAGGATCAGCAGGAGCAATCGAACTTCTGGAAATAGCAGGATCTGCAACATCAACAGGAGGCACAACACCTGCTGGAGGGGGAGGCTGAGGAGAGCGACCTGATATCCAAGATTACACTAACTCAGTCAGAGAAGCAACACCCATTCGTAGGTGGCAATCTCGGAGCGCATCTCAGCAATAACCATGGACAACTCCTCAAAGCAAGTGTCGACGGTCTCCTCAAGCGTCTGGATCTGAGTAACCACAACAGGACTTGGAGAAGCAGGTGCCTCAACATCCGCCTCAGGATCAGCAGCCTCCAGAGTTGGCGCCTGTCCTACCCCTCGAGGTCGATCTCGCGGTCCTTCACCAATGGCACACCGGTCAATCCATCAGACGCCAGCTGGCCCAGCCTCAATACCAGTCTTAGTGAAAGACCGTGTAGATATCTGGGAATACGAAGTTGTCATATGCTCTAGCTTCCCTCGGGATACATCGATATGCATGGACTCTAACCAATTGGTAATGATGTTGCCAAACGGCATATAAACTGTCTGCTGCACAGGCTGAGTGAAATAGATGATACAGTGAAAGATGATCAAAGCAATGTTGACGTCAAGGCGGTGCCACATGGCGTACAGTAAAAACATGTGAGAGGGTCTGAGGAGGGCTAAGGCACGGGAGACGATAGGCAGAAGATAGTTAATAATGATTTTGAATAAGGCGTTGTCCTGGGCAGATAATTCAAGGGAGGAGAAAGTGGTGATATGCACATTTGGACCATCTGGACGAGGACGACCAAAAAGACTTTGATGCATGGAATCAATGGTGATATGCTCGAATGGCGGAGACAAGAGAACAGGGAGGGTAGGGTAAAACACAAATTCATTCGTTGACGGGCGACATCCCAAGAACTGGTGAAGAATCTGATAAGAAAAATCCAAACTGTGCTTGGCGACACGAGTACGATAGTGAACACCATCGGATGTATGCAAGTTGTTATAAAATTCGAATACAAGCCCTGGATTGATACTTCGTTCACAGTAGACAATGGAAGAAATGTGGTAATACTCGATTAAGGAAAACACTTCAAAGCAGGAGTCGTGATAAAATTTACGATCAATGGACCGAGGAGGGATCAATTTGAAGGTGTTACGGTGGAAAGCTTGTTGCAAGGCAGCATTCAGAAAATGTTGATCAGTGGAAGGCTGAGGCCAGGACTGCAACCGAGACGAACCCTCACCCAACTCACCAACCTTTTGTTTCTTCCTAAAAGATGAGGAGGGAAAGAATTGCACAAGGCCACAGATAACACAATGCAAAGAATGCACAATGCAAAGAATGCAATGATGCATGAATGAAATACACCAAAAACACAGTAAGATTACCCACATTCAGTTCATAAAAGCAAAGGTTAGAGAGAAAGGAAAGGAAACAGTGGAGGAGTTACTTAGGGTTTGGATTCCTCATCGTGAGTTCTGCGGAGAGGACGAGGAACAGAGTGACCACAAGCCCTGTTCGTCGAGAGGAGGAGAGCGGAAGTGGGAGAGGAAAAAGAACGCACTCGGTGTCGGAGAAGACCGTCGGAGAGGAAGGCCGATGAGGGTGGGAGTATCGCCGGAGAAATCACCCAAGTTAGGGCACGGATGAGTTGAGAGAGAGAAAGGTGGGAAGTGAGAGGAGACCTAGGTCAGCAGTGCTTTAAGTCGAATTTCGAATTCCCCAATCAATCGCCCGATCGATTGAGAGCAAGTGAATCGATTGGCTGATTGATTCACAGAGCTTCTGTGCGATTGGGACATGCAGCTCAATCGATCGCCCGATCGATTGATACTAATTGAATCGATCCCGCAATCAATTCAGCGATGGTCTGTGGGTGAGATGATAATTTCCTAATCGATTGACCAATCGATTGGGATTTCTGCTGCAGTTCTGAAAATTTCAGATCCGAAATTCAAAAATGCACAAATAATTTTATATTAATTCAAAAATCATAAAATTTTGCGTAGATACTATATATGTCATCTATTAACAGGGAAAAATAAGTTTGACGAAAATGGTCCTTGGTTTTTCAGAAATTGACACGTAATTGGAAATCATCTAAAACTTCAACAATTTCATAAGTTTGTATCTAATTACGCAATAGTAACTCTTATCTAATCACAACCTTCAACAAGATTTTTCAAACATGAGTTTGATATGTATTTCAAAATAGAAATTTTCAATCATAATCTTTGGGCTAAATGCACATGATTTATACACTTGCTTTCCCTATGATTGGACAATCAAATGTTTCATATGAAAACCACTTTTCCTTACCAAGGTAATGCATCATAACAAGCATTTTGATCAAGAGAAAAGCCCCTAACCTCTCACCCCATCTAAACCATATCAAGAGAACAATTCTATGTTATTGTGAGAGGCAAAACAAAAGTTAAGAGAACTTCAAAAACTTTACCTTTGAAGTGATCAAGGAGGATGTGATTTAATCAATACAACACATTCCCAATTCCCTTCTAAGAAAACTAAATTCAACTTCGGGAAGAGGTTTAGTGAAGATATCGGCTAAGTTTGATTTTGACTCAACATAATTTAGAACAATGTCACCTTGAGTTACATAATCACGGATAAAATGATGGTTAACTTCTATGTGTTTTGTTCTTGAATGATGGAATGGATTTTTGGTCAAGTTGATTATACTCACATTATCACAAAGAACTTGAACATTTTTGTAGTTAAGTTTATAGTCCTCTAGAGTATGGGTCATCCATAATAATTGTGATACACACTCTCCCATGGCAATATATTCCGCTTCGGTTGTGGAGAGAGCTACACAATGTTGTTTTCTACTCGACCAACTTACTAGAGAGGATCTAAGAAATTGACATCCACCACTAATACTTTTGTGATCTAATTTGCATCCGACATAATCGAAATCAATATATCCCACTAGGTCAAAAGAGTCAGTTCGAAGATACCAAAGGTCAACATTTTGAGTTCCCTTGAGATATCGGAGAATTCGCTTAACGGCACTCAAATGTGACTCCTTGGCACAAGATTGATACCTTGCACATATACCCACGGCAAAAAGTATATCGGGTCTACTAGCCGTGAGATAAAGAAGAATTCCTATAGCACTACGATATACCTTAGAGTCAACTTCTTTCCCTTCAATATTTTTATCCAATTTACTACTAGTGGCCATGGGAGTAGATATTTACTTTGCATTTTCCATTCCAAATTTCTTAAATAGCTCTTTGACATATTTAGATTGATGAACGTAAATGCCCTCTTTGGTCTACTTAATTTGTAAACCTAGGAAAAATATCAACTCGCCAACTAAACTCATTTCAAACTCACTCTCCATGTGATTAATGAATTCATTTAAAAAATCTTTATTTGTGGAACCACAAATAATGTCATCTACATATACTTGGGCCACAAATATATCATTACCACTATTTTTTAAGAATAATGTGGGATCAATTTTCCCTCTATGAAACCCTTTTGATACTAGAAATGTTGACAATCGTTCATACCAAGCCCGGGGAGCTTGTTTTAGCCCATATAAGGCCTTTTTAAGTTTATATACATGGTTTCGACACTCCAAATTTTCAAACCCCGGCGGTTGCTCAACATATACCTCTTCTTTTATAACACCATTTAAAAATACTGATTTTACATCCATTTGGTACAACTTGAACCCCTTGTGGGTGGCAAAGGCTAACATCATCCTAATAGACTCCAATCTTACTACGGGTGCATAAGTTTCTGTTGGATCGAAGCGTTCGATAAAGGGGGGTGAATATCGATTAAAAATTTAGAAAGAGTACGTAGTGGAAAGAATAAACGAAAAGAAAAAACAATGCTAACAAAAGTCATTTTTTACTTGGTTCGGAGCCTGTGTCGACTCTTACTCCAAGGCCTGCACACAAGGGTGCTTTCGATGGGCAATCACTAATAATTCAAAATATGGATTATAAAAGAAGTACAGGAATTATTAGAAAATAAAACAACCAACAATAAAAGAAAAACAAACAAGTTAGCAATTTGTCGGAGATCTTTCGCAACGTCGCAGGAGCACAGAAGAGCAGATCGTGAGTTGTGTTGGAGCTTCAGCCTTGACCCTCCTTATATAGGAGGTTCAAGGAACCCTGAATATGATGTAGCCCAGCCAACCAGGGCGCTCCATGTGGTGAAATGACGTTGTAGATAGAAATTCACCTCCGAGAGCCCGGAACCCTCCCGGGCACCCGGACCCTCATTTTTCAGCAGATTCCTTCCTGCAAGAAAACGTTAGTCCAGAGGCAAATATAAGATATATATCCTGCAAAATAGAGTATTAGCACAGCTAAAAATCAAACAAAATATTAATTAGATTCTGTCTCCTCGAGACCGGAATCTAGTCACGATTTTGACTTAGAAATCCGAAATGGATCTAAGTCGGATCGACGCCTAATGTTCCCTTCCCGGGAACGCGTCCTCACAGTCACTCTTCTCCAGTGACTTACCTTCACTTATCTGTCAAACGTCCGGTCAGCCCTTCGACCCTTCTGGACTTCTTGTCAGCTACTTGGTCAGCCCGTCGACCTAGCTGTGCTTCCCTGCAACACTGAGTTAGCACAGTATTAACAGAATTCAAGTATAACCTAGGGTTATCTCCTAGGGTTGCCTAGCTTCACTCATTAGGACTTCCATTGCCTGGCTTCACTCATCAGGACTTCCTCCACCTAGCTTCACACACTAGGGCCTGGCTTCACTCACCAGGACTTCCTCCACCTAACTTCACTCACTAGGGCTTGGCTTCACTCACCAGGACTTGCTCCACCTAGCTTCACTCACTATGACCCAACTTCACTCACCAGGACTTCCACCACCTAGCTTCGCTCACTAGGGCCCGGCTATTGGTTAGTCCTAGGAAAACGTACCGGTTTCACTGTACAAAAATTTTTGTACAAGTGTCAAACTTTTCCTTAAATAACCTATTGTGTTCTTTAGAAGTTAAATTAGGAATCGCAGACGGAACTTAACATCATTGATTCCAAATTTAACTTATCTGTTCTTAATGGTTTAGATTTGAATCGCAAGCGGAACTTAACACTATTGATTCAAATCCACCTATGTTATTAATTTCATTAAATATTAATTTCTAAAATTGGCTTCTAGGACTGCATGGCGAGGCACATGGCCTTCTTGGATATGGGAGCAACCACCACCGCCTAGACAAAGTCTTTAAGGAAAGCTAATATTTAATTTCCTGAAATAACTCTAGGTTAACCAAAAAGAACAATCGAATCATAAATTCGAAAAAGAAGAAAACACAAACTCGAAAAACTAATTCAAAAAACTAGATCTAATACCTCTTGTGTTTGGAATTCATACAAAAGAAATACAACTAGTATGATGCGGAAATTAATTACTAATTATACCTTCCTTTGTAAACTTTAATGACCTCTTGATCTTCTACCGTATTCCTCTTCTTATCTCGGACGTTGTGTGGGCAACGATCTTCCGAGAAGAGAACCACCAAGCTCCTTCTTCTCCAAGCTAGATTCGGCCACCATTAATTCTCCATGAGAAGTAAAGGTCCGGCCACCACCACCAAGCTCCAAGGGATGCTAGAAACGAAGCCTTCTTTCTCTCCTTCTTCTCCTAGCTAGAACCGGCCACCATGGACTTCCCTTTGTTAGGACCAAAAGTAGCTAGAGGGGGGGTGAATAGCTCGTCGCGTGCTCGTCGCTTGGCGTTGCTTGTTTCTTCAAGGATATGCAGCGGAAAATACAGAAACAAAACACACAATGCTAACAAGGTTGGTTTACTTGGTATCCACCTCACAAGAGGTGACTAGTCCAAGGATCCACACCACGCACGCACCCTCCACTATGAAACACTCCTTTTCGGTAACTACCGAGGGCGGAGAAGCCCTACAAGACTCTCAGTACAAGAAGAAGAAAGGGAAATACAAGTTAAGCAAAAGCTTACAAGATGTGCAGTAAAAACCCTAACCCTAACTTCTTCCTCTTGCAATAGATCCGCCTCTTGACTTGGAAAGCCTCCAAGAACCGGCGATCACGTGCTTGTAGAGAGCTGTGGAGGAGCTGGAATGAATCTGAGAAGAGCTCGTGAAGAGATACCGAAGACCACGCTGCGGCTTTAAACCCGACGCATCGGTCGGATCCCGATCGATTCGAATGTTCCGAATCGATCGGAGGCTTTGGATCGATCCACGGATCGATCCGTGGCTCGCGCTCTGAAGCTCCGATCGATCCACGGATCGATCTAGCGCTATCGCGCAAGATCGCCCGATCGATCGGCCGATCGATCGACCTCCGGATCGATCCACGGATCGATCCGTGGTTCGTCACTGAAGATCCGGATCGATCCACCGATCGATCCAACACTGATCGATCCACGGATCGATCCAAGACTGGTTTTGCCCAAACCAAATCCCAAACCTCCCTAACCAACATCCGGTCAACCTTGACTGTTGGTACATCATGCCTCGCATCTGGTCACTCCGACCTGCTAGGTTCTCCCACCAAGTGTCCGGTCAATCCCTTTGACCCACTTGGACTTTACTCGTCGTGCCAAGTATCCGTCACTCCATTGACCTACTTGACTTCCACCGATGTCCGGGTCAACCTCGACCCATCTCGACTTCCTTCCTTGCCAAGTATCCAACAATCCTTTGACCTACTTGGACTTCCCAACACCAGATGTCCGATCATCCTTGATCCATCTGGATTTCCTTCCTTGCCAAGTATCCAGTCAATCCTTTGACCTACTTGGACTTCCCAACACCAGATGTCCGATCATCCTTGATCCATCTGGATTTCCTTCCTTGCCTGGCTTCACTCACCAGGACTTTCACCTAGCTTCACTCACTAGGGTTTTCCATCTGCCTAGCTTCACTCACTAGGACTTTCCATCTGCCTAGCTTCACTCACTAGGACTTTCACCTAGCTTCACTCAGATTTCCTTCTGCCCAGCTTCACTCACTAGGACTTTCACCTGGCTTCACTCACCAGGACTTTCACCTAGCTTCACTCACTAGGATTTCCTTCTGCCTAGCTTCACTCACTAGGACTTCCTTCTGCCTAACTTGCCAGTTAGGACTTCCCAGTCAAGTATCCGGTCAACCTTGACCTACTTGACTCTTCTTCGATCAATATCTTATTGTCAAACATCTAAACCCAAACCAAGACTCAGCTTGGTTAACCAGGTCAACCTTGACCTGAGGGATGTTGCACCAACAATCTCCCCCTTTTTGATGTTTGACAATACCACAATAACACTTACAATCCCACATGTAAGTTAGGCTAATCCTATAGCCTCCTTCTTCATGCCACTAGGTAATGAACCCATAAATTAAGCTTTTCATTCTCCCCCTAAGAGGGCAAACTCCCTCTAGGTAATGAAAACCTAACTTACTTCCTTTCATTCTCCCCCTATTGGCACACATCAACCTCCTACTAATAAAACACATCAACCCGTCTTTGGACACACATAAACCTATGCTCCAATTTTGGGCACACTTCAACAACTCCATTTGTTGAAGACTCTCCCCAAGAGTTGCTCATCGTGATCACAATTTCACTCATTGTGATCAACACAATAATGAAGGTCCCATACCCTTCATTTATCCTTAACTTCTCCCTCAATGTTGACAAATACCCAACCTTGAGCATTTTCAACCACTTGAGTTGCCACTTGAAATGATGAGGATATCCACTCCCCATTTATCCCCATTTCAAGTTTAAATGCTCAACCTTGAGCAAGTTCACAACAGAAGGTTAACCACCTTCCAAGGTTCATAAAAAATAATTTTCATGTCTTTAAAGAGTCCCTCCCCCTAAAGACATGGTGGAAACTTCTGTCATTGCACCAACAGTGACTTGGAATCCCTAAACCTTTAGGAAACCCAGATTTAGAAGTTTTGAGGTTCAAATGTTCAAAATTTGAAACAAACCTCAACCTAAACTTCAACTTAGCCTTCCTTTACCATTCCATCCTTGTTTTCAACACGAAAACACCCTTTTTATGTATACAAATGTATTTTAAGGGTTTGGAATGAGTACCTAGACTAAAAATAGGTTCAGAGTGCTGAAATCAGCTTTCCCAACCAAAATCAGCAACTTGGATCGATGGAGTTGGGTTCCAATCGATTGAACCTTTCGAATCGATCCACCGATCGATTCAGACTACCGGATCGATCGGCTGATCGATCCAAATGCTGGTTCAGATGGCTTCCGAATCGATCCATGGATCGATTCAGCACCCAATCGATCCATGGATCGATCGAGCTCGATAGTTGCTGAAATTCCATTCCGGTAACTTCGAAACCCCTAGAAAATTCTACAAAATCCAAAAATTATGAAATTTCGTGTAGACATTGTTTAGGCATATATTATCAAGGAAAAATAGTTTTCTATGAAAATACATCATCTTTTCAAAGATTGACACAAACTTGAAAACTTGCAAAAACTTTAGTGTTT
The DNA here is from genome assembly GCF_018446385.1 of Zingiber officinale. Lineage (NCBI taxonomy): Eukaryota > Viridiplantae > Streptophyta > Magnoliopsida > Zingiberales > Zingiberaceae > Zingiber > Zingiber officinale. Next base: position 77,171,741 of record NC_055996.1, on the reverse strand, counting down.
TCTTCAAGTTTGTGTCTAACTATTCAATGGTGATTACTATCAAAAGATAGCCTTCACCAAGGTTTTCCAAAATCATTTTGAAAACTTTTTCAAAACCAATATCCCACCATGTTCCTTGGGCATAATGCACATGACTTGTACATTAGCTTTCCCAATGATGGGAAAACACATATCTATGTGTTTTGATGAAACTAAAACTCAAAAGAATGCACTAAATCAACATCTTGAGTTTTGTTCATCATCCTAACATCTCACTTGTATCTAATGTGCACTAAAATACATACAAGTCATCTTATAGGTCTTTGTGAGATGTAGATTTTGGTTTTGCCCTAATCTAGGGATCATGCATATCTATCTAGGCATTTTGGAGATATTAGACACCCACCTAGGATGTCACTTGTTAATAAGTGTTGTTAAATGCCTTTTGTCCTTAATTACAAGGAATTAAACTTAATGCATGATAATGTTATGACATACATCAAAAAGAAATAATTTTCAAAAGAAAATATCCTATAATTACATGATGTATGAATGTCATGACATGGTATTTTTGGATTTTTCATAATAAAACATGAACGCAAAAATAGACATGATGTCATGACATATGATGGGCAAACAATCATGGCAAGATTTAGCATAAATAAAATATACCTAGATTAACTATCTAAGTATCCTTAAAACCTTAGCTAAACTTACAACTTAAACCTAGATTGCCCTAAAGTGCTTCAAGAAAATGTCAAAGCCTAAATTGGCATTTCTAATTCCCTTGATTAATTTATGCCAGTCGAAATTAAGCATATCCTCAAATGTTGGCATATTTCATTTTTCCACAAGAGTAGCACTTCAACATAAGGCTTCAATTTCCTTTAATTTTCTAAGAACATACCAAAATCCCAACTTGGTAGCTCTTATGAATTTCCCAATATGTGCCTTTTAAGATTAAAATCAAATTTTCACCACTAGGCACATTTTACTCTTTCAAGGAGTAAATAATAGTTCCATTTCATTTTCAAAGGTTAACAAAACCTTGAAAATGCTCCTTGAGTGTCAATTTCCTCAAAGTTGGGTTAACTACCCTTCTAATTGAGTTGACACTCTCTAACCCATTTATGGGATAGAGAAGATGCTCCTAGGAACCCAACACCTATTGGTGCTCCTTGGATGCTCTAGGTACTCACTAGGATAACTTCCTAGATACCTTCCTAGTGACCTTGTTGGGCTTCTTAGAAGCCTTGGTCACATTTTCTAGGTCAACCCTAGGATAGCCTCCTTGTGACCTTGTTAGTGACTTTCTTAGACTTCTTAGAAGTCTTAGTCACTTTGGTTGCAAAAATACTCTTAGGATGACTTCCCTAGTATTCTTGACTTGACCATTAAACCTAGGGTTTGTTCCATAACTATATGGAACCCTATGATAACTAGGCACATCCTTCTTAGCCTTTGGTTTGTATCCCAAACCTCTATGGCTATTTGATGGCTTTGACTTTCCTAGCCCTAGGTTTTGCTCATTCTGCCCTTTTAGGATATTTTCCATCCTTTTTAGGGTCTTTTCCATTTTATCAAGTCTTGATCTCAAGACTTGATTTTCTATCATTAAATCCTTAGAATTTGGTTTTTCATTAAGTCCATGAGCATTTTGGTTTCTAGGCTTGTATCTAAAATCCTTAGAGTTATTGCCTAGACTTTTACCTACATTCCTAACCCTAGGAGTGATAGTCTTAGCATGTAGGGCCACATGCTTTTCCTTAAAGCCCTCATGCTTTCTATTCTTATGGTAAATTGCATTAAAATGATAAAAATTTGAACTATCATGCTTTTTACCATTTTGCAAAGGAATAGGCTCAATGAAAGTTACCTTCCTTTTTACCTTGGAGGCTCCCCCTTGACTAGTGCCTCCTTGAGCCTTGACCTTCTTCTTCCCCTTGGGGCATTGACTACGATAATGCCCCTTTTGATTGCAAGAGAAGCATATAATATGCTCCTTGCTCTTCTTTGTTCCGGGAATGGTCTCCTCGGGCTTCTCCTTGCCCTTTTGCGTCACTTGACCCTTCTTCTTGGCCAAGTTGGGACACTTGCTCTTGTAGTGCCCACTTTCCCTACACTCAAAACATATGATATGATTTTTATTATTAATTGAAATATTTATACCTTCTTGTGTAGGGATGGCACTTGCTCCTCCATTTGATATTTCTTGAATTTCGGAGGTGGCACCATCTTCTTCTTCTTCACTTGACCCGGATGTAGAAGCTTCTCCTTCTTCTTGATCCGGCGTCACCAAGGATTGCTCCCCCTCAATCCTAGAGGTGGAGGCTTCATCATCTTGAACATGAAACAAGGAGTATGCTCCCTCCTTGTTCCCTTCGTTGCATTCCCTTGAGGATGAAGCTTCTTGGATTTCCTCTTCTTCGGAGGATGAGCATCTCTCAACCTCGGAGTCCTCCTCTTGATCTTGCTCCAAAGAGTCACCCTCTCTGGATTCTTCATGATCTTGTACAGTGGAGGGGATCTCTTTGTGAAGCTTGTCCAATTTGCTCCATAATTCCTTTGCATCTTCAAATTCTCCAATTTTGCAAAGGATGGTGCTTGGCAATAAATTGACCAAAAGCTTGGTCACTTTGTCATTAGCCTCGCACCTTTGGACTTGCTCTTGGCTCCACTTGCTCCTCTTGAGAACTTTACCCTTTGAATTTCTTGGAGCCTTGAAGCCTTCCATTAGAGCAAACCATTGCTCTATCTCCATCATAAGAAAATTTTCGATTCTTGATTTCCAAGAATCGAAACTCGTAGAAGTGTATGGTGGAGCCACCCTTGTGTCAAATCCAAGTCCATCTTGGAATTGCATCTTGAAGTTGAGCTTGATAAAATCTTGAACTTGAAGAATTTGCTCCAACTTCTTCACCCTCTAGCTTTTCTTGATATGCTTGACCCTTCCGGCGATGATTCCGGTGAAGAGCAACCTTGCTCTGATACCACTTGTTAGGACCAAAAGTAGCTAGAGGGGGGGGGGTGAATAGCTCGTCGCGTGCTCGTCGCTTGGCGTTGCTTGTTTCTTCAAGGATATGCAGCGGAAAATACAGAAACAAAAACACACAACGCTAACAAGGTTGGTTTACTTGGTATCCACCTCACAAGAGGTGACTAGTCCAAGGATCCACACCACGCACGCACCCTCCACTATGAAACACTCCTTTTCGGTAACTACCGAGGGCGGAGAAGCCCTACAAGACTCTCAGTACAAGAAGAAGAAAGGGAAATACAAGTTAAGCAAAAGCTTACAAGATGTGCAGTAAAAACCCTAACCCTAACTTCTTCCTCTTGCAATAGATCCGCCTCTTGACTTGGAAAGCCTCCAAGAACCTTCAAGAACTGGCGATCACGTGCTTGTAGAGAGCTGTGGAGGAGCTGGAATGAATCTGAGAAGAGCTCGTGAAGAGATACCGAAGACCACGCTCGCCTGCAAACGCCGACGATCGGATCCCGATCGATTCGAATGTTCCGAATCGATCGGAGGCTTTGATCGATCCACGGATCGATCCGGAGCGCCTGGAAACACGCTGGATCGATCCACGGATCGATCCAGCGCTTATCGCGCAAGCAGCCGCGATCGATCCACCGATCGATCGACCTCCTCGATCGATCCACGGATCGATCCGTGGTTCGCTCGATTGAAAGAATGGATCGATCCACCGATCGATCCACGGATCGATCCACGGATCGATCCAAAGACTTGGTTTTGCCCAAAACCAAATCCCAAACCTCCCTAACCAACATCCGTCAACCTTGACCTGTTGGTACATCATGCCTCGCATCCGGTCACCCTTGACCTGCTAGGTTCTCCCACCAAGTGTCCGGTCAACCTTTGACCCACTTGACTTTTACTCGTCGTGCCAAGTATCCGGTCACTCCATTGACCTACTTGACTTCCACCGATGTCCGGTCAACCTGACCCATCCGACTTCCTTCCTTGCCAAGTATCCACAATCCTTTGACCTACTTGACTTCCCAACACCGGATGTCCGATCATCCTGATCCATCTGATTTCCTTCCTTGCCAAGTATCCATCAATCCTTTGACCTACTTGGACTTCCCAACACCAGATGTCCGATCATCCTTGATCCATCTGGATTTCCTTCCTTGCCTGGCTTCACTCACCAGGACTTTCACCTAGCTTCACTCACTAGGGTTTTCCATCTGCCTAGTTTCACTCACTAGGACTTTTACCTGGCTTCACTCACCAGGACTTTCACCTAGCTTCACTCACTAGGATTTCCTTCTGCCTAGCTTCACTCACTAGGACTTTCACCTGGCTTCACTCACCAGGACTTTCACCTAGCTTCACTCACTAGGATTTCCTTCTGCCTAGCTTCACTCACTAGGACTTCCTTCTGCCTAACTTGCCAGTTAGGACTTCCCAGTCAAGTATCCGGTCAACCTTGACCTACTTGACTCTTCTTCGATCAATATCTTATTGTCAAACATCTAAACCCAAACCAAGACTCAGCTTGGTTAACCAGGTCAACCTTGACCTGAGGGATGTTGCACCAACACCCTTAAGTTGTTGCCGCCGGCCACAAAGGAGGAAGAGAAAAGAAGGAGAAGAGGAGATCCTAGGGCCGGCCACACCAAGGAAGAAAAGAATAGAGTCGTTAGACATTAAGGCACCTCTACCCCCTCTTTTATAATCCTTGGTCTTGGCAAATAAGGAAATTTTAATAAAAACTTCCTTAATTCTTTTGTCATGAAAAAGAAAAAAATAATTAATTAAAAAACAATTTTCTTTTTCCAAATTTCTTGGTCGGCCACTTTCTCCCCAAAACAAGGAAAGTTTTAATTAAAACAAGAATTAAAACTTCCTAATTTATTTCCAGAAATTTATAAAAAATTTCAATAATTTTAATCCCTTCATGATTGGTTAGTAAAAAAGAAATTTTATAAATTAAAATATTTCTTTTAAACATGTGGATAATTTCCAAAAAGGAAAGTTATCTCTAAAAATTAAAATCTCTTTTCAATCTACAAATAAGGAAAGATATCAAATCTTTTCTTAATCTTTTGTAGAAACTAATAAAAGAGAATATTTAATTTTTAAACTTTCTTTTAAATCATGAACATGGTTAAAAAGGAAAGTTTTCTCAAAATTAAAATCTCCTTTCAATCTACAAATAAGGAAAGATTTCAAATCTTTTCTTAATCTTTTGTAGAAAGCTATAAGAGGAAAGATTTAAACTTTAAACTCTCTTTTAAAACCATGATATCCACATAAGAAATAATTTTAATAAAAATTCCTTTTAATTTTCTAGTGGTCGGCCACCTAAGCTTGGGACCCAAGCTTTGGCCGGCCACCAACTTGGCTCATCCACTTGGTCTTGGCCGGCCCTAGCTTGGGTTCCAAGCTAGCTTGGCTGGCCCCATTAGGATGGGTAAGAAGGTGGGTATGTGGTGGGTATAAATCTCTATGTACAAGAGGCTACGATAGGGACCGAGAGGAGGAATTGGTTTTGGTCTCCCGATGAAATTAAGCTTCCCGTGTTCGCCCCGAACACACAACTTAACTTCATCAATAATAATTCATACCACTAAAGAATTATTATTGAACTATCGCACCAATCCCAAATTACATTTTTTGGGCTCCTTCTTATTATGAGTGTGTTAGTCTCCCTGTGTTTAAGATGTCGAATGTCCACTAATTAAGTGAGTTACTGACAACTCATTTAATTAATATCTTAGTCCAAGAGTAGTATCACTCAATCTTATCGTCATGTCGGACTAAGTCCACCTGCAGGGTTTAACATGACAATCTTTATGAGCTCCTCTTAGGGGCATTATCAACCTAGATTACTAGGGCACAGTTTCCTTCTATAATCAACAAGTCACACTATAAGTAACATCATTTCCCAACTTATCGGCATTTTGATTTATCGAACTAAATCTCACCCTTTGATAAGTCAAAGAAATAAATATTAAATATATGTGTTTGTTATTATATTAGGATTAAGAACACACACTTCCATAATAACTAAGGTTTAGTTCTTTTATTAAATCAGTATAAAAAGAACTTACCTTAAATGGTCCTGCTCAATACACTTAAAGTGTACTAGTGTAATTTATTAGTCAAGATAAACTAATGCCTAATTACACTACGACTATTCCAATGGTTTGTTCCTTTCCATCTTAGTCGTGAGCTACTGTTTATAATTTATAAAGAACCGATAACACAATCTTCTGTTTGTGACACCACACACTATGTTATCTATAATATAAATTAATTGAACATCTACATTTGGTATATATAAATGTAGACACTTGACCAATGTGATTCTTATAAATGTTTATACAAAAGCTAGGCTTTTAGTATACACTCCAACACCGGCTTCACTCACCGGGACTTTCACCACCTAGCTTCACTCACTAGGCCCTGGCTTCACTCACCAGGACTTCCACTTTGCCTAACCTTTGGTTAGGACTTACCTTTGCTAGTCATCTAGTCCTGACTAGACTTCTCTCTCCCAAACATCAAGTCATGTTTAGGTCAACCCTTGTCATATTGTCAAACATCGAAACCCTAGAGGTCGATTGCACCAACAATCTCCCCCTTTTTGGTGTTTGACAATTTTCTTAAGTTAGGCTTGAGTCTTTTAAGGGTTAACTCTCAAGATTTGAGAAATTCAAAAAAGTTTGAAAGTAGGTTAGGAATGTGTTTTTAACTTAACTTAAGATTTTTTTTAACTTAAGATATCACTCTCCCCCTTTGGCACACATCAAAAGGATATGAACTTAAGGGTTAGTTTCTATTAGATTTTGCACCAACAATGTGCGAAGAACTTTTTGAAAGTGAGTTTTTTAAGTGACAAAAGTGACTTTTGATAGTGTATTTTCAAAAATTTGTAAAGCAAAGAGTAATTTTGTAAAATATTATGAAAATAATTTTTCAAACTTAGTTTCAAGATTTTCAATAGTAATTTTTTAAAGATTACTTTTAGTCTTTCAATTAGGGCTCCCCTTAAATTGACACATTCTTAAGACTTCTTGTTAACCACAACTAAAACTTCCTATGTGTCAAGGGGTTGATCTAAATTAAAAGAACACAAAGTTTGAAGATGAGTTTTCAAAATATTTTCAAAAAGAATTTGAAAGTGATTGTGCACCAAAACCTTTTAAGAAGACCTTAAGTTTTTAAAATGTTTACTAAGTAACAAAATGATTTTTCAAAATATGTTAAGTCGTAATGATTTTTGAAAAACATAGAGTGTTATACATATAGAGAGAGAGAGAGAGAGAGTTTTGTTAAAATGCGGACCTTGGCATGCGGATTCGTCCGCAACCACAGAATTTGATTTTTTTTTAATATTTTGTTTATTTTTTAAATACAACTTCTTCTCTGTTTTTTCTCTTCGTTCTGGCCGAAACGAATGTGCTCACCGCGCCTCCTCGCGCGCCCACCACCCGCCCTGCCCACCGCCGGCGGCCTCCGGCCACCTGGACCCACCCACACTATAGCCCAAGGGGTGAACCCGTCGGGGATCGCGGCCGGACTCCGGACGCTATCGCGACTGGACGCTCGCGACTAGACGCGATCGTGCCAGATTCCGGTGAGATCACAGTCGGAATCCGGCTCGGCCGCAATCGCGACCGGATTCCGGCTGCGATCGCGCGCCAGATTCCGGTCGCGATCGTGTCCGAAATCTAGCGTGATCGCGGCCAGATTCCGGACGCGTCACGACCGAACGCGAGGCTGCCGGGCCAGCAGCGGGGGCGGTCGGTCAGCGACGGGGCGCGAGGCCAGCTGCGGGGCTGCTGGTCGGCGGCGGGGCGCGAGGGAGGAGCCGCGGTGAGCTTCGGTTGCAAGAACGAAGGAAAGAGAAAAAGTTTCATTAAAAAGCGGTATTAAAAAAATGACGTGGAGTTTAGTCCGTAGCAATCCGTAAAATAAGATCCGTAGCATAACAACATTGTATATATATATATATATATATATATATAGAGAGAGAGAGAGAGAGAGAGAGAGAAATGATATGCTACGGATCATTATTTACGGATTGCAACGGACTTAATGCCATGTCATTTTTTTATTAATTTTTTATAAAAAAATTTCTCTTTCTTCTTTATTTTTTTTCTCCTGCTTCGTTCGTTCTCGGCGCGTTTCGCCGAGAAGCAGCTCACGTCGCGCGCCCGCCACCCGCCCTGCCGCCGGCCATCTGCCCACCGCCGGCGGCCTCCGGCCGCCTGGACCCACCCACACTATAGCCCATGGGGTGAACCCGTCGGGGATCGCGGCATGGATTCCGGCCACATCTCTATTCCAGCCGCGATACAGGCAATTCCGACAGTGTTGGACAAGCGACTGGATTCCGGCGCGGTCGCATCCGGATTCCGGCCGTGATCGCGCCGGAATCCGAACGCGCCTTCATCGGAATCCTGACGCGGGCACGTCCGGACGCGATCGCGACGGAGGTAGGTGCGGTCGCGATGACGATGGCGCCATCGCGGCCGGAATCCGGCGCCATCGCGGCCGGAATCCGGTCGCTGCCAGACTCCATCCGATTCCCGGCCGGATTTCAACCGGAATCCGGCAGAAATCCGGCCGCGATCTGGCTACCACGCTAGCAACCGCAATCGCGGTCGGATTTCGGCTGGGGATTCTGGCTGCCGGCGGGTGGTCGGAGGGTGGTGGGCGGCCGGAGACGAGGAGGCTGGGTGACCGGTGGGTGGTGCCCGTTCGGCCAACAGCGAGGAGGCCGGCGAGGCTGGCACATGCACACGACGACGAGAGAGAGGAGAACGAGGAAGGAAAAAAAAATCAAAAATATATAAAAAAAAAAAAAAGCAAAATCTGTAGGCCGCGGATGTGTCCGCATGCAGAAGTCCACATTTTAACAAAACTGTATATAGTTTTTAACTTAAATTAAAGATCATTTTTAAATTAATTTTTAAGTTTAAAACGATTTTAAAAATAATTTTTTTAAAGAATTTTAAAATAATTTTTCAATAATTATTAAATTAATTTTAAAATAGTTTTTTAAATGATTTTTTAATAATTTTTAAAATAGTTTTTTAAATAATTTTTACAACAGTTTTTTTAAAATAATTTATAAAAAGTTTTTTAAAGAATTTTTAAAATAGTTTTTTAAAATAATTTTAAAAATGTTTTTTAAAGAATTTTTAAAACAGTGTTTTAAATAATTTCTAAAATAGTATTTAAAATGATTTTTAAAATGATTTTTTTTTAGAATTTTTAAAATAATTTTTTTAAAAAAAATAAATGATTTTTAAAATGTTTTTCTTAAAGATTTCTAAATAATTTTTAAAAATATTTTTAAAATGATTTTTAAAAATAATTATTAAAAGAATTTTAAATGATTTTTAAAATATTTTTAAAAAGTTTTCATGAGAATTTTTAAAAATATTTTTAAAATGATTTTTAAAATATTTTTTAAATAATTTTTTTAAAGACTTTTTAAAAGAATTTTTAAATAAATTTTAAAAGATTTTTAAATAAATTTTAAAAGATTTTTAAATAATTTTTAAAAAGATTTCTAAAATGATTTTAAAAAATATTTATTAAAAGAATATTTAATATAATTTTAAAATGATTTTAAAAAGAATTTTTAAAATGATTTTTAAAATATTTTTAATTAATTTTTATTTTTAATGTTTTTTTAAAAGAATTTTAAAAGAATTTTTAAAAGGATTTTTAAAATATTTTTCTAATAATTTTTTAAAAGAATTGTTAAAATAAATTTTTAGTTAAAAATATTTTTAAAAATAATTTTTAATTAAAAATATTTTTAAAGTAAATTTTAACATAAAAATATTTTTAAAATAAATTTTAAGTTAAAAAGATTTTTAAAATAAATTTTAATTTAAAATAATTTTTAAGTTAAATTAATTTCTAAAATAATTTTTAAGTTAAAATACTTTCATAAAACAATTTTTAAGTTAAATTAATTTAAAATAATTTTTAAGTTAAATTGATTTCTAAAATAATTTTTAAGTTAAAATAGTTTCTTAAAATAATTCTTAAGTAAAATTAATTTTTTAAAATAACTTTTAAGTTAAATTAATTTTAAAATAATTTTTAAGTTAAAATACTTTCTTAAAATAATTTTTAAGTTAAATTAATTTTTTAAAATAAAATTTAAGTTAAAAAGATTTTTAAAATAAATTTTAAGTTAAAATAATTTTTAAGTTAAATTAATTTTTTAAAATAAATTTTAAGTTAAAATACTTTCATAAAATAATTTTTATGTTAAATTCATTTAAAATAATTTTTAAGTTAAATTAATTTCTAAAATAATTTTTAAGTTAAAACACTTTCTTAAAATAATTTTTAAGTTAAATTAATTTTTGAAAATAATTTTTAAGTTAAATTAATATTAAAATAATTTTTAAGTTAAAATACTTTCTTAAAATAATTTTTAAGTTAAATTAATTTTTTTAAACAATTTTAAAGTTAAAATAATTTTTAAGTTAAAATACTTTCTTAAAATAATTAATTTTAAAAATAATTGTTAATCTAAATTAATTTTTTAAAATAATTTCAAGTTATGTTAATTTTAAAAATAATTTTAAAAAAAAAGAGTAAGATAATTTTAAAGAATTATAAACTAATTTTTAAAGAATTTTAAAATAATTTTTAAAGAGTTTTAAAATAGTTTTTTAAGAATTTTTAAAATAATTTTTCAAGAATTTTAAAATAATTTTTAAATAATTTTTGAAATAAATTTTTAAAGAATATTAAAATAAATTTTTATAAAATTTAAAATAATTTTTATATAATTTTTAAAATAATTTTTAAAGAATTTTAAAATAAGTTTTAGAGAGTTTTAAAATAATTTTTAAAGAGTTTTAAAATAATTTTTAAATAATTTTTAAACGGTTTTTGAAAAAATTTTAATGAGTTTAAAAATAATTTTTTAAAGAGTTTTTAAATCATTTTTAAAGAGTTTTTGAAATAATTTTTAAAGAATTTTTGAAATAATTTTTAAAGAATTTTTAAAATAATTTTTTAAGAATTTTAAAATAATTTTTAAAGAGTTTTAATATAATTTTTAAAGAGTTTTAAAATAATTTTTAAAGAATTTTTAAAATAACTTTTAAAGAATTTTTGAAATAACTTTTAAAGAATTTTTAAAATAATTTTTAAAGAATTTTTAAAATAATTTTTTAAAATAATTTTTTAAAATATGTTTTAAAATAATTTTTATGTTAAATTAATTTTTAAAATATATTTTAAAATAATTTTTAAGTTAAAATTATTTTTAAAATAACTTTTTAAGTTAATTTTATTTAACATAATCTTTAAGTGAATTTTTAATTTAATTTTAAAGAAATTGAAATTGAATTTTCAATTGAATTTAATTTGATTTAATTTTAATTAGATCTAATTAGATATAATTTAATTTGGTTTGATTCGATTCGGTTTGATTTGGTTTGGTTGGATTCAATTTGGTTCTATTCAATTTGATTCGATTCTATTCGATTTAGTTTGGTTCGATTCTATTCGAATTGGTTTGATTTGATTCGATTCGATTTGGTTCGATTTGATTTGGTTTTGTTCGATTCGATTTGATTTAGTTGGATTCGATTAAAAGCACTTAGTCATCTCACCCTATTTAAGTTTTCAATCAGGGAATCCTATAATTTTTTTGAGATGAGTTAGATTTAATTTCAGGGTTTGGTTTAATTTTGTGTTAGATTCATGTTTAGCTTTGGACTCAACAAATAGGCATTCTCTGGATAAACTTCTGGGCTATGGTGAGTCACTTGGACATCATTAGAGTAACCATGCCTTCGAGATTTTCCAAATAGTCCTATCCACTAAACTTAATACGAAACATTTGTCTAACTAGTTAGATTCGTAAAGGGTAGTTTCGGTTAGTTCCACCTAGCCAAATGCACCAGGTCGAAGTCATATCTTCTTAGACATGCATAGACTAAGCTTTCCTAACGTAATATCATCCAAAACTTCACCAGTACTGTAGGCCAAGTTAAACTTTGTTCCTTTTTATTTTAATCCTAATTACCCTACCGGGTAGGTTAGTTTCGGTTACCCTGCCGGGTAGATTATTTTTGGAGGTACCAACTGGCTTGGAGCCTCCCCTAAATTATTGATTTTCTTTTTAAGATTTTTGTATATTTTTATTTAATTTATAAGTTTTTAATTTTGAATTAATTAGATGAGTCAAATTGTCCTTCTTTAAAGGAGTGTATTTAATGTTTCAATTTTCATTTAATTCTAATTTTATTAAGTTGATTGAATTATCTTTCTTTAATAGCTTATTTTTAATGTTTAAGTTTTTATTAATTTTTAAATTTGAATTAATTAAATTGTTTTGATTATATTTCTTAAAAGATTTATCTTTTAGCCTTTTATTAATTGTTATTTTTGAATTTTCTAAATTCTCTTTGTTTAATATGTTATTTTTAACATTTAATTTTAAGTTTGTTAAATTTAATTTTGATTTTATCAAAGTATTTGATTTTATCCTTATATGTTCTTTGTCTTTTGAAGTTGATATGATTAGTGGAATTTATTAGATTAACCTTATCATTAAAATTTAATTTTTTGTTAATTAAATTATCTTGGGTTTGGATAGGATTTTCTAGATTGATATTGTCTAGATTATTAAATAATTTATTAAGAAATTTATTAATTTTATCTAGATCAATATTGACCTTGTCATCTTTATCATTTGAATTTTCAGATTTGTTTAGGTTTAAACTTGAATTTTTAAGTTTATTAATTATTTTCATATTTTCTGTATTTTCTAAATTACTTAGATTTGTTTTATCAGAAAATATCCTAGGTGTATTTTTGCAAGTATTGTCAACTATACTATTTTCACATAAATTTTCAGAAATATCTAAATTAACATGCATATTATTTAAATTACTATTAACAAGGGTATTTTGATAAATATTACTAACCTTGAGCGCAACCCCTAATTCAGTAGGTTTTTCCGTTGGATCTGACTCGAGTCCGGATTCAATTTTGACTTGATCGTCTAACTCCAACGGCTCCTTATGAAGCTTAGCCAGACAGGTCCAAAACTCGTGGGCATCATTGACTTTTCCTATCCTGCAATTAACTTTGTTAGGTAATAAATCTGAAACTAATTTTATTACCTTTTGGTTTGCTTCTGAGTTTTGTGTTGGTCTTCTCAGTGCCAAGCCACTATCAAAGTCGTTCATGGAGATAAAGCTTTCCATCTGCATCTTCCACAAATTGAATTCATGTCTCTCTTATATCTCATATGGAGGTGGTTCGTTGATATTCTGTCCTTCTAGAAGAGACATTGGTCTTGCACATAAGGAAACAAAAGAAAGATCTCAAGACTTGGTCTCGGATTAGCAGTGCTGGAGGAAAAGAAATATGCGTGAAAAAATAATAATTTTTTTAATAATAAAATATTGAAAAAGATATTATTATAAATTTTTGAAAATATAATATTTCACTAATACCGACCAATGGTGAAAAGATGAAAATAAAGTTTTCAAAAATAGTTTTGGAGGGAAAACCCAAACGATATCTATTTTACTTTTGAAAAGGACCCCCCTTACTTGATTGGTGGTTGCACCAAATCAGAACGGTACCTTCTCTGATACCACTTGTCGGATCGAAGCGTTCAATAGAGGGGGGGTGTGAATATAGATTAAAAATTTAGAAGAAGTACGCAGCAGAAAGAATAAACGAAAAGAAAAAACAATGCTAACAAAAGTCATTTTTTACTTGGTTCGGAGCTTGTGTCGACTCCTACTCCAAGGCCCGCACACAAGGGGCAATCACTAATAATTCGAAATATGGATTACAAAAGAAGTACAGGAATTATTAGAAAATAAAACAACCAACAATAAAAGAAAAACAAACAAGTTAGCAATTTGTCGGAGAGTTTTCGCAGCGTCGCAGGAGCACATTTTCCAGCAGATTCCTTCCTGCAAGAAAACGTTAGTCTGGAGGCAAATATAAGATATATATCTTGCAAAAAAAAGTATTAGCACAGTTAAAAATCAAACAGAATATTAATTAGATTCCGTCTCCTCGAGACCGGAATCTAGTCACGATCTCGACTTAGATATCCGAAATGAATCTAAGTCAGATCGACGCCTAATGTTCCCTTCCCGGGAACGCGTCCTCACAGTCACTCTCCTCCAGTGACTTACCTTCACTTACCTGTCAGACGTCCGGTCAGCCCTTCGACCCGTCTGAACTCGTGTCAGCTACTTGGTCAGCCCGTCGACCTAGCCGTGCTTCCCTGCAACACTGAGTTAGCACAGTATTAACAGAATTCAAGTATAACATAAGGTTACCTCCTAGAGTTGCCTAGCTTCACTCACTAGGACTTCCATTGTCTGGCTTCACTCACTAGGACTTTCTCCACCTAGCTTCGCTCACTAGGGTCTACTTCACTCACCAGGACTTCCTCCACCTAGCTTCACTCACTAAGGCTCGGCTTCACTCACCGGGACTTCCACCACCTAGCTTCACTCACTAGGGTCCGACTTCACTCACTAGGGTCCAGCTTCACTCACCGGGACTTCCACTTTGCCACTACAACAAAAACCTTCATAGACATCAGTTTTCCACGTCTATTTCATTTTCGACCGATGTCTATAAAGCCGATGTTAAAAGTCTGCCATTTTAGACATCGGGTTAAAACCGGTGTAGTATCACTTAACGACACCGGTCTTCGAATCGGTTATTAACCGGTGTAGTATCACTTAACGACACCGTTTCATCAACGGTGTAAAACCGATGTAATATTAGTTAATAACACCGGTTTTGCAGCGGTGGAAAACCGATGTAATATCAGTATTTTTTAACAGTACAAATTTAATTTCCGAAATAGTAACAAAAAAATACACAAATATTCACAAATTACACAAATATTCTTCATTCAACATTATCCATAAAATACACAAATATTCATAAATTACATAAATATTCTTCTTACAATAGTATCCATAAAATACACAAACATTCTTTTTACATCAAAAGCTAATAGATATCATAATCAAGGTAGAACATTCTTTTAACAACACATCAAAGTAGAACCGCACTTCAAATGTAATCTAGCATGCATTCGGCCCACTCGAACCGCACTTCATCAATTTCAACTCTGGAGTACTTGAGATTTATAAACTGTAAAAACACATAAATAATATATTAGTAAACCAAGACCAAAAATCAACTTTACAGAATGAATTAGTTATCAGAAAGTTGAATTTGCAGTTACAAATGAAGTAAAAGAATCATATTCAGCTGTCAAAAGATAACTAGGTCCATGCTCTTAGAGAGAACCATACAAAACAAAATGAAAGGTTTCGAACATAAAAAAAAAAATGTTAGTCATGCCAAGACTGAGATCACTCATCTATCTATCATTTCAACCTAATAAATTAGTTACTTTGGTTTTGCAAAGTCTCCCAATTGTGTAGGAACCTCAGTAGCTTTTATCCCAAGTTCAGAGAAGAAGAATAATAATGAGGAAAATCAATTTCTGTATTTACAACACTATTTTGATGTTAAATGTTGTTAACATGTTTGTTTAACGTTGTTGTCTCCTTGTTTAGGAGCATTCTTCATAGCCCGCATGAATTTTTAAACAAAATCATGTCTAGTACTGTTTTTCATTTTTCTTATTGATGGAATTGAACCCAAATCCATCGCTAAGAATTAATTTGTCTCTGGAGCACAAAAAATTATGAATTTTCATAACCTCAATCAAAGCATTAGTTTGCTTTTTGTTCTAGCATCTAAAGCAAAAGAAAGTACATAAAGGAGACAGGATAAGGAATAACCATGACAAGAAATCAGGAAAATATATAATAACCATAGTCCTTCAAAGACAATGAAAATCAAGCAACTAACTTAAATCTGAAGGTGATGCGTAAGTTCGAAAATCTTAATAAAATACTTTGAGTGAGGCCATATTGATAACAGGTAGTCGAAGATTGTAAACCTCAAATTTCATTCCCATGCTCTGATGAATCAAGGTATAGCAAGATTTTAAGATTTACGAACTACTAAACAAAAATATCATTAGGAAGAATCTATAGAAGTACCTGGACAACATGGGAAAATTCATTAAGGAATGCATTTTGTGTGGCTAGGGACAGATGACTGCAAGCCAAAACCTCCAGCATATGCTTGATAGCCAAATCAAGAACTCCAATAAAAGAATACCATGTAAGTAAATGGAAGGAGATAAGGTCAAAAGCATCAAAGATAAATGCACAAATATACAAACAAAGCATAGAGAACCTTCCAACATTGTAGTGAACATGATTAGATATATAACTCCAACCATTTTCTCTGTAAACGAAGAGTGCATTCCTGTAAGCTCGAATCGCATGTTGTCTCTACATTTTACAGAATGAATGTTTTACAATTAGCACATAAAATTTTGAACATGCTTTAAATATCTTAGACACAAGTTTCAATATGAAGATAAATTTGACATGCAATCGAGTACCTGATCAGAAATGTAGTAACGGTTTCCAGACAAAACAAGATGAAAACCATATTTGCGTAACATTGGTGGGATGGAAAGCAAATAGTAGTAGGATGCTTGTTCAAGCAATCGACCTGCCAAAATAATTATCTAGTTTTGTGATCTCGTAACAGCAAACTCATGCATGTAAAATGGAAATTGTTAGCGTTGATGGCAAAGTCTGATGGAATGATGACTTATGGACTTGCAACAATACAACAAAGAATAGTGAACATATATATACCAGTCGTGAAGGCATACTCAGCTGATGTCGTATCCTTTTCCCAGTCCTTCCATCTGTGTATCTACCCAAGAGAAGATTATCAATGCAAAGTGGATACTGCAACAGCTAAACTAAATCATCCTCAGGCAATGCTATGGAATTATTCAGAATGATACATAATGTAATCCACTACTCTGTCACTGCTGATTCACCTTTGCTCTTCCAAGGACCATTATAAGAGCACTATTTACCACATGAAACACAGCCAAAAAGAAGATCAGAATGTGCAACTGGTACAAGCCTGTGGCAGTAATCAGTTGCTCCTTTTCCTACAAGTGATCGCAATTGAACATTTTAGTGAAAGCTTCTTAGATTTTGTTTACAATAGATTATTTTCAACCAAACAATCAGAGAATTGGAAGTTGTTGTGCACTACTCACTGGGGGGCATTCAACCACTGAACCACCAGCTGCTAAAATCCTGCACTTCAGGTGTGACTCCGTCAGCACCAGCGCGAGCAGCCGCCTTTTATTTCTGCCAGTTGACAATGCATCAGGGCGACATGGCAGCATGGAATCTGCAACTGCCTTTGGCACGCAGATTTTCGTGATCTGGTCCTGACTAAACATCAACAGCAAGGAGATGAAGCTGAGAATCATCAACTCTGCGAAAACCACAATGGATCACAGAGTTACAGTAATTCATCTATTCCGGATACCATGCACGTCGAAAGAGTGCTCCAATTTAGGTATGAACTTTCTGGTTTTACCGGCTTTCAGCTTCTCAAGAACTTCAAAAAGAGTTCTCTTTTGCCTGATAAACCACTGACAACGAAGTCAAATTCTGAAAATTAATAGCAGGCACTCACAAAACTTCGAGTTTCTGAAGAAGTCCAATTGATTCTGGAATAACCCCAGACTGTCAAGCAGTCTGAATGCAAACAACAAGTTAGTATGCAGAGAGCCTATTACAAGGAAGCTTCAGGTGGCAATAGAGCTGATATATCTTACATATGTTTAACATTCATGCTAGAGCTGAAAAGGCTCAGTGGAATTGGACCTGAGAGATGATTCTTGTTCAAGTGTCTGATAAGAACATATTTCATCATCGTTAATTCTTCACCGCGTAAGTTTTTTTTTGATCATGCATGGAAAACTGAGGTGATTGTTTGCCAGGTCTAGCCATACAAGGTCGGCAAGCGTACCCAGGGATGCAGGTATTCTACTAGTAAAATGGTTTGCATTTAATGATCTATGACACAGGTTTGAATCATTAGACTCCTGTTCCTCAGCTAGCAAAAATAGTAAGACAGTGGAAATTACATCCTAACAAGGTCTGGAGCTGGGATAGATTGCCTAGTTCAATAGGAATAGTACCATTGAACTTGCAACCAATCAGTATCCTGAGAAGCAGTAAAAAATGTTGATCAAGCCATAGTTTGATTTTTTTTTTTTTTGTTACGAGAAAAAGTGTTATAGTAAATATGGGTAAAAATAGATAACAAAAGTAACATCATGAGCTGATGATAAAGCAACTTACCATCCTCGCTAGCAGTGGCATTGCCTAGATCACCAGCATGTCAGTTTTCATCTTCAGGAGCACCATGTTCCTTTCCAGCAGGATTAAAATGAGGCCCTGCAGTATACAAGAGCATGAGTACATAATCAGTAATTTAATCCTTTCAATCAGAAACTTGCAACTCAGTAGATCGCCATGAAGGAAAAGGTAAATAATTTTACCAGTTGACATGCATCCATTGGTGGTGTCTCCAAGAGCATGCACATGGAAGCCATGAAGCCCAGGCTTGAGGCCAGTGATGGATCCGGTGACGGTGGTTGGACCTATCACAGAGATTTACATCCCAAAATCAGATCGGATCACAAATTCACAAAAAAATCAAAATGGTTGAAGTTGAAACCCTAGATCTGAAAGGAATTTAGCATTCCACAAGTAGTATTTCAAGAGATTTCTCACCATCTCATTCCTGGACGAAGTAAATTATGCCCTTAACACCCTCACTGTTACCCAAGACAGCAACAACCTTCACCATTTCCTTAGGTGTTCTACACAGCAGACATCAAACACACGGTTAAAGACATCATTAAATGTCTCAAAATAAGTAGCATCGCCACTAGATGAGAAATAATCGATCTCGTCTTCCAGATACAAAAAGAAAAGCAACTCAACAATCGCCAGACTAAACGCTAAACAAATACCATCAAACTCAAGACGAAATCAACTCTCGCTCCATCATAGACAGAGAACCCATCAAATCTCAGTAGAAAACTTCACTTTTTCTTCACCAAATCAAATCAAAGCAGCCGCATAAGTTAAAATCGAGAAAAAAAAAAGAGATAAAACCTAAGGATCGAAAACAAAACAACAATACGATGGAAGACAAATTTCAGATCGGAAAGTATACCTTTGATAAATGGATTAAAGGAAAAAAGAAATGAGATTTACCAGATGATCGAGCACCAAAACAACAACGGGGCAGAAATAAGAGATTCAGATTAAAGAAAACAAAAGCAAATATAAAGATAGAATTATGGAAGAAGAAAGGTGGTGAGGTTGGAAGGAAGAATAAAAAAGAAACACTGGAAAAGAGAAAGAGGTAGAAGAAGAGGTCAAAAGTGCGACCTTATTGAACCAGATCCTGTGGGCGGACTGGATTGCATGGTGGAGGTCGGAAAACGGAGAGGTGGAGGCGAGCTCCTTGTCAAAACGCTTGCTACCGCAGCACCGTAGCACATCCTCCTCCGTCCACGAAAAAGATGCCATCTTATGTAGATCTAGGAAGGGGAAGAGGGAGATGAGGCGAGGAGGAAAGTGGTGTTGGCGTCGCGACGGTATACGGTGGACAGCGCGATATAGGTTTAGGTTTGGAGGGAAGAGTGAAGTGTTGTAAATTTTGGCTAAGTATTGGTGGAAAAATTATATTATTTTATTTTGGTTCATAGACATCGGGTTTTAAAAAACCGCTGTTAAAATCGGTGTCTATTAACAAAAAAAAAGGACGCTCATAGACATCGGCTAAAAAACCGATGTCTATGAGCGAAAATCTGCGCTCATAGACACCGGTTTTTAGAAAAACCGGTGTAAAATACTCAAAGACATCAGTTTTTGCTTAAAACTGTTGTTGTTGCACCGATGTCTATGAGGGTTTTTGTTGTAGTGTGCATAACCTTTGGTTAGGACTTACCTTTGCTAGTCATCTAGTCCTGACTAAACTTCTCTCTCCCAAACATCAAGTCCTGTTTGGGTTAACCCTTAGTTATATTGTCAAACATCGAAACCCTAGAGGTTGATTGTACCAACAGTTTCATCATAATCTAGCCCTTCTACTTGATTGAAACCCCTAGCAACTAATCTAGCTTTGTTTCTCACAATCATTCCCTTATCATTAAGTTTATTTCTAAAAACTCATTTTGTATCAATAATTGATTTGTTGGTAGGCCTAGGAACTAAATCCCAAACTTGACTTCTCTCAAATTGAGATAGTTCATCTTGCATTGCTAAAATCCAATCCGGACCAAACAAGGCATCATCAATGGTTTTTGGCTCTATTTGAGATATTAGGGCTACTTGACTTCCTTCATTTCTAAAGTAAGATCGAGTTCTCACTCTTTGAGTGATGTCTCCTACTACTTGATCTAAGGGATGATTTACATGAATCCTAGTAGGTCTTGATTCTTGATTTGTTATAATTTCGGGCTCAATTGTCAAAGTTTCAATTTTCTCACCATCACTCTCTTGGTTTTCTTCTCCTTGATCATTTTCTTCATTTAGTGTTAGTTTCTCTAACTCAAATTGTAATTCTTCACCTTTTGCTCTTATAGGGTTTAAAGGAGGATTTTCTTCAAATACAACATTTAATGATTCTTCAACTAATTTAGATCTTTTGTTGTAAATTCGATACGCCTTGCTATGACTTGAGTAACCTACAAGAATGCCCTCATCCGCCTTAGCAGAAAATTTTTCCAAATGATCTTTGGTGTTTAGAATATGAACCTTACATCCAAAAACTCTAAGATGCTTAATTGTAGGTGGTTTACCAAACCACAACTCATGAGGTGTTTTTCCTAGAAACCTATGTATTAAAGTTCGATTTTGTACATAGCAAGTCATATTAATTGCTTCGGCCCATAGGAAACTATGAAGTGAATATTCATATAACATGCTCCTAGCGGCCTCTTGCAAAACTCTATTTTTCCTCTCAACAACTCCATTTTGTTGAGGAGTCCTAGGGGTGGAAAATTCATATTTATAACCTTTTTCCATACAAAAACTTGCGAATCTATCATTTTCAAATTCACCTTCATGATCACTTCTTATTTTGTTTATCTTATGATTCTTTTCATTTTCTACCCTATTACAAAAACAATCAAGGTATCTAGAGTTTGATCCTTATATTTTAAGAAGAACACCCATGTATATCTAGTGTAATCATCCACAATCACAAAGCAATATCTACTATCATTTAAAGAGATATATCTACTACTATCAAACAAATCCATGTGAATAAGCTCCAAGGCATTTGAGGTACTTACAACATTTTTATCTTTATGGATAGCTTTGGTTTGCTTACCCATTTGACATACATCACACATTTTGTCTTTTTGAAACTTCAACTTTGGCAATCCTTGCACCAACTCTTTCTTCGAAAGTCTTTTGATATTCTTCATGTTGGTGTGAGCAAGTCTCCGATGCCAAAGCCAAGTCTCCTCCTCTTTAGACATGAGACACTTAGCAAACACATTAGTAGCACCAAATAATTCAACTTGATAGATATTTTCTCTTCTATGGCCTATGAGTATGATGGTGTTTAGTTCACTATGCTTGATTAAGAATTGAGATGAGTTGAACTCAACTCCATAACCCGAATCACATAGTTGACTAACACTTAAAAGATTAAAGACCATGCCTTTCACTAGTAACACATTTTTTATCACAAATTTTTTAAAAATTCTAATATCTCCTATTCCCATAACTTTTAATTCACCACTATTACCAAAAGAAACAGTACCTTTATTTTTGTGTCTAAATGATGAGAATTTTGAAGAGTCCCCCGTCATGTGCTTAGAGCATCTACTATCTATGAATCATGTTGTTGGATGCTCCCCCTTAACGCATGCCTGTTTAAACATGGTGAACCAAATGTTTTGGTACCCAAACTTTGGGTCCGGTAGCATCAACAACAAATTGCTTGGGTACCCAATCTTGAACAAACTTAACCCTTGAAGCACGATTTCTACTAATTAGAGACATGAAGTTAAT
Source organism: Zingiber officinale (assembly GCF_018446385.1). Taxonomy (NCBI): domain Eukaryota; kingdom Viridiplantae; phylum Streptophyta; class Magnoliopsida; order Zingiberales; family Zingiberaceae; genus Zingiber; species Zingiber officinale. Next base: position 77,149,751 of record NC_055996.1, on the reverse strand, counting down.
TTCCTTATGTGATTTAAAACCTAATCCCGCTTTGTTATACACCCCCCTTTGAGCTCCTAGAATCATGTCCAAATATTTTGAGCTTGAAGTAAACTTTTCTAAAACACCTCTAAGATCATCAACTTGCAATTTCAAAGATGCATTTTCCATTTTAAGATCATCAACTTCATTTGTGTCATTTTCATGAAGCATGCAAATTTCACATGGCACAATTTCATTCTTAAGTGATTTAAATTCATTTTACAATATTTTAACCTTACCTTTTGATTTTGATAGTGCATTAGTTAAGCATGCAATGGTGGCATACATCTTATCAAGCTTGGGAGAGATTACCTCATCATCACTAGATGATGATTCACTTGAAGATTCCACATCCTCCCCATGACTATCTTCATTTTCACTATCTTCAACATGGCTTAAGGCCATGAGGGTCATGTGCTTTGAGTTCTTCCTTTCATCTTCTTCCAATGAGCTTGAAGATGAGTCGTCCCATGTGGCTTTCAAAGCCTTCTTCTTTTTCTTGATCTTTTCTTCTTGCTTCTTCAATTTTGGACACCCCGTTTTATAGTGCCCCTTTTTCTTGCATTCATAGCAAATTATATTAGTCTTAATCTTAGAATCCACAAGAGACTTACCTTTTCTCTTGTCATCATTGAAGATCTTCTTAACATCTTTCTTGTCAAACTTCCTTGAATGTCTCATCATTCTTCGAACAAAATTTGTCATTTCACTTGATGATAACTCTTCATCACTATCACTATCACTGTCTTGCTCAGATTCTGAAGATGACTCCTTCTCCTTCTTCTTTTCCTTGTGCTTCTTTTTGTTCTTTTCACCTGCAACCAAGGCTATACCTTTCTCTTTGTGGCTTGTGTCAGCTTGCTCATGCAATTCAAGTTCACAAAATAATTCATCCAATTTTACTATTGATAAATCCCTTGAAACCTTATAGGAATCCACCATGGATGATCATAATGAATTTCTTGGAAAAGATTTTAAGGCATACCTTATGAGATCCCGGTTCTCCACACTCTCTCCAACTGAATGGAGGCCATTTAAGAGTTCCTTGAATCTCCCATGTAGTGAACTTACCATTTCTCCATCCTTCATTGTGAAATTCTGAAGTTGATTTATTAAGAGATCTCTCTTTGCAATTCTTGAATCCTTGGTGCCTTCATTTAGCTCAATGAGCTTATCTCATAAATCCTTGGCACTCTTAAAAGGTCCAACCTTGTTGAGTTGTTCCAAACTTAATCCACACTGAAGAGTCACAATCGCTTTAGCATTTGCTTGAGCCTTCATTTTTTGTTCAACAGTCCACCTTGATGATTCAAGCATTTTTCTATTTTTGGTTGGCGCAATGAATCCCTCCATAATTGAGAACCACATATCAATTTCGGTCATGAGATAGTGCTCCATGCGACTCTTCCAGTAAACAAAGTTGCTACCTTCATAGAACGGTGGTCGTGAAGTACTATGTCCCTCTTTCAATGACATCTTGTAACTCTCAACTTGTGCTTTCTTGGCGATGAATCCTCAAAACCAAACCGATGCTCTGATACCACTTGTTGGGATCGGTTGAGCTACAGGGGGGTGAATGGCTCACTTCGTTTTCTTGATTGACTTGATTTTGCGCAGCGAAAACTTAAAAGCAATGCTAACTCTTGTATTTACTTGGTATCCACCTCCTCAAGGAGGTGACTAGTCCAAGGATCCACACCACCGTCACTCTTCCACTATCAAACTTCTCCTTCTCGGAATTTCACCGAAGGTGGAGAAACCTTACAAGATTTACAACTCTCCCTCTCTAAAGTAAAAAGATCACAACCACTACAAGAAAGAAGAGGAGGATGATTACAAACTTGGAATCGCTTCTTCTTTGCAAGTTGAAACTTGAAAAAGTGACGAGAATGAGAGCTAGAGCTTAAACACTTGAGAGATCTTGAGCACTTGAGAGATTGAGCACTTTAGAGAAATAGAACAGTGTATCTTCTTCGGTGTCTGTTTTGTTTTTCTCTTCCAGCTTTTTAAACGTCTTCAAAACTAGTCGTTTCTCACATGATCGTCGTCGTGAATCGATTGGGTTTGTATTCCAATCGATTCAAAAGTATCCGTTGAGCACCATCACGTCAAGATCAACGGTGTAGATTGTTTGGTTCGAACCTCAATCGATTGGGACATTACTCTCAATCGATTGAATTTATCAATTGATCAATGAATCGATTCAGACGTGTGATGCTTCAGCGCAGAATCGCAGAACGATTGGATACCTCCAATCAATCGACTGATCGATTCAGGAGCGTTCTGTGCTTTGTATAGAAACTTCACCAATCAATCGGTCGATCGATTGGTTTGCTCCAATCGATCGGCTGATCGATCTAGAAGCAATCTGTGCTTCGCGCAGAAACTTCACCAATCGATCGACCGATCAATTGGTTTACTCCAATCGATCAGCTGATCGATTCAGAAGCATTATGTCTTATAGTCGTGCGTCTCAATCAATTTACTAATCGATTGGAGGTAATAACAAGTGAATTAATACACATTTCTTTTAATAAATACCTCGTGTCAGATGAATACTTGTTCCCCTGGACTTTCTTGCCTTGCATCCAGCCTTCTGACCTGCAAGGACTTCTCTTGCCAAGAATTTGGTCCTCAACCTTCTTGGACTTCTCTTGCCTTACATCTGGTTTTCTAACCTGCAAGGACTTCTTCTGCCAAGAATCTAGTCCTCGACCTTCTTGGACTTCTCTTGCCTTACATCCGGTCTTCCAACCTACAAGGACTTCTCCTGCAAACTCACAATGCATGTTAGATCAAATGTATTAACCTAAACTTAAATAATTGTCAACACATTGAAACTTCCGGGGCATGATTGCACCAACAAAGCGTGCGTGCATTGGGAAGCGTGCACGCGTGCTACAGGAGCCCTATATAAGGGGGGGGGTCCAAGCTTCAACGGAGGTATGTGATAATCTGCTGTTCTGCTACTGTTCATTACTTTGCTTTGCTCCCACACATCGTCGGTGACTGACTTGAGCGTCGGAGGGTCATCGTCGGAGACCCCTTCCCTGACTCAGCACTGACATAGTTGTGGTTGCAAGGTTACGAGGAGTCAGTACACGGTCAATCGGAGCGCCACATCCCCAGCTTCCATCGCCTCGATTATCGGACAGGATCAGTCGCCATGACCGCGAATATCGTCTTAAGATTGTTGGAATTTTTATATGGAGATGGATTTATAGTGTTGATCCAACAGTTGGGCCTAGTTAGTCATTTTGACGATGAGTTGATGAATCGAACTGATGGAGCTCGGTATGACGACATGGACCTTGTCCCATTTATACTCTCGACACATCCTTTCGGTCATTGAGACACCTTCCGTGTAATAGACGTACCCTTCTCGATTTCATCTTTACTAACTTAATCTCGTCATTCGTCTATTTATCCCTTCGGATATCGACACACCCCCATTGGATAAACTTATCCCTAAGGATAAGAGTATTAAGGTCAAGGTGAAGGTTAGACCTTCTTTCCTTAAGACGATATATTACCCCACTTAGATGCTTACGGTTTATCGGCAATCATCTCCCAAGATATAATAACTTACGTCTTGAAATAGGAACACTCCAATTTGTTAGCCCTGTCGAAGTTTCAAAACTTTGAAACTCTTAAGAAATGAGAGAGAAAAGAAAATTCAGGAGGAGAATTCACAACTTAAGTTTTGAGTTATTTGAATCAAAGGAATGAGTTCTTTTTATAGGGATGAAGGGCTACTCGCAAGAGGTGAAAGGTTTCTTCCAAGATTTGGAAAGGCATGGATGTGTATTTTCACTTAATCCTTTTCAATTATCATTAATTAATTCAATTGATTAATCACAATCACGATTAATCTCTTAATCAATCAATTAATTAATCACCGAAATTAATTATAATTTTATTCATCTCAATAATTCTGCATATTCGAGTTAGTGTTCATGTAATCTCATCCATAAATTCAACTCGTGTGCGAGTCAAACTTTCGTCCTATTATATTAGATCAACCCTTCATTAGATATTAATTTCTCATTCACTTGAAAAATTGATTTACAACAATTTATTCATAAAATAGTCATCTTATCCTTATTAATTTATTGGTCATCAAAACTAATTTTTCAAGTGTTTCTCCTTAAAACTTCTTTTGGTAGGGTTTCAAACATCCTATTTCCTTCCCTTCTATAATGGAATATATTCTCCTCACTCATATCTACAAGCCATTAAGCAATCCAATTTGACGTTCAAGATCTTGCTAGCCATGCTTGTGGCCCAACAAGATCTTCTCCTTGAATGAGTTGATCTGTAAACCAAGGAATGCCTGACAATAAAGGGAAGCCCACTCGGTTTTGAAGGCAAAGGTGTGGTCCTAGTCCTTAATGATGGTAATAGCTAGGGTTGAATATTATCGTCAAGGTCACTAGAGGCAAATGCAGTAAAATTATGTTAGAAAATTCTAGATAAATAAAAAATATGAGGATAAATGTGTTGGACGTGTCTATTGACTGTACATGTTGATAGAAGAATGGGTATTGATTAATTGTCCATTTCTCTTCCTCTTTCTTCCATTATGTGCAATTAGAGGTTACAGAGGAAGGTGAAAAACTTGGAAGGTAAAAAGTTTACCTTCTTCTCTTATATAAGTCCGTCCATGGAATTCATAGAGAGAGGAGTTCATCATACGAGTGAAGGAAAAACACAAGAAAAAGCTTGGGATTTTGTTTGTGGAATCTTGAAGAGTTTTCTGATTCGTTCGTGATCATTCTTCCGACGACAAGCGAAGATCAAGATCTACTACAGAAGATCACTGTTAGTTTTACAGATTTCGAATTTCTGTATTTCATGTATTTAGATCAACAATGATATCAGAGCAAACATTGAATGCATGATAAATTTTTCTGCTTGCTATCTGATCAAGTTGCTGTGAAAGCATAAGATATCTTATGCTTATAGATCATGTTACTATAAAAGGATCTGTGCAGGATATGCAGTAGATCTGTTCAAATAGTATGCATCTGTTCATCGCTGCAGGAATCGTCAACGGAATTTGCTCTATCGGATTCCACCATTGTCGGGTCCGTCGTTGGGCACAATTGCGATCTGCAACCATCACTGAACCCCGAGCGCAACATATGATAACCACAAAGTTTGTCTCCATTTCTGACCGGTGGATGATTAGAAGGTCAATCCTCCTATTATAACCGACGGGCGAGGGGGGTCGGAGGTGATGGCGGCGTGGGTGATGGCAACGAAGAAGAGAAAAATGGCGTGGGCGATAGCAAACAAAAACAGAAGCATTAAGTTTCGTACATATGTTTGACAAAAAAAAATTTTGATTTCCATTAAGTTTATTATTAATGCATCAGACTAAAGTTTATTAATGCATAAAAAAAAACTTTTGAAACTCATGCACGTTCTGAAATTAATACCAACATCATTAGTGTAAAATTTTAATTAATGCATGTTGTAATTAATTAGAAAATAGTTTAATTAATTCACGGTTTAATTAAATTAGAAATTAAATTTTATTTTTTTATATTTTAATTAATTGATCATGGACTTGAATAATTGGGTCATTGAGACCTAGTCTAGTTCAAACTATTGATTGATTTAACCAGACTAGTTTGGTCCAGTTAGAGCAAGGTTTGGTTTAAATCCCTAATTAGTTGAACTAAATCAAGTTAGTCCTTTTAGACCTCAATCTATTGGTTTGTTTAACTAGATCATTTTGATTCAATCAGATTGTATTGAATTTAATTGGACTGGACGTTTCCAGATTTGTCCTAATATGCTAGATTTGATCAAAATTGGATCAAATTGTTCAATGGGCAAATAAATATTAATTTGATCAATAAATCAGGTTTGTACTTAAATGGACTTAGGTTAAACAATAACAACTAAACATCCCAAATAGTTTAGTTCTAATGAGGGCAGGGGACTTTGGATCTAGTTATCCAATCGACTGGTCCAATGTGTTAGTCAACTGGAGCTCTTCAAATAAAGAAAAAGTATTTTTCTTATTTATTTAGTTATTCTGTGTATTTGTTCTATGCATATGTATGAATTAAAATAAATCGATTTTATTAAGATTTGTCAGTTTTGTACTGACATTATTATTTTCAATTATAGATGCTGAGGATGATATAAATGATGATCAATTCATCCGCAGATACATCCATTTGAATTTGGAACAGTGTCCGGAATTTTAGAGCTATCAAAATACTGATTTATGCCAAACCAAAGAGTGAAACTTCAATTTTAAGAATGCTTCATCCTACAGGAAGATTTGAGCGCTGACCTAAATAAGAACATATCTAAGTCTCGCCCGACCATTGCAGTTGGAGTTGACCGGGATGAAGGTTGTGTTTCGCCGATTAAGACTTCGATGGTCAGGAGGGGAGGGTCGTTGTTGTTGCATTGTGCTGCAGATCTTAGGAAACACGTCGGTATTAGAAATGGCATGGTGTTTAGGTTTAGGTTTTCTTGTTCTTCTTTTTTACGAAGAAGTTACACCATTGTCGACCGTTGGTGTTGGTTCGAACACACGTCGTGAAAAAAAATGAACATGATTTGGATTTTTCTTTCAGCCATGAGAAAAAAGCCGGAGGATAAAATTGATCTCATACATAATTTAGTAATTTTCAAAATAACATATTACCTATGATGCAAAAGGTGGAACCGCCACCTTAGCGGCCCCTTGGGTCCGACCCCACAGATGTTCAGAGGAGGTAAATCACGGTTAAGCTGGGCGGGAGGGGTGATTGAGGATCGAGTGGAATTTAAGCACAGTAGACCGAAATTTTACGTCCGTATACAACTGACGATCATCGACTCTACGACCTTCGATGCAAGCATCCAAGCACCCTACAGCTCATATTACCTATGATTGGGAAAAAGAAGTCGTAGAAAGAAAGGGAGGAGTTCTCAGGTCTCAACACCTAATTTTGGAGTCTCAGTAGTCAGTCTGTAAAGAAGTAGAGGAGATAGAATGTCGATCCCTCGAATAGCCATCGGAACACCAGCTGAGGCGACTCGCCCAGAAGCCCTCAAGGCCGCGCTTGCCGAGTTCTTCTCCACCTTCATCTTTGTCTTCGCCAGCTGCGGCTCCTTCATCGCCTTCGGTACGCACCATCTCCCTCATCCTCTCCCCCTTCCTGATGCACACCTTCTGTTCGCTCATTTTTCCCACCGGAGGCCGCAGAGAAGCTGACGGGCGGCTCGGTCGCGACCCCGGAGGGCCTCGTCGCCACGTCCCTAGCGCACGCCTTTTCCCTCTCCGCAGCCGTCTCGGCGGCCTCCAACGTCTCCGGCGGCCACGTGAACCCGGCGGTGACATTCGGCGCGTTAATCGGAGGCCACATCACGCTCCCCCGCGCCGCCCTCTACTGGATCGGGCAGCTCCTCGGCTCCGCCGCGGCCTGCGCCGTCCTCGACTACTCCACCGGCAGCCTGGACTCGGCGACCACCGCCCTCGCCGCCGGCGTGTTCGCGAGGCGAGCGCGGGTGCTGGAGGCGGCGCTGACCACCTTTGGTCTAGTGTACACAGTTTACGCCACGTCGGACGCGAAATGGGGCGGCACCGCGCCTCTCGCGGTAGGGTTGTTGATGGGCGCGAACATTCTGGCCGGCGGGGCCTTCGACGGCGCGGCGATGAACCCGGCTCTGGCATTCGGGCCGGCGCTTGTGAGGTGGGCGTGGAAGGACCACTGGGTGCGCTGGGAGGGGCCGCTCATCGGCGGAGGCCTCGCCGGGTTCTTCTACCAGTACTTCTTCACGCCCCACACCTACCAGCCGATCTCCCCTGCCGATTACTGAGGTACCGCATCGACAGTTCTTGTTCCATTTATAAACCACCGAAAGCTACTGCTCTTCTGTCTTTATTAAGTTAATTAACTCTCTGCTGATTTGACAAGTTCATCCCTGTTTACCCTCAAAATGTGGGGATCTCTTTCTGTCTTTCATGTGTCTACAGAACAACTGCTCTTGAGATAGAGAAGACTAGTTAGAATGCAATTTGTGTCGAACATTGACAATGCTTTTTGGGTCGTCTTTGAACAAGCAGCATTGTTTCTTTCTTTTATGGAGATACGTATCTCAAATTCACAATCTTAGAACGGCTAGATTCTCTTCATTTGAAACATTGTGTCTTCACTTGAACATTTTTAACATTCTGAAGCATGACTTTTCATTCGAACCCGAGTTTCATACACTACTTAGGTAGGATGTCGTGATTGTGATTCCAAGTCAATTATGGCTACTAGGAGTCTTGGAGGCTTGCGAAAAGGTTTCTAGTCCCTGAAACCTCCTCAGTGATCTCTCACCTAACCTTAAAGCTGTCTCTTTGCTTAATACGTGCAAACAACTATTTGCACATTGGAAGAGAAGAAGAAGAATCCATTTCCAACGCATTTCACGTTGTTTTCCTTCATGTCGTGACTTCGTTCACTTGTGAGTTGTGACTATCGTTCCAATGAAGTTGATGGTTTGCTATTCAGAACAGAGGCACGTAGGAAAATTTTGCCAAAATTGCTGGTGGTTTTCGACTCTGAATTAATCGAAGCAGCTATTAGTCAACAGTTGAACAAGAATTATTTTTTGCATTATAGCTGCATAATTCAGCTGTTTCCCGGTGCGGAACACGCTTAATCATGCTAAGAAAGTGACAGTGAATGAAATGATAAATATATACTACTAAACTACAGGCTTCAACAATTGCGCGTGAGGATTTATTATTTTGTAGTATTTTTTGGTGAATTACGTAGAATTAAGTTAGGAATTGTAGGGAACGGACACTGAGAAATTAAGAAGAGAACGGGGATTTTGATCATGCTGAGTTGTTGAAAGAAAAGGCGAAGTTTCGGAATTTGTCGTTGCCGCCCCGCAGCGACGAAGACGACGGCGGGGAATGCTGGAATGAGGCTGGAGACGGTGATGGCAGCTTCGACGCCTCTGGGTTCGAACTCGGAGCGATAGCGACGACGCGCGGGATCTCGACCCCGTGGAGGTCCGGCGGTGGGTGGCGCCACTGCGGCAGCGAACCCGTGAGGAGTAGCATCTGCAGCAGCGGCCCCGCCTCTATTACCGCCTCCACCAGACGCCCCTTCTCCGGCAGGCCCCTCTTCGCTGCTGCGGCCTCCAATTCCGCCAGTGCCGGATTGCTGCTCTCGCGTTCGTCGATGTCATCGGTAACCGCTGCGTCGACGGTAAGGAAGGAGGAGACGGGCGGTGGGTGCAGGCAGTCGACCTGATGATGGAGGAGCAGGAGGGCGCGGCGGGCCTCGTCGCGCTCCTGGATGGCGGACTCGAGGAGGCCGGTGAGGCTGAGCGACCGAGCCTCCATTTTACGTAAATCCTCTTGTGCGGCGGCGTGGGCGGACTCCAGCTCGAGGATGGCGCGGAGTAGCTCCCCCCGCTTCAGTTCCAGTTCCTCTCCCGCCCCCGCGTTCACTTTGGCTCCGCGGTCGTCGTCCTGCCGGGCCAACCATTGAGAGTCGAAAACTCTTGCTTGAGGATAGGAATTAAACGAGTCGAATTGAGAGATACCTGATTATGCCAGAGGAAAGTAGCCGCGCCGCCACCGGAGGTCGCGTCCATGCGAGCTGGTTTCCGTGGCGACGGAAGTAGCAAAACGTCGAATATATAAAAAATAAAGGCCAAAGAAAAAAGGTGCCCATATTTTAATTATGATAAATATAGCACATATCTAATCAAAACTATAATAATATAAAATAATTTTATTAAAATTATAAAATATAAATCAGTCGGCTAAAATTAGCCTACTCTTGGCTTAAACAATAAATCACCCTTTCAAATATCATGTCAAATTTTATTATATTAACACCTGTTTACTAACATACTTATATTTATTTTAATATTAATATTAATTAGTTATAATTTACTATTTATTTATTCATCTTTAATCTTTATATTTAATCCTGTCGAAAAATGTGAAGTTGAAAAGTTAGAAGGTAGCAGCTTCGCTGACCTGACGTTGACTTCACTCCGTTCTACAAAACAAACGGCGTAAGTACCAAGCTAAGGAAGGAGTCCCCGATGTTAGCCCTCCAACACTCAAATCAGTCACCAGAATGTGGAGAAAACCGAAACAACAGTAGCAACAGTAGAACTCAAGAATAACACGTACCTCCGCCGGTGATGGATCCTCCTTTTTATAGAGCCCTGGTGGGCAATGTGCGCGCTTCTCGAGGCATGGGCATGCTCTCCCATGTGTCCCATGAAAAGACCTTGTCAGCAAAGTACCTCTGACACCATACCTTAACAGGGCATGTACGATCCTCCTGTCAACCGTACCTTGTGTCAGCGTCATTATCTCCCAAAAGGATGTTGAGAGATATTACAGTGGTCTCATTGCTTGGCCGAGCGGGGTAGTCGCTCGACCGGGACTCCGCTCCGTCCATGGCCAAGTCCCGCTGCTTGGCCGAGCGGAATAGCCGTTCGGCCAAGACTCCTCTACTATGTCGACCTCCGTGGTTCTTCTATGCGGTGACTGTGTAACAACATATCTTTCTCCGTTCAGACCAACTATGCAATCTCCCTCGACATCCTACTGCTCCATATTGAGCGTCAACTGTCTTGCGTATCATCCTGAGCCAAGGTGGGGGTTGGCTGGAACCCATCTCCTGCCTGTCGAGACCTAGCCGCCCTAATACGACGCATGATAGTGGAGTCGGATAGCGGACGTGGTCGGAAGTCAAGCCCACGGGGCGGTCAGAAGTCAAGCCCACAGGGCGATCGGAAGTCAAGCCCAAGAGGCGGTCAGAAGTCAAGCCCACGGGGCGGTCAAAAGTCAAACTCATGTGGCGGTCAGAAGTCAAGCTCACGTGATGGTCAAAAGTCCAGCCTACGTGGAGGTCAAAAGTCCGACGTACGTAGGGTTCAAAGGGCCAGGTTACAGGATGGTCCTAGTCGAACACAAGTGGCATTCCGGAGTTAAGCCTACATGTCAAGTAGGAACTCGGAAGGTAAGACCTACAGGTCAGGATTTACAAACTCGCGACACAGGAGATACGAGGACTAAAGCGTACAGGTCAAGATAAGCAAACCAAGGATGACAGGTCAGGATTTATAGACTCGCGACACAGGAGATACAAGGACTAAAGCGTACAGGTCGGGATATGCAAATCAAGGATGACAAGTCAGGAATTACGGACTTGCGGGTCGGGATACGAGTGTTAGGACCTTCGGATAGCGGCTAGAGAGAGGGGGTGTGAATAGCCGACCTCAAATTATCGTTTCTTCCTACAATTTAGGTTAGCGCAGCGGAAATACAATGTAGAAACGAAAGTGGAGAAGATCAAACCTCAAACACGATGATGTAACGAGGTTCGGAGATGATACTCCTACTCCTCGGCGTGTCCGTAAGGTGGACGAAGCCTATCAATCCGTCGGTGGATGAGACCCCGGAAAACCGGCTAACAACAACTCCTTCTGGGTGGAGAAACCTCGCCACAAACTCTTTTACAACAGCAATAAAGGAGTACAAGATAGTGCAAGAAAACAAGAAGAATATGAATGTAACAACACTTTGCTTGCCTTCTTGTCGACTGGAGTTCGATGAAGCAACAACTTCACGATGCCAGCAGCAACTGATCAGCAAACCAGCCGAGGGAAGCTCACACGAAGCTTCAGAAACACAGAGCTCAGCAAAGCTCAGATCGCAAGAGTAAGGAACAAGAAGAACAGTTTCGAGAGCAATACATTTCTTCTCCTGTAGCAGCCTTATATCCTGCACCTGCGAAGAAGACAAAGAGCAACACAGAAATCTAGCCGTTGTGTCGCAACGGCAAGGCCTGAACCGATCAGGCTCCAACCTGATCGGTCTGGGAGTCTCCTGATCGGTCTGTGGACCGATCAGGCCCTAGGCTGATCGATTCCCAGACCGATCCCCATACTTTTTCTCGTTTCTGATCGCTTCCTGATCGGTCTGTGGACCGATCAGTAGGCTTCCTAATCGGTCTACAGACCGATCAGATAACTCATAGTGACCTCTGTTTGGTTACTGATCGGTCACCAGACCGATCAGATAAACCTGAGTATCACTGGATCGGTCTGCTGACCGATCCAATGCCCATGTGGATTTAGAGCTTCTCATCCCTAAATCCTAAGGTCTTCCTGGTCTTGAGAATGAGCTACCGAGCCCTCTCTGACCTAGTCCGGAGAACGAGCTACCGAGCCCTCTCCGACTTCCTCATCCGGTCCAGAGAACGAGCTACCGAGCCCTCTCTGACCTAGTCCGGAGAACGAGCTACCGAGCCCTCTCCAACTCCGTCTGGTCCAGAGAACGAGCTCCCGAGCCCTCTCTGACCTAGTCCGGAGAACGAGCTACCGAGCCCTCTTCGACTTCGTCCGGTCCAGAGAACGAGCTCCCGAGCCCTCTCTGACATAGTCCGGAGAACGAGCTACCGAGCCCTCTCCGACTTCGTCCGGTCTAGAGAACGAACTCCCGAGCCCTCTCTGACTCCATCCAGTCCAGAGAACGAGCTACCGAGCCCTCTCTGACTTCATCCAGTCCAGAGAACGAGCTACCGAGCCCTCTCTGACTTCCACGTCCGGTCCAGAGAACGAGCTCCCGAGCCCTCTCTGACCTAGTCCGGAGAACGAGCTGCCGAGCCCTCTCCAACTTCGCATGCCAAGCTTCCATACTTGGACTTCTCCCGTGCCAAGCTCCCTGCTTGGACTTCTCCCGTGCCAAGTCTCCATACTTGGACTTTTCCGTGCCAAGTCTCCATACTTGGACTTCTCCGTGCCAAGTCTCCATACTTGGACTTTTCTCGTGCCAAGCTCCCTGCTTGGAATTTTCCGTGCCAAGTCTCCATACTTGGACTTTTCCGTGCCAAGTCTCCATACTTGGATTTTTCCGTGCCAAGTCTCCATACTTGGACTTTTCCCGAATCAGGTCAACTCAAGTCGGGTCAACCAGGTCAACCTTGACCAAAGGTTGCACCCACACTCCCAAGTTCCTATTCTTGTCAAACATCAAAGTACAACTTCTCTATTCTTGTCAAACATCAAAATATACCTCGAGTCAGGTCAACTCGAGTCAGGTCAACCAGGTCAACCTTGACCTAAGGTTGCACCAACAATCTCCCCCTTTTTGATGTTTGACAAAAATCATAATCAAGTTAGATTAACCCGATAACCTAACTTAGGTTTTCCAATAGTTCTCCAATCAATGTTCTTCCTTGAACATTCTCCCCAAACTCCAATGTTCTTCCTTGAACATTTTCTAAACATTCTCCCCCTTTTTGACACACATCAAAAAGAGTGAATCAAGGTCAAGAGTTTCTTCCTAATGAAAGTCACATACCTTTCATTGAAACCCTTAATTTCCCCCTTGATACTAAATACAACAATCAACATAGTGACCATCCCATATCACTCATCTTGACGAGTAAAAACTCCCCCTAAAAGTCAACTCCTGCTTGACCAATAGGTAAACTCCCCCTAAAGGTCAACTCCCCCTTGACCATTGCACCAACAATGTCTTGGAGAATTTCAATCCTTTAGAAATCTAAAATACCAACTTCCAGCTGAAATTTCAGACAATCAGTCGAAAATCAGCATTTTGGCACGCTCAGCCCTTTATTGGATCGGTCACCAGACCGATCCACACTTCCCTGGATCGGTCCAGTGACCGATCCAGACCTCCCTGGACCGATCAGCATCCCCTCTGATCGGTCCACAAAGCTCTGATAGGAATTTCTGATTTTTCTCCCGAAATTCAGAAACTCCTAAAAAATCACAGAAAATTCCAAAAATTGTAAAATTTTGAGGATACATTCCTCATAACATATATTATCATGGAAAAATAGTTTTCTATGAAAATAACTTCCATTTTTAAATCTTGATACAAAGTTCGAAAGACTTTGAAATAGTTCAAGATTAATCCATCTTTGTATCAACTTGCTCAATGATGAATGCTATCACTAGAAAAACTTCATCAAGGTTTTTCAAATCAATTTTGAAATGATTTTAAACCATTCAATTTAGGACCACAATCTTAGGGCTAAATGTACATGACTTGTACACAAGCTTTCCCTATGATCCTCAATTACGAATTAGGCTCATCTAGGTACAAGAACTATGCACCTTGATCCTAACTCATAATCCTAATATCTCACACACATCTAAGGTGTATCAAACACATCCAAGTCAATTTTGATGTGAGATATGGATTTAGGTCATCTTAAGCTAAGTTCTCATGCATTTTCTAAACAACAATTTGATCTCCATATCAAATTGTGTTTTTATCCTTAAATCAATTTAATTGATCATACATGCAAGAGATGATGACATGGCATAAAATAATATCATAAGTGGAAACATATGCCAATGTCATGATGTCATGACATAAAGTATGAAACTTAAATAAGGCATGACATATAACTAACCTAAGAATTATCATGACATTTCAAATGATAGTAAATTAAATATGATGTCATGACATGGCATATGGCAAATAACATATAAAGGTATAGAAAATACCTAATTCTAGCCTTAGTTGCCATTTTTGATAATTTTGATCATTTTGCCATAAATTTTATATTCCTAAGTGTAATAGATCTAAAATCATATACTAAAGATTTTTAAATCACTATGTGCCAATTAGATTGACCCAAAAAAAAAACTCCTCAAATGTGGTTGGCACATCCTAATTACCTTAGGAATAATTTTTAATTTCATTTTCAAGGCTTGGTTATACCTTGAAACTTCCTAAAATGCCACCTTTTGTCATGATTAGGTTAACTACCTATCCAAATAAGATGGGCACACCCTAAACCATCTAGCGTGATGAAATCACGCTCCTAGGAACCCAATACCTATTTGAGCTCATTGGGTTCACTAAATATTCACTAGGGATGACTTCCCTAGCAACCCTCCTAATGACCCTCCTAGGCTTTAAAGCCTTGGTCATTTGGGACTCATTAAGATCAACTCTAGGGGTGACTCCCCTTGTGACCTTGGTGATGGTCTTCCTAGCCCTAGATCTTGTTCCATAATCGAATGGAACATTATGATAAGTGGGCTTGACCACTTGAGACTTAGGTTTGTGATCCAAACCTCTCATGTCCTTGGGCTTTGATTTTTGACCCTTAGACCCTAGAGTTGGCTTTTCCAAATTCTTAAGAGCCTTTTCTAAAGTGTCAAGTCTTGACCTTAAGACTTGATTTTCCTTCTCTAATACCTCAAGCTTTAATTTTCCATTTTTCTTTGAAGTATTCCTAGGCATATGTCTAGTTGTTTTGGGATTCCTACCTAGGTTTTCCTTAACCTTAGATGAGTTAATTCTAGGATTGGTATTTCTAGTATCGTCCTTATCTAGACTAACATGTTTGGCACCTAAGCACATGTATTGGTTTCTATGTTTATTATGCTTATCATTATTGACAATTGCAATAAGGCTACTAGCATGTGTCTTAGTAGAATTGCAAGAATGTGCCTTAAAAGATACCTTAGGGTTTGCATTAGCTCCCCCCATAGATGTGCTTGGTCTCTTGTCCTTGTAAGGTTGCCTCCCCCTTGGACATTGACTCCTATAATGTCCCCTTTGCTTGCATTGGAAGCACACCACGTGCTCCTTGCCCTTGCGTACCGGGACTCCGGCTTCCTTGACTTTTGGTGCCGGTGGAGTCGTCCTAATCCTCTTTGGACATTTACTTTTATAATGCTCATATTCCCTACACTCAAAGCACATTATATGTAATTTATTTGAAATTAAGTTGCTTGAGTTACCTAGGGTTGAGGATGGATATAAGCTCTCTCCTTCATCCCTTCCGGAGATAGAGGCTTCTTCTTCTTGCTCCATTCTTGAAGAAGAACTCTCCTCCTCTTCTTCCTTAGATGTTGAGTAGCCCTCAACTTCTAATTCCATACCTCCATGATGTGAGCTACTTGGCTCACTTGACTCCTCTTCATGACTTGAATTGGAGCTCTCCTCATGGAACTTAGCCAAGTTGTTCCACAACTCCTTGGCATCGTTGTATCCACCTATCTTACGCAAGACATCATTAGGTAATGAAAATTCAAAGATTTTCGTTACCTCGTCGTTGATCATGGATCGGTGGACTTGTTCCTTCGTCCACTTCTTCTTCTCAAGAGGTTCTCCTTCTTTATCCACCAGAGGAATAAAACCTACTTGTACACAATTCCAATTTACTAGGTTAGTCATAAGAAAATACTTCATTCTTACCTTCCAATACGCGAAGTCGTCGCGATCGTAGAAGGGTGGAATCGTGATGTCTTCTCCAAGTCGATCCATTCTCTAGCTTGTGCTCCCCGGGTGTTAATCCGTCGAAGAGCAACCTTGCTCTGATACCACTTGTTAGGACCTTCGGATAGCGGCTAGAGAGGGGGTGTGAATAGCCGACCTCAAATTATCGTTTCTTCCTACAATTTAGGTTAGCGCAGCGGAAATACAATGTAGAAACGAAAGTGGAGAAGATCAAACCTCAAACACGATGATGTAACGAGGTTCGGAGATGATACTCCTACTCCTCGGCGTGTCCGTAAGGTGGACGAAGCCTATCAATCCGTCGGTGGATGAGACCCTGGAAAACCGGCTAACAACAACTCCTTCTGGGTGGAGAAATCTCGCCACAAACTCTTTTGCAACAACAATAAAGGAGTACAAGATAGTGCAAGAAAACAAGAAGAATATGAATGTAACAACACTTTGCTTGCCTTCTTGTCGACTGGAGTTCGATGAAGCAACAACTTCACGATGCCAGCAGCAACTGATCAGCAAACCAGTCGAGGGAAGCTCACACGAAGCTTCAGAAACACAGAGCTCAGCAAAGCTCAGATCGCAAGAGTGAGGAACAAGAAGAACAGTTTCGAGAGCAATACATTTCTTCTCCTGTAGCAGCCTTATATCCTGCACCTGCGAAGAAGACAAAGAGCAACACAGAAATCTAGCCGTTGTGTCGCAACGGCTAAGCCTGGACCGATCAGGCTCCAACCTGATCGGTCTGGGAGTCTCCTGATCAGTCTGTGGACCGATCAGGCCCTAGGCTGATCGGTCCCTAGACCGATCCCCATACTTGTTCTCGTTTCTGATCGCTTCCTGATCGGTCTATGGACCGATCAGTAGGCTTCCTGATCGGTCTACAGACCGATCAGATAACTCACAGTGACCTCTGTTTGGTTACTGATCGGTAACCAGACCGATCAGATAAACCTGAGTATCACTGGATCGGTCTGCTGACCGATCCAATGCCCATGTGGATTTAGAGCTTCTCATCCCTAAATCCTAAGGTCTTCCTGGTCTTGAGAACGAGCTACCGAGCCCTCTCTGACCTAGTCCGGAGAACGAGCTACCGAGCCCTCTCCGACTTCGTCCGGTCTAGAGAACGAGCTCCCGAGCCCTCTCTGACTCCATCCAGTCCAGAGAACGAGCTACCGAGCCCTCTCTGACTTCATCCAGTCCAGAGAACGAGCTACCGAGCCCTCTCTGACTTCCACGTCCGGTCCAGAGAACGAGCTCCCGAGCCCTCTCTGACCTAGTCCGGAGAACGAGCTGCCGAGCCCTCTCCGACTTCGCATGCCAAGCTTCCATACTTGGACTTCTCCCGTGCCAAGCTCCCTGCTTGGACTTCTCCCGTTCCAGGGAGCTTGGACTTCTCCCGTGCCAAGTCTCCATACTTGGACTTTTCCCGTGCCAAGCTCCCTGCTTGGACTTTTTCGTGCCAAGTCTCCATACTTGGACTTTTCCGTGCCAAGTCTCCATACTTGGACTTTTCCGTGCCAAGTCTCCATACTTGGACTTTTCCCGAATCAGGTCAACTCAAGTCGGGTCAACCAGGTCAACCTTGACCAAAGGTTGCACCCACACTCCCAAGTTCCTATTCTTGTCAAACATCAAAGTACAACTTCTCTATTCTTGTCAAACATCAAAATATACCTCGAGTCGGGTCAACCAGGTCAACCTTGACCTAAGGTTGCACCAACAACGAGGACTAAAGCATATAGGTCAGGATATGCAAACCAAGAATAACAGGTCAAGATTTACAGACTCGTGACACCAAAGATACGAGGACTAAAGCGTACAGGTCGGGATATGCAAATCAAGGATCACAGGTCAGGATTTATAGACTCACGACACAGGAGATACGACTAAAGCGTACAGGTCGGGATATACGAACCAAGACTCGCAGAGCAGGATACGTGGAGCCAAGACACAGGTCGAGATATGAGGACTAAGGCTTACAGGTCGGGATCTACAGGACAAGATATACAGAACAAGATACACGAACCAAAGATGTACAGGTCAGGATATGTGGACGAAGGCTTACAGGGCAGTAAGCGCAGGTCTGGATCTATCAAGATAGACCGAATAGCAAATATAGGGTAGGACGTACAAGTCTGGATTTGTGGGACAACAACAAGCCAGGGAATGCGCCAGGAAAGGCAGGTATGTGCATACAGGTCAAGATTTGCAGATACGAGGACCCAATTAAGGGTTAACAGACCAGGGCGAACCTACACTACGCGACAATCAAGCCAGAGAATCGTAACAACCCGTCAGAGAATAATAACCATATATCAAGGAATATGCTAACGGTCTGTGGCTCGTTGCCTCCTGATCCCTCCTCAGACCAATAGAAAAATGTCACGTGTCATTTACCGCCAGACAAATCCTAATAACCGACATTCCCTGACACTTATCAAACTCCAGAAGCATCCACTGTCATATAAAAAAGGAGACTTTGTCTCTACGCAGGTACACTCACTCATCTTTTCATTCTCGTCTTTTACTTTTCATCCTTTCACTGTGCTTCTGGAGAAAAAGTACCTGACTTGAGCGTCAGAGGGCCTGACTCGGGGACTTTTTCCCTGGTTCTTGGTCTCTAACGCAGAGGCGGCTTGTCTAAGTGTGCACAGAACCCTCGTGTCATCATTGTCGTTGTCATCACCCCCCATCATCCGCTCGTGGGAATCTTTCCAGGAGTACCAGGTCACCCAGGTGCTTCCACGACTTTCCGTCAACACAGGCGACAGCGCGGCCAGCCTCTGTCCAACTCAGCTTCCGGACGGGATCAAATTTGGTGCCGTCTGTGGGAACAAAAACTACCTACTCCGGAACGTGAAGATGAAGGATTCTAGCAGAATCAACGTGACCATGACAGCAGGAGAGTATGAACTCTTCAAAGAGGCCAAGAAACGAGCGACCTCTGAAAAGCAACAAACTACTGCCTCCCGACCATGAAAGCTACCTGAGGTTTCTAAAGAACTGGCTCACGCCTCGAATCGGGGTTCCAAGAGAAAACAACCCATGGAATTTCCTCCTGCCTTCTATAGAGAGCCAGGCCAGGGTTATAATCAGCCAGACCCTGGATGCTATAGCCGCAAGGAGCAGCCACAAGTTTCGATGGCTGAGAGTTCTTTGCCTAAGGATTCGAAGAGAGGGAAGTCTATCATCCCTCGAGAAGAACGTCGGGTGGAGCCGGAAGAGAAAGTGCCCTTCTCTTCTAAAATATTAGAGGAAAGGCTACCCAAAGGGTACCGACCCCCTGCTATCGAGGAATATGATGGCAGCAAGGACCTTGAAGACCACCTACGCAAGTTTAGAAATGCGGCTCTGCTACATCAATACAGCGATGTCGTTAAGTGCCGAGTGTTCTTGAACACTCTCTCGGGCTCTGCCCAGAAGTGGTTCGATGGACTGCCACATAGGTCCATCACCTGCTTCTTCGATTTCAAGATTGCATTCCTGCGCCACTTCGCCAGCAGTAGGAAGTATCAAAAGGCGGGCCACTGCTTGTTTGCTCTCAAGCAAGGGCCCTCCAAGCTGTTGAGGAGCTATATTAAGTGCTTCAATCAGTGGCTCAAGACGTTCCCTCGGTCACATCAGAAATACTCATGAGCGCCTTCTCTCATGGGTTGACCGAAGGAGAGTTCTTTATGGATCTCATTAGAAATCTCGTAAAGAATTTCGATGAGATGTTGGAGAAGGCGGTCAGCTATATCAACATGGAGGAAGCGCAGGCGACGCGAAGAAAGACAGATAAACCTCCCCCTGTAAAAAAGCCTGAGAGAAGAGTACCCCAACCTCCTGCTCAACCTCTCCTGCGCGCTCGGGACGCCCGACCTACTTTCCACCCTGGTCAAGATGTTCGGCTGATCCCGTGCGTAGCTGTAGTCCATGCCCCACGACCTGGGCCTTGGGGGCCGCGCTATTGCACGTATCATCGATCCCACTCTCATGCTACCAGTGAGTGTTTTCAATTTGCCCGGGATTCCCGCCGCGCTGCCGAGCTGGGCCTGCCACCCCCCATGCTGGCTCCTCGGGTCCAAACAATGATGGAGGAGCGGCGCAATGCAGCGGGGAAGGCCAGCAAACCTCGGACCGAGCAGGAGGGGCCAAGCATGCAACAACAAGGACGCACTAGGGAGCAAAGAGAAGCCCGCGAGGCAGAGAATCGCGGCAACGCGGTCATCCGTTATATAGGCATGATCTCCGGAGGACCTACTGACGGAGATTCGGGCCGGGCGTGCAAGTCTCATGAACGTCGATTGGATATTCACGTTGTTGGATGCAGCAAGGAGCAGGCCGTTGGCCCTGTTATCATCTTCGGGCCACAAGACTTGGAGGGACTGGAGTTGCCTCATGAAGGCGCCTTTATCATCAGAGCGGTCATAGCCAACAGCCACATGGCCAGAGTCTTCGTTGACACTGGGAGCTCTGTCAATGTGTTGTTCAGGTCTGCTTTCGAAGAAATGCAGATTGACACCAGCGAGCTCCAGCCGGTGGCTACTTCTTTATATGGCTTTACTGGTAATGAAGTAAATCTTATGGGCCAGATCAAGTTGGTCATATCTTTGGGGAGCGAGCCATTAGTCAAAACCAGGAGGAGTACCTTCCTCGTAGTAGACTCGCCCTCTTCCTATAACGTTATTTTGGGTCGACCGGCTCTACATGAGTTCAGAGTTGTTGTCTCTACCTTTTATCAGAAAATCAAGTTCCCCGTGGGACAGCAGGTCGGGGAAGTTAGGGGAGAGCAGCGTGTTTCTCGGCGATGCTATATTGACATGGTCAAAGTGGAAGCTCGTAAAGCACAGAGGACTCAAGACGGGGATGTGCACGCCATTCAAGAAGAACCCCTGCCTATAGCTGAAGAACTCATTCCCTGGGAGAAAGTTCAGCTATATCCTGAACGTCCAAAGAGTCTTACTCGGGTAGTAGGTGACTTACATCCTGAGCTCAAAGAAGAATTGATCCAGTGCTTGACCCGCAATAGAGATGTTTTCGCCTGGTTCGCTGAAGAATTACCAGGGGTTAAGCTTGAAGTAGTGGAACACCAGTTACACCTCTTGCCTGACGTCCGACCTGTCAAGCAAAAGAAGAGGAACTTCTCGGCTGACCAGAATAAAATTATCAGAGCTGAAGTGGATCAGCTCAGGAAAGTCGGACATGTCCGAGAAGTACAATTCCCGTCCTGGCTTTCCAATGTGGTCTTGGTAGAAAAACCCAATAATAAGTGGAGGGTCTGCATAGACTTCCGGGATCTTAATCGAGTCAGCCCTAAAAACTGTTATCCTTTGCCCAAAATTGATCAGCTAGTAGACTCAACCGTCGGCTGTGAGAGGATTTGCATGCTAGATGTTTATCAGGGGTATCATCAAATTCCCCTAGCCCTGGAGGACCAGGAGAATGTCAGTTTCATTATGGCTGATGGTACTTTCTGTTATACTGTCATGCCTTTTGGGCTCAGGAATGTTGGAGCAACTTATCAAAGGATGATGGACAAAATCTTCCGGGAGCAAGTCGGGCGCAACATGGAAGTATATGTGGATGACATACTTATCAAATCCCCCTCAGCGGTAAATCTAATAGCTGATTTGGAGGAGACCTACGGCACCCTCCGACAGTACGGGTTAAAATTAAATCCCCTGAAGTGTATACTCAGAGCCAATGAAGGAAAATTCTTGGGGTACTTGGTGACGGAGCGGGGAATCAAAGCCAACCCTGAGAAGGTTCAAGCACTCCGGGATATGAAGGCTCCTCAAAACCTGAAGGAGGCGCAAAAATTGGTGGGCAGGATAACAGCCCTGTCCAGATTTATCTCCCGATCGGCAAACAAAGCGGCACCCTTCTTCAAAGTGCTCAGAAAAGCCTCCAAATTCCAGTGGGATGAAGAATGCACGCGAGCTTTTGAGGAGTTAAAGAAGTATCTGGAGGCCCTACCTTCCTTATCAAGCCTATTACAGGAGAGCCGCTCTGGGTCTACCTGTCAGCCACCCCTGAGGTCGTGGGGGCAGTGTTAGTGAAAGAGCAAGACAATGTACAATGGTCGGTGTACTTTTTTAGTCATCTATTGAAGGGGGCTGAATCTAGATACAAAGCCCTGGAAAAGTTAGTATATTGATTGGTGCTCATGGCTCGGCGTCTAAGACCTTATTTTCTGGCACATCCTATCACAGTCCTGACCAATAACACCATGGGTAAAACCCTCACCAATATAGAAGTTGTTGGACGGCTTATCAAGTGGGCGACAGAACTGGGAGAGTATAATATAGCTTATCAACCTCGAACGGCTATTAAAGTGCAGGCCTTGGCTGATTTCCTGACCGAGATTCATCAAACTGATTCGGAAGAAACGTGGAAAGTATACGTGGATGGATCGGCCACACGACAGGGAAGTGGTATTGGGGTTCTTCTGATATCCCCCCCAGAAGACATCTTGCAGCTAGCCGTGCGGTTAAACTTCAGAGCTACTAATAATGAAGCAGAGTATGAGGCCTTATTGGTAGGGCTGCAGGCAGCCCGGCATGTGGGAGCTGCCCGAGTAATCATATACTCGGATTCTCAATTAGTAACCCAGCAGGTAGCAGGCAACTTTGGGATCAATAGTGACAAGTTGCAAGTATATCGAGAAGCTTATGAGAAAATGAAAGAAGAATTCAAGGAGGTCACGGTGAACAAGATTCCCAGAGCAAAGAATAGCCGAGCTGACGAGTTAGCCAAAATGGCTAGTTCTCTAACAACCTGGGTATTAGATAAATCAATAGCACATACCTTCCTCATAGCTCAAATAGATCTTCAGAATAACAGGGGTGAGCTTATTGACTGAAGAGCACCAATGATTAATTATCTGTGGCAAGGTATTCTACCGACAAACCCAGAGGAAGCACGGCTGGTCAGGAAAAAGACCCATGCCTACACCATGATAGGAGATCAATTATATAAGCGGGCATTTTCCAGGCCTTTACTTAAGTGTTTAAGCATGGAAGAGGCGGAGCATGCTTTGCGAGAGACACATCAGGGGTGTTGCGGCAGTCATGTTGGAGGTCATGTTGGAGGTCGAACATTAGCTCGCAGGGTGCTACTGGCCGGTTATTTCTGGCCTACCTTACAAAAGGATGCTCATCAATTGGTGAACACTTGCTTATCCTGCCAGAAATATCAGAATTTGACACATGTGCCCACCTTAATGCTAAATACATTTATCGTTTCTTGCCCCTTTGATCAGTGGGGTATGGATATCGTGGGACCATTCCCTATGGCGCTAGATCAAAAGCAATTTCTGCTGGTGGCGGTATACTACTTTTCTAAATGGGTGGAAGTCGAAGCCCTGGCCAGAATTACAGAATGAGCAATTATCAAGTTTTTGTGGAAAACATTCTGTGCAGGTTCGGCATACCCCATAAGTTGGTATCGGATAACGGAAGATAATTCCAAAGTTGGAAGATCCAGGCCTAGTGTCAAGGCTTCAGCATTACTCAAGCATTCACATCCGTAGCATACCCACAAAGTAATAGGCAGACCGAGGTCATCAACCGAGAGATTGTGCGGGGATTGAAAGTTAAGCTAGATCACGTTGGAGGAGATTGGGTAGAAGAATTGCAAAGTATTCTCTGGACCTACCGTACAACGCCTCGGGAGAGCACAGGCCTCACTCCCTTTCATTTAGTCTACGGCAATGAAGCGGTGGTGCCTATAGAGATCGAGGTGCCTTCCACTAGAAGAATGTTGTATGAAGAAGAGAATGTCGAACGGACACTTGCAGAGCTGGATCTCATCAATGAAACTCGTGAACGGACAGCAGCCAGGCTAGAGTCCTATCGACAAAGGATGAAGCAAAATTATGATAGGAGGTTGGTTCCTCGTTTCTTCGGAGAGGGGGACCTGGTTTGGAAGCGAGCGAAGCCTGTGGGGGTCGTAACCAAGCTAGCACCCCAATGGGATGGACTCTATAAAGTTATTAAAAAGTTAGTATCGGGTGCGTACTACCTACAGGACGACCGGGGTCGGAATCTAGACCGGCCCTGGAGCGCTAATTATCTTCGGCCTTACTGAACATAGATAACTTTCTTTTCTGAAAAGCTTGGGCTTGATAAGTGTTGGTTCGCAGAAGATAGGATAAATTAGGTCGGGAGTATTTACCCGACCGGCCAGTAAGAATGTTTGCCTGGTCAGGATTGTTACGTCCTTTGTAAATTATCAAACCCATTTTGGAACTCAAACACAGAAAGCAAGAAGTAAGAACATTAATTAGGAAGTAGTTCGGTTTATACAGTATACAAATACAAATTACTTAAAGGCAGAAAAGACTTCGTCGGATATTTTGTCCAAAATACGACGATGATCTAAGAAGTCTTCAGGGGGAGCAGACCTAAAATATCCTTGTTCATACAGTTATCGCATGGCCCCTGCCGCACCATGAGCTATGGCGGTCACGAGGCAATCCCCAACCTGGATCCCAAACTCCCAGGAATGGAGGTAGGCTTCTCGACTCAGCCTGCAGCATTCAGCTTCGCCCGCCCTATATATTTCCAGAGCTGTGGTGACTCCAGAAGCAGCAGAGCGGGCTTGAGCTAGTTCAGTCTGTGCCGCACGCAATTCAGCTGCTTGAGATTCCAGAGTTTGGCTCTGCTTTTGTAATAGGGCCTCCTTGGCTTGCAGCTCCTTATTCAATTGATCCACGGTCTGTTTATGGAGACTCTCGGCCTGACTTTTCTCCTCACGAAGGCCTTTGAGTTCCTGGTCGGCTTCCCGCATAGATTGTTTGTGCTAAGCATTTGCCCTCTTCAAAGCCCCTATTTTAGCCTTTTGTGCACGGCCAGCTGCTGCAGGGTCATTCAGTTGAAGTTCTAGTTCGGCTACCCTGTCCGTTAACACTTTATTACGGTGGTAGTAGAGATGGAGTGTTTGAGTTACTACCATGGATTCAGTATGGGCCTGGGCAGGAGAGGAAGATATTTAGAAAAGACAGAGGGAGCTCTATAACAAGAGTGGGGAAAGCTTACCTGGGTATATAACTCAGAAAATCTATCCATTCAATCAGATACTGCAAATCCTCCATCTGTCACACGTTCTCTATCCAACAAGTGGCTAGTTGGCCCCTCATGGTTAGAACACTAGTAGGAACATCCCGCTGATACAGCAAGTTTAGCTCTGAAGGTTTGGTGGTGCGGTAGTGGTGATAAGACGAGCCACAGGGCTATGGTGTCTCGGTTATTGGTTCGGAGGGGCCAGCTTCCTCGTTCCGAGTTAGAGGTGCAGCCGAAGCAGGCAAAGGGGAAGAAGTGTGAGTCTGAGGGGTCGACTGGGATTCTTCAGCAGTTCTTTCTGGAGTAACCGAGGGCGTCCCTCGTGAGGCCCCCATGGGATTCTCTGAAGGAGCTGGAGTTGTAGAGGGACCCGAGAATTCAGCGGTAATCCGAGTAGAGCGGGAAGATTGGGTAGTAGAAGAGGGGCCAGAGGCTAGATTAGGATCAACAGGCCTGTGTCGGGACTTGTGCGTCAAAGGCTGGTTATCTGAATCTGAATCTTCATCAAGATCGGCAAGCCTGTGTCGGGACCTGTGTGATAAGGGCTGGTTATCTGAGTCTGAATCTTCAGAAGGAGATCGGGGTCGGCGGCGAGGAGCTGATGGAGCACTCTGACTGGCAGCTTCTGCAGCAAAATGTACGCGACAGGCAACTCGAGAAACTGTTCAAAAAGTGGGACTAGCAGGAGGTAGGTCTGCTGCCCCGGAAAGGGCTTTAGTAGTCGATTGGAAAGTAGTAGCAGAGGATGTTTAGGGAAGAGACGAAGGAGTTGGTTGAGGAGCTGATCGAGGAGTTGCAGCGATAGACGCTCCCAATCGGGAAGGGGCAGCATGTGGAAGAAGTCTCCTATCCAATATGATTCTCCCTCTCCGCATTATTTCCTGCTCGCTAAAAGGGAGAGGCTGGACGTCGGAGGCGCGGAGTAGGGTATTGGCTGCAAGGGGAAACCAGAGTTGTATTAACCATACCAAAAAATAGGGTGAAGTAATTCGAGGGCAGGCAAGACTCACCCAAGGAGCGAGGCAGCTCGGAAGAGGAGATGCGGCTCAGCCTGAAGAAAAACAAGACCTCCTCGAATAGCAATCTCGTTAAGTCCAACCTCCAGCATCTCAGCTGAGCCAGAGCCTCTGTGAAGAGGGGATCAGTGCTGAAGTCCCCCACGTAGGGTGCCCTAGGCAGGATTCGCTGCCAACGAGTAGGCCACTCCACAGCAGAAGGAAACTTAAGGAAAAAGTATTTATCCTTCCAATTAGGTTCAGAGGAGGGAATGGGACAAAAGAAAGTGGTCCGGGTACAGGCCTGGTAGCGAAACAAGCCCTCACTATTGTTGGGACCAAATATGTAGCTAGAGGAGGAGTGAATAGCTCGTCTCGTGCTCGTGGTCGGCGTTGCTTGTTTCTTCAAAGATGTGCAGCGAAAATATACAAGAAACAACACACACAACGCTAACAAGTAGATTTACTTGGTATCCACCTTCAAAGGAGGTGACTAGTCCAAGGATCCACACACTCACACACACCTCCAGTAATAAACACTCCTTTACGGTAACTACTGAAGGCGGAGAAGCCCTACAAGACTCTCAATACAAGAAGAAAGAAAAGGGCAGTAAAGAACAAGCAAAAGCTTACAAGAAGTGCAGTAAAAGCCCTAACCCTAACTTCTCTTCTTCGCCTCTTGACTTAGACAAAACTTCCAAGAATCTTCAAGATCTGGCGTGGAGAGCTCTGTGGAGAAGCTGTGGAGTCGCCTGTGAAGATCGGAGCTGTATCGTGAAGTCTGCAAGTTCGCTACCGAAGGAATCGAGCGCCTGTAGATAAATACGACGCTGACGGTCGGATCCCGATCGATTGGATTGCTCCCAATCGATCGGGGAGGCTTTGGATCGATCAGTGGATCGATCCAGAGCGCCTCTGTGCTCTGCGGGAAATGCCTGGATCGATCGGCTGATCGATCCAGCCTTTATCGCGTAAAAACGCGCCACCCCAATTGATCCACTGGTCGATTGGGGTCTCTGGATCGATCGACCGATCGATCCAGAGATGTTCTGTGCGCTCTGCGACTTGCCCACTCGAAGCTTGTCACGGGGACCTTCCCAATCGATCGGCTGATCGATTGGGCATCAACCAATCGATTGGTTGATCGATCCAGACATTGGGTTTTGCCCAAAACCAAGTCCCAAGCCCCCAAACCAACATCCAGTCAATCCATGACCTGTTGGTTCATCATGCCTAGCATCCTGTCACCCTTGACCTGCTAGGACTCCCTCACTAAGTGTCCGGTCAACCCTTTGACCCACTTGGACTTTTCCTCATCATGCTAAGTATCCGGTCACTCCCTTGACCTACTTGGACTTTTCTTCCTCGTGCCAAGTATCCGGTCAATCCCTTTGACCTACTTGGACTTTCACCAGATGTGTGGTCAACCTTGACCCATCTGGATTTTCTCCGTGTCTGGCTTCACTCATCAGGACTTCTCATCTGCCTAGTTTCACTCACTAGGACTTCTCTTTTGCCTGGCTTCACTCACCAGGACTTTCACTTCTGCCTAGCTTCACTCACTAGGTCTTTCACCTGGTTTCACTCACCAGGATTTTCTTTCTACCTAACATCCCAGTTAGGACTTTCCAGTCAGGTATCCGGTCAACCTTGACCTACTTGACTCTTCTTCAACCAAACTGATCAAGCCCCGATCAGTAGAGAATTGCACCAACAATCTCCCCACATGAACAACTGCACCTGCATTGTTCATGTGTCGTCTGCATGTATTGGCAAACATCGAAACCAGATACCAACCAAGACTCAAGCTTGGTCAACCAGGTCAACCTTGACCTAAGGGATATTGCTCCAACAATCTCCCCCTTTTTGATGTTTGACAATACCTTTAAGTTAGGCTAGTCTCATAGCCTCAAACTTCTTTCTCATGCCACTAGGTAATGAGGGCATAAGTTACAACCTACATTCTCCCTCTAAGAAGGCAGACTCCCTCTTAGATAATGAAAGTCTAACTTAAACCTTACATTCTCCCCCTATTGGTACACATCAACAAATTTACTTGTTGAAAAACTCTCCCCTTTGGGACTCTCCCCCTGAAGAGTTGTTCATCGTTGTTCACAACTTTACTCGTTGTGATCAACATGATAATGAAGGTCCCATACCCTTCATTTGTACTTAACCCTACATTCTCCCCTAATGTAGACAAATGCCCAACCTTAAGCATTTATAACTTAAACAATGAAGATATCCACTCTCCATTGTAATCCTATGCTCAACCTTGAGCATTTTTACTAAAGAAGGTTAACCACCTTCCAAGGTGTATGAAAAATAGTTTTCATGTCTTTAAAGAGTACCCCCCCCCCCCCCCTAAAGACATGGTCGTACCTTTTGTCATTGCACCAACAATGACTTGGAATCCCTAAACTTTTAGGAAACCCAGATTTAGAAGTTTTGAGGTTAAAAAGTTCAAAATTTGAATCAAACCTCAACCTAAACTTCAATTTAGTCTACCTTAATCAATTCATCCTTGTTTTCAACATGAAAACGCCCTTTTTATGTATACAAATATATTTTGAGGGGTTAGGAATGGTTACCTAGACTAAAATAGGTTTAAAATGCAAAAAATAAGCTTTCTCAGCCAAAATCAGCATCTTCGATCTATTGGAGTTGGGTTCCAATCGATTGAACCAGCTTGAATTGATCCACTGATCGATTCAGAAGGTCTGGATCGATCGGTGGATCAATCCAGAAGGCTTCTGTTCGCGAGAAGCCTGCTCTCAATCCATCGCCCGATCAATTGAGATCCTTCAATCGATCGGGTGATCGATTGAAGTCTGATAGTTGCTGAAATTTCATTTCAGTCAACTTCAGAAACCCCTAGAAAATTCTACAAAATTTCAAAATTCATGAAAATCATTGTAGACATTATTTAGGGCATATATTATCATGAAAAAATAGTTTTCTATGAAAATACATCATATTTTCAAAGATTGACACAAACTTGAAAACTTGCAAAAACTTTATTGTTTTCTTCAAGTTTGTGTTTTACTATTCAATGGTGATTACCATCAAAAGATAGTCTTCACCAAGGTTTTCCAAAATCATTTTACAAACATTTTCAAAACCAATATCCCACCATGTTCCTTGGGCTTAATGCACATGACTTGTACATTAGTTTTCCCAATGATGGGAAAACACATAACTATGTGTTTTGACGAACTTAAAACTCAAGGAAATGCACTAAATCAGCATGTTGAGTTTTGTTCATCATCCTAACATCTCACTTGTATCTACTGTGCACAAAACACATACAAGTCATCTTATAGGTCTTTGTGAGATGCAAAATTTGGTTTTGCCCTAGTCTAGGGAGCATGCATATCTATCTAGGCATTTGTGGATATTGAACATCCACCTAGGATGTCACTTGTTGACACTACCTGTTGATAAATGTCATTTGTCCTTAATTTTAAGAAAATAAACATAATGCATGATAATGTTATGGCATACATCAAAAAGAAATATTTTTCAAAAGAAAATTTCCTATAACTATATGATGTATGTATGTCATAACATGGTGTTTTTGTATTTTTCATAGTAAGTCATGAATGCAAAATACAAAACTAAGTATGATGTCATGGCATATGATGAGCAAACAATCATGACAAAGTTTAGCATAAATAAAATATACCTAGATTATCTATCTAAGTATCCTTAAGCACATAGCTAATCCTAAAACTTGAACCCTAGATTGCCCAAAGTGCTTCAAGAAAGTGCCAAAACCTAACTTGGCATTTCTAATTCTCTTGATTAATTTATGCCAATTGAAATTAAGCATATTCCTCAAATGTTGGCATATTTCGTTCTTCCACAAGAGTATCACTAAGAAAATACCAAAATCCCAACTTGGTATTTCCTTATTGTTTTCCCAATATGTGCCATTTTAAAATAAAATCAATACTTCTCAAATTTGGCACATTTTACTCTTTCAAAGAGTAAATCATAAATCTATTTCATTTTCAAAGGTTAATAATAACCTTGAAAAATGCTCCTTGAGTGTCAATTTCTTCAAAGTTGGGTTAACTACCCTTCTTCTTAGAGTTGACACTCTCTAACACATCTATGGGGTAGAGAAAATGCTCCTAGCTAGAAACCCAAAACCTATTGGTGCTCCTTGGATGCTCTAGGTATTCACTAGGGATAACTTCCCTAGATACCTTCCTAGTGACCTTGTTTGGCTTCTTAGAAGCCTTGGTCACATTTTCTAGGTCAACCCTAGGGATTGCTTCCCTTGTGACCTTCTTTGTGACTTTCTTCGACTTCTTAGAAGTCTTAGTCGCATTTGTTGCAAAAATACTCTTAGGGATGACCTCCCTAGTATTCTTGACTTGACCACTAGACCTAAGGTTTGTTCCATAACTATATGGAACCCTATGGTAAGAAATTACATCCTTCTTGGTTTTAGGTTTGTATCCCAAATCCTTATGATCATTGGATGACTTTGATACTTCTAGACCTAGGTTTTGACTCTTAGACCCTTGTGTCATATTTGTGATTTTTCTAAGAGTCATCTCTAATTTATCAAGTCTTGACCTCAAGACTTGATTTTTCTTCCATAATTCTTCAACCTTAGGTTTTTCACTAAAACCTTGAGTTTTCTTCTTCTTAGGCAAATACCTAGAATCCTTAGGATTCTTGCCTAAATTCCTATCTACCTTTCTAAACCTAGGTTGAGAGGTTTTAGCATGATAAGTTACATGATTTTCCTTAACTTTATCATGCCTCCTATTTTCATGGTAAATAGCATTGAAATGATATAAATTGGAACTATCATGCTTTTTACCATTATTTAAATGGATAGGCTCAATGAATGATACCTTCCTTTTTACCTTGGAGGCTCCCCCTTGAATTGAGCTTCCTCCTTGAGCCTTGACCACCTTCTTCCCCTTAGGATATTGACTTCGGTAATGCCCTCTTTGTTGGCACAAGAAGCACACAATGTGCTCCTTGCTCTTCTTTGTTGTGGGGATGGTCTCCTTGGGCTTCTCCTTGCCCTTGGGTGCCACTTGGCCCTTCTTCTTGGCCAAGTTGGGACACTTGCTCTTGTAGTGTCCATTCTCCCTACACTCAAAACATATAATATGATTTTTATTATTAGTTGAGATATTTTTACCTTCACATGTAGGGATGGCACTTGGTCCTCCATGTGATGTGGATGTAGAGGCTTCCTCTTGATCCGATGGTGATGATCCTCCATTAGATTTGGCTTGATTTGTGGAGGTGGAAGCTTCTTCATCCTCTTCTCTTCTTGACCCGGATGTAGAGACTTCTCCTTCTTCTTGATCCGGTGTCACCAAAAATTGCTCCCCCTCAATCCTAGAGGTGGAGGCTTCATCATCTTGTACATGG
The DNA here is from genome assembly GCF_018446385.1 of Zingiber officinale. NCBI lineage: Eukaryota > Viridiplantae > Streptophyta > Magnoliopsida > Zingiberales > Zingiberaceae > Zingiber > Zingiber officinale. The sequence continues at coordinate 77,118,030 of NC_055996.1, read as the reverse complement.
AACAAGGAGTATGCTCCCTCCTTGTTCCCTTCATTGCATTCCCTCGAAGATGAAGCTTCTTCTTGGACTTCTTCTTCGAAAGTTGAGCATCTCTCAACTTCGGAGTCCTCCTCTTGGTCTTGCTCCAATGAGTCGCCCTCTTTGGATTCCTCTTGATTCGGTACAGTGGAGGGTTCTTCATGGAGCTTAACCAACTTGCTCCAAAGTTCTTTGTCATCTTCATATTGTCCAACTTTGCATAGAATTGTGCTAGGCAATAAATTAACCAATAATTTGGTTACCTTGTCATTTGCTTCGCACCTTTGGACTTGCTTCGGGCTCCATTTGCTTTTCTTGAGAACTTTGCCCTTTGAATTCGTTGGAGCTTCGAAGCCTTCCATAAGAGCAAACCATTGCTCTATCTCCACCATTAAGAAGTTTTCGATCCTCGATTTCCAAATATCGAAGCTTGTAGATGTGTACGGTGGAGCCACCCTTATGTCAAATCCAAGTCCATCTTGGAATTCCATCTTGAAGTTGAGCTTCGTAAATTCTTTGACTTTGATGAATTTGCTCCAACTTCTTCACCCTCTAGCTTTGCTTGTTTTGTTTGCCCCTTCCGGCGATGATTCCGTTGAAGAACGACCTCACTCTGATATCACTTGTTGGGACCAAATATGTAGCGAGGGTGGGTGAATAGCTCGTCTCGTGCTCGTGGTCGGCGTTGCTTGTTTCTTCAAAGATATGCAGCGAAAATATGCAAGAAACAACACACACAACGCTAACAAGTAGATTTACTTGGTATCCACCTCCAAAGAAGGTGACTAGTCCAAGGATCCACACACTCACACACACCTCCACTAATAAACACTCCTTTACGGTAACTACCGAAGGCGGAAAAGCCCTACAAGACTCTCAATACAAGAAGAAAGAAAAGGGCAGTAAAGAACAAGCAAAAGCTTACAAGAAGTGCAGTAAAAGCCCTAACCCTAACTTCTCTTCTTCGCCTCTTGACTTGGACAAAACTTCCAAGAATCTTCAAGATCTGGCGTGGAGAGCTCTGTGGAGAAGCTGTGGAGTCGCCTGTGAAGATCGGAACTGTATCGTGAAGTCTGCAAGTTCGCTACCGAAGGAATCGAGCGCCTGCAGCTAAATACGACGCTAACGGTCGGATCCCGATCGATTGGATTGCTCCTAATCGATCGGGGAGGCTTTGGATCGATCAGTGGATCAATCCAGAGTGCCTCTGTGCTCTGCGAGAAATGTCTGGATCGATCGGCTGATCGATCCAGCCTTTATCGCGTAAAAACGCGTCACCCCAATCGATCCACTGATCGATTGGGGTCTCTGGATCGATCGACCGATCGATCCAGAGACGTTCTGTGCACTCTGCGACTTGCCCACTCGAGGCTTGTCGCGGGGACCTTCCCAATCGATTGGTCGATCGATTGGGCATCAGCCAATCGATCGGCTGATCGATCCAGATATTGGTTTTTGCCCAAAACCAAGTCCCAAGCCCCCAAACCAACATCCGGTCAATTCATGACCTGTTGGTTCATCATGCCTAGCATCCGGTCACCCTTGACCTGCTAGGACTCCCTCACCAAGTGTCCGGTCAATCCCTTTGACCCACTTGGACTTTTCCTCATCATGTCAAGTATCCGGTCACTCCCTTGACCTACTTGGACTTTTCTTCCTCGTGCCAAGTATCCGGTCAATCCCTTTGACCTACTTGGACTTTCACCAGATGTGTGGTCAACCTTGACCCATCTGGATTTTCCCCGTGTCTGGCTTCACTTATCAGGACTTCTCATCTGCCTAGTTTCACTCACTAGGACTTCTCTTTTGCCTGGCTTCACTCACCAGGACTTTCACCTAGCTTCACTCACTAGAATTTTCTTCTGCCTGGCTTCACTCACCAAGACTTTCACCTATCTTCACTCACTAGGATTTTCTTCTGCCTGGCTTCACTCACCAGGACTTTCACTTCTGCCTAGCTTCACTCACTAGGTCTTTCACCTGGCTTCACTCACCAGGATTTTCTTTCTGCCTAACATCCCAGTTAGGACTTCCCAGTCAGGTATCCGATCAACCTTGACCTACTTGACTCTTCTTCACTCACTAGGTCTTTCACCTGGCTTCACTCACCAGGATTTTCTTTCTGCCTAACATCCCAGTTAGGACTTCCCAGTCAGGTATCCGATCAACCTTGACCTACTTGACTCTTCTTCAACCAAACTGATCAAGCCCCGATCAGTGGAGAATTGCACCAACAATCTCCCCACATGAACAACTGCACCTGCATTGTTCATGTGTCGTCTGCATGTATTGGCAAACATCGAAACCAGATACCAACCAAGACTCAAGCTTGGTCAACCAGGTCAACCTTGACCTAAGGGATATTGCTCCAACAACTATGCTGGCGAGGAGTGAAGAAATAATGGAATAGGTGGGCAGACCAGGAAAGTTCGCAAACTTCACATAGGACCACAAACCCACATAGGATTCTTATGGAATTGGGGGTTAATTGGCCCAGTGAGATTCGAAAATAGCGACTTACGTCTGAGAATAAAGGGCGAATGGGAAAGCGTTGAATCACTGGTCTTTAGGGCCGCTTGTAATTCCTTTATCTTTTCGGAGGACACCTGAGCCAGATTCCTAGCTGACCGAGCGGACTCCCCTATAATGTGAAGATAAGAATCCAAAGGGTCGTCCGCAGTTAGAGGGTCGAGCGGAGCGCGGGGAGTAAGGGGCAACTCCAATTCTTGAACTCGAGCCCTCAATGACTCGTTCTCCTTCAGCAGCTTGGCGGCAAATTGGGTCAAGCTAAGGCTCGCGGAGCAGGCCTGCCAGGCAAAAAGAGGGAAGTCAGAAATAAGGCTAGACAGTCATGTCAAGAAAAGGAAGATTCACCGATATAATGTGTTGCGAGGCCAGATCCAGCCCTTCCCACGGGGCCCCCCCCCCCCCCCCAAAAAAAAAAAAAAAAAAAAAAAAAAAATTGCTCATTAGTCGACCTCCAGAGAGTGGTCAAGGCTCCATGAAGTTGAACTTGGCCGCGAAGAGGCGCGAAGAGGAGAAGTGTCACCCACATTTGATGAACCCCCTACCGAATCCTGCCTGAGCACAGAGGGCAGACTCCAGGAGGTCGCTTCTCCGCGATGTGCTCCAGGGCTGCAGAGCTAGCTTCCGAGAGGACAGCTTCCAGAAGAAGTTGGCTGGAGGACTCTGCTAGCTCCATTGTTGTTTCCTGGGAGAAAGTAGTCGAGGGAACGGCAAGGCCTCTTGAAAGAAAATACCTTAGTTAGCAAAGACTAGCAGAAGGAAACGCAAAGTCTTACCGAATGGAGCTCCTATATCTGAGGGGATCGGGTTGAGTCCAAAAAAAATGCAAAAAGCCTTCTCGCAAAATTATAGACAGGAGAAGGCGAACGCCCTTTATTTTCTATGAAGATGTATGGCAGATAGGTTGATGTCAGCGCTCTGGTAATTCAAAAGGTGAGGAAGGCTAGAACGCCAATTGGTCGGCCAGGATACCAACTCAGGCAGTTTGATGAAGAAGAAGCGTACAAGTCGCAGAACAAGATACACGGACCAAAGACGTACAGGTTGGGATACCAACTCACGTGTCATTCATCGCCAGACAAATCCTGACACCCGATATTCCTTGACACTTGTCAGACTCCAAAAGCATCCACTGTCATATAAAAAGGGAGGCTTTGTCTCTACGCAGGTACGCTCACTCGTCTTTTCATTTTCGTCTTTTACTTTTCGTCCTTTCACTGTGCTTCTGGGAAAAAAATACATGACTTAAACGTCGGAGGGCCTCACCCAGGGACTTTTTCCCTGATTCTTGGTCTCTAACGCAAAGGCGGCTTGTCTGAGTGTGCGCAGAACCCTCGCGTCGTCGTCGTCGTCGTCGTCCCTCGTCATCCGCCCGTGGGAACCTTTCCAAGAGGTACCAGGTCACCCAAGCGCTTCCACGACTTTCCGTCAACACAGGCGACAGCGCGGCCAGCCTCTGTCCGACTCAACTTCCGGACAGGATCATGCCCAATCGACCATTGCAATTATCCTCCGTTCGTCCTTTGACACTCAGGCGTTAACCACCTTGAGTTTGACTTCTACCCTGGCAATCAACCTCGTGTCCAATTCTACTTGAGTTTGACTCAAATTTAACCACAACAAATTCACGACATCATCAAGATGTCTTTCATGTGACTTTCATTCATTTTAGTTCCCAGTCCAATTCTAAAGCTGCACAAGGGGCTTTATTTCGACATCAAGATGTCTTTCATGTGACTTTCATTCATTTTAGTTCCCAGTCCAATTCTAAAGCTGCACAAGGGGCTTTCACGCGATCTCAACGTGAAAATCACATTTATTTTAATGAGCAACCAAAATTAAATTATATCCCAACCAAGCTGCACAAACGGCTTCCACATGATAAAATCTATCAATATGAAGAAATTTGAATCATGTTTAATAAGGTTTTGACAGACAATTAATGACAGGATAAGATGAGGATTGAATGGCAATATGATATTATATATAATTTTGTAGATACATTTATCTCTGCACCGCCATTTAATGGGAATCTAATTCAATCTACCAAGCAAAATTTTCAATAGTTACAGGGTGAGTACATAAGTTGAAAGAGGACATGCAATCTGCTGTTGTTTTAAGATCTTAAAGGCTCCAACTTCATCAGTATTGAATTATATAAAGGGCATTGTTGTTGTTGATGTCTGCCAAAAGAATATGACATGTACATGCCATTCTTCGAGCAAGCTTAGCCAAGATCCCATTCATTTTAGGCCACAGCATTCTGCATCAGCTCAAACCACTGCAAGAGTAATCAGCATCCAACAAGATAAGTTATATCCAAAGATTTAAAAATCTCATAAAACAAAGTAAATTTTCTAGTCAGTGTTAAAACCCAGAATGGGGCTGCCACAAGAATAGGGCATTGACATGCCATTCATCGAGCAAGCTTATAGCCAAGATCCCATGCATTTTACTCCATGGCATTCTGCATCAGCTCGAACCACTGCAAGGATAGCCAACATGCAACAAGTTATATCCAAAGATTCAAAATTTTCATAAATTAAAGTAAAATTTCTAGTCATGGAGCAGAATAGGCTGCTGGTTCGATTTACAAAAAAAAATGGAACCAACAGCACAAATTGTAAGTTTACTATTCTCATTTCTATATCAATAATTAATTTTTATGTTAGCTAATTAGGTTTTTTTATTGATTTATCTTACTATTTGATTAAGAATTTAGACCTTTTACTAACTAATTTTGGTGAAGCCTAAAATGAAATTACGTTAATATCCTTTTTTCTTTTCACACTAAAAATAATTTTAAGGCTTATTGGTAGTTTTCTCTTGTTATTTTTATATAAAAGTTATGCACTGCTATGGTTCTCTTTAGTCCCACATCTTAAGATTGGTAACACCGTGAGCGGAGAAGTTTCTATAAATACTTTGGATTGGCGATGTTAGAAAACATATATTTCTCAAACTTTTTGGCTAAGAAATTAAATTAATTTTTTATGAGGAAGAGTCACCCTTGCATTGCACTACTGCATAGATCTATCGCACCCTTACCAAGTCTAATTTATAAGCCTGAGGCACTAATTGACGCGTATTCATGCAATATATTACACATGCAACATGTGTGCACAATGACTAGTTATAATTATGATTCTAAATGGATTCTTTCTAGATTTTTATCATAAATAAGATGCAATAAGTATGCAGCAGGCTGGTTAATTTAAACTGGTCTAACCAATTAGCTTCTCCAATTGATGTCTAGGTCAATATGATATTCAACTGATTGAACCTCTAGTTCAATCAATGAACCACTAACCCAGAGCTCATCTAGTTCAACTTCTGGATCAATTTTTATAACTTTCAAGCATGATTGATGCCATGAAATTCGAGTGGAGTAGATGTATTACTTGTCTCAATAAATCAGCTAGCGTCTGGGGAAGCGCCTCAATGTTTCTATGAATTATGTAGTATGGAAAAGGAAAAGTGTTAAGATACTTCTTGAATGAAAGGCAGTCTCCTTCATAGCTTGCTTCCTGAAAAAATTAAATAAATAGATCACATGAATAGGAAATAATAAGGAATCAAGAACATGATTGAGACGAAGAATTTGTACGTACCATCAAATCTATGATGGATTCTTCAGGGCTATCAAGTAGTATAAGTGCAATCAATCGCTTTTTATTCAGAGCATCCCTTACATAGCGCTTCAGATTTTCCTGTCAATGATTCCTAAGGTCAGTAACAGGACAAAAAAGTAATTGAAGTTAAACCTAAAACAGATAAGAACATTTCTATGTATACCTTTTCCCCTAGGAATTTGCAAAATAATTGTAACTTGCATGTGATACCACTGTGGCCAGGAATAACAAGGACAAAAAAAAGAAAAAGCCACTGAAAATAATATGATTAACATGCTGACCAAGATGCAATAGCCACGTTTTAGTCACGCCAGCATCCCATTTTATGTGTATATATACGAAGCATATCAAAAAGTACTTTATATATCATCACGTTTCCTCCACCAGACTAATTTTTAAGTGTGATTCTTATAAAAAATTATAGATATATTATATTTTTGAATTTTAATTTATACTTGAACTATCAAATTAATTATATTTTTAGTAAATTTAATGTTACTTTTATGTACAATATTTGGTTTTTTGCTTCCGCGTGTGTGGCACGGGCAATGCACTAGTAATATTAACTTCATAATTGGAAATCCTGCACCGTCAATTAGCAGGTAAGAGAGGGACAGGGGACAACCAGGACAAACTTAGTATTGGTGAAAGCAAGCTTCTCCTGGTACTAAATCATTAACTTCATTATGAATACAGTATACTACACGAACTAAGTAAAGAGGCCAATAACAAATACAGTAGGTCTTAAAAACATAGGTAAAATAACTAAAGAACCAGAAACATACCTTCTCATGAATCCTTCCATCAGCTATTATCAAAACGAGCTGATTAAGTGGAGTTTGGCCAGATGGCATGCGTGCTCTGAATACTGCATTATCAAGCATATTGTTGAGATACTTCAAAAGATCAGCCAATGGTTCATCAACAATGGCATTGTCTTGCTTGAATGATAAGTTAGACATTATCTGTTCCAAGCAAAGCAGAAGTATGAGAAATTGTTTACACTTCAATACAAGCGTAAAAACCATATTAAACAGATTAAAATAAATAACTAGACAGACCTTGACCCCAGCTTCTCCTGTAAAGGGCTCATCAAAATCATGGAGCAATCTAACATTGCCTTTCCTACCAAAACTTGCAACTGCAAACTGGCCAACCTCTAGTTGTGACATTGCTCGACACACAGTTATCAATGCCTCAATAGCTGCATTTCCACAGTTACTTTCAGACATACTGCGTGAATCATCCACAGCAACAACCACCTGATAGTTCCTTTTGTTTGGCTTGGTCCGCCTTAACCAAATTTTATCTTTCCGGAAATGGCTTGCAATATATGGTATAACCTGAACATGGTAAAAGTTCAGTAAGAATCCAGACATAATAGAAAAGATAGTCTAACTTGGGTAATAAGATGACTGAAAAGATCAAGGATGATGAATCCAGTAATTTTACCTTCTTCATGTTAATTCGCTTTCCAGTCTTATAATCTCCTTGGAGCTTACTTGCAAGAGTGGGTTCCATCACAAGTCGCAATTGTTCTGCAAGTACCTGAGATAACCGTGTTGTGCTTACTTCATACTTTTTCCATTCTAAAACAGTATCTTGCAACAGCCCCTCAGGCATATCTTCGATCCCCAATGAATTAGAGAAAGCTTTGTCATCTGTGCTTGTATTCAGAAGTAATTCTTTCTCATTCATGTATGAACTTTTGAATGAGACCACACTCTCATATTGATTATTCAAATTACTAATTTGTCCCATTTCTGTCATCAATGAATCATTTCCAATATCCATGTAAGGAAGCTCATCGTCTTTTTTCTTTGAAACCAAATCTTGTCGCGGATTAAGATAACTTGTGTCAGAATTTTCCTTCACCCTGTTTTGATTAGTATCTTCATTCTTCCTCCTATGATTCTCATCCGCTGAAGATTTGCTGTTATCAAGGTTATTGTTAATCTGGTCAGATGTCGCAGCTGCAAGAGCCTGAGAGGTGCTCTTTTCAGCATCTGCAACGAATTCATATTCTTCTGCATCCTCATTGGCAAGATTTTCAACTAATTCAGGCAGACTTTCTAGTGGATCAACTGACACTTTAGCTCTCTCTTTCCAATCTTCCATTGCATCTCCTAGACTTCTGTAAGGATTTGGTCTGGTCCTTGAGCAGCTGTCCTGTGAATTCTCAGGTTTCAACTGAAACTGATCATATGAAATTTTAGAATTGTCAACTGAATTGGATGCAATTTCGATTTTGGACATTTCATCAGATAGTAAAGACCTCGACGGAGCAATGCTACTATTTATGTCATTGTTGTCAGCGGCAAGCATGTCTGACACCATTAAGGATTCTATTCTATGAGAATTACCAGAGGACTTGATTGATTCTTTCCCTTCCAATGGATATTCAAAGGTCTCCGTTGTATCAGACGGAAGAGTTTCCTTATTTGACTCTGGCTCCATATTTGCAGTTTCAGCTTTCTCTTCCACTTCGATCCTTGAATTATTGTCCACTTGAGAAACATCCTCATCAACAACATTGTCTTCTTTGGACTTGTCATCCACATCATTCATTTCTTCATCAGATCCAAAGGAACCCAACTCTGATTCATCCATATCAGAACCTTGAGGCTCATCCATATCAGCATCTTCAGTTTGTTTTGCTTCTTCCTCAATTTGAATATCTGTAGGATCTTCAAATGCTTTGCTTTTGTCTACAACCATATCATCAGAATTAAAATCATCTTCATTTTTTTTGGAATCATTATCCTCCTCGTTAAGCCTGTCATCTTGATTTTTGTCTATATCTTCCAAATCATCTGCAGCAAGAGCATTGTCATCCTTAGCAGTAAGCTCTCTACTACCTGAATCTTTTTCCTTGACCGCAGGACCTGGCTCGTATTTCTCTGAACGATTTTCAGTATTATCATCTTCATCCCCATCCCATTGTTTCTCATCTACTTTCTGGTCACCCTCTGCTGTCTGTCCCATCTGAGAATCCAAGTTTGGGTCCTCCTCATCCTCAAGGTCATCATCTTCTGAATCCTCACTGACACTGAATGTTTCACCATCAAAATCTTCTTCCATTTCTATTCCTTTATCATTGCCATTGGGCTGTTTTTCTAACTCATCCTGTCCATCGTGCTGCAATATTTACCACTGTCAAGCTACTTCTATCATAAAAAACCTGAGAGAAATAAGCTCACTAAATTTACCTTCTCAGATGTACCAAGGAGCTGAGCTTCATCCTCAATCTGATCACTTACGTCATTAACTCCTTCACCCTCTCCCATTCCTGTTCCACTGGCATCTTCAGTCCCATTGCACTTTGAGTTTTCTGTTTCTTCTTGTGATGATCCAAATCCTTTAGAAAAAATCAATATAAATATATGGGCGAGCACGTTTGTTAGTTCAGCTACCTGCACATATCAACCAACCAATTCAGAACAGCTATCTAACAAAAAAATTGGAGGTTAGTAATTGAACAACAGAAAAAACATACTGCTGCATGCACATCCAAAAATTCAAATAGGATGCCATCTCCAAAAGTTAGGATAAGGTCCAAAAGGACATAAAGATGCTTAAGTTGTATCTGCATCTGAGAACACACTTCATCTTTCCTATCTGAAAACGAGTCAACAAATTTTCTCTGTAAACAAATACATATAAGAGGTCAGCATTAGCAAGTTTAAGCTAAAAAGTGAATAAAGTAACAAAACTAATAATGTGAAAAGAGTGAAAACGCACTGCTGCAGAAATTGTTTCACCAAAAGCATCATCAATTTCTTCCAGTCGTAGAACCTTTTTATGTGACTGAAAAAGTTGATTCCATAAAGCTATTTGCCCAGATAAGTCATGAACAGGAATATTGTACACACTGTTTGTGTACAATTTGTCATAAACATCCAACAAGAGTTTAATTGTTCGCTCATAACTTTCAGTGTAAAAAGTCTCTAGGTTCATGGAATTTTCTCTAGTAGCACACTGTTTATCCTTATCAATCTGAGATATCAATACCTTCATCTTCCCCTGCAAAATACACAAAGAAAGATTCACAATACAATTAGATCATTTGTAAAATCAACCAATTCTATCAGACTAGTTTAATTAAATAGAATTGTGATTCACGATGACAGAGGCAGACTCATCATTTCAGACAATTCAGATATCAATTCATATTTTGGCACAAAAATGGCTTGTTGCTTCTGCTGCGAATAAACAGAAGACAAGATGGTTCATTGTGAAGTACAACGATGGGAAACAAATTGATGCTTCTGTGACTATTATGATCCTACCTTCAGTAATTAGCATTATGTTAATGAAAATATATTTGCTCCTAAATGATATATAACATACCATATGAAAACAATAATAAACCAAGGATGTTTTCAATGTTTTAAAAAACAGTTTCTCAAACTTGAAATAATAATTCATAATGTTATTGAACAATATAACCTATCATTGTTTGTAACCTTTTGCCAAGTCACTCATAATTCAATATCTGAGCAATAGGGCTAAATACCAAAAGCGAAAAAATCAAATAAAATGTAAATTACTCACTATACAAAATAGAAGGTACAAAAACTATACTGGTACAAAGAGGCAATTAAGCAAGAGTCAAAAAAATGAGAATGAGCTGAGAACACTAGATAATTGTGATAAAGACAATAAGAGTAAAAATGTGCAAATATACTAAATTTTGAAAACCAATTAACGTAATAAAGAGAAAAGGATATTTGAAACCATATGAGTACCTTAGGAATGATCTGTTCAAAGCGACTCAGCAAAGTGCCTCCAATGGACCTTGGGAAAGCCTTATCAAAACTAAAAACGAGAATAGATTCTTCAAAAGCATTAATTATTTCAGAATTGGATATCACCAGGTCTTCCATTTTCTTGGTAATAAGGAAGGGGAGTTCAGTAGCTGCTGAAACAATACTATCATTACAGAGTAGGTACATATCCAGTGATTCCTGTAACAAGTGCCAGTCTAAGTCAGCATGTGCAGTTTAAAATCATAAGGGTCTCCAAAACTTATTTCTTTTACCTTTGATTTTGAAAATCTAGGAAGGAACATATCAATCACAGAATAAATTCTATCAACTTCATCCTCGATAACCTTGCAGGTATCCAGGTGACAACTTTTGAAAGATCCAAGCAACATATTTGTCTCTCTTGACATGGCAAGTAAGCTGTCAAATACATTCTACATAGACACGATCAAATTAGCATTCCATTATTACGGAGTAGAAATCATTCAAGTCACAAAAAAGGGAAATAAAATATTCACCTTTTGCTTCCACATTAACATAAGGAGAGCAGATTGGTTCATAGCTATAGTGAGATCTTCACTTTGTTCTATAAGAATACAAAGTTAGATTAGGTAATAGGCATATAGAGTGCAAAATCAAGCATCTAAAAACATCTTACCTCCTGCATTCATCCACCGCAATTTCAGTTGTAGTTTCTTCAAGTGCTCATATGCACTATACATAGCATCTCTCTGTTCTTGCTGGATGAAAACTAGTTGACAAAGAAAAGAGTTTGTTTGATCAACCTGCAAAAGGAGACAGTGAAAAAAGTTAAACATTACAGTACAAAAATCAGTAGAAGTTTAGCCAAATTGGTCCTTTGACTTACCTGCTCCTTACTGAAATCCTTGCTAAAATTAAGACAAACTTCTTGAAGCTGATTCATAACAGCTAAGTTTTTAAAGTAAAGCTCGTTTGCAAACTTCCACTTCGAACCAATTATGTCATCTCCTTTATTGTCCTGAGAAGTGATGTTTGTAGACTTCAACTTAAAACCAAATATATCATCTCCCCGATTGTCAGACTGAACCTGGTTACTGGTGCTAATATTCCTAGAAGATTTATGCAAGTCCCCAAGCAAGAGTAAATGCAGCACATTGTAGGAAGGATGAGAGTACATGCTAATCCCAAGCTGAACGTATGCAAAAAGATCAATAAGCAAGCACACTTATTTGGATAAACAAGCAAAGTAAAGATAGCAAAGCAGTTCTTTTAAGGTATAGTATGTGCATATATTTTCACCAAATATAAGTTCAGCCAACCTGTCAAAGGCATGGAAAGACAAGGCATAAAGGTTACCTCATCGGATATGTGTCTATGCCTTGATAATCCACTCTTTTCAAGAACCTTTAACAAATTGCCTAACATCCGTCTCTTTGTGAGGTTCTTAGTTCCATGTCTCCAAATATGAGCAAATTGAGCTGCCTTTCTGCTTATATTTTCAATTGAAAACCAGCTTTCCTCCCATGACTTCTCTAATTCATTGAATGAAGTTGGAGAAGTCAACGTGTGTTTGACATCCGACAATCCTGCAATAATACAAGGGAAATTTTAATGTTCAAACAGGCAAGAACACGAGAATCAAGTAAACAACTAATGTTATATGGTTCAGCATACCTTGAGCACATAAGATATCATTTTTTGTTAACATATTAGCCTTGTCCATCCAGCTAGTAAACCAAAAGAACCTAAATCAAAAGGATCATGTGAATATAGACATTTCAGATATTTTTCACAAGTGAAAAAGGATTATTTTAGAGACCTTTTCACATTGTTGCTTTTTATAACAGACAAGGGACACTGCAAGACATCTACATTTGTTTCATCAGAAGTCCAACTTTCAAGCCAAGCAGGAATTTTCTCCCTCTTTGATATTGCTTCTTGGTGAACAACGAGCATCAAAGGTTGTTGTAAAACTTCCTAAAGAATAAAAAGAGCATTGCAATTAATATTCAAGACACATTGACATGGGACATAAAAAATCTAAATAAATTTGATTATACAAAGAACTAAACGGTACTTGGTGATATGAACAGATGTTATGATATTCGTTTCTAAGAAATTCTACAGCAACTACACCGAGGGTTGGACTCATGTAAGCCACTTCTTTTAACCAATTCAATAAAACTGATAGTGTCATGTAGGCTACATTTAGGCCTCTGTATTCATATCACATAAAGAGTTCCCACAAAATAAAATGCATAGAATCCTAACATAACAACAATGATGAAAAGCGAAAACATATAACTTAAGTATTTTTACATTTCACAACTGGGCTTGATGTCGAGATACTATATATGGTAAAAATGAGAGAAGCAATCAAGATAGTATGAACATGATCAATGGCCATCTTTTTAAATTGCACAAGCTTAGAGAATTATGATGAACAGTTTGAGCAGGTAGGTAAAGTAATAGAATTTTTTTTAACAAAATCAAAAGAGGAATGCATGGCCTTATATTACTAACATCACCACCTTGCACAACAAAATTTTATATAAAAGACAATGTTTTCAAGGGAATTCTAGCAAAATTAAAACTTTCATTCCGACCCTAGGGATCAGTCCTCAACCGGCTCAAAACTGATGTGTTGATTTAGTGTATTTCAGCACAAAAAAGGAAATGGACAACGATGAAGGGGGAGCAGCTGCTGAGCACTAACAACATCAGCTTGGAAGGGAAACCTAACTGGAAGTTCCCCAATGTTGTCACTGTCGAAATTCTGTCAAAAACCCCTGTAAAAAGACCATGGTGTGTTGCTTCCAGAACCGTGTTAAAAACTCAATGTCAAGTGGAGCGCCCAATATGGGCGAGGCAGCACAAGATTTAAAACCTTGGGCATTGGAAAAATAACCTCAATATTGATGCTTCTAAAGCTAATCTATAGTTTTTATTCAGATGATAAGCCTGAAAACGAATAATCTCAAACCACATCTCTAAATAGACAGAAAACTTATATTCAAATTATTTCATATGTTTAAGATATTGAATATATAAAGCATTGTCAGAGATTGAAAAAGTAAAATACAACAAAAAAAACAGAATGACTTAGAAATAGATGGGAAGGAAGTAAGATGACAAGAATTTACATTGTATTTTTGGACAAGTTTCCGGATCTTCTGCCGCATTCTACTAAAGCTCTCTATGGACAAGTCATGAGAACGTTCCCAACTGAAAAGCTTAAGCTGTTCTCTCAAATCTTTTTCTATACTTTTTCTTTCAGTTTCAATGTAGTCAACCACTCTGCAAATGAGAAAAACACATGTTTCAATATGCATTAACTCTGTGAAGAAAGAGTTAGCTGAACCCAGAGTAGACACCAAGTTATTCTTGAACTTACATAGGCAGGAACTGCACATAGTAGCCAAATGCATTGTACAGAACGTTTACATTCTCTCTCATAGTTGAACTGCCAACAATAATTTGAGTTAGTACTTAATATATTTTTAAAATTCAAACTCAAAAAAAAAAGGTCTGAAGGCCACTTATGACATTAAAAAAACATTTAAGCCATCCCCAATCATTAACCAGTATATAATTCAGTAAAAGTCTTCCTTGAATGATAAAAGAGCAAAGATATTGTCTACACAAGGAGCAATGTTAGATGATGAATAGATGCAAAATAAGATGAGGACTGAAGTGCCAGACAATATGGCAAATAAGAATCTCTATCAATACTGAAAATGAACAACTAGGAGGGAAATTAAGGTTAAAAGTGGGTAGCATGCTTGTCCATCAAGGGGTGGGGAAAATACCAAAAATTTCGGTATGCCACACATACCATATCAACATATACCGAATTAACAAAATATCAAACAATTTTAGTGGGCAATTGGGCAAATATATATATTTCTTCTTTTATATTTTTGGTATACCGAAAATACTGAACAATTTTGGTATGAATACTATGAAATTTAATCATACCGAAAATTTGATATACCGAAGTTTCAATACTAAAGGTATGGTATCGATATATATTTTTTTTCAAATACCAAAATTTTCGGTATGAAGGGGAGCCTTGGCGCAACGATAAAGTTGTTGCTTTGTGGCCAAAAGGTCACGGGTTCAAATCCTGAAAACAGCCTCTTGTAAAAAGCAGGGTAAGGCTGCGTACAATGGATCCTTCCCCGGGACCCTGCAGGGCGGGAGCTTCGTGCACCGAGCTTCCCTTTTTTCTTTTTTCTTTTTTTTACCAAAATTTTCGGTATAGTACACTGTATGATATAAAATTTTCGATACAATACGATATACCACCCCTCTTCCATCACAAACACTAATAAAACTATCTGAAGTGAGGCAATTGTACATCAATATGCATGCTTACTATAAAGAAAACTCTAGAGATGGTAGACAGGCATGCTCACTTAATTTAACCATAATCTTGTAAACTCTGTTATTCGCACATATCAAGTGTCTTTTGTGCTCATTAGACATATATAAAGAGAGGGAAAAATAGCTCTTTCAAGCATAGATTAAAAAACCATGCCAAACCGGTGAAACGGACGAACATCTCGTTCTGCCTACGAATCAACACAACCACGACACTAGGCGTCACACAACCCCACTGTCGCAGTGGAGGCATCACACGACCCCCGTGGTCGCGCCGAAGTGGTGTGAACTTGCGAACGTGTTGTAGTCGCGCGACTTTTCTCACGTCGCAAGTGGGTCGGATGTTTTCTATAATTAAAACTTAAGTTGATTACTTTAATCAACTCTTAGTTAAGCTAGAGATAATATAAAGAGATTTTATTAACCTGATAAAATTAAGTAAATAGTTATATATTTTATTTGTTTTAATTCTTAAAAAATATAATAAATTTTTTTTATTTATTTATCTATTTTCATATTTATTTCCTTTTTAAAAATTTTTTTATATGTTAAATATTTTATTTTTTAATTAATATATTATATATTTAAAAAATATCGAAATTATATCGGCACGATACGATACCGAAATCGTATTGTTCAGTCCAGGACCAAAACCTTGACACGGTCGAGATTTTAAACCTTGCTTTTAAGTGAAACATGACTATAAATTTTACACTATGAGCAAATATGTAGCCGACCCCATCTAGTGGGATAAGACTTGGTTGTTGTTGCGTCTAATGAGCAAATATGTCCATTAAAGAACAAAAATTGAATTAAGATATAATTCCAATATTAAAAAATGAAACTAAATACAAAACCACTAAAAGCTAACAAGCAATCATAAACCAAAATACAGTTCTAAACCAAAATAAATGACAAACAATCAAAGTTGTACAAAGCGCGTGAATATAAAAATCATTAATCATTTTACTCAAAATTTTATGGAGTTGACGGCAAAAAATACAGTGAAGTCAATGCCAGTAAATAGACAATCAGAAAGGAAACATTTACAAAGTTGAAAGTTTTATCCAGTGACTGCTTTTTTTAAAAAAGATTACAAAACATATATACAACTTGTTGATTATTATTTAAAAATAGAATCAACTATTTAATGAAGAATGAGAAATAAGATTCAAATTTTCAATTCAAATTTCAGTGTTTTATAATTAGTCAGGTTATTTGGTAAGTTGCCTATTTTAGTTTGTTATCTTTCGATTTGGGTAGTTAATTTAATGGTGATTAGTATTTCCAGATTGACTAATTTGTTTTTTTTTATTTTCAAAAGATCAACCCTAAAAAAGTATCCCAGAGTGTCGTGTAAAAATAAACTTTGGATTAACAAAATAATCTCCTTTTCAAAAAAATATATATATTCACTAGCATGACCTCTCATAGGTTTGACTAATAAGTCTGCTAATTAATCATTAGAATTAACTAACTGATCATTAGAAATAAACAAAGGATTAACTGATAATTATAACTCTCCATAGGACCAATTAACTGCAAAGAATTGTTTGATTCAGTTAATCAGTTGAAAGATTTGCAACTGGTGAGATGCAAACTGGGGACATCAAACCCGGTAGGGAAAAAGTATTGCAGCCAGCCGTGAAGGAATCAAAATAACAGGAAGCTGTGAGTCATAATGTGGCTATACAGAATTACAAAATTGCTTTGAGGAAGTTGTGGAGAGAGCCTCACAGCAAGGATCCATCAATGAAGATTTACTCTACATCATATGTTTACATGGAAGTCCTCAACAATTGTGCAAATATTAATCTGATAATAGTCAGAGTTGATTGTATCCATAATTTCCATAATTGTATCCATATTAAATCAATATGCTTCTTTCATTGGGCAGCATAGTTGATGAAACATAACACAAAGTAAAAAATTTATGGTTGACAGAAAAGAACCTGGAATAAGCATTTAGGACAACACCATGATTGAGCTGGCCTTGGAAAGAAAAAAGAAGATCAAGCCGTTTCTTAAATTCTCCAACATTCGAACTTTTGACAAATTCCTCAATACTGCATATAATATTTTTGCTCAGTACTAAGTTGTTGAATTACTTTTGGTAGACAGCGTTAAGATTGAGTAGTGAACTTGCCTTTGAATGGTAAACAATTTATCAGCCTCGGCATCATAAGATGTTCCACGATGAAGAACAGCATATAAAGGAAACCAAAGCTGCACTCAACCAAGAAAATTATTTAGTAAGTTGAATGTTTCTGAACAAGATGAAATTCTTTAAATTGAAGCTGATGATACATATTAATGATGTGCAGATAATATAACCTTTGCAGCGTTAATCTCAAATTGCTCCTCAACATCATCAAGTAAAGTCTTCCAGCTATCTAGTTCAAGTTTTTGCCATGAAGAGATCAAAGAATAAATTGGATCGAGCAGATCTGGCAGTGAAAAAACTGTTTATCATACAGTAGCATTCAGTAAGAGAGAAATACTCTGAGCAGGACCAGTATGTTACCTTTGAACGAAAACATGGAAGCATTTTCCTGTAAAAATTTGGCCTTACGAACTAAAATTTGCAGGCCAAGTAGTGCCTATGATCAGAGAAGAACTCACATGATGCAGTTATAGCAATAGGATAAACCAATAATAAAGTACCAAGAAGTAAACATGAAAAGGCAAAGGGCATTTAACACAAGTATAAATAAGATACCTTCGACACGGGTGTGCTAAGTGGTGCTGACAATAGCTTCTCAATAATATTACCCAAATTCTGAAGACCTGGATGGTCTGGCCACTCAACCAGGAAAAGTTCAACTCGTTTGTGGATAGCGCCAAGTGGTTTAGTCATTTTATGTAGCACAATAGAATTTGAATCCTGGAAAGAGATTCAAACCCAACTTAAGGTAACAATGAAAGTTAAGAATTGATCAAAAAGCACATTGTGAACCACCTTGTAAATATTGTATGCACGAGGTGGTTTGCATGCTATGCCAAATTTTTCTTCATACTCCAAGCACACACGAAAAAGATATTCAGGCATAAGTTGGTCATCAGATAGAGGAGTAAATGCATCGATATCTGAAACAACATAACAAAAGACAAAGAGAGTAAGAAATTGACTTTACCATAGAACCAAAGATTGAAATTACTGCATTTACCCTTGATTATTCTGGTGCCCAACTTATAGGATTGCAAGAAGGAGATCAATCTATCATCTCTGGCAACAAAACGAGCACTAGGCTGAAAAAACGCAAAAAAAAAAGTTCAACAATTGATATGAATAACTCCTGTTTCTTACTGTTGCTCATTTGATCATATTGTAAGCGCTTAAATAATTGATAAGTTGATAAGTAATTGGGGGTCATTAAAATTAAAAATTAACCACTTGAATTTTTTATAAGCAACCGAATGTAAAATTACAAATGGATGCTGCTCAATCATAATCCCGGATTAAATTTTGACGCTGTCAGGTATCTACTCTAGAAAAACCAAATTAACTAAATTTTTTCCAGTATTAAATTTTAATCCAGATACCAGTTCACCAGCCTAAGGTATGAGATGGTGAACCAAATATCTAACACCAAAACGACCAAACTGAACTGAATGTTTGAGCACCAAAAAAATCTATAGTGAACAGCTAAACCAAGCAAAAGATGATGCATCTTAAACAGTCATTTCCTTGCTAGTAACTGATGAGAGAGTTTACTGATTACAAGAAAAGATATGCTGTTTGGGGCAGAGAAAAAATTGAGCACTTACATTTTCAACGATGCCAATTGATCCATATAACAAACTGTGAATCCGTACCAAACTCTTCGAGAATGTCTCATGAATAAGCTCCCATTCTTCTTCTATTTTCTTATCCTCTTCAACAGGTCTCATCTGAAAAGTACAAAGTGGTAAAATAAAATGGAGCATAAATTTAAGAAACAGACAGCTAAGAAAATTTTAAAACCATTTCATTGAACTCCTGTTCATTTTTGCTTGTCTCAGATAGCAGTCTCTCATCAAAATCCATTGCATTATCAGATAACTCTTCTTCTTCCATGATATCTTCTATCTTGATTAAACGAGTTCTAAACTTGAAAGTTTGATCTTCATCTTCCTTGGCTTTCAATTGTGTTTTCATGTCAATCCATAGTTTTGCAAAGCGATCAAATGTACAATTTAGCACCTAGAAAGCACAAGGCAAGAGAATTGTAAATGATTTATCAATTTCAAGTCTTAATTTATTTAGACACTGGAGCTTACCAGGAAGCAATCTTTGTCCAATATATGCGAATATAAAACATGATCAGTAGTTTGAATTAGCATAACATAATGAAGTATATTATCCAGCGGTACAGGTGACACCTGTAGCAAAAGGCAATGCAGTTATGTGCATAGTGTTAGGTATGTTAATCTGAATTGAAACAGAAAAATCAAGAAACTTCAATGACAAGCAAGCACACACTTTTTTTTCAAGATTAGTTTCACTTGAATAATTAATCAATTTCTTCATTAATTCAATGCTCCAAAGATTCGTAGTTGCAGAAGCATAAACAAATTTATCCACGGAGTCCTGCTCATAATTCTTCAGATTAACAGGGATGCTATCATACAGCAAACTTCTTGGGAACTGCATAAAAGAATAGACTTCGGCCTGCAGCAAAACAAGACTCAGTGACATTGATAAACTAAAATGCAATAAAATTAAATTAAATTAAATTAAACATAGAAGCAAAGAAGAAAACAAAATGAAATTCAAAGAAGGGATCGGAAACTCATTTAAGAAACCAGAGGTACCAGAGGAAATATATCTTGCTACTAGACTACCATTGAATAACCAATGCACAAGATAATTAGAACAAACTCCTACCTTGATCTTCTGAATATCATCTCCTCCAACCTTTTCCAGATAATCCTTTTGCAGAGCACTAGATGAAACCAGTGACACACCTAATTTCATTTCATAAACTGCAACCAGAACTGGTTGAACCAGGTCAGCATAATTAGCATATTTCTCTGACAGACGATTTATGAACTTTGAAGATGTAGCCTGAATAAAGACAAGCAAGTAACAACTATAAGTTCCAGAACAGGGAAAAGCAAGTATAAAGAATTAGTATGAGATGGATGCAGAAATTTGAAATGCCAGGTTAGGCATCTGGCATACCTGCCAATTGCAGAGGACCATTGAAGAGATATTTCCCATATTTTTAAGATCCTCAATCAATGAAGAGCAAAGCTTTCCATAATCAAAACATTCTGATCTGAGATGACTATACTCAGAACATGATGGGCGGAACACAACCTGTGAAAAATAATTTGTTTTAGAATACAAATTATTGAAAGACTTTTAATGCCTAACCAATGCATCTCTTAATCTAAACTGTGAGTTTTGCTTAGTAAAATGCCAGTGATATAGTGAAAATCTTCTCTTTTATCGGATTTAAGTATTCGATGGTGCCATTGAAAATAAATATCATGTTTGTAGGACATTTCCACAAAGAAAAGAGATGTAGCAGAAAAGAATTATTCATGGTAACTCCCTCAGGAACTATGCCAGTGGAAGATTCATTTAATGAAAGTCAAGATGTAGCAAGTTGACCATTCAAGATAAAAAATAATTTTAAAAAAAAAAGGACAGCTATTCTGCTTTAATATTGGACCCTTTATCTTTCCATTATAGCTAGATAAATTTATCTTTATACTTGCAACTTGTAAATTTATTTGCAATTTCAAATGTTTGTTTTTGTTGGCTCATCATTATTGTTCTGCAATTTGATTAAACCAAACATTAAATACACAAAAGCACCCCCATCATAAGATAACCAAAGACCTTTGCTCGTAATTGTTTCTCCTCCTCCTTGAGCTTTTGTGATGTAAGTAGTCTCTGATCTTCATTATATAAGACTAAATCCTTTCCAGATAGAAGCTGACATTCTTGGCGAACCTGAACCAAATAATAAAATCATTGGCATATCATAATTAGACAGTCAAAAGTTTTGATAGAATTAATTGTGTACAAAAGCAATTTCTATTACTATAAATTCATCAAATGATATATTACAGTTTATCATCATTAAAACCAAACTTTAAAATATCATTCTGTGTTAGTGTTTTTAATCCCCGAGCAAATGGTATTCCTTTAATTGTATCACTAGTTTATTTACTTTGTAAAAAGACTACAACACTTAGATAATTCAATTGAATTAAAATCTTATAGTAAGCAATGTGTTGAAAGTTTAATTAAGAATGTTTGTATTCATTTGTAATTCAATGTGTTGAGAAGAATTCATAAGTTTGCTCTTGTACTATTTTTCCACTAGTTTACTTTTGATAACTATGACCAATTAGAATTCTGGAGAAACAAAATACAAAAATAACAAAAATTACTTGAATACATATTGACAAATGTGAAGTGTGCTAAAGAAAATTAACCTTTCTATTTTAGCTTTTTCAGTTTTGATTTGGAAGGCCTCCCCTAATCCACGGCCTCCTTCAGGGATGCCGGGACACTGTGTTATAAGCAAAAGAATGTATTTAAAGTATTTTTTGAAGGCTACTGCAATAAGAGATAAGGTTGGCAAATAGTGTAGGAGAATGAGGAGCCATAAGAGAGGTTTTTTAGTTGCAAGAAATTAGCATGGGAAGAAGAGAGAAATGTGGAGAGAAAAGGAAGAAGACAAGGCATAGAAGTGAGGGAAAGAAGGAATTATTTCAAAGTTTATAGTAGTATTACAGAATCAGTAAAAAATATTATTTGAATTTCAAAAATCCCAATTCTATCTTAACAAAAATTCAAAGAAAATGAAAGCAACTTCATTTTCGTTGGCATAAGTAGAATAATCCCATAGATTAATCAAAGGCATGTGTTGACCTATAAAACCATTGATCCTCAAAAAGAAAATCCACTCATTATTGTATTGGATAGAATACTGTGCCATTCTAGGAACAGTTTTGAGCAAAATTTGGAGTGATCTCTAAAATCATGTTCATCTTTATTTGGAGGAACCCCACACTTCAGTAACATCGATTTTTTCCTCATGGATGAAGGCTAGTGATGCCATTATGGTTAAAGGTGCTCCTTCAGGGGCATTAGGGGCAAGGCTCATCATTCATCAATCTCAAGCAGTGAAGATTCCTGGATTGAGAGGACTTAAAGGGACTAAATAGAAGCTCCCTTGTGGCCCTAGAACATCAGACACTAATTTGCCAGCCCAGTTGCTGCAAATTCTAGACAAAGATACAACAGTCACCAATCTGAAATTGATTTTATACTCGGATGCTCTAAACGCAGACTTTCTTGGGGTGGAAGGGAATCAAATATAAGCACAGACCATGAATCTATGACACTTCTCTCTCTCTTCTCGAGTTAATTTTGGTCCAAAAGAAGGATCAAACTCAATTTGTTTGATCACGAAAGGAGAGGGATGCGTCAGGCCAAAAATTGCACTTGCCTAAAATGTTTAAATAGGAGCAATCCAGATAATTTAAGGTTTCAATGTAAAAACATAACCATTATAACTACCAAGGTTCAAAATCTCCATCCATGGTGTTGATAATGGATTAGAGTTGAAGGAGACGAAGCATAAGAATGAGATATTGTATATGCCAAGCATAGTTTTAAATCTTGTGGCATGCTAGGCGAAACAGCCGAAACATATCTTTCAATAAATTACCAAAACTCGATACCATATCCTTCCTTTGTTTCATCTCATTCCTCCGTCAACCTCCAATCTGACACCGGGACCATGCATCGGAGTGTCGGCACAATACTAGAGTAGTATCTTTTTAGTCAATGACTAAAACTACAGCACGATACAATACATTTCGACCATTTTGCACAGCACAATACGAGATTTCAAACCATGATAACTACACTAATCTAAAAATACAAGATTTCAAAATATGATGAGTGAACTATTTCAGCAGTTACTGGTTGTGTTTAACAAAGCTAAAAACTTAGTTCTCACATCTTTAATTGATTTGAGTAATAACAACAATTGGTGCTGAAGCAAATGAATCAAAAGCATAATGAGGTACTTGGACTAGTTGTATGTCTAATTGCAGCACTGCCATTGGAGCTCACAGGTTGTTGGCTATGAATTGATTTTAAGTCTTGATAAAGTGGTAAGTTCTAGGTGGAGGAGATCATAACACCCTGTGGTTAAGTTCTAGGTGGGGTGCTATGAATTGATATTCTCACGTATATCTGTGGGCTGATGACATGAAACTTAGAAGCTTAAATATTCTTAGACGAATGGACAACTATTAACTTGGATAGTATTTTGGGCCAATGATTAGACCTAGAAAACAAAGCAATCCTCTAAGGCTCTAATTACAAAGAATGTTACTAAAAGTGTACTGTGTCATTTAAAAACTCGATTTAATCAAAAATAATAATTTTAATATGATTTAACACAGAGCACTACAACATAGAGTTCTAAATGCACAGAAATAAATGAATTAACATTAGTAATGATTGTTTCATCCAGAAGACAACTCAGACATTAAATAAATTCCACAGAACCACAGAACTTACATAATAAGTCCACAAAAGTATGGAATGGCAAGAGCATGTCAAATATTGGAAACAGAAACAATACATTTGTCTGATTGAAAAACCTTATGTGCATGTGAAACAATGATCTTATGTGATGACAACCAAAAATGAATTATTACCTTAGTTTCAAGGTCAAATAAAGATATCTTCCGCAGCATATTCGAATGTTTGAATGAAAACTCTAATGCTGGATCAGGACCATCTTGGTTTAGCAGATAAAACCTTAGCATGCCAATATGTAACCATGCACAACCTAGGTTATAAAGATAATCTGCTTGACAATACCACAAGTAAGAAAGATGATGGGGAAGCAAAAAAACATTCAAATCTAATTATTTAGAGAGAAAATCTTTGAAAATAAGAATAACAATAAGGAAATTTAGGAGACAAAAGAACCAAAATTCATTTTTTATTGACAGTTGTTGGCAGATACGGACCACTAGATGGATGCTTCATGTATAATTCTCTTAGAATAGGTTCTACAAGTAGATCCACGACAGAACACAACCCAACATGATTTGAGGAAGAGATTAGTATCTTCAGGTTCAGTATGTCTTCCAGCTGGAGAAACAGAAATAAAAGTCAGAGCTTACAAACAAGTTAGAAATGACAAAACAAATCACTTATAGGAAATCGCATAATGGAGAATGATTCAAGTTCTCAATGTCTAAGACATGGAATATATGTATCATTTGGTTCACAAAAAAAGAGTTTGTTGTTGAAAAAAAAAATCTATTTTGCTTTTTCATTTCTCGTAAAATAGAATAAATATTTAGAATTGTTTTTTTTACACATTTAATTTATTACAGGTGAATGATGTGATAAATATTCATTTTTTTTAATTTTCAATGGTCTTACTTTATTTCTAAATCTGCAAACTGAAAATATAAAATATTCACAAACCAAACAAACATGTAAATAGCTTTCTCTTGTCAACAATTTGTGATGCCAACGTCGTGCAATTATTGTTGATAGGAGCTCTCGGCCAGCAGATCAACTCCGGATGAACTTGCTGTGGCTATGGGGAACTAGAATAGCAATTTAAGCACAAAGGGATTCCCATAGATTCTACACACCCTCTGTGCCTCTCTTGTCTAGAGACTATCCTTGTTTTTTCTTATTGTTTTGACTCACTAATCTGACTGAGTCAATATAATGCTTTTTATGGTTACGTGAAACCAACGATTCCATAAGCTCCATTAGTCTAATATAACATTGAATGGGCAACTTGCTCGCTCAAAAAAAATGAATTCTAAAAATAAGGGTTCTCTTGTCAATATCCATCACCAACCGCGCTGCTGCTCATTGAGCATCAAGAGATGCATTCAACGAAGGACACTTTACCCACAGACCATGCAACAAAAACACAAACTCAAACAACAAATTATCTGATATCACTCAGACTAGGAAGTAAAAAAAAGTACCAAATTTCACCATTTTAATTTCCCTTTTTCTCATTGGCAAACAATTTATTAAAGAAAAAGAGTCGTTCCACAACTAGAATGAAAAGGCATGGTTGTAAAAATAGGTGTATGAATATCAAGGCTCATGAATATTGATTGTATCAGAAAGGTAGGATGACTCTAATAGTTATTTCATATAAGGTCATAGTTATCACTTATCAACATCAGACACTCAATTCATCACATGATATGCTACGGTTCACAAGTAAAACAATTTAGTTATATATATAAACTGGAAAATAGAAAAATATATATATATATATGACTAATTAGAGGTAAATAAAATCTGATAACAAAGAAATTAAAAACAATATATTAGAAATTAAATTGAAATCATTACCAAAGAAAAGAAAAGGGTGAAAATGTTATATCAAAGTCAACCGTGAAATAAAAAAAAAAAGGCAGCCCGGTGTAGAAGCTCCCGCCATGCGGGGTCCCGAGGAAAGATCCATTGTATGCAGTCTTACTCTGCTTTTTGCAAGAGGCTGTTTCCAGGATTCGAACCCGTGACCTTTTGGTCACATGGCAACAACTTTACCGTTGCGTCAAAGGCTCCCCTTCAAAGTCAACCGTGAAATAAGAAAAAGAAAAATCAAGATGGACTCAACACAGGATGATAATAACTGCAAATCCATGACATAGAAGCCATGTCAAAGAAAAAAAAAAGTGTTTGATTACATTGATCTCGATTTATGATTTGGAAAGTGATTTACAGCTTTAAAGTTTGTGATAGTGATATTTAAGAATGAAATTATCTAAAATATTACTCTTTAAAATCATCTTGGCTCTAAGTTTCATATTATCTGAAATACTTAGACCATAAATTACAATACTTAGTAAATAATAATTTCCAAGAAAGTGTAAGCTCAGCAAATTAAGTGAAGGCAATATCACTATAACTCCAAAACAAAAATTACTTACCGTAGAATTTCCAAAAGCTGAGCACAGGAAGGATCTGATCTTGCAAAATACATCTTCAGTAAAATATTTATAATGCACAAATATGATCTGCAGCCATAATGAGAGATTAAAGGACCATCACATATAGAAAGAACAACAATGGCCAAAACAAATACCTGCTTGAAAAGAGAATCAGCAGCTGAGTGAAGAAACCAAACTATTTCTCCTTGTGACAGTGTTGCTTGCCAAAGATTACGAGAAGTAGTGCTAAGTTTCAAACATTGGATGTCATAATCTACTATAGAGAAATTGCTTTGCCTGTAGAAAACAAAGTTTTAAAAGTACGTGTTAAGGCCATGTTTCATGTGTGTGTGTGTGCCTGCATGTAATCAAATAACAAAGTAAAATCTTGGTCAGATCCATTCCAGTCTGATACCATCCTCAAACATATCATACCAAATTTAACAGTGTTTCAGTTGCTAGGATCATGATTATACACTTATTCTGTAAATTTTATCAAAATTAAGTCCTAAAATTTGTTCCTCGAGATATAAAAACAAAACAATAAACAGACTAGGACCAATGCTCTTGAAATTTGAGTCATCACTGGTTATCCCCGTTCAGAAAATTATCAGACCAACCAATAGGAATGCTGTATCAGATGTTTCTGTTATACACAATTTAATTTTGATGTAACAGATAATTATTTCTTGGGCAACTAAGTTTTATAATTGATTAAAACTGTAAAGATAATTTGATGTCCGTGCAGTTTAGATCACTAAGTGAGTGAATAGAAGATAATTTAGCAGTGTTATATATAGCAGGTAGTTGACCTATTCAAAATCGAGATGTTAATGCATGTTAGTACGACAGAAAATCGAATAGTGCTTGTTCTAAAGGAGAAAAGCATTCAACCAAATAGAAAGGAACCAGAATAGCCTCGGGCATTCTTACATGCAATGT
Source organism: Zingiber officinale (assembly GCF_018446385.1). NCBI lineage: Eukaryota > Viridiplantae > Streptophyta > Magnoliopsida > Zingiberales > Zingiberaceae > Zingiber > Zingiber officinale. The sequence continues at coordinate 77,090,840 of NC_055996.1, read as the reverse complement.
AGAAAAGAGACCGAAATTATTTTTATTTTGTCATTTCCTTCTATTACTTTCCAAGTAAAGGAGGGTTAAATATCATAAAATTTTAAAGAATGATATTCTTTGCTGTTGGTATGGGTACTCAACTACACTTCAATCCTTAAAACTAATACTGTTCTGTTAAAACAAACTAATACTTGGTAAGGTTTGATCAATCTACAATCACCGGACAAACTGTAAAAGGCTACTATTCTATTTTGTTAAATCCTTGATCAGAATATTATCCTTCTACAGTTGTGTCAGGCAAAGCAAAACCGGAAATCATTACCTATCATTTTACTGACTCAGGTAAATGAATTTGCTCAGCAAAATGCATAAAGAAAGGAAAATACCATATGATTGCTAAATTATAAAAGAAAAAATAGCAATTTATTAAAAAAATAATAGATAATCTTACAAGATCTTGTCTATTATGGCAGTTCTTGATGGAAGCACGAGGCATATTTCCTCGAAATCTAGTTTCATCATCTGCTTGCAAGTATAACAAGCCATTAAACGGAATCGGAGAAATAAAATAACAAAGCAAACCATGAAACTTATATTAGTACCAGGTTTGTTTTTGAGCATAGACCCCAAAGGAAACTATGAAATTTGAACCACATGTCAATAACCGTCATGGAGAGTTCTGCATTAACTGCCAAAAAAATACCATAATCAGACAACATGAAATGGAAACATCAGGGTTGCATCTAGGACAATTTAATCAAAGTATTAGGAACGTTAGGAAACCTGAATCAAAAGTTTTCCATGCATCAAGAATCCATAAAATTGTTTGATGTGATGTGAAATCCATTGGAGGCCTAGATGAGAAATTTAAGGCGTATTCGACTGAATGTACTAGAGAATCTGACAAGTTGAGTAAACCCTTGGTTGCAGGCAGAAGAAAATTTCAAATAATTAGTGGAGAAAATAAATATGCATTTAGTAAAATCAGTGATTAATTCATTAAGGAAAGAAATATGAGCTTCAATGACAAACAGCATCTTATTTGAAAATTTAGCATCCTGATTTAGATTGTGACAAAAATTAAAAAATTGCATTGCGCAACTAATTCCCCATGGTATCTGATGCTTAAAAATGAGTTCTAGAACAATTTTAATCAAAACAAACATATAGGTAAAAATAGACAGCCTCTTTAACCTTTAAAAAGATTGAATGGTGTATGAACTTTGAAACTTATGAATAAAGTAATTTAATTGAATCTAGACATATTTGAAGCCATGTCCTTCCAATAACAAATTTAGCTAAAGAATACATGACAAAGTGCCTCAATGAAAAAAAACAAAGCTACCAAATATCAACGTTCTACATGTAATTTAAACAATGAGTAAAGAATAATTGTGAGCCACAATTTTCTATTCTTCCAAAGGGAAACATAGCCATCTGATATACCAAAATTGCAACAAGATAAAGGAATCACAGACTAATAGCTAATAAAGCCAGACATTTATTAACTAGGTAGACTCACGTTGTAGATTCAGATATTTAAGAGAACTGGACTAGCATAACTGAATTTTTATTCCTAGAATCTATAAGCCATCTTTGAACACACCAAAACCATCTTCATAGATTATCCAGCTACACTAAATTCTTTACCTATATGGCACTTCTTTTTTATCTCTCCTGGCAACCCTAGACAGTCATCTCCCTACTCTGATCCATAAGGTAACTATTTATTTATCCCTGAAGAAACTTCCATAGCATCTTATGCATGTAGATTCAATAACAAGGAAGGTCCATCAGAAATCCAGAGAGTATTTTTTTTCATTGGATATGGTAAAGACGAATTGGCAATAGATTTTAGGATGATTAAAATAAAAATCATCAGAAGCAGAAAAGCGACATAGTATTCAATGAAAAGGTCAAATATAAAGATGTTAACGAATCTCAAAGTGTAGAAAAGTAAGCAAATCCAGGTCGACAGATTGAGTTGATAAAAAAAAGGGCAGCCCAGTGCACGAAGCTCCCGCCATGCGGAGTCCCGGGGAAGAATCCATTGTACGCAGCCTTACCTTGCAAAAAAGAGACTGTTTACAGGATTCGAACCTGTGACCTTTTGGTCACATGGCAACAATTTTACCGTTGCGACAGATTGAGTTGATGAGATCTCAAAAAAGAATGTATAGGAAAGAGCTCAGGAAGACTCAAACTGGGATAGAATCAGACAACTGACGAGAACTTAGTGAGAATCCAGGGCCCCTCAAAGGTACTCTGTATCACAGTATTATTCGCTATCAACTGAAGCAGGTGAACCGGAGAGCTATTCTGAAGCATTGTAGGGTCTACAAAGCAAGGCTTAAATATGAGGACTGATCTATGTGCAAAACAGGTAATGCAGAGCAAATGAGTGAACAAATTTGGAAGGAACATGATGGCAATAATGATACAAAGCAAGGCTGGTTGTCCAACAGAAAGAGGTATAAGTTTCAAGAAATATCTCCCGTTGTTAAACTAACACCCGTCAGATTGTTGTTGAGCATGGAGGTTAAATAGGATTTTCACTCCTTCTAGTTAGATGTCAAAAGTGCATCACTTCACAGAGATTTAAAAATACATCGAGGGGTTGTCAATTTACAAGGAAGATCTAGTCATAAAATAAAGATCTATATAGTTTGAAACAAGCCCCGCATCCTAGTTCAAAAGCTTAGATGACTTCATGGATAAAAAGGTTTTACTAGATGCAATCATCATTGTTATGTTAAAATACTCAAATATTATTATATTATAGTACCTAGTGTAATAGATAAAATTTTCATTACAAGAGGAAGCGTCCAATAAATCCATAGGTTAAAATTGCAATTGTCAAAGGAGTTCACAATGAAGAACTTGGTTATGAAAAGGAAATTAAGGATTACCAGCAGGAACAACATTGTCACAAGAATCATACATTGAAAAGGCAATGATAAGGTTTAACACGCTTGAATAAAAATCAGTCTCAACTCCTTTGAAAAGTCACTATAGGTTTTCAAAAAAGCAACCACCCAAAACAGATAAAGACTTAGAACATATCTAGATAGGAAGATTTCTTTTCATGATTCATCATCAATTCAGTCTAATGTTCACAAAGAGATGGAACACTAAATGAAAGATGGAAGAGAAGAGGAGATACGCCAACCCTAAAAACAATAGTAGTAAAACAGGAGGGATGCAAGAGTCAGAGCAACCAAGTTGTATCTATATCATGTACATATAACTTCATGTTCAATTGTGTCAATCTAAGTCCAACTTTCAATGCTTAACCAAATATATTTATATATGCGGAAATCAATTCAATATGGATATTGGAAAATTATTAGAAGATGCTACAACTAATGTTGTCATTCAATGCACCGCACTCATTTTGGTATTAGGAAAAATATTTCCATGAGCCGAGATTCTTTTTATTTTTTCCAGTACACGTTGCACTAATTTTAAGTTTATCCATTTTATAACTATTATAGATTTATATTTGAGATATACAAGCTAAATAAAAAAGGGTTATAAGATTAAAACTTATTTAGTTAATCACAGAACCCTGTAAAGCATGTCGAAAGAATTCAAGTGTTGATACAGCGGTACTGAAACTGTACAGTTTTGGCTGAAGATAAAAGCTCTAATATAGAACAATACTTTAAACCTTGTCATGATTCATTTGTGATACTTTTGGCATTTAAATACATCACGAAAGAAGCAATCATTCGCATATAAACAAAATATAGTGTGAAACTATGAAAATCAAAGCTTGACTATTGTAGAACAATTTAAATACATAAAGGCTTCTGATGCTGATGGCATAATTCACTACAGAGGGATGATTCTGCTTTAACATTCCAGTTGCAGATTGAGATGAAATTTGAGAACATAGATACAAAATGAAGTATTGTAACCAACCTCATGAAGTTCAGAAGTATCCGCCAGCATGCATTTTGAGAATTTGGAGAGCAACTCTAAATCAAATAAAAAGCTTGTTACATCACACAAAGAAACAGTTAACAACCACTCTTCAAAATCTGATTGCTGACATAAATCCTCTAAGCAAAATGTACAACAAGAAGCAGTAGAGCATTTGAGAGCTGCAATGGTTGTTGTAGAACTAAAGGTCAATTCAAGATTTCTCTTTTTATGTTCAAATAGTATTTTGTATTAATTTATATAAATATGATTATTTAATTTGGATATTGGAGAACTATAAAGGTTACCTAAGTAAAATATTACAAGAACCAATGCTTCCATCTGATTCACGTCACTCCTTTTAGTATTAGAAAGGTTGTTCTGTGATGTATCAATTTTAATTCGAGTTATTGATAGATCAATTTTCTTTTAAAAAATTATATTTAATTATTTTTTCTAACAATATTAAGTTGTTTAATAATGGAGAATTTATATAAAATCAATATACAACTTATTTTAAAATTATACACAATAAATATATTTATCTAATAATTACTATATATATATATATATATACCGAAACCATATCGATATGACACAATACAATACCAAAACCGTATCGTTCCGATCTGGGACCGAAATATCATGGGTCGAGATTTTAAACCTTGCTTCTACCACCACTCTTTTATTTTTGTATATTTACTAATACCCTATTTCATTCATTTTTAATACATCTTATTTGAATAAAATCTCGTCTATCTCTCTTTCTCACTTTAACTATTCTATAAATATCTCTTTCCCCTGCTCTTTTGTATTCAATTTTCGATATAATCGTTCAAAAATTTTATTCTTTGCTTCATTCACTGTTTTCTCAATCCCTTTCTCAGCTATTGTATATTTTTTTGAGTTTTCCTCATTCTTACAAATATATAATCCACAATTGACACAAATGTCATTCATAAATTCAAAACTATTGCCTATCAAAGAATAGAAATCTTCAGACATTGGAGGCCAAGAAGCAAATATAAAATATAAAAAGCAGACGTACCCAAACTTAATCCATCAAGTAAAACGAGAAAGCTTCCATGGAGAAAAGCACATATAGATCCAAGGTCTCGCTCCGTAACATTGACAAAAGAAACCCATGATAATAAGTCTCTTAATGTAAGAGATCTACCAATTTGAAGCATGTTAAACCACTGGCCATAAAAAAAATATTAGACAAAAATCAATTAACAGGGCATCAAACAATTATGCAAAGTAGCTTCGTAAGATTTATATCAAAGAACAAAACAAGTTGGAATTAGAGTGCAATAAATTACATCATCAACTATTCAAAGTATTTACCAAGACTAATTTAGATGGTTTTTATTCCTTTAATACCCTTTCGCTTAGTATTTTTATTTATCAAATTAAGAATATAACACCTATATAGTTCAGTTAATTTATCAGGATGGATTCAGATGGATTTTATTCATTGACTATATCAGTGTGTGATAAACCGAATTGGTATAAATTCTACTGTTTATGTAACAGTAAACTATATAATTAAATAATAAATTCAATTAAAATCTTAAAAAACAAACTAGAAAAAATAACTCACATAACTATATCAGCACAATCAACACAGAACAGATAACATATTAATCAATATTGAGTTTCAATTTTAAAAGCATGAAACAATTTTAACTATGCTGCTCGGTGTGGTACAAAATTTCAAACCCAAATGTCGGCACAACACAACACTATCAGCATGATAGACACGAGAGAAAACATGTTAATCAATATTGAGTTTCAATTATTTAACAGCATGAAATGATTTAACTATGCCACTAAGTGTGATACAAGATTTCAAACCATGCACAATGCAGTAGAGTATTGGAAAAAAAAAACTGAGCTTCTAATATAGCATTTTTAACTTGCACATGAACTGAGTTCCCATATGCCATAACTAAAACAAGCATATAAAGCTAAGCACCACTAGTCTGTAAAACTATCATCTGTAGCTGTTCAATGATGTAAAGAATAAAAAATATATAATTAAATCAGTGCACTAACTAACAATTGGCATAAATGCTTAGTACCTCCCAAAAGTTGAGCATATGATTGGCAAAGGGTGATAGATCTGGATTAATGAATCTGTTCCATAATTAATATAACAAACGTCACTACCATTGTTGTTCAAAATTAACCTCAAGATTACCGGATAGTTCATCAGAACCAGAGTAAAAATTACCTCTCCTGAGCAATACTTCTAAACTCATTCATGTCACTGACAGGAGGAACCCATATCTCTGTAAAGCGATTACGTAGTGCTGGTGATAATTCTTTCTTCCCATAATCACCACCTGGATTCATTGTTGCAAGAAGAAAGAAATTTGGATGTGCAGTTATCTGCTCAAGAATAGCACCGCCCTTCTCGGCTAATGACTGCCAAGTAAATTTAGCTACATAAGCTATCGTTTAAACTGGTTATATTATGATATTGCAAACAATTCAAAAAAAAACACTTCATGTAACCCAAACCAAGATGATAAACAATAGGTGCATTAATCACCTCAAGCAAGTCAATTAGTATGAGATTTCAATATGTTGATCCCAAACATGCATAACTGTTATAGACCAAAAAATAGTTCTAATCAGAAAATACCTACCAATTTCCTTTCAGGTTCTAAAACACTATTCAAGCGCTCAAGAACACTATCGTCTGCTAAGGAAATCTCATCAACCAGAAAAAGATCACCATTCTTCATTGCTTGCACAAGGGGACCATCCTGCCAAAGGAATATGGTCTGCCATTTCTGATGGAGATGTATAAGATCACTATTCAATTGCTGAAACACTTTGAGATCTTGTTGACTAATAACTGTGTGCAAAGGTATATTTTGCTTATAGGTATTCACAAGTTCATTTAGGATAGTGATAGTCGATGAAGCTTTTGTAATGTCAGTGGAAAGTTCCTGCATGAACTCGACATTCACAATAGACAATTGGCATTCAAGGAAAAATATATAACTAAGATATGAAATAAGAGGCAATAAAAGAATTTCAAAATGCATACTTCTCTGGAGAAGAAATTAAAGAATCTCGATGCATTGATCTGCTCAATTAGCTGTATGAATAGGTTGGACATTTTCGAACGATCTCGTACAGGATAGAATCCCTGAACACAGAAACAAGATCAGAGAAATATGCCAAGCAACAAGTATCTATCACTATATAATTGGTTGAAGAAAAAACATGAGCATGCAGATAAATGTACAAAAAGAAGGGTGGGGTTCAAATGTAGAGAGAGCACAAACAGACCCCAATGAAGTCAGAAGTTTCTGTATATTGATGGCAATTCAAGATATGCAACTTCTCCTTCAAATAAACACTCAACAATTGGCATACTGTTGTTTTCCCACCACCAGTTTCACCAATCAGGAGAACAGGCTCACGCAATCTATAACAGCGTTCAACAAGAAAAAATAACCTCTTCATACTATTGGTCCATGTGATACTGCAACAAAGAAACCACAGATAAGAAGAGAAACTACAAAACTAATTGAACATCAAGACTTGGTGAAGACTAACTTTCCAAAGTTTTGGTTTGAACAATTTTGTTCAATGGATTTGAGAGAACTTTGATCTTGATTTGCCTCCTGCAACTCCAATAAAGTTAACTATCAATTATCACATCAGCATCAAAATGAGTAAAAAAGGCACAATAAAAAGATAGATAGGAATTTGTACTCATTGGTGTGATTTCTTTAAACACTAATGATTTCATATTGGATATACACTTATCAAGAATTTAAAATGTTGATCTAAGTTGATCTTGATGACCTTAGAGACCGATAGATCCCATGTATGACGCAACCATAAAGATGATAGAAATCAAAAAAAAATGTCACTCATATCATCAAGTACACAACATTCCAAGCGGGCATCCCAGAAAAGGTGGTCCATCAACCACCAATCTCTTGCACCAGCAAATCTCAACCATAGATATATTTCCCAAACTAACTAAGTTTCAAGAAAAATGAAACATTAAAAAATTAAAACACAAAAAATAAAAAATAGCGTAACAATTTCCATATAAATGAATAAAGGAAAAGCTATCATCTAACGTTCAACAATCTAAGAAAACACTTTGAGACCGACAAAGAATCTTTCTTGGAGAATTCCCTTTCACGAAGATTCATTTACCAAAGTAGTTCAAGTGCATTCACTAAGCCGGATCCTTCTAATAACTTATTCAAAGAAATACCCAAATTCACCTTCCTGCCATATGCTCATAAGAAGATTGCAACATAAACCTTTTCTTCTTGCTCATCAAATCAAAAGAAAAAGTTCCTAGTAAAGAGTATAGACAACTGAAAAAATGGATAAAGAAAGTCAGAATATATGCCAGCAACCAACACTCTCAGCACATAGAACAATAACAAAGAACCAATTGCAGGTAGTATGAAAAACGGATATTATGCCAGCATAAATAATATAGACAGTGAAGGGCAAAGAAAAGTGAAAATGCAGCTATAGATGACCAAAACATAGCACAAATAAACTATACAACGAAAAACAAAGAGAACCATTTTAACAAAGCCTAGGTAGTGTATGGCATACCATATACAAGTTATCCACATTGAGTTTCACACGAAGGTGGCGCTCCAAAGCTTCTCGAACCACGACTTTCTCATTTTCATCTCTCAATCTTTCAGCGAGAAGAAAATAACCATCCTTTGCCAAATCTTCATAGGACATTCCGAACATCCTAAACCGGTTTGCCCATCGAAACAAATCACGGGGAGTAATAAAGCCATGCTTCCCGGCAAAGATTTTACTGTGTTGCCGATGCAACTGTAACTCCTTCATAACTTCAACCATTTTTGAAGCATAGCTTGGAGGAATTTTGCACCTCAACTCCAAAATCATAGAAAGTTCATCTTCGGGAATTTCATCAACATGTATCTCTAAGAATCGATTACGGAAAGCTCGAGATAGCATTTTCCGTCCTCCATATAATGTAGGTGGATTTTGAGTTGCAAATAGCATAAAATTAGGATGTGCACGAATAGTTTCTTGAAGTTCAGGTATGAAAAGTTCTCTGTTGTCATCCAACAATCTATTTAAGGCTTCCAATACATCAGATGGAGCAAGATTCAGCTCATCCAAGACAATCCAGTAACCAAGGCGCACTGCTTTCACTAATACACCTTCTTGGAATAGCAACCTTCCTTGGGAATCAGTGATATAGGTGCCAAAGTATTCCTGCAAATCAGTATGCTCGTGATTGTTGATACGCACAAACTCATGACCAGTAACAGAAGCAAGATAATGTACAAGGCTAGTCTTCCCACTAGAGGTTGGGCCCTGTAAAAGAACAGGAAATTTTTTTATATAAACTGCCCGTGCAATGTTCTTTAGATTTTCCTTAACACTTCTAGTGAGAACATAATCATCCAAAAACCCAACTGAGCTGGAGAAATAGGCATCAAAAGGAACATCTTTGGGTAAACTTCCACCTAGGATATAAGAAACTATCATGCTGTGCATTACTTTCGCGCTGGGACAATCTAACAGAGTAAGAAAGAACATGCAAAATCCATCATAAAGAGCTTTTTGGATGCCAAAGGTTTTTGCTGCTGTTTTAAAATATTCCAGAGCACGTGCAAGAGACCTCAAACTGAATTGTGGCTTCTGATTAGCCCCATCTTGCAACCTCTCCTCTGATTCTCGTTTGGCAGCTTTGTAAAAATGAACAATCCTATTAGAAAATCCACTATCAGGATCCATCTCGTCCATGTATCGCCTAACAAAAAGAGTCAGATCATTTTCGTCCAGAATATCATCTACAAAATACTCAGTAAATCTACTTCTTAAAGAATATGGCAATTCACGCTTTCCAGTATCTGTTGCCGGATTCATGCAAGCAAATAACCGGAAGGATGGATGACGATCTATGTAATCAATATCACCCCTTTCAGCCAGACAAAGCGTACCCTTCTCACTATCCAGGACTCCAGTAATTCTCTGCAATGTCTCTGGAGGAGCAAGGTTAATCTCATCAAGTAAAATCCAATAGCCGTTCCTTAAAGCAGTTATAAAAGCTCCCTCGACAAATTTAAAGTAGACACCCGAAGAAGTTCCGATTTGCTTCTGAGCAGCTTTAAGTCTCAAAGAAAATGTTCCCCACTCATGAAGAACTTCTGTCAAAGGTCTCTTCCTCTTCGAGCCACAAGATGATGGAGCACGCTGAATGACGTAGTCGACAGACTGTTGACATGCACATAGCAACTTCTTCCATTTTTTTTCAACAGCATATATTTCAAGATGGCGAAGTAGAGATTCATTTTCCTATTAAAAATATCCAAGTTAATCAACTGGTTGTACAATAATCAAGCTATGAACTTAAAGTGAAATATTTTGAAAACCTTCTCAGAGAAAGTTCTACAGAATAATTCCTTGAACTCTTGGTAAAGAGGTATACAAATTGAGCGTGCATCAGCAGGCTTATATCCCCCTAAAAGATCAGCAATGTCACTTTGCTGGCTAAGATTCTGCATAAAACTTTGTTTTGATTAAAATCACAGTAAAAAATACAATGATGAGAATAAAATAATTTAATCAAATTATTTGTCAGACCAAGACAGTGAGTTGTTGCCCAAGTCTCATTGCAAGATTCTGCACAAGAGTTGTCTTTCCAGTCCCAGTTTCTCCAACTAGAAGAACAGGCTCATTGTACTTCACAGAGGATGCAACCCTCTCGAGAGCATGCAGGGAACTGCGAATACCAACAAAGGGTCTACCAGGTGGCAAATTCTGCACACAAAAAAATTAATATTAACTATCACAATAAGTAAGATAATTAGAGGGAAAACTGAGTTCTTTTGATCTAACTGGAATCTGAGTAAACGGGAGAGCAACTCTTCCAACTTGCAGATGAGACCTACAACTCTGAGATAAATTGCACATGTAAGCAATGAAATGGACCATAAACATGACCTTCATTGATGTAAAATAAGACAAACCTGGATAACAGGCTTGTTAGGAGGATAATCATGTTCTGTCTCTGGCAAGGGAACACCCCACACCTTGGCAATTTCTCTCATCATTAACAATTTTTTTGGTGAACAGGGGAGGTATGCAACAAATGTCTCAACAGCCTGCATCACATTCAAGTTCTGTAAAACTTAAGGAAATCTATATCTTACTGCAAAAAATATATAGAACAAACAAAACCTCATGATAAATAGCTTGGCAATCAGTAACTGAAATTGGAAAACCAGAAACACTGATAGCCAAATCTGAGATCCTCTTACACCATTTCAAAAGATCCCTAAAAAGGTCAGACAAAAAGGTGAGTTGAAAACTGACAGTGTTTCCACAATTTCTGAGGAACTCAGAAAGCCACAGAACAACACACCTCAATGAAAACCTAGATACAGCGCCAGATGAACCCCCACAAGCATGGGCTCCCACTTGGTTGGAAGAATGAGAGTTTATTATTACGAAAGTATCTGCAGAAATTAGATCATATAATGTAGCCAACTCAAGTATATACAAACAATCAAACATAACAAAAAACCATACCCATAAGCCTTGAGGTAAGTGGATTTAAATTTGGATACCAAGCATTTACAATCTCGGTCATGTCTCCATTGTTAGGAATTTTAACTAACACTTTCCTCCATAAAGTACAAAAGGAGAGCCTTCCTGCAAAATTACATATAGAGTTTGTAATTTGTACAACTATACATTCTTGATAATTCCACTACTGAATTTGCCTTTGATGACTAAATGATAACATCCACAAAACAACAAAAAAGGCAACACGGTGCATGAAGCTTCTAGCCATGTGGGATTCCAAAGAAGGATCTATTGTATGCAGCTTTACCCTACATTGCATAAGGCAGTTTTCGCTAGGCAGCAACTTTACTGTTGCACCAAAGCTCCCCTTCATAACATCGGCAAAAAAAGAATTATGAAAAATATTTGGGTAAAATGTGAAAGGAGAAACTCAAAACATGTGAAATAAATAGAATGAAGAGTAGAAAGAACACTAGTGGTACATCTATATTAAAAAGAGATTTTGTTGGCACAATGGTGGGAGATTAAGAATCTGATGAAGCCAATTCCTTATTTCAACAATACATTTGTAGTGGAAGGGTTTTGAAAGTTAAAGATCAGGTGGAGAGGATGATGAAGTTGCTGATGAAGAGAAACAGATTCAGGTTGAGATGGTGAAAAGGCTAAGATATAAGGCAAAATCTCTAAAAATATGTGACAATAATAAAGACTAATATGAAGGAACATTCAATGACTACACATTTAAGTCGTGGGTGACACAAGAGTGGATCGAGGGGTATGTTTCCCTTGACAACAAAGAATTAGATTGTTGAGAATAAAGACAGAAAATTTGTGGTTGTACTTATCAGACACATGAAATAATAAAAGATTAATAAGATAAAAAGAGGTAAGAAGAGATTTGCATCCTTGGTCACAGAGACACAGGAACATTTTTAAGAATGTTGATACCACAAGAAATTAGTTTCAAGTCCACATTAGTGGATAAAAACAATAAGCAATAAGTCAAAAAGAAGACAACAATAATCTGCCTATTAGAGTTGGGAGCATAGAGCAAACATACATAATGGAACTGTTGTAGTTGAGAAGGCTAGAATTTAAATCATTTGTTTGGAATTGTTGAGGCATATGGGATATGTCAAAAAACAATCAAAAAAACCCTTTTCTACCATATCTAGACAAGAAAAACAGTCTATTTCTTCCAACTGTTGAATTTGATGGAGATTTTAGCGAGAGGATAAAGTATGCACTATGCAGGAAGCATTGGCAGCACAGTGATCCCAATCTCTGGCTATAGCTTTGAAAAGATGGAATGTTATAATGGGTTAACTCAAAGTAAATCACCGCTAGTTGATAACTGAAAGACATAAATTTGTCAAATTGATACAAAGACAATTTTACTTTATTTATATCCACATACAGGACATTTTAACACGATAATATAACAAATTTCCACATGTCCACCATTTTTTTAGAAACTAAATTGTAAAGTATATTGGGCATTTTTGCAAAATATCATATTCTAAAGCATTCATTAGAAGGCCTTATTCCTACTTTACCTTCAATCTCATGTGAAACTTCATGCTTCAAGGTTGATATTGTGGCAAACATACGGAAGTTTTCACTGACATCAATTTCCTGCGCCACACATCAATAGCTAGTGAACAAAGTAGCATGTCCATGAGTCATACTTTAGACAAGGAAGAAATTGGTGAAAGAAGGAGCTTAAAAGTCATAAATGTGAACGTTGACACTATTGGGAAAGTGGAAGGTGTTATGTGACATATATTCTACTAATCCAATTACCACTCCTACCTCTGAGCACCAAAACCATATCTCTTGATAGTTGATAGTAAACTCCAGTTGAATAACATCTACATATATGATGAGGAAAGAGAAGCCTATTAAATTTGCGAGATCCTAGAGATACACAGAAAAGACACTGCTGGTTGGCCAGATATGCAACACACCCCAATATTCACTTTCCTTGGAATTTTGAACTGGCAGCTGAACCAATAGTTATTTGTTCCAACATGATAATATAAGGTCAAAAAATCAGGAGGGTAGAGTTATCTTGCCAAGCACCTGCCTTTGGCATCTTACAACAAAAAAAGAGGTAGCTGTTCCCCTTCATGGGGAGGGCACTGTGAACCTGGATTATTTTATTGCAAGAACCAGACAATCTCAAGCACTTCTGTCAAGCTAAAAGTTAATCCTGAAGTTGCACACAAACTATGCAAGGCAACAGATACATCTCTTACAAAGAATCTATGCAAGTGAAAATATATCCAGAAATATGATTTCTTAACCTTACCCACCATTAACAAGACCCTCAAGTTGACCCAGGGAAATATACAAAGCTTAGTGAGGTACGTCAGGGTTGCAACAAACAAGAAGGAAAATGATTAACAGGCAATGCAATTCTCGGTAACGGATAGATTAGGCTACCTAAATTAAGGTCAGGCAATGCAATTCTTGGCAAGGGATACATTAGGCTACCTAAATTAAGGACAGGCAAGTATTTCAAGTAGTACAGCATGTGATTAACTGATTATACATGTTATATATCTAAATCTCAATTCCCAAATGAAAATTCAATGTCTCTTATAGTAAAATGCCCTTCCTGTTACCAACTGCAAATTAAGGTAATTTATCAATGGTGAAATCAATGGTTTGTAAACCACAGATCGCATTAGGCCAGGGTGTTTTACATTCAAGACAGACATGGCAATATAACCTTGAATAATATGAATACTTAATCAGTTGGCCACTTAATATACACAAGTATTAGAGAAATTACCTCCCCACGACCAGTAACAAAAATATTTGAACCTTCTAGCAAGGGCAATATGATTGACTGCACCTCAATAGATGCTTTGTCTATGTCTTCAAACACGACCCAATATCCTTTTGAAATGGCCTATCAAAAATGAATTAAAGAATGTAAAATCTACAAAAAAAAACATTCGAAGCTTCTACCTTAAAAGGTTAAACAAACCTGTGTAAGTGAACCAGGATGCCATCTAAATTCACCAGGTTGGTTCGAACAAACATAGTTCCCAATCAACATTTTGCTATCCATTTCATCGGCCATGTGAATGAACAAAACTAAAGCCAATAACAGAATACAGAGTTATTCAATAATAAACACAAATTCACAAAAGAAAATACAAGTAGTGAAAAATTGGATCAGTAAATTATTACAACTAGGAAACAAATGGTACGTTAGATTTTCTTTGATTTTTTAAACGAATAAATCATTGGCATCAGTTAACCCATCACCCCATTTGCGTATTAATATGAAAATTCATTAGAAAGCAAGGGACCAGAGCTCTAATTTGTCAAAGCATGTAGGAAAATCAATGAGTATGTTTGATTAAAGTTCCTTTTAGAAACAATTATAATGACAAACCCTTTCAAGTACCAGTAGATGAGGCACATGATTTATCCCAATGATGCATCAGGTGGTATTATAACTAGAATTTGATTTTGTGACACATGGTTATGGGCCCAATTCCATTCTAATCCATGCCCTACACTGATCATTAAGAACACTCCAGCAGTCTTCGTCCTTGATTCTCACAGCCCCACTACTTGGTAAAATTTTCACTTTATTTGTTTACTATATAGACTATAGCAATTAGTCTTTCATAGTAAAATTTTCACAAAGTGTGCCAAAACATATTAGCACAATAACATACTCAGTGGCACATTCAGCACCAGCGACACAATAGATACTTAATGGCACATTCAGCAACAGTGACACACTAGATACTTTATGGCACATTAGCACTGGAAAAACAAGCGCAATTATCAAGTGCTGATCAATATCTAACTTCAATAATTTACCATAATGGTAAGTTTTGGTGGATCCACCCAGCACAGCAAGAGATTTAAACATTGCAATTGGCACAATCATTTGATGTCAATACAAACCGAGCTTAGATACTATTCAAAACAAGATAATCCAGCACAGCAAGAGATTTAAACATTGCAATTGGCACAATCATTTGATGGCTAGTGAAACTTATAACATGGAAAACAATGTCATGAACACCCCATGGATTAAATAAAAAGGAAGTATGCTTAACAAGGTATGTAGAGGAATTTTTACATGGTAGACGAGTAAAGTAAATGACAGAATCCTAAAAGTCATATATGGAACAGATCCACCTGAAATTTTTATATATGATATAATACATCTAAAGAACTGACTAAAGCACTATTTTGCATGGGAACTAGAAGAACAACAAAATGTACCTTGATTCCCACTGATCTCTGCCAACATATTAATAATAGCTGTTTTTCCAGAACCAGCAGGACCATGCAGAAGTATGGGCCATCTTTGACCCACCGCCATTAATATCATCTCAAAACTTCTTCTAATCGTAGAAGTCATGACAAATGGCTTACCAGGCACAACACTGGAAACAAGCCCACCTGTTAATCATGAGAAAGTACAGGCTCGGTAAAATAAAAAGGAGAATTCTTTAAACATACCGCAAAACCTTGTGTCGAACATCCTTTATTCCAGACTCAATCTTAAGCAAATTAGTAGATGAAACTAGACTATGATAGTCAAAGTCAAAAAATTGACTAAAATTATCAATTCCAACTGAGAACCTTTCTTGATCTTCCTCGACTAATTGGAGATAAAATCCAGCCTTTTCCAATGAGGTATCCTGGCAGAATTCCTCAAACCTACACACATTGTTCATAATATTATGTAGCAAAGTAACATGTTAACTATCAATTGTAAATGTGAAAATAGTTTAATGTGACTCACCGAAGTAAACAGGCAAAAGCTTCATCTGAACCCAAGCCAAAATCTTCAGTAGCTCTATCACTTATTTTAAGAGAAGTAGAGAGAATTTGAATTCCACACCATCTTATGTCCAATATATTTATCAGGCGTCTTGGAGCAAGGCTAGCCCCAACATTTGATGTTTGTTGCATAAGGTCTAAAAAGCAGGTCCAATCCCATAAGCCAGAAAATATTTGTGGCTCCATTATTAAAAAACGGTAAGTTAACCGAATTACATCAAGAAGATGCTTTTCACCCTGGGATAAAACAGACGATCATGAATCATAAGATCAAATTATAGGTCATATCAGACTATAAGGCAAAAAGAAAACATATTAGTCACAGTATAGAAATGATGAAGAATCAAACTTGTAGGTAACAAGCAATGACAATGAGATTGATGTTGAAGAATTCCAAGATGCACAAACTGAGAAAATAAATGTAAAAAATCCATTGAACAAGCAAAACATAAACTTCATATATAACAGAGGAAGAAATATAATAATCATGTAAAACATACTAAGCAGGAAAATACGAGTACAACCATAGCAACAAACTAAAAATACATTTTAGAATAAAAATACTGACGAGAATATTTCCTTTCATGTGTGTTCATAATGTAATTGACAAAGTGAGAAACACATGACAGAATCTAGAGGTGTTGACCTGCTTGCACCATAATACAAAAATTCAAGTAAAGACAATTGTAATTAACAAATATCATGAGCCTCAATAAGCAACCACATAATTCCTTGAGCGTCTATGTGGCTTTCAGTATATCTGTAAGTCACTGTAGCATGTGAGCATGCTATCTAGCATAGAATTCTTTTAGCAGTACTAAGAATGAAAACATTGTCTCTTGCAATTGTAAAAAACAAGTAGATAAAAAACAATTTTTACTACAAAATTGAATTTTCAGCTTTCCTTTCCATAATGTGCATAGATTTAAACAAATTTTAACACTGTTTCAACCTTTTTCATTCAGTCTTGGGACTGCCATCAGCATTTACTTCCAGACTACCTGTGTGTATGAACATTCATGTGTATACACACACACATATGCAATTAATTAATTTAAACGTAGTCCCAGCAGTAACCAACATCAATCAAACAAGCTGTACAATAATTTAACGTTTTCAGAAGTAATATGCAGAAATGATCTCAGATCTCACTAGTGTGTTACATTGCAATGTCTGTCGTCCTGATGAAAAATAAAGAATGACATTGTGCAAATATAGTTTAAAAAGCTAAGAATGTGAAAACAATGTAACATTTATTTGATTATTTCTAAACATTTTTCATACTTTTCCAATATTTGATTTTTTTTTTCCCATTACTCTCTTTTTCTATATTGACTAAAATTAAAATTAATTTTTTGATTAAAATCTGGTCCTCACAAATTTTATTTTCAACTTTAGTTGCTATTGCCACAACTTAGTGAGGTACAAATAGGATAATTTTTCAATATTTTAGTATTCAGTTTCTTTCTGATTGTTGATTAACTATCCAATGAGAGTATGTAAACCAAATAATGAGTTTAAAGAAAATTCATAACCGTCATGCAGATCGGCATGAGAAGCATACCATTTTGCCTACTGCCTAGCAAACAGAACAGGTATATACCAACAATACCATCTTCCTCGTCTATTGGGAAAATGAGCTTCCTAAGTGGTCAGGTAGATATTTTGATGTATTTCACATAAGGTATGAGTTAGCTTTTACTTGTATTTCCATATTTCTGATGTGTGCATCAAGTTTGAATGAACTTGTCAAAGTAAACACAAAACTAAAAAAGTGAGTTGACTCGACGGGATTGAGGCACTTTGTGCCGCCCAAATGGTAGAAGACGAAGACCTACAATGTGTTGGAGCTATGGAAGAGATTCTATGACACTGGGCGAGGAGCATTGAGTGGTTGCAAATGTGACTGTGGAGAATGTGTGTTTAATGGCTGAGAGGCTTGGTGCGAGGTGAACTCAAAAGGCATGGAGAATTAGATAGCATGGAGTAAAGCTCGAGAGATTGGTGCATCCAATAAACTATAGGCCAATTGCTAGGTGCACACTTGGGTGACACAAAATGAGGTGGACTTGAAAGGCATAGAGGATCAATGACATGGAATATAATCTTGAGGATGATTGTCCCAAACTGAAGAAAAAGCACAAGGAGAAGCCTCAAAAACCAACGTCCTCAACACGCAAGAGTCTAAAGGCTACATGGGATGATTCTTCATCCTCCGAGTCAGAAGTCGAAGCCTTCTCAAAAGTAGCACTGATGGCCAATCATCTCTTTGAAAATGACTCGGACTCAGAGATGAGCATAGATGAAGGGGGAGGATCATCAGAAGAAGAAGAACGTTGCGATGAAGGGGGAGCATCACCAAGTGAGGTAAGTAAGGTACGTAATCTCACCCCTACTCAGTCTTTTCAGTTCATCAAAGTGTTGACGAAAGATCTTGCAAAATTAGAAAAAGAAAATGCTGAATTGAAATTGAACCTAGCAAAAACATGTCCACTATAAATGTATGATAATCTAAAATTAGAAAATGAAAAATTAAAAGTTGAAATTGATAAATTGAAAAATAATGATGCATACGTTAATAAATTCCCAAAATCTAAACTAAGAATTTATGGAAAATTAAATTGGTATATTAGAAAACATCAAGGACAACTTAGGAAAGTTCCTAGAAACTATGTACCCCTAAGTTTTTGAATAACCCAATAGGAAGGAATCTATACTAGATTCCAAAATCTTTGCTAGATTAAAATTTTTATAAGTTAAGAGCTTTCAGCGAGAAAATTAAACATTAAGATTTCTTTATGAGGCTTTGACTAGAAAGTGGTTGTTGCTCCAATAACCAAGAAGGTCTAGTATCTCGCCACTGCCTGGAAGCCGAATATAGAAATGAAATGTTTAAATTTCTAATAAAGCATTAAAATTAAAAAATGGATAATGCTTTGAAAAGTTTTTAAACATCTTCCTGAAAATTCTTCAAAAATATTTTTATATCTAGAAAAATGTTTCTTGCTTGAAATTTTTACTTAGAAAAATTCTCTTCTAAAAGTGATTTTTTTAAAAATTATCTAAGCTAAGTTTTCTGAAAATAATATTAAATTTTCACTTAGCAAATTTTTCAAATGACTTAGAAAATTTTTTGGGACTTTAGAAATGACTTAGTATACTAAAAGTTTTTGCTGTGATCAAAGGGGGAGAGTAGTAACAAGTTTAGGGGGAGTAACAAGTTTAGGGGGAGTTAGGAAAATTAAAATTACTATGTTGCAAATTTTTAACTTATGTTGCAAATTTTTAACTTATGCTGCAAATTTTATTGTAATTTTTTTGCTTAAAATGTTAGTTTAGTAATTTTCTTAAAATTACTATTTGTTTTTACCCTAACTTGAACTTGGATTGATGCACATCAAATAGGGGGAGATTCCTAACTTGAACTTGGGTTGATGCACATCAAATAGGGGGAGATTGTTGGACCCCGTGGTTGTTTTGATGTAATCAATCAAGTTAGTTAGGTCCTGTTTGTATTTGATCCCTGTGTCTAAGTGTGCAGGAGCTTAGGAGCGCAGGAAGTTGAGCGGAAGACGCAGCTAGCGAGAAGGACGACACGGGAATGGAGCCGACAGGTTCGGTGCGTCCGAAGGACGAGAGAGCTGCGGAAGAGTACACCTGTGGGCGAGAAGAACGTGCGCGAAGCTCGAGGGGCGTAAAGCCGGGACGAAAGACTGCTCGAGGAGGAGGCGGGGAATTGGGCTCGGGTGAGCCCTATTCCGGTTGGCGCAATCACCCAAGCGAGCAGAACCAGAGTAAGTCAACCGGGAAGTTGACTTGACAAGTGTTCAGTCGACCGGAAGCCATGATCGGTCGACCGAACCCCTATCATCAGAAGTCAGTCGGTGGTGACACGTCAGCAGCCACGTCAACAACCAACCGTTGGTTGATCGGTCGATCGAATCTTCTGATCGGTCGATCGAGCCGGAGATAAACCAGAGACTTAGTCGAGCATGCTGATCGAACCAGCTCAGGGAGAGACCGTTGGCTGACCGAACAATAGGATCGGTCAACCGAACGCAGGCTCGATCCACACAGACTACATCTGGACGGAAGGTTGGGCAAGTACGCAGGTTCGGTCGACCGAACCTGGGGATCGGTCGACCGATCCCTCTCGAGTCAAATCCTGATCCCGAAGATCAGGTGAAATGGATAAGTCTTGAAACCCCTATATAAAGGGGTCTCGAACAGCTATTCGGACCAATGAAAATCGATTCTGCATTTCATTTCCAAGTAACGTGTAAGAGCTTTCAAAGTGTAAAAGGCTTCTCCGCCTTCAGAGAAGGAGACTCTGTTAGCGCACCTGTTCAACCGCCTTGGATTAACAACCATCTCGGTTGTAACCAAGTCAATTCGCTGAGCCCCTTTTCTTTTCTATCATTGTTACTTTACTTTATTGTTGCTTTTATTTTGAGTTGAAAGTTTTGAGGAGGGTACTTTTGTTTGCAGGCAATTCACCCCCTCTCTTGCCGGCCCCGCTACACCAACATCTTCTTCCCTCCACATTGAGACCAAGAGAATGCCCTCTTCCCTCCATATCAAACCAGCAAGACAAGGTCAAATGATCTGTTCCTTTGTGTTGGGATAGTCTTCACTTTGCCTTACTCATCTGTACTCCTCATGAAGGATGGTAATATGCGCCAAATAATTGAGATTAATTACCCAACTTTTTAAGTGATATTTTAGGTACCTGACTATGCTTAATAATAAGGTTTGACTGAGTTAGTTTTATAACAAAATTATGTGTAGTTACTCATTTAAGTAGAATATTTACATATATCTACTCGGTCAAGTATCCATTTATCATCCAAAGCAGTTAAATAAAGGGGTTCAAGAAGCATATATTTAAACAAGTATGGCTTCTAGTACTGCTAGAAAATGTAAGTACCTAACCTGTTCTCATCCTTACGCCTATTAAGGTTTCACACAACCATATTTCTTATTTCCCTACCTCTACTACCATTAAGGCTCGACATAAGGGGTGATACTGGAATTGACATGATTGACAAGGCAGTGAGGCACTGCTGCATCTTGTTTTAATTGAGGGGCAATTCTCTGGCTTCCATTGAGACTTTAAGCCTTGGTTTTAAAATCACACCAGAAGAACTAACACTGAGTTTGTTGCTAACATAGAAATCACAATAAAACTGCATAGGAGATAAATAGGTGTCATTTCCATTGTACTTTGCTAGCAAGGGATCAGAAAAAGATCCCTCAAATTCTGCAACTGAAGTAATAAGAATATTAATAGAAAACATCCCGAACAACCAAAAAAAGTGCTTAATAAACTGAAAGGCAGACAAAAAGCAAGTGTAGTTGCTGATGTATTTGGTTCCAAACCTGTCTTGAAAAACAAAAGTGGGGCTTGATGGACTCCTCCATGATATCTCTTAAAAATAGAAAAATGTGTTCAAAGATTCTGTAGCTTGGGAAAAATAAATAACAGTACCTTGTCGGTTATCTGGGAATCAAAACCCACCAACTCGAGGCGTGCAAAGGGTTGGGGAGAAAATCTGAAATAATTTATGATGCACCTACAAATGTGGAAAATACATGCTAAATACAATAAAGGTAGATCACGGAAGATAACTGATAATAACAAGAAGTTGAAATATATACCAAGTTCAGCCAATCAATAAAAGAAAGAAAGGAAAAAGTAAAACAAGAAAGTAGTATAACGTATGATACACAATCAGATATTGTAGAAGGGAAGATCTCCTTATCTTGAAACCAATGCTCCATTTTTACTATAGAAAAAACCAACAAAATTCACACTTTATTACTCAAACTTCAGGGATCAAATAAACCCAACGCATTTATTTTCTGATTACTTATTCTCAACTTTCATAATATTTTTCTTAATTTTGGTGAAAACCAAACATATGCCATGTAGAAACTAAAAAAAAAAAATTATTATATAATTATGTCAAGAAGTTAACAACATATGTTTTCCTTTTTGTCAATTTCCAAATTCCTTCTTTTTGGATAAATAAAAGTGAAACAGAAAACAGGGAAATTTTTCACATGTCAATCAGGATATCAATGACTGCTCTCTGCAAAAATTAGAAATTCAGCTCGTATGGAAATGATAAAAACCATATGGTCCCAATATGTACAACCCTCAGAGATGTAAATCCAATTTTTTGGCAAAATTAGTTTATGCTTCAACAAGTATAACGGAGGGCAGATGTCTAGAGAGAAAAAAAAAACATTTTCTACAAAGTCAGAAAAAAGTTACATTGAGCATTGAAAATGATGAAGTGAACCGGAAAAAAAAAATGCATTGGAACGAAGATGATGAAATGTACTGAAAACGCGCAATTACCTGAGAAAGAATGGTGCCAAATCTAGTGCCCGGCACAAGGCCAATGAAGCCATCTCGTGGAGACGCAAGCCCCTCCCTCTTTCCATATAAAAATCTATCACGCGAGTGTCATCTTCTCCAATGTCATCCGATTCCTCGTCAGACATCGATATCAAGCTAGGGACGCTACCAAGCTTTGTCACGGCCCTGTCTACTATCAGACGGCAGAGCGGGCGGAAGCATCCGACTATTGGAATAGTATAGTTAGGGTGAAGGAACGGCTCCGCGATCGCCTCTGCAATATCTTCCGCGGTGACAGCACCGACCTGAAAAATTCCAAATAATTAATATTACTGCGCAACCTAATAATTGAAATCGGAGAGAGGAGGACTCGAAGACGGCTCACCTTCTGGGAGAGAGCAAGGAGCTTGCGGTCGGAGCGGAGACCGGAACAGCGAGCAAGAAGGCGCTTCAGGGAAGATTCGCAGGAAAACTTACCGTCGTACGACATGTGGACTGGGCTACGAAGGTACCGATGAGAGAAGTGACGGGAAAGGAGGGAGCGGAGACGTTACCGAAGAGAGGTGATGAAGTATGAGAACGGAGCGAGGCTAGAGCGGAAGAAGAATTCTGTTGTTTTTAAAGCCGAGACGTTTAGGGTTTTAGGAAAAAGTTAATAAACGAAATTTAGCTCTGATTCTATTTTTTTTAATTTGTCTTTTTTAAAATTGTCCCGGGTTATGGTGAATTTACATTGAAATATCCGTGACATTCAGATTATCATTCAAATATTCATAGTTCAAATCCAGTTATAATAAATTTGTAAAAATTTTGAACATTTTTTTATTTACCAATAGAAAACTTTCGTGAGATCAATTCAATTACCCCAGAGTGACCCAACATCATTAATCATTTATTATTATTATTATTATTATTTAAAAATCATTAGTCATAAAAATATTGAAATATTATAATATTATAATCCCAAAAAAATTAAAATAAGAATTGATTTAGTTCCAGTTACCTCAGTCATACCAAACAGATTGAAATATTATAATAGTAAATTTTAAAATAATAATTTATTGATTTTGAAAAAAAATATATATAATGAAATGACTTATTTTAACTATTTTGTAATATTTGTACAAAATAAAAAGGGTCATGCGATGTCAGTTCAGATCTTCGAATCCATAAAATGCAGATTAGAAGATGGAACATTTGATGAAAAATGATGGTCTCATGTGTAAAATAAATGAGGACTGTCACTATCCACTAATGATGGAGAATGGTCCATCCTCTAATCCGTATTTTATAAATCAATACAGACCAAAGGATTCGTGCTCTATGGGATGCTATTCTGTTTCAAATAGTACAATATTCTCATATTTTTCACTTGTTCAAGTTAAAATACATATTTTTGTCTTTTTATTATTGAATTGATTTTTCAGTTACATTTGATATTTCATTTGTTTATCTTTAGTTCTTAAACAAATATTACAATAACAAATAATTAAATTTACTTATAAAATAATATTTTTTTACTTGTATTCTTCTAAATTTTCTATTAGTGGTGGAAGACTCGGAAATTTTTTTCTTGTAGCTACAATTACACATGCCCTTGGTTAATTAGGGACCTTCCATGCACATTATTCATGCTAAGCTAATAACGACATGAAAACTTCTTTGGACTTCACTTTAATGTGAAATGTGAATTCGCAATCAAGCCAATCCCTTCTAGGTTATATTAGAGTGCTCGTTCCTCACAAAACATATAAAAAATTTAAAATTTAGATCAATTAATTCTGAAAATGATCAATCTTGATCTAGAAAATTTTTTCATTAATCATAAAAATAAATTCAGAAAGTATAAATGAATCATGATATATGATCCAGTATCACGAGTAATTTGAGCATCATGAACATATGATATGTATTATGAAAAATTTGAATTCCCATTGCATATAAACTCGTCTTACCTTTTACCTCCTACCCTCGGAAAAACAAATGAAGGAAACAATATTTGAATGAGTTAATACAGTTCTTAAATTAAAGGCCTCTTTAGATGTAAGCTATTTTGAATCTCATGTCTTTATCATGAGCTTGCAGCCGCCACAACTCACAAGTGAGATTCACACCTTAAATGACCAGGCTACAAAGTCATTGGTACATTGACTTAATGGTTAGAAACGAAAACAAAATCATTTCACACAATTTTAGAAGAAAAACAAAAAAATACATGGACGGATTTTGAATCCATCCACATTTTTTTTATAATGGATAAACAAAGTATAGGATCTCGATTTATATGTAATTTATCCCTTTTCTCATCCTCAAATTTGAATAAATAGGGTATAAATAAACATCTTCACACGAGAATGATAGATTTGGCATACATTTTTTTATGTGGTGGATGTTATATTTAAGAAGTGTCATAAGGCAGTCATCTTATGATTTGTATTTATTTATTAGATAAATAAAGTTTCATTAATTGAGTGCACATTATCAATGTGTATGATTGGATGTTAAACTCATTTACTGAAAGTTTGCAATACGATTCATAGCATGTGAGAGCTTGTGATTTGATCACAACTAGTGAGTGTCTCTACTTGTGTAATTATGAAAGTATTGAAATATTTCCTATTCAATAAATTAATGTATTAGGATATTATCAATTATGTAAGACTAGCACAGGTTATACTCATTGGTCTAACCAAACAGTTGTTACTCATTAGCTGAAGACATTAGGATGTCGAAAGTTAAACATGGGTGCTAGTTACGGTAACTAACTTATTAGAGTAACCAACTATAAGAATTCATATGGTTCTCTACATATATAGATATGTCTGTGAAGTTTTTATTACAGCTCGAGTGTAAATTTCCTTCGACTTGACTATTTAAGCCACATTGATCATGGAGACTTATACTTTGACATCTTAAGCAAAGCGTCTCATTAAAGATGAGGACATTGGGTATAAGTCAAAGTTGTTGGATCATAGAGTTCGATAGGGGGGTGAATATCGATTTAAAAATTTCGAGATGCGCAGCGGAAAAAGTGAACAACCAATAACAATACTAACACAAGAACCTTTTACTTGGTTTAGAGCTCGTGTCGACTCCTACTCCAAGGCCTGCACACAAGGGTGCTTTCGATGGGCAATTCACTAGCAATTCAAAGAATATTGCAACAGTAATTACAATTGCTTTTTAAAATAAAAGTATACCGACGAAAACACGGAATGAAAAAGAAGAGCTTGTCATCGGAAGAGCGTCGCAATGTCGCAGGAGCACATAAAAGCAGTTCTTGAGTTGTCTCTGGCTCCAGCCTTGACCCTCCTTATATATGAGGTTCGGGGCGCCTGGAACCTTCAAGGCGCCCTGGATGTGACGTAGCTGAGCCAATCAGTAAGCTCCACTTGGCGAGGCAACGTTGGGGATAAGTTTTCGCCTCCGGGCGCCCGGACCCCAGTTTTCCAACAGCTTCCTTCCTGCAAGAAAACGTTAGTCTGGAGGTATATATATAATATATATATCCTGCAAAACAAAATGTTAGCACAGTTCAAGTTTAACAAGTAGAGTATTAATTAGATTCCGTCTCTCCGAGACCGGAATCTAGTCAAGATCTCGACTTAGAGTTCCGAAATGGTTTTAAATCAGATTGACGCCTAAGTTTCCTTCCTGGAAACACGTCCTCACAGTCACTCCCCTCCAGTGACTTACCTTCACTTACATGTCAGACGTTCGATCAGCCCTTCGACCCATCTAGGCTTCATGCCAACTATCCGGTCGGCCCGTCGACCTAGCTGGACTTCATGTCAAACGTCCGATTAGCTCGTCCACCCGTTTGGACTTCGTGCCAACTATCCGGTCGGCCTGTCGACCTAACTGGGCTTCGTGCCAGACATCATGTCAGCCCGTCGACCTCCTGCACACTCGATCAGAGTGTTAGATAACAACGAAACTAACTTAACATGTTTGTCATTCATCAAAACTTGAGTTAGACCGTTAGTGTTATCCGCATCAACAATCTCCCCCTTTTTAATGCAATGACAACCTGGTTAAGTTAGTGATAATTATGCATGTAAGAAACAAGCATAAGGTTGTTAAGTTTTTGAATTGTATTCTGTTTTTGTTTGTTTAACTTCTAACTTAACCACCTAACTCTCCCCCTTTGACATTCATCAAAATAACATAGAACAACAAGGTAACTTTAAAAAACGCAAGGTAAATGAAATTTAGAAATGTAAGTCAAATTATTTTAGGGGAGTATACAAAAATGACTTAAGTTAAAAAAAATAGCCGCTATTAATTTTTTAACAAGATAATTTACAATTTTAACTTAATCTTTCAAAAAGAGTTTTATAGTTTGGAAACATAATTTGCAAAAATATTAGGGTTAAGTTCAATTTTCAAGTCAAGTTTTTAAACTAAGTAAAATAAATTTAAATCTGACTTTGTAATCATTTAGATAAATTTTCAAAAATATGTTTTGAAAACTAAATATAATTTTCAAAACTGAAGAATCCAATTTTCAAAGTCAACTTTTTAAGACTAAGTTTTGAAGGTTTAAATCAGAAACCAAGTTTAGAAGGTGTCATTTTCAAGATTAAATTTGAAATGTTTAAAATAAAGCACATTTTCAAGAAAGATAATTTTAACTTTAAAAATTAATTTTGAAAACTAATTTTGAAATTTTTAAACACTTTGTTTTGACTTATTTTAAAAAGAAAATATTTTGTAAAAAGTAATTTAAAATAATTAGAAATATAATTAACCTCCCCCTGAACCTGACATTACAAAATATGTCTAACCAGTTAGCTACTTACTGACTATCCAGAGGATAACAACTTTCACTTGGTTAGTCAAGTTAAGTCTAAGCATCAGGTAGTGTTTGACTAAACTGAATGACTTAACTTGATTAATATCTGTTTGGTATTTAACGCCCGGACTTATGTCGATGCTCTGAAATAAGCATCTTAAGTCAAAGTAATTCGCCTATGCATCTCACCCCTTTCTATGTTTGGCAATCACAAACAAGGGAATCCTAGGGTTTTGGTGAGATGCTCAAGTACTATTCCTAGGGGAACATGCTTTCTAAGGGATTATTCTAGTCTAAGGCTAAAATTGTTTTGAAATTCTAAAAATAAAAAATTTTGAAAACATAAAACCATTTTACCTTATAATTTGAAAATTACCATTTTTGGAAATAATTTTTAAAATTCCTAATCTTTGAAACAAATCAAAATCAATTATTTTCAAAGTTGAGATATACCTAAGTAGGTGTAACCCAGAATATCATAAGTCAATGTCAAAGTTAAGGTACAATGATCATAATAAAATATACATAGTGATCAGGAAGTCTATCAAGATGAGGATGGAGGTGGTCCGGAACCCAAGGAATGGAACATCTCGATCAGCTCAGCGTGACGGGTCTGGGCATCCTCTCAGGAACTGGACAAATCGCGTCGAAGGTCAGAAATATCTTGTCTCACGTCTCGTCTCAAATCGGAGACCTCCTGATGAAGGCTCGTCATGGATAGCTTGAGTCCAGCAACTCGATCGCCTAGAGTGCGAGGGGCGGGACGAGGTGCTCGGCCTAGATGTGGAGGTGGTACAAGGGTCGGAGCGCCCTCGCCAAATAACAAGACCATAAACTCATCATGCTCTGCCTCCTCCTGGGCATCTGGGTCTGGCTGGTGTTGTGCCCCCCTCCGCCAAGACATGGCACCATCATCATCTACATGGGCACCTGCTAAAGAGAAGCTCCTAGGTCCTATGATGTCGAACTCAGTCATGGCCCGAACATTACCTCGGGTAACATTAATATGTAGGTGGGTGAAATATGTCGTCAAAATATGACAATACGGCATATGAACTCAAGCGCTGGTGATATATCCAGCTGAGTAGATAATGGTCTAAAAGATGTGTAGACTAATATCTATATCTAATCTATGGCAAAGAGTATACAAGAGAAAGGAATGAAATGGACGCATCATCGCTATGTCGCGAGTGGATAGTGGTAAGATGCATAAAACTAAAACCCTTGCATAATTATGAACTCGAAGGCCTACTGACCTAAACATAGTCACCGTGGGTACACGCTCCCCTCCGAAAAAATACGAGTAAATCGTATCCAGAGTAATGTGTGAGTAGGGATCACCAAATGGTAGATCCCTAGGAGAGTAACACTGAAAATGACACGTAGATGGTTGTAACTCTAAGAAGTCCTGAATAGTGGTAGGAGATAATGTAATATCCGTACCAGCTACCCTAGTGACATAAGTGAGATCATCTACCCTAACCAAGTTATTATAAAATTCAGCACATAAATATATGTTTACTGAACTGGTACAGTAAATAAGGTTTCGCAAGTTATAGTGGCTAATAACCTCTACAACTAGAACATATGAACGTAAGAAAAACTCTCTATCTAGACGCTTAGTCCTAATAGGCACATAAATAGTCAACTCAAACTTAATCCTAAGTTCATCAGTAGGGAACCTAGGGTCAATACTAACAGTCGATGGCCCAACACCAAATCTAGAGCGTTTTCTACATTATTTTTTAAAAAAACTATACTTAAGCAAGTAATCAGTGAAATATTTAAAGAAACTTAGGAGGAAAAAGAGAGTTACCAAGGCATCGTGACTAAAGTTTTAGAGATGGCGATCTCGGTTGATTCGCACCAGCGTAATAACCGCAGAATGGAATAAAATTTTAATTTAGATCACTCTCGCGGTAAAGCTCAGAAAGAGCCTTGACAAGAGTGAAGAGGAGAAGGTGCAAAAGGTGAGGGCGCCCCTACCCCTTATATATAGGGGGCTCCGGGAGCCCGGATCGTTCCCGGGGTTAGGTGGGGCGGGGCGCCCGGAGTCCCTTTCGGGCGCCTGGAAGGGAATACCAGGGGCGCCTGCCCCTGGTTTTTGACCTCCTTTTTAATTATTATTATTATTATTTTAAGAATTTTTAAAGGTTTTTTTAAAGGATTTTTAAAGCTTTTAAAAGAATTTTTAAAAGAATTTTTAAAATGATTTTTGAAGTTTTTAGAAGAATTTTTAAAAGACTTTTAAAAAAGATTCTTAAAGTTTTTAAAAGAAGTTTTAAAATAATGATTTAAAAAGATTTTTAGAGTTTTTTAAAAGAAGAATTTTTAAAAGAATTTTTAAATTTTTTAAAAGAATTTTTAAAAATATTTTTAAAGTTTTTAAAAGAGTTTTTTTTTTAAAAAAATAATTTTTAAAAAGTTTTTTAAAGTTTTTAAAAGAGTTTTAAAAAAAAAATTAAAGTTTTTAAAAGAGTTTTTAAAATAATTTTTAAAAGGATTTTTAAATTTTTAAAAAGAGTTTTTTAAAAATAATTTTTAAAAAGATTTTTAAAGTTTTTCAACGAGTTTTTTTTAAAAAAAAAATTAAAAAACTATTTTTAAAGTATTAAAAAGATTTTTAAAGTTTTTAAAAGAGTTTATAAAATAATTTTTAAAAAGGTTTTAAAAGAGTTTTTAAAATATTTTTTTTTAAAAAAAAAAATTAAAGTTTTTAAAAGAGTTTTTAAAATAATTTTTTTAAAAAGGTTTTTAAAGTTTTAAAAAGATTTTTAAAGTTTTTAAAAGAGTTTTTAAAATATTTTTTTTAAAAAAAAAGATTTGTAAAGTTTTTAAAAGAGTTTTTAAAATAAATTTTTAAAAAGGTTTTTAAAGTTTTAAAAAAGTTTTTAAAAATATTTTTAAAGTTTTTAAAAGAGTTTTTAAAAATATTTTTAAAGTTTTTAAAATAATTTTTAAAATATTTTTAAAAAAAGATTTTTAAAGTTTTTAAAAGAGTTTTTAAATTAGTTTTTAGAATTTTTAAAAGAGTTTTTAAAATATTTTTTTAAAAAATATTTTTAAAGTTTTTAAAAGATTTTTTAAAAAATATTTTTAAAGTTTTTAAAATAATTTTAAAAAAGATTTTTAAAGTTTTTAAAAGAATTTTAAAAAAAAATTAAAGTTTTTAAAAGAGTTTTTTAAAAATATTTTTTAAAAAAGGATTTTTAAAGTTTTTAAAAGAATTTTTAAAAGTTTTTAAAATACTTTTTAAAGTTTAAAAGAATTTTTAAGGTTAATTTAATTTAATTTAATTTAATTTGATTTAATCTAATTTAATTTAATTTAATTTAATTTAATTTATAATTGAGTCTTTAGTCATCTCACCCAATCTACGTTTTCAATCAGGAAATCCTATAATTTTGTGAGATAAATTAGGTTCAATATTAGGGTTTGGTTTAACTTTGTGTTAGATTCAAGTTTAGCTTTGGGTCCAATAGATAGACGTTCTCTGGATAAACTTTTGGGCTATGGTGAGTCATTTGGACATCATTAGAGTAACCATGCCTTCGAGGTTTTCCAAATAATCCTATCCACTGGACTTAGTACAAAACCTTGGTCTAACTGGTTAGGATCCATAAAGGGTAGCTTCGGTCAGTTCCACTTAGCCAAATGCACTAGGTCGAAGTCATATCGTCCTAGACATGCATAGACTAAGCTTCTGTAACGTACTATCATCCAAAACTTCACCAGTACCATAGGTTAAGTTAAACTTGGTCCCTTTCTATTTAGTCCTAATTACCCTGCCGGGTAGGTTAGTTTGGGTTACCTTGTCGGATAGGTTAGTTTTGGAGGTGCCAGCTATTTTGGAGCCTCCCCCTGAATTATTGACCTTTAATTTTTGGTTCTTGGTTTATGTTTATTCTTTTTGTAGTTGTAGTTTACTTGATGATATTCTAAGTCTTGGTATGACTTAAAATATTTAGATTTTGAATTTGTTGTTCTAGGTTTGTATCTTAATTTTTGATTTGATTTATTTGATTTTATATAATGTATTTTTCTTTGGGTATGTAGTATTGGTTGAGTCCTACTTGCGTGGTTAAGAACGCTTTCGGAACCCAAGCTTTACTTGATTGTTTGTATTGAGTTATTAATGATTTAAATGTTTTATTTGAACTTGACTTGTAGTTAAGTCCGATTTTGTTATAAGTTCCTTTTTGATTATTTAATATTAGATCTAAATTCTTAGATCTAGTTGTAAATTTTTCTAACATTTTTTTAAATTTGTTAATTTCTAGTTTTAGTAATAAATTTTCCTCTTCAAGTGTTGTGTCTTGAGTTGGATTTGGATTTTTTATTTGTTCCTTGAGATTTTGATTTTCCTCAAGGAGCAATTTATTTTCTTTTTCTAGTCTAACTAATTTACTATTCAAGCACGAAATAATTTTACAAAATTTTATATTTAAAATAAAATTTACCTCTTCGGGACCTTCGGAAACAAGTACGGACTAGTGGCTCGATTCGGGTTCGGACCCGTCGTCTGATTCTTCGTCCGATTCTTCTTCGAGGGCCATCAGTGCAAGGTGGCTCTGGTGCTTCTGATCTTCGACCTCCGATTCGTCCGAGGAGGAGTCGTCCCAAGTCGCTTTGAGAGCCTTCTTCTTGGATTCCTTTGTCTTGTCGCTCTTCAGTTTCGGACACTTGTTCTTGTAGTGCCCCTTCTTGTTGCACCTGAAGCACGTTACGTTCTTTGGTTTGGAGGAGTTGATCTTCTGCAGGTCCTTCTTGCTAAAGTTGTTCTTTATCCTCGTGAACATCTTCCTTACCAGGTTTACCAGGTACTCTTCATCTTCAGTCTCCTGATCCGACTCTTCTTCGGGTTCAGGCTTGTTTTTATATCTCTCCTTGGAAGAACCTGCAAACAAAGCTACACCTTTCTCGGTCCTGGAGTTAGTTTGCTCATGCAATTCTAATTCACAAAAAAGCTCGTCTGATTTTAGTTTAGATAGATTTTTAGATATTTTGTAGGCATCCACGATAGATGCCCACAAATTATTGCGTGGAAAAACGTTCAAGGCATACCTTATTAAGTCTCTGTTCTCCATTTGATGTCCTATTGCGTGGAGACCATTGAGGATGTCCTTGATCCTTGCGTGGAGCTGACTTGCCATTTCTCCTTTCTGCATTTTAATGTTAAATAACTTATTTAATAACAAGTCGTGTTTCGTTACATTTGCGTCGCTTGTTCCTTCGTGTAGCTCGATCAATTTGTCCCAAAGTTCTTTCACATTTTGGTGTGGTCCTACCCGGTTCGTCAGTCCGCACTGGAGTGTGTTAAGTGCTTTGAATTTCGTTGAGGCTTTCTTCTTCATATCCGAAGTCCACTGTTCTGGGTCCAGTGGAATTCCGGAGTTGTCGACCGGCGTCTTGTAGCCTCTTGTGACACTGAACCATTGGTCAGTCCGCACTGGAGTGTGTTAAGTGCTTTGAATTCCGTTGAGGCTTTCTTCTTCATATCCGAAGTCCACTGTTCTGGGTCCAGTGGAATTCCGGAATTGTCGACCGGCGTCTTGTAGCCTCTTGTGACACTGAACCATTGGTCGAAGTCCGTCTTCAGGTAGACTTCCATTCGCTTCTTCCAGTACGAAAAGTCATCCCCGTTGAACAGGGGAGGGCGTATTGTGCTAAAGCCTTCAAGTTGAGACATCATGCACACATGTAAAGAAAAAGACAAACAGAGTCCCAAGACTAGGTCTTAGATTAGTAGTGCGGGATTAAAATAAAAATAAATTGAAAGACTGATTTGGTGTTGCACCAAATCAGATTAATAACAATGAAAAAAATTCTCAAAAAGGTAATAATACCATTTTGGGATAAAGACGAAAAACTGAAAACCGAAAAAGAAGAAAGAAAATTACACCCCCTGTCTGATTGGTGGTTGCACCTGAGATGTACCCACTCTGATACCACTTGTTGGATCATAGAGTTCGATAGGGGGGTGAATATCGATTTAAAAATTTCGAAATGCGCAACGAAAAAAAGTGAACAACCAATAACAATGCTAACACAAGAACCTTTTACTTGGTTCGGAGCCTGTGTCGATTCCTACTCCAAGGCCCGCATACAAGGGTGCTTTCGATGGACAATTCACTAGCAATTCAAGGAATATTTCAACAGTAATTACAATTGCTTTTTAAAATAAAAGTATACCGACGAAAACATGGAATGAAAAAGAAGAGCTTGTAATCGGAAGAGCGTCACAACGTCACAGGAGCACAGAAAAGCAGTTCTTGAGTTGTCTCTGGCTCTAGCTTTGACCCTCCTTATATATGAGGTTCGGGGCACCTGGAACCTTCAAGGCGCCCTGGATGTGACGTAGTCGAGCCAATCAGTGAGCTCCACTTGGCGAGGTGACGTTGGGGATAAGTTTTCACCTCCAGGGTACCCGAGCGCCCGGACCCCAGTTTTCCAACAGCTTCATTCCTGCAAGAAAACGTTAGTCCGGAGGCAAATATATAATACATATATCCTGCAAAATAAAGTGTTAGCACAGGTCAAGTTTAACAAGTAGAGTATTAATTAGATTCCGTCTCTCTGAGACCGGAATCTAGTCAAGATCTCGACTTAGAGTTCCGAAATGGTTCTAAGTTAGATCGGCGCCTAAGTTCCCTTCCCGGGAACGCGTCATCACAGTCACTCCCATCCAGTTACTTACCTTCACTTACCTGCCAGACGTCCGATCATCCCTTCGACCCATCTGGGTTTCGTGCCAGCTATCCAGTCGGCCCCGTCGACCTAGCTGGACTTCGTGTCAAACGTCCGGTCAGCCCGTCGACCCATTTGGACTTCGTGCCAGCTATCCGGTCGACCCGTCGACCTAGCTGGGCTTCGTGCCAGACATCAGGTCAACCCGTCAACCTGTTTGGACTTCTCCTGCACACTCGATCAGAGTGTTAGATAACAACGAAACTAACTTAACATGTTTGTCATTCATCAAAACTTGAGTTAGACCGTTAGTGCTATCCGCACCAACAAAAGTACTAGAAGGTATTTGGATAGTCCACAAATGATTCACTCCTCCTTGTGAGGAGACGTATACCCTATGGTCACTTGTCAAGATTATTACTCAAAAATCTTTGGCTAAAATAACACATGTCAAGAGTACGGGACTCTTGGATACATGAGTAATTTGAATCTGCAGGATGAGAAAGTATTACTTAGGCTAGGTATGACATAGTTAGCTTAGTGGGGACTAACACATAAACCATGTCTTGAACCAAGTGAGTATAAAACGAGTGAAAGGAATGAGACATGACTCACTGTAGCTACTGAAAAACTCATAAGTGGTTATGGAATCTACCATTTATTTTTCAATTAATTGGGATTATGATATATTAGTAGGTGTCACTTATGATCGATCCATAATTAATGAATAATTATGGATGACCAACATAATCAGAAACCTATAAAGTTATATGTACTATGAGTTTCTCTGAGAGACATCAAATGAGTTTGAGAATTTAATTATCAAATCGGGAGATATTGAGTCTAGTTGAACCAGATAAAGGGCAAATATGGAAAGAGTTTGACTCATTGGAAGCACAGATCGACCACGTCTTTTGAAGATGAGTTGGATACTCTTTGGTTTAATTAATAAATCTAATTGGTTTGTTTTTAATTAAAAGAGCTTAGGTCATTGAACCAAGCGGTTTGGTTATTGAATTGTGTGGACTTCCAATGAGTATAACTTTTGACATCACAATGTCTTCAACTAGTGAGTAATAGCTGCTTGGTTAGACCAATGAATATAACTTGTGCGAGTCTCACAAAATTGATGGTGTCTTAATATATTAATTTATTTACTAGGAAATATTTCAATACTTTCATAATTACACATGTAGAGACACTCACTAGTTGTGATATAATCACAAACTCTCGTATGCTATGAATCATATTACGAACTTTCAATAAGTGAGTTTAAGATTCAACCATACACATTAATAATATGCACTCAATTAATAAAACTTTATTTATCCAATTAATAAAACTTTAATAAATACAAATCATAAGGTGATTGCCTCAGGACGTCTCTCAAATATAACATACTCCCACTTGGCCTAATGCTAATCGTTATGACATCCAATACCACATGCTTTTACATAATTCTCAAACAATTTTTGAGGTAGAGGTTTCGTAAAAGATCTGCTAGGCTTCTTTTTGTGAAAATTTTCTCAATTTATATTTCATTTCTACTTTAATCTCTCTGATCAAGTTATAACGGCGAAGCACATGTTTTAAATTATTAATAAGACCTAGGTTTCTTGGCCTGGTCAATGACCTCATTGTTGTCTTAGGAAACTAATACTGTTTTAATAATGCTCATAACCTTATCCAAGTTCAATGATGAACTTCTTGATTTAAACCGCTTTCATTGCTTCTTCAGAAGCTTCAATGTATTTCACCTCAGTGGTAGAATATGCAACAATTTCTTGCTTGGAACCTTTCCAACTTATTGCATTTCTATTTTAAGGTGAATATGTATCCAGACTGGGACTTGGAATTATTCTTGTTCATCTAGAATCTGATATCAGTATACCCACATATAATCATATCACCCCCTCCATATACCAAGAATAAATCTTAGTGTTTAAGGATTGCCTTGACAACCAACCAATGATTTATTCTTAGATCCGATTGATATATGCTCGTGACACTCAGAGTGTACGATATGCCGGGCCACATACATAATATACCATACATGATTGATCTTATAGCTTACACATATGAGATTTAAATCGTGTGAATCCTCTTGTCTTGTGTGCTTGGGCATATAAACTTCGAAAGGTAAATCTCATATCACATGGGAAGACAATCTTTCTTGGATTCTTCCATGTCAAACCATTTTAGTATTTTATCAATGTATGTAGATTGTGAAAGACTAAGTAACATATTCGATGCATCTCTATATATATTAATCTAGAGGATTTTAGTTGCTTCTCTCGTCTTTCATAGAAAATGTCTTCGACAACCAAACTTTAATTGACTGTAGAAAGGACATATCATTTCCTATAAGCAATATGTCATCAACATAAAATACTAGAAATATGACCGTACTCTCACTAACCTTCTTATACACCCAAGATTCGTCTAGATTTTGTGAGAAATCAAACTCACATCCATATCAATTTTTCCTCTTGAAAATTCACTTGTACCCATTAGGTACTACACCTTCAGGTGGTCCACTATATTTTAAACTTGATTTTCGTACATTGAATCCATTTCCGATTTCATGGTTTTCAAACTATGAATTCCTTTATGAATTTTTCAGAACTTTTTCATAACTAGTAAACTTATAATCCTTAATGAGTAACACGTCTCTCAATTCACTTATGAGAAAATCATATCTCTTGTGAATTAGACATATCCTACTAGATCTACGAAGAAGTGGTGTATCAACAGGTTTAGCTGTTATCTCGTCCAAATGAGTAATCAATTGTGGTTCTTGGTTAGACATCTCTTGTTGGAGCAATCTAGGTGGCCTAGGTTTAGATATTTGAGCAAAGGTTTAGGTTAAGTTTATCGTTGTATCTGATATGCTCTTGTGAGTGTGCAGGATGCAAGTATAATAAGGTAAGTCTAAGTGTGATTTTAGCAAAGGCAAAGACAAAGTCCAAGTGGAATCTTGGCAAAAGTGAAAGTCCAAGTGTGACTTGACAAAGTTGAAGTCCTGGAGCAAGGAGCTCTTATAATGGAAGATCCGACAACAATGACAAGACCGAAGGAAGCTCTTGAAGGTAAAGTGTGAAGGATGGAAAAGTATTTGAGGGATGCAAAGCTGATAGAGGAGGTTAGAAGGCAAGGTCAAGGTTGTACGGGCGAGGATGAGTGCCGAGAGATTATACTTATGGTTAAATCCTAGATTTAGGGTTTATCAGTCGACTGGTGTATGTATCAATTGACTGGTGGTTGGACTGGAGAGAACAGAATGCTTCTGTTCTCTCAACCAAAGTGGATCAGTCGACTGATCCTGACACCAGTCAACTGGTATTGAATCGTTGGATTGTAATGGTTAAATTTCACAGAAGATCAATCGATTGGTGGTGTGACTAGTCGACTGGTAATAATAGGAACAACAAGTTATTCCTCCCGAGCTCTATTTAAGAGAGATCAGGTGAGTGGCTCAAGTTGACGAAATAAACTTGGTTAAAGTCTATTAGAGTCTTCCAAATAGGGATGAAAATGGGTCGGGTACAAACCCGACCCGCATTAAACCCGTCCTGTTTAGGCCGAGTCTAAACCTGGTTAGACGGGTTACGAGGCGGGTTAGGACCCGGCCAACGGGTCTAGGGATGGGTCCGGGTCCTGGGATTGATCAAACCCGCCCCGTATATTAATAATTATTATTTATATTTTATATTATGTAAAATATATAATAATTATAATATCTTAAATGCCCTAATTTTTCACTTGTTTCAGCCTTTCCCATTCCCGCAGTTGCCTCACCTCTTGGTCTTGGAGTCTCTTGGTCATTCCCTACTCCTCACACACACACAAATATACATCTTTGACAAGGAAATGAGGGAATCGACATGCTAAAGTCGAGTGTTTATAGCTAGTAGGGGAAGATCTTGCGATGAAACTGGAGTTGGAACTTTGAGGGGTAATTTTAGGGATATGTTTTGGAAATTTTCGGGGCAAACCGCAAAAGTAAGTGTTTCACTTTCTTGTTTATGGTGTTTTAATATATTATTTTTCAAGAACAAGGGACAAATTTAATTAATGGGTTGAGTTTTTTAAACGTTTCTCATGCACTTACTTTTTTCCATTCTTTAATCATCTGTTTAGGGAGTTTTCTTATAATTATTTATTTATTTGTTTGTAGATGGAATTTGAAGAAGCATTTATAAATCTTCAAGAAAATAATAATGTATTGGAAATCACTTATGAGAATAATGATGGTGGTGATGATTTGAGAGTTGATGGTATTTCTAAATGTAGTGGTAAGAGGAAGTACACTTCAGAGGCTTGGAACCACTTTGAGAGAGTGATGGTTGAAAATATTCAATTCATAGAGTGTAACTATTGCAAAGCCCATCTCAAAGCTCCAGTAAGCTATGAAACTACACATTTGTTAAAACATTATGAGAAGACTTGTAAAAAGCGTCATAGAAAAATGGATATCCGCCAAAGTCTCATGGCAAGCAAGAAAACTTGTGGAAGTCAGGACTTGACTACCCATATTTTCAGCCAAGAGGAATCAAGATATAAGCTTGCTGTGATGGATAATTATGCACTTGGTATTGTTGATCATGAGGGATTTCGAGATTTTATTGCTAGCCTCCAACCTTGTTTTAAGATGATCTCAAGAAATACCTTGAAAAGTGATATTTTAAAGATTTACAATGAGGAGAAGTCTAAGTGTTACAAATTGTTGGGCAAGATTAAGTGTCGAATTGCAATCACAACTAACATGTGGACATCAAACAATACTAACAAAGGTTTCATGACAGTTATTGGGCACTTTATTGATGATTCATGGACACTACAAAGTGTTATCTTGAAGTATGTTCAATTTTATTTCTAGGTAATTATATTTAAGAATATTTGTGTGTGTGTGTGTGTGTGTGTCTCTCTCTCTCTCTCTATATATATATATATATAAATATATTTATGACATTTAATTTTTATGCAAGTTTATATATATTTCGGCGCCACATACAGCTGAGATTCTAGATGATAAACTTGTTGAGTGCTTTTTGGATTGGAATATTGATCACAAAGTGTCAACAATCACAGTCGATAATTGCATGACCAATGATGTCATACTTTATCTTCTCTCAAAGAAGCTCCCAAGGAAAGATTTGACACTAAATGGAAAGGTGCTTCATATACGTTGTTGTGCTCATATCTTAAACTTGATTGTCAAAGATGGATTGAAGATTATAAGGGATGGAATTGAGAAAATACAGGATAGTATCATATATTAGAGTACTTCACCTTCAAGAGTAGAAAAGTTTGAAGAAACTGTGCGTCAATTGCAAATTGATTGTACTAAAAAATTATCTCTCGATTGCAAAACTTGCTGGAATTCTACTTTTTTTATATTAGAAACTGCAATAATTTATGATAAGAATGTTGAGAGAAACAGTACATGAATGTTCCAACTAATGAAGACTAGGAGCATGCAATTGAAATTTGTGATAAGTTGAAAATATTTTATGAGGTGGCTGAGATGTTCTTTGGTACACTTTACCCCAGGTCTAATTTTTATTTTCCAAATATATGTGATATCAAATTACAATTAGTTGAGTAGGTGAATAGTGCAAAGATCATGATCCAATGTATGACAAAAAAGATGTTAGGAAAGTATGAAAAATATTGGGATTCTTGCCATATTATGATAGAGGTTGCTGTTGTTCTAGATCCTAGCTACAAAATGAAATTGGTTGAATTTTATTTTTAACAGATCTATGGTGAAAGATCATAATTTAAGGTAGATCAGATTCGTCAAAATTATTATGATTTATTAGTGGATTACCAATCAAGGACTGAAACTAGGGAAAATAGCTTGAGTGCAAGAAGTTCAGTGGTTGTGGGAAATATATCATCATCTTGTGTTTCTAGTTGTGTGAGTGCCACTTTACATAAGTATGACCAATTTGTGGCTAGTTCAGATCCTATTATTTCGATTTCCAAAACTTCGAAGTTGGATACATATTTAGGAGAAAGTGTTTTCCCAAGAGCTGAAAATTTTGACATACTAAGTTGGTGGAAGATAAATGGAGTTAAATATCCTAACTTACGAAAAATGGCAAGAGATATTTTAGCCATCCTAGTTAGGGCTGTAAATGAACCAAGTGTTCGTGAACAAGCTTGGTGTTCTGCTTGGTAAGAGTTTGTTTATGTTTATTCAATATACATAAGATTAATTAAACAAACAAGATTGAACAACTCGTTAAGCTAAACAAACAAGCTTGAACACATATGTGTTCAGCTCGTTAACGTTTGTGAACAATGTTCATGAACAATGTTCATGAACCATATTCATTAATAAAAATCTTTTCAATATGCTAAATAAATAATAAAATAAAATAAATAAATTTAAATTATCAAGCTCAATAACCAATCAAACAACTAAAAGTTTCAAACAATCAAACAAATTTGAATTGAGAGCTTGATAACATCTAAACGAACCAAGCTCAAGCCAAACTTAAATTGAGAGCTTGATAATATCTAAACAAACTAAGCTCAAGCCAAGCTTCAAACAAACTCAAGCTCATAAAAAATAAACCAAGCCAAGTTTGAACACTGATTTTAAAAGCTTGGTTCATTTTAAGCTTGGCTCGGCTCAGCTTGGTTACCTTGTCAAACAAGCTTGAATACCCAAAAACTCGGCTTGGCTCGGCTTGGCTTGTTTACAGCCCTAATCCTAGTTTCAATAGCTGCATCTGAGTCTGCTTTTAGTGATAGTGGAAAATTGGTTAGTCCTCATCGTAGTAGGCTTCATCCAGATACTTTGGAGGCATTGATGTGTGCTCGTCATTGGTTGTGGAATGATATGCAAAGTACTATTTTTTATTATATTTTATAATATTATGTATAACAAAATTTATACAGTTTTTTATTTATTCTTGTAGGTACTTCAACTGCTAGTAATTTATCAAATTGTCCAACAATGCTTGACGAGGAAGAAGAAGATTACCATGAGGAACATATTGTTGACCACAAAGACATTATCCAGTAGATTTTTATTATTTTTGGTTGCAACTTTAGGATTTTAATGAATTTTTGTTTGTTTTTTTTGGTTTCTAACTTATTTTAAATTGTTCTTCCTTTAAATATGTATTATTATTTTTTATGTGATGTATGGCGGGTTGGTGGGTTCAACAGGTTAGACCTGTCGGGTTTTAGGGGTGGGCCGGGGCAGGGCGGGGTGGGTCCGGGTCTAAATTTTTGTTGGTGGGGCGGGTCTTGGGATTGGTCAAACCCGCTCCGTTGCCATCCCCACTTCCAAGCTCTTGTGTGATCAAGCATGCTTATGCGAGATTGTGGCAAACTTTCTCCACCCACAAGAAGTTACTTGATCTAGCCAGGGTTTTCGGGGAGTCATCCACTGACAGATCAGGATCGTTCATCTTACGGACAACCGTGGAGTAAGAGTAAGTTATCTCCGAACCACATTAAATGAACATGTCAGTTTGTTTTCTTATTTATTATCTTCTAGGGTTTAGCTTTCTACTTGTTGGCTTCATTCTTGTGTTCCACTGTGCACTAACAAGTTATATGAAGTGAATGACCTGAGTGATCGGCTATTCACCCCCTTTAGCCGGTGTCAAAGGTCCCAACAATTGGTATCAAAGTGAGGAGCGCTCTTGAAGGACTAATCACCTAAAGGAGCAAACGCTAGAGGAAGAAGATAGAGTTAAAAGGACCATTAAGATGAAATATCAGAATCTCAACTCTATACAATCGAGATGATTTTGAGTATTGGAGGAAGCAGTTGGAGACTTGGTTCTAAATAGATTGGGACCATTATACCGCGTTGGAAGTTCCCTTCGAAGTTTCGACAGATAAGAAGGAGAAGTGTCTCCGACCTCAGTATTAGACTAAGGAGCAAAGAGAGCAATTGAAGACGGATAAAGAGGTAACTAAAATTGTGTTAAATTTATTACCTCCCAATATTATGTCACATATAGATGAGTATAAGTGTGCTCATGAGCTATGGAGCAAAGTGATTGCTCTTCATGAAAACCCTACACAAGAATAAGAAGTGGAGGAGCCCAAGGAGAAGGGCTCATTGGTCCAAGAGAAGGAGAAGGATCAATCAAATGTGGAGAGGAGCTTAAAATCCGAAGAGGAGGAAGAAGTGGAATCGTCCACATCTTCAAGGGAGGAAGAAAAGTCCAAAACAAGTGAGGAAGAAGTCTTGGAAGTTCAACCCTCAACCTCAACTACTGAGAAGAGCGGAAAATTACACATCAAGTGCTTTGAATGTGATGAGATGAGACACTACAAGAGTAGGTGTCTATTATTCAAGAAGGTAAATCCTAAATCTAATAAAGTTCTTTTAAAAACTAACGTGGGTTGTAAGGATGATACCAAGAAGAAGAGGCACATTCGATGCTTCACATGTGGTGAGTGGGGACACTACCACACAAAATATCCAAGGAGGGGCGAACTCAAGGAGATAGAGTAATTGAGCAATGGAGGAGGATGAAGCCATGTGGATGCTCATGTTGAGGGGGAGCTCCAATGGTAGGTAGGAAAGTACACCCTAACTTGAACTTTAATTTGGATATTAATTCAAGTTCTATGGATATGTATGCTAGAATTAATATAGATTATTTATCCATGTGTAACTATATATTTAGGTATAACGATAGGAATAGGGTTAACATAGTTGATAACCTTAGGAAATCGAATGTTACTGTTAGACCGAACCAAAAATAATCTACTTTGCCTAAGGAGAGAAAATTAGTTGAAAATCAAGGCATTAATCCTAAGAAGAAGAGACATATGCCTAGAAAGGTGGGTAGGTCTAAGAATGTCCATGGTGGACAAGTGGATTCTAGAGTTAGCAACCTAAAATTGAAAAATCAAGCTTTGAGGGAGAAGCTTGATAGGGTAAAAATGTCTTAGATGGATTAATTAATGGATCTAAAGGACTTTATAGGATGTTGGGTAGTTAAAGATCCAATGGTGATAGATCTGATTTAGGATATCGTTCTTCATCAAATAAGGGTAAAGGAAAGTTACCCATAAAGCACTTTGGCGGGTATGTCATAGTAGAGTCTCCTAAGGCCAAAAGAATGTCACATGCAATAATTACAAGTACAAATGGTAAGGGGGAATCCTCCAAGGCTAGAGAAA
Organism: Zingiber officinale; assembly: GCF_018446385.1. Taxonomy (NCBI): domain Eukaryota; kingdom Viridiplantae; phylum Streptophyta; class Magnoliopsida; order Zingiberales; family Zingiberaceae; genus Zingiber; species Zingiber officinale. Next base: position 77,047,530 of record NC_055996.1, on the reverse strand, counting down.
AGTTTTATGCTAGGGTAGCATATGATTTTAGCAAGGAGAGATCAAGAAATGGCAAGAGAAAGCTATTTAGTATAAGGTTAAGAAAGTCAGGTTTGTAGGCCAAGTGTCACCCGAGGTGTACCGATGTGGCATAACCATAGTGGATAGGGGTGTCAAAAATGAACCCGACCCGACGACCCAACCTGAGTCGACCCGAAAAAAATCGGGTTCGGGTTGGGCATTTTCGGGTTCGGGTCGGGTTTGGGTTGGAGGGTTGGAGAGTAAAAAATTTCGGATCGGGTTCGGGTTGACTTAAATATAGGGTTTTGTGGGTTTTTTTGGGGTTAAATCAAATTTTATTAGATGTTTTTATGTATATTAATATCATGTTTGTATGATAATGATGGAGTATTGAGATAAAAGTGAAGAATTATAGGGAAAATAGCCCAAAAAAGTCGTTTTGAATCGGATTTTCAGGTTATATGGGTCGGGTTCGAGTTGATCGGGTTGGTCGGGTTCGGGTTGAGGTGTTTTGGGTTGAACTCAGGTTCAGGTTGGGTTAAAAAAAAAAAAACTCAACCCGACCCAACCCGACCCGACCCACCCGAATTGACACCCCTAATAGTGGATGAGTCACCAAGGGAAGTGACTAAGATTTAATAGCTTTAGGGGAGCTTAAAGAGTCTTTTTGAGACCCATGGTCAATGGATCTCAAGTAGACCTTGCTTGGGATTATATATGGGTCATGAAATGTGCCAAAGTGAGTTAGAGATGGATTTGAATCTCTAATATATTTGGTCGACACATTTAGGATGTGCTTCATGTATAAAAATATGAATTAGGTTCATGTTACATGAAAATTGGATTTAGATGTATAGATGTCATATAAATTAATGCAAGGGATGTATTATCATTTAGTATACGCAGACACATTAAGAGGAAGCCAAAACTAAGACTTTAGGGTAAGGTTCAATTGAACCATTTAGCTAGTTTTGAGTTTTATGTGAATCTTAGGATCTAAGACATGTACATTTTTAAATGTATTTTTTTTTCTAAATAGATACTAGTAAAACATACCTCTCCATAAAATTTGGAATTTTTTTGGAAGTTTGTGAAATTTTTAGTGTATTTCTGAAAGTAGGTCAGAAATGTGATTTAGGCTGAAATAAGGTACCAGTTGACTGTCTCAAATATCAGTCGATTGGTAACAGTGTTCAATAAGTACAGAATGATTTTGTGAGGTTATTTTGATGGAATCAGTCGACTGAGGCCTATGGTAGTCGCCTGGTATAGGCTGCAACTATTTTTCAACAATTTAAAAATGGCCCAAAGAATGGTAAACATATATGTACTTTTATGGGGAATTAATATATCATAATTGTGTTAATTAGAGATTAAAAAGTCCAATACTTAAAATATTATTCTAGCTCTTTTTGATGATTGGTAAAGGAAGAGAAGTGTTAGGTTTAAGTAGGAAACCTACACACCTTGTAAGAAAACCTAGCTCAGGAGGAGCTTAAGTGAAGGACCGATTGCTCATTTATTGACAAAGGGGGAGAAGTTTAGGTGGCATTTGGTTCTCTCTTAAGAATCGGAATGAGAATAAGTATCAGAGTATTATGGAATGGGAATGGATATGAGCTTGGTTATCATTCTTAAAAATAATGTTGGATTAGTTGAATATTTTCAATCGGAATGAACCTAAATTTCTTTTTTTACCCTTAGAGGAAAATAAGAAAAAAAATTAGATGAGAGGGAAAGTTGAATGTGAGAGAAACATATGATGAGAGATAATGATGAGAGAGAAAGTGTGATAGAAAAAATAAAGAGAGAGAAAGTATGATGAGAGAAAATGAGGAGAGAGTGCATGATAGGAGAGATTGAGAAGAGAAAAAGTATAATGAGAGAGAAAATGTGCTGAGAGAGAAAGAGTGATGGGGAAAAATAAAGAGAGAGAGTATGATGAGAGAAAATGAAAGATTGAGGAGAGAGAAAGTAAATTGCAAGAGAAAGAGTGATGGAAAAATGGAGAGAAAGTGTAATGAGAGAAAATTAGAGATTAGGGAGAGAGAAAGTATGATGAGAGAGAAATTTTGCTAAGAGAGGCAGTGTGATTAAAAAAAATAGGAGAGAGAGAGTGATGGGAGAGAATGAAGAGAGAAAAAGTGTGATGAGAGAAAATGAAGAGAGAATGGTAAGAGAGATTGAGGAGAGATAAAGTATGATGAAAAAATGAGGAGAGAGTGTGTAATGGGAGAGAAAGTGTGATGGAAAAGAATGTAGAGAGAGAAAATAAGGAGAGAGAGAGTATGTGATAAGAGAGAATATAGAGAGAAAATGATAGAGAATGTGTGATGAGAGAGAATGAGGAGAGAGAGAGTATGGTGAGAGAAAAAGTGTGATGATAGAATAAGAAGAGAGAAAATATGATGAAAGATAACAAGGAGAGAGAGTGTAAAATGAAAGAAAAATTGAACAAATATATTAAGAGTATTTTTGTCCAAAACTTAATTCACATATTTATTCCATCAAAATCCAAGGGAGTGGGTGAGTTTCATCCATACCCAAGTTTTTGGGTTTCATTCCAAAATCTTGATTTCATTCCAATCAACTAAACACAAAGTTCGGGAATGAATCCATTCCCTCATTCTCAAACCCCTAAACTAAATGTCACCTTATTTTTATAGAAAATACTAGCTTAAGGGGAAGCTTAGATGAAGGGGAGCCTAGGGTTAGGTTTCATGACTCATGCATGTGTAGATTGCATGTTTATTTGCATTGCTATTGCATTTAATTTCTCTAACTTAAACAGGTTGTCAAATATCAAAAAGAGAAAGATTGTTAGAGCAATCTAGGTGCCCTACATTTTGATGTTTGGACAAAATTTTAAGTTAGGTTTATTTTTATATTTAATATACGCTTGTGAGTATGCAGGATGCAAGTACAACAAGACAAGTTCAAGTAGGGATGACAATGGGCGGATTTGGGTCGGGTTTAGCTAATCCCAGAACTTGCCTCGCCAGAAAAAAATTAACCTGGACCCAGACCCACCCCACCTACTTTTTCAACCCGCCCCGCCCTGCTCAAAACCGGCGGGTTTGGGGCGGGTTAAACCCGCCAAGCCGCTAAGCTTTATATATATATATATAACCCACCCCAAATCCACTTCTAAACTCAGTCAAAGGATTTAAACTCACCACGTAACCCGTTTGATCGGGTTTAAACCTGCCCCGAATGGGACGAATTTAATACGTGGGTGGGTTTAAACCTGACCAATTGTCATCCCTAAGTCCAAGTGTGATCTTAGTAAAGGCAAAATTCAAGTGGAATCTTGGCAAAGGTGAAAGTCCAAGTGTGATTTGTCAAGGTTGAAGTTTTGGAGCGAGGAGTTCTTGGCAATAGAAGACCCGACAATAAGGACAAGGCCGAAGGAAGTTCTTGAAGGCAAAGCATGAAGGATATGGAAGCATATGAGGGATACAAGGCTGATGGAGGAGATTATAAAGCAAGGTTAAGGTTATGCGGGTGAGGATGAGTGCTGAGAGATTGTATTTAGGATTAAACCCTACGTTTAGGGTTTACCAGTCGACTGGTGTATGTACCAATCGACTGGTGGTTGGACTGGGAGAGAACAGAATGCCTCTGTTCTCTCAATCAAAGTGAACCAATGGTTGACGAAATAGACTTGGTTAAAGTCTATTAGAGTCTTCCAAGCTCTCATGTGATCAAGCGTGCTTGTGCAAGGTTGCAGCGAGGTTTCTCCACTCATAAGAAACTACATGAGTTAGCTGGGGTTTTCCGGGGAGTCATCCACTGACGGATCAAGACCGTCCATCTTACAGACAACTGTGAAGTAGAAATAAGCTATCTCCGAACCACGTTAAACGAACGTGTCATTTTGTTTTCTTATTTATTGTCTTTTAGGATTTAGCCTTCTACTTGTTAGTTTTATTTTTGTATTCTGCTTTGCACTTACAAGTTGTAGGAAGCGAACGACGTGGGTGATCGACTATTCACCCCCTCTAGCCGGTATCAAAGGTGTCAACATCTCTTCTGTGTCTATTGGAGTCATTTGAACTACTCTTAGTTCAATCTTACTTCTACTATTTTTCTACAAGAGAAACTATTTTTCTATAAGTACGGTATGCCTTGCAACAAATATCTTTTGTTCCAATGAATGATATAATTGGTAACTCTTAGTTTTCTTAGGATAACCAATAAATGGACACTTATTAGACTTAGCATCCAGCTTATCTGATACTATCTTCTTTACATAGGCAGGATAATCTCATATCTTTAAATAAGATAAATAAGGATTTTTACTAGTTCATTATAAATGGAGTAGTAAAAACCACCTAAGTCGGAACTATATTTAGCAAGTAAACAGTTGTCTCGCATGCGTAACCCCTAAAGAATTCGGGAAGACTCACATGATTCATCATTAATCTAATCATGCCAAACAAGCTTTGGTTCTGCCTTTCTGATACACTATTGTCTTGTGGCGTGTGAGGCGGAGTCCATTGAAACAACATTCCATTATTTCTAAGATAATCTTGGGTTGAAATATTTTAATACCTTTATCAAAATGTTTCTATACTTCATTTTTTAATTATTTTAACCTTTCAAAGGTCTCAGATTTGTATTTTAATAAATACTCATACTTAAATCATAAGTGATCATTGATGAAGGTAATGAAGTAGCTATAACCTCCTAGTACATGAGTTGACATGGGTCCACACACATTGGTACATATAAGGCCCAATATGTTATTCTCTCATTCATCTTTTCCCTTAAAAGGTAACTTAATCATATTGTCTTTTAAGAATAAAGTGCATGTATCATATGAATCTAATTCAAATGATTTCATAATTCCATACTTGTGTAATTCGAATATGCATTTCTTACTTATATGGTCAAGGTGACAATGCCATATGTAAGAGGTTAACTGATCATCTTATCATCTACTATTCTTTAGCCCACTTATATCATTACATATATGTGAGACACACCCAGTATTAAATATATACCAAAGTATTTGAAAAAAATAGTATGTCATTCATTGAATGAAGATACCTGAAGGAGATAGAGCATCAAATATCTTTTCTCTTCTGTATGGACTTAAGCCAAATTTTGTCATTTTTTCTCCAATATTCCATCTTACCATAATTGAAACATGGATTCTCTGAAGCCAGTTATTCTTTTTTAGCCTTGAGAATAATTCTCAAGTTACAAAGTCAATGCAAAAAGTTCGGTCTTATCAGCTTGGTTGTTTCTAAAGTTGAGTGCAAGTTTAAAAAAAGCATTATTATTCTAATAAACTAGAAATATATAATCAAGTAAATATAAGAGAGATTATTTATTTCATAAATATAAACAATTTACACATGTATATGGATTCCCACTTATCAAATTCAAGAGCTCTTATTTTAAATTCAGGAGATCATAGGTTTTCTCCAAGTGGGTTGATATCCACTATAGATAAGAACAACCTTAACTTTGACCAACAAATCATTCTTAGCTATAATGATCGATATCACATATACCAATTATGTATCACATATATATAACTATCACATTATATTATCAACTAATTGAATATTCATATAAACATTAAGTTATTAACACATTAACAAGTATACATCAAATGTATATCACCCAACTTCACCTCTATCCACATTGATCTTGACTTTGACCAACAAATCAACAGTTCAAATTAAAATCAACCCATCAATCATGAGATCATATCTCGATGGTTAGAACATATTTAATTTTAGGTTGAGCTTGACTTTGGCCAACAACTCAAATAAAAAATTAAACTCTAGTTCTTATTATATTAACAGAATGTATATGCTTTAATATTTTGCGTAAGAAATTTATGTCTCATCTACTTTTCATGTGAATATACTATTTGTATGACATTACACGAATGACATAAATAATAACATGTCATATCGCATGTATAATATTATCAATAATATAACATATTGAACATATGGTATATAGATCTAATGCATCTACATGCATACATATATAACATGACTTAACATAAATTATGTTATAGTTGTTATAACACTATTTGTAAATAAATATGATTAAAAATATTTTTTCCATAAATAAAGATTCCTATAATTAAATTAGGAAACAAATTTCTAAATTTTAATTACATATTTTATCTAAAAAATAATTCTCAATCAAGAAGATCTAATCAAATATAAAACAATTTTCTAATTTAAATTACCAAACAAATTAGGAAATTTATGATTAGAAATTATTCATTAATTTAAAATCTTTTATATTTGGAATTTTTTAAAATTATTTTATAAACTTTCCAAAATTAGAATTGTAGGGAATATTGTGGTCGGCTAGAAGGAGGGTTGAATGGACGACACCCCAAATGATCGCTCTTCCTACACTTGTTAGCTTGCACAATGGAATACAAGCAAATACAAAGTAAAGATAATAAAGGAAAGCACAAACCACTAACAAGCTCGTTTACGTGGTTCGGAGATAACTTGCTCCTACTTCATGACTGTCCGTAGGACGGACGATCCCTTAATCCGTCGGTGGATTAGACCCCAGAAACTCTGGCTAGCTCAAACCTCCTTGTGGGTGGAGAAACCTCAACACAACACTCACCAAGGATCACTTGGACATAAGGAAAATCTTGAGCACTAGTAGACTACTAATTAGACTTTAACCAAGTCCAATTTCGTCAGCTATAACCAAGCTCCCAAGCCTTGATTATATAGGCCACGGGTTGGAAAACCCCGGCTACCAATCGACTGGTGAAAGTGCCAATCGATTGCCCTCTGTGGAGATTCGACCGTTACAACCCAACGACTCGATACCAGTTGACTGGTAAAAGTACCAGTCAACTGCACTAATCGACTGATGAAACAACCAGTCGACTGGTACCCGAGTACAATCTCTCTGTTAGGACCGATGATCACGGCTAGAGAGGGGGGTGTGAATAGCCGACCCCAAATCTTCGTGTTTCTTCCTACGATTAGGGTTAGCGCAGCGGAAGTAACTAAATAGAAACGAAACGAAGATGATCAAACCTTAGACGCAGCGATGTAACGAGGTTCGGAGATGATACTCCTACTCCTCGGCGTGTCCGTAAGGTGGACGAAGCCTATCAATCCGTCGGTGGATGAGTCCCCGGAGAACCGGCTAATATATACTCCTTGTGGGTGGAGAAACCTCGCCACAATAACTTGCAACAACAAGAAGGAGTACAAGAAATACAAGTAGAAAGACAAGAACAATGTACAAACACTAACTCGCCTTCTCGTCGACTGCCTGTGAAGCAACAACTTCTCAGACAACAGCAGCAGCTTACTGGGGAGAGCTCAAACAAGGCTCAGATCGCAAGCAGCAGCAAGCTAGAAGAAGGAGAGGAAGAAAAGTGACTATCAGCCCTGTAGCCCTCGACCTCTTTATATTACCTGTGCCTGCGAAGAACCTGCAACGAAGATAGAAGACGCAGTACCTAGCCGTTGTTACTCACAGCAGCTAGATCCAGACCGATCAGTCTTCACCCTGATCGGTCTGGGCCTTGCCTGATCGGTCGTGGGGACCGATCAGGCCCTGTGCTGATCGGTCCCCAGACCGATTAGAAAGCTTCACAGAGAGTTGCCCAACTCTCTGTGTGGAATCTGATCGGTCCCTGGACCGATCCCACCTCAGGTGGTAGCGTCCCTGATCGGTCCCGGGGACCGATCAGGCTCCATGCTGATCGGTCCCCAGACCGATCAGTAAGCCCACAGAACCATGATCGCCTTCTGTTTGTTATCTGATTGGTCACCAGACCGATCAGATACACAAACGTATCACTGGATTGGTCTGCAGACCGATCCAGAGCTTGGTTTTTGCCCAAACCAAGTTCCACGCCTTCCAAACCAATATCCGATCAACCTTGACATATTGGTATCTCATGCTTAGCATCTGGTCACTCCCTTGACCTGCTAAGACTCACCACCAAGTGTCCGGTCAATCCCTTTGACCCACTTGGACTTTTCTCTTCGTGTCAAGTATCCGGTCACTCCCTTGACCTACTTGACCCTCTCAACACCAGATGTCCGATCACCCTTGATCCATTTGGATTTTCCCTTGCCAGGCTTCACTCACCAGGACTTTCACCTAGCTTCACTTACTAGGATTTTCACCTGGCTTAACTCACCAGGACTTTCCAACTGCCTGGCTTCACTCACCAGGACTTTCCTATTGCCTGGCTTCACTCACCGGGACTTTTCCCACTGCCTGGCTTCACTCACCAGGACTTTCACTTTCACATCCGGTCCAGAGAACGAGCTACCGAGCCCTCTCTGACCACAGTTCGGAGAACGAGCTATCGAGCCCTCTCCGACTTCCATCCGGTCCAGAGAACGAGCTCCTGAGCCCTCTCTGACCTCAGTCCGGAGAACGAGCTACCGAGCCCTCTCCGACTTCCCATGCCAAGTTTCCATACTTGGACTTCTCCGTGCCAAGTCTCCATACTTGGACTTTTCCCGTGCCAAGCTCCCTGCTTGGACTTTTCCGAGTCAGGTCAACTCACCTCGGGTCAACCAGGTCAACCTTGACCTAAGGTTGCACCTACAATCTCCCAAACACCTATTCTTGTCAAACATCAAGAATACAACTCTCTTCTCGTCAAACATCGTCAAACATCAAAACACAACTCGAGTCAGGTCAACCTTGACCTAAGGTTGCACCAACAATCTCCCCCTTTTTGATGTTTGACAAAATCCAAAATCAAGTTAGGTTAACCCGATAACCTAACTTAGGTTTTCCAATGTTCTTCCTTTAACATTTTTCCAAAACCCACACTCTCCCCCTTGGGACATCTCTCTCCCTTTTTGACACACATCAAAAAGAGGAAATCAAGGTCAAGAGTTTCTTCCTAATGAAAGTCCCATACCTTTCATTGAAACCCTTAATTTCCCCCTTGATACTAAACTCAACACTCAACTTAGTGACAATCCCATATCACTAATCCTCAAAAGTCTTAAGGAGTAAAAACTCCTCCTAAAAGTCAACTCCCCCTTGACAATTAGTTAAGACTCCCCCTAAAGGTCAACTCCCCCTTGACCATTGCACCAACAATGTCTTGGAGAGTTTCAAACCTTTAGAAACCCAAAACTCAACTCCCACAGCTGAAATTTCAGACCACAGTCGAAATTCAGCAAATTCTGCATTTGGCACGCCCTGATCGGTCCCCAGACCGATCCAGCCTTCCCTGGATCGGTCCAGTGACCGATCCAGTCTTGGACAGACTCGAGTTCTGATTTCCTTCTCCCGAAATTCAGAAACTCACAACAAATTCCAGAAAATTCCAAAAATTATAAAATTTTGAGGATATATTCCTCATAACATATACTATCAAGGAAAAATAGTTTTCTATGAAAATAACTTCCATTTTCAAATCTTGATACAAAGTTCGAAAAGTTTTGAAATAGCTCAAAGTTTCAAAAACTTTGTATCACTTTGTTCAATGATGAATGCTATCACTAGAAAAGCTTCACCAAGGTTTTTCAAATCAATTTTGAAATGATTTTAAACCCTTTAACTTAGGACCACAATCTTAGGGCTAAATGTACATGATTTGTACATAAGCTTTCCCTATGATCCCCAATTAGAATTAGGCTCATCTAGGTACAAGAACTATGCACCTTGTTCCTAACTCATGATCCTAATATCTCACACACATCTAAGGTGTATCAAACACATCCAAGTCAATTTTGATGTGAGATATGGGTTTAGGTTATCTTAGGCTAGATTCTCATGTATTTTCTAAACATCAATTTGATCTCAATATCAAATTGTGTTTCTATCCTTAAATCAATTTAAATTGATCATTAATGCAAGAGATGATGACATGACATGAAATAATATCATAAATAGAAGCATGTGCCAATGTCATGGCATAAAGTTTGAAACTTAAATAAACATGACATAAAACTAACCTAAGCATTATCATGACATTTCAAAAGATAAACTTAAATATGATGTCATGACATGTGAGGGCAAACAATCATGGCAAGATTTAGCATGAATAAGACATACCTAGATTACCTATCTAAGTATCCTTAGCCTTAGTTAATACTTAAGCTTTAACCCTTGATTGCCCTAATATGTCAAAATCCTAATTTTGACACTTCTTGAACTCTAGATTCATTCATGCCACTTAGAGATCAAATTTATCCTCAAATCTTGGCATGTTTCATTTTTCCTCAAGAGTTCTCTAGATTTTCCCAAATTGTGCCAATTGAAATTAACATCATCATTTTCCATGATGGCACATTTTACTCTTCCAAGGAGTAAATATTAATGATTATTCCATTTCATTTTCAAAGGTTCCCAAAAACCTTGAAAATGCTCATTGAGTGTCAATTTCCTCAAAGTTGGGTTAACTACCCTTCTAATCAGAGTTGACACTCTCTAACCCATCTATGGGGTAGAGAAGATGCTCCTAGGTACCCAATACCTATTTGAGCTCATTGGGTTCACTAAATATTCACTAGGGATAACTTCCCTAGCAACCCTCCTAATGACCCTCTTAGGCTTTAAAGCCTTGGTCATTTGGGACTCATCAAGATCAACTCTAGGGGTGACTCCCCTTGTGACCTTGGTGGTGGTCTTCCTAGCCCTAGATTTTGTTCCATAATCGAATGGAACATTATGATAAGTGGGCTTGACCACTTGGGACTTAGGTTTGTGACCCAAACCTCTCTTGTCCTTTGACTTGGGTTTTTGACCCTTAGACCCTAGAGTTGACTTTTCTAAGTTCTTAAGAGCCTTTTCCAAAGTATCAAGTCTTGACCTCAAGACTTGATTCTCCTTCTCTAATACCTCAAGTTTTAATTTATCATTATTCCTTGAGGTATTTCTAGGCATATGTCTAGATGATTTGGGATTTCTACCTAGGTTTTCCTTAACCTTAGATGAGTTAATCCTAGTGTTATCATTTCTAGCATTGTCCTTACCTAGACTAACATGCTTGGCACCTAAGCACATATATCGATTCCTAAGATTATCATGCTTATCATTTTTGACAATTGCAATAAAACTACTAGCATGAGTCTTATTATTATTGCAAGAATGTGCCTTAAATGTTACCTTAGGGTTTGCCTTAGCTCCCCCTATCGACGTGCTCGGTCTCTTGTCCTTGTGAGATTGCCTCCCCCTCGGACATTGACTCCGATAATGTCCCCTTCGCTTGCATTGGAAGCACACCACGTGTTCCTTGCCCTTGCGTGTCGGGACTCCGGCTTCCTTGACCTTTGGCGCCGGTGGAATCTTTCTAATCCTCTTTGGACATTTGCTCTTGTAGTGCCCAAATTCCCTACACTCAAAGCACATTATATGCAATTTATTTGAACTTAAATTGCTTGAGTTACCTAGGGTTAAGGATGGATGAATGCTCTCTTCTTCATCCCTTCCGGAGGTAGAAGCTTCTTCCTCTTGCTCCATTCTTGAAGAAGAACTCTCCTCCTCTTCTTCCTTAGGTGTTGAGTAGCCCTCAACTTCTAATTCCTCTCCTCCATGATGTGAGCTACTTGGCTCACTTGACTCCTCTTCATGGCTTGAAGTGGAGTTCCCCTCATGGAACTTTGCCAAGTTGTTCCACAACTCCTTGGCATTGTTGTATCCTCCTATCTTACACAAGATATCACTAGGTAATGAAAATTCAAGGATTTTCGTTACCTCGTCGTTGATTGTGGATTGGTGGATTTGTTCTTTCGTCCACTTCTTTTTCTTGAGAAGTTCTCCCTTTCTATCCACGGGAGGAATAAAACCTACTTGTACACAATTCCAATTTGCTAGGTTAGTCATAAGAAAATACTTCATTCTTACCTTCCAATACGCGAAGTCGCAGCACTCGTAGAAGGATGGAATCGTGATGTCTTCTCCGAGTCGATCCATTCTCTAGCTTGTGCTCCCCCGGGTGTTAATCCGACGAAGAGCAACCTTGCTCTAATACCACTTGTTAGGACCGATGATCACGGCTAGAGAGGGGGGTGTGAATAGCCGACCCCAAATCTTCGCGTTTCTTCCTACGATTAGGGTTAGCGCAGCGGAAATAACTAAATAGAAACGAAACGAAGATGATCAAACCTTAGACGTAGCGATGTAACGAGGTTCGGAGATGATACTCCTACTCCTCGGCGTGTCCGTAAGGTGGACGAAGCCTATCAATCCGTCGGTGGATGAGTCCCCGGAGAACCGGCTAATATATACTCCTTGTGGGTGGAGAAACCTCGCCACAATAACTTGCAACAACAAGAAGGAGTACAAGAAATACAAGTAGAAAGACAAGAACAATGTACAAACACTAACTCGCCTTCTCGTCGACTGCCTGTGAAGCAACAACTTCTCGGACAACAGCAGCAGCTGACCGTCGACTGGAAGCTCACACGAAGCTTACTGGGGAGAGCTCAAACAAGGCTCAGATCGCAAGCAGCAGCAAGCTAGAAGAAGGAGAGGAAGAAGAGTGACTATCAGCCCTGTAGCCCTCGACCTCTTTATATTACCTGTGCCTGCGAAGAACCTGCAACGAAGACAGAAGACGCAGTACCTAGCCGTTGTTACTCACAACGGCTAGATTCAGACCGATCAGTCTTCACCCTGATCGGTCTGGGCCTTGCCTGATCGGTCGTGGGGACTGATCAGGCCCTGTGCTGATCGGTCCCCAGACCGATCAGAAAGCTTCACAGAGAGTTGCCCAACTCTCTGTGTGGAATCTGATCGGTCCCTGGACCGATCCCACCTCAGGTGGTAGCGTCCCTGATCGGTCCCGGGGACCGATCAGGCTCCATGCTGATCGGTCCCCAGACCGATCAGGCTCCATGCTGATCGGTCCCCAGACCGATCAGTAAGCCCACAGAACCATGATCGCCTTCTGTTTGTTATCTGATTGGTCACCAGACCGATCAGATACACAAACGTATCACTGGATTGGTCTGCAGACCGATCCAGAGCTTGGTTTTTGCCCAAACCAAGTTCCACGCCTTCTAAACCAATATCCGGTCAACCTTGACCTATTGGTATCTCATGCTTAGCATCTGGTCACTCCCTTTACCTGCTAAGACTCACAACCAAGTGTCCGATCAATCCCTTTGACCCACTTGGACTTTTCTCTTCGTGTCAAGTATCCGGTCACTCCCTTGACCTACTTGACCCTCTCAACACCAGATGTCCGATCACCCTTGATCCATCTGGATTTTCCCTTGCCCGGCTTCACTCACTAGGACTTTCACCTAGCTTCACTTACTAGGATTTTCACCTGGCTTCACTCACCAGGACTTTCCAACTGCCTGGCTTCACTCACCAGGACTTTCCAACTGCCTGGCTTCACACCAGGACTTTCCCATTGCCTGACTTCACTCACCGGGACTTTTCCCACTGCCTGGCTTCACTCACCAGGACTTTCACTTTCACATCCGGTCCAGAGAACGAGCTACCGAGCCCTCTCTGACCACAGTTCGGAGAACGAGCTACCGAGCCCTCTCCGACTTCCATCCGGTCCAGAGAACGAGCTCCCGAGCCCTCTCTGACCTCAGTCCGGAGAACGAGCTACCGAGCCCTCTCCGACTTCCCATGCCAAGTTTCCATACTTGGACTTCTCCGTGCCAAGTCTCCATACTTGGACTTTTCCCATGCCAAGCTCCCTGCTTGGACTTTTCCGAGTCAGGTCAACTCACCTCGGGTCAACCAGGTCAACCTTGACCTAAGGTTGCACCTACAATCTCCCAAACACCTATTCTTGTCAAACATCAAGAATACAACTCTCTTCTCGTCAAACATCGTCAAACATCAAAACACAACTCGAGTCAGGTCAACTCGAGTCAGGTCAACCTTGACCTAAGGTTGCACCAACACTCTCAACACTCGGGCCCTCACCCTTACGACTCACTTGATGCTTCTTTGCAGCCTTGACCGCTTGCCTTTAAGTCTACTTCCTTTGGCTCTCATCCCTCGGATGCATTTAAGCCAGCGGCTCATCCCCAATGCCATCCTTCGAGTACGCCTCGAAGTCGCTTTCTTCGGCCCTCGTCCTTACTCCCTTGTCCACGATCCCTCGGATGCTCCATCCTTCACCGGACCTGAAGCCATCAACCTGAGTCATATGTGTATCCTGTAAACCTGCACAACTCAAATACACATATAAAATACAAGGGTGAACCTAACTTAAGCTATTTGCCCAGACACTAAAATACATGGTTGCACGGACCATTGGGATTGCTCCAAAAAAAAATTCCTGACAAATTAGAAAACTTTCCAAAAATAGAATTTCATAATTAATTTAGAATATTTCTAAATTAAAAATTTCTAAATTATTACATAATATTTCAAATTGAAAAATTTCAAATTATTTAAGGACTTTCAAATATTGGAATTTCCCAATAAATTAGGAAACTTTAAAAAAATTAACATTCATAATAAAATAAGAAAAATTTTAGAAATTAATTTATAGAATATTTTCAAAATAAATTTTCTTAAATTATTTCAAAATTTAACAAAATTAGAATTTTCTAAAAAATTTGGAAAATTTCAAAAAAAAAAAAAGGAAATTTTTAAAAATTCAAAATCTTTCAAATTAAAGTTTTCTAAATTATTTATAGAATATTTTTAAAATAAAATTTTCTAAAATAAAATTTTCTAAATTATTTTTGAATCTTTCAAAAATTGGAATTTTCTAACAAATTATAAAACTTTCCAAAAATAGAAAAATTTAGAAATCAATCTATGACCAACCATGATTTGTAAAGTAATTTTACGATCATGTTGAAGCACGATTAAACTCTGATACAAGTATTGGATTTTGCCCGATGTGATGCATGCTAAAATACATTTCAAAAACATGCATAGTATAATACTTCCTAATTATTACATTATACACATCACACACATGTAAGGATACAACACGGCTAGACATGATCGCATATTTAAATTTTTACGGAAGTAAATTTACGTTAGGTATACTTGACGGTTCATGATCGAACCTTGTAGAGAATGTTTGCTAGCCTCGCAGGGCAAGCCTCCTTCGGAATCAACGAGCAAGCGGTCAATCAATGAGGAGTGAAATCGAATCAACCAAAGTGACGCTCTCGAGTCCAGTCTCCATTTGTTTCCATGCTGAGTTTTCGTCAATACAACTTCCAAAGCTCGAGTTAAATCTTTGCTTTGGTACTAGCCGAAGTGGGGAGATGAAACAAATCGAGAGAGATCATAGTCCGATTTGTATCTAGCATCCATCACAACTAGATGACACAAATTAACTGATGACTGCAACTTTTGTAGCCGTTGTTCAGATCCTCAAACTCATTGCCAACAAGTCCGATGACACCTCAGTTTCAGTAGCAACTATTATTAGCTGAAACATTATTTCCAACACAAGAACAGTGTTTCCGACAGTAGGATCTTCTCAGCCAGCTAGAACAGCAACACTTGCTATTTTGTCAGTGAAAGGAGGAGCTATAACCTTCAATTAACAAGGACAACCGATAGTCGGAGGAAAAGCACCGGAGAGCAACAAGGAGAAGAGTCCTCCTTGTGTTGATGCTACCCGCTGTAGTGCAGCACCTCTTGCAGCCACTTGCAGCAACTTCGCTATCTTCTTTAGCATTTTTCCTTCGACTATCGACTGTCCTTGTCGATTGAAGGTTACAACTCCTTCCTGTGTTGGTAAAACAATAAGTGTTGTTGTTCTAGTTGGCTGAGAAGATCCTACTATTGGAAACATTGTTCCGGTGTTGGAAATAACTGTTTCGGCTAACAATAGTTACTGTCGGAATAGAGGTATCATCAGACTTGCTATTGGCAGTGAGTTTGAGGATCTGAACAACGGCTACAAAAGTTGTAGTCGTCGGTCAATTTGTGCCATCTGGTTGTGATGGCCGCTATATACAAATCAGACCATGATCTCTCTCGGATTGTTTCATCTCCCCACTTTGGCTAGTACCGAAGCAAAGATTCAACTTGGGATTTGGAAGTCGTCTTGACTAAAGCTTGACGTGGATACAAATAGAGACGAGGCTTGAGAGTCGCTTTGGTTGATTCGATTCCACTTTTCATCGATGGACCGCTTACTCGTTGATTCCGAAGGAGGCTTGCCTTGCAAGGCTAGCAAACGTTCTCTACAATGTTTGATCATGAACTATCAGGTATACCTAGCGTAAATTTACTTTTATAAAATTTTAATTATGCGATCATGTCTATCTGTGTTGTATCCTTGCATGTGTGTGGTGTGTGTGATGTAATAATTAGGAATTATTATATTTGATCCTGTCCGATAGTAAAGGCGACTGAAGCTGGGGACGTGGCGTTCCGGCTGACCGTGTGTTGACTCCGTGCGACCCTGCAACAACAACTACGTCAGTGCCTAGTCAAGGAAGGGGTCTCCGGCGTTGGCCCTCCGACTCTCAAGTCAGTCAACGGCGATGTGTGAAAGCAAAGTAAAGTGACAAACAGTAACAACAATGGTGGATTATCGCATACCTCCGCTGAAGCCTGAACCCCCCTTTATATAGGGCTCCTGTAGCGTGCGTGCATGCTTCCCAAGGTATGTGCGCTTCTCCACCATTTCCATGAAAAGTCATGTCAAGAAAGTGTCTCTAACACAATACCTTAACGAGCCGAGCATATCTCTGACATGTCAGTAGAAGCTTCCGCCGTACAATCTTCTGCCTGACCATGCCGCCACCATGCCGTCTGTCGGTAGTACTGACTCCCAAAAGGATACCGACAGATACACCTTTTGTCTGTTATTGGGTCGAACGGAAGAGTCGCTCGGTCAACCTTCATCTTGTCCGAACACTATCTGCCCCTGGGCCGAGCAGGATAGACGCTCGCCCAACATTCCACTATCACTTGTTCCGCTGATGTGCCAAATGAGATTAGTGCTTAGCTGATGGATCTGCTCCTTGGTCGAGTTGGGAAGCTGCTCGGTCATAATATTGATGTGTCTGAATGTAGTCTGCATCACATCACTGCGCTCTGCTGATTTCGAGGATTGATGTAAGGCCGAACGGGATTGCCACTCAGTGCACCTTTGCGGATACTTGATACTTGCTTTTCGGAGCGTCGGATGCTCGGTGTATTACCGAGATGTACTGATGTTGGATCGGGTCTTCTTTATCCTAGTCGGGTGAGTGGGCTGCTCGAACGACCGAGGATATAGGGCGTTGGTCCACCTTGACTTTGACCTACACCGTGGTCGTGACCCTCCGTGGGGTGGGCCCCTCATCACCGCATCACATGCCTCCCCCTCAAGTCTAGTCGAAGGAGATTGTCAATCCGACTAACTGGACAATTTATCTCTGAAACGGTTCTTCTGCTCGGATGTAGATCCTCCCTTGACTTCGGCCTGCTGTGCGACCGCCCCTTGCCGACCGGTCTACTGAAGACTGTCGACCGATCCTAGGTCTGACTGATCCTGTCTGAGAAGCCTGACAAAACGGAAAGTTGGGAGAAAACCTACTGCTGATGAAGAATAATACCTGTAGAATACTGATCCGAGAAACTCAAAGCGGATATGGGAGAATAAAGTCATAGAATACCCTCCTTGTGTGAAGATCCAAAGACGAAAGGAAAGCTTTGATAAAGAGAACCGAGATCTGGAGCTTCCTAGGCTTCCTGCGCACAAGCGACCAACCAACACTATTATCAGTGACCTAAGACCGGGGTGGGAATCCCTGGCTAGGCCCTCCTGTTGGGTTCTTCGGGCCACAAAAATCGCTTTTTCGCGTCGCGGAAACCCCAAAGGACCCAAAGCCGTAGATCCGTGCAAAGATTCGTATACAAAATTCGAAAAACTATTTCTTGTACGAGTTCAAAAACTGATCTACTACTTAGATCTACGAGAAAATGTTTACCCTTGTAGCGTGCCTTTCGCAATCCCGCAAGGTCCAAAATCGTCAGATCTCAAGATTGTCAACGTAGACAATCCTCTCTCGGTATCCACACGAACAAGGAGGGTTCTCTAACTCTCAAGGATGGAAGAGAGAGCACCACAAGTGTGCTAGCACTCTCTAGATGCTCTCAGATGGGATTGGAAAGAAGAGAAAAGAAGAGAAAACAAGAAGAATCTCACCACTCCTCTAGTAGTCTTCTCCTTTGTGACCTTCACACTCTCTTATTGTCTTGGACTTAACTCACACCTCTCCTCCCAATGAAGTGCACGGCAACCATCAGCCATGGAGAGAGGAAGCCAGAAGGAAGATGATACAATAAAACCACATCAATACACACAAATGAAAAAACTCCACACCATTAAGTGTGGCCGGCCACATAACTCCTTTCATTAATGTGGTCGGCCACATTAAAGAAAGGAGAGTGTAACCTCCAATGAGGTGGCACACCTCATGAGGTGGCACACCTCATGAGGTGGAGGTGATGTGGCAACTATGTGTCATGCCATGTAGGATGAGTCAACCTACATGATGTGGCAATGCATCAAGTCAAACTTGATGTTTCAACTTCCAATTTGGTCAAGTCAAACTTGACCCAATCTCTTCCTTGTTGAGTTAAATCCAAGCTTTGATTCAAGTCAATTTTAATTTAATGAATCTCAATTCATTAATATAAATTGACTCAATGAATCAAATGTAAATTAGACTCATTCAACAATTGAATCTAATTGAGTCTAACTCAATAAGTCTAATTCGAATCCAATCTTTGGTTCATCATATGAACATAATCCTATTGGTTCATCATATGAACCTAATCTCCATCCACATGTTCTTTGTGTGTGACCCAATAGGTTCTTGTAACGTTGACAATGTTTCTAAACTCTTTTAGAAACATAAGCAATGAGCGGCATCTAGTAATACATCATTGCTACCCAAGTTACAAGAATGTTGAGATCCAACATCACCTTGTGACTACTAATTGTGACTCCTCACAATATATGACAAGTGTCCTTCTATCCTAGACATCTAGATTGATCAATGTGAGGCATAGACCGTGTCATCCTCTAATCAATCTAAATCTTGAACTCCAAGTAGACTCACTAAAACAAATGAGCTCAATATCTCATATTGACTCATTTGTGCATGGCCATGCACTTCGTGGTCTCACTCTATCAAGAATACCGATGTCTCTCCCATCATATAGGAGGGATAGATCCCATCTACATCACTCAGATCCCTCTTCATAATTCTTTACATACCCAGTAATCGCCTTTATAGTCCACCCAGTTACGGGTGACGTTTGACGAAACCAAAGTACATAACCCCTTATGTAGGGATCCATGGTGACTTCAGGTCCAAGGACTAGTAGTCATACTAATAGCCATATGAGAAAGTATATGACACTCATATAACGATCCATGATACTTTCTCATGGCGGGTCATTCAGTATACATTCTCCAATATATACCCATGTGTCAACTTGATATCTCCATATCCATGACTTGTGAGATCAAGTCATCGAGTTGACCTACATGCTAGTCTTATTGCATTAACATCGTCCCTGAATGTTAATACTCGACTAGGAATGATTAAGAGTAGTGTTCCCTATATCATCTCACTATCGATTCAACCAATCGATTGATATAGGTAAGAACGCTCTACTCAAGTACGTTACTATACTTAGTTTATTTGGCACTAAAACAAATAAGCATAATAACCAAACTATTGCCTTTATTAATATAAGAATATGATATACATGAGTCTATACAATCATCAAATGATTGGCTCTTGGGCTCTAACTAACACTTCCGACACTCAAGTTAGTGGTCTCTCTCGGTTTGAAAGAAGGAAGAAGATAAACAGTAGTCGAAAACTAGGGTTGTGAGTGTGAGCATCCATGTGAGCATACCTGGCTAACGGAGAGGATTCCCCCTTTTATACCACTTCATATAACTTCCGTAATCATGAAGTGGACCCCGGTTTATTAGAGTTTGTTATGAGATGACGTAAGCCACGTACTTGCAGAAAATGACTTTTAAGGAATCTTTTTGATACCCCAGATGTACCTTTTTTATCGTCTAGTACCTGTAGAAGAGTCTAGAAACATTCTTTACACCGAGTTAGTCAACTTGTTATACAAGTAGATATTTTCATAAGCTATTCATAGATATCCTTAAAATGTTTATTCTTGTCCTATCCTATAAGTTATATTTTATCGCCCTTGTTTGGTTATCCTGTCTTCGATATGTTGTGGACAACTCGATATTATACTGTGTTCTGTATCGGTCGTGATTGACCCTAGGTCTCGTACAGGCGGGTTATTATTATTATTATTTTTATTTAACACATGTCCTCTTTGTCTGATAATATATTATAAATTCTGTACGGTCTTGTAATTGCTCATTCTCAGACGATCATATACATCCGCCTGATGTTAGTCTATATTCGCATATGCTAGCTCAGATAATCCTGACCGATATTGGCCTTTTTTCTCAAGGTATATCCCAGCCGATATTAGCCTATCCTTTCTTTAAGATATTGTCCCGGCCGGTGTTGACCTATATTTTCTTAAGTGTGTTACCTCGTCCGGTCTTTGCCTATATTTCCTTAAGCATGTTGTCCCGGACGATATTAGCCTACCCTTCTCAAGATGTACCCCAACCAGTATTAGCTTATCTTTTCTTTAAGGTATTATCTCGACCGGTGTTGGCCTATATTTTCTTAAGTGTGTTACCTCGCCCGGTATTTGCCTATATTTCCTTAAGCATGTTGTCCCGGACGATATTAGCCTACCCTTCTCAAGATGTACCCCAACCAGTATTAGTTAATCTTTTCTTTAAGGTATTATCCCGGCCGGTGTTGGCCTATATTTTCTTAAGTGTGTTACCTCGTCCGGTATTTGCCTATATTTCCTTAAGCATGGTGTCCCGGACGATATTAGCTTATAGTTTCTTAAGCCCGATATCCCGGCCGATATTTACATTGCTTAATTTTGCTATCTCTTTTCTTTCCCTTTTTCTCCGGGGACCTACTAAACCTAACCCATATCACTGACCTTTTGGGTTGATCAGCAAAATGAGCATTTGGACTTGGAATAGATTTTTCTTGGTTTCTGTGGACGAACGTGATTGGGGATGATGGCATCCAAATGTCTCGAGAATCGCATGGATCCTGGTGCATTAAGGCCTAGCGCTTTCCCATACCTTCATTAAATGCTACTCTATGATACAATGCCATGTGTAGCGCCCCCGCTTGCCGCACACCTAACGCGACGGACGATGATTTGATGCTTTGGCGGTTCAAAATCAACGACTTGATCTTGTCATCGGATCCGGAGCCATAGATCGGATGGTCTCCATCGGCCGAGCCATAGGTTTATAACCTTACGGCGCCGGCTTCTCCTCCGCATTAGCGTCTTCCTCGAGAGCTACTCGTGATCCGTTCCTCTGTGGCCTTCCAGTGACTTTCTGTGTCCCCTTTCCGGTGACTTCTTCTTCTCCAGTAAGCTTTCCTTTCTTGTTCATCCTCGATCTTGGCCTTTCTTTTCGCTCCCGGTCTTCCAGTAGTGTGTGCTTTTCGTTCGCCCTTCTTTTCTTCGAACTTCTCTGTCTGTTTTGACAATGGTGAGCTCCCCGTAATTGTCGGACGTTGCCCCCGAGCTTTGGTACACCACCATAGAGATCATGTTCGATGGGGGCGACGCTGAGAGCCTCAAGAACACTTTTGAGATCCCCCCATCATGAGCTTGTTTTAGCCTCTCCTTCCGATCGGCCAAATTATTTGCCAACCGTCACTATCTGTTTATTCAAGGATCATTTTATGGCCAGTCTCTGCTTTCCTGTTCATCCCTTTATTATTGAAGTATGTAATTATTTCCACGTTCCCCTTCCACAACTCGTGCCAAACTCCTTTCGCCTTCTATGCGACATCTCGTGTTGTTTCAGCCGCACGACATCCCTTTGACTCCTCAAGTTTTGCACTACTTCTACTACCCTGAACAATCTAAAATGGGGACTTATTTGTTTCAGTCTTGGGTCAGGTTGGTTTTCTTTGACAAAATGCTAACTTCCAATAAATATTGGAAGGAATATTTCTTTTTGTGTGTCTTCTTGAGCGGCCAAGCTTCCAGACCCGTTGGCAAGTCGGCTTACCACCTCAGCCCGATCTGAAAAAATACAAGAGCCGCTCGGACTACCTTCATGCCGCATCCATGCTGGCCAGTCAGAAGTATGACATCCACAAGTTGCTGCTTAAGGGTGTGCTGTGCATCTTTGGCCTGAGTCTGATTCGTACTGGCTCCCGACCAGCTTAGGTAAGAGGTTTCATGTACGTTTTTTCTTTGATTCTAACTGATTTTTCTGCTTCTTTTATAGCAGAAATCATGTTGCATGCTCGGATGACCGACTTCATGAAGCTTCAGGACACCGAGATCAAGGCAATTGTTACTGAAGAATTAGCGAGCCGTGACCCCGGTCGACGCAGGAAACTGAGCCCCAGGGCTAGCTCTCCGATAAGGATGTAACATTGAAGCTGGCCCAGGATGAGCTAGGGAAGGTGAAGACTGAGCTGGAGGGCTCCCGAGCGGCGTTGAAAATTTATCAGGACGCCGAGCCGAGTCGATTTGCAGCAATGAACAGAACTACAGCTGCTCAGACGTGTTAAATGATAAAGTAGTCACCCGTTATCTTCGGCTCTGTAACCTCACGATAGACGAGACAATCAACCAGCTCAAGGCAGGTGGCCACCTTCCCGCGACCTTGAAGGACAGCGTTATCAGTCAGGATCATAGTTTGTAGAATCGCGATCCTACGCAAGATCGATTTAGGGTCAGAATCGGATCGGTCAGGATCGGATCGTAGAATCGTACGATCCTACCAAACACCCTTAAAATTTTATTATACATGATTAATAATTAGAAAAAATACCTAAAAAACTCATTTACATATAAATAAATAACTAATTTTGTATATATATATACAATTATTTACACTCAACACATCAAATTACATTACTACATGTACAAATTTAAATTAACTTGTAATTCAACTATCATTCTCGCATAGTAATAATATTTATATTTTCATATCATAAAATGAAAGAATATAAAATATCTACTAACACAATAATAATAACACATATAATGTCAAAAATATTTCCTTGATTTATAAGATAATTCAATTTAAATGTTAACAAAGCATCTAACGTATATAACAAAAGCTGTTGAATCCTTTGATTCAAATATGAATGCCGGAAATAATCTTCTAAAGAATGGTTGATGCCACACAATACTAGACAATAGGCATCCAAAAACTTATTATTTTGAGAAAAATAAATGACAGAATATTATTGATAAAAAACTAACTCAAAAATAATTAAACATATATTTAAATAATTTAAAACTCTAATAAGATGAAAAAAAAGATAATGGTTAAGGATAAACTTTGAAATTTATTAAAGATCTCTGAACGAGCTTTAATTTGATATATTATAGGCCCCGTGGTTCAATCCGAGTCAAAAGTTATGACTTCTCAAATTTTCCACCGATCCTGCTCCGATTCTGCTCCGATTCTACCGATTCTACTCCGATCCTACCGATCCTGCTGCGATCCTATTGCAAAAATGATTCTGCACGATCCTGGATCGATTTTGGGTTTCCGGATCGTAGGATCGTACGATCCTACGATCCGGATCGCGATTTTGCAAACTATGGTTAGGATAAGATGACCGAGTCACTACCCGATGACGCTCTGGATTACTTTGAGTGAGGTTGAGCGCTGAAAACTTTTTGAGGTCTTAATGTAAGCTCGCCAGTTCGGCGAAGCTCTTATCTTTATCTTACAACTATAGTCTTGAAAATTTTAGTTTTAATTTATGTGCGCCCATTCAGCGAAGTATTTCCTTTCACAGTGTTTCTTACCTTTATCTTATAACTGTAGTCGGTGCAAGATGTTGTGATACTTTTGACAGGACAAGCATGTGGCCACCATCCAAGCGGTGTCCTGCTGGAGGGTTGGCCAAAAATATCTGGCCAGTAGTATCTTCCTTGCCAATGATCGACCACCCGGATGTCCTCCGCAGGATCCCTGGTGCACTTCTTGTAGTATGTAGTTGGCGTCTTCTGACCCGACGCACTTGAGCAAAGGTAGGGAGAAGACTTTCTTATACAGTTGATCTCTGATCAGAGTGAATCGCCCGACTCTTTTTCTTAATAACCGCTCCTCTTCATGATCAGACGGGGTAGCTCCCGACCACAAGAATTCTATTATCGTTGTTCTCCAATTGTTTAGGAAAGTGAGCCCTTTCATTCGATCGATGTGTACCACCAAAGAGGTTTTCTCGATCGGCTGCGCCATGACAATCGGCGACAGCGAACTAGCTAACTTGACCAATTCATCTGCAGCTTGATTTTCTGATCAGGGGATCTTCTGTATGACGACCACTTGAAAGTTGGACCTCAATTTTTCAAAGGCCTCTGCGTAGAGCTTGAGTCGGACGTTGCTTATCTCGAACGCTCCGGACAGTTGTTGAGCGACCAACTAAGAATCCTAATGGATCAAGACTCTGACTGCTCCGACGTGCCTAGCGGTTTGTAAGCCGGCTATTAGCGCCTCGTACTCGGTCTTGTTGTTGGTGGCCCTGTAGTTTAGTCAAACAGTCAACTACATTCGATCTTCTTACGGGGAGATGAGTAGTATGCCGATGCCACTCCCCTATCTAGTGGACGAACCATTCACATATATCCTCCAAATGACCTCTGGCTCTGGGCTCTGTACCTCGGTGACGAAATCTGCCAAGGACTGTACTTTGATGGCAGTTCGGGGTTGATATTGGATGTCGAACTCGCTGAGCTCCATTGTCCATTTGATTAGCCATCCAGACACCTCGGGTTTGAGAAGGACTCTTCCTAAGGGACTATTGGTCATCACGATTATCGAGTGAACGAGGAAGTACGGGCGAAGCTTCATAGCGGTGAGCACTAAAGTATAAGCTAGTTTCTTAAGACCAGTATAGTGGGATTCAACATCATTTAATACGTGGCTTAAAAAATACACTGGTTATTTCTCGTCGCTCTGCCTAACTAATGTCGAACTGACCGCATGCTCTATAGACGACAAGTAGATCTGAAGTGGCTCGCCAACACATAGCTTGGCTAGGACAGGCAGGTAGTTAAGGTATTCCTTGAGCTCTTCGAATACCTTGTCACACTCCTCCCCCCATTGAAATTTTATCGCCCGATGCAGTATTTTGAAGAATGGCAAGCTTTGATCGGATGACTTGGAGATAGATCTAGATAGCGCCATGATCTGACCGGTCAATCACTGAGCTTCCTTCAAGTTGCGGAGCGGGGGTATGTCTTGCAACTCTTTCACCTTGATCGGGGTCGCCTCGATGCCCCGCTCGATTACGACATAGCCGAGGAAGCACCCACTCTTTGCGTCGAACGGACATTTGCTTGGGTTCAGCTTTATCCCATAAGTCTTGAGTATCCGGCAGGTCTCCTCAATGTTTGCACATAAGTCAACAACTCAGAGGGATTTTATCAGAATATCATTTACATATACCTCCATGTTACGCTCGATCTGCTGTCGAAATACTTTGTTCATCAATCTTTGATAAGTGGCTCCGACATTCTTGAGTCCGAACGACATGACGTTGTAGCAGTACGTACCATCGGGCGTAATGAAGCTGACATTTTCTTGATCTTTGCGGGCGAGCGACACTTGATGATAACCCCTGGTAGACATCTAGCATGCAGATCAGCTCGCATCCCGCAGTGGAGTCCACCATCTGGTTGATCCGAGGTAGCGGGTAGAAGTCCTTCAGGCATGCCTTGTTCAGGTCACGGAAGTCGATGTAGACTTGCCATTTATTGCCCGGTTTGGATATGAGGACGACGTTGGTGAGCCAGTTTGGGAACTGAACTTCCCTCACATGTCCGACCTACAACAACATTTCTACCTCCGCCTAGATGATCAAGTTCTGCTCGACGCTGAAATCCCTTTTGCGTTACTTTACCGGATGAGCGTCCGGTCGAACATGTAGCTCATGCTGAGCTATGCTCGGGGAGATGTGGGGCAGCTCATGTGTTGACCATACAAACACGTCATGATTTCGTTAGAGACAAGCGACCAATTCTGTCTTCTGCTCGGTCTCTAAGTCGGCGACCACGAAAGTAGTGGCCTCCGCTCGGCAAGGATGGACCTGGACTTCCTTTTTCTCTTCGTACACGAGGGTAGGAGGTTTTTCAGTAATAGTGTTTACCTCGAGTCACGGATTCTTCCGAGCGGCTTTGGCCTCAGTCTTGACCATCTCGACATAGCAACGCCGAGCGACAAGTTGGTCGCCCTTGACTTCTCCAACTCGGTCATCTACCGAAAACTTAATTTTCTGGCAGTAAGTAGAGACTACTACCCTGAACACATTGAGGGTTGGTCGTCCTAAGATGACATTATAAGCTGAGGGGGCATCCACCACGATGAAGTTCGTGGTCCTAGTTTTCCTGAGTGGCTCCTCTCCGAGTGAAATAACCAATCTTATTTAGCCGATCGGTAAAACTTCATTGTCAGTGAATCCGTAAGTGGGGTCGTCATAGGTAGCAGCTTGTCCCGGTCGATCTGCAATTGATCGAACGCCTTCTTGAAAATTATGTTCATCGAGCTTCCTACGTCAACCAAGATACGGTGAATGGTATACACTGCTCGGATGATCAAGGTGTCATCGTGAGGGATCTCGACTCCCTCCAAGTCTCGGGGTCCGAAGCTGATCTCGAGCCCGCTCATCCTTTCTCGCCTGTATCCTGCTGCATGGATCTCCAGTCGTCGTGCGTACGACTTCCGGGCTCAATTGGAGTCACCGCTAATCGGTTCGCTGGCTATGATGCTTATTTCTCCTTGGGGCAGTATTGCTTCTGTTTTCTTCTTTCCGAGCGGAGAGTTGATTCTGATCGTTCGAGCCTTGGGAAGGATTGACACTTTCCCTTTATTGTTGATGCTGGTACCGTTCCAACGTCCTTCTTGTGTCTTCTTGATGACTGGTAGACTAGTGTCTATGCCGTCAATCGGGAGAGGGGTTTTGGCAGCAGTACCCTGATAACCATGATTTTGCTACATTATTTTAATTCATTATGCATGTTTTTATTGGACTATTCACAGCATAATCTCACATTTAGATTGCATTTCATAATGTGCATGTGATCTTGGACTTAATTACAAATTAGCATATTTTCATGATATTTTGGTGCTAATATTTGTTTATTATTTTGTAGGCATCAAAAGGGTCATGGACCCGATCAAATCAGACCGCATTTGGGCTCAAATCAAGGACTTAACTAGGCGATCAAACCTTGGAGCATTATGGACCATCCATTGAAGATCAAGCAGATCTGAGCCATCCGTTGAAGATCCGGCTCATCCAATCTAATGAGGAGTACATCTGGACCATAGATGAAGATCAGTACCTTTTGATCCAGATTTGGGATGTTTTCCACCGTTGATTAAGCGCCGAGAATCCTTAGCCGTCCGATCAGAACTGAAGTGATTTAAAACCCGTGTGAGAAGTTACAGTGCCTGAGCTCGGTTCCTCGCGATTTTTCTACTGTAGCGTCGTCTTCTTCGCGCGACGGTCGCAGCTCCCCATCCTCTTCCAGATCTACTTCTCAGTGAGTCTCATTGGCGTTGGAGCTTCCATCCGTTGGCTTCCAAGTCCTGATCCTCTGCACGCGCCGGTGATTTCCTCTCCGAAGCTTAGATTTGTTCGGTTGATTTCTCTGTTTCAGCCATCATCGAGGAGTTCCGTGGTGACAGTGGCTCGCCCTCCATCAGAGAGCATCGATCCAGAGAATTTCGATTCCAGATCTGCAGAATTTCAAGCTTGGCAGTGTTAATCTTTACCAGCTTTTTCGGGAAGGATTTCTTTGGTACTGGATGAGATTGTACTGAGTTAGTGGTCGAGAGTTCCTTCTTCATTCAGATTTCTTGTGTGACGGCAAGGAAAGACTCATTAGAAGAGTATATTTGATTAGAAGATGGCTTAGAATTTAATTCTGCAATTTATTATTTCTGCATTTTTGTTTCTTCATATTTTGTGTTCAGATTCCTTGTTCCTTTTCTTTTTCATTCTGTTAGAATTTATTCCCTGCAATTTTGTTCCTATTTCTTTACTTGAAACCCCTGATTTCGTTGCACTTTTGCAATTCCAATCTTGTTTGAGGTACATAAGTAGTTGTAATTCTTATCTCTATTTCGAATTTTGGTAGTTTAGTTTCTTGTTCAGTAGATACATGGTATCATTTCATTATTCTAGGTCAGATACCCACATGTTTACATTTAGTTCTCACAGTTAATTGACCTTGTTTACGAGAGAATTTCATGTGAATCAATTCTAAAACACTCACACATTTATTAGTTGTCTTGGAAAAATACGACTTGGGACTCCTTACTACAATGCTTGTCTTTAGCTTAAATGGATCCGAATCTTTATTAATTTGGAGTGGCTCGTGACATGCAAAAAGGTTAACACCATACCCCTGGGAGCCGGTCGGCATTAGGCCGCAGTAGTCAAGCATATTGTGCGATGTCGATTGATGGAAAGAGTAGAACATATGTGTCCATACCTTTCCTTTGACGTCTTCGGCCGTCCGGATGCCACATGCTAGACGACGTGCACTCTAGTTTTCGACTGTGGTCGCGCTCCTTCAGCCCTTGGCCCCCTAGGCGGCTAGTGGTTGCTTGATGGTCGACACTCAGTCAGGACAGAGGGCTCGGTCAACACCTCCTTTCCTCTGGCCGCCTTGGCTTCCTCCACATTGATGTACTCGTTAGCTTTCTTGAGCATGTGGTCGTAGTCCCGGGGCGACTTCCTGATGAGCGATCTGAAGAAATCTTCTTCGACGAGCCCCTGTGTGAAGGCATTCATCATGGTTTCAGATGAGACCGAAGGGATATCCATGGCTATCTGATTGAAACATTGAATGTAGGCTCTGAGCGTCTCCTTGGGTCCTTGTTTTTAGGGAAAAAGGCGGGCACTTATCTTTTGGTAGCGCCGACTACTGGCAAAGTGGTGCAGGAAAGCCGTTCGGAAGTCCTTGAAGCTACGTATTGAGCCGTTTGGAAGCCTTCTGAACCAGCGTTACGCCTGTTGGATCGCGGCGGTCGACTAGAAGGGGGGTTGAATAACCCTGTAAAAATAGAAACAACCCTTCTCGAACTTTGAACAGAACACTTGCATAAATTATAAAAGTAATAAATTAAAACAGAAAAGAAGAGGCACAAGATGTTTACCTGTTTACAACCGGGGAGGTTGTTAATTCAAGGAAAATGTCGCACTAGTATCTTTTTCAGGCGGAGAAGCCTCTTACAGCAGTGACATCGCAAAAAACAGAAGCTAAACTAACAAGGAAGTGCACAAGTGTTGGAATACAGAATTCTTGAGTTGATCTGGAGCTTCTGGACCAAGGCTGTATTTATAGCCTTGGTCAGGGCGCTTGGAAGGGTTCTAGGCGCCTGGGAGGGGATAAACTTTTATCCCCTTTGCAATGGATCGCGTTTGACACGATCCTGGTCAAAGCTCAACTCTAGGGCGCTCGGAATGGCTTCGGGCGCCCGGACCACTAAAGTCAACAGCGTTGACTTTTGGTTCGGTTCCTCTACACCGGTGCTGCTCGCCTCGGTCCGGGTCTTCCGCTCTGGCTCCGCTCGCTTGGGTGATTTCAAACAACTAAAATAAGGCTCATCCCAACCCAATTTCTGCCTTCTCGAGTAACCTTCCACTCCGGCTTCTCGTCCCTCAGAAACGTCACGCGCCTCCTTCTCATCCGCCCACGTACTCTTCTGCAGCACCCCGTACCTCAGACGCACCGAGTCCGTCGACTCCCTCCCGTGCCATCTTTCTCGCTAGCTGCATCTTTTGCTCGACTCCCTGTACTCCTAAGCTCCTGCACATTTAGATACAAGGTTAAAAACATGACAGAACCTAACTTAACTTATTGATCACACCAAAATAACCTTGGGGTTCCAACAATGCCGAGGCGGAAAATGTGGTGAGGAAGACTCGGTATTTCACTCCATCCGTGTACTGGTAGAGTGTGGCTTCATTATCGAACCTATCTAGATGATCATCTGAATTAGTCGACCCGTTGTAGGACCCGATCTCTAGTGGGGTGTAGTGTTTAGGGAGAGGATCTCGTAATATGTCTTCGGAGAACTAGTGGTTGATCCGCTTGGGAGATGCGTTGCCTTGAGGCTCCTTGCCCTTCTGTGCGTCCCGAACGGGCACTTCGTCCGAAGAAGATCCTCGCTCTTGGTTGACTTGAGATATCTCTGAGGGTGTTTGGAACAGTGCTTGATGAAAAGGTATGGGCGCCGGTGGCGCCTCTCCATGCATGTCGATTGACAATATATTCTGCCCCTAGATAGAGAGTTGTTCCGAGTGGTCCTCCTGTGCTGCTCGACCTCCTGCTGCGGACGTTGCTTGTTGCGCTTGCCAATCGGCTATCACCTTCTGGTGTTGTTGCTCGACTATTTTCTGTGCTCGGGCTTGCACGAGCAGGTTGAGCTCTTCTTGGGTGAGCGTTACTGTGTGAAGTCGTCTAGCATCTTCCATCCTCTTGGCTCAGATTCAAGTGACGTTCACACAGATGTCGCCAAATATGATCCTGTCCGATAGTCGAGGCAACGGAAGCTGGGGACGTGACGCTCCGGCTGACTGTGTGTTGACTCCGCGCAGCCCTGCAACCACAACTACGTTAGTGTCGAGCCAAGGAAGGGGTCCCCGACGTTGGCCCTCCGCCGCTAAAGTCAGTCAACGACAATGTGTGGAAGCAAAGCAAAGTGATAAACAGTACCAACAATAATGGATTATTGAATACCTCTGCTGAAGCTTGGACCCTCTTTATATAGGGCTCCTGTAGCGTGCGCACATGCTTCCCAAGACGTGCACGCTTCTCCATGATTTCCATGAAAAGACGTGTCAAGAAAGTGTCTCTAACATAATACTTTAACGAGTCGAGCATATTCTGACATAACAGTAGAAGCTTCCGTCGTACGATCCTCTGCCTGACCATGCCGCCGACCATGCCGCTTATCGACAGCACTGACTCCTAAAAGGATACCGACAGATACACCTTTTGTCTGTTATTGGGTTGAGTGGAAGAGCCACTCGGTCGACCTTCATCTTGTCCGAACATTGTCTGCCCCTGGGCCGAGCAGGATAGACGCTCGGCCGATATTCCACTATCCCTTAGTCTGCTGATGTGTTGAACAAGATCAGTGCTTGGTTGACAGATCTGCTTCTTGGCCTAGTTGGGAAGTTGCTCGGCCATAATATTGATGTGTCTAAATGTAGTCCGCATCACATCACTTCACTCTGCTGATTTCGAGGATTGATGTAAGGCCGAATGGGGTTACCGCTCGGCGCGCCTTTGCGGATACTTGATACTTGCTTTTCAGAGCGTCGGATGCTCGGTGTGTTACCGAGCTGTACTGATGTTGGATCGGGTCTTCTTTATCTGAGTCGAGCAAGTGGGCTGCCCGAACGACCGAGGATATAGGCCGTTGGTCCACCTTGACTTTGACCTACACCGTGGTCGTGACCCTCTGCGAGGTGGGCCCCTCATCATCGCATCAATATTTTTATTTCCGCTGCGCATGTTTTTAAAACATGTTTTTGCACGCACCATATCGGGCATAACCCCAATAGTGAAGACACCTGGACCTAGTAGGTCCAGACTCGATTAACATGGACTCCGATCAATCTAACTCAAGACGGAGCTTGGGTCAAGTTAGCCTAGATTATGACAAGTTCTAGTTAAGTCGAACCAGCTCTTTTGAGTTCAACTCAAGACAATCAGGTCAAAGACTTGGGTAATGTGTTAGAACCCTAGGATAGTTTTGATGTGATCAACCAAGTTCAGTTAAGTCATGTTATATTTGATCATTGTGTCTAAGCGTGTAGGAGCTTAGGAACACAAGAAGTCGAGAGAAAGACGTAGTTAGCGAGAAGGATGACACGAGAGAGAGCCGATGAGCTCGGTGCATCTTAGGGACGTGGTGCTGCATAAGAGTACACTGGTGGACGAGAAGGACGTGCGGGACGTTCGAGGGACGAGAAGCCATGGAGGAAGCCTGCTCGAGGAGAAGGTTGGAAAATGAGTTCGGGTGAGCCCTATTCCAGATGGTCGAAATCACCCAAGCGAGTGGAGCAGCGGAAGAGCTAAAGGAGAAGTTTGAAGCTCGGTAGCAGCTACTGAATGTGCCTTCAATGGTATTGAAGGCTCCCTCGCGCCTTTCAAGAGGAAGGCGCCTTTAATCTTTAAAGGTGCATTCGAGCCTTTATGGAATGCGCCTTCAACTACTTGAAGGTGCTTTAGACTAGACAAAAGCGACCGTTAGCGAAGATAAAACATTAGCTTCGCTTGCCTCGCTGGAGGCGCCTTCCACCTTATTGGAGGTCCCTTCCAGTTTCAGATAAGATTTTCCATGGGTTATAAAAAGACCCCTAGAGATAGGAATTAGATAACTTCTGTATTAACTTCCTAATAACTTTTTGAGCTTTTAAAGAGTGTAAGAGACTTCTCCACCTTCATCAAAAGAGATATTTTTAGTAGATCTTTGCAACCGCCTTGAATTAACAACCACTTAGGTTTTAACCAAGTAAAAATTGTAGTTTCTTACTTATTTTCCTTTTAAGTTGTGATTTTGTCTACTGTTGCTTAATTAAATTGTGCTACTAATATAAGTCAAAAGAACGGGAAAGGATTTTGTTTTCTTCTTAGAGGAAATTCATCCCCCTTTTGCCAGCTCCGTTGCACCAACATAATGCACTCGGGGTGATTATCAGCTAACTTTTGACCTAACTTATATCAAGTTAGCCGACTCAAGATAAAGCTCAACTCAAGTCAGCATGAGTCACAACCAAGTCAAGTCCAACACGTCATATCTAAGACCAGACTTGAATGTGATAATGTGATTAGAATAGTGCTAGTTAAAGAGGTTGCACCCTTTGAGTATGTTTGGGAGGAGACGAGGGAAGATAAGGGAAAGGTAAATAAGGAGAAGAGAAACTTTGAATTTTGTTTAGAAAAGAATGAACTAAAGGAAAGGAAAAGTATGAATTGGTAAACTTTAACCTATCTTACGAGAATATTTTCTTATATCTCAATTCGAGTGCAAGGAAGAGGAAGACAATTCAAAATATTGTTTTTCAAATTTAAAATATCAATTCCCAATTAAATCAATGTCTAATTTTATAAGATGAGAGTATTTTTTTAAACTTTATACATTTATCTTTATTCTCATAGACGCAAATAGAGTAATACTTAACGAATTCTCCCTTTTAAATAAAGGAATCATAAATATTTACTTTTCTTCCCTTTTCCTTCCCCTCCTTTCCCTTCCAAACCAACCCATAGGAACCTATTCGATAACCATTTTTTAATTTTAGACCTGATCATTTTTCTTAGAGCCCATACCGACAGTTGGTGTTTGGATGATCAACAAGAGCTCGAAGGTATAATACAGGTTTTTTTTTCCTAATGGGAATCTCTTCTTCTATGCCTGTTCAACAAAGAGGGGTGTTTTGATGAGGACTCAGGATTTTGGAGGATGTTTTGACAATTCCAGAACTTTTTAACATTTTGCAAGAAGTTGGTAAAAACTCTGGGCTTGTTAAAATTTTCCATCGAAAAGAATATTTTCATTGAAGCCCCCGATTTTTTTTTTAATAAGCGCGTTTAGTTTTTATGGCGTGGGTTACGCTCCCCTAGTTCTTCGTCTCAGCGACACGGCCCGTCTGCGCCGAATCCTAGATCCGAGGGCTGCACCCTTCGCCGGCGCATCCTAGTTGGTCTCAGCTAGCGCCGGAAATCCAAAGAAGGTCTGGCTTCTTTCCCAATCCACTTTTCTTCTCCATATTTTTCTGGGATCTTTCGAGTAGGAATTAGGGGTCAGATATCTCGACTTATATTGAATGAAGTTTTTCTGCGCTAAAATTTTGAGATATCTAGCGTCGGTTCTTATTTCGTGTGTGAAAGCGAGACGGAACTTGATTGTTAAATGAGCGAAGAAAGGAGCGTATATGCAGAAACGTAGAAATAGGCCGTTGAAGAATCGATAAAGATCAAAGGTACACCGAATGGATCATATCCATCCAAATACGATTTTATTATCTGAGATCTGAATAGACTAGTTTCATATGAATTCTTCTAGTTAAAAGCGGGCATCTGACTGTTACTCACGAGCAAAATGTCAAAGGTTGTTCTTTCTTTTTTTTTTTTTGCCTTTGTCAGATGTTTGCAATTGGCGTATTCACTGCCAAGAGACGTTCTCCATTTGTGATAGATGTGTTGTTTACGCTTTTTTAATTTTGGCTTTCTGATGGCATGTCTGTTCTGCCATTTGCCGGTTAGTTGATTTGTCTTTTTTTCCGTGTCTGTGATTTTTGTTTTTGTATGTTGGATTAGTGTTGAATTTCTTTTCTCGTTTGGACATAAGATGACTTAGTCAGATTTCAGTTTGCTGACAGGGATTTCAGTTCCTTCTAGAGCAATTCAGTGACCGATACGCAAGCTACTCACATTGGGATTTTGTCTCGCTTTTGGTACACAGGGTGAATCCTCTTCAGTCTGTAGCAATGTATGTTGACATGGAAAATGGATCAGGGGGGTATCAAGAGAGGTCAAGGACATTCCCCAACATGCGGAGTAAATCACAGGCCCCCTTGGTAACATCCTGAATTTGGTTGTTTAATTCTTGTTGTTTCACCATTTTTCAATTAAGTTTGTCTGGGACTCACATGGCCTGATCTTATCATGTTTCTGGCTGTGTGATGGATTTTTTGGCTTGTATCGTTCTGCCAGTCTCTTTGATGGGCAGCTCTTTGAATAATGCTTCATAATTCCTTTGCAATTCACACGTCTCACAAGGCATGTAAATGAGTTGATGAGAATTGTTGCTTAAGATCTTTTGAACCAGATGATTATTTTTCTATGTTTTTGATGCTTCCTCTTGTTTCACATCCATGATAAATACATTGTTCTCATGGACATTAACAGCTTCATTATTTCCATTACAATTTGTAGGTTGCGTCATGCATGCAGATGAATTGGCAAGAATTGTTGGTTAACATTAGGAAATTGTCTTTTTGAAACTGTAAGATAGTAGTTTGTGTTTTTGTAACCTCTTTACTTCTAACTTCTGCTCGCTTCTGTTTACCTTCTTCCAGATATTCCGGATTTTGTTGGGAATAAATGCACGTGTCTTGTATGTCCTATTGCTTTTGCTAGTTGGAATGATGTTCTACCTTGGAGCTAGTACTTCACCAATTATTTTCTTCGTGTTCTCCATCTGTATCATTAGCTTCTTCTTTTCTGTTTATCTCACAAAGTGGGTCCTTGCAAAGGATGAGGGACCTTCTGAAATGGTTGAGGTATTTTTTCTATCTTATAATTTTTCTTCTTATTTTTATGTGTGTATCTTTAGTCTGATGCTCCTGCTGCATATGATATTGGTTTTTTCTATGGTCATGGTTTAGATCCTTTGTTAAGCTTTTTAGCTTTTCTTTGTCTGAACTCTGAACATCATTTTTTTGGTCAATCAAAGCATTAAGAGTATCTGATTGTCAACAAGAAATAAAAAGTCTTGCTGCAAGTCCAATTTAGCATGTCTTCTCGAAACAACTAATTGAAAATTTTGTTTATCTGCAAACAGAACCAGTATCCAATTTTCAACTCAAGGGTTTCTTTCAATCATATGTTTAACAGATACCTTCCACTTTTCCTAGTATATTTCTTTACACTTCTTGTTCTTAGATATCTGAAGCTATACGAGATGGGGCTGAAGGGTTTTTCAAAACTCAATATGGAACTATTTCTAGAATGGCAATGTTCTTAGCACTTGTAATTCTTTGCATATATCTATTTCGCAATATGACCCCGCAACAGGAATCATCTGGTTTGGGCAGGTGCTTTCTTACTCTCTCTATTGAGAATTTTGTGCATTACTATATATTGTTATCACCAAAGCTTCTCATCCTCTTTATGGTATTTTAGATCAACATCTGCCTATATTACGGTGGTTGCTTTTCTTCTGGGGGCTTTATGTTCAGGGATAGCCGGTTATATTGGGATGTGGGTATCTGTTCGGGCAAATGTTCGAGTTTCTAGCGCTGCTAGGCGTTCTGCACGAGAGGCATTGCAGGTTCTTTCAAAATCTCGTGTTTTGCCTTGCACAATGCCACTACATTCTAGTTATCCATTTTACTAATTGGCTTCAAAATCAGATTGCTGTACGGGCAGGCGGCTTCTCAGCAATTATTGTGGTTGGCATGGCTGTAATTGGTGTGGCCTTTCTATATGCAACATTTTATGTTTTCCTTGGCGTAGATTCTCCTGGTTCAATGAAGGTTACAGACTGTAAGTATACGTTGAAAAGGCATTTCAATTGTTACAATTCCACAATAATACTACACAGTTCAGGCTGCAAGAGATTTGTAATATGTTACATTTGGCATCAAAAAATA
This sequence comes from Zingiber officinale, assembly GCF_018446385.1. Lineage (NCBI taxonomy): Eukaryota > Viridiplantae > Streptophyta > Magnoliopsida > Zingiberales > Zingiberaceae > Zingiber > Zingiber officinale. Next base: position 77,011,126 of record NC_055996.1, on the reverse strand, counting down.
ATATATACAGTTGTGGTCTGCAAGAGGCTGTTAATATGTTACATTTTGCATCAAAAAATACTATATACAGTTACGGTCTGCAAGAGGCTGTTAATATGTTACATTTGGCATCAAAAAATACTATATACAGTTAGGGTTTGCAAGAGGCTTTTAGTATGTTACATTTGGCATCAATATTATTTGGGAATATTGTCAAACAACGAAGCTACAGCTATTGTGTAGATTGGTGCACTACATAAAAGAAATAATTTAATCTATTACTTTATTAAGCATGCACATTGTAGGGGTGAGATTTTGATGCATATATCTTAGTCTGTAGGAACTTTTTTTTTTACTTCTTTTTGTGAATTTAAAATAGAATGCAGATATTGAATGCCTTTGACATTTCTAAATCTGATCCGAGCAACCTTATGAGATTGTATATCAGTTTTAGTCTTCTGAATTACAGTGACTTGGAAGGTAAAGTGACTCTACTTAGGAAACAACTGAATCAGTGAACTCAAGGTTGACAGCTACCACACTAGTCTTTTTTTATTTTTTCTATTGCATGAACATATTGCTGATACCAACTCTTTTCCTACTTTACAAACTGCCATTTTGTTGCTGTTGTGAAATTGTGCAACACAAGAATTGTTGCTATAGTTTAAATATTACAATGGTTAGAATTGTTTTAGTTTTTGAAGTGGATAACAATCCATTAGGTGGGGTCGGCTATATGAATCCTTCTACGTCATTAGATTCTATCCTTTACTATATCACAATCTATAATTAAATAAATTTTATCTTATTTTATTATTACTAATCAAGCCTTTTTTGATCTTCTTGATGCCCGTATTTGTCATAGTTTTGCATCGCTGAACTAGAGTATTTATTGGCCGTCTAAGTACATATTCATACTATTTTAAACTTGTTTCTTGAAATTTTCCCTCAATATATGTAATTTTGACTTTCTATCTAATACTCATTTTTTATTTTGTACATCCTCGCCACACATCCACTTTAACATTCTCATCTTTGCAACTCTCATCTACTCATATGCTCGAGTCATAGCTAACATTTAGTGTCATATAACATTGCAGGCCTAATCGTCGTTTTGTAGAATTTCCCTTTAAGTTTTAGAAGTACTTTACGATCACATAAAACACTCGACGCTTTCCTCCATTTCAACCATCCTGCTTGTATTATATGTAAGATATTTCTCTTAATTTCTCCATCGTTTTGTAAAATAATTCTAAATACTTAAAACTCTCATAACTCGTCATCTCTTATCTTAGCAATTGTCTCATTACGTCTAATATTGCTAAACTTAAATTCCATATATTTTGTCTTTACTTTACTAAGTTTAAAATCTTTCACTTCTAGGGTTTTCGCCAAGTTTTTAGTTTAGCATTTACTCATTCACGTGTCTCCTCTATCAAAACAATATCATGTACAAACAACATGCACCACGGTACTGCATTGTTCGCCCATGACTAATATGAAAAGATAGAGATTTAGAGTTAATCCTTGATGTAACTTTATCTTTATTGTAAATTCTTCAAGTAATCCGCCTTAAATCTACACTCTGGTCATTACATTGTCATACATATTCTTAATTAGTTTAATATATGTTACGCTAACACCTCTCTTTTCTAGAATATTCCATATAATTTCTTTTAGACTCTTATCATAAGTTTTTTCTAAGTCAATCAATACCATGTGTAGATCTTGTTTTTGCCCTCGATACTTTTCAATTAGTTGCTTGAGAAGATGTATAGTTTCTATTGTCAACCTTCCATGCATGAACCTAAATTGATTTTCAGTCACCATGGTCTCCTTAATTTTTTTTCTATTACTCTCACAAATATTTATTGTATGACTCATTGGTTTAATAGCTTGATAGTTTGTACAATTTTGTACATTTTATATAAGGGAACTAGAGTACTTATCTTAATTTTGTTACTTTACTTCTATTGGAATATCATCTGATCCAATGACTTTTCCATTTTGCATTTCATTTAAATCTAGTTCTACTTTTAAAGTTTAAATTTTACGATAAAAAATTAAATTTCTATACTTATTTGACTTACTTAAATTACCTAAATTAAGTTGGTCACTTAAACCTTAATTAAAAAGTGAAAATACCTTTTCCACCGTTCTTTTATTTCTCTATTATTTACTAGTACTCTTTCATCTTTAATATATCTTATTTGGATAAGAACTCTTGTCTTTCTCTCTCTTACTCAAGCTATTATATAAATATCTCTTTCTCATTCTTTTGCATCCAATTTTCGATATAATCATTTAAAAGTTTCATCCTTTGCTTCATTCACTGCTTTGTTAGTTTCTTTTGGGTTATTATATATTTTTTAAAGTTTTCTTTGTTCTTACAAATATATAATTTTTATAGGTTGTTTGCTTTTTCTTCACTTTCTCTTATACTTCCTCATTCCACTACCAAGATTCCTTGGTGGTGCATGCCTCTTTGACTCACCGAGTACACTTCTATTATTTTTAACTTTGATACTATCTTATCCCATGTCGTATTAGAGTCACCGTATATTTCACCTAATACTTGTACTTTGATCTTCTCTTTAAGTATATTTTGCTTCCCATCCTTTACTTCTATCACTTAATTGTAGGAGTCGTGTATATTTTCCTTCTATTGATACTATGATTGAGACGTATATATGATGTGTCGATTTCCGCAAGTGCACGGTATCGTCAAGTAATAGAATATCAATCCTATGAGGACTGTTGATTAAACAATAATTAAAGTTGCAATGCTATTTATCTAGAAAGTCGAAGTTGGTTGAGCTCACGAAAGAGACTGAGAGAGAGTGTGAGAGAGAGCAATTGAGAGGTTAAGAGCAATTGAATGATTGAGAGGGAAATTGGATCGGGGGAACGATTCTAGGATGTCAGTTTCACTACGATGTTTGTTGACGCCTTAAGTATTGTTTACTTTCCTACCTCTATGTGTACTCGTATGTAGGGTGTCCTGTCCTAAATTATCGATATGGAATTGGGAGGATTATACCTGCGTGCCTACCCAAACATGACGCCTCTTAGTAAGGCAATAACGCTAGAAAGTTTGCTTTGTGAACCTTGCCACTAGGGCTCCATGGTACATCTAGATTGTCCCATCTACTTCTTGACATCAAATTGGAGCAAATCCATTAAGCTCTAAGATAGTCATTCCCTTATGGCAAGTCGGTTTACATTCGAGGCGATAATGCTAGAAGTCCGCTTTGCGGGACTACCCTTGTCACTACAACTCTTCATCTAGATTATCACCTCTATATGCTGACCGACTCTCCACGTCCTATGACATTTATAACATACACAATAAAACCAAGAATTACATTGTAGCTATTTCCGACTCCTAGAATCCGAAGAACTACACCATGGAAATGGAGATACTACCAAAAGACATAAAGGGAAGTATCTAACAACTCCAAATGAATAGCAGGGAGAAGTGAAAGTTTAGCGAGATGGTGCCGATGTCTCTGGAAGGATCTCCATGCTCTGATGGTGGCCGGATTGTTGCGACGACTCTTTGATAGTGCTCCTAGGGTTTCCTCTTTTGGGGAAAACCCTTTTCCAAGAAGGGGTAGAGCCTCTTGGTCCAAGATAACCTAACAAGGTTCTCTTCATCCTTTTATAGCTTTTCCAAGCCTTACAGATTTGTTAAATTTTTTTGGGCTATGCCAAAACTGTTTTTTCGCTCCTTAGATCCGGTTTTTGCAGGTTCGACCTTGAAACAAATTTATAGATCTTGAAATTATCTACAATTTGATATGTCGTAGGTCCTGCGGTTCAAACCGAGCCGAAAGTTATGCCCGTTCAAAGTTTGGGTCGGAGGTTGACATGACTGTGCTTGGGAGGCATGGCCGGGTCGTGTTGGCCTCGAGAGTTTTTGAGCAGATTAACACGACCATGCCTTTTTGGCACAGCCTGACCGTGTTGGAGGCTGTAGATTCCGTTTTAGCACCATTTTGCACCAAATTTCATCTGAAGGAACATGCCTGGGTCATGGGCGTGTTCCTTGATTAAAACTTCAATTTGATGGTCTTTCAGTTGCCCTTTTTCTTCCCATATGATCCATAGTCATGTACTATGTTGGAAATACACGTTCTAAGGCTTCTTTGCTCTAAATTCACGTCCTTATCAACAAAAACAAACAAAGAGCAGTTCTCTGAACAAAAGAATAAAAATAATGAAAACAATAATATGCTCATGAAAGGACACAAAATGTATGCAAAACAATGCTTAAAAACACGTACTAAATACACATCAATATCCAACACTACTAACTTATGTTGGGTAGTTAAGTTTTCTCTAGATTTTACAAATCTTTTTATCTTTCTTCCTAACCATAAGAAAGTCAATTTGCGATCTATTATTATCACTTTTGAACGTTTCTTCTTTTTTTCTTATAAAACGTATTAACTAGTATAAGGTTATATAGTATTACAAAATCTAATATAGTTTTCCATTTTTCTTTTCTTGTTCCGAACTCATAACCCCATACACCTTTTCGTATTCCTCATTTTTCACTTTGACGTGTCCATTTAGATCGCCTCTTATTAAAATCATTTCATTGGTGGAATGTTTTGTAATATTTCATCTAAGTCGTCTTAAAATCTTGATCTGATATCTTCATGTAATCGTACTTGAGGTGCATATATGGTAATTACATTCATAGTTTCTTTTGCTGCTACTATTTTGAAAGCTATAATTTTATCTCCCTGTCTAACTACTTCTGCAACTTCATCCTTTATGAACTATCTATAACAATATCCACTCCATTTCTTATTTTACTCTTTTGTGTGCACCATAACTTAAAACCCGAGTTCTATGTTATCTTTGCCTTCTCACCTACCCGTTTTGTCTCTTGTACATGCAAAATACTAATTCTTCTCCCACTCATTGTAACTACTACCTCTATTGCTTTACCAATGAGGGCTCCTATGTTTCATGTTCCAAATATTATACTATTAGTTTTCTTATAATATTTATTATATCCAACTTATAGTGTGAGAACTCTTGCCTATTTAACACTACACTGAAGTTTTCATGAATATGTAGCGGTAAAGTTTAAAATCTCGACTCGTGTCGAGGTTTCGGTCCCAGACCGGAACGATACGATTTTGGTATCGTATTGTGCCATGCCGATACAGTTTCAATATTTTTTTATTTATATATAGCAGTTATTAGATAAATATGTTTATTGTATATAATTTAAAAATAATTTGTATATTGATTTTATATAAGTTCTTCATTATTGAACAATTTAATATTGTTAGAAAAAATAATTAAATATAGTTTTCTTAAAAAAAATTGATCTATCAATAATTTGAATTAAAATTAATATATCATAATATGTTACTTTACCAATATCAAAAGGAGTCGCATGAATCAGATAGAAGCATTGGTTCTTGTAATATTCTGCTTAAGTTATTTCCCTAGTTTTCCAACGCACACATTAATTAATCATAATTATATAAATTAATACAAAGATATTATTTTATATATAATAATTATATAAATTAACTGTTTATTTTTAATTAATTATTAATTTAAATAATATATATTTAAAATAGTAAAAAAAATCAAAATATCAATTAAATAGTTAAAAAATAAAATAATTAAAAAATAAAATAATTAAAAAATATCAAAATATAAATTTTAAATATTAGAATTCTTTTAGAATTTTTAAATAAAATTTAAAACAGTAACAAAAATTCAATATCAATTAATATATATTTTTTAAAATTTTAAATATATTTTTTATATATCTTATTGGGATAATTTAATTAGGGTTTATAAATGTCTCTTTCAAATATACACTTTAGTTGGGAATTGTTTGAATTTATTAAATCTCAATTTTAATTTTTGCTCGGAACAGGTCGCAAGATGCATCTGGTGGCGCCGGAGGCATCTCACTACACTTTCGGTAGCGTCGGAGGTGTCCTACAACGCCTTTGGTGTCGCCAGAAGCTTTATGGGAAGCTTCCGCAACCCTGTAGGGGTCTCTTAGGCGTTGCGATGCTCCTGCGACCCTGCGGGGGTCACCGGGGCGTTGCGACGCTTCCGTGACCCCACGTGGGTCACCGCGGCGTTGCAACGCTTCCGGGACCCACGGTGGTCGCCGTGGGATTGCGGCGCTTCTGTGACCCTGCTGTGGTCGCCATGGGATTGCGGCTCTTCCGCGACCATGTGGGGGTCGCTGAGGTCGACAGCCTGCGGTGCCAACCATGTTTCGGTACCGGGCTATCGGTGGAACAGTAAGTTTTGCCCGTTTCGCCTCGCACGGAACGGTATTTTAAACCATGTGTAGCGGTCATTGCCAATCCGTTAACCTTGCAACATGAACTGTTGCATATTTAACACCACACCCTAGTTCTGGAGATGTAGTGGTCCTGTCGAGATGTTAGACCCCGCAACGTATTTTTCCGGGTAACAACCTAGCATTAGCACAATAGTTTAATGGATCCATTTATTGAACATTTTTCTTAGTTTAATGCTCGCTGGCAACCTAACACAACTTTCCTCCTTTATCTGGACTTGGTACCGGCCATGACAGGATAATTCGTCATGGGCGGAGTTGCAATCCATTTTCCAATATCTTTTGAAAATTGACAAGCAAGGCTGAAGCAAATCAAAATCTTTATTTTCGTTCTGATTGTTGCTTTTGTTCTGATTGATGTATTTGAAAGCAGTTAGGCCCTCCAAAGTCCTCAATCTTTAACTCAAGATATGGTTGAGGATGAATTTTTGACTATAAATATGCACTTAGCATCAAATTTGTTTCCCAATTGAGACGTCCTTTGTGTGCTCGTGCAGTGCCTCTTCTTCTTGTGGGATATGGTTTTGGTGCTTCTTTTGTTGCGCTTTTTGCTCAGTTGGGTGGTGGAATATATACTAAAGCAGCTGATGTCGGTGCTGACCTTGTTGGAAAAGTGGAACAGGGAATACCCGAAGATGATCCAAGAAATCCTGCTGTGATTGCAGACTTGGTAATGCCTTTAATTTTGTTAATAAAAACAAAGTTATTCCTAATAGTTCACTTTTCAACATATTCTTAGTGCTTTTCTTATGTTGTTCATCAGTGTCTACCATCAGTTTTTGCCGGGTGGTGATTTTTTCCCTCTTCTTATTCATATACCTTAATTCCTCTATGAAGCTTTTTTAGAACTTTAATGCCATTCTAGTTATGGTCTTTTTGCATCAAAGGATTTTTTTTTTAAATTCCGAGTGTAAATGGATAAATGATTATGTACAGGAGAAAGCTTTGGGTGGATCAAGATATTGTCTAGGCAACATCAAATATGAGTACTCAGTATACAAACAAAATTTTTTATATGAGAACATGCCTACCCAATCTCAATTTGATAAGTGATACTTCAGGATTTTAAAACTTATTTTTTCATCTGGCTGAAACCTGAGTGATTCTTAATGTTAGAAGTGAATATTGGACTTAAAAACTTGAATGTGCATCTTGCACTAGACAATTTGTACTAATTGTTGTTGTGCTCACTTTGATATCACTCTATTCAGACAGCAAGTTGGCTTTGCTTCTACTTAGTTCATCTTGTTAGAAGTTTGTATGTAAGAATATCATTGGTTAGTTTCCTTCATGATTGCTTGTGTACTTTTTAAATTTGTTATTTTATATAAAATTTTAATTACACAGCTGGTCTTATAGGTTGGTGATAATGTGGGTGACTGTGCTGCTCGAGGTGCAGATCTCTTTGAGAGCATAGCAGCAGAAATAATCAGTGCTATGATACTCGGAGGAACAATGGCTCAGCGCTGCAAAATTGAAGGCAAGGGCTGTTATTCTTATAAAATTTGTAGTTGCAAAGCTGGAACTTCTGTGTCCACAAAAATTACATTTTTCTCTCTAAATATGTGCTGCAACATCCAACTTCTGTTATGCAATTATCTCATGTTTTCAATCCATGTTTCTTTTATCCCATTTTAAATTCTCTTGGGATTTTAGAATTATCTTGATAGGTGTATTTATATGTTAATTGTGTAGTTGCTATTACTGATGTTAGTGTTTGTAAGGATATTAGTAGGTGGGATCTACTTAAGTTTTTGTTTCCTAGTACCTATTCATCCCTTTATATATTGGTCTTTCCTATTTCTAGAGAGTACGAAAGTCAATGTTGCTTTCTATGTAGGATTGGACGAGTGTATGTGAACTCGGATTATTAATTGGGTAATTAAGATGTCATGAGCCTATAATTAAAAAAAAAATATAATTCATTTCAAATATTATTTATAGATAACATCATCAAACATTTCATATTTGGAACTAATGATCAAACATCGATACTAAAAATAACATTACACTGTTCATGCCTAAACTCAAACATAGGTTTAAGAATCAACATCATCAATAACTAAGCATCAGATTTCCAAAATCGTGCTAAATAACATGCATATTTTGAAAAATAATGACAAACAAAATTCGCGCAACTTGTGGAGCAACATCAGCATCCTTTCTTATCATCTTCATCATATCAGGGCAACTAAACAACCCTACTGCCTTTTTTAAGTTGATCAATCTGTTTTTTGTTCTTTTTGCTTCCTTTGTCATCAAAAACTAAGCAATCATTACTCAGGTGGTAGATTGCTACAAGAGAGCAGGGATCAAATTCCCAGCAAACAATCCGGGGAATAAAATCCCTACCACCTCAAGAGACACCGCTCTGTCACATGATTTACCTCCCTTTCAAATGCCTTGGGGCGGGCATAGAGGGGCGCTTGGGGTGAGTGCAGCACCTTTTGCCACAAGAACTAAGCAATCATAGTCCTATATTGATTTCAACATCCCCCTATTTCATATGGGCATATATCTAGAAAGTTAAGAGAAAAGTATTAGTAATTAGGTCTATGGTAAATAAATTTATATATGATTTTAAAAATTCAATATTACCTCCTCTTGTCATTTTTTTACATAAATTGAATTCTCTTCTTTCCCAGTCTATTCCCTCAAAAATAAATCCCATTTTGCTCTCATTATTCTGTGCGGACCATTATTCTCAGTTCTTACCTTAATTAATGGAACAGTGGCATCTTTATGAGAATTTGCTATCAAAGTGCAATATGTTGAACTTTCCCCTTCGTCGAGGCACAGAGACTTTCTAGATTTTGAATCATCAATGAGTTGAAAACCATCATCTTTGATCTTCATATGAATAAGGCATTCTGAAGTCAAATAATCTATTGCAAAACAACTTGTTGATGCCATAGTTAAACCTTTTCCTTTGGTTAGTTGCCTCAACATTGCAATAAGTGATGTTCTTTCATGTCTAAGAGTTGTGAGTGATCATTCAACTTTTGCAGTGGTCACATGTAAATAAGTAATAACTTCTTGACATCCACCAAAATAATGGCCAAACAGCATGCAGTAGATAGAGCCATCTATTGATTGCATCAATAATTTCTATGTTTGCCTTATAGTTTGCAACATTTTCACTTATTACCTGCTCTACATTTTCCTCTTTAAGCCTTTCCACCATATCATCAGAGTTTTAAGATATCTTTTCTGTTGTATGAGACAAGCAAGACACATCAGCACATGACGTATGTCAAAAATATTCCCATAGGGCTATTAACTAGACAATTACAGGTTAGAACGCCTGTTCTTGTTAATCCATGCACCAAACATAATTTGAATAACCAAGCTTCTTCCACTGTCTTATACTTCACTTGATCAACTGTGAGCTTAGCTTCTTTCTTCAAAAGAGGGTGGCTCACTCCTGTACATTTCTTGTTGTTGTCATGACGTGAAGGTGGAAGGAGGCTTGAAATCAAAAACCATATTATCTAAGAATATTGAAAATCTTTGCAAATTCAGGATTTCTAGTGCAATTGAATGAAATATACTTGTATAGAAAATCATTCTATTGGCTGAGAACTTTCTTCCCACAAATCTTTTTTCATCTTTTGATTCATAGTGCTTGAGTGTATTTGGTGTTTACAGAGGTATTTTGAGAACTTTTAACAAAACATCCATGTTTTTCCTCTTTTTTCACCAATATTTTCCAGTGTCTGCAACTCTCACAGTGAGATTCTCCATGTCACCATGATCATGAAAAATTCATCTCACCCTTCCTCCCCCTTTCCCATTATTCCATTAAATTTCTGAACAATTACTCAGATCAGGAACACTTTTGCACACATATTTTCTGCACATTTGTTTACTCCATGTCTTTTCTTCTACACACTAAATGGTGTTTAACATGATAAATATCACTGAAGAGAGGATTTTTGCAATGCTTGTAATTTACATTTCTTAGGCTATCTCTATTTTTTTGACATGATCTCATGCAGTCTCACCAATAGTTGCTGGAGAATTCTTCCTTGTGGCTAGACTACACGAGGACATCCCTGTTAAATCTTACTACCAAAAAATTGTACTATCTTTTGCATGTTAATAATTGTTGCAAACAAGAAGTCGATAGGGATTATAGTACTTGATGTATACTAAAACTATAACAGACATAATGTAACGTATATAAAATATGATAATATCAAATTTATATATAACACAATACAACACAACCATCACATTTTATATGGTTAGTAGTACATTTGTATGGCACTTCTATGATATATCTAATAGGTCTTATTTCTTGATCTATATTCTGTATTCAAATTAGATGTTAAGATTACAAAAGATATTGATCATAGCTGGACAATCACATAAAATATGCCAATTTTTTTCTGGATTGCAATTAGGTACAACACAACAACCACATTCTATAGTACTTAGTATATTGGCACTTCTATGATATATCTGATAAAGCTTATTTCTTGATCTATATTCTATATTTAAATTATATGTTGTGATTATAAAACATATTGATCAAAGTTGGACAATTACATAAAATATGCAAATTTATTCTTGATCACAATCAGGATTATATTGTCCACCGTGTACATAACAGTTGGACAATGTTCAAAGTTTAGCCTTTTCGGATAGAGGAGAGTGGAGTTATTTGAGTTTTTAGTTTGGTGGACATTGGACAATAATAGTTTATTTCTTATCCATAGAGAGCCACTGTTCTAGGATATTATTGGAAATGACATGTAAGGGCAATGAAGCAAAGGAATTGGGTATTGCATTTGACCATGCAAATTGATGGCCCTTATGACAATGCTATGGAGTAGGGGATTGATTCCTATGCAAAGCAAGGCAATGGGGGACAATAATTAAGTGATGAATTTAGGTGATTTGGTGGGGCAAAGTAGTTTTCCATGTGAAGTTGTTGAGCCATGAGATAGTTGGATGATACCATGGATGACACAGATTCAGTGTGAGGGAGATGAACAACATAAAGCTAGTATGGTGAAATGGTGGAATATGGAAAGGGATAGATGGAGTCATAAAGGAACAGAATCTAGTAAGCATTTTAGGCTATTAGGATATCAGATAGCATTTTGATTTTCTTATAACTTTATTAAACTGGGTTGGATTTGGCTGAATCACAAAATCCAGTCATTTTTATGATATGAATTGTGTTCGAGTCTGATCCTGCAATGATTACTACCCAACATGTCATCTGGCTTGTCTGATTTTTTTTTTTACTTTAATTTTTTCAATTTTAATACTGAAATGAGTTGAGGGTACTTACTTTTCTTTTGAAAAGCCACTACAAAAGCTGTTTTATGACCACTTATGCTTATTCAGCGAGGAAACACATTGCATTAGCTTATGACCACATAATGAATGAAGGATTAAGTGTTCTAAATGAATCCCATACTTGTTAAGCTCTAAGTGGATACTAATTTTGTTTAACTACTTTAAGCCATATCACAAAAAAGTGGGTTTCGAGCTCTTAGTCAGTCAGTCATGGGTTTAGAGAGAGAAATTCTCCCTTCTCTCTAGAATCTCTAGAGAGACGTTGACTAGAGGTTGGTAGGGGCGCTGGGCTCCCTCCTTGGTGGACTGAGACTGCGTGGAAGTAACACGCTTGACGGCGGTGGTCCTCCCACGGAGGACAACCTCCCTTGGGTGGTTCTTGGGTCGGAGTTGGAGGGGACGACAAGCTCTCATCAGATTTTTGTTTTTGCTTGGTTTTCTGCTTGGTTTTCTTCGGCTTCCATTCCTCCTTTGTCCTGGTTCCTGAAGGAAGGATTTTGACTTGCCAAAATCCCACGGCAACTCACATCACCGGAGGGTTTCCTTAGTTTTTCCAGCGATCTGAAGGTCTGGCGGCACCTCCGGCCAACTCTTTGCATAGAAGGAAATTTTTGGAATAATTAATCAGCATTAATGCTCATTGATTGCCAAGGATAAAAAAAAAAAGGGCAGCCCGGTGCACGAAGCTCCCGCCATGCGGGGTCCCGGGAAGGATCCATTGTATGTAGCCTTACCCTGCTTTTTGCAAGAGGTTGTTTTCAGGATTCGAACCCGTGACCTTTTGGTCACATGGCAACAACTTTACCGTTGCGCCTAGGCTCCCCTTCATTGATTGCCAAGGATATTGGCTTTAATTGAGCACTGTTTATTTGGGAGTTTTGGGTGGCGATTCCGCATTGGAGTTCGGCTGGGATGACATACTTTGTTTTGGGTGTGCATGGTGCTTTCTCCTTCCAAATTGGGATTGATACTTAGTGTTTCTGCTAGTATTTCTATTTGGGACTGTTACGTGGACTCTCACAGTCAATGGGAAAAAGAAAAAGGGATTCAAATATCCCGCCTTAAGTCATGGAAAAGAAGTCCAAGATGTGGAAATAGTTGAAGAGGTCCCGATTGACACATGTCTAATTATAACAGGAGTTGGGGTTGACCAAGAGGCTGATGTGGACTCCCGAGAGGCTAAGGTGGAAGTCCAAGTGGCAACATATGTTGTGGATGCCCAAGTAGAACAAACAACCGACACAAATGGAAACCCGGAGAAGGAGGTTCGACTGGAGGAAGAAGGCCTGCATGGAAATATTCCGGTTGAGGGAGATGATGCAACTCGTCCCGAGGCCCAAACGAAGTCATGGGCTGGCCTTTTCAAAGATAATCGTAAGATGCAGGTAGAGCTGTAAATGAACTAAGCGTTCGTAAACAAGCTTGGTGTTCGTCTTGGTAAGAGTTTGTTTATGTTTGTTCAATATACACAAGATTAATTAAACAAACAAGCTTGAACAGCTCGTTAAACTAAACAAACAAGTTTGAACACATATGTGTTCAGCTCGTTAATGTTCGTGAACAATGTTCACGAACCATATTCGTTAATAAAACTCTTTTTAATATATTAAATAAACAATAAAATAAAATAAATAAATAAGTTTGAATTATCAAACTCAATAATCAATCAAACAACTAAAAGTTTCAAACAATCAAACAAATTTGAATTGAGAGCTCGATAACATCTTAACGAACCACGTTCGAACTAAGCTTGAACCAAGCTCGAACCAAGCTTGAATTGAGAGCTCGATAACATCTAAACGAACCAAACTCAAGTCAATGTTCAAACAAGATCAAGCTCATAAAAAATAAACCAAGCCAAACTTGAACAATCATTTTAAAAACTTGGTTCATTTTAAGCTTAACTTGGCTTGGCTTGGCTCGGCTACTTTGTCAAACAAGCTTGAACACCCCAAAGCTCGGCTTGGCTCATTTACAACCCTAGATGTAGGCAACAACACATCTGCAATAACATGAATCAACGGGGAAGAACTAAAGTTTGACTTTGATGACATTGACCCCGTGGAGGACTCGATAGGGTATTGTCTGGTCAGGTGCTTCATGGGAAGGTATCCTGGGCGTGACGGAGTCTAAGCAGTGGCTCGAAGGTGGAAAACACCCTTCAACTTTTTCATGTATAAAAGTGGTTGGATTGTGTACAGGTTTGATTCCCCTCAAGATCGTGAAAAAGTCTTGCTCGGAGGTCCCTATTTCGTCTATGGTATCCCATTGTTTATGAAGAACATGCCTAGATGCTTCCTTTTCGATGAAGATGGTAGATACATCCCAGTGTGGGTTCAAATCCATGGTTTACCTCCGGACTGTTCGATACCAAAGGTGCTGAGTATGATTGGCTTGGAGATTGGTTCAAATCCATGGTTGAGGCTCCCTCGGAACCAGATAATGTTGACCTATGTCGGGCAAAAGAGTCAATTTCTCAGCAACCATCACGAGGGGAGGAAGATGTGGAATGAACATGGCAGAATGAGGAAGCAACAGCTAACAACTCGGATGTATCAAACAACTTGGATGCTCCATCTTCATTGGCGGTTAAAGGAACCTTTGTGTCGAGCAAAGTGACATCATTGTCCTCTTCGTCATCAGATGCATCACCTTGGGCTCGACATCCACCTCCTCGGGTGAATCTGGGAAAAAAGGGATAGCAGTGCCGACTATGAAGAAAGGTTCAACAGCTATCCAAAGTGGAAGAGTATTACGGGTATGAGCAACCTGTATGGGTGGCGCAAAATGAAAATAGCCGCTTGGAACATAAGGAGCTTTCACAAGTCCCTGAAGCAAGGGGGGTGCATCACCTCGAGCACAAAGGTATTCAAGTTGTGGCGCTCCTTGAGATGAAGATCACAGTTTCCTTGTTAGAGCTAATTATGAGGCGATGGTTTGTAGGTATGGGGCAAACATACAATTTTAGTTTGTCTAATTGTGGTCGTATTTTGCTATTATGGGATTTGCAGCGGATTTCATTGGATGCGATAGCTATGGAGGAACAATATGCTCATTGTAATGCCCGTTGCCGAATTACGGGGCGAAGCTTTCTTGTCACGTTTGTGTATGAGCTTCATTCTATTATGGCAAGGAGACCGCTATGGAATTCTCTCACAATATTCGTGCAAAGTATTTCTGAACCTTGGCTTGTTATGGATGATTTCAACATCCCTTTGATGGTACAAGACAAGAAGGGTGGACAACCGGTCACCAATTATGAGAAAGGATCTAGAGGGATTTGTACACACTTATGACATGGCGGATCTTCGGTCGGTTGGGTGTAGAATGACTTGGACAAATGGTACGGTGTCTTCCAAGATTGATTGGGCTCTTGTCAACTCACATTGGCTCTAGGCGGACTATGAGAGTTATGTGGAATTCAAGATACTGGGTTGTTTTTCGGATCACTCATGTACTATAGTCTCTACATTGGCTAGGGAGAAAGGATTGAATAGGCCTTTCAAAATTTTCAATATGTGGACCTTACATGAAGGGTTTCAAGACTTGGTGACTAGTGCTTAGGATGAACTAGTTGAGGGGAATGCTCAATATACCCTAAAAGTGAAGACTATGAGAATGAAAAACAAACTGAGAACTCTTGATAAGCAACACTACCAACACATCTCAGAACAAGCGGCAAGGGCGAAAAAAGAGCTAGAATAAGCACAAAGCTCTCGGCTGACAATGGAATATCTACTGATTATGGGGCTTTGAGAAAGGAGGTCATCCTTCTTGCGGAGGCGGAGAAGATGTTCTACCAAGAGCCAAGAGTGAGTATTTAAAGAAGAATGACAAGTGTACTAAGTTTTTCCATGATTTAGTGAAGCGCAACAACAAGAGGAATACCATCATTACACTTACTAAAGAATCCGGGGAACAAACCTCAAGTTTGGAGGATGTTGCTAATGAATTTGTGGGGGTATTTCCAAGGATTATTGGGCAATAAAGAGACATGTCTACCGCTGGACAGTACCTCTATCGCTAGGCGGAAATTGTTGGAGGAACAACGTAATAGTTTGATTGCAACGGTCACCACGGAGGAAATCCAAACTGCACTTTTTGATATTGGAATTGATAAGGCTCCCGGACCCTATGGATATAACTCAAAGTTCTTTATCTCGGCAAGGGACACAGTTCGAGAAGATGTGGCGGCGGTGGTTAAGGAGTTCTTTTATTATGGTAGACTCCTGAAGCAATGAAATCTCACTTTGATTGTCTTGGTACCCAAATCTGATCACTCCCCTAAAGTTTCTGATTTCCGACCTATTTCTTGTTGTACGGTCTTCTATAAAATCATCTCAAAGGTATTGGCGGGTCGGCTAGCAAAGGTTATGGATAGCTTGTTAAATCTGGCACAAGCGGCATTTGTTCGGGATTGATATATTGGAGAGAACATCAACCTTGCTCAAGAACTTTTAAGGAAGTATGCTCGCAAGAGGATATCTCCGAGACGTATGATCAAAGTGGACCTAAAGATGACATTTGACAATGTTGATTGGGATTTTCTTATGTCTGCTCTTGTTGGTTATGACTTTCCCCAACAATTCCTAGAATGGATTAAAGAATGCATCTCCACGGTCACATACGCGATAAGCATCAATGGAAGCATCCATGGGTTCTTTGGTGCAAGAAGAGGATTGAGGCAAGGGGACCCCCTTCTCCACTACTTTTCGGCCTAGCATTGGAGGTTTTCTCAAGATCTTTGAAGGAGGCATCGCGACAACCTCGGTTTCATTTCCATACTATGTGTGAAGGGGTACAACTCATCTTGGCGTATGCAGATGATTTGCTAATGTTTGCAAGAGCGGATACCTCCACCATCAAGACATTAGCGGATGTATTGGAAAATTTTGGCAACAAGGCGGGATTACGAGCCAACCCATTGAAATCTAATATTTATATGACCGGCGTGGATGAACAAACAAGACATGAAATTCTGCACATTACTAGCTCTAAACAAGGGGAGTTTCCATTTCGCTATCTTGGTATCCCTCTAGCCATGGAAAAGCTACGTATTGCGAATTATGGCTCTTTGCTTGAAGCGATAGTTAAGAAGATGGCGTCTTGGCCGAAGCATACACTGTCATATGCTGGAAGATTGGAATTGGATAGATCGGTATTACAAGGTGTGGAATGCTATTGACTTTCAATACTCCCAATTCTAAGTGGTGTGATAGACAAATTGTATGATCTTTGTCGGTCTTTCGTTTGATCCGCCAAACACCCTCTGATTTCATGGTCCACAATGTCTACTGAAGGATGGAGGCTATGGTTTTCAGGATCTTAATGCTTGGAACAATTCTTTTTTGTGTTGGACTTTATGGAATATCCAAAGCAAGACAAACTCATTGTGGGTAAGATGGGTGCAACACCACTACATTAAAGGTGCAAATTTTTGACAATGGCGCAATAAGGCATCAGATTCCCCTCTAATGAAGAGGCTATCACAGATTAGAGAAGATTTATTACAAAGATCGGGGAGTCAAGGTGTTGTGAATATGAAGTTAATTGATTGGTTTGCATCGGAGAAGAAAGGAGTGAGTGGCAAATGCATACAAAATGTTCTGGCCATGTGCGGCGAAGGTGCTTTGGGCGCTGGTTGTATGGAGGGCCGGATTGATGCCTAGGCATCGGTTTACTTGGTGGTTTATGGCTCATGACTGGCTAAGAACAGTGGACAAGATGACCTATGAGTCCTATAAGACAGGTTCCTTATGCAAACAACAGGATGAATCAAATGGACACATCTATTTCCAGTGTTCGGTCTCAACTGAATTGTGGGATAAGGTGAGGCGTTGGCTGGGATTTCGGCATGAAATCTTTTCTGTTCAGTGACTTTTCAAGGTCCTTCTAAGGCGGTATCGAGGCAATAGACGGCTATCAAAGGTGCTCTACTTGGCAATCTCTTGCATGGTTTACCTCCTGTGGCAAGTGCGGAACAAAAGCAGATTTGAAGTGGTGATGCTTAGTGTTGATGGGATGTTCCGGAAAGTGCAGTTTTTTGTATTTCGTTTTGTATATGGATAAATGTTCAATGACATGTGGATGTTATGATGTTGTTTGTGTGGGGATGGTACCCTTGTGATAAGGGGTTATCTCTCAAGGTCCCACCCACCCCACACACACACACACACACAAAGTGGTTTCTATGGATAACTTAAGTTAATATGTAGAATTTTCTTATATTGATTGCTTTGTTGGTTAACATGCATTGCTATATGATATTTATTTTAGGTTATATTGATTGCTTAGCATCATATATAAAATATACTACGAGATCGTGATTTTTTTAGAAGGATAATTCCAATGAAAAATTCATTTGATATTGATTGCTTAGGATGATTAATTTGATAACTTATCTGGTTGACATAAGTTGTATATTTTGACACGTGGCATGAAGCATTATGGTCAATATAATTAATATTATTTGAAAATATGGTTTGCATATCTTTCTGTCTACATGTGACCTTATATTGTTGCATATGTTTTTTGAAATCTTGATGCTTACCTTTTCTAGTTGGGTGAACTGTCAAATAATATTTTTGGAATCATATTGTTGATTCCTGCGGAAGTCTGTATTCATTGCAGCACTATTTATAGATTAAAATACCGTGCTGAACCGGTCGAAATGGGCGAAACATCTCGTTCCACCCACCGATCGACACGACCTCGATACCAAGTCCCGTGGAAGAGAGACGTCGCGCGACCCCTGCGGCCGTGTCGGAATAGCTGCACGACCCCCACAGCTGTGTAGTCGCGTGAACTCGCGGCCGTGCTGCAGTCGCGCGACTTTTCTCTCATCACGAGTGGGTCGGGTGTTTTTTTAATTAAAACTTAAGTTGATTACTTTAATCAACTCTAGCATAATATAAAGAGGCTTTATTAACCTAATAAAATTATCTAATTAATTATATTTTTTTATTTATTTTAATTTTAAAAAAATATAATAAAATTTTTAGTTATTGATCTATTTTCATATTTATTTCCTTTTTTTAAAAGATTATTTTTATATTTTTTATATTTTAAATATTTATGTTAAATATTTTATTTTTTAATGAATATATTATATATTTAAAAAATATCGAAATTATATTGGCACAGTACAACACGATACCGAAACCGCATTGTTCCGATTCAGGACTGAAACCTTGGCACGGTCGTGATTTTAACCTTGGCACTATTTACATCACCCAGGTTATTATTTTGCTTATTGTAACTTGCTCTTGGACTTCTTAAAGAATTTCTGGATTGATACTTACCTAATCTAGTTATTTGGGTGAGCTACTGAGCTTTCAAAATATTTTTGGAATCATATTGCAAATTCTGTACAAATCTATGTTGTTGGAGATAACTGTTCATGTCACCAAGGTTTCCTGGTTTGCTTTTTGAAACTTGCACATGCCCCACAAATGTTGCCTGGATTTGAATCTCCCTGCACTTTTAATTATACATTATTATTCATGTTTAAATTCCATATTATTTTATTGGTAAATCTACTTCTCTTAAATATTGCTCCGACATTCACTTGCCCCTTCCATTTTTCTTAAGTGAATGCAAGCTGTTGAAAAGTTTTCTGGGTTGATGGCTAATACAAAAGTTTGATACCTATATGTGTGTGTAGGTGGGTATACTTCATTGACTGAAACCCAACGAATGAATTGATACTATAATATTTATTTGATATAGGCAGGGTTTGACTATAGGACCAACTTCTCAAATGCATATTAAAGCTAGTTGATTAACCAACTAACAGAAAAGCTGGAGATGTAATGAAAGAGATCAATCTATATAGTATCTGTTTGACTATTGACCAACTTTGATTGTGATGTTAGCTTGTCAACATAGACCTGAGGATGATGAGGTTACGACAATTATACTTTTGAATTTAGATTGCTTTCATGCTAACCAACTTTTAAGTTGTTTACAGGAATTTAAACTATAGTTACTAATCTCTGGGTTAGGAGGTGTGTGCAATCAAGTTTTATCACAAAAATCCCTTCATGGATTTTTCATTATGGAGATTTTGAAACATACAAGAATATTTTGTGAGAAATTCTGCTTTCATAACTTGTTTGAGAACAAGTAAATCAAACAGGAAGGAAAAAAAGAGTGTGTAAGAGAGATAGGAGAGCTCCCTTCCACCAAAACTTAGTTACTCTTCTTCCAAAAGAGTGTTTTAATTGTGGCATGGCACATAACTCAAAGTAATTGATGCTCACTGCATTTTACCTCTTTTAATACCTTCTAGTTCAAATATCTTATCCTGAATCGGATGGGACAGGTAGAAAGGAAATGCAGTCAGACTTTTCAATTTGAAGTGTATACTTCTTTACTACCTATATCATCATCCAATTTTATGAATATTGAATTGCTCATTTTTTGCATCTATTTTAAGTTTGAGGTCATGTTAAACAAACCTGTTTTTTTTCTTATGCAGATCCTTCAGGGTTCATATTATTTCCTCTTGTTGTCCATTCTTTTGACTTAGTGGTCTCATCTATTGGGATACTATCAATTAGGGGCACGCGTGATTCTGGTATTGTAGTTCCTACTGAGGATCCAATGGCTATACTTCAGAAAGGCTACTCTGTCACGATCATTTTGGCTGTTCTGACATTTGGGGTGGTAAGCAACTTATATGTACAGATGCCACCTATATGAATACGTTATAGTATATGGTGATTTTTCACTTGAACTTCCATCTTTTCATTATTTCATGGTTTTGTTCATTTGTTTTCACTTGTTAAATTATTATAATTATCTGAACTATTAACATTTTGTTTTACTGTTGATGTTTCAGTCTACCAGATGGCTCCTATACACAGAACAGGCACCTTCTGCGTGGTTAAATTTTGCCTTGTGTGGGTTGGTAGGAATAATGACAGCATATGCTTTTGTTTGGATCTCCAAGTATTACACTGATTACAAGCATGAACCTGTCCGAGTTTTAGCACTTTCTAGTGCTACAGGTCATGGAACTAACATAATTGCTGGTGTCAGTTTGGGACTCGAATCAACAGCTCTTCCAGTTCTCGTGATAAGTGTAGCTATTATTTCAGCCTATTGGCTAGGACATACCTCAGGTCTGGTGGATGATTCTGGATATCCAACTGGCGGTTTATTTGGGACTGCTGTAGCAACAATGGGAATGCTTAGCACTGCAGCATATGTTCTCACCATGGATATGTTTGGTCCTATTGCTGATAATGCTGGTGGGATTGTGGAGATGAGTCAACAGGTACATGTTATCAAGAAGTTCACTGACCTATTTTTTTTTATTTGATGGGCAATGTGCAAATCATTTCTTATATGTGCACTTGTAAAATCAACTGTTGTTTGATTATGTTAAAGTTTAGTAGGTGGTGCTGATGCTGGGGCTCAAACCCTTTTTTATCCAGTGTGATATATGGTATAACACATTACTATATTTTGCTTGCAGCCTGAAAGTGTTCGAGAAATCACAGACGTTTTAGATGCTGTAGGTAACACTACAAAAGCTACCACAAAAGGGTTTGCTATTGGTTCTGCTGCACTTGCCTCTTTCCTTCTTTTCAGTGCTTATATGGATGAAGTTTCTTCATTTGCTAACGTCTCTTTTAATCAGGTATCGATCACTCTCATTTTTTCCTCTAGTATATTTGTTTGTTATAGTTTTCCATGATCTCTTGCTGAACATCCTTGCCGGTGGATTGTAGGTTGATATTGCAATTCCAGAGGTTTTTATTGGAGGCTTATTAGGTTCTACGCTTATATTTGTATTTAGTGCCTGGGCCTGTTCTGCTGTTGGAAGAACTGCACAAGAAGTTGTTAATGAAGTCCGTAGACAATTTATCGAGAGACCAGGCATTATGGTAAGTATTCCATATGCCCCACATAAATTGCAAAATTTAATGGATGGGTATATTGATAATAACGTGTGCTGCCAGGACTACACAGAAAAACCAGATTATAGTCGCTGTGTTGCTATTGTGGCATCTGCTTCATTGCGTGAAATGATAAAACCTGGAGCTTTGGCCACTATTTCTCCAGTGGTAATTGGTAAGCATTTTTTGCTTTAGAAGCAGCCATTCCAAGTGATTGATTCTCCATAGTCATTTGCAAGCGCAGGAGTGTATTTTCTGTTTTGTTGATGGTTCAAGGATGATATACCATTTGGTTGCAGGATTAATGTTCCGGCTATTGGGCTACTATACTGGGCATCAGCTTCTTGGTGCCAAAGTTGTAGCTTCAATGCTTATGTTTGCTACAGTAAGTGGTATTCTTATGGCTCTTTTCCTTAATACTGCTGGCGGTGCATGGGATAATGCAAAGAAATATATAGAGACTGGTGCTTTGGGAGGCAAAGGCAGTGATTGCCATAAAGCTGCAGTGACTGGTGACACGTAAGCTTCTTAAATTGCTTTTCCTAATGTTTCTGAAGTTGCTGCATGCGACATGTATGTTTCTGATAGCTATGCATGGCCCCTTTGATGAATTTTTTTTTGTGCCCTTTCACCAGTATGATTGCATATCTGTAACGAGGAAATCAAGTTCTTTGGCTAATATTGGTAGGAAAAAAATGTTTGCCTTTGGCATATGTTTGAGGCATTTGACAACATATGTTTATTCTCGATAATATTCAAAAAAATTTATTGGAACAAACTTGAAATGTTTTGGACATAGTTATTTACTTCATAAGGTTTGGGAATAAAGTTGAGATTGTTGACAGAAGAAAACATGAATTAAGAAAATTGAACTCTAAGTTGGACGACCTAAGCATAAGAGTATCTTTTGGGAAGGGAATCTGACCATGCAGTTAATATGAAAAGTACTTCCCTTAGTTCCCTAGCTACCGTGAGCTGCCAAGCGAAGGAATCCAATGAGTATTCCCTTGTATCCTTGCTTTCAGAGTAAGCAGCTCGGTTAGTTTGCTTGTTGTCACTCAGAAAAGGCACCTCCCTGGTGAGGGGAGGAAATCCAAAACCATTCTTTCCTTTAGTTATTCCGTTAATGGGCACCATAGGAAGCCATTTTTAAATACTTCCAGGTTTCCCAACCCATGTCTTCCTATATGGAGCCACATTGGTCGATCAACACAAGTGGGTCTGTGCTCGTCTTCCACAGCTGGAAGGCAGTGTATCACCTCACTGGACAGTTTCTTAGTTTGAAGAAAACCTAGTTCTGTTCTAATTCATAGAACAACATCTTTTAATTTGCTTCCTTGTCTAAAGTTTTACAATGCAGGAGAGTTTTCATAGGCTGCAAAAAATTGTAATAATATTCTTTTGTTAAACAATCCTGCAGGTCTGTAAAATTTTGGCTAGTAAATTGTCTTCCAATTCTTAGGAAAATGGAAAAGGATAAATATAATTTACATTTGCTTTCTTAAGTACTGAACTTTGTTTTTCACTCTTGCAGAGTCGGAGATCCATTCAAGGACACAGCTGGCCCATCACTACATGTTCTTATTAAGATGCTTGCAACAATCACTTTGGTCATGGCACCGGTCTTTTTGTGATACAGAATAGAGAGGCTGCATACGCAGTCATAGAAATGTTGGTGGCAACTGCATTGTGTTATAGCTGTTTTCTTTCCAGATGTAGAGCAATATTAATAACTTGTCGTGAGTTAGTGCTGATATTTTTATCGATGAATTGACATTGATCGTACATGGTATAAAATGTTATGTATACCTTTTGCAGTCGGCTGATTAATCGATGATTATTGTCCATTCTAAAAAAAAATTCATTAACTTTTTTGTTTTCATTGTTGATTTATGAACCTTGGTCATTACTCCTACACTGGTCTTGAATTGAGTGTAGAACTCCGATTTGTCAATAAATTAACAGCCTTCTGTACTTCTCGGACTCGATAATTATCAAATAATTGAGCTTGCATAAATGTTTTTATTTTTTGGATGGGCTTCAACACCAGTAAAATAGGGCATGTTAATTAATAAAAAATCACAGTTTTATCTGATTTGGAAAAACTTCCCGTTTTATTTTTGTACTGGCATGCCGCGATGCATCTGTATGTATCGCGTAGGCCCAGTGATCTGTCTAGAGGCGTCGTGGAACAGAGGTATGAAAGGGTGATTTTTAATTTAAATTTTAATAAATAATTTAATAATTTAATCAACTTCTAATTATAAAGATGATTTAAATAGATTTAATTAAAATCAATAAAATTATCTCATTAATTTATATATATATATATATATATATATATATATAATTATTTTATTATTTTATTTTAAAATATTTAAAATATTTTTTTATTTTTAATTAATATATTTTATGTTTAAAAAAAATATCAAAACTATATCATACAATATGGTATCAAAATCATATTATTTTAATTTGAGTCTAAAATGTCGACATTTTAAATCATATCATAAACTTAAAATTCATATTTAAATTTATTTGACTTACAACTTATATATTCTTTAGAAATTTATCAAAGAGTGCATGTAGAATTCGGTATTTACCAAAAGATGCATTATAATTTAGTATCAAAGGGCACAGTCAAATATGTGTTATTCCCCTTCTATCCCTCCTACCAACCTCCCTTTTTATATGCTATTTTCTAAGGCATCCGAATCACATTATAATAAATTCTTATTTGAAAATGATTTCTGTGATTCGGATGCACGCCATCTCATCATGTGTTTCACTCTCTCTCTATCCATACCTCTTCTTGCTCTTATAAGCACGACCCCATCATGAATCTCTTCCTGCTAACCATACCTCTTCTTGCAGTTTGGCGGGATTGCAAAAGAGTAAGAGGAAAGCAGGAGTATTGTTACTTCAAAGGATTCAAGAGGCAATTGTAAGAGGCGTTGAAGGACAAATTTCAAGCAAAACTAAATTTGATAGAAGACAAATAAAAATTTAGTGATGTATGTATCGGTTTACTATTGTAAAAAAAAATGTACACTTTTGTAACAAAAGGTGATTACAAAAATTGTGTTTATGTTGTCCATTGATGTATGGGGAAGATTTATGGAACAACACCAACAATATGATTGTAAGTACACTGTAATAGTGTTGATATGATCAACCAAGTCAAGTTAGGTCCTATTGTGTTTTGATATCCTTGTGTCTAAGTGTGTAGGAGCTTAGGAGCACAGAAGGTCGAGTGAAAGATGCAACTAGCAAGAAAGACGGCACGGGAGAGATTCGACTGGCTCGGTGCGTCTGAGGGACGAGGTGCTGCGGAAGAGTACGCTGGCGGACGAGAAGAAGACGCACGACGTTTCCGAGGGACGAGAAGTAGAAGCGGAAGGTTGCTCGAGAAGGCCAGGAAATGAGTTCGGGTGAGCCCTATTCTCGATGACTGAAATCACTCAAGCGAGCGAAGCCGGAGTGAGAGCCTGAACCAAAAAGTCAACAGGCGGGTTGACTTTGGTCTGGGCGCCTGGATCACCTGGGTGCCTCCGGGGCGCCTCATTGTCCAAGCACTCGGAACCCTTCCAGGTGTCCGAACTAGAAAAATTATCGAAACACGTGCTATTGTGATCTGTTGCACTGTGGATAAAGTTTTATCTATCCCCAGGCGCCTGGAACCCTTACAGGCACCCCGATCAGGGCTATAAATACAACCTTGATTCCAGAAGCTAGAAACAACACTTGTAAACGATTTCATTTGAGTTTAGCTTTGTAATTGTAAGTTTTGACTGCTCTAAGAGGCTACTCCGCCCAAAGGAGATTTTTAGTGAGCTTTAATTTCCTTAGATTAGCAATCCACTGATTGCAAACCAAGTAACTCTTTCTATGTCTTTTCCTTTTAATTAGGTTCTTAATTCTTTTATGTAGTACTTAATTTAATCAAGCTATAAGTTTCGAGGAAGGTGTTTTGTTTAAATTTATTGTGCAGGCTATTCATCCCCTCTAGCTGACCGTAAGGGATCAACAATTGTTATCAGAGCCAGGACGCTTCAAGAGGACTAACCGCCGATTGAAGCACAAGAGATGGCTGGACCGAGCATCTATCCACCGAAGTTTGAGGGAAAATTCATGAACTGGAAGAAAAAGATGGAGGTATTCTTTAAGATAGATTTTGATTTATTACTAATTATGGAATTTGATTTTGTAGCACCAGATGACAAAGAAAAATACCAATGGACGAAAAAGGAGCAAGCCAACTTCGTGGCAAACGGTAAAGCAGAGTTTCATCTACTTAGCATTTTACCACCTCAAGAAATCAACGAGATCGGAGCCTACGAGTCAGCTAATGAGCTCTAGGAGAAATTCCTGGAACTACACGATGGGACCTCAGAGGCAAAACTAGCGAGACGGGATCTGCTCCGGAACCAGATCGACAACCTCCGATTAGAAGAAGGCCAAACCGTTGCACACCTTCACTCAAGGATCAATGAACTCATCACCAGACTCACAAATATTGGAGAAAATGTAACCAACTGAGATTCGCTAAGGTGCACGCTTAACGCTTTTCCTAGGACATCTGAATGGGTATCCTTAGTAGATGCATATTACATCTCTAAGGATCTAGAGGTAAGTACTTTAGAAGAGTTATTTTCTACATTTGAAGTTCATGAAACTAGATGTGCAGATCTGAAGAAGGAGCCCAAGCACAACATTGCCTTAAAGGAAAAAATGGATGAACCAGAATCTGAAATGCCCCTCGACGAGGATGAAACGACATTCATGGTAAGAAAATTTAAAAATTTATTTAAAACTAATAAGTTTAGTCAAATGCAGAATAAAAGAAGAAGAAGAAAGGTAAAATACTACCACTGCAATGAAGAAGGGTACGTGAAAGATAACTGTCTAAAATTGAAGAGCAAGGACAAGGGCAAGGACAAGGACAAGAGCAAAGACAAAAGACCAGTCCAGACAAAGCATCGAAATCTAAAGGTGACGTGGGACGAAACATCATCCGAGTCAGAGATCAAAACCCTTGCCGGACTTGCACTAGTGGCAAGTCACCAAGAAGTAGAAGACGAAGCGAGCTCATCTGAGATGAGCATTGAAAGTATCGAAGAAGGGAGAGCAACATAAGAAGAAAGTAGCTCTACAGGGGGAGAATTAGATACTGAGATCGACAAGGTAAGTCAGGTATGATATCTTCCTTCTGATAAATTATTTGAATTTATAAAAATTCTATCAAAAACTTTCTATAAATTATAAATTAACAATAAAAAATTATTAAAAGAAAATGATGATTTAAAAAGAACCCTAGCAACATTCTGTCGATTGGAAGATTTCGACAAACTAAAATTAGAAAATAAAAATTTAAAAGAACAAATATAAAATTTAAAATTTTTTGCATGTTCAACATTTATTCCTTCAAATTTTAATAAATCATAACTCAATTGACATCTTAGATATCACAAGGGCCAAATTAGAAGATTATCAACAAAATATATCCCTAAGAAATTTTTGATTAACCAAGTTGGAAGGAACCTATATTAGGTTCTAAAATCATGCTTGGATTGAATTTTTATATATGTCTTACATTTGAATTGATTTAATATTTTTCTTGCTTAGAATTGGCCAAATAATTTTTTCGTATAATTTTTGTTTGAAATAAATTTGATCCTAATTTTTCCGAGGAAAAGGAATTCATCACTTATCTGTAGGAAAAATTTTAAAATTTTCTGACCATTAAATTATTTTTAATGAATTGTTTTTAATAAAAATCATATTTTTCATTTAAAATTATTTCACAAAGTTATTATTTCAAACTTTATTTTTCTGTGAAAAATTATCATATTCTTTTTTTAATATTTTTTTTTTCAAAATTTTTTACCATTGTTTTATTTTTCTATGATTTATTTTTTCTAAAATCATATTTTTTAATTTAGAATTATTTCGTAGAACTAATTGTTGCAAAATTTATTTTTCTGTGGAAACTCCTCAGTCCAGGAAAATATTTTTGAAATTTTCTGACCGTTATTAAATTTTATATAAATTATATTTATCCAAATAAGAATTTTTAATATTAAAAATTCTCAAAAAAAATTCAATTTTTAAAAATTTATTTATTTTTCTGAAGTTACTTGCTATAATACATTCTCAAAAAATATTTCAATATTTTTCGAGGTTAACAATTATTTTTAAGTAGTTTTTTGAAATATGAATTTGTGCCGAAAAGAATTTATTTCTGCTTAAAATTGTAAAAATTCAGATTTTTAAATTTAAAAGTTCATGATTTTTTTTGGATAATAATCACCTTATTTTTATCCCTTAGACTCTGATTTAAATTTATTTTAAAGTTATTTTCATGGAATACCCTAGTTTTAATGTGATTAAAGGGGGAGAATTAGAGATTAAATCTAGGGGGAGGGTACATTTTTTGAAAATCATGTACTTGTAATTTTTTTCCTGTTACTTGTTTTTGACTTACCCTAACTTAGCATGAGATTGCTCACATCAAAAAGGGGGAGATTGTAAGTGTTAGAATTTGAGGAATGTCCTAAGACAATCACCTTAGGTTTTTTATATTTATTTGATAAATATAGATTCACTATTTGAGTGCATATTATATATTTGATTGTCTTAAACTCATTTACTGAATGTCCGTAATATAATTCATAGTATGAGAGAATTCATGATTGAATCGCAACTAGTGATTATCTCTATATGTGAAATTATAAATATATTGAAATTTCCCTAGTTGTCGAATTGATGTATTCAGACATTATCAATTCTGTAAGACTAGCACGGGTTATACTCCTTGGTTCGACCAAGCAGTTGTTTTCTCACTGGCTGGAGACATTAGGGTGTCGAGAGTTAAACGTGGATGTTGGTTATGGTAACTAGTTCATTGGAGTGACTCATTGTAAGACTTTATATGGTTCTCTACATATAAATAGATATGTTTGTAAAGTTGTTACTGCAGCACGAGTGCAAGTTTCCTTCGACTTGAGGTATACAAGTCATCTTGGTCATGAAGACTTATACTTTGACATCTTAAGCAAGCATCTCATTGAGGTGTGGACCCGGGATGATTGGGTATAAGTTGAAGTGTCCGAAAGTGTTTGGATAGCCCACAGAGGATTCACCGCTTCTTGCGAGGAGAAGTATACCCTATGACCACTCGCTAGGATTATTACTCAAAGTCTTTAGCTAAAACATCACATGTTAAGAGTGTGAGACTCTTATACACATGTATTTACAATTTGAATCGCAGAACGAGGAAGTATTACTTGGACTAGGTGTGACGTAGTCAGGCTAGTGGGGACAAGACACATAGACCATGTCCTGAACCAAGTGGGTATAAGATGAGTGAAAGGAACGAGACAACTCACTGTAGCTGCTGAAGGGTTTAGAATTAATTCTAAGATTAACTATAATTTTCTGACTAATTGGGGATCATGATGTACTACTAGGTGCCACTCATGATTGTTTTATAATTAAGTAGTTAATTATGGATGACAAAGATAAACCGGGAACCTATTGGGTCACACACACTAACGAGTCACAAAAAGACGTAAAATAAGTTAAAGAATAAGGTTCTTAGATCAAGAGATAAATGTTTGGTTGTACCATACATAAGATAAATATGGAAATATTTGTCGCAATGGAAGTACGGATGAGCCACATCTCTTATGGAAGAGTTGGACCATAATTGGTTTAATCATGAATTAGTCATGAACCAACTTGGTTTAGTTGTGAATCAAATCAAGGGGTTAAAGGGCTAATTTTTGGTTAAGGGATAATGGGTTGGATTTGGACTTTCTAATTCAACTCATTAATGAGGGCTATATATTAATATGGTTGAGAGAAAATTATACACATGAGATCATTAATTGGCTTGTAAGGTTTTTGGAAAACCTTAACCCAATTTCTCTTCTCTTCTCCCTCTTCCCTCTCTCTTTGCCGCCGCCAACAAGGGGAAGCCCTTCCCCTTGTTGCCGTGACCACCACAAGGAAGAAATCTCTTCCTTGTGTGCTTCTCTTCCTCTTCCTCTTGATCTCTCTTCTTCGCTCGTGTCTAGTAACTTCCGAAGAAGAGGCTTATACTCAAGGAGTTGTCTTGAGGAGCTCAGCGTGGATACGAATAGAGGTGAGGTTCGACAACGTTGCTACGGTTGATGCCCTTCTCGTTACAAGTCATCCGTAAGGCACACTTAGCGTAAATTTACTTTCCGTAAAAAAATTTAATTATGCGATCATGTTTGACATGTTGTATCCTTATATGCGTGTGGTGCGTGTGATGTAATAATTTAGGAATTATTATTGTTTTATTTTTCACTACGCATATCTACAAAATGTGTTTTAGCCAAAGCTATGATCAATGTGGATAGAGGTGAAGTTGGGTGATGTGCATTTGATGTATACTTGTTAATGTGTTAACAACCCGATGTTTATGTGAAGATCAGTTAGTTGCTAGCATAATGTGATAGTTGCATATAAGTGATATGCAATTGGTAAATTTGTTATCTACCGCTATAACTAAGAATGACTTGTTGGCTAAAGTCAAGGTTATTTTTATCTATGGTGGATATCAACCCACTTGGAGAAAACCTACCATCTTCCGAATTCAAAATAAGGGTATTTGAATTTGATAAATAAGCGGGCTTTTATGTAAATTGTTTACATAAATAAAATCATGTCTCTTATACATTCTCATTTTTGTATTTCTAGGTTAATCATTTAATTATGATCTGTTAATCTGCGTTCAATTTTGGACTCGAACAAACTGACAAGGTTGAACTTCTTGGACTGGTTTCAAAATTTGAGAATTGTTCTCAAAGATGAGAAGCTAGCTTATGTCCTTGATCAGCCTCTTCCCACCATTCTTGATACCAATGCAACTACAGACCAACTGTTGGCTCTTTAGAAACATAAGCATGATTCTATACTTGCTAGTTGCATCATGCTAGCCGCTATGACTCTTGAATTACAAAAACAGCATGAGCATTTGGATGCTTATGATATTGTCTATCATCTTCATGAGCTATTTGATGAGCAAGCTAGATCCAAAAGGTTCAAGGTCTCCAAGCTTCTCTTTTGCTCAAAGTTGTAGGAGGGTTCGTCTGCAGTACAATACATATTAAAGATGAACGACTACATAGAGCGTTTAACATCACTCAATTTTACGATGGATCATGAGTTAAGTATTGACTTAATTCTACATAGTTTATCGAAAAGTCACTCACAATTTGTGATAAACTATCGGATGAATAATTTGGAATCGACCATCCTCGAGATGATAAATATGCTCAAGACTGTGGAGCATTCTGTTAAGGATGAACAGAAAATTGTGATGTTAGTAGACTCCTCCAAAAAGGTTCTAAGAGGAAGCTAAAATATCAAGCTAAAGGGAAGAGCAAAAAGGCCAAGACAGTATAATCGGCACAAAAAGGCCCATGCCATGGCAAGATAGGACACTGGAGAAGAAACTACAAGATCTATTTTGAGTCTGTGAAGAAGAATAAGGCATCTGATGCCCCATCTTCTTTAGGGATTTTTGTTATTGATTGTCATGCTATTTCCTCAGACACTTGGATATTAGATACTGGGTGTGACTCACATATATGTTATGACATACAGGGGCTAAGGAATAGCAGAAGACTCGTCAAGGGAGAAACAAGTCTGCGAGTTGGGAATGGAGCAAAGGTTATTGCAGTTGTCATTGGAACATACTTGTTAAACCTTCCTAGTGGGCTTATCTTAGAACTAGATAATTGTTATTTTGTTCCAACATTAATAAAAAACATTGTTTCTATTTCTTGCTTAAATAGAAAAGGTTTCCATTTAACTTTTAGTAACAATTGTTGTTATATAACCTTAAATGACGTTCTTTATGGCACTGAAACTTTATGCAATGGTATCTACGCATTAAATATATCTAGTGATGTACTCAATATTAAAAAGAGCAATAAATGCATCTGAATAGATAATCAATTAACCTCTTACTCGTGGCATTGTTGCCTTGGCTATATAAGCAAGAAATGCATGTCCGAATTGCAAAAGATTGTAGCTCTCGAATGATTTGAATTAGATACATTTGATACATGTGATTCATGTTTAAAAAACAAGATGACAAAGTCACCTTTTTCTCGAACGGGTGAACGAGTTGATGAGTTAGTTGGGTTCGTACATACTGATGTATGTGGACCAATGACAACTCATGCATTAGGAGGTTATAGCTACTTCATTACTTTCATTGATAATCTCTCATTATGGGTATGTGTATCTAATGAAACACAAGTCTGAAGCCTTTGAAAAGTTTAAAGAATTTAGAAGTGAAGTAGAGAAACAACTTGGTAAAAATATTAAGATACTTCGATCCGATCGAAGTGGTGAATATTTAAGCCAAGAGTTTCTAGATTATCTAAGGGATATACGACACAACATAATGGTGTGTCGGATAGGCATAATCGAACCTTATTAGACATGGTTAGATCAATGATGAATCGTGCAGATCTTTCCAAGATCTTTTGGGGTTATGCACTCATGACAACCGTTTACTTGCTAAACAGAGTCTCAACGAAGGTAATCTCAACTACTCCATATGAGGTATGCACTAGTAAGAAACTCCTCATATCTTATTTGAAGATATGGGGATGTCCTGCTTATGTGAAGGGGACTATATCAGACAAGTTGGATGTCAAGTCTGATAAGTGTTTATCTATTGGATACCCTAAGGAAACTAAGAGTTACCAATTCTATCACCCCTTGGAATAAAAAGTGTTTGTTTCAAGGTATGCTACCTTCCTAGAGAAAGAATTTCTCTTACGGGAAGCAAGTGGGAGTATGGTTAAACTTGATGAAGTTCAAGAGACTCTAATAAATAGTAATGAGATGCTTAGTCAAGAAGCACAACCGATTATGACATAACCTCCTCGTAGATCAGGTAGGACACACAATATTCCTGAGAGATATGGATCTCCTGTAAGAGAATTGAATGATGTGTTACTCATTGAGGATGAGGAACCTACTGATTACGAAGAGGCTCTGAATAGTTCAGAAAAGGACAAATGGCTTACAACCATGAAGTCGAAAATGGATTTCATGTACGAAAACTAAGTTTGGAACTTGGTGGACCCACTTGAAGGCATTACGCCTATAGGGTGCAAATGAGTTTTCAAGAAGAAAACTGACATGGTTGGTAATATTATTACCTACAAGACAAGGTTAGTGGCGAAAGGCTATCGTCAAAGGGAAGGCATTGACTATGACGAAACTTTCTCACCTGTGGTTATGCTTAAATCCATTCGGATACTCCTGTGCCATATCAACTCACTCATCATGATTATGAGATATGACAGATAGATGTGAAAATAACTTTCTTTAATGGAAATTTGCTCTAGAATGTGTATATGACATAGCCCGAAGGCTTCACATCTGTCAATAAAAATAAAGTATGCAAGCTTCAACGGTCCATTTATGGACTAAAGCAAATATCTAGGAGTTGGAATATCCATTTTGATGAGGTGATCAAACAGTTTGATTTCTCATAAAATCCAGACGAACCTTGTGTGTATCAAAAGGTTAGTGGGAGTGTAGTCGTATTCCTAATATTATATGTTGATGACATATTGCTTATAGGAAATGATGTGCCAGTTCTACAGTCAGTTAAAGTTGGTTATCCAATACTTTCTCCATGAAAGACATGGGAGAAGCAACTTACATCCTTGGGAGGAAAATCTATAGAGATAGATCGAAAAGGTTGCTCGGTCTTTCACAGTCGACATATATAGACAGAGTGCTAAAACAGTTTAGCATGTCTGAATCTAAGAAAGATTTCATACCTATCAGAAATGGAATTCACCTTTCGAAGTCTATGTGCCCACACACAGAAGACGAGAGGATTTGCATGGATAAGATACCTTATGCATCTGCAATATGATCTATCATGTATGCTCTGTTATGTACGTGACCCGATGTCTCATATGCTCTGAGTGTTACGAGCAGATATCAGTTTGATTCAGGAATGGATCATTGGGTGGCTGTCATGATGATCCTTAAGTACTTAATAAGAACTAAGAATATGTTCTTAGTTTATGGAGATCGTGCTCACTCAGCCTTCACTCGGTCGGTAATATACTAAAAGCTATATAAGGCTAAATGCCTTTACGCTCGGTTGGGCTTTGTCCGGCCGAGCGCATATAAGCACATTGGTGCTCGCTCAACCTTCACTCGGCCGGTAATATACTAAAAGCTGTATAAGGCTAAATGCTTTTATGCACAGTGGGCTTTGTCCAGTCGAGCGCGTATAAGCACATTGGTGCTCGCTCAGCTTTCACTCAGCGGGTAATATATTAAAAGCTGTATAAGGATAAATACCTTTATGCTCAGTCGAGCATAGCCTGGCCGAGCGCCTGTGGAAAACCTTCTATTTGGTTGGCCATTATCCTATTAATCACACATTCACCCAGCTATGAGCCTCTCCTTTCTTTCTCGACCATGACTTCTACGTCATCCAATAGGCCGACCTATCATAACCCATATCAGTGGTGCACTAGCTCCGGTGAAAGGGGGTTTCAAAGACGATGAACTCCTGAAGATCCGAAAGAGCTCCTCAACGATCCTGCGTATAGTGAGATGAACCAACAAAGCGTTAGTGACCTAAGACCGGGGTGGGGATCCCTGGCTAAGCCCTCCAACGCTCAAGTCAGTTCCTCTTTCGAAGGTGGAAGAAGAAGAAGAAGTACAGTAACAAAAGTATTTAGAAATAGAGTTTTGGATGCTAGAGTTTGCGTACCTTGCTAATAGAGAGGATCCTCCTTTTTATACTAGCTCATAAACCTCCATAGTTATGAGGTGGTCCCTGGTTTGTTAGAGTTTGTTAGAAGATGAAGTCACCCTTTAAGCTTCGTGTAATAATCCTTTAACGAATCTTTTTTGTACCCTATACGTACCTCTTTTATCGTTTATGAGTCATATTCCTGATGAAGTGTGAATAGGAATATGTTCTCGTAACTGAAGAAGCTTCTGGAGAATATTTCTTGCCAAATTCACTAAGCTATCATAAAGTTTTTTACTACTTGTATGTCATCCCCTGTTAAACATGTCTTGGACGGTCATTCAAGCCAATCGTGTATATATTGAGAATACCTTATGTCAAGTATGTCTCGGTCGGTCATTCAAGACGATTGTATATATATTAAGAATACCTTATGTTAAGCATATCTTGGCCAGTTGTTCAAACCGATCGTATATATATTGAGAATACCTTTTATTAAGCATATTTTAGTCCAAAATGTACTAAATGCTTTATAAGGTTAAGTGCCCTAAAGTTCGGTCGGGCTTTGTCTGACTGAGTGCATATAAACACATTAGTGCTCGCTCGACCTTCACTTAGCTGGTAATATACTAAAAGCTATATAAGGCTAAGCGCCTTTACGCTCGGTCGGGCTTTATCTAGCAGAGTGCGTATAAGCACATTGGTGCTCGCATAGACTTCACTCGGCCAGTAATATACTAAAAGCTGTATAAGGCTAAATGCCTTTACGCTTGGTTGGGCTTTGTCCAGCCAAGCACGTATCATCACATTGGTGCTCGCTCAACCTTCACTCAGCTTGTAATATACTAAAAGCTGTATAAGGCTAAATGCCTTTACTTTCGGTCGGGCTTTGTCTGGCTGAGCGCGTATAAGCACATTGGTGCTCGCTCAGCCTTCACTCGACCGGTAATATACTAAAAGATATATAAGGCTAAATGCCTTTACACTCGGTCGAGCTTTGTCCGACCGAGCACGTATAAACATATTGGTATTCGCTCAGCCTTCACTCGGCCGATAATATACTAAAAACTGTATAAGGCTAAATACCTTTACGCTCGATCGGACTTTGTCCGACCGAGTGCGTATAAGAACATTGGTGCTCGCTCAGCCTTCACTCAGCCGATAATATACTAAAAGTTGTATAAGGCTAAATGCGTTTACGCTCAGTCGGGCTTTGTCTGGCCGAGCGCGTATAAGCACATTGGTGCTTGTTCAACCTTCACTCGGTCGGTAATATACTAAAAGCTGTATAAGGCTAAATGCCTTTACACTCGGTCGAGCATAGCCTGGCTGAGCGCCTGTGGAAAACCTTTTATTTGGTCGGTCATTATCCTATTAATCATACATTCACCCAGCTATGAGCCTCTCCTTTCTTTCTCGACCATGACTTTTACGTCATTCGATAGGCTGGCCTATCATAACCCATATCATCAGCCTCCCCCTCAAGTCTAGTCGAAGGAGGTGTAATTGACTGACTAGACATGAGTTTCAATTTTGTTTGTTTGTTCTACTCGTCTAATTCATTGTTTTATGCTTTCTTTTCTCTTAACTATTCCTTAAGAGTCGAGTGATTTTTTAAAATTATTTCATTGGTAACTGGTCCTTCAACAGAAAGAAAATGTTGGAGGCGCTTGAAGATATGACGTCTCAGCCTATGATTTGGTCTGTCCTGTCTATCATAAATGCTCTTTATGGGTGAACACCACGTAGAATTTTCTTCTATTTTTTGAAGCAACCATTAACATGTTTTTTATCGGTGTCCTATCTCATATTCTCCTTAGTAGATCAATGACTCTCCTATCATGAACCGTTTCAATTCAACGATAATCCTTATTAGCTATATCGTTCTAAAACCCTAAGTCTTTTTTATTTCCTTACCCTTCGTCTTTCTCGACTCACTTCCTGGTGATTCTCTTTCTCGGCTCTCTTCAACACTCGGCGCTCCTTCATTTTCCTTGACCTTCTTTTGCTATCTCCCTTCCTTAAGGACCTAGTAAGTCGCTTATCCTTACAGTGCTTCTGTTTTTTGCAATGACTGAGGAATCATTGGTTCCTTGGTACGCTCAGACTCATTCATCCTTTAGTACTGCCGATAGAACTTTCATTTGT
The DNA here is from genome assembly GCF_018446385.1 of Zingiber officinale. Taxonomy (NCBI): domain Eukaryota; kingdom Viridiplantae; phylum Streptophyta; class Magnoliopsida; order Zingiberales; family Zingiberaceae; genus Zingiber; species Zingiber officinale. Next base: position 76,974,657 of record NC_055996.1, on the reverse strand, counting down.
TTCCAGTATGAGATCCCTAAGGAGTATCGTATTAAGGTTCCACAATCTGATGCTTATCCTCATCACCCCCCTAATAACTATGTTACTTTCTTCAAGGACCAACTAGTGGTGAGTTCACGTTTTCCTATTCCTCTATTCTTAACAGAGATAAGTCAATATTTTGGTATTCCTTTGCAACAATTCACCCAAAATGTGTGAGCTATACTTGTTGTTTCGCCTCTTCAGTATTCCTCCTACTCTCCAAAATTTCTTCATGTTCTCTTATCACAAAAAATCAAAGCCAGGAGTATTTCTTTTCCAATCCCGTCTGAAGATGATTTTTTTGAAGAAATACCTTCATCCAACAAGGGTTGGAAGTCACGCTTCTTCTTCATAAGATTTTCTAAACCTGTCGCATGGTCTACTGCATGACAATCTTCTTTCCCCCCTCTCCCTGATATAAAAGAACTTCATCAACAATCAACCTTCATTGATTATTCCACTAAACTACTTGGTCATCATTTTTACATTCACAAATTGATACATAGCGACCTTTTATACCTTTTTGGCATAAGCTCTATTCAAAAGAAATTGTGCTTCTCCTTTGGTAAGTTATAATATCTTCACCATTATTTTTTTACTAACCGAAATACTCTTTATTTGTTGTAATGGATGCTGTGCTTGAAGCCTTGGTCGACAAGGAAATCAATCTAGAAGAGGAGGCATTCTTGGCCAAGGAACAAGAACTTAATGCCGAGCGAGATCAACCTTCTACTGCTCCTTTGCCTTGGCCCTCCATCCAGCATGCGATTGCCTCCAACTCACAAACCATTATGGGGGAAACATCCTCAGATTCCCCCATATTACCGGAAACCACTCCTATGGAAATACAAGAACAAGTGCAAGAAGCTACTCCTAAAGGAAAACGTCCAAGGCGTAGATTGACCCTAGCACCCCTCCTTTATAGACGACTATTCGAGATATGAGTACATTTACTTGATGCACCGCAAGTCTGAGTTCTTTGATAAGTTCAAAGAGTACAAGGCTGATGTGGAGAAACATCATGGTAAAAGTATCAAGATACTACAGTCTGATCGTGGTGGAGAGTACCTCTTAGGAGAGTTTAGGAATTACTTATCAGAGGCTGAGATTCAATCCCAATTATCTGCATATGGTACACCCCAACAGAATGGTGTGGCGAAACGAAGGAATAGAACTCTTATGGAAATGGTTGATCAATGATGAGTTATTCAGAATTACCAAATTCATTTTGGGGATATGCTCTGGAAACGGCGGCGTACATTCTGAACTTGGTACCTTCTAAGTCAGTACCCTCTACTCCCACAGAATTGTGGAATGAGTGTAAGCCTAGTATAAGACACATTCAAATTTGGGGTAGTCCAACACATGTGCTGAAGGGAGATGCTGATAAGTTAGAATCACGTACATAAGTTCACTTGTTTGTGGGTTATCCTAAAGGAACGTAATGTGGTTTGTTTTATAGTCCCAAAGATCAGAAGGTCATTGTTAGCACAAATGCCCGATTTTTAGAAGAGGATTATGTAATGAACCACAAGCCCATGAGTAAAATTGCTCTTGTGGAAATAAGAGAGGGCACGTCTAATTTAGTACCAATGGTACAAGATTAGATACCACAAGTAACTGCAACACGTGTCACAAATGATGCACAATTACAGGTAGTGCCTCATCGTAGTGGGAGGGTTGTTAGGCAACCTGAAACATTCATGTTTTTGGGAGAGTCTTCGGACTTGATCCCTGGTGAACATGAAGTTGATCTCTGGACATATGATGAAGCACTCCAAGATAAAGATGCAGTATCTTGGCAAAGTGTAATGAACTCTGAAATAGAATCTATGTATTCTAATCAAGTCTAGAAGCTTGTAAAACCACCAAATGGTGTAAAAGTTATTGGATGTAAATGAGTCTACAAAAGGAAAAGAGGAACAGATGGGAATGTGGAAACCTTTAAAGCGAGACTTGTTGCGAAGGGGTATACTCAGAAAGAGGGGATCGATTATGAGAAAACTTTTTCACCAGTAGCCATGCTTAAGTCCATCCGAATTCTTTTGTCTATTGCTGCTCATATAAATTATGAGGTTTGGCAAATGGATGTTAAGATAGCTTTCCTTAACGGAAGTCTTGAAGAAACCATCTATATGAAGCAACCAGAGGGATTCATTGCGAAGGGCAAAGAACATCTTGTATGTAAGCTCAATCGGTCTATTTATGGACTGAAGCAAGCTTCGAGATCTTGGAACATTCGGTTCGATGAAGTGATCCAGTCTCATGGATTCATTCAGTGTCCAGATGAGTCTTGTGTATACAAGAAAAGTGATGGAAACGTAGTGGTATTTCTTGTACTATACGTAGATGACATTTTGCTCATTGGCAATAATGTCAAAGTGTTGTTAGACGTAAGAGTATGGATGTCCAAGCAGTTTGATATGAAGGACTTGGGAGAATGTGGACATATTCTTGGGATCAAAGTAATAAGGGATCGCAAAAAAAGGATGTTGTGCTTATCCCAAGCTTCATACATCGATATTATCCTAGCTCGTTTTAGCATGCAAAACTCCAAGAAAAGTTTTCTACCTTTTCGGCATAGAGTACCTTTATCTAAAGAGATGTACCCTAAGACATCAAAGGAGATAGAGGAGATGAAGGCAGTTCCTTATGCTTTGGCTGTAGGAAGCCTAATGTATGCGATGCTATGTACGAGACCTAATATCTATTTTTCCATGAGCATGGTTAGAAGATATCAAAGTAACCCAGGGTTGGGATATTGGACTGCCATAAAGCATATATTAAAGTACCTGAAAAGGATTAGAGATTATATACTGGTTTACCAGACAGATGATTTGCTCCCTATGGGTTACACGGATTCTGACTTCTAATCAGATAGGGACAATAGTAAGTCAACCTCAGGGTATGTGTTTTCTTTGGGAGGTGGAGCCATAACATGAAGGAGTGTTAAATAGAAATGCGTTTCAAACTCCACCATGAAAGCTGAGTATGTAGCAGCCTCTGAGGCAGCTAAAGAAGCTGTATGGCTCAAAAACTTCTCGATAGACTTAGATGTGATTCCTGGTTTGCCCAAAGTTATCACAATTTATTATGATAATAGTGGTGCAGTATCAAACTTGAAGGAACCACGAGCCCATAAGACAAGTAAATACATTGAGCGCAAGTACCACCTGTTATTAGACATCGTAAAATGAAGAGGGGTTGTTGTCACCAAGATTATATCAGCAGATAACCATAACCTGGCAGATCCTTTCACTAAGGCCTTTCTGGCGAGAGCTTTTGATAGGCATGTTGAGGGGATGAGAATTAGATGTATGGCAGTATTTATGACAACATAGTTTTTTGATATAAGTGAGAGATTGTTGAGATGTATACTATAAGCCTAGCTTTTGTATGAACATCTGTTTTGAAATATTTTGAAATGAGAATCACTTTGGTCAAATGTTTGTATTTTATATTTATATATATGTCAATGCAGTTGTCCATTTAATTTATATTGTAGATAATATGGTGCGTGGTGCCACACAGAAGATCATGTTATGGTTCCTTATAAATTATAAATAGTAGCTCTCAATCAAGATGGATTGGGACAAACCATTGGAACGGTTGTATTGTAATTTGGTATTAATCTAGCTTGAATATAAAATTACACTAGTACACTATGTGTGTATTGAGCATGACCGTTTGAGGTTGTTCGATTTGTACTGACTACATAAAAGAACATAACTTTTGTTATTATGGATGTGTGACCTCTTAATCCCTATATAATAACAAGCAGGTATACTTAGTATTTATTTCTTTAACTTATCAATGAGTGAGATTTATTCGTTAAATCAATAAGCCTGATGAGTTGGGAAATAGTACTGTTTATATGGTGTATTGTTGATTATAGAAAGAATCTGTGTCCTAATTATTTAGGTTCATGATGTTCCCTTGAGGAGCTCATAAAGATTATCATGTAAACCCTGCAGGTGGACTTAGTCTGACATGATAATAAAGTTAAGTGGTACTACTCTTAGAATCAGATGTTAATTAATTGAGTTGTCAGTAACTCATTTAATTAACGGACATACAATATCTTAAACATGGGGAGATTAACGCACTCATGATAAGAAGGAGTCCATATTGTAATATGGGATTGGTGCGGTAGTTCAATAATACCCCTTTAGTGGTATGAGTTATTATTGATGGACTTAAGTTGGGTGTTCGGGCCGAACACAGGAAGCCCAAGCCCATCAGGAGGCTTAAACCAATTCCTCCTCTAGGTCCCTGTTGTAGCCTCTATATAAAGCCTCGTATCCACCCATTCACAACTTGGTTTTGGTTTGTTTTTTCTTACCTTCATAGGGTCGGCGACAAGGCTATAAAAGGAGTAGGTGGTGGCCCCAAAAACCTAATTTTTTTCCCACAATTCTCTTCTCTCCCTTGCTAGGGCCGGCGACCTCTCCTTGGTGGCCGACGCCTCCTCCTCCTTAGTGGCCGACGCCTCCTCCTCCTTGGTGGCCGATGCCTCCTCCTCCTTGGTGGTCGACGCCTCCTCCTCCTCTACTCCTTGGTGGCCGGCAATTTTGGAAAGAAGAGAAGGGAAGGGTGTTTGTTATCTTGGTAGATCGTCGCCCACACAACGTCCAAGAAGAGGAGAGGAATATAGTAGAAGATCAAGAGGTCTTTAGCTACAAAGGAAAGGTACAACTAGTTCTTTAATTATGCTGCGTAATTAGTTTAGTTTTCTTTGTATCAATCTTGAATACCAACAAAAGAGTCCAACGATCTTGTACTTCGATCAAGGCGTGCTTTGATCCATCAAGAACTTGCTTGATTGATCAAACACATGTGTGATCGAACATGCGGGTTGCTAGAAAAAGTTCTGTACTTGTACAATTTTTGTACAGGAAAATTTAAACAGAATGAAATTCCAGCGCCTTCACCTTACTAATCCCTCCTTCTAACCATGTCAACATCCAACGAGTGGTACGCTCGATGTTCTTCCACATTTACTATACAAGAGGCCTATGAGCTTCAGTGGAACTATGATTTTCCCCCATACCTGGCTGTTCCTACTTGAAAGGATTGCCCTCACCTCCCTCCTTCAGAGAGCATGACAATCTTCTGGGAACATGTCTTATCGGGTTTTAGGTTTCCCATTCATCTCTTTTTTTGTTGATGTTAGTAGATATTTTAACCTTCTCATGCATCAACTCATTCCCCAATCATTCTCTATTATGGTTGGTTTTGTTGTCGTTTCTTGCTTACTTGACTTTCCTTTATCTCCTCGCCTGTTCCATCATTTCTTCATTCTCCGTCAAGTGGAAGATAGCTTATTTAAATTTCAGTCACGCCCTAAAGCCACTCTATTCCATAGAACTCCATCCCAAGGAGAATGGAGGGGCAGTTTCTTTTTCATGCACCTTCCTTCTCCTTCGTCGTATCCGATAACCTGGCAGCGAAGCCTTCTCTTTATTCCCCACTCAGGCGATATTTTTGAAGATCCTGTTCTTCGTTCTTTCATGGGAAAATTGAAAGGCGCAAAGTTTAACTTGCTTTCCTTAATCACAGAAGGTTTATTGTTTGCTTTTGGTTTCAGCCCAGCCGACACAGAATTAGACGCCCCCTTCGATAAGTTTATTCTCCTTATATATATATATATATATTTTTTTTTTTGTCATTTTCATATTATTCCTAACATGAGTTTCTCTTCTCTCTAGTCGATGCTATCCTTCCCGCTTTCATGTATAGGAATACTTGCCTAACAAGAGTAGTCTTGATTAGAATGGGGGAAGACTTATTATGAGATCGCCATCTCAATCATCCTTCCTCTTCTCTTGGTTTACTACCTCCAACTACACGGCCCAGGGAATCCTCCGGCTCACCAAAACAAGAAGATCCCTTCGTTGTAAAGCATAAGAGACCTCGTAGCTCAACCCCATGTCCACTTATCTCCACCGTAGCTACTTTTTAGCAGATTCCTATTACTCCCTCCGAAATCTCCTATACTAGAGGTAAGGAACTTGCACCTCCTATACATGCTTATTCCTATTCTACACTCAATATGATGAGACCAAGACTTCTCATCCCTATATCTCATGTTATTCCTCCAGTTGTTCCTTCACTCGAGGCGGCACCAACTGTCCCTGTGACTTCATCACCCCTTCTTCCAGCTTTAACTTCTTCTCCCACCAGACCCCGTGCTAAAAGAACCTCCTGTAGGAGATCAGTTATTTCTGGGCCCCTCAAAACACTTATTGAACCAGATCCTTCATCGATCAGCCCCTACTTCTTCTTCACAACCCACAACTTCCACTGGCTCCTCCATCCTTTTTAAACAATCTCATGGATTACCATCTCAGCTTGGTCAGACACCTATTCCTCCCTCATGTGAGATACTCCAACTAAAAGGTGCACTAGCTGAGTCATGGACTCACAAGCACATATGAGAGGGTGCACCATCTCTGAACGTGCTGATGACCACAACCACCAAGCTACTGCAGTAAGTTTGTGATTAAATTTCCTTAGTTTATGGTTATAAAGTATAACTATGTTGTTATCTTATTTTAGTTCTATGCCTCAAGCTTATATTTGGGCCAGCTAGCTGTGGATGTAGAAAGGAGTAATCAAAATTTGAAAGACAAAGTGGAGGAATTACAGGTTGCTTCGAACCTCCCTAATGATGAACTTACTCAGCTACGAGACAAAGTAAATTCACAGGCTAAACTCAACGCTGGCCTAGAGAAAGCCCTACAAGATTGTCGTCAATTACTACAATCTCGAGAAGAAGAAAAGAAAGACTTGGAACTCTAATTGCAGCAGAGTACATCTCAACTCTGGGCAGAGAAATCTCTGAAAGACAAATCTCTCTCAGATTTATTCCACAAAACTACTATTTTGGAACAATTACAATTATCCCATGACTCTAGATCTCCTAAGCTAGCTCAAGAATTTACCTCTAATGATTTTACATTGTTTCAACAAGAAAAGCTACAAGCCCAAGATTTATAGATGAGCTTACTTTTGAAAGAGCTAGAAAGCTCTAAGGCAGAGAATGCTACCTTGAAGGGCGAGAAGGAGATCCTATAATCTGAACTTCAGGCATATAAGGCAGGCGAGGAGGAGCACTGGCAAAGCAGACACAGATCCTATTTGGACTCCCCTGAGTTTAGCAAGGAATATGCCCGACATATTGTATGAACTCTCACCCATTCTGTTGAAGGAGTTATCCAACAATTAAGGGAGGGGGGGGGGGGTCACTTATCGGGAGAACCTCCTCCTTTATTTGTAAGCCGCCGCCGGCTTAATAAGGAGCTCCCAAAAAACTTTTTAAGTAGATTTGAATAAACTTGGAATCTTGTATTTACATCTTTCTATTATTACATCTGTTAGAGTGTATACTAAAAGCCTAGCTTTTGGTATGAACATTTATCTAGAAATAAGAATCACATTGGTCAAATGTCTACATTTATGATAAATGTAGTTGCTCAATTAATTTATATTGTAGATAACATGGTGTGTGGTGTCACACACAGAAGATCATGTTATCGGTTCCTTATAAATTATAAATAGTGGCTCACGACCATGATGGAAAGGAACAAACCATTGGAAGGTCGTAGTGTAATTAGGTGTTAGTTTATCTTAACTATATAATTACACTAGTACACTTAGAGTGTATTGAGTAGGACCATTTGAGGTCGTTTCTTTTATACTGACTTTATAAAGAAACAAAGACCTCGGTTATTATGGAAGTGTGTGCTCTTAATCCTAATATAATAACAAGCACATATATTTGATATTTATTTCTTTAATTTATCAATGGGTGAGATTTAGTTCGATGAATCAATAAGCTCGATAAGTTGGGAAATGATATCACTTATAGTGTGTGTTGTTGATTATAGAAGAAAACTGTGTCCTAGTAATCTAGGTTGAGAATGCCCCCAAGAGGAGCTCATAAGGATTGTCATGTTAAACCCTGCAGGTGGACTCAGTCCGACATGACGATGAAGTTGAGTGGTACTACTCTTGGAGCTAGATATTAATTAAGTGAGTTGTCAGTAACTTACTTAATTAGTGGATATTTGTTATCTTAAATACAGGGAGACTAACACACTCATAATAAGAAGGAGCCCAAAATGTAATTTGGGATTGGTGCGGTAGTTCAATAATAGTTCTCTAGTGGAATGAATTATTATTGATAAAATTAAGTTGTGTGTTTGGGGCGAGCACGGGATGCTTAATTTTATCGGGAGACCAAAACCAATTCCTCCTCTTGGTCCCTATCGTAGTCTCTTAATTATAGAGTACTATACCCACCTATACCCACCTTCTTACCCATCCTATAGGGGCCGGCCAAGCTAGCTTGGAGACCAAGCTAGGGCCGGCCATGGGTATGTTCATGGGTGAATTCATGTGGCCGTCCCTATTAAAATAAAAAGGAATTTTAATTTTAAAAATTTTCTTATGTGGATAATATAATTTAAAAGAGAGTTTAAAAATTTAAATCCTTCCTTTTATAAGATTCTACAAAAGATTAAGAGAAGAGTTAAAATCTCTTTCCTTATTTGTAGATTAAAAGGTTGATTTTAATTTTGGTAAAAACTTTCCTTTTAATTATATTCATGATTTAAAAGAAAGTTTAAAAATTAAAAATTCTCTTTTATTAGTTTCTACAAAAGATTAAGAAAAGATTTAATATCTTTCCTTATTTGTAGATTGAAAGGAGATTTTAATTTTTAGAGATAACTTTCCTTTTTGGAAATTATCCACATGTTTAAAAGAAAGATTTTAATTTATAAAATTTCTTTTTATTAACCAATCATGAAGGGATTAAAATTATTGGAGAAATTTTTATAAATTTCTAGAAACAAATTAGGAAGTTTTAATTTTTTGTTTTAATTAAAACTCTCCTTGTTTTGGGGAGAAGAGTGGCCGGCCATTATAATTTGAAAAGAGAAAATTATTTTAATTAAATAAATTTTCCTTTTCAATGGAAAAAGAATTAAGGAAGTTTTTATTAAATTTTTCTTATTTGCCAAGACCAAGGATTATAAAAGAGGGGGTAGAGGAGGCTTCAAGGCAAACGACTCTATTCTATTTTTCCTCTCTTTTCTCCTTGGGTGTGGCCGGCCCTTTCTTTCCTCTCCTCTCCTTTGTGTGGCCGAAACCTTCTCATGGTGGAGATAGCTTTGGTGGCCGGATCTAAGAAGGAGAAGAAGGAGAGAAAAGAAGCCTCTTTTCTAGCATCCCTTGGAGCATGGTGGTGGTGACCGAACCTCTTCATCCTAGGAGAAGTTTTGATGGCCGAAACTTGTAAGGAAGAAGAAGGTGCTTGGTGGTTCTCATCTCGGAAGATCGTTGCCCACACAACGTCTGAGGTTAGAAGAGGAATACGGTAGAAGATCAAGAGGTCTTTCTAAAAGGTATAACTAGTAATTTTGTTTCGCATCATACTAGTTATTTTTGGAAATAATACTAAATACAAGAGGCATACGATTCTAGAGTTTCGAATTTATTTTCGATATAGTGTTCTTTTGTTTTTCTTTCCCTTGTGATTTGATTGTTCTTTTCGGTTAACCTAAAGTTATTTTAGGAAATTAAATATTAGCTTTCCATAAAAGGTTTTGTCTAGTCGGTGGTGGTTGCTCCCATATCCAAGAAGGCCATGTGCCTCGCCACGTCAGTACTGGGAACCAATTATGGAAATTAATATTTAATGGAATTAATAACTTAAGGTGATTTGGGTCGAACGTATTAAGTTCCGCAGGAGACCCAAGTCAAAACCTAAAAGAACGAATAGATTAAGTTTTGGATCAAACGTGTTAAGTTCCGCAGGCGATCCAAAATTTAATTTAAAAGAACACATGGTAGCTAGGAAAAGGTTCAAACCTTTGTACAAAATTTTTGTACAGTGGAACCTCTAGGTTTTCCGAGTAGCAACCAACAACATCATTACCGTGGACTATTTTATATATCAAATACTGATAAAAATTCGCAATTACCTATTTTCCTTACGTAACTTCCCATGTCTTCGGAACCACCCCAATATCCATATAGCTTAAATTCTTCAATACATCTACCACATATATTTTGCAGAGAACCCCCATAGAGAAATTATAATCAAAATAATTAGATCCCATAGTTATCTTCTGAGTGACATATAATGCTGAATGAATTCTCCCTAATGATCTTCAGGCTTCCATGATAGGCTGAATGCCTTAATTGTATAAAGGACCATCGACCTGTCTAATAAATCGATCGAGCATATATTTTCAGACGAAATAGGTAAACCAGATGCAATATAATTGTTTTATAAGAGATCTTCAATCTATATGATAGATTATGTAACCATATACTTTCGAACAAAGTAAAAAGGCCGAATATGAAATAGAAGCCTTCCCCAATGAATTTCCAGGTTACATGATGAATCGATCGACCATATACTACCGACCGAAATGAGATAAATATAATACTCACAATCTATATGCTTTGATCAACTTATTGAAGGTTTAAAGTCTCTAGTTTCCCTTAAGGGAACCTGCCCGGTCACCCCTTAAGGTCCCTGATCAACTGAAGAAAGGTTTAAAGTCTCAGGTTCCTCTTAAGAGAGCCTATCCGGTCACCCCTTAAGGTCCCTAATTAACTAAGTGAAGGTTTAAAGTCTTTGGTTCCTCTTAAGGCACCCGGTCACCCCTTAAGGTCCTCGATCGACTAAATGAAGGTTTAAAGTCTCCAGTTCCCCTTAAGAGAGCATGTCCGGTCACCCCTTAAGGTCCCCGATCGAATGAATGAAGGTTTAAAGTCTCTAGTTCCTCTTAAGGGTGCCCGCCTGGTCACTCCTTAAGGCCCCCGATCGACTGAAGGAAGGTTTAAAGTCTTCGGTTTCCCTGAAGGGTGTTGGCGCTGGAATTCTGTTCTGTGAAAATCCCTTGTACAAAAATTTGTACGAGCACAGAACCTTTCCTAACAACCCACATGCTCGATCAGACATGTGTTTGATCAATCAAGCAAGTTCTTGATTGATCAAAGTGCACCTTGATCGAAGCACAAGATCGCAGGCCTTTTGTGTTGGTGTTCAGGATCCATATAAAGAAAAACAAACTAATTGCATTGCGGAATAAAAGAACTAGTTGTAACTTTCTTCGTAGTAAAAGATCTCAAGATCTTCTGCCATATTCCTCTCTTATTCTTGGACGTCGTGTGAGCAACGATCTACCAAGACAACACCACCCTCTTTTCTTTTCTTCCAAAACCGCCGGCCACAAAAGAGTCGCTAGGATGGGGTACCTTCTAATCTTCTTGCTTCTCTTCTTCTTCCTCTTCTTTCTCTTCGTCTTCTTACTTTTCTTGCTCTTCTTCCCTTTCTTCAAGCCGCTGCCCACAAAGGGAGAAAGGGGGCGCCACCACCAAAGAGGAGGAGGGGATGAGAGCGCCGACCCTAAGCAAGGAGAAGGAGAGGGAAAGGGGGGGGGGGGGGGCGCCGACCACCAAAGAGGAGGAGGGGATGAGAGCGCCGACCCTAAGCAAGGAGAAGGAGAGGGAAAGGGGGGGAGGAGAATATGTTTGTGCCGTCGACCCTAGGAGGAGGAGAGGGGACGGCAACCATAAGGAGAGAAGGGATTATGGAGAATAAGAAAGTTAGGTTTTAGGGGCTACATCCTCTTCCTTTTTACAGACTTGCCGTCGGTTACAAGGAAAGAAAAATTAACAAAATTTTGTTTAGAAAAAATCAAAACAAATTATGTTAAAACAAACCAAGTTAAATTAAACCAAATCAAGTTAAGTTAAACCAAACCAAGTTAAGTTAAATCAAACCAAGTTAAACCAAAACCCGGTTATGGATGGGTGGATGCGAGACTTTATAGAGGCTAGAACAGGGACCGAGAGGAGGAATTGGTTTTGGCTTCTTGATGGACTTGAGCTTTCTGTGTTCGACCCGAACACCCAACTCAAGTTCATCAATAATAACCCATACCACTAAAGGGTCATTATTGAACTACCACACCAATCTCATATTACAATATGGGCTCCTACTTATCATGAGTGCGTTAATCTTCCTATGTTTAAGATATCATATGCCCGTTAATTAAATAAGTTACTAACAATATTTAATTAATACCCGACTCCAAGAGTAGTACCACTCAACTATATTATCATGTCGGACTAAGTCTACCTGTAGGATTTACATGATAATTCTTATGAGCTCCGCAAGGGGACATCACTAACCTAAATAAATAGGACACAACTTCCCTTTATAATCAACAACACACCATATAAATGGTACTATCTCTCAACTTATCGGGCCTATTGATTTAACGAATAAATCTCACCCATTAATAAGTTAAAGAAATAAATACTAAGTATATATGTTTGTTATTATATCGGGATTAAGAGTACGTACATCCATAATAATAGAAGTTCTATTCTTTTATATAGTCAGTATAAATCGAACAACCTCAAATGGTTCTGCTCAATACACACATAGTATACTAGTATAATTATATAGTCAAGCCAAATTAATACCAAATTACACTACAACCGTTCCAATGGTTTGTCCCTATCCATCTTGGTTGTGAGCTACTATTTATAATTTATAAGGAACTGATAACATGATTTTCTGTGTGGCACCACACACCATGTTATTTATAATATAAATTAAATGGACAACTGCATCGAGATATATATAAATATAAAATACAGACATTTGACCAAAGTGATTTTCATTTTAAAATATCCCAAAAATAAATGTTCATACAAAAGTTAGGCTTATAGTATACATCCCAACAATCTCCCACTTATACTAAAAGACTATATTGCAATATATGCTGCGATATATCTAATTCCCATCCCCTCAACATGCCCATCAAAAGCTCTCGCCGGAAGGACCTTAGTGAAAGGATCTGATATGTTATCTGTTGATGCATCTTGGCGACAACAACTTCTCCTCGCTTTATGATGTCTCGTATCAGGTGGTACTTGCGCTCAATGTGTTTACTTGCCTTATGGGCTGGTGGTTCTTTCGAGTTTGCTACTGCACCACTATTCTCACAATAAATTGTGCTAATTTTGGGTAAACCAGGAATCACATCTAAGTTCATCAAGAAGTTTCTGAGCCATATAGCTTCTTTAACTACCTCAGAGGCTGCCACATACTCAGCTTCCATGGTGGAGTCCGAAACACATTTCTTCTTAGCACTCCTCCATGTTATGGCTCCACCTCCCAAAGCAAACCATATCCTGAGGTTGACTTACTATTGTCCCTATCTAATTGGAAGTCAGAATCCGTGTAACCCATAGGGAGCAAATCATCTGCTTGGTAAACCAGCATATAATCTCTAGTCCTTTTCAGGTACTTTAATATATGCTTTATGGCAGTCCAATATCCCGGCCCTGGGCTACTTTGATATCTGCTAACCATGCCCACGACAAAATAGATATCCGGTCTCGTACATAGCATCGCATACATTAGGCTTCCTACAACCGAAGCATAAGGAATTGCCTTCATCTCCTCTATCTCCTTCGATGTTTTAGGACACATCTCTTCAGATAAAGGTACTCCATGATGACAAGGTAGAAAACCTTTCTTGGAGTTTTGCATGCTAAAACGAGCTAGGATAGTATCGATGTATGAAACTTGGGATAAACACAACATCCTTTTTTTACGATCCCTTATTACTTTGATCCCAAGAATATGCCCACATTCTCCCAAGCACTTCATATCAAACTACTTGGACAACCATACCCTTACGTCTGACAACACTTTGACATTGTTGCCAATGAGCAAAATGTTATCTACATATAGTACAAGAAATACCACCACGTTTCTATCACTTTTCTTGTATACACAAGACTCATCCAGAGACTAAATGAATCCATAAGCTTGGATCACTTCATCAAACTGGATGTTCCAAGATCTCGAAGCTTGCTTCTGCCCATAAATGGACCGATTGAGCTTATATACAAGATGCTCTTTGCCCTTCGCAATAAATCCCTCTGGTTGCTTCATATAGATGTTTTCTTCAAGACTTCCGTTAAGGAAAGATGTCTTGACATCCATTTGTCAAACCTCATAATCCATATGAGCGACAATAGATAAAAGAATCTGGATAGACTTGAGCATGACTACCAGCGAAAATGTTTCCTCATAATCGATTCTCTCTTTCTGAGTATACCCCTTCGCAACAAGCCTCGCTTTAAAGGTTTTCACCTTCCCATCTGTCTCTCTTTTCCTTTTGTAGACTCATTTACATTCAATGGCTTTTACACCATTTGGTGATTTTACAAGCTCCTAGACTTGATTAGAATACATAGATTCTATTTGAGAGTTCATTACACTTTGTCAAGATGCTGCATCTTTATCTTGGAGTGCTTCATCATATGTCCAGGGATTAACTTCATGTTCACCAGAGATCAAGTCCGAAGACTCTCCCAAAAACATGAATGTTTCAGGTTGCCTAACAACCCTCCCACTACGACGAGGCACTACCTGTAATTGTGCATCATTTATGACACGTGTTGCAGTTACTTGTGGTATCTCATCTTGTACCATTGGTACTAAATTAGATGTGCTCTCTCTTATTTCCACAAGAGCAATTTTACTCATGGGCTTGTGGTTCATTACATAATCTTCTTCTAAAAATCGGGCATTGGTGCTAACAATGACCTTCTGATCTTTGGGACTATAAAGCAAACCACCTTACGTTCCTTTAGGATAATCCACAAACAAGCGAACTTCTGTACGTGATTCCAACTTATCAACATCTCCCTTCAGCACATGTGCTGGACTACCCCAAATTTGAATGTGTCTTAGACTAGGCTTACACCCATTCCACAATTCTGTGGGTGTAGAGGGTACTGACTTAGAAGGTACCAAGTTCAAAATGTACGCCGCCGTTTCCAGAGCATATCCCCAAAATGATTTGGTAATTTTGAATAACTCATCATTGATCTAACAATTTCCATAAGAGTTCTATTCCTTCGTTCCGCCACACCATTATGTTGGGGTGTACCAGGTGTAGATAATTGGGATTGAATCCCAACCTCTGATAAGTAATTCTTAAACTCTCCTAAGAGGTACTCTCCACCACGATCTGATCGTAGTGTCTTGATACTTTTACCATGACGTTTCTCCACATCAGCCTTGTACTCTTTGAACTTATCAAAGCATTCAGACTTGCGGCGCATCAGTAAATGTACCCATATCTCGAATAGTCGTCTATAAAAGAGACAAATTATTCGAAACCACCTCTCGCTTGGATAGTCATAGGTCCACACAAATCAGAATGAACCAATTCCAACACTTCTTTGGCTCTATACCCTTGTGCCTTAAAAGGCCTCTTGGTCATTTTTCCTTCCAAGCAAGATTCGCAGGTTGGAAAGTTTTCCACCACCAATGAACCCAAAGGTCCATCGGCTATTAACCTTTTTATACTACTCAAGTTAATATGACCTAGCCTTAGATGCCAAAGATATGTTTGGTCTATTTTCGAAGGCTGCTTTCTTTTATTAGAATTAGAAGATGTGTTATTAATTTCCATTTGTTGCATCGTGGAAGTTATTGGATTAAGAGTGTACAAATTGTCAACCAATGTACCAGAACAGATAACCTCCCTATTTTTCTTGACAACTACTTTATTATCAAAAGAAACAGAATATCCATCCATAAATAATTTAGAAACTGAAATCAAGTTCTTTCTAAAACATGGTACATAAAGATAATTTTTCAAAATCAATGTTTTATTTGTATCAAAAGTAAATAAACATCTCCCATTGCAATAGCCACCACTTTCGTAGCATTGCCCATGTAGACGGTGATTTCCCTTTCTTGTAGTCGTCGAGTTTCCTGGAACTCATGCAATGAATTGTAGACATAATCAGTGGCTCCCATATCTACACACTAGGTACTGGTAGATAACACTGCTAAACATGTTTCGACGACTAATGAATAAGATATACCTTTATTGTTCTCATTTCTGCGAGGACAGTTCGTCAAATGAGCCATCATCTTGAGGATATGATCCCTCACGGGTGTCCCCTTAGTCATGGTGGTCTTCATTAAGTTTCTAATGGCCTCCTTCTTGTTAGGGTTGCAAGGTTGCAAACATGGTCCCACATTGAAAACACATGGGAAAGATCATGAGTTTATAAGAGAAAAGATATCTCCATTGGCATGAGGCCTTTTGGGTAGAGACCAAGAGCAAAACCATGAGGGCTTAGGCCCAAAGTGGATAATATCATGCTATTGTGGAGATAACTAAATTCTTTTCAATCCTACAATTGGTATCAGAGCCCGGACTGTCAGAAGGTTTAACCGTCGATTGTGCACAAGAGCTATGGTCTAATTGAGCCATGTGGGTATAATATTGACCTCGAACAAAGAAAGTGGAGGCTCCTATGTTCGGAT
This sequence comes from Zingiber officinale, assembly GCF_018446385.1. Classification (NCBI taxonomy): domain Eukaryota; kingdom Viridiplantae; phylum Streptophyta; class Magnoliopsida; order Zingiberales; family Zingiberaceae; genus Zingiber; species Zingiber officinale. The sequence continues at coordinate 76,958,246 of NC_055996.1, read as the reverse complement.
CAAGAGGACCAGACAACAGGCAGGAAGTCCTAGTTGCGACTAGGCAAGGAAGTCCTAGTAGGTCGGGTGGACCGAGGGGCAGGAAGACCTGGTGGGTCGAGGATCAGACATGGGAAGCCTGTGGTCCTTTGTTTGAGGGGGGGGGATTGTTAGGGTTGCAAGGTTGCAAACATAGTCCCACATTGAAAATACATGGGAAAGATCATGAGTTTATAAGAGAAAAGATATCTCCATTGGCATGAGGCCTTTTGGGTAGAGCCCAAGAGCAAAACCATGAGGGCTTAGGCCCAAAGTGGACAATATCATGCTATTATGGAGATATCTAATTTCTTTTCGATCCTACATTTCCTGGCAGCCCGATTCTGGTGTCCGAAGAGTTCTTTGAGATTGTATATCATGTCATAGACAGTAGGCATGGCCTGATGCTGATGTTGCAACACATTTGACATAGAAGCCAAAATGTGACACCACGCCATCTAATCTGCCTTGACCCATTTTCTATGTTTGTCAATCTCCTCTTCACTATAATCGCTATCAGGCATATTAGGATAGACCTTAAAAAGTACGAACTTGTATCCTTCAACAGTTAAGACAATGTTCAAGTTTTGTTTTCCAATCAATATAATTGGGACAAGTAAGTTTGTTTTCTTTTAAAATAACAGCAAGAGGATTGAAAGCCATTTTGAAATCCTGAGAATCAAAAAATAAGATATTTGGTCAAAATTTTAGAATTTAAAATAATATTGATTCCTCAAACAATACAATTTAAATTCACCAACACCTCAAAACACCGTGAATTTCGTATGCCACGATAGTGTGGACGTATACTAGTTCAAACATTTGTAAGAGGAGGTTTTACCCATTAATTTTATTATCTTATCAACCTAACTTTATGTCAAATAAAATTAATAGTTGGTTTGTCTTTGGTCACACAAATAATAGTAGTGACTCCGATGGGGAGGATACTATTAAATGCGCCTAAGTGTATACTGTTACTTGATACTTAGTCCATTAATTAGAATTGCGCGCCTTCATATAGAGAAGATCACACAAACCTAAATAATTTTCTATAATCATCCATAGAGGAAGTTTGATCTAGTGATCCGTAAACAAGCTCATCCGATGTGGAGGAAGGTGCTTAAAGCCAACGCACAAGTTTGAATGCATCACTTACAAACCAGTAATGGAGATCGTGGAATTTATTTAAATAATTCCTCTCCCACTTAGTTATTTAGAATCCAGGAATTTTAACATGCACACACATCACACATGCACACAAGAACACAAACACAACATATAAAGGCAATAAATATGAAAATAAATTTCCAACTATTATGGTCTCATCCATCGCTGTCCTCCATATGCCACCAACCCTAGTCGCCGCCAACCCTAGCCAGGTGAGGAGGAGAAAACCTAGCCGCCGACCCTAGGGTTTATGTCGTCGCGTCTATCTTGCTTCCTTCTTCGCCATGCTCCGGTCCTCAAGGTAGCACCACGCATAACAAGCCGCAACAATAAGAAATAAAAAATTATATTTATCGATCCTATATTCCACGAAGGAATGTACATGTAATCTAGATTGAACAAAATGTAAAATAAACTAATACAGCTCCGGCTATATTTAATAATTACAATCATGCACATACAAAATACAGCTCCCAACATGGAACTATGATACAGTGTATAATTTAACCGAAAACCAATCACACAGAGGCAGAAAACCCGCTTTGATACCAATTGTTGGCACTGGAATTCCGTTATGTGTAAATCCCTTGTACAAAAATTTGTACGAGCACAGAACCTTTCCTAGCAACCCACATGCTCGATCAGACATGTGTTTGATCAATTAAGCAAGTTCTTGTCAAGTCGTCATCAAATTTGAATTCCTAATGTTTCCAGTGAAAGACAAGTAACCAGTGATAGACACTTACTCACCATTCACTTGGTTCATATTTCTCAACTAACCCAAGGTCTCAAAGGTGTGCTCAATCTCAAGGGAAGCTAGGCAGTCATTTCCCCAGTAACCTAACTCGGTCTCAAAGGGGTGACTTGCTAGATTCCACTCATGACAACTATTTTTTATATCCCTTATTTTATTTTATTTTTTTTATAAGTGTTTGCATTGTGCAAAACTTATTCACAAATGTACTTTTAGAACACATGTTGGGATATTTTGATTTTTCCAAATGAGCTTTAATGATTTGAGCCTCATCCAGTAACCAAAATGAAAGTTGAGAAATCACCATGGAAACCAAGTACTAAGCAAACAAGATGAATCATGACTATTTCAATGACATCAACTATTCAAGCATCAAGCACAAGTGTAGTGAAGATAAAATCCTTAAGGTTGAACCAAAACTAAAACTCATCACCATAAGATTCTTAGCTTATTAATGCTTCCCAAGATAGAAAAAAGAACTACACAAAGTTTACTACTAGCATCATTCGAACATCATGAATCAAGACAATAATCGTGCTAACATTTCACTTGAATCCAAGAAAGCATATAAGTGAAGATTTGATGTTCTCAAATTTTTTTTTTTTTTTGCCATGATTATTTCAAAAACAAGCAAAATAAAGCAACAAGCAATGAAAATATGAACCAACATGAAAAACTAACAAAAACTAAAAACTAAAAACTGAAAACTAAACTAAACAGTACATGACACCCCCCATACTTAAACTTTTCATCGTCCCGATGAAATCAATATGGTGGAGGAGGTGGAAAATCAGGAAAATCAGGGAAGAAAAATGCAAAATCTTTAACAAACCATTTAACTTCGTTTCTGAAAAAATTATGATACTCAAACAATTTATCAATATCATCCTGCACAAATCTCATAAAACCTCTAAGATCTTCATGAAATTCCATTTTAGCCTTATAAGCATTCATCACTTTAGAAATCTTATCACACAATTCTCTCTCACTCTTAAAACAATCTTGTAGCTTTTTAAATAGTTCCTCCTCCATAAGCTTCTTATTCTCAAGAAATTCATTAGTTGAATCTAAATCACTATGAATATTCTTTAAAGCAGAATTAAGTTCTTGAAACATAAAACTATGAATCTCTTGGTTACCCTTAGAAACATTTCTTGGAGTAAAAGATGACAAAGCTCTAGATTGTTGCCTAGCTAACTTTAAACACCAATTCTCTTTATTATGAATTGTAGTAAAATCATGATTGGGCAATTTTAAAGGGAAACTATTTTTAATGAATAAACTAAATCCATGCTCTTCATGCTTAATCATTTTCATTGCTAAACATGAATTCAAATCCAATGTACAAGAACTCTCCACCACCTCTAATTCACTCAAATCACATCCTAATACTAAGGCCAATTGAGTAAGTAATCCCCCTAAAATAATAGGTGTGGTAGAATTCGATTTCCCTAATTTTGCCAAATGTTTAAGAAAGAAATAACCAGAATTAATTTGAACATTTTCGACCATTGCCCGCAAACAATACAAATCTATAAGTCTCACTGATCCCTCTTTGTCCTCCCTTCCAAATATAGTGTTTTTCATGAATAAGTAAGCATATTTAAAAATAGGATTGATAATTTGGAAAACTCTAGAATTATGAGGATCAAATAGCGGTTGTTCAGAAATTTGTCGCAAAAAATGTGAATTCTCAAATTGGGGCAAAATCACACACACATCATTCTTTGGCAATTCATAACAAGTATTAAAATCTCCCAACGTCCATTCATAACTTTCATTAAACAAACGAAATTTAAACTTCCCCCCACCTTGAACATTATCAACCTCTATTGAGCTTAAAAATTCAAAAATAATTCTAGGATAAGTAGGATATTTTATGTTCACTAAACCACTCCATCCTATCCTTTCAAATAACCAAACTAAATCATCCTTAAACCCCAAAGTTTCTAAAGTTTCAACATCAAGAAACCTAGTGCTTAAAAGAGGTCGTTTACATAAAGAAGAATATCTATACCGTTTCTCATCACTAGAGAAAACAATACCAAAGTCATTAGAAATACCTTTAAAGCAATCATTCCTCTCCTTTCTTGCAACCACCTTCTCCTTCCCTTTTCTTATAGCCGAAATCTCCTCAATCACGTTTTCCATGGAAGAAAGTCAAATCTCCTTAAGAAGAATGAGAAAGAAAAATTAGAAGAAGTAGTTTAAACCTTTAGAAATGGGAAAATAGGAAAGAGGAACGAGCGGCGGTACACGGCCGTGTGCCGCCTACACCCCGTGCCCTAATTCCCTAAAAAGATGTGGATCAGGCCGTGTGATATCACACGACCATATTCATTTCTCATCTCACGACCGTGTCTGTGACACGACCCCCTTCTCTTTCTTCTCTGGATTCCAGACACGGGCCGTGTCTGGGACACGACCTAGACCTTTTTCTCCTCGGGATTCTTTACACGGCCGTGTTTGAGACACGACCTAGACCTTTTTCTCCTCGGGAGATCCTACACGGCCGTGTATGGATGACACGGCCCAAGCACTTCCCTTGAATGTCATGGCTTAACCTGAAAATAAAATTAAAAACAAGTTAAAACCAACAAAATGAATTTATATTAGCTAAAAGAATTCAATCTGGAGGGCGAGGTTCAGAAAAATACAACCTTTGTACCTCTTCTATTTTCGTACCATGAATATATTTTTTCAAACGTTGACCATTTACCTTAATTATCTCAAAATCTTTGTTCCAAATATCTACAGCTCCAAAAGGATAAACCTTCTTTACCTCATATGGACCCGTCCACCTTGACTTAAGCTTCCCAGGAAAAAGTTTTAATTTTGAATTGAACAACAAAACCAAATCTCCTACATTAAAGTCTTTACGAAGAATGTGCTGATTGTGCCATTTCTTCGTCCTTTCTTTGTAAGATTTAGCATGCTCATATGCATCCATCCTTAATTCATCAAGTTCGTTCAACTGAAGCTTCCTTTTCTCCCCTGCTTCCTTTAAATCCATATTCAAATTTGCAATTGCCCAATAAGCCTTATGTTCTAGTTCAACTGGAAGATGGCAAGGCTTACCATAAACTAATCGAAATGGGGTCATCCCAATAGGAGTTTTATAAGCAGTTCGATATGCCCATAAAGCATCATCTAATTTCAATGCCCAATCCTTTCTTGAAGTGGATACAGTCTTTTCCAATATGGACTTAATTTCCCGGTTAGATATCTCAGCTTGCCCATTAGTTTGAGGATGATAAGGTGTTGCTACTTTATGCTTCACTCCATATCTTCTAAGTAAGTTTTCAAACTGTTTCTCTATAAAATGTGATCCTCCATCACTAATGACTGCCTTTGGCACCCCAAATCTTGGAAAGATAATACTTCTAAATAATTTGATAACTGTTTTCGCATCGCACGTAGGAGATGCCACAGCTTCTACCCATTTGGACACATAATCTACCGCCACAAGAATATACCTATTCCCATATGAAAGAGGGAAAGGTCCCATGAAATCAATTCCCCAAACATCAAATAACTCAACCTCAAGAATGTAATTTAACATCGTTTCATTTCTTTTAGTTATATTCCCAGTTCTCTGACATTGATCACAAGACTGAACAAATAACTTAGCATCCCTGAATAAGGTTGGCCAATAAAATCCTGCTTGAAGAATTTTCGTAATCATTTTTGAACTACCCAAATGTCCTCCATAGGACGAAGAATGGCAATGAAACAAGATATCTCTAACTTCTTCTTCAGGTATACATCTTCGATAAATCACATCATTGCACTTCTTATACAGGAGAGGTTCATCCCAAACATAATTCTTAACTTCTGAAAAAAACTTTTTCCTTTGTTGATGAGAAAAATCCGGAGGTAACACTCCACTAGCAAGGAAATTCACAAAATCTGCGTACCAAGGAGTTTTCACACTTGATAAAGCTAATAAGTGTTCATCCGGGAATATGTCATCAATAGGTAAATCAAAATCCACCTCATTTTCTGACTTTTGAGATATTCTAGATAAATGATCCGCTACTACATTTTCAGCTCCTTTCTTATCCCTAATCTCAAGGTTGAACTCTTGCAAAAGTAAAATCCACCTGATTAACCTAGGTTTAGCGTCTTTCTTTCCAAGTAGATACCGAATAGCTGCATGATCAGTATATACTATTACTCTTGATCCTACTAGATAGGATCTAAATTTATCAATAGCAAATACCACTGTCAATAATTCTTTTTCTGTAGTAGAATAGTTTACTTGGGCTGCATCAAGTGTTTTACTTGCATAATGGATCGCATGTAAAATCTTATTTCTTCGTTGTCCCAAAACTGCTCCTACAGCAAAATCACTAGCATCACACATTATTTCAAAAGGAAGATCCCAATCAGGTGCTTGAATGACTGGAGTTGTTGTAAGAGCACTCTTGATTTTATTGAAGGCTTCAATACATTCGCTATCAAAACAAAACTCAACATCTTTAATCAACAGATTAGTTAATGGCTTGGAAATCTTTGAAAAGTCCTTAATAAAACGTCTATAGAAACCAGCATGTCCTAAAAAACTCCTAACTCCTTTTACATTGATGGGTGGGGGTAATTTGTCTATTACTTCCACTTTTGCTTGATCTACCTCAATACCACGCTCTGAGATTTTATGCCCCAAAACTATTCCTTCCTTAACCATAAAATGATATTTTTCCCAGTTCAACACTAGGTTTGTATCTTCACACCTTTTTAGAACAGTAGAAAGATTTGACAAACAAGAATCAAAGTCATTTCCATAAACTGAGAAGTCATCCATGAAAACCTCCATAATTTTTCTATTAAATCTGAAAAAATTGCCATCATGCATCTCTGAAAAGTGGCTGGAGCATTAGAAAGCCCAAATGGCATCCGACGATAAGCAAAGGTACCATAAGGACAAGTAAAAGTAGTCTTCTCCTGGTCTTGAGGATGAATTGGAATTTGAAAAAATCCAGAATATCCGTCCAAGTAACAAAAGTAGGAATGTTTAGCTAATCTTTCAAGCATTTCATCAATAAATGGTAAAGGGAAATGATCCTTCCTTGTTTCTTTATTCAACTTCCGATAATCAATGCACATTCGCCACCCCGTCACTGTTCGTGTTGAAATTAGCTTATCTTCTTCATTCTTGATAACAGTCATTCCTCCTTTCTTTGGAACCACGTGGACTGGACTCACCCATTCACTATCCGAAATTGGGTAAATAATCCCTGCATCAAGAAGTTTAATCACTTCCTTCTTTACTACCTCTTTTAAATTTGGATTTAGTCTCCTTTGATGCTCAATTGAGTTCTTGTACCCCTCTTCAAGTAAAATTCTATGCATACAGAGAGATGGACTAATCCCTTTTATATCATCAATTGTATATCCAATGGCCTTTCTATGCAACCTTAACTCATCCAACAGTCTCTTTGTTTCAAACTCATTTAACTGAGCATTAATTATAACTGGATAAATAGAATTCGGCCCAAGAAATTCATATTTAAGATTTGGTGGTAATGGTTTAAGTTCAAGTTGAGATGGTACTATTTCTGGTAAAACTGGCTCTTGTTCTATCAACATAGTCTCCTCCTTAGCCAAGCTTTCTTCTAAAAACTCTTCATTATCTAAAGACAGATCATCCTCCTTATGATCACCAAGACATACCCCTTTTCTGTTGAAAATGCTTTTTCACCAAACATTTTTGATAATGATTCACAGCACCAAGGAAATAATGTTTGGAAATCGTTTTGATTCAAGATAAGCCCTTTTTCAACATCATCCTTTTCTCTAATGATATCCATTGTTAAGAATGAGCTATCTTGCTCTGCCCAATCATTGGAATTTTGCGTAATTCTACCAACTATATCAAAAGTTTCTTCTAGACTTTTTTTCAAAAATGATCCTCCAGATGCTAAATCCAGTTGATTCTTATTTGAGAAAGAAAGCCCAACATAGAACAAATGCATAATTAACCATTTCTCAATTCCATGATGTGGACATAACTGCAGAAGAGAAGAATATCTTTCCCAGGCTTGGTATAATTTTTCTCCATCCAATTGCTTAAAATTTAAAATTTGACTTCTCAAATAAGTAGTTTTCCTTGGAGGGAAATATTGGTCAAGGAATTTTTGCTCTAACTCATCCCATGTTTTGATACTTTGAGACTTTAGAGAATTATACCATCTTTTTGCAGCATCCTTCAGACTAAAAGGAAAAGCAAGTAGCTGAACAATATCAGATGAAACTTCTTCATATTTCAAAGTATAACAATATCTATAAAACTCCATCAAATGGGAATAAGGGTTCTCAATCTCCAATCCTCCAAACTGAGTTTTCTGAACCATGGAAACAAAAGATGGTTTGAGTATAAAATTTCTTGCTTGTATGTTAGGATAAACAATTGCTCCCATTTGTTTTGTAGACTTCGGAGCTCCATAATCTCCTAGTGACTTGCACACCATGTTTAGATATTCTTGTTCTTCTATTTGCCTTTGCAGAATTCTTCTTTTATGGAAAGTTCTGTCAATCTCAGGGTCAAAAGGAAAGAATTCCCCTGCAAAGTTAGATCTTCGTATACACAAGAACAAGATAGCAAATGACAATTCAACAGAAAAAGAAAAAAAATAAAAGAATAAAAAATGCAGAATTGAATTTGTACAAAAAGAATTAACAAGAAGTAAAAGTTATACAAGAAAGTAAAAACAGAAATCTAATGATTAGTTACAACTATGCAATATGAAAGGAAAACAAATGTTATGTTTAGTCTAACTCAATTGATAATTCCTAATGTTATAGCGCAGCCCCCGGCAACGGCGCACTCCGCAAGTGTACGGAAATGTCGCAAGTAATATAAAAGATTATCGTATCCACAGGGACTTGAATAAGCACTAGAAATGCCTCAATGCGAATTAGCTAAACAACTATCCAATTGTTTCAAATGCAAAGTGAAGGTAAACAAATCTAATATTAAAGATCAACAAACAAGAGTTTAGTGTTTTGGGTTATGATAAGGGGAGATTCTAGGAGTTTCGGTTTCTTTGTAAGATTTCTTGAATGTAAATGGTTCACCAATTCTTATCCCTCAATTGCCAAACACTTGTAGAAAGTTGCCGGTTCTCTCTTGCAATAGATAACCGGCTAAGGACTGAGAAATGTATCTAAATATGATCAATTAGACGTGAACCTACGTTGTCCTTACACAGAAGCGCACCTATTACTATGCCTTCCTCGGATATCAACATAGAAGCCCATAACTTATTAATCTATCAAGATACAAGAAACTAATCACAAGATCCATCCTACTCTCTTGAATATTCCTATTTCCTCTTCAAGATTATCTCTCAAACGTCCTTACACGGGCTTGCACCTGTCACATGGATCCCTCGGATGATCGAGTGAGAGTTTATCTTTACTAAGTCCACAAGAAATCCAAACAATCAATCAAGAATGAGAATTAAGCACAAATCACCATTAATCATTCAAGATCTAATTGATACAAGCAAGACAATGTCATTGAAACAAGAAATTGGCAAATCCATAAGAGATTACATCAATTCATCATACAAATACTCCCTTAATCCTAGAATACAAGATCTACTCCATGAATCGAGGAAGAATACCCGAAGAAATAAAGATTACAAGCATTTCTTAAATCCCCAATCCAAGAAACCAAGAAAAAGGGGGAAAGAGAAAACTTATCTACGAAGAAGCCTCGTCTTCGGATCCAATCCTCGCTCCGGAGTCGGAATCGTCAAGAACTCCCCTCGAATCGCCCAGAAATCCTCCCAAGAATGGGAGGATACCACAAAATCTTGCCTTCTCCCCAAAGGGGAAGAGATCCCTTTTCAATTCATGAAGGAGGGTTTAAATAGAGGAGGAAATCGGGCGCCACACGGCCCCATGACACGGCCGTGTGAGATTCACACGGCCATGTCCAGTTCCTTCTCTGCCAAAGCTGCACGGCCGTGTGACTCACACGGCCAGGACCCTTCTGCTCTCTGGAAATGCTACACGGCCGTGTGGTGCACACGACCACCACCTGCTTGGCCTCTGGAAACCTCACACGGCCGTGTAGATCTACACGGCCATGTAAGGCATCTGCTCTAATTTCTTCAAATCAAGACACGGCCGTGTGAGATTCACACGGCCATGTCCTCTTCCCTTCCTGTTAAAACTACACGGCCGTGTGCGGTACACGGCCTGATGCTCTCTCCCTTCAATTCCTTCCAAGCTTGTCCGAGGACGCATAATCTTCACCAATTTCGACTCCTGTGTACAGAAAATGCACAAAAAGCAGATCTCCGAACCAAAAGAGTAAATATGCTAAAAGGAAAGCTGGAAGTATAAAAATGCATAGATCAAGCATGCTCAAAGTATGTAAATGTGCATAAAAACATGCATAAAAGAGTATGTAATCTACGCACATTAGGGATGAGGGCGCCGACCCTAAGCAAGGATAAGGAGAGGGAAAGGGGGGAGGAGAATAGGTTTGTGCCGCCGACCCTAGGAAGAGGAGAGGGGGCGACAACCACAAGGAGAGAAGGGATTATGAAGAATAAGAAAGTTAGGTTTTAGGGGCCACATCCTACTCCTTTTTATAGACTTGCCGTCGGTTACAAGGAAAGAAAAATTAACAAAATTTTGTTTAGAAAAAATCTAAATAAATTATGTTAAAACAAACCAAGTTAAGTTAAACTAAATCAGGTTAAGTTAAACCAAACCAAGTTAAACCAAAACCCGGTTATGGATGGGTGGATGCGAGACTTTATAGAGGCTAGAACAGGAACCGAGAGGAGGAATTGGTTTTGGCCTCCTGATGGACTTGAGCTTCTTGTGTTCGACCCGAACACCCAATTCAAGTTCATCAATAATAACCCATACCACTAAAGGGTCATTATTGAACTACCGCACCAATCCCATATTACAATATGGGCTCCTACTTATCATAAGTGCGTTAATCTCCCTGTGTTTAAGATATTGTATATCTTTTAATTAAATAAGTTACTGATAACTTATTTAATTAACATCTTGTTGGGACTTCCGAGCCGCAAAAACCATTTTTTGCGTTGCGGAAACCCCGAAGTCCCATGCCACCGGATCCGTGCGAAGATTAAAAATTTCGTGTACTTGTTTTCTAACCTAGATCTACACTAGATCTACATGTTAAAGAGTTTATACCTTTGATGCGAAGCCCTTCGCTTATCCTGCTCGTCCAAGGTTAGCCGGATCTCAAGGGTGTCAAGTGAACACCCCTCTATGTGTATCCACACGAACAATAGAGATGGAGAAAACACTTAGAGTGTGCTAGCACTCTAAAAGTGTTCGACCAAGGAGGAGGAGGGGGAGAGAATAGAAGAGAGGAGGAGGAAGATGAAATCAATGAGCACAAAAATTGAAACTCACACCCATTCATGGTGGCCGACCACTTTAGAGGTTTTTAAACCTCCATGGAATACCAAGGGTCACAACTCTTGGTCTCCCTCATGAGGTGGCACTCACTCATGTAACCTTTGATGATGTGGCACATCATCATTGGCCGGCCCTATGCCAAGTCACAATAACATGGCATTTGGTCAAGTCAAGGTTAAGTCAAACTTGACTCTTCATCTTCCCTCTCAAGTCAAGTCAAACTTGACTTAAATTCTCCCATGGTTGATCAAATCCAACCTTTGATTCAAATCAATTTAATTTAGTGAATCTCTATCCATTAAATTAAATTGATTTAATGAGTCATAATCTAAATTAGACTTATTGGACACATGAATCAAATTGAGTCCAACTCAATTAGTCTAGTTTGGATTACTCTTAATCCAATTTGGTTCATCACATGAACCTAATCCTCTAGGTACATCAAATGAACCTAATCTCCATCTAATTGCCCTTTGTGTGTGACCCTATAGGTTCTTGTAACGTTGGCAATGCTCCTAAACCCATTTAGAAGCATAAGTAATGAGCGGTATCTAGCAACACATCATTACTACCCAAGTTACAAGAATGTTGAGATCCAACATCACCTTGTGACTACTAATTATGACTCTTCACAATATATGAAAATGCCCTTCTATCCTTGACATCTAGATTGATCAATTTGAGGCATAGACGATGTTATCATCTGATCAATTTAAATCTTGAACTCCAAGTAGACTCACTATAATCAAATGAGCTCAATATCTCATATTGACTCATTTGGGCATGGCCATGCACTTAGTGGTCTCACTCTATCAAGAATAACGATGTCACTCCCATTATATAGGAGGGATAGATCCCATCTACATCACTCATATCCCTCCGCATAATTTGTTACATACCCAGTAATCGTCTTTATAGTCCACCCAGTTACGGGTGACGTTTGATGAAGCCAAAGTATGCAACTCCTTATGTAGGGAACCATGGTGACTTCAGGTCCAAGGACTAATAGTCATACTAATAGCCACATGAGAAAGTATATGACACTCATATAACGATCCATGATACTTTCTCATGGCGAGTCATTCAGTATACATTCTCCAATGCATACCCATGTGTCAACTTGATATCTCTATATCTATGACTTGTGAGATCAAGTCATCGAGTTGACCTACATGCTAGTCTCGTCGCATTAACATTGTCCCTAAATGTTAATACTTGACTAGGAATGATTAAGAGTAGTGTTCTCTATATCATCTGACTATCGATTCAACCAATCGATTGATATAGATAAGAACCTTCTACTCAAGGACGCTATTATACTTAATTATTTGGCACCAATACAAGTAAGTATAATAACCAAAACAAATACCTTTATATACATAGGAATATGATACAATGAGTCCATACAACAATCATCATATGATTGACTCTAGGGCTGTAACTAACACATCTGACTCCAAGAGTAGTACCACTCAACTTTATTATCATGTCGGATTAAGTCCACCTGCAGGGTTTACATGATAATCCTTATGAGCTTCTCAAGGGGACATCATCAACATAAATAAATAGGACACAGTTTCCCTTTATAATCAACAACACACCATATAAATGGTACTATCTCTCAACTTTCGGGCCTATTGATTTAACGAATAAATCTCACCCATTAATAAGTTAAAGAAATAAATACTAAGTATATGTGTTTGTTATTATATCAGGATTAAGAGTACACACATCCATAATAATAGAGGTTATGTTCTTTTATATAGTCAGTATAAATCGAACAACCTCAAATGGTCCTGCTCAATACACACATAGTGTACTAGTGTAATTATATAGTCAAGCTAAATTAATATCAAATTACACTACAACCGTTCCAATGGTTTGTCTCTATCCATCTTGGTTGTGAGCTACTATTTATAATTTATAAGGAACTGATAACATGATCTTCTGTGTGGCACCACACACCATGTTATCTATAATATAAATTAAATGGACAACTGCATCGAGATATATATAAATATAAAATGCAGATATTTGATCAAAGTGATTCTCATTTCAAAATATCCAAAAAATAGATGTTCATACAAAAGCTAGGCTTATAGTATACATCTCCTGTTATAAATAACATCCGACCTTGGGAGAATTATCCTGGTGCCGTTCCACGCCGTCCTCGACTGCCGCTCGACGCTACGAGACAGATTCAACCATTTCATCAACTCTGGAAGCGAAGTATTGGATCCAAGGATTATTCAACGTCATTAGATTAGCCTTCTTCTCTCTCTTTCTCTTCGTTGGGCTTTGATTTCTTTATTTCTCGATGTCTTTGGATTCTTTTCTTTCCTCTATGGAGTAGATTCATTGTTCTAGAACAAGGGAGTAGTTGTGGTTGTGTTATGATGTAAAAACTCATGGTTATACCTTTTATCTGTCTACATGCTATTAACTTGCTTTTTATCTATTCGTTCTAATGTGAATAAGATGTGTTTGTGTTTTATTACCATGTTAGTGTTGGGATGTATACTATAAGCCTAACTTTTGTATGAACATCTGTTTTGAAATATTTTGAAATGAGAATTACTTTGGTCAAATGTTTGCATTTTATATTTATATATATGTTAATGCAGTTGTCCATTTAATTTATATTGTAGATAACATGATGTGTGGTGCCACACAGAAAATCATGTTATCGGTTCCTTATAAATTATAAATAGTAGCTCACAACTAAGATGGATTGGGATAAACCATTGGAACGGTTGTAGTGTAATTTGGTATTAGTCTGTCTTGACTATAAAATTATACTAGTATACTATGTGTGTATTGAGCAGGACCATTTGAGGTTGTTAGATTTATACTGACTACATAAAAGAATAGAATCTCTGTTATTATGGATATGCATCCTCTTAATCCCTATATAATAACAAGCACGTATACTTAGTATTTATTTCTTTAACTTATCAATGGGTGATATTTATTTGTTAAATCAATAGACCTGATGAGTTGGGAGATGATATTATTTATATGGTGTGTTGTTGATTATAGAAGGAATCTGTGTCCTAATTATTTAGGTTGATGATGTCCCCTTGAGGAGCTCATAAGGATTATCATGTAAACCCTGCAGGTGGACTTAGTCCGGCATGAGAATAAAGTTGAGTGATACTACTCTTGGAATCAGATGCTAATTAATTGAGTTGTCAATAACTCATTTAATTAATGGACAGACGATATCTTAAACATGGAGAGATTAACGCACTCATGATAAGAAGGAGCCCATATTGTAATATGAGATTAGTGCGGTAGTTCAATAATAACCCTTTAGTGGTATGAGTTATTATTAATGGACTTGGGTTGGGTGTTCGGGTCGAACACAGGAAGCCCAAACCCATCAGGAGGCCTAAACCAATTCTTCCTCTAGGTCCCTGTTGTAGCCTCTATATAAAGCCTCACATCCACCTATCCACAACTTGGTTTGGTTTAACTTAACTTGGTTTGGTTTAACATAACTTGGTTATAGAAAGGGAGATTTTTTCTCAACAGAATTCTATTATTTTTCTTTATTTGTAACCGACGACAAGCCTATAAAAAGGAGTAGGTGGTGGCCCCTAAAACCTAATTTTCTAATTTTCTCTCTTCTCCTCCTTATGGTCGGCGCCCCTCCCTTTCCTCCTCACCTAGGGCCAGCGCCCCTTCCCTTCTCCTTTGCTAGGGTCTGCGCCCTCTTTATCCTTGGTGGCTGGCGCTCCCTCCTACTTGGTGGCCGGCGGATTGGAGAAGAGGAAGAAGAAGAGAATGAAGAAGATTAGAAGGTGTCCCATCCTAGAGTCTCCTTTTATAGCCGACGGTTTGGAAACCGAGAAGAGAAGGAGGGTGGTGTTGTCTTGGTAGATTGTCGCCCACACAACGCCCAAGAAGAGGAGAGGAATACGACAGAAGATCAAGAGGTCTTTAGCTACAAAGAAAAGGTACAACTAGTTCTTAATTCCGCTGCGTAATTAGTTAATTTTCTTTGTATCATTTTTTGGAATACCAACACAAGAGGCCAGCAATCTTGTACTTCGATCAAGGTGTGCTTTGATCCGTCAAGAACTTGCTTGATTGATCAAACACATGATTGATCGAACATGCAGGTTGCTAGGAATATTTCTGTACTTGTACAATTTTTGTATAGGGAAATTTAAACAGAATGGAATTCAAGTGCCCTTCAGTTAGATCGAATATTTGTGTAAGGATTGCTGATCTCATAGAAAGAGTGCCCTAGATCGTATACCCGAGGGGCCCTAGTGATAGGGGTAACCCACTTACGGACGTCTAGGATATTCCCTTGAAAGGAGAAGCAATTCCTCCATAAGGAAGTAGAAAACCACACCTAATTTCTATCTTTTCTTTACTGTTATTTACTAGACATATATTCCTGTGATCTATAACCGAGGTGCCCTAGTGACAGGGGTTGACCGTTTTCGGATTTCATAGGAATTATCTCTATTAAATACTTAGGGATAATAAATCTAACTTCCTACAAGTGCATGCTAATTAAAGGTAGGAAATTGGTAGACCATGATACATACAATGAAACCGAACTCCTAGAACATTCCCCAAATGGATATATTCAACACTTACTCTAGTTCTCTTTTCCTTCCTCTAAGTTTCATCTGGATTTCCATTGCTTGACTTCACTCACCAGGACATTCTTACTACCTAGCTTCACTCACTAGGGCCTTCATCTGGCTTCACTCACCAAGATTTCCATCAGCCTAGTTTCACTCACCAGGATTTTCTCACTGTCTGGCTTATTCACTAGGACTTTCAACACCAAGTGCCCTAGTGACAGGGGTTAACCGTTTTCGGATTTCATAGGAATTATCTCTATTAAATACTTAGGGATAATAAATCTAACTTCCTACAAGTGCATGCTAATTAAAGGTAGGAAATTGGTAGACCATGATAAACCGAACTCCTAGAGCATCACTCACCACTAGGACTTTCAACACCAAGTGTCTAGTCAACAATGACCTCACCAGGATTTTCTCACTATCTGGCTTATTCACTAGGACTTTCAACACCAAGTGTCTAGTCAACAATGACCTCACCAGGATTTTCTCACTACCTGGCTTATTCACTAGGATTTTCAACACCAAGTGTCTAGTCTACTTGACTAGTATTTTTGTCAACCTGGTCAACCTTCTCCCATATGGACGATTGCTCCTGTACATTGTATTGTCAAACATCGAAACTCACACATTATGACTTAAACTTGAGTCAATTCAAGCTTAGTCAACCTTGACTCAAGGGATATTGCACCAACAAATTCTGCCATGGGGCAGGGAGGTAATGTAGTATCCAGAACTAATATTCCATGGTGTGGGGAACATATAGAAAAGATTTGCACCCCTGCGCACCCACACATAAGAGAGAGTCTCTCCCCATGCATTTGTTCACATTCTCAATGCATGTGAATCAATATAAATTAACCAACATGCCTTGAAACTTTCAATGTGGGACTAAAGTCTCATTCACAATGGAGCTTATATCCTCTTCCACCTTTTCTCCATTCACACATATTCAACAAGTTAGGGGGCGTTTGGTTCAAATTTATCAATCGGAATGATAATGGGTTTGATTATAGGGTCAATAGGAATGGGAATCAGAATTCCATTATCAGTATTTGGTTCAAATTCAGGAATGAATATGATTATAATTGATAATGTTTGTTTCAATCTGTATTAGTAATGGGAATCAAATAAATTTCCAGTTTTACCCTTAGTAGTTAATGCATTAAAAATTATTAAAAAAATGCTATCTCTATTTTTTTAAATAACATATATGGTAAAATTATTGCAAAAGATATTTTAATCAGATCTATAATCAGATTTCTCGTTTCTCTTCTAGAGCTATTACAATCCATCCACTGGATCAGATTTCTCGTTGCACCTGTAGGTTGAAAATTCAATCTAGTGATTCCATGTTGCGCAAGAAAAAAAAAATGAAAATTTCATTGTGGCAAAGAACAAACAGGTGATGGGCAAGTAAACCAAACAGACTAGCTTACAATCTCAGCAAGTGATTATTCGCTACCAGAATCTGTAAAAACTTGGGATTTTTATTCTCGCTTACAATCACAGAGAGTAAGATCTTTTCAAATTATTAGCTTGAAAAGTTCGGAAAAGATGAGAAAAGCTCGAAGCGATTACTTTTAGACAAAAATCTGGACAAAAGTTGGGTTTCTTTTTTTAAAAAAAAATCAGAAATAGGTCACCTCGGTTGAAAGCGGAGAAATCTCGAGCAGATTTTTGAAGAAGCGGAGAAAGGCTCCGTTGACGGCGGCGGCGACGTTGATCCCGACGCTCTTGATGGAGGGGAAGAGGGCGGCATCGACGTCGGTTTCGCCGAAGTGGGAGCGGGCGCCGGGAGGATCCAGTCGTCGGAGGACCAGGAGGCGGGAAAGGCGAAGACGGCGGAGTGGTTGGCGGCCATGGAGAGGGAGCAGCAGAGGGGGATTAGGGTTCGCCATTTGGAGTCGCTTAGCATGGTGTCGACGAGGCCGTGACGAGAGCTGTCCTTCTTCGCCATTTCTTAGCATGGTGTCGGCGTTCGGCGTCGGCGTCGTTCGAGAGCGGCGTCGCCTTCGTTCGAGAGGAGCTGCAAACAGCGGAGAGGTGCGATTGGAAATATTAGGTTAAGAGCACTTTTGGTATTAAGGGGAAATGTTGATTACTGCAAATAAGGGAATAGATGATTGAAAGAGTGGGATACGGGAATGAATCATTACCTACTAATCAAGAATCATTTCCTTATTTTTATTCCCATTCTTGTAAACCAAACACTAACATTGATTGCTATTCCCATTCCCTACTTGTATTCCCCCAAACTAAACGCCCCCTTAATTATTTAATAAACTCTTAACTATAATTGAGATAATTTAAATAGGTTTAATTAAAGTCTAATAAAATTATCCCATTAATTTATATATATATATATATATATATATATATATATATATATATATATATATATATATATATATATATATATATATATATATATATATATATATAAAAGATTATTTTATTTTAAAAATATTTAAATTATTATTTTTATTTTTAATTATTATATTTTATATTTAAAAAATATTAAAATTATATTATTTTAGTCTGTGATTGAAACATCTATACCTTAAACTATGTCAGAAACTTCTAAAAATTCATATTTAAATTTGTTTGACTTACAACTTAAAGATTAACATCTTTACTTATGTTTATGTTATATTTTCAAAATATTATACGTATTGATATTGGCACTTAGATGATCACCTCAAGGCATTATCTAAGATGCTGGACACTGTATGACAGTAAGAGTGTTTTGATAGGTATAAATGGAAAGAAACTAGAATAATTTATTTTTGCAATGATTTTATTTTAACATTGAATAACTCAATCCATTCAGTTCATTCCACTCTTTAAGATAAAATTTTCATTACCTCTATTGGATATAATATATTTATTCATAAACTGTCATTTCAAAATTACAAGTGATAAATAGATAAATGAACCGATCAAACCACCTGTCTAGGTTGGTCAAACCGCTCACGTTGGGTGCACTTGTTGTGTCAAGAGGTCGATCGAGCAAGTTGTATTAGGTGAATTGAGTGAGCTATGCAAACCAAGTGAATCAACCTAGTTGGACATACTAGTGCGGTATTCAAGTGCGTAATCTACGTGAAGTAATTTAGGTGGTGGAACAATTTGATCATGTAAACTGATTTGATTCAACGGGTCGAGTCGATCAATTGTGAACGAGTGAGATAGTTAAACTGGCAAACTGGATAAGTTTGTTGGGTCAATCAAATAAAATTGATTAGGTATCTCAAAACAAACTAAACAGGTCATTTAAGTCAAATTAACTAAAAAAAAGTAAAAAATTAGAGGAAAAAAAGAATAACATATATTACATAGGTCATCAAATTTCCATTCAATTGTTGTAATGGAATATCCCCAGATCACATGGTTCACCTTGCACAACCAAGTTCCGTATATTTGAGAGACGAAACCAAATTCATCTACTCAGAGTTTCTAAGTTGGAAAAAGGAATTACAGTGCCATTCACAAGGCAAAAGATCACAAGATGCATAAGAAAATTGTGGTATCCATGGTACAAAATTGATCTCAAGACAAGACAACAATAGGTAGGGTGATGATATGCAACAATCTTGTGGCAGCTGAAGTACCTCATACAAGCGTCAGTCCCATATACATTGCTGTGAATGAAATCTCTCATCCGAGAGCATATCTGCAATAGATTTTGCAAGCCTCGTTGCTCCAGGTCCTGGAGTAAGAACGTCAGGTCTACCCCACACAGCGCATGGATCGCCATGGCTGCCACCTAAACACCAGCCTCCAGGAACTATCCTACCAGGATCTCTACTCAAAATTTCCTTGTCAATGTGATCTAGCACAGGATCATCCTTAGAGAACCTTGCACCAAAGGCTACACCACTGATAGTCATGTTTTTTAGGTCATCCAAAGTCAAAAGGCGGAGTTTCTTCTTTGGGGATGCATCCTGTTCCGAGTAGTGCAGGTGGTGATTAACAATAGTTCTGTTAAATGCGGGCGAGTTGCACATAACAGTTTGGAAATAGTTTGTTTGCGGTGAAGGTGTATTTGCATAATACATCAGAAGAGTTCTTGGCAAATTGTCAGTACCCAAGATGCAGTGCTCTAAAAACTTCCTACTCAGAATAACAGAAGAAGAACCTGCAGTACAAGGCATTGTAAGCATTCTTGCATCTCCCTTGTTTCATTATCTGCACTTGGAATGATTCGCAAATTGAAATAATATACTTCATAAAAACATGCTCCAAGGAAATGTTATAACTGTGAAATACACGGAAGCTCAGGTGACAAGAAATTGATCAGTGAAGAAACCTCAGATAATGGAAATGGATTATGGACTGAAAAGCTCTAGAATTCAATCACCATTCAAGTGGCCTCTATGTAACACAAAGAAAAAATATTTTGAAAGGAAAATCACATAATCATATTAGACTCATACGACAATAAAACAAAGATTAACTACAGGTACAGCAGTTAGTAGTGTTGATGCGCGCACAACTAATCTTAGTCATGACTCACAGTAATAATGCATTAGATTCGTAGATCTGCCAAAGGGAAACTCCTCAAATTCTACGAATTGAAATGTTAAATAGCTGGGTTTAGTTCCCTGTCAATTTGAAACCAAAGTATGAAATCCATTGAGAAACATTCATTTGATTGGATGATTCACATACAACGTGACTTAGACTATGATTCTACATGAACCTTATTCACTGAGGAATGCATTTAAAATTACTAAAAGGAGCCTGAATGTGGTGAAAAACAAATGCATAGCTCTTTTGAGTTTCATAAACATCAGCCACTTTAAAATTTTCAAATAAGAGATGATGGAAAGGCCTCAACCTCACTATCTACAGTATAGTTGTGCAGAAGAATACTGGTGATATTTCATAGATGAATGGAAATAATGTTTCCACCTTCCTCTAAACAAGTTTTAAACCATAAATTTATCAACATGTGCTAATTTAGTGATATACGACCATTGTGGTATTCCATCTTAAGCAAGGTTATAGGATTAACTCTGTAGAATAAGTGGAATATAATTGACAAGGGCATACCACTGATATTGACATGCATCTAAGGGTCCAGGGTTGAAGATATACTACTATAATGGAACTTAGGCATATGAAGATATTAGTTCAAAGAAAATGCATTGAAGAATCAAAGATTTTAGTGGTTAACATAATAAATAACTAAACAAATACAAGAAGATCAATTTTGTTCTCTTTAATTCATTGTTAATCTAAATTTCAAGTGCATGAAAGGATCCATAAGCACAATATTTTCATGGAAGTTTGATACCAACCTACGAACAACTTATAAGCATTTGGAAACTCGCGCTTCTGTGTAGCATAAAAGATATCAGTCCTGGACGAGAGGTATAGACCAGGGTCAACAATGATAGGTCTCAGTTGCCGTGACCTGTCACAATGGGTTCATTTATGAATTCACATTGTGAACAAAATGATAAAAATTGTGTTTCAGTAAAAGATATGAGAAAACCAATACAACAAATAGGGGTGAGTTGAATTACTCTCTCCAACCAATATAACTGGAGTGCTGAACAAAGTTGAGATCCTTTGGTAGGAAAGAAAATACATGAAGGAGATCTGAGAAACAATAAAAAGGAAAAATTAGGATTTGTTACAAATTTACAACTGAACTATGGCTTAGTTATCGCAAACACCAATGTGAACAAAAATGAGAACTTTTGGGAGCAATAACAAAGAAAGGGCTAGGACATGATTTTAAATTTCAAATCCAATTACATATAATTCCTCCAGTGTAGAAATTATAGTTCTTCCGCCATTAGTGAATGGGATTCCTTGAGATAAATGAGCATACTATCACATTACCATTAACGCTTGAACGTATTTGCTTATGACATACAAAATCACATATGACAAATTTAATGTTACGAGAAAATTGGCCTATTGTGAAAAGGGGTTTGAATCACGGTCATGTCTCTTCTCTTTAATCTCGGAAAACTTCAACAAAGTAGGAAATGGGTTAACATTAACACACTGGTTAACTAATCAAGGTCAAAGCAGCAGCAGAACGACGTTTTAGCAACGCAAATGATGCTAGTTAAGTTCAGTGTTGTAACATTTTGGAGCAAGAAAGCTACTGATGTCGCATTGCCCTAAAGAAGAAACACCAATGTTGAAGGCACGATCATAGATGCAACAAACAAGTTTTTTTTTTTTTAATGAGGAAAAACGAAATAGTTGATGCTGCAGGAGGAACCAACCCTACCATCCTGCGTCACAAGAGGGTACTCCGACGCGTCGAGATTGACGAACCAGTCCCAGTCCGCTCCAACCCGAAGCAAAATCGCGGCGCCATGGATGGTGGCGGCCAGGGAAGAGCTTCCATGAGGGTTGGCGAAATCCGGCTTCCCCACGACGTGAACATTCCGTGCGGATCGGAAGGCCGGGACCTCCCGGACGGCTAGGGCGAGGCGTTCGCGCTGGTCCTGTGGAGCGGCGCCGTCGAGTAGGAGGAGGTAGAGGTTTCTAGGATGGTAGACGGCGTGGAGGAGGCGCAGGAGGCGGTCGTCGTCCCCGGCGGAGCCGGCGAGGAAGTAGGCGATAGAGGGAGGCGGCGGGGAGGAGGAGGACAGGAGGGCGGCGGCTTCGGCGGCGGCAGATCGGACGTGGGGAGTGGACGAGGAGGCAGAGGGGGAAGAAGAGGGGTAGGAGAAGGAGAGGATGAGAAAGAGGGACACGAGGGAGGTGAGGAGGATCCAGTAGAGGTTGCGGGATTCCTTGGGAAAACCGGAGAAGAGATGCGGCTGCGGCGGCGGCGGCGGAGGAGGAGAAGCGGCCAGATTTGGAGACGACGACGACGATGACGTCGGCTGCATCTCTTTTCCTCCTGTTGTGAAATCTCAGTTCTTGTTGAAGCTCTTGATGTAAATAAAGCCTGATGAATAGACTTCGCATGACCTCTCCATTTTAATTTTTTACATGATTAAAAAAAAAAGAGTATACTTTAGCAGTTGATACACACAATGCCATGTTAATTAATTTGCGATGACAAGTTAAAGTAGTTGGGAAATAATATATATCTATATTAAGGATTAGACTATAGAAACAAGTAAAAAGAGAAAAAATTGTTACGCTCCGCGCCAGTTTTATATATTTAAGCATCAGGGACACAACAATTTTCAAACGGAATTTATTTATTTATAGTGGGCTGGGCGTGTAATACCGCCCTTCAGATAATTTTATTTTGTATGTTTTGTGCGCATCAAAATTTTTTTATTTATTATAATCCAACTCCTACCTTTAAAAATAAAATCTTATTAACATAATGAGAAATTTAAAAAAATAAATAAAAAAATAAACATTTCACTAATTGCGAGCGTGCACTAATATTCTACATGCACATAGTTACACACTATGCGACACACAAGATTAGATATATTATATGTATTTAGGGTTTAAAATTTTAAGATTTAAGAATTGGATTATAATGGATTTGAGTCAATAAGATTTTTCCTCTAGAGTTCAGACTTTTCTCTTGGGTTATAGTGTTCAAAATTAAAAATTTTAGATACTCACGGGGTATATTATATGTATTTAGGGTTTAAGATTTTAGGATTTAGGAGTTGAGTTATAATGAATTTAAACTAATAAGATTTTTCCTCTAGAGTTCAAACTTCCCTTTTGGATTATAATGCTCAAGATTAAAAATTTTAGATGTTCACGAGATATAGTGTTTGAATGGTTGATTTTAAAAAAATAAATAAATTGAGGCACCTAAATT
This sequence comes from Zingiber officinale, assembly GCF_018446385.1. NCBI lineage: Eukaryota > Viridiplantae > Streptophyta > Magnoliopsida > Zingiberales > Zingiberaceae > Zingiber > Zingiber officinale. Next base: position 76,934,515 of record NC_055996.1, on the reverse strand, counting down.
TGATCCAGATGCCTCAACCTTGTTAAAAAAAACCTGACGAAGGCGCCTCCAATGCATTAGAGGTGCCTAAAGTCGGGGCACGCAAGATTTCGCAACAGGCAGTCTGGAGCAGGGCAGTTCTTTGATATATATATATATATATGTTTGACAATATGAGAGGAAGGTGTCAAATAGGACACGACTGATCGGATATTTGACGATATATATTTCAAAGATTGTTGGTGTACTTATTGGTTTGGGGAGATTATTGGTGCAATTCCTTTCTGGTCAGGAGTTGACTAGTTTAATGTGTAGAAGAGTCAAGTAGGTTGGTGTTGACCGGATACTTGACTGAAAATTCCTGACTAGAGTTTAGATAAGTGTTGTTGGATCAGAAAGATGCTCGAGGGGAGGGGGGAGGTGAATAGCATTCTTCGAAAATTGAGAATTAAGTTATGCAACGAAATAAAGAAAATAAAAACAATGCTAACAAGGCCAAGTTGTACACTTTTACTTGGTTCGGAGCCTTCAACAACTCCTACTCCAAGGCTAAGTTTTTTTTTTCTCTCTCTCTATACATTTTTTTAGGGGGACAGGTACGGTAAGGCCCTTAACATAATTTTACCTTGCAGTTCCATTCGGTGAGCATCTAAATCTTTTTTTTTTCAATTTGATTTTTCTAATTTATTATAACTCAACTCTTACACCCTAAAAATAAAATTTTATTATCATAATCAGGAACTTAAAAAAATAAACAAAAAAAATTAACATTTCACTGATTGTGAGTGTTGCCCATGGTTGTTGCTCAGGATAAAAAAGCGCGATAATATCTTTTATATATATATATATATATACTCTATTTGCTATCCTACGAATCGTACGTTGCGCAACTATACGGACCCATGGTCCCTGGATTCAATCCAGGTGCCTTGGGTTGAATCAAATAATTTTTTTTATTTTTATTTATTTAATTTGGGTATATTATATATATTTAGGGTTCAGACTTCCCTCTTGGATTATACTGTTCAAAATTAAAAATTTTAGATACTCACGGGGTACATTATATGTATTTAGGGTTTAAAATTTTAGGATTTAGGAGTTGGGTTATAATAAGTTTAAGTTAATAAGATTTTCTTTTTACGATTATAGTGTTTAAGATTAAAAATTTTAGATGCTCACAAGATATAATATTCGAAAGGTTGATTTAAAAAAAAATTGAATTGAGGAGTCTGGATTTTATCCAGACGCCTCAGCCCTATTAAAAAAATAAATCCAAGCATTGTCAGCTCAATTTCATTGCAAAAAATACTCTTTTTATTCTCTCACCCTTTCTGCCTTCTATTCAAAACAGTGGCGAAGGAATTTGGCCAAATCTAAATTTCCCTCGCTCTTGCTCCTTCCTTCTCCGTCATCGTTCATCGGACCTCGTGCTCCTGCCGGGAAAGTAAAACAAAAGCGCTGCAAGCTAAACCCACTTTACAGTCGCTTGCTTGTTCATTAGCTGGCTGGTAGCTCCCCGAACTGCCACCGAATACATAGCCGACGTCGGTTTGCTTACCACCTCTCTCCATTCTCGATCATAATCCTTTTCACTTTACTGTCTGTTGTTCAGCTGCAATAATTTTTAGTCCTGATAGATCCTACAACGCACAAGCCCTAGCTACTTTCTTACCAGTTTTTGCTTATGTAATTTGCAGGGAACTTGCGAAAATCAATTCCCATATTTCATAACCAATAATAATTCGTTTCATTTTAAGTTGTAATTCCTGACTGTGATCCTAATATATATTAGAAAGAAGGAAGGATTTATGCTACAACATGCAAGGCCAACGCCTGCTACAAACGTCTACAGCCACTTGGATAGTTAGTTGCTACACATTGTAGTAGCTACTTGACAATTAACTGCTACACCTTATAGTAACTAACTATCCAAGTAGCTACTACAATGTGTAGCAGGTAAGTCGTTTCATTTTAAGTCATAATTCCCTCTCCTCTATTCCTATTATATGCTATTTATACATGATTATCTTTATTGGACGTCCCAGGTGTTAAACTATTAATTAATTCCACAGTTAGCTGCTACATCTTTGTAGCAGTTACTTGGAATGTTAGTTGCTACAATGCTATAGCAGCTAATTCGACGGTTAGCTGCTATAATGTTGTAGCAGTTACTTGGAATGATAACTGCTACAATGTTGTAGTAGCTACCTCCACAATATGGGTGTTACAACGTTGTATCAGCTACCTCGACACTCCAAATAACCTTTTCTTATAATTTTTTTGTTATAAAATTTGCAGGAAACTTGCCAAACATCATTTTCCACAAACCATTTTATGGTAATTTCAAGGTAGCTACTTAGATGATACTATACTAAGTAGGTAGTGGGCATTTATATTTAGAGTTTAGGGTTTTAATTTTTTATAATTTATGTTGTAACTGCTACAACATGTATCAGCTTTCAATCGGGTAGCTGCAACACCTTATACCAACTATCCAATAGTAGCTGCTATATAATGTAGCAGCTACCCTACAATAGCTGCTCCACATTATAGTAGCTACCATATAATAGTTTCTATACGTTGTAGCATCTACTTTGACACTCCAAACAAACATTTCTTACCAATTTTTTGTTATATAGGTTGCAGGAAACTTGACGAACATCATTTCCCACAAACCTTTAAGATTTTCAATATAAGTTGTAATCCCTCTAATCTTAATATCTATTACCATGCACTGGCGGAGAAAGTGAAAATATATTATGCAATTACCTTTTTGCCCTCATCGACCAAAGTTTTAATCCATAAACTCGCCATCTGACAAATATTTTGAAAGAATTTCATTGATAGTAGATCAGTGCCCCACAGTGTCTTTATCAATCAATCTCACCGCGATGACTTATTTCTCATCCAAATCTTCTCCTCCATTGTAAGTATTGTGTTAGGCTTTAAAGTTTTGATTTTTCTCATTTTGTTTAGGGGTTTGAATTTTTAGGGTTTTGATTCGTCTTCTAGCCGCTACAATGGTGTTTTATGATTATAGGTCTTTGGATTGAAGATTTACTTTGAGGATTTTAAAAAAGTTTATCTTTGTTGTAGCAGCTACGCGACAACAGGTGCTACAACGTAGTTAAACCCTAATGATTGATACAACATGGTTAAACCCTACAATCCATATTGGATTCTCATTATTGTAGCAGCTACTTGACCCTAAATACTACAACTTGATCAGTAGCCATGTTGTAGTAGCTACTAATCATATTATAGTACTTAGGAGAAATTATAGATATTGTAATGTATCATATTATGGTTAAAAAATAATAGTTTAATGTATCGTATTATGGGTGAAAACTAACTACATTGTAATGAAGCCAAATGATTATCACTAAAATCTTATGTATTTGTTTTGACAGAATTAAATGGCGAGCCAGAGAACTTCTACTTCCCATGCATATCGTAAGAAAGTGCATTAGAAAAGTAATTACCTCACTTCAAGGGTTTTTTATCATCACTATACATAAATGACAGGTAGATGGAGTTGATAAATGGAAGTCCATTTGCTTGGGCCATAGTCAGGCCTGAAATTACAAATATCTGAAGCCTTATACAAAATATATTTGACAATTGGGACGTTGAAGTCAGATGTTTCATCTTTTATAATAAAGAGATTAGCTTCACAAGGCAAGATGTTTCACTACTTCTAGGACTCCCCGACCAAGGTGACAAAGTAAATTTGCAGCACCATGTAGCCACCACCCCACTATTTCTTCAATACTTCAGTAATGTGGAGTGTACACAGAAGGAACTAGAGAACAAAATGATCAACCTCAGCAAACAATCTTCATCTGCTGAATTTGATACTCTCTTTTGTCTATTTTTAATATTGTATTTTTTTATTTGTATTTTATTTACTACTACTATATCTATATTACCGATATAATCACTAATAGATTGTATAGATGATTTTAATAATTTAGGTAGGTATAGTTGGTGTAAGGCTGTATATGATTATATGAGCCCACAGCTGGAGGTCATTGGTATGATGCTTTCACAAAGGTCAAAGCCAGAGGGGCTTGAGGGAAATCAAGCTCTCATGCTCAAAGGATTCGCACATCTCCTCGTTGTAAGTTCTTAAATTTAATGATAGACTCATATAATTTATGCATAAAATTTCATATTTAATCATTTTTATTGTGTTGCGGGTGTGGATGTGTGAACATGTCAAAATAATGGATCCTTATAGATAACATGCCCTTCCAAGAATATGCAGATAGAAGTGGTTAGACTCCCGTGTGGAGACAATAAAGTTTAGGATTGTAGAAATACCTGCTGCCAAAATAATTGTTGATTTAAGTCCATCGGATCTAGAGACACATCTGCTCTCAAATGATTCCCTAAAAGATGTTGTAGAGCATATAGATCAACAAATTGCTGAGGGGTTTATACAATCAGTTTTTGAGGAAAATCCTGAACAAATTCCTGAGCAATTTTCTAAATAGGCAGCCAAACCTTAAGAATATATTGCAGAATGTATTAAGGAGAAAGAGGCTTGTACAAATTATCAAGTAAGGAAGGGCGAAATTGATCATTTGGAGTCTGTGGTTGAGGCCAAGGACAAGCTCATTGCAAAGATGGAGGCCAAAATTAGTGAGTTAATTGATGAAATTAAAATCTGTGCCAATGATTCAGAAACTACAATAGTTGTAAAGGACAAAATAATTAATGAAAAGGGCAGAATTATAGTCGTAAAAGATAAAATTATAGCAAAACATGAGAGAAAAATCAAATATCTTCAAAGTTAGTTGCTTGGCAAGGATATAGAGGCATTACATGCTAATTGGCCAATAACAAGGTCAAAGAGGAGTGCTATTGATCCTATCTGAAGGCAATGAGATGGCGCACTGGCTCCGGCGGCTGAGGAACGACAAGCTTCTCAAGATCTAAAGGAGCTCCCCAAAGACTCTACACACACTCAGACGATCCAACAAAGTGTTAGTGACCTAAGATTGGGGTGAGAATCCCTAACTAGCCCCTCTGACGCTCAAGTCAGTTCCTAACTCGAATGTGGAAGAAGAAGAACAGTAGCGGAAAATGCCAGGAAGTTTAGTTTTAGATGCAAGTGCTTGTGTTTGCATACCTTACAAGTGGAGAAGATTCCCCTTTTTATACCACCACACATAACCTCTGCAATTGTGAGGTGGTCCCTGGCTTGTTAGAGTTTGTTAGAAGATGAGAAAAGGACAACCTAGACTTCGTGCAACAATTCTCTAAGGAATCTTTTTTCAACCCAGATGTACTCTCTTTATCATTTATGACTTGAATCCTTGATATGATAACATATGCAAAAGAGTATATCATTGTAACCGCTTAAAGAACGAAGAAGCTTCGAGAAAATATTTCCCGACAGATTTGCCAACTGCTTGTCTGTTTAGATATATATTGGCTGATCATTAATCCCGTCATATCTTGAGAATGCCCCTTCTATTGAATGTATCTAGGCCGATCATGAAGCTGGTCGTGCATTAAGAGTATCTTCTATTGAATATATCTCATCTGGTCATAAAGTCAGTCGTGCATTAAGAGTATCTTCTATTGAATGTATCTCGGTCGGTCACAAAGTCAGTCGTGTATTAAGAGTACCTTCTGTTGAATGTATCTCGATCGGTCATAAAGCCAGTTGTATATTAAGAGTATCTTCTGTTGAATGTATCACAACTAGTCATAAAGTCGGTCGTGTATTAAGAGTTTCTTCTGTTGAATGTATCTCGATCGATCAAAAAGTCGATCGTGTATTAAGAGTTTCTTCGGTTGAATGTATCTCAGCTGGTCATAAAGGTGGTCGTATATTAAAAATTTTTTAGGGTAAAGTATCTTAAAACTCGCTCGGACCTTGCCCGATCGAGTGTACACAGAGAGTATTTTGCTTGGTCGGCTTTACCCAATCGAACGTACATAGAGAGTTTTTCGCTTGGTTGGCTTTACCCAATCGAGCATACACAGAGAGTCTTTTGCTCAATCAATGCTAAATGGTGCTAAATGGTTTTATACTTGCTCGGTCGACCTTACTCGGTCGAGTGCACATAGAAAGTATTTCGCTCGATCAACTTTACCCAATCGAGCGTATACAGAGAGTCTTTTGCTCGGTCGGCTTTACCCAATGAAGCGTATACAGAGAGTCTTTTGCTCGATCGGCCTTCACTCGGCTAATTATATGTTAAGAACCTTGTATGGTGCTAATTGCTTTTATGCTTGCTCGGTCGACCTTGCCCGATCGAGCGCACACAAAAAGTATTTCGCTCGGTCAGCTTTACCTAATCGAGCATACAAAGAGAGTCTTTCGCTCAGTTGGCTTTGCCAGCCTGATCATATGTTATAGCCTAACTAAGGCTAAGCCTTTCTGGGTCCGACCGATTCTTCCCGTCCAGTCCTATACAGGGAACCTCATGTTCGATCAAGTTTGGGCATCAACCAATCCTCTTGACTTTAGCTCCCACTTTCCCTAAAAGGTTCGCTCATCATAACCCGTATCACTAGCCTCTCCCTCAAGTCTAATCGAAGGAGATGTAGCTGACTAACTAGACTCAAGTTCTAGTTTTGTTCACTTACTTGCTATGCTTATGGAAATTTTCTCAAGTTCACAAATTAATATTCAATACTTATTTATCTAGTTTATTATTCTACACTTTCCTTTCTTCTTCAATTATGCCTAGAGATCTGCGCAACCTTTTTAAAATTCTCTCATTGGTAATTGGTCCTTCAATAGAAAGAAAATGCTAAGGACGCACACAGATATAACACATTAGAATAGGAATGATTTTGCCTATGAGTGCCACGTGACACTCCTTCCGTTTCTTGAAATGACTACTTATGCATTCCTTTACAAGCAACTTACTAGCTATTATTCTTGATAAATTAGTAACCCTCCATGCGTAAGCCGTTTCAATCTAATGGTGACTATTGTTGGCTACATCCCCTTAAAAACTTTAAATACTTCTTAGTTTTGACACTTCATCTTCCTCAACTCACTCTCGGCTATCCTTCTTCTCTACCTTTCCAAATACCCTGCACTCCTTTGTTTTTCTTGAACTCCCCTTGTTATGATTCCTCCTTAAGACCTTAGTAAGTCGTTCGTTCCCTAGTTATTTTCGTGCTCTTTCACGGTTGAAGAGTCATTTTCTCCCTGGTATGCTCATATCCATTCTTCTTTCGGCCATGCCGATAGAGCCGCCATTCGCCTCCAATATGAAATCCCTAAGGATTATCATATCAAAATTCTTGGCCCCGATGCTCATCCTCATCTTCCTCCTGATGGCTATATCACTTTCTTTAAGGACCAACTGGTGGCCGATCTAGGCTTTCCTATACCTCCCTTTATATCAGAAGTAAGTCAATATTTCAACATTCCTTTACAACAATTCACCCCAAACGTCTTTCGCTGCTTGTGTGGCATGTATATGCTGTTTCGTCTTTTGATATTCCTCCTACACCCCACAACTTCTTTATGTTCTCCTATACCAAAAAATTGGAACCAAGAGTATTTCTTTTCCAATTCCGTCCGAAAATGATTTTTTTGAAGAGATGCCCTTGCCTATTAAAGGTTGGAAAACACGTTTCTTTTTCATAAGGTTTCCCGAACTTGCTTTATGGCCTACCACATGACAATCTTCTCTTCCTATTCTTCTTGATATAAAGAAACTTCATCAACATCCGACCTTCCATGATTATTCTAACAAACTGATCGGTCATTACTTCTTTATTCACAAATGGATACACAACGATCTTTTGTTCTTATTCATTTTAAGTCTTGTTCAAAAGAAACTGCACTACTTCTTTGGTAAGTTATGAAGCCTTCATCATTACCTTTTTACTAACTAAAACATCTTATGTGTTATGCAGTGGATGCTTTGTTTGAAACTTTTGTCGATAAGGAGATTGGTTTGGAAGAGGAGGCACTTTTAGCCAAGGCACAAGAACTTCAAGCCGAACGACCTTTGTCATCTACTCTCCCCTCAAGTGAAACTTTCGTTGGCCCAGCTCTTGCATCTGGTTCAGCTGCTATTTCTGGGAAGTGTCTACAGATTTACCTCTATTAATGGAAGATGTTCCTTCGGAACTAGATGGAAAACGCAAGAGGCACAAACTGACTCTGGCACCTTCTCCTAAAAGATAGGTACTCTCCATCGTCGAAGATGTCACTCTGAGGGATATCCAAGCTCCCTCCCTTGAAGATGTTGCCTTGGGGGATACCCAAATCACTTCCCTTGAATCCACTTTATCCTCCCTGTATCCTATCCTCTCATCCTCACAGCCCACTCAATCTCGGGAGGATATCCTGGGTCCAAGTAGCAGCTCGAACCCTAGTTTTGTTATGACCTTTCAAGAGAAAATCTCATTACCCCGACAAGAAATCAAGATTCTCCTTTCTTTATTTTTTCCTTGTCTTCTGTCCAAACTTCCCCGTCTTCATTATCCACACCTTCCTCTACTCTCCCTATATTATTAGGGCGTTCTTTAGTGACTTCTTGGGAAGAAACCCGACATCAACTTAAAGCACTTACTCCCACTGAACTAGAGGATAAATTTTCCTTTGAAGAAACTAAGGTAACATAATTTTTCATCAATTATCTTATTCTTATTTTTGGCATATTACTAAAAACCTATACTTAATAGCGCTGGATCACTACAATGAGTGTAGCTTAACAACTATATGATCTAGCCCGAGAGAATGAGCTACTAAAGCAATAAGTTTCTAAATCATTTTCCATTCAGACCTCTAAACAAATAAAGGAATTATCTGAGCAATTACAAGAGGCTAAAAAATTACTTTAAGCCGAATATGAGAAATCAAGCCAATGGAAAACCACTGTAGATGACATTGAGTCTCAGCTTCAACCAGAGATTAATCTTTGAGATGAATTGCAAACAAAGCTAGATAAATAAGTTGCAGAGGCTACTCAACTATCAACCCAGCTGCAGACACTGAAGGCTACTCATGCCTCTGAATTAGCAACCAAGACTTCTGAATTAAACTTGAAGGATGCATAGATAAACTCTTTACATCTATCCTTAGCTGAGGCCCAAACAACTACCTCCACTAAAGAAGCTGAGTTAAAAGAATCTCAGGATGTGTTAACAATTTATCAAGAAGGCGAAGACGAGTGATTTGGAAAAAGAAAGAAAATACTTCTTGAATCAGCCGACTTCAACGACCCCATCACCACATCCATTGTTAAGGCCTTTACTCATGGAGCTGAGGAGGTTATAGAATAATTAAGGAAGAAGGGCTATTTGGTGTCTGAACCTTCTATTAATTTCTTGATCGTAGGAGGTTACTTAGGAACAGATCTACTGACCTATTTCCTAAACTGATGTAATCACCTATATATCATTGTATCCAAGAATCATTCAGTAATTCAAGCACTAGTATTTTCATAACCCTTGATAACCTTTCAAATACCAATATAATTCACTACTAACTTTCGAATATTAACAAATGAAAATTTAGATAATCAAGCAAAGATAAATTAATTTTTCCTTAAAGTTTGTTTAATCTACTATGTATTTATTTTTTACTGGCTAAATATAGTTATTCATACTCATATTCATCCTTGTTTAGAATTAACATTCACTTAGCTCTTAACATCTGAACGAGTTCATTTCTGCCCGAGTTTGTTTTTGTTCGGGCCTATATTTCGCTCTACCATTAAGAAATGACTGAGTTTATTCCTATACTTATAGAATAGAAAGATTATAATTTGCGTTATTCATCTGAGAATATTAAAGGTCAGTAACTTCTATAACCATTCAATGCCCATTCGACTTTCGTATCTTAAACTTATTCTCGGTAATCGCACTGGTGACCCGTTGCATCAATTATTGGCATTGACTTCCTATTAGTGACACATGTGTACCTGACATCATATATGTACCTTTGTTACTGTATCCACCACCTCACTTGACCATCTAGCGGCTCACAGTTGATCCCGCCCTTTACACTGCTAGGATCCAACGGTTTCCCTTAACTAGCCTTTTTGAAGAATCCTTATAAATATTTGGCAAAAACCCTAAGACTTCATTATCTTTCTCCTGACTCTCTATTCTTCTCTTTTTTTGACCTTAATGATCCTTTCTCTCCAAGATGTCGGTATATAGCGAGTGATATACTCAATGTTCTTCCAATTTCACCCTCCATGAGGCTTATGAACCCCAGACGAACTATGACATTCCTTCCTACATAGTCCTCCTACCCCTGAAGATCGCCCTCACCGTCCTCCACCAGAGAGCATTGAGGTCATCAGGGAACAAGTCCTATCTGGCCTTCAATTTTCACTACATCCTTTCTTTGTTGATGCTAGCCGCTATTTCAATCTTCCTTTACACCAACTTATTCCCCAATCTTTCAACATCTTGAGTGGTGTTGTTATTGCTTTCCGCTTACTCGATGTCCCTTACACCTCCTTTATTCCATCATTTTTTCTACCTTCATCAGATAGAAAATGGTCTGTTCAAATTTCAAGCATGCCCTAAGGCCATTCTATTTAATAGGGTTTCTCCCTAAGGGGAATGGAGAGACAAATACTTCTTCATACACCTTCCCTGTCCTTCACCTTATCCTATAAACTGGCGGCAAGACTTCCTACCATTCCCAACTTGGGCAATATCTCCAGGGATCTTTTCTTCCGTGCTTTTATGGGAAAACTAAAAGGTGTCAAGTTTAACTTACCCATGTTAACCATAGAAGGTTTACTATCTATTTTTGGACTCAATCCAACTGACACCGAATTGAACGCCTCCGTTGGTAAGCTCGCTTTCCTTATAAATGTTTGTTTGTTGTTTTTTGATAATTTATTATATATGTTTTTAACACTCACTCATTTTCCTAGCTGAGGCTATTATCCCAGCCTTTTGTATAAGAATACTCGACCGAAAAGAGCAATTTTGACTGAACTGGAAGAGGACTTATTGAGGGAACGCTATCTTAATCAACCTTCTTCCTCCCTTGGTTTACTTGCCTCAGCCAAGTCAACATGAGAACCATCTTCTAGCTCTTCCGGACAAGACACTCCTTTTGTCGTCAGGCACAAAAAACCCCGAATGGAAGCTTCAGGCCCAACTTTATCCACATTACTCAGCGTCGAACAAATTTCCATCACTGTGGCCGAAATTTCTTATAACCAAGGTAAAGAGCCCGTGTCCTCAACATGTAGTCGTTCTCATTTTGCACTTGACATTATGAGGCCTGACCTTCTTATACCTATGTCTTATGCACTTTCTCCAGTTATTCCTTCTATTGAGACAGCCTCAGATACCCCTTCACCAATTTCTTTACTAACTTTGGCTCCTCCTCTAACTAAACCTCGCGCGAGATAGACCCCTTGTAGGCAATCCGCTGGCCTAGGATCCAAAAGACCGACCTATGAACAAAGTCTTGAATTAGTTGAGCCAGCATCCTCTGCCCAACCATCTTTTGCTCCCTCACAATTGCCTGATCTTTTCCTTTCTCCTCCTCTAGGGCCTGCAACTTCTACTAGCCCTCCATGCCTCTTTAAACAATCCCATGGGTTACCTTCTCACCAAGGGATAAATTACACCTCCCCTCCATCTTATGGGATACTCAAATTAAAAGGTTCATTAGTTGAACCATGGCTACAAGCACACAGACAAATGCGAAGTAGCACAATTGCTGAGCATGCCGACGAGCACAACCGTAATGCTACTATCGTAAGTCCTTGATTAGATTTTGTTAACTTATTATTGCAAGATATAATTCTGTTGTTATTTTGTCTAGTTCTAACATTTGGGCCAGCTAGTCATGAATCTGGAGAGAGCTAACAAGATTTTAAAGATAGAGTAGAAGAACTGCAGGTTGCTCCTGCTATTCCCAATGATAAAATTGTTCAATTACAAGGGAAAATAAATTCGCAAGCTTATCACTAGCCTAGAGGGAACTCTATAAGATTATCGCCAATCATTGTAGACTCAAGAGGCTAAGAATGAAATCTTGGAACTTCGACTACAAAAGAGTGAATCCTAATTTTGAGTGGAGAAGGCTCTAAAAGATAAGGCTTTTTTGGATTTAGCTAAGCAAACCTCATTTTTAGAAAGGTTAGAACCGCCGCTTGGCTCCAGATCTCCTGAACTAGCTCCAGAGTTAGCCACCAAAAATTTCTTATTGCTACAATAACAGGAGAAATTAAGAGCCCAAGATTCACAGATAAACTCCTTATTGGATGAGCTAAAACATTCCAGAGTAGAACAAGTTGCCCTTAAAGTTGAGAAGGACAATCTTCAATATGAACTTTAGACATACAAGGCAAGTGAGGAGGAACGATGGGAGAACAAATGAAGATCCTATTTAGACTCCCTCAAATTTGACAAAGAATACGCCAGACGTATTGTAGGGACTTTCACTCACTCAGTTGAGGGGGTTATTCAACAATTAAGGGAGGGAGGATATTTATTAAGAGAACCCCCTCCTCTCTTTATAAATCGTCGACGACTCAACAAGGAGCTACCGAAAGAATTCTTAAGTAAATTTGAGTGAGTATGTATTCTTGTACTATATTTTTATAATATTTACTTTCTATTTAAAATGATGATAAAACATTAAATACTGGAAGAAATTAATAAGTACCTGGTTGTCTTGTATAACCTCATGTATTTTTATAACATATACTTCATGGGGAAACTCGATAATATAGAAAGATCTTGAATATTTAACTATTGAACAAACAGTCACTTATGACATCCCCATATTAAATACCGCCCAGGATAGATATAAACCACTAGGCGGAGTAAACAACCCCAATATTATATAAGTAATTAATGATGACTTCCTGGGATGAATTATGAATCATTCGAGCATATAATGCCACGCGGAACAAACAAACTGAACTCAACGATAGACCGGACGATCATATAAGACCGAACGAAATAAGAAGGCTAGATATAATATAAGCAGAGCTGATAATGAATTCCCAGACTACGTAATAGATCGATCGAACATATAATCCTGAGCGAAATGAGTCAGCCGAACATACTATAAGAAGAGTTTATAATGAATTCTTAGACTACGTAATAGATCGATCAAACATATAATCTCGAGCGGAATGAGTCAGTTGGACATACTATAAACAAAGTTTATAATAAATTTCCAGACTGCATAATAGATCGATTGAACATATAATCCCGAGAAAAATGAGTCAGTCAGACATACTATAAGCAAAGTTTATAATGAATTTTTGAACTGCGTAATAGATCGATCGGACATATAATCCCAAGTAAAATGAGTCAGTCGGACATACTATAAGCAAAGTTTATAATGAATTTTTGGACTGCGTAATAGATCGATCGAACATATATTCCTGAGCGAAATGAGTCAGTCAGACATACTATAAGCAAAGTTTATAATGAATTTTCTGATTAATTGTTGAAGGTTTAAAGCCGAGTGAAAAACATATCAGATATATGCAAGTACTTACTGATGAATTTTTGGGCTAACTAATAATCTGGCTAGGCATATAATTCTATACGAAACAGACAGACCGAATATTTAATAATAAATTCTCAAGTTGAATAATAAATCGATCAGATTTGTGATGCCGAATGAAATAAACAGACTGAATATGTATAGACGATGATTTTCCAGAATTGAATGATAACTTGCTTGAGTCGAAGAGAAATAAATATCTCAGATATTTGTGAATATTTTATAATGAATCCTTGGACTGAATGATAAACTTGCCAAATCTGTGATGCCGAGCAAAACCTCTGATTGTCTGTATGGTTTAAAGTCTCCGATTGCCCCTTAAGGTCGTCTCTCTAGTCATCCTTTAAGATCGTCGATCGACTGTTGATGGTTTAAAGTCTTTGGCCATCTATGCGACAGGTCAATTATTGATGGTTTAAAGTCTTCGACCATCTGTGCAACCGGTTGACTGTTCGTGGTTTTAAGTCTTTGGTCGTCTGTGCGACTGGTCGACTATTAATGGTTTAAGGTCTCCGATCATCTATGTAATCGGTCGACTATTGATAGTTTAAAGTCTCCGATCATCTATGCGATCAGTCGATTATTGATGGTTTAAAGTCTCCAGTCGTTTATACGATCGGTCGACTATTGATGGAGAATAGACCTTTTAGATGACGTTGCATACAATTTTCATTAATTGTACAAAAAAGTTGAACAGAATACATGAAATAGGTTATAGGCATACTTGTTATGTTTTGGAAAGTCCTAGTTGTTGGTGCTGGAAGCATCCGACGATCGAACTCGTGTTTTGATAATGGCAAAGAATTCAAAGTTAAGTTGGTTTTGTTGGATCGAGAAGGGCTAGAGGGGGTGAATAGCGCTCGTGGCTATTTCGTTCGATTCGTAAAACACTAATCTAGTAAAGCAGCGGAAATAATAAAAACAAGCAACACACAAACACAAGCTGTTTACTTGGTTCGGAGCCTGTGACGACTCCTACTCCAAGGCCCACGCTCGTTGAGCATTTACGTTGGGAAACAACTATAATCTCGAAGAGTATTACAAACTAAATACAATTATGAACTGAAATAAACTTTATACCGACAACAACAAAATCGAAACTGAAGCTCCGGGTCGTCGAGATGTCGCTACAGCACTTCGGAAGCAATTCTTGAGCAGAACACAGGAGAAGGAAAGCTTTGAATTGATGTACTAGGTCACTGCTCGAGATGTCCTTTTATTGGACGTTTAAGGCACCTCTAATGCTAGCCCAAGGTGCCTCAAACCCAATTCTTATCCTGAATAGAACGCTGAGATGAGCTTCGGATCCCTGCCTCTTATCCGCCTGGAGGCGCCTTCAATGCCACTCCAAGGCGCTTCCAAGCAGCGGTCCAAGGCGCCTCCAAGTCCCATGGAGGCGCCTCCACCTCCACTTCGCAGCCAGCTTCCGCCTTGTACCTGAGGTGCGTCCAAGCTCCATGGAGGCGCATCGGGTACTGTTCATCCGAGGTATAAGTTGCTCCTTTGTTCCTGCAAAATGTGTTAGTCCCAAACATATACCCTGTAAAACAAAGTTAGCACATAATAGACATAGTAAATAAAATATTGACAGCCTCCGGACTATTCGGGTCTGACTTCGGATTTCCAACTGGAAATCCTAGGTCGACCCGATGCCTACTGTTCCCTCTGCGGGGAACGCGTCCTCACCTACTCCACTCAGGAGAGTTACCTGATGCCAGCACGATCCTCCAGATCGACTGGACTTTTCACCTAGGGTTACCATCCCCTAGGGTTTTTCTCCACCTAGGGTTACCACCCCCTAGGACCTAAGGTTACCCTCCCCCCCTTAGGATTTCCCTCCACCTAGGGTTACCACCCCCTATGACCTAAAGTTACCGCCCCTTAGGATTTTCCTTCACCTAGGGTTATCACTCCCTAGGACCTAGGGTTACCACCCCCTAGGGTTTTCCACCACCTAGGGTTACCACCCCCTATGACCTAGGGTTACCACCCCCTAGGGTTTTCACATTGCCTAACCGCAGCTAGGACTTTTGCCTAAGAACACTTAGGACTTTCCTGCAAGCTCAATCAAACACATTAGATAATAAATAATCTTAACTTTGAATCTCTTTGCCATTATCAAAACTTGGGTTCGATCGTCGGATGCTTCCCGCACCAACAGGTTTGTGATCTAACAGTTTGAATAAGATTGTAGGAAAGTCTTAAGTGTACTTAGGTAAAAGTTCTAGCTGCGGTTAGGCAGGTGGAAAACCCTAGGGGGTGGTAACCCTAGGTCATAGGGGGTGGTAACCCTATGCGGAAAGTCTTGGCGGGTCGAGAGCTTCAGGTAAAAGTCCTAGGGGGTGCCAACCCTAGGTGGAAAGTCCTGGTGTCGCGAACTAGGTGGAAGACTGGACGGGTCGGGGAGCGGGCGTCCAGCAGAAAGTCCGGAAGCATCGAGCGCTAAGCAAAAGTCCAGTCGATCTGGAGGATCGTGCTGGTATCAGGTAAATCTCCTGAGTGGAATAGGTGAGGGCGCGTTCCCCGCAGAGGGAACAGTAGCCGTCAGATCGACCTAGGGTTTTCGTTTGGAAATCCGAAGTTAGACCTGGATAGTCCGAAGACTGTCAATATCTCATTTACTATGACTATTATGTGCTAACTTTATTTTGCAGGGTATGTGTTTGAGACTAACACATTTTGCAGGAACAAAGGAGCAAGTCACACCTCGGATGAACAGTGTCCGAGGCGCCTCCATGGAGCTTGGAGGCGCCTCGGGTGTAGCGGGTGACCTGGCTGCGCAGCAGGCTTGGAGGCGGCTCAAACTGAGCTGGAGGTGCCTTGGACCAGAGCTTGGAGTCGCCTTGGAGTTGCTTGGAGGCGCCTTCGAGTGGATAAGAGGTGAACTTTTTAGTACTGATCCACGCGGCTGACTCGGCGTGTTAGGGCGCCCTGGATGGTGTTGGAGGCGCCTCCAGCAGTGCATAAAAGGGGGTCTCGAGGCAGTAGTCAAGACAACAATTCCTAAGTGCTTCTACTACAACGTGTTGCTCCAAAGATGCCCTGAAGTGTTGTTACAAGCACTTTGGACAAAATCCTAGAGTCGGGACTCTAGGTGAAAATTCTGGTGGTCGCAGACCAAGTGGAAGTCTGGACGGGTCGTGGAGTGAACGTTCAACATGAAGACCTGAAGTCTCGGGCGCTGAGCAAAAGTCCAGATGGTCTAGAGGACCGGTTTTGGCAAAAGGTAAACTCTCCTGAGAGGAGTAGGTGAGGACATGCTCCTAGAAGAGGGAACAGTAGGCGTCAATTCGACCTAGAGTTTCAGAAAAACTCAAAGTCAGAACCGAATAGTTGGGGGCTGTCAAATTCATATTATATATATATATATATATATATATATATATATTGTTTACTGCCTGGACTAACTTTATTTTTCAAAAAATAGGAGGTTGAAAAAGTTGGTCTATGCGCCCGGACCAGGCTCACCTCGGGCGGGCCGCGAGTGCCCAGGCAGTCCAGGTGCCTAGACTCGGTCTAGGCGCTCGGACTCGGTCTAGGCGCCCGGACTCGGTCCAAGCGCCCAGACTCGAAAAATGATCCATAGGCTGATGTAGAGTGCGTCGATTGACTGAGCCACGTGGTCCAAGCGCCCAGAGGGGTTCCAAATGCCTGGAACAACCTATATAAGTAGCATTTAACCAAGGGTTAAGATAACAACATTCCGAACAACTTCTGCTCTTGCGCGCTGCTCAGAAAACACCTCCATGATGCCCAAAAGCTCCGATGATGATTCTACTGAAGATTTCATCCTACAAAGTTGTCGGTATTCTTCATTTTCAAATTACTTGTAATCAATTAAGATTCTACTTGTACTTTTACCGATTGATTAGTGATTACCCATCAAAAGTACTCTCACGTGCGGGCCTTGGAGTAGGAGTCACCACAGGCTCCGAACCAAGTAACTCCTGGTGTTTGTGATTGTGTTGTTGTCTTTCTTTCTTGCCTATTTATGTTTTGTTTTATTTTACTCGAATGTTTTAAATGAACGTGAAAGCCATGAGTGTATTCACCCCCCTCCCCTTTAGCTCAACAATCCTACAAGCATCAATAGGGAGATGTTACGCTGAACTTCACAAGAAAAGATGTTTCACTTAGTCATTTAATTTATAGCATCCAATAATGCTACATTAACTTGGGACAGTTGTCGCAGCTGCACAAGTTCAGTTTGATTCTTTTTCTCTCATAAAAGGGCAGCATCCAACTCCTTCCTCGCCTGATTCTGTTATTTTGTAAAAATCTTAATATAGTTATAAATAACATGATGATCCATGGCTAGACTGAGACACATATTTGGATTAATTTAGAAAATTCATAAATTCAAGGAAAGAAAGATATATATAATAAAATAAGGATGGATAATACAAACCAAGAAGTAGATGCGTTTACTGATAGAGATGGTCTTTCAAAGGTGGAAGACATAGAGCTTGAATCCTCATCGTTAGGGGATTCTTTAACACCACCCTAAGTGGGTTTCATCTTATTGATAAAGCAAGACTTGATCCTTGAAGAGCTATACTAAAATCACTGTATAAGAGGAAGAAGGGCTAGCCAACGTGAAAGAGAGTTAGGTTGATAGATGATTTATAGGAAAATTAGATCTAACAACATTAGCTCTTGATAAAGAAAACCCAAACGGAAGTGTCTTTTTGATACTATAAATAGGGTCATCAAGAGACTCTCTACAACTCATCAAAACCTATGAAAAGATAAGACAGAGAGTAAAGACAAGGATAACCAACCGTCGGCCCTTGAATCCTTCCCTGCACCTACTGTACATAAGTTGCTACAACGTGTCGCTGCTTAAAATTATTAAAATTAAAATATTACAAGCCCTACACACTAATAAAAAAAATATGCGACAATTTATTTTTATAATGGGGTGAATAAAATTTTATTCACCAAAATTTTAAAATTCTACCCGTTGTAGCTGCAACTGCACAGTTACTGCTGCAACTGCACAGTTACTGCTACAACATGTAATAACTACAACATGAAGTCTTTGTTGTAGCAATTACGGACCAGTAGCTGCTACAACATCCTCTTGATTATAATTATTAAATTTCACCATCTCCTCTGCCTCTTGTTCCATTTAATGTGGTATTTGGAAATGATGTTTTAACTCCCTGAAATAAATTTTAACATTCATCGCACTTTACCTCTGGAAATAATGAAATTACACTATTATAAAGATTGTTAGGATCTCTTCGTACGGCTAGAGAGGGGGTGTGAATAGCCGACCCCAATCTTTCGCGTTTCTTCCTACGATTAGGTTAGTTGCAGCGGAAATACAAGGAAGAAACTAAGAAGAAGAAAGCAAACCTCAAACGCAAGGATGTAACGAGGTTCGGAGATGAACTCCTACTCCTCGGCGTGTCCGTGAGGTGGACGAGCCCTATCAATCCGTCGGTGGATGAGCCCCCGGAAAACCGGCTAATACAATATACTCCTTGTGGGTGGAGAAACCTCGCCACAAACGTTTGCAACAGCAGACTAGAATACAAGGAATACAAGTAGAAAGACAAGAACAATGTATAAACACTAACTCGCTTCTCGTCATTGCTGTGAAGCAACAACTTCTGGACAACGGCGGTGACCGTCGTGGAAGCTCACAAGCTTCTTGGGAGAGCTCAACAAAGCTCGGATCAGCAGCAAGCTAGAAGCGGGAAGAAGTAGAAGAAGTAGTATCCCTGTAGAACTCTCGCCCTTTATACTGCGAAGAAGAAATGAATAAACTGGCTTGCGTCGCAGCTAGAACCCGATCGATGCGTGGACCGATCAAACATCTGATCGGTGCGGACCAATCGGGAAGAAGCCTATGTACATTGTCCGATCGGTCCACGCCGATCGAGAACCTCTGATCGGTCTACGGACCGATCGGGCTTCTTCTCCGCCGCCAGATCTCGCCGATCGGTCTCGGACCGATCGATAACCATCGATAGCATCGATCGATCAGCGATCGGTCACCAGACCGATCAGATGAGCCATGTATCATTGGATCGGTCTGCAGCCCGATCCAAACTTTTCAGCCCTAAACCTAAGGCTTCCACACCAACATCCGGTCAACCTTGACCTGTTGGTACATCATGCCTAGCATCCGGTCACTCCCTTGACCTGCTAGCACTCCCCGCTAAGTGTCCGGTCAATCCTTTGTCCCACTTAGACTTTTCAACACCAGAAGTCCGATCATCCCTGATCCATCTGGATTTTCCCTTGCCTGGTTTCACTCACCAGGACTTTCCAACTGCCTAACATCCCAGTTAGGACTTTCCCACTGCCTAACATCCCAGTTAGGACTTTCCCACTGCCTGGTTTCACTCACCAGGACTTTCCACACTGCCTAACATCTCAGTTAGGACTTTCTCACTGCCTGGCTTCACTCACCAGGACTTTCCAACTGCCTAACATCCCAGTTAGGACTTTCTCACTGCCCGGCTTCACTCACCAGGACTTTTCCCGTGCCAAGTCTCCATACTTGGACTTTTCGCGTGCCAAGCTCCCTGCTTGGACTTTTCCAGTGCCAAGTCTCCATACTTGGACTTTTCCAATGCCAAGCTCCCTGCTTGGACTTTTTCCCGAATCAGGTCAACCAGGTCAACCTTGACCTACGGTTGCACCAACAATCTCCCAAGTTCGTATTCTTGTCAACACATCAGAATACAACTTTTCTACTCTCGTCAAACATTGTCAAACATCAAAATACAACTCGAGTCAGGTCACCCTTGACCAACTCGAGTCAGGTCAACCAAGTGAACCTTGACCTAAGGTTGCACCAACAATCTCCCCCTTTTTGATGTTTGACAAAATCCAAACTCAAGTTAGGTTAACCTGATAACCTAACTTAGGTTTTCCAACCATCTTCCAATGTCCAATGTTCTTTCCTTGAACATTCTCTGGACATTCTCCCCTTAGGTTAACCCGATAACCTAACTTGGGTTTTCCAATAATTCTCCCCCTTTTTGACACACATCAAAAAGAATTCCAATGTTCTTCCTTAAACATTCCATGACATTCTTCCCTAGCTTAGGTTAACGAAACTCTTAATTTCCCCCTTGATACTAAACTCAACAATCAACTTAGTGATAATCCCATATCACTAATCCTTAAAAGTCTTTTGGAGTAAAAATTCCCCCTAAAAGTCAACTCCCCCTTGACAATTAGGTAAAACTTCCCCTAAAGGTCAACTCCCCCTTGACCATTGCACCAACAATGTCTTGGCGAGTTTCAAACCTTTAGAAATCCACAAAACCCAACTTCCAGCTGAAATTTCAGACCAACAGCTGAAAATCAGAAACTGGCACGCACTGATCGGTCCCCAGACCGATCAGAATCCCCCTGGATCGGTCCCCAGACCGATCCACGCTTCACTGATCGCACTGGATCGTCACTGATCGGTCACCAGACCGATCAGAACTTCCCTGGATCGGTCCGGATTTCTGATTTCCCTTCCGGAAATTCAGAAACTCCTAGAAAATTCCAGAAAATTCGAAAAAATGTGAAATTTTGAGGATACATTCCTCATAACATATACTATCATGGAAAAATAGTTTTCTATGAGAATAACTTCCATTTTCAAATCTTGATACAAAATTCAAAAACTTTGAAATAGTTCAAAGTTAAGTCAACTTTGTATCACAATGTTCAATGATGAATGCTATCACTAGGAAAGCTTCATCAAGGTTTTTCAAAACAATTTTGAAATGATTTCAAACCCTTTAATTTGGGACCACAATCTTAGGGCTATATGTACATGACTTGTACACAAGCTTTCCCTATGATCCCCATATCTTGAATTAGGCTCATCTAGGTACAAGAGCTATGCACCTTGATCCTAATTCATGATCCTAATATCTCACACACATCTAGAGTGTATCAAGCACATCCATGTCAATTTTGATGTGAGATATGGGTTTAGGTATCTTAGGCTAAGGTCTCATGCATTTTCTAAACACAAATTTGATCTCAATATCAAAATGTGTTTTCATCCTTAAATCAATTTAATTGATTATTAATGCAAGAGATGATGACATGGCATAAAATGGTATCATAAATAAAAACATGTGCCAATGTCATGATGTCATGGCATAAAGTTTGAAACTAAACTAACACATGACATATAATAACCTAAGCATTATCATGGCATTTCAAATGATCATAAATTAAATATGATGTCATGACATGGCATATGGCAAACAACCATGGTAAGTTAACACAAATAAAATACCTAGATTACCTATCTAAGTATCCTTAATCACTTAGCTAACTTAAATTCTAATCCTAGATTGCCCAAAGTGCTCCAAGAAAATGTCAAAACCCAAATTGACATTTCTTGATCTCTTGTTTGATTTATACCATTTAAAATTCTACAAGAGTAGCACTTCTAAGTTAAGGCCCGGATTGCCTTGATTACCTAAGAGAATATCAAAATCCCAATTTGATATTTCTCTAGGTTTTTCCAAATTGTGTCAATTTAAAGTAAGATTAATATATTCTCACTTTGGCACAACTTACTCTTCCAAGGAGTGAATGACAAAGATTATTCCATTTCATTTTCAAAGGTTCCCAAAAACCTTGAAAATGCTCCTTGAGTGTCAATTTCCTCAAAGTTGGGTTAACTACCCTTCTTATTGGAGTTGACACTCTCTAACCCATCTATGGGGTAGAGAAAATGCTCCTAGGAACCCAATACCTATTAGAGCTCATTGGGTTCACTAAATATTCACTAGGGATAACTTCCCTAGCAACCCTCCTAATGACCCTCTTAGGCTTTAAAGCCTTGGTCATTTGGGTCTCATCAAGGTCAACTATAGGGGTGACTTCCCTTGTGACCTTGGTGGTGGTCTTCCTAGTCCTAGATTTTGTTCCATAATCGAATGGAACATTATGGTAAGTGGGCTTGACCAATTGGGACTTAGGTTTGTGACCCAAACCTTTCTTGTCCTTGGGCTTTGAAATTTGACCCTTAAACCCTAGAGATGACTTCTCCAAGTTCTTAAGAGCCTTTTCCAAAGTATCAAGTCTTGACCTCAAGACTTGATTCTCCTTCTCTAATACCTCAATTTTTGATTTGTCATTTTTCTTTGAGGCATTCCTAGGCATGTGTCTAGTTGATTTGGGATTCCTACCTAGGTTCTCCTTAACCTTAGATGAGGTAATTCTAGGGTTGACATTCCTAGTAGTATCCCTATCTAGGTTGACATGTTTGGCACCTAAGCATGTGTATCGATTTCTAATGTTATCATGCTTATCATTATTGACTAGTGCAATAAAATTTCTAGCATGCATCTTACTAGTATTGCACGAATGAGACTTAAATGATACCTTAGGGTTTGCCTTAGCTCCCCCTATAGAAGTGCTCGGTCTCTTGCCCTTGTGAGGTTGCCTCCCCCTCGGACAATGACTCCGATAATGTCCCCTTCGCTTGCATTGGAAGCACACCACGTGCTCCTTGCCCTTGCGTGTCGGGACTTCGGCTACCTTGACCTTTGGCGCCGGTGGAGTCTTCCTTACCCTCTTTGGACACTTACTCTTGTAGTGCCCAAATTCCCTACACTCAAAACACATTATATGCAATTTACTTGAACTTAAGGTGTTTGAGTTACCTAGGGTTGAGGATGAATGGATGCTCTCTTCTTCATCCCTCCCGGAGGTAGAAGCTTCTTCTTCGTGCTCCGATCTTGAAGAAGAAGAACTCACTTCCTCTTCTTCTTTAGATGTTGAGTAACCCTCAACTTCCAATTTGCTCTCTTCATGATGTGAGCTACTTGGCTCACTAGGCTCCTCTTCATGGTACTTGGCCAAGTTATCCCATAATTCCTTGGCATTGTTGTAACCTATCTTACACAAGATGTTAGTAGGCAATGAAAATTCAATTATTTTCGTTACCTCTTTGTTGATTTCGGATTTGTGAATTTGTTCTCTTGTCCACTCCTTCTTCTCAAGTGGTTTTCCTTCCTTATCCACCGGAGGAGTAAATCCTTCTTGTACACAAAACCAATTCATTATGTTAGTCATAAGAAAATACTTCATCCTTACCTTCCAATACGCGAAGTCGCCGCATTCGTAGAAGGGTGGAATGGTGACATCTTCTCCATAGAGATCCATTCTCTAGCTTTGCTCCCACGGGTGTTGATCCGATGAAGAGCGAACCTTCGCTCTGATACCACTTGTTAGGATCTCTTCGTACGGCTAGAGAGGGGGTGTGAATAGCCGACCCCAATCTTTCGCGTTTCTTCCTACGATTAGGTTAGTTGCAGCGGAAATACAAGGAAGAAACTAAGAAGAAGAAAGCAAACCTCAAACGCAAGGATGTAACGAGGTTCGGAGATGAACTCCTACTCCTCGGCGTGTCCGTGAGGTGGACGAGCCCTATCAATCCGTCGGTGGATGAGCCCCCGGAAAACCGGCTAATACAATATACTCCTTGTGGGTGGAGAAACCTCGCCACAAACGTTTGCAACAGCAGACTAGAATACAAGGAATACAAGTAGAAAGACAAGAACAATGTATAAACACTAACTCGCCTTCTCGTCGACTGCCTGTGAAGCAACAACTTCTCGGACAACAGCAGCAGCTGACCGTCGACTGGAAGCTCACACGAAGCTTACTGGGGAGAGCTCAACAAAGCTCAGATCGCAAGCAGCAGCAAGCTAGAAGCAGGAAGAAGTAGAAGAAGTAGTATCCCTGTAGAAGCTCTCAGCCCCTTTATACCTGCGAAGAAGAAACAGCGAAGAAACTAGCCGTTGCGTCGCAACGGCTAGAACCCCGATCGTGGACCGATCAGTAACATCTGATCGGTGCGGACCAATCGGGAAGAAGCCTATGCTTGTCCGATCGGTCCATGGACCGATCAGAAACCTCTGATCGGTCCACGCATCGATCGAACCTCTGATGGTCTACGGACCGATCGAGGCTTCTTTCTCCGCCGCCATCGATCTCGCCGATCGGTCTCGGACCGATCGATAACCATCGATAGCATCGATCGGTCAGCGATCGGTCACCGCACCGATCAGATGAGCCATATATCATTGGATCGATGCGGCCCGATCCAAACTTTTCAGCCCTAAACCTAAGGCTTCCACACTAACATCCGGTCAACCTTGACCTGTTGGTACATCATGCCTAGCATCCGGTCACTCCCTTGACCTGCTAGCACTCCCCGCTAAGTGTCCGGTCAATCCCTTTGACCCACTTAGACTTTTCAACACCAGAAGTCCGATCATCCCTGATCCATCTGGATTTTCCCTTGCCTGGTTTCACTCACCAGGACTTTCCAACTGCCTAACATCCCAGTTAGGACTTTCCCACTGCCTAACATCCCAGTTAGGACTTTCCCACTGCCTGGTTTCACTCACCAGGACTTTCCACACTGCCTAACATCTCAGTTAGGACTTTCTCACTGCCTGGCTTCACTCACCAGGACTTTCCAACTGCCTAACATCCCAGTTAGGACTTTCTCACTGCCCGGCTTCACTCACCAGGACTTTTCCCGTGCCAAGTCTCCATACTTGGACTTTTCGCGTGCCAAGCTCCCTGCTTGGACTTTTCCAGTGCCAAGTCTCCATACTTGGACTTTTCCAATGCCAAGCTCCCTGCTTGGACTTTTTCCCGAATCAGGTCAACCAGGTCAACCTTGACCTACGGTTGCACCAACAATCTCCCAAGTTCGTATTCTTGTCAACACATCAGAATACAACTTTTCTACTCTCGTCAAACATTGTCAAACATCAAAATACAACTCGAGTCAGGTCACCCTTGACCAACTCGAGTCAGGTCAACCAAGTGAACCTTGACCTAAGGTTGCACCAACAAAGATGACATCCTAAATCCTTTATCCTTCATTATCCTAAACTATTCAATTTTAGATAATGACTTCTCCTTTGAGAGGCAAGAAAATAATAGCTTGTCCTAGGCCCATCATACTGATCAATGAATCGATATCTTCTTATTCTTTGAGATCTTGGGAAGACTCTTCGGCCTCCCTCCCTTCTAAACCACCAGTATCTTTACAGCAAATGCGGGATCAATCGGTGATCTAGTTGAAACAAGCCCTTCAAACACTGGTGGAGACCGAGACAACTATCAAAGCGGCCATCAATATGCTAGAAAGCATGGAATGCTAGGGGCTCACCTAATAAGTCCTTAGGCTAGAGAAGGGGCATTTGGTAGCACTTCATTTTGTTATGTTAATGTTCCTTTTTTATTTTGTTTGTGTCTTATAATGACTGTCTTCTATATTTTGTCTATTTAATAGAATCAGTAATTTTTTACTTTTAATTTTAAACTGCGGGTATTTTAATCTATCTCAACCTTGTACAATACGTTATAACATCTACGGTTACATAGCCGCTACAACACAAGTTTGTTATTGTAGCAGCTATTGTCCAGTAGCTACTACAAGCTAGTCCAGTTATGTTATAGCTAATCTGGATTAGCTGCTACTGTAGCAGTGAATTATAACTTGAATCATAATACATTAAAATGTATCAAACATGCAAACTATACTACTGGATAGAAACAATGATAACAACAAAATATATATGTTTAATCTTCATAAGTAATTTGTTCAAAAGTTAATACATCATGGAAGATTTTAAGTCAGAAGACCTATAGACACTACAACTTCAAATACCATATCTAATCTTCATCACTAATTTATAGAGAATCTAACTATTGATCTATCTCTTCCAATGTATCTGTCAGTTTTCTAAATTTGTCAGGTTTCGATAGTTTTCTCTCTGATTTTAAACTTGATACTATATTTGAGGATGCACATGAATTTTTTTTCCTCTTGATGTAATGGAGGTATTATCTCAATTTTTATCATTGTAGGCTTCAAAAGCTCTTATTGCATCCTATTTACTCTCGAAGGATTGGTGTATAATGCCCTTAAAATGATTAACTTGTGTAGATACTACTATCTAGGTGTCATAAACACCCGGTTGACATCCTATAAAGACAACATATGTTTTTCCCTATATTAATTAAATAGATCATTTAGAATCATGTATAAATAATATATATTAAGAATAAAGAGAATTACAACTTTAAATGAAATTACTTACCAAGTAGTTGTTATACGTTGAAGAAGTTAACTGCCCAAGTAGCTGCTACAACATGTAACAACTAACTTTCCAAGTAGCTGCTACAATGTATAGCAGTTGTTGGATCGAAAGCGCTAGAGGGGGGTGAATAGCGCTTGTGGCTTTTACTTTCGTTTCGGAAAACTTTCGAGTAAACGCAGTGAAAAATTAAATAATGCAAACACACAAGCACCAAGTTTTTTTACTTGGTTCGGAGCCTGGGGTGACTCCTACTCTAAGGCCCGCGATCGTTGATTGCTTTCGGTGGACAATCACTATAAGCTCAAAAGTTCTTTACAATTACAAGTACAATGTTAAAGCAGTAATAAAATTTTTATACCGACAACCAAAATAGTAAACTTGAAGCCTCTGGCCGTCGGAGTCTTGTTACAGCTTTGCCGGATCGTCTTTTGAGCAGCACACGGAAGAAGGGTTGTCAAATTGTGTTGTCTCTTTGCTGCTGCTCGAGACAGGCTTATATAGCCTGTTGAGGGCGCCTCCAACACCATGGAGGGTGCCCTCATCCGCACCGAATCCACAGCATGGATGAGCTCTGACCACTTCGCAGCTTATCCGCCTGAGAGCACCTCCAACCACATGGAGAGTGCCCTCCACCTGCGTCCAAGGTGCCCTCAGCTCCATAGAGGGCGCCCTCTGCTCAGCGTCCAGGGCGCCCCCAAGATCCATGAGGGTGCCCTCTGCCCTGTTGTGCGGAGGTCATCAACTAGTGACACGAGGCACCTCCAAGCTCCATAGAGGGCGCCTCGGGACTGTTCATCCGAGGCTTTTGCTCCTTTTTCACCCCCTGCAAGATGGGTTAGTCCAAAATGCAAAACACATCCGGCAAGACAGAATTTAGCACAATAAAATAAGTTAAATATAAGAATTTGATAGTCATTGGATTGCCCGGTTCTGACTTCGGATTCCTGATCGGAAACCCTAGGTCGAACTGACGCCTATTGTTCCCTCACCGAGGAGCGCGTCCTCACCTACTCCACTCAGGAGAGTTTACCTGTTGTCAGTTAATCCTTTAGACCAACTAGACTTTTGCTCAGTGCCAGATGCCCCAAGACTTTCCACTAGACGTCCTCTCCACGACCCGCCTAGTCTTTCACCTGGTTCACGACACCAGAACTTTCCACCTGAAATCCTCGACTCTAGGACTTTTGCCTGAAGCCTTCGACCCGCTAAGACTTTCCGCCTAGGGTTACCACCCCCTAGGGTTTTCCACTTGCCTAACTGTAGTAAGGACTTTTGCCTAAGTATACTTAAGACTTTCATGCAAACTCATTCAAATACATTAGATAATAATACAACTTAACTTTGGATCTTTTGACATAATCAAAACATAGGTTCGATCGTCGGATGCTTCCTGCACCAACAATCTCTCCCTTTTTGATTATGACAACACGATTCAAAGTTAAGTAAAACATAACAATAAAATGAAGGAATTTAAGCATAAGTATCATGAGCATAAATACAATAATTTTGGGAAAAAAAATTATGCTCCCCTTATGCTTCCTCTTTTTTTTTTTAATTATTAACTTTGACTTCTCTCTCTCCCTTTGACATAAATCAAAAAGCATAATAAATAGAGAGAGGGTTGTAAAAAAATATTATTCTTTTTAACTTTAAGCTCCCCCTAAAGGGTAGCACTCAGTGAAATTCAGCTTTTGAAAATAATTTTTTTTAAAAAAACTTAGCTAAGGTAGAGGATTTTTTAAAATACTTAGTTTTTTCAAAAAACTTAGATAAACGTAAATTTTGAAACTATCATAGCCTTTTCAAAGAAGATTTAGCTAAATTTTTGTTTTGAAAATACTTAGATTAAAAAACTTTGATAAATTTTGTACTTTCAAAACTTAGCTTTAAAAAGCCTTTGATAAAAAGCTTAGTTTTCAAAATAAGTTAATAAAAAACTTAGGTTTTTTTAAAAAAAAACTTTGATAAATTTAGTACTTAAATTTTTTTGATAAAAGCTCTAGCCAAAATTTTTTTTGATAAAAACTCAACTTTAAAACTATTTTGATAAAAAAAACTTTAGCAAATACTTAGTTTTAAAAAAAAACTTCCATTTTCAGAAATATTTTGAACTTTTTAACTTTTAAAAACATTAAAAATTAAAGTCTTTAAATTTCTTTGCACTCCCCCTTAATTAATGCTAAGAATATTTGAGGGTTCTAGAGTCAAAGCATGTGTATAAAAATATAAAAGTTATTATTTATTTTCCTAATTTTCCATCTCACCCATTCTAGGTTATCAAGCATGTTCAACTTATGATTGTATGTGAGACAGAGTTAACTTTATTGAAATTTAGATTTAAAATATAAGTTTAAATTTTTAATTAGTTTGAATTTAAAAAATGAGTTAACATTTAAATTTTTGGAGATTTTGAAAATATATTAATGTTTGAAATTATAATCTTACATATTAACTATCATTAAGATTTTGAAAAATTAAATATGATTTGAAAATTAATTATCATTAAGAAATAATTAAGATTTTAAAATTTTAATAATTTAATTATGATTGAAAGTCGATAATCAAATAATTATATTTTTGAAATTATAATTTTGAAAATAATGATTTTGAAATTAATCATAATCTAAAAATAATTATAATTTAATTATGATTTAAAAATAATTAACATTTTGAAATTAATTGAAATTTTGAAAATAATTAGAATTTGAAATAATTAACCTTTTAAAATTAATTTTTCAAAATTAATTAAGTTGAATTAATTAATATGAATTTGGATAACTATTATAAACCTAGGTCAATCTCACCCTTTTCTAGGTTATCACTTAGGAACCTTAATAGTTTTGTGAGATGGTTAAATTAATCTTTAATTTAGGTTATCATCTAAGGATTAATTTATATTTGAGTTAGACTAAGATTTTTCAATTAGTCAATTAAATATACATTTCAATGATTGACTTTCAAGCTGTGACAAGGCACTAGGCCTTCTTGGGTATGAGATCATCCACCACTTCTAGACAAAGCCTTTCAAAGAAATTGGATATTTAATTTTCTTTTTTGAAATCCCTAGGGCTAACTAGTCAAGTGTAAATTATGCCTAGGTCCTTATCTAACCATTCTAGATTAACAATCATGATTGACATTTATCAATTTAGCATATGCATGGTCATAGTAATTTGCATGGATCAACCAAGTCAAGCAATTTATTAGTTAAGCTAACAAGTTTAAGTTAACTTTTGAGTTTTAATTTGATTTAGTTTAGATCTAAGTTAATTGAATTTAAGGTTAGATTTAAGTTAGATTAACTTTAGTTTAAGTTTAGATTTAAGTTAGATTTACTTTAGTTTAAGTTTAGATTTAAGTTAGATTTACTTTAGTTTAAGCTTAAATTTAATAATTAAAAGGTACTTAATTATAGCTTGGTTTGTAGGGTTTAAGTTTTACCTTAGACTTGTAACACAAGTCTAGATCTTGTGGAGGAGTTAAATTATTAATAATCTTTTCTAACTTATATATTTTATCTTTTAAAATATTACTTGTTTCTTTATTTTTCTAAAAGTTAATTTTTTATTAAATAATTTTTAGTTATTCTTATTTAGATTTGAATCCAATTTATTCATTGTATTATTAGCATCCATATATAATTTTCTAGAGAAATCTATACTAGAGTAAGCGGAATTAGCTAGGGTACATACATGTGTTGCAAAAATTGAATTTCAATGTAATGTAAATTTACTTACCTTGATTTCTCCCCCTGGATTCTTGGGTCTTCTTTCTGGGCATTGTCATTTGTAGTGACCCGTTCGTCTGTACTTGGAGCATTCAATGTGCTTCTTCCCTTTCTTGATCGATTTCTCCTTCTCCTCCGATTGTGCCGGCCGAATGTTATGAGTAGGGCACTTGTTTCTATAGTGTCCTCTCTCCCTACACTTAAAATAGGTTATATGAAATTTATTATTTGAATTTACAATATTACCTTTTAGATCCATGATAGGATTCTCCCCCTTGATTGTTGCCATCTCTAATTCAGATTCAGATTCAGCTATCTCTTCTTTGACCATTAGTGCTATGAAATCGGTCTGATCCGATTCTTCTGAGTCTGGTTCAGAGGTTGACTCTGGAGATTCATACTCAGATTCAAACTCTGGTTCGACTTGATCTTTTGACTTTGAAGGAATCTCATGAACCTTGAGCAATTTCTCCCAAAGCTTCTTAGCATTGTTGAACTTTCCAACTCGATCAAGCTTTGAATTTGTTAGTCCGCATAGGAGAGTCCATGTTGCTTTTTCATTTGCCTCGAATTTTCTTCTTATTTGTGCATCCCACTTGTCATAGGCGATGGGTACACCTTCTTCAGTGGGGAGAATAAATCTGATCTGTACTATGGTCCATATCTCCACTTGAATTTTCAGTTGGTGCTCCATCTGATCTTTCCAGTATCCGAAATCTTCTCCGGAGAAGAGTGGCGGGCGATCTATGCTGTAGCCCTTTTGACGAGCCATTTAGCAAAAAACTCTCGCACACAAAAAGAAAAAGAATCAAATATCCCAAGACTTGGTCTTGGATTAGTAGTGCGAGAAAAAAATAGAAATTTACTAAAAAAAAAATTTAAAAGAAAATAATAAAATATTAATAAAAATATATTATTACAAATTTTTGAAAATACGATATTTCGTTAATACCGACCAATAGTGAAAAGATGAAAATGAATTTTCAAAAACATTTTTGGAGGGAAAAAATGAAAAAATGGACGAAGAAAGCAAAAATTGCTCGAACGGTAGTTGTACCGATTCAGAGTGACCCCGCTCTGATACCAATTGTTGGATCGAAAGTATTAGAGGGGGGTGAATAACACTCATGAATTTCACTTTCGTTTCGGAAAACTTTCGAGTAAACGCAACGGAAAAGTAAATAATGCAAACACGCAAACACCAAGTTTTTTACTTGGTTCGGAGCCTGGGACGACTCCTACTCCAAGGTTTGCGATCGTTGATCGCTTTCAGTGGGCAATCACTATAAGCTTGGAAATTATTTACAATTTCAAGTACAATGTTAAAGCAGTAATAAAAATTTTATACTGACAACTAAAATAGTAAACTTGAAGCCTCTGGTCGTCGGAGTCTTGTTACAGCTTTGTCGAATCATCTTTTGAGCAGCACACGGAAGAAGGGTTGTCAAATTGCATTGTCTCTTTGCTGTTGCTCGAGACAGGCTTATATAGCCTATTGAGGGCACCTCCAACACCATGGAGGGCGCCCTCATCCACACCGAATCCGCAGCATGGATGAGCTCTGACCACTTCGCAGCTTATCCGCCTGAGGGCGCCTCCAACCACATAGAGGGTGCCCTCCACCTGCGTCCAGGGCGCCCTCAGCTCTATAGAGGATGCCTCTACTCAGCCTCCAGGGCGCCCTCAAGCTCCATGAGGACGCCCTCTGCCCTGCTGAGCGGAGGTCATCAACTAGTGACCCGAGGCGCCTCCAAGCTCCATAGAGGATGCCTCGGGACTGTTCATCCGAGGATTTT
This sequence comes from Zingiber officinale, assembly GCF_018446385.1. NCBI lineage: Eukaryota > Viridiplantae > Streptophyta > Magnoliopsida > Zingiberales > Zingiberaceae > Zingiber > Zingiber officinale. The sequence goes on along the minus strand of NC_055996.1, from coordinate 76,902,424 downwards.
GCTCCTTTTTCACCCCCTACAAGATGGGTTAGTCCAAAATACAAAACACATCCTGCCAGACAGAATTTAGTACAATAAAATAAGTTAAACATAAGAATTTGACAGTCACCGGACTGTCCGGTTCTGACTTCGGATTCCCGACCGAAAACCCTAAGTCGAATCGACGCCTACTGTTCCCTCACCGGGGAACGCGTCCTCACCTACTCCACTCAGGAGAGTTTACTTGTTGCCAGTTGTTCCTCCAGACCAACTGGACTTTTTCTCAATGCCCGATGCTCCAGGACTTTCCGCTGGACATCCGCTCCATGACCCGCCCAGTCTTTCAACTGGTTCGCGACACCAGGACTTTCCACCTAGAGTCCTCAACTCTAGGACTTTTTTCTGGAGCCCTTGACCCACCAAGACTTTCCGCCTAGGGTTACCACCCCCTAGGACCTAGGGTTATCACCCCCTAGGGTTTTCCACCTGTCTAACCGCAGCTAGGATTTTTGTCTAAGTACATTTAGGACTTTCCTGCAAACTCATTCAAACACATTAGATAACAATACAATTTAACTTTGGACCCTTTAACATAATCAAAATATAGGTTCGATCGTCGGATGCTTCCTGCACCAATAACAGTTAGTTCCTGTACATTGTAGTATAAATCTTAATAATATATTAAGATTAGTGATAATTAAAGCTTAAAATGCTTTTAAATAATTATTTACCAAGTTGATATACATAACAAAAATATTTTTAGGGATACTATCTGCTAGAAAATGAAGCTGCTACAAAAATATTATATAACAAAAAAAAATTAATTTTATAAACAAAAATATTCACAATGAAAGAAAATATTATTTGCCAAATTATTTTTAATAGGTTTTATACTACAATGACACAACGTACAAGCCCTAGCTGCTACAACGTGTAGCAGATAGTTGGTCAATTAGCTGCTATCGATTGATAACTAACATTTTAATGTATCAACAAGATTATTACTAAGATCTGATGTATTTCTTTGGCAGAATTTAATGACGAGCCGGAGAACTTCTTATCTTATTGTATTGTAGGTGTAGATGTAGGGAAGATGGCGCCATAGTTATGCTACTCGTAAAAGTGTCATGAAATGAAGAATGATAGAGAAAGTGATAAGGCTCATAAAAGAGTGATAATGTGGAAGAAATGATGAGAAGCATCCCTTTGCGACACCATCATTTTATAGGAAAATAAGGCCGCTATAAAATCTAGGCACAGGAGTATCACGTGCCCACAGTTGCCCACTTGCCCTTTTAGCAGAGTCAGATTTTCCTTGTGTTCATGGCCCATGGTTTATAATAGATATGAGTGGTTATTCTATGAAAGTGATAGATCAATGAATTGGAGTAGGTAGGTCTCCATTAAAATATTAATTCATGAGTCGTCATATATTAATTGGTGTCAGCTAGCTGCTACAATGTGTAGCAGCTAATGTAGGGAAGTTGCTATAACGTGGAGCAACTATTATAGGGTAGCTGCTACATTGTGTAGCAGCTGGTGTCAGATAGGTGCTATAAGTTATTGCATCTACCCCGTTGATAGCTGATACATGTTGTATGTAAGATATGACAATTAAATAATAAGTGTTATTGGAGAAATAACCTCATTGAATTTTTTATGAATTTTTAGAAATTTTCTAAGATTTAAACATAATCGGTATGACATATTTAAGGGGATGAAATGATTGGACTTAGAGAAAGCCTGTTTGAGTATAAAGCTTAATGTTTTCTCCTTCTCCTCTCATTTTTTTCACCAATGCCTCTTCTTTCTTCCCGATCCAGCAGTTGTCGTGATCTTCGCGAGCAAGATGTTGACAACCTCCCTCTCCCTCTCGCGTCGTTCCAATCCCTCTCCAACCATAAGCAAGAGGCTACCAATTGCCCCTCTTCTTGTGAACCCTAGTCGAATCCATTCGTCCTCTCCCTTTCAACAGAGACAAGCCAATCACCTCTCAGGACCCCTCATCATTGTGCCACATCAGTCACCCAATTGATCAACTCCGTCGACTTGCCGTGCCACTGGTCGATCCACTGCCACCGCTATGTGTTGCTTCCACAGCTGTCGTCACCCCCTCTGTTGTGCCCTAGCTCTTGATCTACCACCGCTAGTTGGGCACCACCCGACGTTGTTGATCATGCTACGCCACCTCCTTTGGGTGTTGGGTCTTGGTCGAGACCAGCAGTGCAGGAAGCTGGCTACCACTGAGAGGCAGATTGGTTCTGTGCTCCTTACGCGGTTGAGCTATTAGCCGAAGATTCGTTGCCCCTTTGAATTTGGAGAAGTGGACAACCATCGGTGACACTATCCTCATCAGATCTGAAGTGGAGGGTTCTTTCTTCCTCACAACTACATCTAGATTTATTTCACCAAGCAATGATAGAGTGGATTGAGATAAGATCTGATTAGTGAGTGATTATCAGAGTATTTGTTCCATTTCTATTTTAGATTGGTTATTTGATTACACAGTTGGTTAGGTTGTGTATAGTGTTTAATGAAGGATGGATTAATGGAATTAGCAAAGTAGGTTATTGTGGTTTGATTTCATTATGTAGTGGATTGGCAATTAAGAAATGGATTTGTTATTGGATTAAGAAAAAGGATTAGTTTAAGTGTGTTGTGACTGATTATGGAATCGAAATTGATTAAGGGTAATTGAGGATCTAATGTGAACTAATCACTTGGACAGTTTAAGCTTGTAACACCCCATCCTCCTCACTACTAGTCTGCGAGGGCGGAGCGCTACTGGACTACTAACTATACTTAACTATCCTTGTTCACATGTAAAGATCAATCCATAAGCTCTCTAAACATGCAACTGATAGCAGCGAAAAACATGAACAACTTATCTCTACATCCTACTCCAGCATATGAACACAACTAAAATTATACATCAATCTAATCATGCTGAAATATATGTATTAATCTAGACATGCATGCAACCATTATACAACTCAGATAATAGATCTAATGTGCATAACAATTTAAATAAAGAATTCTAAATACATGGCAATCTTAATAAATTCTTATGCTAAATCCCAAGGCTTCTATAGTCCAGGCATCACACATCCATCCGCACCTCCTTGCTGCCTTCCTTTGCTATAACTTTTCCTTTCCTTTATCTGCAGTAAGAGGAAATGTAACTATAAGCAAAATTGCTTAGTAAGCACTATCTAACTCACAAAACTCGAATATGCATGTGAATAAAATAAATCTAAAACTGAATGCTTTAAAGGAAATACTACACATGCTCATCTAATAACAAAAGGAACAAGACATGCTGAAATGCTAAACATGTAAAGCTTATTTCACTTATTCAAAACTTATACTTTTATACTTCAGAATAATAAGTTTAACTGAACTGATACATAAGCTGAGCTAAACTGATGCTAGGCAAATGCTGAATCTGAACTGTATTCACGTAACTGATTTGTGAAGTTTTGAAAACTATTTTCATAATAGATAAAAATAATAATCATGTTGCTGATGGGCCCGGCAACTGTGCTTGCTATGCGCGCATCCCTAACTAGACCCGAGGTAGCTAGTCCCGAATCTAGTAGGGTTTACTAGGTTATCTAAACCTAGGGACGACTATAGGAGCCCAACCCAAGGACAACTAAGAGTCCAGCACAGTGCCACTGATAAAAGTAAAATACTGTTATCTTTTATTACTTCTAATATATAATGCCTCGGCATTTTAACGAACACCTTGTGTGCCAAAATCCCTAAAGTCTTGACTTTGGGATCTACTTAAGGCCTTGGCCTTTTTCTTTCTTTTCTTTATCTTTCTTATACTTTTCTTAAACTCAAAATACTATAATACTTAACAAGATCTGCACTGTAAGCTTAATTAAAAATCTGCACTATAAGCTTAAATAAAAATCTGCACTATAAGCTTAATTAAAAATCTGCACTATAAGCTTAATTAAGATCTGCACTATAAGCTTAAATAAAAATCTGCACTATAAGCTTCATTAAAATCTGCACTATAAGCTTAATTAAAAATCTGCACTATAAGCTTCATTAAAATCTGCACTATAAGCTTAAATAAAATCTGCACTTATAAACTTAATTAAAATCTGCACTATAAGCTTAAATAAAATCTGCACTTGTAAACTTAATAAAATCTGCACTTGTAAGCTTAATAAAATCTGCAAATCTAATTAAGCTACTAGAGATCTAATTGGATCTTCCAATGCTAAACCATCAAAACTGCCATGCTAAACAATTCAAAATCTGCAATGCTAAACAAATCAAAATCTATAATGCTACACATATCTATTCCACACTAAAAATCTGTTAAAGCTTGATACCTATGTAAAGCTTATACTTTTATAGAGCAATAGAGATCTTTAAGCATGTTACAACATGATCTAAACTGGAATACTAAGCCAAAATCACAAACTGAAAACTAAATCTGCATACTATACTAATCAAGATTCTGCATTCTATGCTACACAATTTCTATATACTATGCAAACATAAATTCTGCACTATAATACTTAACCAAACTGCACTATAACCTTTTTTAAAAAACTGCACTATAAATGCCACCAAAAATCTGTACTACAAGTTCCACAAAAAATCTGCACTATAAATTCCACCAAAAATCTGCACTACAAGTTCCACAAAAAATCTGCACTTTAAGCTTACAAAATCTGCACTATAATACTAAACCAAATTGTACTATAATCTTCTAGAAACTGCACTATGAACTTAACCAAAAAATCTGCAATGTGTTAAATTGCATGCTTTAAAAACTATTTGTTCATATCCAAATCTAACAAGTTTAAAATACGTTTCATGGCAACAACTTCAATCAAACAATAAGGAATAAACTAAACCTCATGTTCAAATTAATTAAAACCTCTTCTCATCTTCTTTATGAAACTCACGGCAAGAAACCTTCAAAATCATCAATCTTTGCGGCATGCGTCGGAAATCAAGAACACATGAATCTGAAACTACTCTACTGCAGGTGAGGAAGCAGTTACCTTGCTTCTTGGACTCACAACCGAGAAGAAGAGCTCTAGGGTTTCCGGTTAGCTCGAGCCTTCCGGCCTCCTCTTGTGCCTACGCGATCACCTTGCTGAGAGAGTCACAACCATGTGAAGAATCCCTCGGATTGAACCTTGGCCGACCATCGGAGACGATGCCTTAACTCCTCCTTGCTCTTTCGCCCGAGCTGGGACCGACGCCGCGCGAGAGGAAGATTGGGAAAAGGTTTAGGTCACGACAACATCACCCCAACTTATCCCCTTTTTATAACTCCCATATTCTGTTAACTAACTATCCTTTAAATTATTTTCGCTCTATATTTGCTCAGCACCGCCCGCTTGGGCGCTTTGTCATTGCGCTTTGCTTAAGGCGTGGACCGGGTCGGAGGTTGCGGGTTCGAATCTCGGCCGCAACTCTTTTATCTTAATATTTTCTGTTTAACTACTACTACTTAAAATATTTTCGCTATCTTTTCTAAACAGCACCGCCCGCTTGGGCACTTGGCTATCGCGCTCCGCTTAAGATTCGGGTCGGAGGTCGCGGGTTCGAATCTCAGCCGATACCTTTTTATTCCTAATTATTTTCTATTTACTACTATTAGTTAAAATATTTCCACTCCTTCTTTAATAAGCACGGCCCTACTGGGTTCCTGGTCAGCCGAGACAACTAAAGGCTTTGCTTAACCGGAGGTCTCCGGTTCGAACCTCGGCTTAATTTCTTTATTTTTTTACAACTTGTTTCTTTTGGTAAAAATACCAAACGAACTCCAAAAATTGCATAAAAATATTCTAAAAATTTCTAAAAACCTCTAGAATTTTTCTAAAGCATTTCTAAATATTTCTAATTACTATTAGGATCCGAAATGAGGAAATTGGGTTGTTACAAAGCTAGAGTTGGAAATGGATTTGATTTGAGCAATAGAAGGGAAATTAACCAAGGTTAACTAATGAGTTGGAGTTAGCCATCTTATTTTGGTATGTGATTCAGCTATTTGTAGCATATGTAATTAGATAAATTACACATGTGACGCAGGACCCTAATCGATGACGAGCAGTTTGACATGGGGGTTCTTTCAGACATGAGTTATATAAAGGCAAATACTTCTGGACTTGTTGCTTTAGGTCTTTGACTTTGATACATGATCTATTTTATAAATTTGGCAGTACTAATTTACTTATTTTGACTCTACTCTAGATTGGTTCTTGAGTTTGATACTTTATTGCTTGCTCTTACATTTTGATCTATTGGATATCTACATAGTCTGTCTCGTTTGTTATTCGTGATTGGTTTGTTATATATATGCATGATATTACCAGACTATAGTCTAGTTATAGACTTTTATTTATGCATTTATATTATAATATGGTTATATACATAGGCTCTTGCCTACAGGTTATTGATATCATACGTTTTATAGCTGTATACTTGTGTAAGGGTATATATGTTAGTGAGATCATACTTACCTATACTTGATAGAAATTACTTCATAGGGGTAGCATATCCCATTAGGCTATTCTCTTTGAATTACCATCTAGGACTACTTGATCTTGATCCCGTTGTTTATTATATGGATGATGATACCAAGGAGTTCGAGGGAATATTATGACTAGATGGCTAGGAACCCCTTGGATTGAGATTGTTACTATTGTACTTACTGTTGTGGTACCTAAACACATGTTATTAGACTTGTTATTTAATGCATGTCTATGCATTTAAACTGCCTATTAGTCTAGATAGTGATCTTGAGCTATCGCAGGTAAACCGTAGTGAATAGTTGAATATCTTACTAGACCCTTTACTTGTTATGTAGGCTCAAGCCTACACATTGGTAAGATTATACCATAATGTAGGATATTGAGTATCCTATTAGACCCTTAGTTATTATTTATGCTCATGTCTATCTGCTATTGATTTTGGACCGTAGGGTAGCTTGAAGAGCATTATCCTCGGATGGATTGTTATTGCTTATTTGCCATTATGGTTGGGTATCTATATATACCCTATCTGCCCATGAGACCATTTGTGGTAGAGCGTTCTCCCGCAGATAGTGGTTACTTATATATCTTGTCTGCCCACAGGACCATCCGTGGTAGAGCGTTCTCCCGCAGACAGTGACTGTTTATATACCCTGACTGCCCATGGGACCATCCGTAGTAGAGTGTTCTCCCGCAGTTAGTAGCTGAAATGCTAGATAGCTACCTTATCCTGTTCGTCCACGGGACCATCCGTGATAGAGCGTTATCCCGCGGATAGTGACTATTTATATACCTTGACTACCACGAGACCATTCGTGGTAGTATATTGTTGAGACAGCCAGGACTTGTCATTTTCTAATTATGCATTTGTTTGTGCAAGGTTTGGACGTACTGTAGGTACTCTTGATTTAATGATTACACCTAGTTAAGTAGGTTAGTGGAGGTTATATTATAAGGTATGTTTTTTACTTAGCAGATGATTATATGGGTACTCTTAATTGTATGGTAAGTATTTCTTCTAAGACTGCTTCCTTGATCTCCTTACATTCATATAGTATCATGCACTATCTTCTTCTTACCCGCTGAGTATTTTGTACTCACTACCCTTGCTTCCCCTTTATTTCCAAGTTAGCAGGTAGAGAATGTGTCATATCACTCGGAGGTCCTGGCTGCCAGTCCCACATCACACTCGAGATCGTGTTTTCCATGTGATTTCTATTATTATTTTTGTTCAAGTTTTCAGACTTGGTTGTGTAATAATTAACTTGATTGTGGTCTCCATTTGTGATGAGTTTTTATTTGGTTATGTACCTATTGTGTCAAGCCGAGCTGACTCGTAATCACTTGTATCATTTTTATATTTTTCTTATGACATTTATTTTGTTTTTTTCTTGTTCCAGTCGGGTGGGCTGCTTATAAACTGCATGGTTATGTGTACATTAGCCATGTCGACTGTTGTTAGCTTATGAGTAGTCTTGTGGCATTGTATACATATTTCAATTGTCATTATTACAAGGGAGGTGTTGTCCTATTTTTGTCAGATAACCTTACCCTTTGGGTGTGACATTGTAGCAGTTAACTTAAATCATAAAATATTAAAATATATCAAACATGCGAACTATAATACTAGATATAAAAAATTAAAACCCATACAAATATAAATGTCTATTAATTATTTAGTAGTATCTAAGTAGCTAACTTGAAAAGACTTACCATTAAATAGTTTGTGGAAAATGATGTTTGACAAGTTTTATGCAAATTATAGAACAAAAAATTGTTAAAAAAGGTTGTTTGGAGTGTCAAAGTAGTTGCTACACCATTGTAGCAGTTATCTGTCAAAGTAGTTGCTACAACGTTGTAGCAACTAACATTCCAAGTAGCTGCCACAACGTTATAGCAGCTAATATTCCGAGTAGTTGATACAATGTTGTAGCAGCTAGCTATCCAAGTAGTTGCTACCACTTGTAGAAGCTAGTTGTCAAAGTAGCTGCTACACGTTGTAACAGATAGTACAGGAATTAATACTAAAATTTAAATGGCTTACCATCGAATGAAATATTGGAAATTGAAGTTCCCTAAATTGGCAAGTTTGCTACAATCTATACAACTAAAATAAATTTAAGGCATTATTTAAAATAAAAAGATTAATAATGTTGTAAGTTAGTACGTTGTAGGCTTTATTTAGGTCCGGTTGTCAGGTCCCGCGAACCCAACCAGACTTCTTGCCAGATATCGGACCCTGCAGACCTATCTGGACTTCGTACGAGCTATCGAGTCCCACGGACCTAGCTGGATTTCAACCTAGTGTTAGGTCCTTTAGACCAGTCAACTCCTGCACACTTGGTAGAAGCGTTAGACAAACAACCCATCTAACTTTAACCTATTTGTCATACACCAAAACTAGACTGTTAGTGCAATCTGCATCAACAATCTCTCCCTTTTTGATGTAATGACAACCCAGGTTAAAGTTAGAAAAAATGCAATAAAATAATAAAGCATAAAATGTTTAAAGTGAGTAGATTTTTCTAACCTAACCCACTATCCTTCCCCTTTTTCATATATCAAAAAAAAATTACATGCAGGAAGCATAAATAACTAAGTAACAATTTGAGTAAAAATTTTGCAATCTAAGTTTTTCAAGCAACTACTTAAAAGAATTGCAAAGTGATGGGTTTAACTAAAAACTTAGCTTTATTTGAGGGAGGAGCAAAAAAATTTTGCAAGTAAGTTTTCAAAAGTAATAACTTTTCAAAAATATTTTAAATTTTTTTAAAAAATTAATTTCTAAAGATTTAAATTTTTCTAAGTAGGACTTTTTAAAGAACTTGGACGGAAAAGTTAAGGAGAAATTTTCTAAGTAAGATTTTCAAAGAGGATTTAAAGAGAAATTTCTCAATTTTTTTGTTTTTAATGTAAAGCTTTGCAAAAAATTCTCAAAATAACTTTGGCAAAACAATGTTAAACAAAATTGTCTAAGTCACAATTTCAAAGTGATCCAAAATTTTTTTTTCTAAAAGTAATTGGAAAGAAAATTTTCTAATAAAGATTTTTAAGAGAAAAGATAATAAAGAAATTCTTAATTTTTCAAACATTTTAAGAGTAATTTTTTACACAGAATAACATTTCAAAACATCCAAAAAAAATATTTTTCAAGGTAAGTTTGTCAAAAACATTTTTGAATTCAAAAATCCAAAGTACTTTTGAAAAATATAACTATGTAAGGCTAATTTTGAAAGTGCTTCCAAAAAAAATGAGAAGAATTTTCAAAGTAAAAAAAATGTTTTAAAGAAAACATATAGTGAGATCATGTTTATAATTTATTTAAATAAATCCTCCTCTTTAATCTGATAACATAACTCAAAAAATAAACATTCGATTACCAGAATCGTTAGTGCATGTTTAACCGTTAGTTATTGACTATCTACCAAAAGATAGTACTATCCACCTGCTTAGTCAAGTTAAGCAAGATTTGATCCAACTTATTGTTTGTTAAGGAGGATTACTTAACTTGATCACTGTATTATAGTATTTTTTGCCCAGACTTATGTTGATACACTGATATAAGCATCTGAAGTTCAGAAAAGAGGCATACGCATCTCACGCCATTCTATATTTTTGAATACACAACCAAGGTATACCTAGTGTGTTTGTGAGATGCTCGTTACTTAGATCTATAGGATCATGCTTTCTTGAATTTAATCTAGGCTAAGGCTAAAATAATTTTTTGTAATACTAGAGAAATGGGAGAGTTTTGAAAAGTATAATTTTCCTAGGACTTGAAAATTTGCTTGAAAATTTGTTTGATAATAAATGTCCTAGTCTATTGTGCACATTCCTAGTTGTCTTCATAAATTACCGAATTCAGATTCTGGTAGTGGTTTAGTAAAAATGTTAGTCAAATTTGATTTGGACTCAATGTAGTTGAGTTCAATGTCTCCTTTGGCGATATGATCTCTAATAAAGTGATATTTTATTTCAATATGTTTGGTTCTTGAATGATGCACTGGGTTTTTGGTTAGGTTGATTGAGCTGATATTATTAATATAGATTTTTACATTTTTATATTCTAAGTTTAAGTCTTTTAATGTGTGCATCATCCATAACAGTTGTACTATACACTCACCTATTACTATGTACTCAGCTTTAGTAGTAGATAAAACAACACAGTATTATTTCCTACTAAACCAGCTAATAAGTGATGACCCAAGTAATTATCATCCGTCACTTGTACTTTTGTGATCTAGTTTACAACCAGTATAATCGGAGTTTGAGTAGGCAATTATTTCAAAATTAGGTGATTTAGAATACCAAATTCCCACATTTTGTGTTCCTTTTAAATATCTAAAAATTCTTTTGACATTAGTTAAGTAGGATTCCTTAGCACAAGTTTGGTATGTAGTACACATACTAACTGCAAATAAGATATCAGGTCGACTTGCAGTTAAGTATAAAAGACTGCCTATGGCACTCCTATAATGCTTTAGGTCTACAAATTTTTCATTTGGGTTACTATCTAAGGTTGTGTTAGTTACAATTGGTGTTTTTATTTCTTTTGTATTCTTCATTCCAAATTTTTTAAGTAATTTTTTGATGTATTTTTGTTGGTAAACATAACTTTTTTCATTAGTTTGTTTAATTTGTAGTCCTAAAAAGTAAGTTAGTTTACCTATTAAGCTCATTTTAAATTCTTGTTCTATTAAGGTAATAAATTCTTGTAGAAATTTTGAATTGGTTGAGCCAAAGATTTTTTACATAAACTTGGGCTATAAAGATATCTTGTTTAACTAACTTTACAAATAGAGTTGAATCAATTTGACCTTAGTTGAACACTTTAGAGATTAGGTAGGAGGTCAACCATTCATACTAGGCCCTAGGTGCTTGTTAAGACCATATAGGGTTTTCTTTAAGTTTACAGACATGGTCAGGATTATCTATACTTTCAAACTCAGGTGGTTGACCTACATAAGCTTCTTCTTCTGTTAGTCCATTTAAAAAGATGGATTTAACATCCATTTGATAAAGATTGAATCCTTTATGAGCTGCATAACTTAACAACATTCTAATTGACTCAAGTCTGGCTATAGGAGCATATGTTTCATCATAGTCAAGTCCATCTACTTGACTAAACCCTTTAGCTACTATTCTATCCTTGTTTCTAACAATTTCCCCACCTTCACTTAGTTTATTTCTGAATACCCATTTTGTTTCTATTACCTTTTATTATTAGGTAGTGGTACTAAGTCCCAGACTCCATTTCTCTCAAATTGGGCCAATTCTTCCTGCATGGCTATAATCCAGTCTGAGTCAAGTGAGAATTCTTCTATAGTTTTGAGTTCAATTTTAGAGATTAACGATATTTGACTTAGATTTCTAAAGAATGATCTAGTCTGAACTCTTAGATCTGGGTCACCTATAATTTATTTAATTGGGTGGTCTGATCTGACTCTTATTATTCTAGGCTATGACTGTTCTAGTGGTTAATTTTGTTCACCTTTATATTCGTCTATTAGATTATCACTTGCCCCCCCCCCCCCCCCCCCTAGATTAGTGCTAGCTCTAGTGAAATCAATTGGTTGATATTGAGGGTGAGTTGGGTTAGGTTCTTTAGAGTTAGTAATTTCGTCAAATTATACATTAGTTGTTTCCTCAATTCTTAGAGTGTTTTTATTGTAAACTCTATATCCTCTACTGTTTAGGGAGTACCCTACAAAGATTTCATTTTCTACTTCTGAGATAAATTTTCCCAAATATTCTCTAGTGTTTAATATATAAATAGGACACCCAAATATTTTAAAGTATTTTATATTACGTAATTTATTATAATAGCTGGAGGTCCTAGTGTTTGAAATTTATTACTTTAAATATTCTCTAGTGTTTTTATTATATTAGTTGTTTCCTCAATTCTTAGAGTATTTTTATTGTAAACTCTATATCTTCTACTATTTAAAGTATTTTTATATTATTATAATAATTATAGTGTTTAATATACAAATTTCACTTGGCTACCAGGATTCATAAGCTCTACTACTTAGCCTGGAGGTCTAGAGTTCGAATCCCGGGGAAGGCAAAAATCCACTGCCAGGGGTGAAAAGTCCTAGTGAGTAACGGCACGGCCAAGGGTCGTCGGTCGACGACATTAGAGGTCGCCAAATGGGCCGACGACATAAGGGGCCACCAGTGGGCCGCCGCAAGAGCCGCCCAAGAGGCCAAAGGGTCGGGTCGTTACAATATTATCGATTGAAATTTTGGTATTATGATATTCTAGTTGATAGTCTTTTAGGGTATACATCATCCATAATAATTGAGATGCACATTCACTCAGGGCTATATATTCAGCTTCAGTGGTAGATAAAGCAACACAATGTTGCTTCCTGCTTGACTAACTTACTAGGCACTGACCTAGAAATTGACAGCTACCGCTTGTGCTTTTTCTATCTAGTTTGCACCAGGTATAGTCTGAGTCAGAATAGCCAGTTAGATCAAGGGTGCAAGACCTAGGGTACCATAATCCTACATTTAGGGTTCCCTTAATATACCTAAGTATTCTTTTAACGTATGTTAAGTGTGACTCTTTTGCACAGGATTGATATCTTGCACACATACCTACTGTAAAAAGAATGTTTGGTCGACTCATAGTTAGGTACAGTATGTTGGAGAAATCTAGGTGCCCTAGGTTTTGATGTTTGGGCAAAGGTTTAAGTTAGGTTTATTGTTGTATTTGATATGCATTGTGAGTGTGCAGGATACAGGTACAACAAGGAAAGTCCAAGTGTGATCTTGGCAAATGAGGAAAGACCAAGAATGAGTCTTGGCGGTGTAAGTCCAAGCATGTAGTCTTGGCAACGTAAGTCCAAGTGTGACTTGGCAATGGATGAAGTCCCGGAGGTGAGGAGCCTCTTGGCAAAGGAAGACCCGACAATATGGACAAAGCCGAAGGAAGCTCCAGAAGGTAAGACGTGAAGGATGGGGAGGCATCCGAGGGACGCAAGGCTGATGGAAGAAGCTAGAAGGCTAGGTCTAGGTTGGTCGGGCGACGACAAGTGCTGAGTGATTGTACTCAGGGTAAAATTCTATGTGTTTTAGGATTTACTGTAGCAGTAATGTTGTGACACTGTAGCAGTACTGTCGTGACACTGTAGCAGTCGACTGGTTACTGTAGCAGTCGACTGGTACACTGTAGCAGTCGACTGGTAGCCGAACGTTGGGTAATGGTCAGCTTCACTTAAAGGACCAGTCGACTGGTGCATACACCAGTCGACTGGTAGCGGGAAAACAGCTTAGTGTTTTCCTCTCGAGCTCTATTTAATAGAGCCCGAGGTGCTTGGACATGGTTGACGAAATAGACTTGGTTAAAGCCTATTAGAGTCTCCCAAGCCCTCGTGTGATCAGTGTGCTTGTATTCAAGTGTTTGTGGTGAGGTTTCTCCATCGACAAGGAGCTTGAGCTAGCCGGAGGTTTTCCGAGGAGTCATCCACCGACGGATCGGGATCATCCACCTTACGGACAGCCGTGGAGTAGGAGCTTCATCTCCGAACCACGTTACACAGCGTGTCATTGAGTTTGCTTCTTGTTTATTGTTTTCTAGGGTTAGCTTTCCTTTTGTTTGTTAGTATTTTTGTTTCCGCTGTGCACTAACAAGCGTAGGAAGCAACGATTTGGGTGAGACGCTATTCACCCCCCTCTAGCGGACGTCAAGGTCCCAACACAGTATACTCCCTATCGCACTTCGATAGTATTTCAAGTCTACTGGTTTTCCTTCTAAGTCTGAGTCAATTTTAATGTTGGTCGCCATTGGTGTATTAATAATTTTTGAATTATCTATTCTAAATTTTCTAATTAATTCCTTAGCGTATTTAGTTTAAAAAATATAAATTCTATCTTTGGTTTGTTTAATTTGTAGACCTAGGAAAAAATTAAGTTCACCTACTAGACTCATTTCAAATTCATTTTCCATTAATTTGGTAAATTCTTTTAAAATTTTGGAATTAGTTGAGCCAAAAATTATTTTGTCTACATATATTTGAGCTGTAAAAATATCATTTTCTAGGGTTTTACAAATAGGGTTGGATTTATTTGACCTTGGTTGAACCCTTTAGATATTAGATAATTGGATAGACATTCATACTAAGCCCTAGGTGCTTGTTTTAGCCCATATAGGGCTTTGTTTAGCCTAAAGACATGATTTGGATGTTCTAAGTCCTCAAATCCTGGGGGTTGACCTACATAAACCTCTTCTTTAATAAATCCGTTTAAAAAGGTGGATTTTACATCCATTTGATATAGCTTGAATCCCTTATGTGCTGCGTAGGCCAGCAACATCCTAATGGATTCAAGTCTAGCTACAGGGGCATAGGTCTCATCATAATCTAACCCTTCTACTTGGTTGAACCTTTGGCTACTAATCTTTCTTTGTTTCTAACTATTTCACCTTGATCATCTAATTTGTTCCTAAAAAATCATTTAGTATCAATTATGGTCTTGTTAATGGGTTTAGGTACTAATTCCCAGACCTGGTTTCTTTCAAATTAGGCTAATTCTTCTTGCATTGCTAATATCCAGTCTGGGTCTGGTAGGGCTTCATCTATAGTTTTGGGTTCAATTTTGGAAATTAGGGCTATTTGGCTTAGGTTTCTATAGGATGACCTAGTTCCGACTCTTAGAGTTGGATCACCCAAAATTTGGTCAAATGGGTGATTAGTATTTGATCTTGTTGGTCTTATAGTTGGGTCAGTAATTGGTTCTTGTAATTCACTAGGTTCAAGTGGAATTTCTTCATCATCTTCTAAATTTCTTGAGTTAATATTTTCTATATTGATATTTTCATTTACTACATTAGGTAAGTTATTTTCTTCATCAAAAATTACATTTATAGTTTCTTCAACTTTTAGGGCATTTTTGTTGTAAACCCTATATGCCCTATTAGTTATTGAATACCCTAAAAATATTCCTGGGGTTATTTTTTACGTAAATTTTCCTAAATAGTCTTTGGTGTTTAAAATAAATATTTTACAGCTAAATACTTTTAAATAGTTTAAGTTAAGAATTTTATTATAATATATTTCATAAGGTGTTTTATTTTGATAATTATTAAGTAAAATTCTATTTTATATATAACAGGCTGTATTAATTGCTTCAGTCCAGAATTGGTTGGATAGTTTGTATTCATTCAACATGGTCCTAGTGGCTTCTTGTAGGGCTCTATTTTTCCGTTCTACTAGACCATTTTGTTGGGGGGTCCTAGGGCATGAGTATTCGTGTTTATAGCCATTAATTTCATAAAATTCAGTAAATTTATGGTTTTCAAATTCTCCCCATGGTCACTTCTAATTCTTTTTATTTGAGTGTCTTTTCATTTTCTATTAATTTGCAAAATATTTTAAAAACTTTAACGGTTTCATCTTTAGTTTTTATGAATTTTACCCAAGTAAATCTTGAAAAGTCATCGATTATTACTAAGCAATATTGATTTTTCCTTAGTGACTTAGCTCCGTCTGAATCAAGTAAGTCTAAGTGAAGGAGCTTAAGTATTGAAGTTGTTCTGTTTAAGTTGGTTAACTTATGGTTTGACTTGGTTTGTTTATCTTATTGACAAGCATCACAAGTTGAGTTTTCAATAAATTTTAATTTAGGCAGACCTCTAACTAAACCATTTTAACTCATTTTTGAAATGAGTCTAGTATGAGTGTGACCCAGTCTCCTGTGCCACAACTCGGTTTCCTCTTGTTGTGTCAATAGACACTCTAGTGGAGAGGTAGGTAGGTCTATTGTATAAATGTTCTTTTTTCTAATTCCCTTAAGTGTGATTTCAGGATTATTAATATTCTTAATTATGCATTCAGTTTTTGAAAAAGTGACTAAGTATCCTGAGTCACATAACTAGCTAATAACACTTTTCGAATATAAAAATCAGAATTTAATTGGATATTACCTATTCTGATTACCTTAAGGGTTCCATCGTTGTCAAACGCAATAGACCCTAGGTTCTTGAGTTTCAGTTTAGTGAATTTCAGTCTGTCTCCAGTCATGTGTCTGGAGCATCTACTATCTAGCATCCATTGATCCAAATCTTTATGTTCCTACATAAAGTATTTGATTTGGGTCAATTTAATGGATTAAGAAGATAGTTTGACTGAAATTGACTTAATGTTCCATCTTGTTGGTGCAATATTCCCTAGGTCAAGGTTGACCTAGTTGACTGAGCTTGAATTGGGTCAAGCTCGAGTCTTGATGTTTGAGTTTCGATGTTTGATAATACATGGAGACAAGACATGGAGATTGCAGGTGCAATTGTTCATGTGGTGAGATTGTGAAGGAGAGTCAACAAGGTCAATGGATTGACCGGATACTTGATTGGAAAGTCCTGATGAGTGAAGTTAGGCAGATGGAAAGTCCTAGTGAGTGAAACTAGGTAGCAGGAAAGTCCTGGTGAGTGAAACCAGGCAGTTGGAAGTCCTGGTGAGTGAAGCCAGACAGATGGGAAATTCTAGTGAGTGAAGCTAGGTGAAAGTCCTAGTGAGTGAAGCTAGGCAGAAGAAAAGTCCTGGTGAGTGAAGCCAAGCAGTTGGAAGTCCTGGTGAGTGAAGCCAGACAGATGGGAAATCCTAGTGAGTGAAGCTAGGTGAAAGTCCTGGTGAGTGAAGCTAGGCAATGGAAAGACTTGGTGAGTGAAGTCAGGCACGAGGAAATCCAGATGGGTCAAGGTTGACCAGACATCTGGTGGAAAGTTCAAGTAGGTCAAAGGGATTGACCGGATACTTGGCACGAGGAGAAAAGTCCAAGTGGGTCAAAAGGATTGACCGGACACTTGGTGAGGGAGTCCTAGTAGGTCAAGGGTGACCGGATGCTAGGCATGATGGACCAACAGGTCATGGTTGACCAGATGTTGGTTTAAGAGGCTTTAGACTTGATTTTGGACGAAATCATGAGCTGGATCGATCAGCCGATCGATTGGCTCATGCCCAATCGATCGGCTGATCAATTGGGAAAGTCTTCGCGACAAGCCTCCTCCCAATCGATCAGTGGATCGATTGGGAGAAGTGCGCAATCGTACAGAACAGCTCTGGATCGATCGACCGATCGATCCAGAGCCCCCAATCGATCAGTGGATCGATTGGGAGCTGCGATTTCGCGCGATAAGCCTTGGATCAATTGACCGATCGATCCAGGTAATTCCAGAGAGCACAGAGGCACTCTGGATAGATTGGTCGATCGATCCAAAGCCTCCCCAATCGATTGGGAGCAATTCAATCGATTGGGATTCGACCGTTGGCGTCGTATTTAGCTGTTGGCGAGCTTTTCTCTTAGCAGAACTCTCGGCTTTCATCTCCGATCAACATGCAGATCTTCACAGCAGTTCTCCACAGCTCTCACGCCAGATCTTGAAGGTTCTTGTAGGCTTGTGTTGGTGCATGTCCAAGTCAAGAGGCGAGGAAGAAGCTAGGGTTAGGGTTCCTTATGCATATCTTGTAAGCTTTTGCTTGTATTGTATCTCCCTTCCCTTTCTTCTTGTACTGTGAGCTTGTAGGGCTTCTCCGCCTTCAGTAGTTACCGTAAAGGAATGTTTTATTAGTGGAGGATGCATGAGTGTGTGGATACTTGGATTAGTTACCTCTTCTTGAGGTGGATACCAAGTAAATCTACTAGTTAACGTTGTATGGTTGTTTCTTTGTATTTTCCGCTGCATTTCATCACAAGAAGCAAGCAACAACGAGCACAAGATCGCGCCGAGCTATTCAACCCCCCTCTAGCTACATATTTGGTCCCAACAAGTGGTATCAGAGCGAGGCCGCTCTTTACCGGAATCATCGCCGGAAGGGGCAAAAAGCTAGAGGGTGAAGAAGTTGGAGCAAAATTATCAAAGTCAAAGAATTTCATCAAGCTCAACTTCAAATGGAATTCCAAGATGGACTTGGATTCGATACAAAGGTGCCTCCACCATTCGCAATGATGAGTTTCGATCTTTGGAGATCAAGGATCGAGAATTTCTTGATGGTGGAGATAGAGCAATGGTTTGCTCTTGTGGAAGGTTTTGAGGCTCCAACAAATTCAAAGGGAAAAACTCTCAAGAGGAGCAAGTGGAGCCAATAGCAAATTCAAAGGAGCGAGGCAAATAATAAAGTGACCAAGCTATTGGTCAATTTATTGCCAAGCAATATTTTGGCTCAAGTCGGAGAGTTCAAAGATGCCAAGGAGCTTTAGAGCAAATTGGCAACGATTCATGAGATCCCCTTCACTATATCAATTCAAGAAGAATCCAAAGAGGGCGACTCCGTGGGTCAAGATCAAGAGGAAGTGGACTCCGAAGTTGAGAGATGCTCAACTTCTAAAGAAGAAGTCCAAGAAGCCTCATCTTCAAAGGAATGCAATGAAAAGAGCAAAGAGGGAGCATACTCTTTGTTCCATGTACAAGATGAAGATGATGAAGTCTCCACCTCTAGGATTGAGGGGGAGCGATTTTCGTTGACACCGGATCAAGAAGAAAAAGAAATCTCCACATCCGGGTCAAGAGAAGAAGAGGATGAAGAAGCTTCCACCTCCACAAGTCGAGTCAAGTCTATTGGAGGAGCATCATTGTTAGATCAAGAGGAAGCATCTACCTCCGGATCAAAAGGAGGATCAAGTGTCATCCCTACACATGAAGGTATAACTAGTTCAATTAAAAATAAAAATCACATTATATGTTTTGAGTGTAGGGAACATGGGCACTACAAGAGCAAATGTCCTAAATTGACCAAGAATAAGGGTCAAGTGGCACCAAAGGGCAAGGAGAAGCCCAAAGAGATCGCTCCCAGAACAAAGAAGAGTAAAGAGCACATTGTGTGCTTCTCTTGCAATCAAAAGGGACACTATCGAAGTCAATGTCCCAAGGGGAAGAAAGCGGTCAAGGCTCAAGGAGGAAGCATGAGTCAAGGGGGAGCCTCCAAGGTAAAACGAAAGGTATCATTTATTGAGCCTACCCCTTTAAATAATGGTAAAAAACATGCAAATTTCAATTTTTATCATTTTAATGCTATTTACCATAAAAATAGGGAGCATGATAGCATTAAAGAAAAACATATGGCTCTCCATGCTAAGACTACCACACCTAGGGTTAGGAAGGTAGGTAAAAGTTTAGGCAATAACACTAAAGACCATAGTAATAAGCCTAAAAATAAAAATGCTCAAGGATTTAAGGAAAAATCAAAATCTAGGGATTTATGGGAAGAAAATCAAGTCTTGAGGTCAAGGCTTGATAAAATGGAAGAGACCCTAAAAAGGATGGAAAATATCCTAAAAGGACAAAATGAGCATAGCCTAGGTCTAGGAGTACAAAAGTCATCCAATGGGCATAGAAGTTTGGGATACAAACCTAAGGCTAAAAAGGATGTAATTTCTTACCATAGGATTCCGTATAGCTATGGAA
Organism: Zingiber officinale; assembly: GCF_018446385.1. Taxonomy (NCBI): domain Eukaryota; kingdom Viridiplantae; phylum Streptophyta; class Magnoliopsida; order Zingiberales; family Zingiberaceae; genus Zingiber; species Zingiber officinale. The sequence goes on along the minus strand of NC_055996.1, from coordinate 76,882,531 downwards.
CCGAGTCTAGGTCTAAGGGTCAAGCCAAAAATACTAGGGAGGTTATCCCTAAGAGTATTTTTGCAACAAATGTGACTAAGACTTCTAAGAAGTCCAAGAAAGTCACAAAGAAGGTCACAAGGGAGGTTATTCCTAGGGTTGACCTAGAGAAAGTGACAAAGGCCCCTAAGAAGTCTAACAAGGTCACTAGGAAGGTATCTAGGGAAGTTATTCCTAGTGAGTACCTAAAGCATCCAAGGAGCACCAATAGGTGTTGGGTTCCTAGGAGCATTTTCTCTACCCCTTAGATGGGTTAGAGAGTGTCAACTCTAAATTGAAAGGGTAGTTAACCCAATCATGATGAAGTTGGCACTCTAAGAGCATTTTCAAGGTTATTGTTAACCTTTGAAAATGATAAGGATCAATGGCTTACTCTTGATAAGAGTAAAATGTGTCATAGGTTGAGAAATTTGATATAATCTTGATTGACACAAGAAATTAAGTGTAATAAAATGCCAAGTTGGGATTTTGGCATTTTATTGGGAAGTTAAAGGCAAATCTAAGCCATATTTTAACTTGTTACTCTTTAAAAGACTAATTTGTGCCAAAATTTGAGGAACATGCCTAATTTAAATTGGCACAAATTAGGAAAAGTAAAAGAAATGTCAAAATTGGATTTTTGACATTTTCTTGGGACATTTTGGGCAATCTAGGTTTGAAATTTTTGAGTTAAGGATACTTGGATAGGTAATTTAGGTATTTTAAGTATGCTAATTTACCATGTCTTGTTTGCCTATCATATGTCATGACATCATATTTATTTATTTGCTTTTGCATTCATGTTTTATTATGAAAAATACAAAAATACTATGTCATGTCATACATACATCATATAGTTATAGAAAATTTTCTTCCGAAAATTACTTCTTTTTGATGTATGCCATAAAATCATCATGCATTATTTTTATTTCCTTGCAAATTAAGGACAAATGGCATTCATTAACAAGTAACATCCTTAATGGATGTTCCTAACCTCAAAATGCCTAGATAGATATGCATGATCCCTAGATTAGGGCAAAACCAAGGTTTACATCTCACTAAAGAACCTTAAGGTGACTTGTATGTGTTTTAGTGCACATTAGATACAAGTGAGATGTTAGGATGATGAACAAAACTCAAGATGTTGATCTAGTGTATTCTTTTGAGTTTTAGGTTCATCAAAACACATAGTTATGTGTCTTCCAATCATTGGGAAAGCTAATGTACAAGTCATGTGCATTGAGCCCAAAGAATATGGTTGGATATTAGTTTTGAAAATCATTTTAAAATACTTTTAGAAAACCTTGATGAAGACTATTTTTTGATAATAATCATCATTGAAGAGTTAGACACAAACTTGGAAGAAAACACTAAAGTTTTTACAAGTTTCCAAGTTTGTATCAATATTTGAAAATAGAAAGTATTTTCATAGAAAACTATTTTTCCTTGATAGTATATGCCCTAAGGAATGTCTACATGAATTTTCATGATTTTTTGATTTTTGTAGAATTTTAGGGAAGTTTATGAAATTCACTGAAATAAATTTTCAGTTTTTCAGAACTCCAATCGATCACCCGATAGATTGGAGTGCCTCAATCGATCGGGCGATCGATTGAGAGGAATTTTCCCTCGAGCAGAAGCTCACTGGATCGATCAGCCGATCGATCCAAGTAGTCTGAATCGATCAGTGGATCGATTCAGCAAGGTTCAATCGATTGGGACCCAACTTCAATCGATTGGGGATGCTGATTTTGGCTGGGAAATCTTATTTTCAGCATTCTAAACCATGTTTAGTCTATAAAAACTTTCCTAACCCCTCAAAATACATTTGTATATATTTAGGGGGAGTTTTCATGATGAAAACAAGGACAGATTGGTTAAGGGAGACTAAGTAGAGGTTTAGGTTGAGGGTTGGTTTCAATATTGAATTTATAAACCTCAAAACTTCTAAATTTGGGTTTCCTAAAGTCTTAGAGATTCCAAGTCATTGTTGGTGCAATGACAGAAGTTACGCGCATGTCTTTAGGGGGAGTTACTCATTAAGGGCATGAAAACTACTTTCATATACCTTGGAAGGTGGTTAACCTTCATTAGCAAAAATGCTCAAGAGTGGGCATTTAAATATAATGGAGAGTGGATATCTTCATTATTCAAGTGGTGTATGCTCATGGATGAGCATTTGATGACAATGAAGGGTATGGGACCTTCATTTAAATCGTGTGTGAATATCCCAAGTGGTATATGCTCAAGGATGAGCGTTAAGAATAATGAAGGGTATGAGACCTTCATTATTATGTTGTGAACAACGAGTGAAGTTGTAAACAACGTTGGGTAACTCTTCAGGGGGAGAGTTTGTGATGTGTGCCAATAGGGGGAGAATGTGTGGTTAAGTTAGGCCTTCATTACCTGAAGAAGGAGTTTACCCTCTGGGAAAGGGAAGAATGAAGGAAACCATCATTCATATATTGGCATTAGGAGAGTTGAGACTATGGGATTAGCCTAACTTAAAAGTGGTATTGTCAAACATCAAAAAGGGGGAGATTGTTGGTGCAATATTCCCTAGGTCAAGGTTGACCTGGTTGACTGAGCTTGAATTGGGTCAAGCTCGAGTCTTGATGTTTGAGTTTCGATGTTTGATAATACATGGAGACAAGACATGGAGATTGCAGGTGCAATTGTTCATGCGGTGAGATTGTGAAGGAGAGTCAACAAGGTGAAGGGATTGACCGGATACTTGACTGGAAAGTCCTGATGAGTGAAGTTAGGCAGATGGAAAGTCCTAGTGAGTGAAGCTATGTAGCAGGAAAGTCCTGGTGAGTGAAACCAGACAGTTGGAAGTCCTGGTGAGTGAAGCCAGACAGATGGGAAATTCTAGTGAGTGAAGCTAGGTGAAAGTCCTAGTGAGTGAAGCTAGGCAGAAGGAAAGTCCTGATGAGTGAAGCCAAGAAGTTGGAAGTCCTGGTGAGTGAAGCCAGGCAGATGGGAAATCCTAGTGAGTGAAGCTAGGTGAAAGTCCTGGTGAGTGAAGCTAGGCAATGGAAAGACTTGGTGAGTGAAGTCAGGCACGAGGAAATCCAGATGGGTCAAGGTTGACCAGACATCTGGTGGAAAGTTCAAGTAGGTCAAAGGGATTGACCGGATACTTGGCACGAGGAGAAAAGTCCAAGTGGGTCAAAAGGATTGACCGGACACTTGGTGAGAGAGTCCTAGTAGGTCAAGGGTGACCGGATGCTAGGCATGATGGACCAACAGGTCATGGTTGACCAGATGTTGGTTTAGGAGGCTTTAGACTTGATTTTGGGCGAAATCATGAGCTGGATCGATCAGCCGATCGATTGGCTCATGCCCAATCGATCGGCTGATCGATTGGGCGAGTCTTCGCGACAAGCCTCCTCCCAATCGATCAGTGGATCGATTGGGAGAAGTGCGTGATCGCACAGAACAGCTCTGGATCGATCGACCGATCGATCCATAGCCCCCAATCGATCAGTGGATCGATTGGGAGCTGCGATTTCGCGCGATAAGCCTTGGATCGATCGACCGATCGATCCAGGCAATTCCAGAGAGCACAGAGGCGCTCTGGATCAATCGGTCGATCGATCCAAAGCCTCCCCAATCGATTGAGAGCAATTCAATCGATTGAGATTCGACCGTTGGCGTCGTATTTAGCTGTTGGCGAGCTTTTCTCTCAACAGAACTCTCGGCTTTCATCTCCGATCAACACGCATATCTTCACAGCAGTTCTCCACAGCTCTCACGCCAAATCTTGAAGGTTCTTGGAGGCTTGTGCTGGTGCACGTCCAAGTCAAGAGGCGAGGAAGAAGCTAGGGTTAGGGTTCCTTGTACATATCTTGTAAGCTTTTGCTTGTATTGTATCTCCCTTCCCTTTCTTCTTGTACTGTGAGATTGTAGGGCTTCTCTGCCTTCGGTAGTTACCGTAAAGGAGTGTTTTATTAATGGAGGGTGCGTGAGTGTGTGGATCCTTGGATTAGTCACCTCTTCTTGAGGTGGATACCAAGTAAATCTACGAGTTAGCGTTGTGTGGTTGTTTCTTTGTATTTTTCGCTGCATTTCATCACAAGAAGCAAGCAACAACGAGCACGAGATCGTGCCGAGCTATTCACCCCCCCCCCCCTCTCCCTCTAGCTACATATTTGGTTCCAACACATCTCACCTGTAGGATCGAAAAGAATTTAGATATCTCCATAATTGCATGATATTGGCCACTTTGGGCCTAAGCCCTCATGGGTTTGCTCTTGGACTCTACCCAAAAGGTCTCATGCCAATGGAGATATCTTTTCTCTTATAAACCCATGATCTTTCCCATGTGTTTCCAATATGGGACTATGTTTGCAACCTTGCAACCCCAACAATCCCCCCCTCAAACAAAGGACCATAGGCTTCTCACGTCCGATCCTCGACCCACCAGGTCTTCCTGCCCCTCGGTCCACCCGACCTACTAGGACTTCCTCGACCCACCAGGTCTTCCTGCCCCTCGGTCCACCCAACCTACTAGGACTTCTTGCCTGGTGTCTGGTCCTCTTGATCCGAACATAGGAGCCCCCACTTTCTTTGTTTGAGGTCAATATTGTACCCACATGGCTCAATCAGACCATAGCTCTTGTGCACAGTCGGCGATTAAACCTTCTGGCAGTCCGGGATCTGATACCAATTGTAGGATCGAAAAGAATTTAGATATCTCCATAATTACATGATATTCTCCACTTTGAGCCTAAGCCCTCATGGGTTTGCTCTTGGGCTCTACCCAAAAGGCCTCATGCCAATGGAGATATCTTTTCTCTTATAAACCCATGATCTTTCCCATGTATTTCCAATATGGGACTATGTTTGTAACCTTGCAACCCCAACATCACCCAGTCTAGATGATCAACCATGGTATTTCTATGGGTGTTTGTGAGATGGTTTATTAAGTTAATTGGTTTAAGTTAATTTACTTTAGTTTATTAAGTTGATTAAGTTAGTTTTTGGTTAATTATTATTAAATTGATTAATTAGATTTTGGTTAATTATTAAGTTAATTAAATTATTAAGTTAATTAAATTATTAAGTTGATTAATTAGATTTTGGTTAATTATTAAGTTAATTAAATTATTAAGTTGATTAATTAGATTTTGGTTAACTTGGACTAAGTTCAACCTAGTTCCATCTCACCCGATTCTAGGTTATCAATCAGGGAATCTTAAGTAGTTTTGTGAGATGGTTATCTTTAATTTAGATTATTTCTAAGGATTAATTTACATTTGAGTTAAACTTAGATTTTACAATTGGTTAATTAAATATACATTTCGAAGATTGGCTCCTAGGCTGTGGCGAGGCACTAGACCTTCTTGGGTATGGGATCATCCACCACTTCTAGACAAAGTCTTTCAAAGAAAATATATATTTAATTTCCCTTTTGAAACTCCTAGATTTAACTAAACAAGTGTAAATTACGCCTAGGTCCTTAATCAATCCTAGTCTAAACATGCATATTACAAAAAAAAATAAACATGCATCAAACAATTTTATCTATTTATTAAGATAGTTTTTCTGTTAGCTACCCCTGGATCATAGCCTTGATATGGTCTATCAAGGTAATGTACTTGATCCTTGGGGACCTAATATTGACCAAGTCCAACTTGATTGACCAAGTTTGACTTAGGTACCCATGCTTGGACTATCTTTCTATTCGGTCTGTTAACAAGCGATAAATAAGACCGATATTTTCTTTTAGCTTTAAATCCTAGTCCGGATCGATTGTATACGGCTTTTTGATTTCCAAGAATCAAGTCAAGATTCTTAGAACCGTTCCAATGCAGTTTTCAAATCCTTGACTTGAATTTTCAGGCTGGAATTCTCTTCCTCAAGTGTTTGGACTTGAGTTGAGGTTCCAGTCTGAACAGGGTCAACCAAGGATTCAGTATTAGTCACTTCTTTAAGGGTTGTTACTTCCTTTAGAAGCGACTTGATCCGAATATTAGACTTAGCTAGTTTACGCATTAAGTAATTTATTAAATTATACAAATGAAATTTACTTACAGAGGAGTTCGGCCCTTCGGAAATGGATATGGATCCGTGGTTTCTCTTAGACTCAGCTTCCGATTCGTCCTCGCTTCCGGATTCGTTGATTTGGTCCCGGGCCGTCATTGCGAGGAAACTCGTCTGTTCGAGTTCTTCACTGTCAGACTCTTCCGAAGAAGACTTGTCCCAAGTTATTTTCAGGGCCTTCTTCCTTCTTGGTTTCTTCGCATCTTTCTGGTTCGGGCAGTTGTCCTTGATGTGCCCCTTTTGGTTGCATCTGTAGCATGTCACCTCGAACTTCACCTTTGGTTGGACCTCCTTGGATTGGATTACCTTTTTGACATCCTTCTTGTTGAAGCCCCTCTTCTTTCTGTAGAGTTTTCTCACCAGGTTGACAAGTTCGGCTGTGTGCTCGTCGTCGTTGTCATCCGAATCCAGTTCTTCTTCCGACTCTGGTTCGGTTCTGCGCCTTCTGCTTGTACCTGCAACCAAAGCTATACCCTTCTCGGCTGGGCGTGCATTAGTCTGCTCATGTAATTCAAACTCAGAAAAAAGTTCATCTATCTTTATTGACGAGAGATCCTTGGATACCTTGTAAGCATCTACCATAGATGCCCATAAGATATTCCTAGGAAAGGCATTGAGTGCATACCTTATAACGTCTCTGTTCTCCACCCTTTGGCCGATTACGTGGAGTCTGTTCAATAGGTCTTGTATGCGAGCGTGCAGTTGTCTTTCCGTTTCATTTTTCTGCAATTTAATGTTGTATAGTTTATTTAAAATAAGATCTCTCTTGCTTACCTTTGTGTCTGATGTACCCTCGTGTAGTTCGATCAGCTTTTACCACAGCTCCTTTGTACTTGAGAAAGGTCCTACTCTGTTGAGTTCCTCCTTTGTCAGGCCACACTGGAGGGTGCAGGTCGCTTTGGCATTTGCTTCTACGTTCTTGATTAGGGTTGCATCCCAGTTCTCGCAAGGTATCGGTTTGTCGACGCCGTCAGTTGGAAGTTCAAGGTCGATTTTGACGATCATCCAGACTTCAAAGTGAGTCTAGAGATACGCCTCAATCCGGCCCTTCCAGTAATCGAAGTTGTCTCCGGTGAAGAGCGGTGGGCGAGCAGTGTTATACCCTTCTTGAAGAGCCATTGAAGATCTAGCACACAAAAAAATGAACAAGAAAACGAGTCCCAGGACTTGATCCTGGATTAGCAGTGCGGTTTAAGAATAGAAAAATACGATCTCGAGTGGTGTTGCACCTACTTCGAGAAAAGAATCCGATTACGAAAAACTAGATCGGAAGTCAGCAAGAATATCGATTCCGATCGACTCCAAAAAAATTAAAAAACACCATGGAAAAGTACTTGATTGGTGGTTGCACCAGATCGAAATGACCCCGCTCTGATACCAATTGTTGGATCGATACGAGCTAGAGGGGGTGAATAGCGCTCGTGGCTTTCACTTTCGTAATCGAAAATCGTAACGAGTAACGCAGCGGAATAAAACAAAATACACATACACAGAAGGACCCAAGTATTTTACTTGGTTCGGAGCCTTGAGCGACTCCAACTCCAAGGTCCACGCTCGTTGACTGTTTACTTTGGGCAATCACTATAATATTGTGAAAGAGTACAATTATGAAATAAGTACAGCTGAAAATTAAACAATACCAACAACCAAATTCAGAAATTGAAGCTCCGGGTCGTCGGGGACTGGTAACACCACTTCTGGGTTGCCTTGTTAGCAGCACACGGGAGTTAGAACACTTGAGAATTGATGTTGCAAAGCTGCTGGTCGAGACCCCTTTTAAAGCTCAATGAAGGTGCCTTAAACCTCCTTGAAGGCGCCTCCAATCACCGAGTCAGTCGCACGGATCAGAACTGAAATGGTCGCAACTTATCCAGTTGAAGGCGCCTCCATCGCCCTTGAAGGTGCCTCAAAGCCTATTTGAGGCGCCTCAAGCCTTCATGAGGGTGCCTCCAGCTCCGTAGCGCGCACCCTCTGCTCCTTTGCACCCGAGACGCCTCAAGCTCTATGAGGGTGCCTCGAGTACTGTTCATCCGAGCCTAATCTTGCTCCTTTGTCCCTGCAAAACATGTTAGTCGACAAACCAACCACATATCCTGCAAAACAAAGTTAGCACACAAAATAAACATAATAATAATATGAAAGTTTGACAGTCACGGACTGTCCAGTTCTAACTTCGGATTTCCGACCGGAAACTCTAGGTCGAACCGACGCCTACTGTTCCCTCTTCTAGGGAACTCGTCCTCACCTACTCCACTCAGGAGAGCATACCTAATGCTAGTCCGGTCCTCCAGACCAACTGGACTTTCTGCCTAGGGTTACCATCTCCTAGGACCTAGGGTTACCACCCCCCCCCCCCCCCCCCACCTTAGGATTTCCACCACCTAGAGTTACCACCCTCTAGGACCTAAGGTTGTTGCCCCTTAGGGTTTTCCACCACCTAGGGTTATCACCTCCTAGGACCTAAAGTTGTCGCCCCTTAGGGTTTTTACTCCACCTAGGGTTACCACTCCCTAGGACCTAAGGTTGCCGCCCCTTAGGGTTTTCCACCTGCCTAACCGCAGTTAGGACTTTCCTGCAAGCTCATTCGCACATGTTAGATAACAAATAATCTTAACTTTGAATCCTTTGCCATTATCAAAACTCGGGCTCGATCGTCGGATGCTTTCCGCACCAACAGTTGAGATTCTCTGCTCATGTTATCAGCTAAATATATCCCGACTTACTTATAAGATCAGCCATCTTCATACTTGTTCTCGCATTAAGCCGCTTTGTTATGTATTGAAGGCTATTTAGAAATATAATGTCTTAAACATGTTAGGAGCCTACTTGAGAAACAATATGGTAACCTGTGCAAGCTAGAAATCCATCTGATGACATGTACATGTTATAGATCCGTCCGGGCAACAATATGAAGTTAAGTGTCTTAGGCCCGGCCGATCTTTTGTTCAACCAGGCCTATAATGGGCTTCTGGAGAAATGAAATTGTGTTTTGAGTAGTTCGATCAGTATTTTGAGCCAAAGTGTCTTAGGCCTAGTCAGACCCTTATCTGGCCGGGGCTATAATAACTTGTGGGTAAAGTGCACTTAGCATTTTGATTGAATTTATAAAGTTATCTCACATTTAGGCATAGAAGAGATGAGTATAGAGTCCTATAAAATCGTTCGGTTCTATTTATTGAACGGATACTCATAAGGTTGACCGGCGATCAAGGTGACCGGACGTATGTAAAGAGGCTCATACAGAATAAGGAGTTTGACCCTCCCTTCGACCAGGTCTATAGCTGGTCGAATGTGGGGTGAGCCAGTCATTCCAGTCGACTTGTAAGGACGACTATCCTTAAACTGGATTGGCTTTTGAGTGATCGAACATACTGTCTCTCTTGTTCAAGAGTAAAGTACTGAAACCTTATGTTTGACCGGCTTTATGGCCAATTGGCTTTTGTCCGCACAGCTTGGAATTCAACGAGGCTGGTCCAGCGAACCTTAGCGCTAGGTAGCTAATCAGAGCTAGATGGGGAGATGCTCTCTTCCATGGAATATAATTGTTTTCTTTGCATCACAAAAAGGAACATCACTTATTATTTATAATTCGATCGTTAATACTGTCAAATTTATTGGGTTCCCATCACGCATTGATCCGTCGTGAGCTACCTACAATTAAGTGCAACATAAGGGTAGGTTCGGTGTTCAGCTAACTAAAACAATTCCCTTAACATATCAGAAGTACATCGAGGTGAATTGGATTCAATGGATCGATCGATCGACCGACCGATGAATTGAGGCATTGAGCCTTGTAAGTGGAGATTTGAACTAGGCGATCTACAACACGATAAATAAAATCTCAATCGAAAAGAACAATTATAAAAAGTATATATCAGACTCGCACATAAAATGCTCGACTCATTTTAATTTGTAACTAACAGACGAAAGCTAATTACAACCCGTAAATACAGCATGCATACATGTGGTTGGTGTTGCCTTTTTTTGTTTGCAGAGGAAACAAGCACATGCATGCGGGGTTATTCCTATCAACTCTTACCCAATCCATAGCTTTCCTTTCTCTTTGTATATAGTGAGCTGATCGTGTACGCATTATATCAGTTAATGGTTGAATTCGTATCTCATTCTCCTTTAATTAGGTGAAATGAAAAAAATTTTACAAATACATCGTTGATATTCGAATCGTAAATATTTGGACGATAACTTAAATATCCTACCGTGACATCATAATCCTGAGAACCTTTTTATTAGGATAAATGAACTAAGAATGAACGGTTTTAATTTATTTTAGTCCCTAGCTCCTTTGAACTTTACAGTCTGCGCGCGGTTGGTGCGGTGCTAGAACGGGAACTGATCGATGCGATCCACTGGAAAGGCTATAAGTTTAATTTGATTTTTGCTTGTCGTGATTCTGGTTCACGTCTCTGCTGCTTTGATATCGATCTGTGTACAATGAAAGAAAACAAAGTAGTCAAAAAAAAAAAACTTTAAGCTGAATTAGAACGACTATCGAATATTTTATATATGAAACAATTTTGGAGAATAAAAAACTTGCTGAATTCGGATTTACTAGTTTAACTCTGATCCATCTGATCCAAAATTGTCGCTCGCTGTGTTTTCTTCATCTATATAATATTCTTTACTTGTTAATTTTTGCTGGTGTCCAGCTGTTTCCTTGTTCGCCATGGCGACCGACGATGTGGCCGTGGTAATGGTTCCGCTTCCGGCGCAGGGTCATCTAAACCAGTTCCTCCACCTCTCCCGCGTCCTCGTCTCCTGCGGTCTCGCCGTTCACTACGTCGGCTCCGCCACCCATAATCGTCAGGTCCGTGAACGCGCCGAGAACAGCCTCGGCAGCGCCGGCGGGATCTACTTCCATGACCTCCCGCTGCCTCACTTCTCCTCACCTGCACCGACTTACGACGCCGGTGTCAACTTTCCGGGCCATCTTCAGCCCGCCTTCGACGCGGCTCTCCACGTGTTCACCCCTCTCGCTGACTTCCTCCGCTCTCTCGCCGCTTCCTCCCGCCGCGTCGTTCTCATCCATGATTCGTCCATGACGTTCACGTCCGTCGCAGGCGCCTCCCTCCCCAACGTCGAGAGCTTCTGCTTCCACACTATCTCCGCCATCTCTGGCTTCTTATACCGCTGTGAGGGGAGCGGAAGTCCGCGGGAGAAGGCGATCGAACATTTGAAGCTTCCCCGCGTGTCTAACGAAGGCTGCATAACAGAGGAATTCAAGAACTTCTTCCATAGCCAAAGGAACATGTTCGCCGACGGTGAAGGTCGCCTCTTGAACACGTGCCGGGCGATCGAGGACCTGTTCATCGACTTGATAGCGCGCGAACCAGGGTGGGAGGGCAAGAAGACATTCACCATCGGGCCGCTGCACCAGACCGCCGCGAGCGAAAACAGGGGAGTTCGGCACGGTTGCGTGGAGTGGCTGGATCAGCAGCCGCTGGGCTCGGTCCTCTACGTCTCGTTCGGCACCACGTCGACTTTCTCGGACGAGCAGGTGGCTGAGCTGGCGGCTGGGTTGGAGGCTAGCGGGCGGCGGTTCTTGTGGGTCCTTCGGGCCGCCGACCGGTGCGACATTTTCTCGGAAGATGCAGAGAACAAGAGGCTGCCTCCGGAGTTCTACGCGCGGGTGGAGGGGCGGGGGATGGTGGTGAGGGGCTGGGCGCCGCAGGTGGAGATCCTATCGCACCCGGCGACGGGAGGGTTCATGAGCCACTGCGGGTGGAACTCGTGCATCGAGAGCTTCGCCGCCGGCGTGCCGATCCTGGCGTGGCCGATGCACTCGGACCAGCCACGCAACGCGTTGCTGGTGACGCACTTGCTTCGGGTCGGGTTCCCGGCGCGCAACTGGGAAACGCGAGCTGAGCTGGTGCCAGCGGAGGCTGTCAGGGATGCCGTGGAACAACTGATGGGTGAAGAAGGGGAGGAGGTGAAGCGGCGGGCGAGGGAGCTTGCGGCGGAGGTGAGGCAGTCGACGTCGGAGGGTGGCAGCTCCAAGGCCGATCTGGATGCCTTCGTGGCGCATATCGCCAGGTGATGTTGGCATGGTATGGCAAACGTGGCTCAGCCGCTCAGGGAACATGGCTTTCCTCTCAATAAAATTTGGAGCCATTTAAAAATTGCAATCGAATAAAAAATGTATGATTTTTTTTTTTAAAAAAAATAATAATAATAATGGTAGTGCTACGTGGTAATCGATGTACTTCGACTGTTTTTCCCAAACGACAACATAGTGCGTGCATCAAGAAAATACGGGAATTGACTAATGGCGCATCAGGTAGATTTGTAAAATTACTAACTTAGTCACCGCAAATCTTTGGTCGTCTTCCACATGATCCCTTTTCGAATATCACATCTTTAAATTGTTTAGATCGCAATATTTATAGACCAAATTTTCATAGTTCAAAATATTTCTTTTCTCATTAACTTTTCTAAATATTCATTAAATTTTAAAAAATAAAAAATAATAATGACAGCCCACGTTTTGGTAGACCCACTATACACAAGGTCAGCATATGACCTCTTTCTACCAATAATTAAGATTCATACCTCCTGAGTAATGATGTAATAGTGAGATCCTTTAATAAATAATTTAAAATTTTAATTTTAATTACGGTATATCGTAAGAACGTTTTTCCTTTAATAAAAAATAGAATATTGACTATTTGGATATGTCTTCAAAATTTTTTATTTATTTTAATGATTAATAAAAAAATTTTATAAAATCGAATCAGGTATTTTTTATATATTAATTGGTTTAAAAAATAAATATATGGACTATAAATAATAATAATAATAATAATAATAATAATAATAATTAAGATTCATCCACCATGGCACGGATTGTAATACGGAAAACAATTTGATGCACAATCCCTTGACTTTGGTGCCGACATTTCGATAACTAATGAGACACTCGAGATTCAAATCCCTACTAGGATACGTTGTAGGATAATTTCCTCCCATCGAATAACAAATTTAACATCGTTAAGGGTTTTAGATTGATAATCAGAAGCTTTTTTTAGAATTAATTGAATTATTAAATCTAGATACCTCATATAAAAAAATAATAAAAAAAAAATCACAATTATGTCACAAGCATCCAGTAGAAAAGCACATTAGGGGTGTCAAATGTAAGGCGGTAATAGCATTATCATCATTTTCATTCAATGCATTAATGGTATAATCATCATTTTCATAAAAGCATAATTTGGTTCTTCATTCACTGCATTATTAGTGTTATCATCATTTTCAAAATAATTATATTCAAAATCTAAGTCATCACCATCTTCATTACCTTCAATCTCATTCACATCTTCATCTACATCATTTTCAATCGCTAAGACTTCATGTAATTCATTACGACTATTTATTTTTTAAAAAAATTATTAAAAAAAAGGAAAATGAGCCCAGCCAAAGGTAGAGCCTTATGCAACAGTCCCACCATGACCGTCTTAAGGTCGTCTCTGCTATTAATGTAGTGAATGAAGAGTCAAATTTATCGATTCCACTTGATATTTTTGATCCTAGAAACTAGGAGAATTTAGATCTTAAGTGGAAGGATCAATTAGTGGAAAAAGATCCTATAAGAAATGTATTAACGGGGAAAGTTCCCAAAGATAAATCAAATAGATGATTCTCTTCTGATTCCTATACTCGGATTTTGCCAAATGGTCAAAAACACCATAGAGATTGGTTGGTCTATTCGAAAGCACTTGATAAAATATTTTATTTTTGTTGGAAGTTATTTAAAAGGGGACCTCAACTAAGTCAACTAACAAATGAAGGGTACTGTGATTGGGGGCATCTTAGTAGCAAACTTAAAGAACATGAGACAAATATTGAACATATCAATTATTATGCTGCCTTATTTGAGTTGCGTATCAGGTTAGTGAAGGGCACAACAATTGATCATGCTATTCAAGATCAAATCAAGAAAGCAAAAGAGCATTGGAGGAAGGTATTACGACGATTAATTTCACTTGTGAGATTTTTGGCTAAACAAAACATAGCATTTCGCGATAGTAATGAGAAGTTTTATGATGATAACAATAGAAATTTTATGACTGTTGTTGAGATGATTGTCGAGTGGGACTCGGTGATGAAGGAGCATTTTGAAAGAAATACACATCATCACTATCTTAGTCACAAAATTCAGAATGAGTTGATATGTTTGTTAGCTTCTAAAAGCAAGAGTTCTATTCTTCAAAACATTAAAGAAGTTAAGTTCTTTTATGTAATTCTTGATTGCACTCCTGATGTTAGTAAGCAAGAGAAAATGACTTTGTTATAAGATGTGTTAATGTTTCTACCAACCCAATGAAAGTAGAAGAATACTTTTTAGAATTTTTGAAAGTGGATGATATAACAGGACAAGGGTTGTTTGAAAAACTACAAAATGTATTGAAAAGTGTTAATCTTGATATTGATAATGTGAGAGGGTAGAGATATGATAATAGGGCAAATATGAAAGGGAGACACCAAGACGTACAAAAACAACTATTGCATATAAATTCTAGAGCATTATACACTCCATGTAGTTGTCATTGTTTGAATTTAACACTTTGTGACATTGCAAATTCTTGTGAAAAAGCGAAAAACTTTTTTGGAGTAATACAACTAATTTATACAATATTTTCTCATTTTACAAAGAGGTGGAAGGTTTTGATGGATCATGTGACGATAAAAGGTTTAACTCTCAAGTCATTGTCAATCACTCGATGGGAAAGTCGTATTGAAAGTGTGAAAGCAGTGGTATTTCAAGCTCAACAAATCAGGGAAGCCTTACTTCAAGTTGCAGAAGAAAAAAAATGCATCGACTCTAAAATAAGAAGTGAAACTAAGTTTTTACCAACATTTAAATTTAGAAATTTTGAGTTTTTAGTGGGTATGATTATTTAGTATGACATATTGGGTAAAGTTAACATTATTAGCAAAAGCTTACAATATGAAAACATGTTTATTGACGTTGATATGACTAAGATTAAGGGGCTAATTGCTTCTTTTGAAGAGTATAGAGAATCTAGATTTGGACAAGTTATCAATATAGCAAAAGAACTTGCTTCAACAATGGAGATTGATCATGTTTTTCTTGAAAAGAGACAAATATATAGAAAAAGATATTTTGATTAGGTTACATGTGCGTCTTTCAAAATACCATAAGAATCTACCAAGGAAGCTTTTAGAGTTCATTATTTCTTATATATAGTAGATCAAACAATTGGATCATTGAAGAAAAAGTTTGAGCAATATGAGGAATATGAAGATCCTTTTGGATTCATTTTCACTGCTAAGAAGTTGAATTCATTGATTGATGAGGACTTAAAATCTCGTTGCAAGAATCTTGAAAGGAAACTACAAAGAAAAGAAAGTACAACAAGATGTTTCATATTTGGATGAAGATGACTTATATCAAGAATTGAAAATCATATAACATATTCTACCAAAGGAAATAAAAACATTAAGTGAGATACTAAGTTTTTTGCAAAGAATGAATTGTTTCCCGAATTCATTCATTTCATATAAGATATTATTGATTATTCAGTTGATTGTTGCATCTACAGAATGAAGTTTTTCTAAATTGAAGTTGTTGAAATCTTGTTTGAGATTAACATGACCCAAATAAGATTAAATGCATTAGCTATGATTTCGATTGAGAGTGAGTTTTTAGAAAAACTTAATTATAAAAAATTGATTGATGATTTTATAGATAGAAATGTAAGAAGATTAGTTTTTCATAGATAATTGTAATAGTTATTTTCCATTTTCTATGATGTAATGATACTGATTATTAGTAATATGGATTATAATATTTTCATTATTATAAATATGTTCTATTAATGAAATTATTTTTACAATATGGATTTTATTATTTTTTCTATTAATACAAAAGGTTTTTTTTTCACCGAGTCCTTCAGAGTCTAGGGCTAGCCCTGGCAGTAAATAAGCCAAGACGAGTTAAGTTTTGAGTGCTCAAGTTTGTTTAATAGGCTAACCGAGCTAAGTCAAGCTGAGTCAAAAATGAATCAAGCTTTTGAAATGATTATTCAAGTTTGACTTGATATATTTTTTATGAACTTAAGCTTGGTTCAAGTTTGACTTGAGCTTTGTTCATTTAAATGTTATCGAGCTAATAATTCAAGTTTGACTTGAGCTTAGTTCGTTTAGATGTTATCGCGCTCTCAATTTAAACTTATTTGATTGTTTAAAATTTTTACTTGTTGATTGATTATTGGGTTTGATAATTCAAATTGAGAATTTTATTAATGAACATGAACCCAAACGAGTTGTGTATGGACCGGTCCGCCCGGCCCGCCCGGCCCAATGCATTCAAATGACTACAAATGGATGGAAAAAAAAAGAAAATTCTTTCAAAAAAACAAAATTCCTCTGTAAATATTAAAAATTACTCACAATTTTTTTTTCAAATGGCTGAACAGCAAGTCTGGAAAACCATTTTCTGATCTGGTTATTAGAATTCAAACATAGTTCTGGTTTGTTTACTGACTTTTGGATCTCTAATTTGTATTTTCTCACATCCATGGACACAAGCACAGACGTGAAAGCTCCGAGATTGCAGCTAAGCTGCCATAAGTGCACCAAACATAAGAAGACAACCATGCATTTGAAGGCATGCAGCTGGGGACGTATGGCACTTTGTCTATGAGGTCATTAGTGAGGTTCTGTCGATAGCCTTAATTTGGAGGAAACAAGAAAAAGCAAGCTGCAGGTTCATGGTCCACTGATCCACGTCAGTCCACATCAGGTTGTCCTCGAAGAAGAATGAAAGAACAAGAGAGCTGCTTTTCCCTGCCCCAGTCAACGCACCCCTCCACCTCCCCTCTCTCTCTCTCCCTGCCAAAAGACGCATGTAACCTCTTTTTTGTTTTTTTTGTTTTTTTTAATTTTATTTAATTCTCATTTAATTTTAATTTTTTAATTAATTTTATTTAAAAATAACTCTCATACAATTATATTTTTAATTTTATTTTGTTTTTTAATTAATTTAATTTATTATTTTTTTCATAATACTTATATTTTTTCAATTGATTTTTTAAAATTTTATTTTTTTATTAATTTTTTTAATCAATTTCTTTATCAATTTTTTATCAGTTTTATTTTTTTCAATAATTTTTTTATATATTTATAATCTTTTATTTATTTTTAGTTTATATTTAAAACTAAAAAAAAATACTACCAATTAATAATGAACACATTCATAAGTGGAACAAACATATTTTTTCCAAATGAAGAGTACATGTAATAATACAAAAAAAATATAAAAACATATAAAAATAGAAATCTTAATCAATATTTCCTCCAAATTCTGCTCCCGATGCATTTGGTGGTGGTGTACCTATTATTTCGTATCACAAATGAGCGCGTATCCTGTAACGAGTGACCCATCCTTTAGCTTCATACGATGAATGTTGGCACTACCAAGTTGGAATGTGTGGTACAGGATAATGAGGATATAAGAAAACTTGTACGAAGTGATTGCCAATATGAGCAATAGCAAAATTAATTAAAAAAATAAAATTAAATAAAATTAAATAAAATTAAAAATATGTATAAGTATTAATGAAAAATAATAAATAAAATTGATTAAAACTTTAAACTAAATAAAGATTTTAAAATATATAAACTAAATAAAAATTTTAAAATATATAAGTATGAATGAAAAAAATTAAAAATAAAATTAATTTTAAAAATAAAATCAAATAAAATTAAACTAAATAAAAATTTAAAAATATATAAGTATGAATAAAAAAAATTAAAAATAAAATTAATTAAAAATAAAAAATAAAAATTAATTTAAAAATAAAAATTAAAAATTAAAAATATGTAAGTATGAATATATAAGTATGAATTAAAAAAATTAAAAAAATAAAAAATAAATAAAAAAATTAAAAGGAGGTTACATGCGTCTTTTGGAGGGGAGGTGGAGGGGACGTGCATTGACGGGAAAAAGCAATTAAAAATATCTTTTTATTTCAATATAGTTATAAAATTTAGTTAGGGCATCTAAAATCGTTGAACCTTTACATGAACTCCTTCGTTATCACATCCGCACCACGTCAAAAATAAAAAACATCATACATTTATCCGCTATAAAAAAAACGCCTAACAACATCCTTATAGATTCCACATTTTCTTATAAATTATTGTTTTTTAATATTTTATTACTTAAATAAACTAAACTTAAAACATTAATTAAAAAATTAAAATAGAATAGGGAAGAAACAACTCCCTAAACAGCAAGCTGCTTCTTGTTAGATATGAGGGGAGCTCCCATTGTGAATGTTCTTAAATCATTAAAATCATTTTAAAATATTTATAGTAGTAATTTTTAGAAGATAAACAATATAATTAGATCTTATTTTAACTATAAAATAATCTGATTTATATAATTTAAAATGTTTGTCCCTTTAATTTTTTGTAAGTTGATATTATATATCCAGCTCTTTAAATTAATTAATACTATGAATCATCTGTCCAACAGTCCAACTCTATAATTTCTTTTTTGAATATTCAACTTACGTCTAACGAACAACTCATCAGTCCAACATTTTTATATAATTCATCCGTTAATTTGCTAGGACTAACTCGATCTTTAAATACACGAAAAATTGAAAAAATACCCTATCACCTAATGAGACGTTGAAAGTAGTATTTGAGTCATTGAAATAATTATTATAAAAAGCTACTTTATCTTCTACACAATAATAAAGGGGTCGAAATTAAAATTTCAAATAGAATGAATATTTTAAAAATTAATGTTTAAATGTGTATAAATAATATTTTAAATTTTCCGATAAACGAATTAAAAGAAAGAATATCGGATAAATTCCTGAATGCCTGCTTAATAAATAATAATAATACAATAAAAATATGATTTAATTTATTGGAGGAGAATTTATTATGTAGTCGGGACTCGGAATGAAATTAATTTCTCATATATTCTTCCGTGTTTTGAGAATGAAAATCAACATCAACGGGTGACTAAGCTCATGAACTCATCCAACGCACGCAGCGACTCACCGATGCCATTGATCCCTTCCGCCACGGCCGCCGTAATCTCCGCCGCGATCTCCCTCGCCCTGCGCCTCACCGTTCTACCTCTCTCCTCGTCCGCCATCACTTCTTCCACCGCTTCCGCTGCCTCGGCGCCACCTGCCGCCGCCACCGCTCCCGCCCCCAGCAATTCCACCACCAACTTCGCGTTGAAGAACTGTTCCCCTCCTATCGGTCGGAACACCACTGGGACCCCGGATCCGAGGCTTTCCAGAGTCGAGTTCCAGCCGCCATGGCTCACGAACACCCCCACCGCCGGGTGCACTAGGATCGCCGCCTGAGGCACCCACCCGCTCGCTACCATCCCAATCCCCTGTCTCATCGCGTCCTGGGGCGGGGCTTGGTCTGCCGCCGGTGCGGCCCATAGGAACGGCCTGGAGTGCCTCTCCAACGACGCCACCAGGTCGGCCGCCTCCTCCGGCGGCAACCGGTTCTGCGACCCGAACGACACGTACACCACGGATCCAGGCGCCTGGCGGTCAAGCCACGCGAAGCACTCCGCGGCGATGCTTCCGTCGTCCACGACGGTGCCTCGACCTCCTGCGGCGGAGAAAAGAGGACCCACGGCGAACACCGGTTGCCGCGTTGACTCAGCCCACAATTCGAGGAACGGCTTCTCGAGGGCCTCCGCGGTGTTCCACAGAGTGGCGCGGGAGCGGCGGCAGCACTCCGCCTGGCGACGCACGAACCGGCCGCTGGGGTGATCCGGATTCGACGCGGCTGAGCGCATGTTTCGCGACAGCTGGCGGCGGCGCACAGTGATCCCGGGTACACCCGGGACGGCGATCTCGTCGTCGTCTCCGTGGCGGCCATCAACGTGGGGGAGGTTGATCCATAGAGAGTTGTAGATAGACATGGCGTAAGGTCCGGAGGTGTAGAAGGTGGCATGGAAGACGCCGAGCTGCTCCGCGATGGGGGCGGTCCAGCCGAGGAACATGTCAGCGATGAGGCAGAGCAGGGGAAGCTCGGCTTCGAGGAGGGAGGAGAGGTAGGCGCTGAAGGAAGCGGGGAGGGAGTCCTGGATGGCGTGGTTGAATCGGGTGACGAGTTGGGGAGGGAGGGCAAAGGTGGTGTCGGCGTCAGGAGGGAGCCCGTGATCGGTGGGGTGGAAAGGGAGGCCGGAGAGACGGATGGACGGGGGAAGGCCACGGCGGGAGAGGTGGGGTAGATTGCCGTTGGTGGTGAGGATGATGAGGGAAAGGGAAGGGTAGCGTGTGGAGAGCAGGCGGGCGAGGTCGAGGGAAGGATTCATATGACCATGCGCCAAGAATGGAAACAACACCACGACGCCATCACAGTTCCTCGTCGAAGCCATCGCGATCTGTTACCCTAATCGGATCGGAAACGAAGCAGAGGACCGTTCCCTCCTCCCCGTCTCTCTCGACGAAGTATCCGTCACGTTTTCTTGATGACAGAAGAACAGCAGTAGCAAAAGCTGATCAGAGAGAGGAGATGCCCAATTTGTAGTCGACAGCTAATTAATTAAGATTTTTTTTTTTTTCAAGAACATGAGTTGACCCTTTCCTCTGCTCTCCTCTCCTTTACTCTAATTATCAGTTTACTGGAAAGGCCTGAAACTAAAACTAATTTTTACAGAGAAAAAAATTTCATCCTTTTTTACGTCATTCAAAATTAATTATCTTAAAATCGGATAAAAAACAAATGGATAAAAAAAAAAATAACATATGTATCTCTTTTCATTCATAAAATTATATAATATATCAAAATAATATGACACATATCCTTTTTAACTCATAAAATTACATCATGTACCTAATAAAATGACACATGTATTTTTTTTTATTTATAAAATTATATTGCATGAATTTATCTTTCTTTATCAAGATAAATAAACATGTAAAAAAAGAGATTTTTTCATCCTTTTTCTTTTCTTTCTCCGAAGATAATTTTTCATTAGAAATTCTTTTTCCCCTTCATCCACGCATCAGAGTATATAAAGCATAAAGCACGAAAGAGGAAGCATAAAGCACGAAAGAGGAAAGAAACGATGAAAAATTATGCTGAAGAGTAAAAGCTTAAAGAAATCTCTGTTTTTTCATATGTTTGTTTCTTTTATAAAAAAATAGATATATAACAACAACAATTAAATTTCTTTCCATTAGTTGAGATGACTTTATGAATCTTATTATGTCATTAGTTCTATTTTTTATTATATTATTATTTATATTTAAATAATTTTTATTTTATTTTATATTTATTAAATTTTTTTTTGTCTTCTTCTTTGATATGTATGTTTATCATATTTTCACATCGTCTAACTGAAACATTTATTGATCGTTTAAATACATATTCATACCGTCTTAAACGTCTCTCTCGGAGTTTTTCCTCGATAGATGCAACTCCAACTTTCTCTCTAATGCTCTTATTTCTTATTTTGTCCATCCTCGTATGTCCACACATCCACTTTAACATCCTCATCTTTACAACTCAAGACCGCCCCTGAGGCATGTCACCGGGGGCGATGGCCAATGGCCCCCGATTTTTAGGGGCTCCCAAATTTGACATTCATATATAATATATATTATATATACTTAGATTGTTTTAATAAAAACCTAAAAAATATATTTAATTGGATTATTTTAATAAAGTCCAAAAATATATATATTGTTGAATTTTTTAATAAAGGTCCACAAAATATATTATTTTAATAAAAAAATCTAAAAAAAAAAGAAAAAAAAAGGAAGGAAGGTAAATTATCCTTTTTCTCTTTCCAATATTTTATTTTATTTTTGTACAATTCTTTCTTCATTAATTTATTTACAGAAGTCATAAGACTCTAAAGAGTAAAGTATGAATCTTGAACGCTAATTTACTCCTTTCTTCTCCTTTGAATCTTTTCTAATTAAATTTAAGAAGTTTAATTTTTAATATTGTATTGGAGTCAATATTTTATAATTTTTCTTACCGATTTGAAAGAGTTTAAATAAATCATCCCAATTTTAATCATCATAGAATAAGTTATATCGATTGCTTCAAGTACAAATCAGGTTTTATTATTCTTTGACTATTATTTTCACTGCTTATGTTTTATTTTTACACTTGAAATTTGTAATACAAACATGTTTCTAAAAAAAATATCAATCTTGGAATTAGAAAAAGAAACAAAAGAAAAAGAGTGGATCAAATTATTAAAAGTCACAAAGGTGTTCTTCGTAATTTTTTTAAAGCTAACTCTTCAATTGAAAATTCAATTGATGAATTGCAAGAAAAAAGTCAAGAAGAATTAAATAATCATATAACAAATGAGCATCAATCGAGTAATCAAGAATAATTAAATAATCATGCAATCAATGAGCGGGAAGAATTGAGAGAAAATAATGATCATAATCATGCAACGAAAAGAATTGAGAGAAAATGATGATAATGATTTGAATGTAAATAACTTGACAATTTTATGTAGAGGTGTTAGAAAAACTTGATTTTAAAGACTTTATTGATGATTTTGCTTCCAAAAATGCTAGAAGATATAGATTTTTTCAATGATGATTTCATACTTATTTTTTTATTTTAGGTATTATACTTTTTGGAGAAACTTAGGAAACATATTTTGTATGATGTTGCACTTTTTGAAGAAGAAATAAATTTTGTATGGAGTTTATCCTATTTTAAATGAATATATTGATTTTTAAGTTTTTCTATTAAACTATATTCAAATTGTATGTTAGTAAAAATGTTTTTATAGAGGTCACTTTTCTCTTTTCGCCCAAGGGCCTCCAAAAGTCAGGGCCGACCCTGTTGCAACTCTCATCTTCTATTCATGTGCTTGAGTTATTCCCCTCCATTTCACTCATCTTATTTGTATTCTATGTAAGACATCTCTCACAATCTCTGTATCATTTTACAAAAATAATTCTAAATATTTAAATCTCTCATTTTTAAATAATTCATCATCTCTTATCTTAATAATTTTCTCATTATTTCTAATATTACTCAACTTAAATTCTTAAAATGGATATATGTCTTAATTTTCTAAATAAAAAAAATATATATCTTGTTTTTTAATACATGATATAATTTTAATAAAATGAACGGTGAAAATTATTTTACTGTATAAGTTTTTCTTTAATTTTATTTTTCACTTTTCCCTATAAACGGACTGTTATTATCTTATTATAATAAAAATTCACTCCCTAACTAATTAGACATACTCATGGTAACATGAGACACGTTGTCGTCGTCGGTTAATGCTGTAGCGGTTAGATTTATGAGGTATTTGAAGATCTAATTTTAATTATAGGTGGGATGATAATTTTAAAAATTATGGATCTTGATGCGATGATGAGAAGGGGCTCCATCCCGTAGAGGATAATTATCACAATGGAAGTAAAAGTTAAAGCGGTGAATGCGCAGATAACATCGACCGGTTGAACGAATATGCCCCGATCGGAGATAGAAGATCCTAGTCCGATCCCGCCTTCGACACGGAGAGGTGTCAAATGATCGACTCAATGAAGTATCGGACGTCGGACGAAGGAAACGATGTGTAGAAGCCGAGCCGAGCGACTACCCCGCTCGGGCAGGTAGCAAGACTCGACATTGGCAGAACGGAGCTTCGGAATTCCAACCGAGCGAAATGACACAAGCACAATGGAGTTACTGCCGAGCGGACGAGACACAGGAACAGCAGAATTATTGCTGAGCGGACTAAACACAGTGGAGCCCCGACTGAGCGAACGGGACACAAGAATAGGGAAGCTCTGGCCAAGCGGCCAACCCTCTCGGCCTAGCTGTTGGTTAATCCTAGGAAAACGTACCGGTTCTACTGTACAAAAATTTTTGTACAAGTGTCGAACCTTTCCTTAAATAACCTATTGTGTTTTTTAGAAGTTAAATAAGGAATCACAGACGGAACTTAACATCATTGATTCCAAATTTAACTTATCTGTTCTTAATGGTTTAGATTTGAATCGCAAGCGGAACTTAACACTATTGATTCAAATCTACCTAAGTTATTAATTCCATAAATATTAATTTCCAAAATTGGCTTCCAGGACTGCCTGGTGAGGCACATGACCTTCTTGGATATGGGAGCAACCACCACCGCCCAGGCAAAGCCTTTTAAGGAAAGCTAATATTTATTTCCTTAAATAACTCTAGGTTAATCAAAAAGAACAATCGAATCACAAATTCGAAAAAGAAGAAAACACAAAATCAAAAAATAAATTCGATAAATTAAATCTAATTACCTCTTGTATTTAGAATTCTTACAAAGAAAATAACTAGTATGATGCGGAAGAAAATTACTAGTTATACATTCTCTTTGTAAGCTAATGACCTCGAGATCTTCTGTCGTATTCCTCGCCTCGCCTTGGACGTCATGTAGGCGACGATCTTCCAAAATGAACACCACCCAAAAGAGACCTTCCTCTTCCTCTAAGATTCGGCCACCACCACCACCAAGGAGAAGAGAGCAAAGGGAAAGGGAGAAGGGAGAGGGCCGACCACCAAAAGACCTCCAAGCAATAGAATAAGAGTTGTGTCTCATGAAGCCCCCTCACCCCTTATTTTATATTACTTGCCCAAGGAAAATAAGGAAAAACCTTTTAAAAAAAATAAAAGCATCCAAGAGTTTTTTCTTTTCCCTTTTTATTTTTCCTTTTCTTTCCTCTTGATTGAATCAATCATCAATCAATGGTTGTGATCAATCCTATATGGTTTAGGATTAAGTTTGGCCGGCCCCTTGCTTGGGCACCAAGCAAGGTGGCCGACCACCATATTTAGGAAAGGAATAATAATTTTTTATAAAATTTTACAAGAGAAAAAACTCTTATAAAATTTTACAAGCTCTCTTTCCTAAAGTAGGAGTTAAAAAAGGAAAGTTTCTAAAAATTAAAACCACGTTTTAAATTTAAAACTCTCTTATAAAATTTCCTTTTTTAACATGATGATAGAAAATTTTAATTTTAAAACTTATCTCCTTTTTTTCTTAAACCATAAGGATGGTTAAAAAAGGAAAGTTTTAAAACTTTTAAAAATGTCTATTAAAACATGTGGCCAAATTCAAATAAGAAATTTTTTTAAAAAATTAAAATTTCTCTTTTAAAACTTATAGTTTTCTACAAAGAGAAGATTTTAAAAATTCAAAAACAACCCTCCTTTTTTGAATATTGTGGTCGGCCCCTGCATGCTTGGTCACCAAGCAAAGGGTCGGCCCCTATAGGAGAGGATGTGGCCGACCCTTGCTTGGTCACCAAGCATTGGACCGACCCACTTCTTGGACACCAAGAAGAGCCTTACATTTGGATGGACTTGAGGCTATAATGAGGCTACTATAGGGACCTAGAAGAGAAATTAGTTTTGACCTTCCGATGAGCTTGAGTATCCCGTGTTCGCCCCGAACACACAACTCAAGTTCATCGATAATAACTCATTCCACTAGAGAGTTATTACCGCACTACCGCACCAATCCAAAATTACATTATGGCCTCCTTCTTATCATGAGTGTGTTAGTCTCCCTGTGTTTAAGATTACGAATGTCCACTAATTAAGTAAGTTACTAACAACTCACTTAATTAATATCTAGCTCCAAGAGTAGTACCACTCAACTTTATTGTCATGTCGGACTAGGTCCACCTGCAGGGTTTAACATGACAATCCATATGAGCTCCTCTTGGGGACATTCTCAACCTAGATAACTAGGACACAGATTCCTTCTATAATCAACAACACACACTATAAGTAATATCATTTCCTAACTTATCGGGCATATTGATTTATCGAGCTAAACCTCACCCTTTGATAAGTCAAAGAAATAAATATTAAATATATGTGCTTGTTATTATATTAGGATTAAGAGCACACACTTCCATAATAATTAAGGTTTAGTTCTTTTACTAAGTCAGTACAAAAAGAACTTACCTAAATGATCCTACTCAATACACTTAAAGTGTATCAGTGTAATTTATTAGTCAAGATAAACTAATACTTAATTACACTATGACTATTCTGATGGTTTGTTTCTTTCCATCTTAGTCGCGAGCAACTGTTTATAATTTATAGAGAACCGACAATATGATCTTCTGAGTGTGACACCACACTCCATGTTGTCTACTATATAAATTAATTGAACAATTACATTTAATAAATAAATGCAGATATTGACCAATGTGATTCTTTTATTTCAACAAATAAATGTTTACAAAAGCTAGACTTTCAGTATACACTCTAACAATCTCCCACTTATACTAAAAGACTAAGCTACCATATCTGTTGTCTTACATCTGATTCTCATTCCCTCCACATGCAGATCAAAAGCTTTCGCCAGAAGGGCCTTTGTGAAAGGATTTGCTAGGTTATCTTCTGATGCAATCTTGGTGACGACAACTTCTCCTCGCTTGACGATGTCCCGTATCAGGTGGTACTTGCGCTCTATATGTTTACTTGCCTTATGAGCTCGTGGTTCCTTCGAGTTTGCAACTGCACCGCTATTATCACAATAAATTGTGATGATCTTGGGCAAACAAGGAATCACATCTAAGTCCATTAGAAAGTTCCTGAGCCATACAACTTCTTTGGCTGCCTCAGAGGCTGCCACATACTCAGCTTCTATGGTTGAGTCTAAGACGCATTTTTGCTTAACACTCCTCCATGCAATGGCTCCACCTTCTAGAGTAAACACATAGCCTGACGTAGACTTATTATTGTCTCTATCTGATTGGAAATCTGAATCCGTGTAACCCACAGGGAGCAAATTATCTGCTTGGTAGACTAGCATATAATCTCTAGTCCTTCTCAGGTACTATAAAATATGCTTCACAGCAGTCCAATGTCCTTGTCCAGGGTTACTCTGATATCTGCTAACCATGCCCACGGCAAAACAGATATCAGGTCTCGTACACAGCATTGCATACATACGGCTTCCTACAGCCGAAGCATAAGGAACTGCTTTCATGTCCTCAATCTCCTTTGATGTCTTCGGGGACATCTCTTTAGATAAGGCTACTCCATGCCTAAAAGGTAAGAAACCTTTCTTGGAGTTTTGCATGTTAAAATGAGCAAGGATTGTATCTATATATAAAGCTTGGGATAGACACAACATTCTTTTCTTGCGATCCCTTATAACTTTGATCCCTAGAATGTGTGCACATTCTCCTAAGTCCTTCATATCAAATTATTTGGACAACCATACCCTTACGTCCGATAATACTTTGACATTGTTGCCAATTAATAAAATATCATCTACGTATAGTACAAGAAATACCACCACGTTTCCGTTACACTTCTTGTATACACAAGACTCATCCGAATACTGAATAAATCCATATGACTGGATTACTTCATTAAACCGGATGTTCCAAGATCTTGAAGCTTGCTTCAGTCCATAAATGGATCGATTGAGCTTACACACTAGATGATCTTTGCCCTTTTCAATGATCCCTTCTGGTTGCTTCATATGGATGTTTTCTTCAAGACTTCCGTTAAGGAAAGCTGTCTTGACATCCATTTGCCAAATCTCATAATCTATATAAGCAGCAATGGATAAGAGTATCTGGATAGACTTAAGCATGGCTACCGGTGAAAAAGTCTCCTCATAATCGATTCTCTCTTTCTGAGTATACCCTTTCGCAACAAGCCTTGCTTTGAAGCTTTCTACCTTCCCATCTATCCCTCTTTTCCTTTTGTAGATCCACTTGCATCCAATGACTTTTACATCATCAGGTGGTTCTACAAGCTCCCAGACCTTATTAGAATACATAGATTCTATTTCAGAATTCATTTCCTTTTGCCAAGATACTGCATCTATATCTTGGAGTGCTTCGTCATATGTCCGGGGATCAGGTTTATGTTTACCCGGGATCAAGTCCGAAGACTCTCCCAAAAACATGAATCTCTCAGGCTGCCTTACAACCTTCCCACTACGACGAGGCACCGTCTGTGGTTGTGTATCATGTGTGACACGTGTTGCAATCTCTTGTGGTACCTCATCTTGTACTATTGGTACTGAAGTAGACGTGTCCTCTCTAAGTTCTTCTAGAACAATTTTGCTACTGGGCTTGTGGTCCATTATATAGTCTGTAATGCCCGAAAATTCTCAAAACTATTTTATAAATATTCTATAATTATTCTGGAATTTTTAGATATTTTTCCGGAATTTTTAGAGTAGCGGAAGTAGCAAAAATAATTAGAAAAGCAAAATAGCCTAAGCGGGGATTGAACCCGAGACCTATGGCTTAGGGATAATGTTAGTAACCAGTTGAACTCAGTAGGGCCGTGCTGAAAGAAGAGGGAATCAATAATATTTATATTTAAGTTGGGCCGGGTTACCCACTTGATATAAATAGAAAATTTAAGTGGGGTTTGGTTTATTTTTCTTTGGTTCGGGAATTCTCCACCGAGACCTCACCTTACACGCCGCCCCTCTCCTTCTTCTCTCCTTCTCTCAGCGCCAACCACAAGGAAGACCTAGGGTTCTCTCCCCAGGGCCCCAAGGACATCTTCCGGCGATAACTCCGGCACGAGGACGCTCTCCTTCGCGAGGGGAACGCTTAGACGCGAGAAGATCGTCGAGAAGTCATCTCCACCGGAATTCTAGCGAATAGAATTGTAAGGAAATTAGCGTACGAGGTAAGAAACCCCTCACCTGCAGTATAAGTAGCTCCGTTTGGGTTTTCTACGCATTAGTTTAGTTATATGCAGATTTTTTTTTGACATATAGGGTGTATTTAACCCTCCTCGCAGGTTTATGGATTTAGTGAGTACCTTTAGATGGGCCGGACACGTCTTTTTCCCTTCAGTTGGAGGTTTAGATGCTGTTGAGCGCCTAAAGGTAGTCTCCCTAATGGAGAGGGGAGTTAAAGCACACTAGGTGTTCGATTAAATGACTAGCTTAGAAAGATGCAACTTAGGCATTTTTGATAGCTCAGAAGATGCAATGGGAGCATTTAAAATAGCTTAGTTAGCCTTACTACAGCTTTCATGGGACTACGGTCCAATGGGTGGGCTCCCACAGTCGCCTCTAGGTTCAGACAACCTAGCACTAGGTTTAGATAACCTAGTGATAACAAGATAAGTAAATTCAGCTATATCAGTATTTTATTTTCAGGGGCACTGTACTGGATTAGATATCCACTGGGCTGGGCTTCCATAGTCGGTCCCTAGGTTTAGATAACCTAGTTCTAGGTTTAGATAGCCTAGTAGCTCTACTAAATTCGGGACTTGCAACCCCGGGTCTAGTTAGAGATGCGCGCATAGCAAGTACAGTTGCCGGGCCCAAACAGCAGCATGATTAGTATTTTAATATATTATGATAATAGCTTTTAAACTCATAATCTAATTAAGTGATTATAGTTTAAGATCAGTTTTAGCTTAGTTTCAGTTTCAGTATCATGCTCCAGTTTAGTTTTTCCCTGTGAATATGCATGATAACTCTATGTTCAGTTTGATATACATGTTTGGATGATTGTATGCCATGCCATCTTTTACATGTTCAACATATGTTTTAAATAAGCATGTTTTAAAAACATTATTAGCACCGTATGCATGTTTTTGTGAGGTAGATGGTTTCTTACTAAGCTTTAAGCTTACAGATTCTACTTTCCTTATACTGCAGATAAAGGTAAAGGGAAAATGGACTAGCAGAGGAAGCTGGAGTTCAATGCAAAGATGGTGTGTGTGGCAGGAACTGGAATAAAAGATCCTCAGGGGTTTTAGCAAGCTTAAATAGTTGAATTCTTAGTATTTCTTCTTTCATGCATTTTTTTTAGACCTTAGAATGTTTAAACCATGGGAGATTTATTTAGTTTGTTAGTAATTATGTTAGAATGCTGGTTAATAGTTGCTAGAATATATTCCCATTGATTTTAGAATTGCTGTGTGAGGTTTTGGCACGCCAGAGTGCTGAAATCAGAGTTTCAGGGTGAAATCAGAACCCAGATCGGTCTACAGACCGATCAGAGTGTGGGTTGTGAGCCAGGATCGGTCAGCTGACCGATCCATGTGCGAACAGAGAGTTGGCGTCTGCGAACAGAGAGTACCGAAGCTCACTGATCGATCTGCCGACCGATCAGTGATCCACTGGATCGGTCTGCCGACCGATCAGTGTGCTCCTGGATCGGTCGGTAGACCGATCCAGCCGCATACAGAAGCGTGAAATGAATTTACAGTTTGTTGCAGTAGTAATATGTATCAGAAGCTCACTGATCGGTCAGCCGACCGATCAGTGAGCCACTGGATCGGTCAGTAGACCGATCCAGCCACGTACAGAAGCGACAGCTTATGGATCGGTCAGCCGACCGATCCAGAGGGTTGTTTCCGTGCCAGTATCAAGCTGGATCGATCACTGGATCGATCCGACAGGCCAATCGATCCATGGATCGATTGAAATGCCTGATTACAGCTAGCAGGTCATCCGAGAGGCATAGGTTCTCTTCCCTAGCATGTGTACAACTTCTAGGTACACCTAGAATGTTAAGTTCAGATTGTACAGTAATCAGCTTAGCAAAATTTTAATAGATCCAGATTTCCACAATAGTAGTTTAGCACAGCATAACGTAACGGTCTGGCCTCGCAGCCTAGTCAGTAGGAGGCGGGCCGTTACAGAGTGGTATCAGAGCAGTGTTCCATACTTCCTACATACACATCAGGATTGAACCTGCAGCTTCCAAGTAAGAATACCTCTGCTTTAATTATGTTTCTTGCTTTCTTGTTATAGTTCATGTTTATAAATAATTGATGCATGTTAGTATGTGATAGTATATAACATGATAGCAATAGTTATACAATTATGATTGTATTAGTTATGCAAGTCCTGTCCGCTATGTCATTAGAAATGGCACGAGGACGCCCAGCTAGAAGGACACCAGCTACTGAGCCCCAGCATGAGGCAGGCAGTTCAGTGCCTCCCCCAGACCTTACAGCGTTAGTGGCTCAGTTACAGCAGCAGCTAGCTGAACAGCAATAGGAGATAGCCACCCTTAGGGCTAATCAGCAGCAGAAGCAAGTCCTCTTAGAAGCTAAAGGTCAAGGAGGCTCAGGCACTCAGAAACAGCAGGGCCACAGCTCTCATGGCTCTAACTGGAAAGGGAACTCCAGCAACAAGCGCAAACCAGGAAGTTACCCAAAAGGAGGACCAGCCAACAAGCAGCCCAGATATCCAAAGTGTGCTACTTGTGGGAAATTCCATCCTGGAGTTTGTCGTAAGGGCACACGAGGATGCTTTGAATGTGGACAAGAAGGGCACATGGCTAAGCAGTGCCCAAACAAGACCAGTCTTCTTCAGCCACAGCCGATTCAGTACGGAGGCCAGCCAGCTCAGTTACATCAGATGCAGGCCGCTTTAGATGGTCCACACATCAGCCAGGGCAGATTAGAAGCTCCTCTAGCTATGACCAATGCGAGGATCTACTCACTCACCAGAGAGGACGTAGCAAACGCCTCGACAGTTGTTACAGGTCAGATTAGTATTTTACAGCAAAGTACAACTGTCTTATTCGATACTAGGGCAACCCATTCATATGTATCCAGGGCATTTGCCGAGAAGTTAGCAATACCTCCAGAGGTACTTAGTAGTCAGTTTCTGATGACACTGCCTTCAGGAGAAATTATGGCATCCACGCACTGGCTCAGAGCAGTGCCAGTCATTATAGCAGACAGAGAACTCTTTTGTGATCTGATAGTGCTAAATATGACTGACTACGATGTCATCTTTGGAATGGATTTCCTAATCAGATACGACGCTTCTATAGAGTGTCGTAAACAGAAAGTCGTATTCCAACCTGAAGCAGAAGCACAGTTCGAGTTCGTCGGAGAACCCAAGAGAAGGGCCAAGAGGTTTCTCTCAGCTATGAAGGCACATAGATTAATGGATTCAGGATGTATGGGGTTCTTAGCACACGTAGTCAGTACCGGTCAGGACAAGGACCAACAGCTAACAGAGGTTCGAGTCGTATGTGACTACCCAGCAGTCTTCCCTGAAGAGTTACCAGGCCTAGCACCAGACAGGGAGATCGAATTTGAGATAGAGCTCATTCCCGGTACAAATCCTATCTCCAAAGCGCCTTATCTCATGGCTCCAGCAGAACTGAAGGAACTTCATGAGCAATTACAGGAGCTACTTGACAAAGGCTTCATACGCCCTAGTCACTCACCATGGGGAGCGCCTGTATTGTTCGTGAAGAAAAAGGACGGGAGCATGCGCCTGTGTATAGACTACCGGACACTGAACCAGGTCACAATCAAGAACAGGTATCCTCTTCCCAGAATAGATGACCTGTTCGATCAGCTAAAGGGAGCAGCAGTGTTCTCTAAAATAGACCTCAGATCAGGTTATCATCAGGTGAAGGTTAAAGAAGGGGATATACCCAAGACAACATTCAGGACCAGATACGGACATTATGAGTTCGTAGCCATGCCCTTTGGCGTAACAAATGCTCCAGCTACTTTCATGGACCTCATGAACAGGGTATTCAGGGAATATTTAGATAAGTTTGTTATCGTGTTCATCGACGACATCCTTATCTATTCCAGAACTCAAGAAGAACATGCAGAGCACCTGAGGATAGTATTGCAGACCCTTCAGCAGAACCAGTTATACGCCAAGTCACAAAATGTGAATTTTGGTTAGATCAGGTAGCCTTCCTGGGTCACATCATCTCAAAGGATGGTGTCATGGTAGACCCCAGTAAGATAGAAACCGTAAGTAACTGGAAAAGACCCAAGAACGCCAGTGAGATCAGAAGCTTTCCGGGATTAGCAGGTTATTACAGAAAATTCGTAGAGGACTTCTCCAGGATAGCCTCCCCACTGACAGCTCTTACCAGAAAGAACAGAAAATTTCAGTGGACAGAGGACTGTGAGAACAGCTTCAGCGAGCTAAAGAGGAGATTGACCAGTGCACCTATTCTAGCTCTACCAGAACACAGACAGCTTTGATATATATAGTGATGCCTCTAAGTTGGGACTAGGAGCAGTGCTGATGCAAGACGGCAAGGTAATCGCCTATGCCTCCAGACAACTCAAGGATTATGAGAAGAACTATCCTACTCATGATCTTGAGCTTGCAGTAGTGGTGTTCGCTCTCAAGATTTGGAGACATTACTTATATGGAGCTCAGTGCAGAGTGTATACAGATCATCAGAGTTTGAAGTACTTCTTCACTCAGAAGGATCTGAATATGCGACAGCGCAGGTGGCTAGAACTGGTCAAGGACTACGATATAGACATCCTCTACCACCCAGGGAAAGCCAATAAGGTGGCAGACGCACTTAGCAGGAAGTCCAGTGCTACCTTATTATCCCTAGCAGCCATGTCATCACCCCTACAGAAAGAGATCACATATTTTGGTCTCGAACTCATAGTTGGGCAGCTCTCTACTATGACATTAGAGTCTACCTTGCTTGGTGACATCCAGACAGCTCAGGAGCAGGATCCTGAAATTCAGAGAATCAAGCAAGGTATAGCAGAATCAGAAGGTGGAGAGTTCAGAATATCAGATAGCGGGGTGTTGTATTTCGGTGACAGGCTATGTGTTCCAGATCAGGAGGAACTACAGAGGAAAATCCTAGATGAGGCTCACAAGACTTCCTATGCGATGCATCCTGGCTCCACCAAAATGTACCAGGACTTGAAGAAACATTTTTGGTGGCCTGGGATGAAGAGGGACATCGCTCGATATGTCAGCACCTGCCTAACCTGTCAGAGGGTTAAGGCAGAACATCAGAGACCAGGAGGAGTTTTGCAGCCCATCCAGATCCCAGAGTGGAAGTGGGAGGATATTTCCATGGACTTCATAGTGGGATTACCCAGGACCACAAATAGTTTTGATACCATCTGGGTAATAGTCGACAGGTTGACTAAATCATCCCACTTCCTAGCTATCAGAATATCCTATTCCATGGAGCAGTTAGCTCAGTTGTATCTCAAGGAGATCGTCAGGCTGCATGGAGTCCCACGAACCATTATTTCAGACAGGGACAGTAGATTCACATCACACTTCTGGGAGTGTGTACAGTTAGCTTTGGGCACGAAGTTAAAGTTCAACACAGCTTTCCATCCTCGCATGATGGATGGAGCGAGTAAATCGTGCATCAAGATATGCTCCGGCATGTGCCCTAGATTTTAAAGGAAGTTGGTGCAAATATCCGAGTCTAGCATTTGCATACAACAACAACTATCGTGCCACTATCGGTATGACACCTTATGAGGCTCTCTATGGGCGGAGGTGTAGATCTCCAATCAGCTGAGAGTGGTGAACAGAAGAACTAGAGCTTCAGATGATCTAGTAGCAGATACCACAGCCTACACAGATCCGCCAGAGGATAGAGACAACTCAGAGCCGCCGAAGAGCTTACACGACACAGACCCTTAGAGTTTTCATTGGGATTCAGTGTTTCTCAGAGTAGCTCCCATGAAGGAGTAATGCGTTTTGGGAAGAAGGGCAAGCTAAGTCCCATATATGTGGGACCATACCTTATCGCAAGAAGAGTGGGCAAGGTATCATATGAGCTAGAGCTACCCCAGGAAATGTCAGTTGTCTACAACGATTTCATGTCTCTGTGCTGAAGAAGCATACCCAGATGCCACCAGGTGATTGAGCCCCAGTCAGATCCGCAAGACCTCGACTATGACCCTATTCAGATAATAGACCGAACAGTTAAGAAATTGCAGAACAAGGAAGTACCATTAGTCAAAGTTATTTGGCACAGTCACACAGCAGAAGAGGTAACTTGGGAGACAGAAGCCAGCATGAGACAGAAGTACCCAGAATTATTCTAAGTTCGAGAACGAACTTTTTATAAGGTATGGGGGATTGTAACACCCGAAAATTCTCAAAACTATTTTAGAAATATTCTATAATTATTCTGGAATTTTTAGATATTTTTCCGGAATTTTTAGAGTAGCGGAAGTAGCAAAAATAATTAGAAAAGTAAAATAGCCTAAGCGGGGATTGAACCCGAGACCTATGGCTTAGGGATAATGTTAGTAACCAGTTGAACCCAACAGGGCCGTGTTGAAAGAAGAGGGAATCAATAATATTTATATTTAAGTTGGGCCGAGTTACCCACTTGATATAAATAGAAAATTTAAGTGGGGTTTGGTTTATTTTTCTTTGGTTCGGGAATTCTCCACCGAGACCTCACCTTACACGTCGCCCCTCTCCTTCTTCTCTCCTTCTCTCGGCGCCAACCACAAGGAAGACCTAGGGTTCTCTCCCTAGGGCCCCAAGGACATCTTCCGGCGATAACTCCGGCACGAGGACGCTCTCCTTCGCGAGGGGAACGCTTAGACGCGAGAAGATCGTCGAGAAGTCGTCTCCACCGGAATTCTAGCGAATAGAATTGTAAGGAAATTAGCGTACGAGGTAAGAAACCCCTCACCTGCAGTATAAGTAGCTCCGTTTGGGTTTTCTATGCATTAGTTTAGTTATATGTAGATTTTTTTCGACATATAGGGTGTATTTAACCCTCCTGGCAGGTTTAGGGATTTAGTGAGTACCTTTAGATGGGCCGGACACGTCTTTTTCCCTTCAGTTGGAGGTTTAGATGCTGTTGGGTGCCTAAAGGTAGTCTCCCTAATGGAGAGGGGAGTTAAAGCACACTAGGTGTTCGATTAAATGACTAGCTTAGAAAGATGCAACTTAGGCATTTTTGATAGCTCAGAAGATGCAATGGGAGCATTTAAAATAGCTTAGTTAGCCTTACTACAGCTTTCATGGGACTACGGTCCAATGGGTGGGCTCCCACAGTCGCCTCTACGTTCAGACAACCTAGCACTAGGTTTAGATAACCTAGTGATAGCAAGATAAGTAAATTCAGCTATATCAGTATTTTATTTTCAGGGGCACTGTACTGGATTAGATATCCACTGGGCTGGGCTCCCATAGTCGGTCCCTAGGTTTAGATAACCTAGTTCTAGGTTTAGATAACCTAGTAGCTCTACTAAATTAGGGACTTGCAACCCCGGGTCTAGTTAGAGATGCGCGCATAGCAAGTACAGTTGCAGGGCCCAAACAGCAGCATGATTAGTATTTTAATCTATTATGATAATAGCTTTCAAACTCATAATCTAATTAAGTGATTATAGTTTAAGATCAGTTTTAGCTTAGTTTCAGTTTCAGTATCATGCTCCAGTTTAGTTTTTCCCTGTGAATATGCATGATAACTCTATGTTCAGTTTGATATACATGTTTGGATGATTGTATGCCATGCCATCTTTTACATGTTCAACATATGTTTTAAATAAGCATGTTTTAAAAACATTATTAGCACCGTATGCATGTTTTTGTGAGGTAGATGGTTTCTTACTAAGCTTTAAGCTTACAGATTCTACTTTCCTTATACTGCAGATAAAGGTAAAGGGAAAATGGACTAGCAGAGGAAGCTGGAGTTCAATGCAAAGATGGTGTGTGTGGCAGGAACTGGAATAAAAGATCCTCAGGGGTTTTAGCAAGCTTAAATAGTTGAATTCTTAGTATTTCTTCTTTCATGCATTTTTTTTTAGACCTTAGAATGTTTAAACCATGGGAGATTTATTTAGTTTGTTAGTAATTATGTTAGAATGCTGGTTAATAGTTGCTAGAATATATTCCCATTGATTTTAGAATTGTTGTGTGAGGTTTTGGCACGCCAGAGTGCTGAAATCAGAGTTTCAGGGTGAAATCAGAACCCAGATCGGTCTACAGACCGATCAGAGTGTGGGTTGTGCGCCAGGATCGGTCAGCTGACCGATCTATGCGCGAACAGAGAGTTGGCGTCTGCGAACAGAGAGTACCGAAGCTCACTGATCGGTCTGCCGACCGATCAGTGTACTCCTGGATCGGTCGGTAGACCGATCCAGCCGCATACAGAAGCGTGAAATGAATTTACAGTTTGTTGCAGTAGTAATACGTATCAGAAGCTCACTGATCGGTCAGCCGACCGATCAGTGAGCCACTGGATCGGTCAGCCGACCGATCAGTGTGCTCCTGGATCGGTCGGTAGACCAATCCAGCCGCGTACAGAAGCGACAGCTTATGGATCGGTCAGCCGTCCGATCCAGAGGGTTGTTTCCGTGCCAGTATCAAGCTGGATCGATCACTGGATCGATCCGACAGGCCAATCGATCCATGGATCGATTGAAATGCCTGATTACAGCTAGCAGGTCATCCGAGAGGCATAGGTTCTCTTCCCTAGCATGTGTACAACTTCTAGGTACACCTAGAATGTTAAGTTCAGATTGTACAGTAATCAGCTTAGCAAAATTTTAATAGATCCAGATTTCCGCAATAGTAGTTTAGCACAGTATAACGTAACGGTCCGGCCTCGCAGCCTAGTCAGTAGGAGGCGGGTCGTTACATAGTCTTCTTCTAAAACCTGGGCATTGGTGCTAACAATGACCTTCTGGTCTTTAGGACTATAAAATAAACCACACTTCATTCCTTTAGGATAACCTACAAACACATGAACTTCTGTACGAGATTCTAACTTATCAGCATCTGGTTTCTGCATATGTGCTGGACTATCCCAAATCCGAATATGTCTTAGACTAGGCTTTCGCCCATTCCACAATTCTGTGGGAGTAGAAGATACTGATTTAGAAGGTGCTAAGTTCAGAATGTGTGCTGCCATTTCCAGAGCGTATCCCCAAAACGAATTTGAATATTCTGAATAACTCATCATCGATCTAACCATCTCCATAAGAGTCCTATTCTTTCGTTCTGCCACACCATTCTGTTGGGGTGTACCAGGTGCGGACAATTGGGATTGAATCCCAGCCTCTGATAAGTAATTCCTAAACTCTCCTAAGAGGTATTCGCCACCACGATCAGACCGTAGTGTCTTGATACTTTTACTCAGACGTTTCTCCACATCAGCCTTGTACTCTTTGAACTTATCAAAACACTTAGACTTGTGGCGCATTAGGTAAATGTATTCATATCTTGAATAATCATCTATAAAAGAGATAAAATATTCAAAACGACCTCTAGCCTGGATAGACATAGGACCACACAAATCAGAATGAACCAATATTAACGTTTCTTTGGCTCTATACCCCTTGGCCTTAAAATGTCTCTTGGTCATTTTACCTTTCAAGCAGGATTCACATGTTGGAAAGTTTTCGAACTCTAATGGACCTAAGAGTCCATCGGCTACAAGCCTTTGGATCCTACTTAAGTTAATATGACCAAGCCTTAGATGCCAAAGATGCGTTTGGTTCATTTCCGAAGGTTCTTTTCTCTTATTAGAGTTAGAAGATGTGTTATTAATTTTCATATTTTGCTTTGTGGGAGAAATTGGATTTAAAGTATATAAATTTCCAACCAATGCACCAAAACAGATAATCACTTTATTTCTCTTTATAACCACATTGTTACTAAAAGAAACTGAATATTCATCCAAATACAGTTTAGAAACTGAAATTAAATTCTTTCTAAAACTGGGTACATAAAGACAATTTCTTAAAACCAAATTTCTATTCCTATTAAAAGATAAGTAGACGTCTCCCACTGCAACAGCCGCCACCTTAGTAGCATTGCCCATGTAGACGGTAATCTCTCCTTCAGTTAATCGTCGGGTTTCCTGGAACCCCTGCAAGGAATTGCAGACATGATCAGTGGCTCTCGTATCTACACCAGGTGCTGGTAGATAACACCGCTAAACATGTTTCAACAACTAGAGTATGAGATATACCTTTATTGTTCTGATTCCTACGAGGACAGTCCGCCTTCCAATGTCCAGACTGCTTGCAGATGAAGCACTTGCCTTTCGGCTTCTTCATTCCAGCTTTTTGTCCTTGAGGTTTATTCACTCTCTTCGCTGAAAAGACCTGTTTCTTCTTCTTCTTGCCTTTCGGCTTAGAAGTAGAACCATTTTCAGTATAGTGAATCTGAGAACTTTGACGAAATATACCTTCTGCTGTCTGTAGTTCTATCAGAAGTTCCGCCAACGTATACTCTCTTTTGTTCATGTTATAGTTTAGGCGGAACTGCTCAAAACTTCTGGGTAGTGTTTGGAGAATTATATCGACCTGGGTTTCCCCATCGATTTCTCCTCCAAGGACTTGTATTTCATTCAGATAAGCCATCATTTTGAGGATATGATCCCTTACGGGTGTCTCCTCAGACATGGTGGCTGT
The DNA here is from genome assembly GCF_018446385.1 of Zingiber officinale. Classification (NCBI taxonomy): domain Eukaryota; kingdom Viridiplantae; phylum Streptophyta; class Magnoliopsida; order Zingiberales; family Zingiberaceae; genus Zingiber; species Zingiber officinale. The sequence goes on along the minus strand of NC_055996.1, from coordinate 76,843,303 downwards.
CATTAGTTTTCTCATTACCTCTTGCCTAGTAGTCCGACTCTGGTGCCCAAAGAGTTCTTTGAGATTGTTCATTATATCATAAGCTGTTGGTAAATCTTGATGCTGATGTTGCAATACATTTGGCATAGATGCCAAAATGTAACACCACGCCATCTCATCATCTTTTACCCATTTCTTATGATACTCAATCTCCTCTGGGGTAGAGTCACCGTCAGGTGCATCAGGGCAAGCCTTAGTTAGTACAAACTTATAGCTTTCTGCAGTAAGGACAATGCCCAGGTTTCTTTTCCAATCAATATAGTTAGGTCCAGTAAGTTTGTTCTCTTTCAGTATAATGGCCAGTGGGTTGAAAGACATCCTAAGAATCACAAAAATAACTTTGGTCAGGACTCTAAATTTAGAATAATATTGATTCCTCAAACAATATTATTTTAAATTAACCAACACCTCAAAACACCATGAATTTTGTATGCCACGATAGTGTGGACGTATACAAATTCAACATTTGTAAAAGGAGGGTGTAACCCATTAATTTTATTATCTTGTCAATCTAACTTTTTGACAAATAAAATTAATAGTTGGTTTCCTTCGGTCACACAAATAATAGCAGTGACTCCGATGGGGAGGATACTATTAGACGTGCCTAAGTGTATACCATTACTTGACACTAAGTCCATTAATAAGATTATGCCCCTTCCGATGGGGAAGATTGTGCTCTTAATTAATTTCCTATAGTCATCCGAAATGGAAGTTTGATCTAGTGATCCGCAAAAAAACTCATCCGATATGGAGGAAGGCACTCAGAGCCAACGCGCAAGTTTGCTTGCATCACTTACAAACCAGTAATGGAGACCGTGGAATTTATTAAAATAAATCTCTCTCCCACTTAGTTATTTAAAATAAGGAATTTTAAACTATCCTAGCATACATCACATGCATATAAATATCACAGTAAATAAAAGCAATAAATTTGGAAATTAATTTTCCAACTATTATGACATTTTCCATCACTGTCTTCAATATACTCCAACCCTAGCTGCTGCCATCTTTAGCCACCGCCATTGGGTCGAGTTGTCGCATCCTTCTTGCTTCTTATTCCGTTGCGCCTCTGGTGCACCAAAAGTACCACGCCTCGCAAGAATCCGATCCGCAACAAAAATAGAATTTTACATATATCGATCCTATATTCCACGAGGGAATGTACATGTATTCTAGATAAAAAAAATAAAATTCTAAAAATAATACAACTCCTGCTGTATTTTATACATACAATCATGCACACAAATAATGCCCTTGACATGTCCAAGGGTCCAATCACACACAATATCAATAAGTCATAATAGTTGGAGCATGCAACCAAAGAGTTAGCACATCCTACTATTTTCCTGCCTAAATTATGTATGACATGTGCATAACCTATTTGAATTCTAAAAATACACAGAGGTAAACCCTAGCTCTGATATCAATTGTTAGTTAATCCTAGGAAAACATACCGGTTATACTGTATAAAATTTTTTGTACAAATGTCGAACCTTTCCTTAAATAACCTATTGTGTTATTCAGAAGTTAAATAAGGAATCGCAGATGGAACTTAACATCATTGATTCCAAATTTAACTTATCTGTTCTTAATGGTTTAAATTTGAATTGCAAGTGGAACTTAACACTATTGATTCAAATCTACCTAAGTTATTAATTTCATAAATATTAATTTCCAAAATTGGCTTCCAAGACTGCCTGGTGAGGCACATGACCTTCTTGGATATGGGAGCAACCACCACCGCCTAGGCAAAGCCTTTTAAGGAAAGCTAATATTTATTTCCTTAAATAACTCTAGGTTAACCAAAAAGAACAATCGAATCACAAATTCAAAAAAGAAGAAAACACAAAATCGAAAAATAAATTCGATAAACAAGATCTAATTACCTCTTGTATTTAGAATTCTTACAAAGAAAATAACTAGTATGATGCGGAAGAAAATTACTAGTTATACCTTCTCTTTGTAAGCTAATGACCTCGAGATCTTCTGCCGTATTCCTCGCCTCACCTTGGACGTCGTGTGGGCGACGATCTTCCAAGATGAACACCACCCAAAAGAGACCTTCCTCTTCCTCTAAGATTCAGCCACCACCACCACCAAGGAGAAGAGAGCAAAGGGAAAGGGAGAAGGGAGAGGGTCGGCCATCAAAAGACCTCCAAGCAATAGAATAAGAGTTGTGTCTCATAAATCCCTCTCACCCCTTATTTTATATTACTTGCTCAAGGCAAATAAGGAAAAACCTTTTACAAAAAATAAAATCATCCAAGAGTTTTTTCTTTTCCCTTTTTATTTTTCCTTTTCTTTCCTCTTGATTGAATCAATCACCAATCAATGGTTGTGATCAATCCTATATGGTTTAGGATTAAGTTTGGCCGACCCCTTGCTTGGGCACCAAGCAAGGTGGTCGGCCATCATATTTAGGAAAGGAATAATAATTTTTTATAAAATTTTACAAGAGAAAAAACTCTTATAAAATTTTACAAGCTCTCTTTCCTAAAGTAGGAGTTAAAAAAGGAAAGTTTCTAAAAATTAAAACCATGTTTTAAATTTAAAACTCTCTTATAAAATTTCCTTTTTTAACATGATGATAGAAAATTTTAATTTTAAAACTTATCTCCCTTTTTTCTTAAACCATGAGGATGGTTAAAAAAGGAAAGTTTTAAAACTTTTAAAAACCTCTATTAAAACATGTGGCCAAATTCAAATAAGGAAAGTTTTAAAAAAATTAAAATTTCTCTTTTAAAACTTATAGTTTTCTACAAAGAGAAGATTTTAAAAATTCAAAAACAACTCTCCTTGTTTGAATATTCTGGCCGACCCCTACATGCTTGGTCACCAAGCAAAGGGTCGACCCCTATAGGAGAGGATGTGGCCAGCCCTTGCTTGGTCACCAAGCATTGGACCGGCCCACTTCTTGGACACCAAAAAGAGCCTTACATTTGGATGGACTTGAGGCTATAATGAGGCTACTACAGGGACCTAGAGTAGAAATTGGTTTTGGCCTTCCGATGAGCTTGAGTATCCCGTGTTTGCCCCGAACACACAACTCAAGTTCATCGATAATAACTCATTCCACTAAAGAGTTATTACCGCACTACCACACAAATCCCAAATTACATTATGGGCTCCTTCTTATCATGAGTGTGTTAGTCTCCCTGTGTTTAAGATTACGAATGTCCACTAATTAAGTAAGTTACTAACAACTCACTTAATTAATATCTAGCTCCAAGAGTAGTACCACTCAACTTTATTGTCATGTCGGACTAGGTCCACCTGTAGGGTTTAACATGGCAATCCTTATGAGCTCTTCTTGGGGACATTCTCAACCTAGATAACTAGGACACAGATTCCTTCTATAATCAACAACACACACTATAAGTAATATTATTTCTCAACTTATCGGACATATTGATTTATCGAGCTAAACCTCACCCTTTGATAAGTCAAAGAAATAAATATTAAATATATGTGCTTGTTATTATATTAGGATTAAGAGCACACACTTCCATAATAACTAAGGTTTAGTTCTTTTACTAAGTCAATACAAAAAGAACTTACCTAAATGATCCTACTCAATACACTTAAAGTGTATCAGTGTAATTTATTAGTCAAGATAAACTAATACTTAATTACACTACGACTATTCTGATGGTTTGTTCCTTTCCATCTTAGTCGCGAGCAACTGTTTATAATTTATAGAGAACCGACAACATGATTTTCTGAGTGTGACACCACACTCCATGTTGTCTACTATATAAATTAATTGAACAATTACATTTAATAAATAAATACAGATATTGACCAATGTGATTCTTTTATTTCAACAAATAAATGTTTACAAAAGCTAGGCTTTTAGTATACACTCTAACACTAGCAGCATACTCTTTTTGGTATCCATCGATATTTTTTTGGTAGTTAGTGTCGTCGACACCGGCCATAGACAACCAGAAGATCGTACGACGGAAACTTCTACTGTCACTTCAGAGATATGCTCGACCCGTTAAGGTACTGTGTCAGGGACACTTTACTGACAAGTCTTTTCAGGGGAAACTTTGGAAAGCATGCTCGCCTTGGAGAGCATGCACGTGTGCTATAGGAGGTATATATAAAGGGGGGTCCAAGCATCGGCGGAGGTACGCAACATGCGATAGACACTATTCTCGCTACTGTTCATTTTGCTCCGCCTTCTACTTCATCGTCGGTGACTGACTTGAGCGTTGGAGGGCCAACGCCGGGGACCCCTTCCATAGCTTGGCACTGACGTAATTTGTGTTGCGGTCCGAGTGGAGTCTTCAGGCGGTTAATGGGAGCGCCACATCCCCAGCTTTCCATCTCATTGACTTTTGGACAGGATCATACTTGGCGCCGTCTGTGAGAACTTAACCTGCATCCGAGTTGAGAAGATGGAGGTTGCTGGACGACTCACAACCGTGACGCTCACCAAAGAGGAGCTCGACATGCTCGTACAAGCCTGAGTGACGAAGATGTTCGAGCAGTAGCAACAGCAGGCATTAGCTAATTGGCTAGTACAACAGCCAGCGACGTCAATAGTAGGACGAGCGGGACTGGAATACCGATCGGAACTAGTTTCCATATGGGGGCAGAATAGAGGGCTGACCGGCATGCAAGGTGAAGCGCCGCCCGCACTCATCCCATTTCATCATGCTTTGTTCCAAAACCCCTCAGAAATAGCTCAGGAAAACCAGGAGAGGGGGTCATCTTTGGACGACGCTCACGTTCGGGATGCGCGAAAAGGAAGGCGCCCAGAAGTCACGCTTCGCCCGAGCGGATCAATCTGCAGTTCTCTCAGGCGATCTTTTGTGACCCCCTACCCAGGCACTATGTCCCACTAGTGATCCGGAAATACGATAGAACGACCGATCCAGATGATCATCTGGATAAGTTTGATAATGCGGCCATGTTGCACTAGTACACGGATGGAGTGAAGTGCCAAGTCTTTCTCACTACTCTCTCCGGCTCGGCATAGCGTTGGTTTCGAAGACTGTCGGACGGCTCAATACGTAGCTTCAAGGACTTCCGAGTTACATTCCAGCACTATTTTGCCAGCAGTCGACGCTATCAGAAGACGAGCGTTAGCCTCTTTGCCCTAAAGCATGGGCCCAAAGAAGTGCTTCGAGCGTACATCAGGTGTTTCAATCAAGTAGACATGGATATCCCCTCAGTCTCATTCGAGATGATGATGAGCACCTTCACTCATGGGTTGGTGGAAGGAGAGTTCTTCCTATCGCTCATCCGGAAGCCGCCCAGGGACTTCGACCACCTGCTCAGGAAGGCCAATTAATACATAAACGTGGAAGAAGCCCAAGTAGCGAGGAAGAAGGAAACGTCGGTCGAACCCATGCAGGCGCCCGAGCAGGGACCGACGAGCAACACCAACCGCCCAAAGGGCCAAGAGTGGAGGGAGCACGACCACACTACGAGGCTAGGACACATGCCATGCAGCATGTGGTCTCCAAAGACGACAAGAGGAAAGGTATGGACGCCAATGTTCTGTTCCTTTCATTAGTCGGCAACGCACAACACATGTGATTGCTATGATCTAATGTTGATCGATAATCGATCAACGCCAAGAGGATACCGCCACCGATCTCGAACTCCCGATCGACAACATAGACAACGATCTGTCGGACGATGAGAGGACGAAAGAAGAGCGCTCGAACGACACGATCAGCACCAGGGGAGGGATAATGATGATCTTGCCCGAGCCCCAGCCGAGCGAAATAGACTTTCCGCTCGGGAAGAAGAAAACAGAAGCAATGCTGCTCGAGGAGAAATAGGCATGATCACCGGTGGGCCGACCAGCAGCGACTCAAACAGAGCCAAGAAGTCGTATGCTCGGCGACTGAAGATTCACGTCGTGGGATGTAGCATGGAGAAGGCCGAAGGGCCCGAGATCAGCTTCGGCCCCAGCGATTTAGAGGGAGTTGAGATCCCTCACGACGACGCACTTATCATTTGGGTGATAATTGCTAATTACACTATTCACCGAACTTTCGTTGATACAGGGAGTTCGGTGAACATTATCTTTAAGAAGGCGTTTGATCAATTAAAAATCGATAGAATTGAGTTGCTGCCCATAACGATCCCACTCTACAGCTTCACGGGTAACGAGGTACTACCGCTCGAACAGCCCGATTGGCCATCTCGCTCAGGGAATAGCCACCGAGGAAGACCAGGACCATAAACTTCATCGTGGTGGACACACCGTCAGCCTACAATGTCATCTTGGCCTGGCCATCCCTCAACGAATTCCGGGCGGTGGTGTCTACCTACTGCCAAAAGATCAAGTTCTTGGTAGACGACCGGGTAAGCGAAATCAAAGGCGATCAGCTGGCTGTTCGACAATGCTACGTCGAGATGGTCAAGTTTGAAGCGAGAAGTGCTCGGAAGAATCCGCGCTTGAAGGTGAAAGCAATCACTGAAAAGCCTCTCACATTGGTCTATGAAGAAAAAGAGGAGGTTCAGATCAACCCTAGCCGACCGGAAGCAACCACTTTTATCGCCGTCGACCTGTAGGTGGAGAAGAAGGAAGAGTTGGTCACCTGCCTTAAATAAAATTATGAAGTGTTCGCTGTTGAAATGTATACTAAAAGCCTAGCTTTTGTAAACATTTATTTATTAAAATAAAAGAATCACATTGGTCAATATCTGCATTTATTTATTAAATGTAATTGTTCAATTAATTTATATAGTAGATAACATGGAGTGTGGTGTCACACTCAGAAGATCATGTTGTCGGTTCTCTATAAATTATAAACAGTTGCTCGCGACTAAGATAGAAAGGAACAAACTATCAGTATAGTTATAGTGTAATTAAGTATTAGTTTATCTTGACTAATAAATTACACTAATACACTTTAAGTGTATTGAGTAGGATCATTTAGGTATGTTCTTTTGTACTGACTTAGTAAAAGAACTAAACCTTAGTTATTATAGAAGTGTGTGCTCTTAATCCTAATATAATAACAAGCACATATATTTAATATTTATTTCTTTGATTTATCAAAGGGTGAGGTTTAGCTCGATAAATCAATATGCCCGATAAGTTGGGAAATGATATTACTTATAGTGTGTGTTGTTGATTATAGAAGGAATCTGTGTCCTAGTTATTTAGGTTGAGAATGTCCCCAAGAGGAGCTTATAAGGATTGCCATGTTAAACCCTACAGGTGGACCTAGTCCGACATGACAATAAAGTTGAGTGGTACTACTCTTGGAGCTAGATATTAATTAAGTGAGTTGTCAGTAACTTACTTAATTAGTGGACATTCATAATCTTAAACACAGGGAGACTAACACACTCATGATAAGAAGGAGCCCATAATGTAATTTGGGATTGGTGCGGTAGTGCGGTAATAACTCTCTAGTGGAATGAGTTATTATCGATGAACTTGAGTTGTGTGTTAGGGGTGAACACGGGATACTCAAGCTCATCGGAAGGCCAAAACCAATTTTCCTCTAGGTCCCTGTCTTAGCCTCATTATAGCCTCAAGTCCATCCAAATATAAGGCTCTTCTTGGTGTCCAAGAAGGGGGCCGGACCATTGCTTGGTGACCAAGCAATGACCGACCACATCCTTTTGAAGGGGCCGACCCTATAGCTTGGTGACCAAGCTTGTAGGGGCCGGCCATAATAATTCAAAAATGGAGGGTTGTTTTGAATTTTTAAAATCTTCTCTTTGTAGAAAACTATAAGTTTTAAAAGAGAGATTTTAATTTTTAAAACTTTATTTATTTGAATTAGGCCACATGTTTAAATAGAGAGTTTAAAAGATTTTAAAACTTTCCTTTTTTAACCATCCTTATGGTTTAAGAAAAAAAAGGAAAAGAAGTTTTAAAATTTAAATTTTTTATCACCATGTTAAAAAAAGAAATTTTATAAGAGAGTTTTTAAATTTTAAAATATGATTTTAATTTTTAGAAACTTTCCTTTTTTAACTCATACTTTAGGAAAGAGAGCTTGTAAATTTTATAAGAGGATTTCTTCTTGTAAAATTTTTAAAAAATTATTTTTCCTTTCCTTTTAATTGTGGCCGGCCACCTTGCTTGGTGCCCAAGCAAGGGCCGACCAATAGGATTAAACCAAATTCAATCCTAAACCAAATAGGATTGATCTCAACCATTGATTGATGATTGATTCAATCAAGAGGAAAGAAAAGGAAAAATAAAAAGGAAAAAGGAAAAACTCTTGGATGATTTTATTTTTTGTAAAAAGTTTTTCCTTATTTGCCTTGGGCAAGTAATGTAAAAGAAGGGGTGAGGGGGCTTCATGAGATACAACTCTCATTCTTTTGCTTGGGTGATCTCTTGGTGTGGCCGACCCTCTCCCTTCTTCCTCTCCCTTTGCTCTCTTCTCCTTGGTGGTGGTAGTGGCCGGATTTTAGAAGAAGAAGGAGGAAGCTTTTTGGGTGATGTTCATCTTGGAGGATCGTCGCCCACATGACGTCCAAGGCGAGGCGAGGAATACGACAGAAGATCTCGAGGTCATTAGCTTACAAAGAGAAGGCATAACTAGTATTTTTCTTCCGCATCATACTAATTATTTTTCTTTGTATGAATTCTAAATACAAGAGGCAATTAGATCTAGTTTATCGGATTTATTTTTTGATTTTGTGTTTTCTTCTTTTTTCGAATTTGTGATTCGATTGTTCCTTTTGGTTAACCTAGAGTTATTTAAGGAAATAAATATTAGCTTTCCTTAAAAGGCTTTGCCTAGGCGGTGGTTGTTGCTCCTATATCCAAGAAGGCCATGTGCCTCGCTATGCAGTCCTGGAAGCCAATTTTGGAAATTAATATTTATGGAATTAATAACCTAGGTAGATTTGAATCAATAGTGTTAAGTTCCGCTTGCGATTCAAATCTAAACCATTAAGAACAGATAAGTTTAATTTGGAATCAATGATGTTAAGTTCCGTCTGCGATTCCTTATTTAACTTCTAAAGAACACAATAGATTATTTAAGGAAAGGTTCAACACTTGTACAAAAATTTTTGTATAGTGGAACCGGTACGTTTTCCTAGGTTTAACCAACATTCGCATGGTTGACACACGAGCTTCCCGGTATCTCCCTGAGTGTGGCTCAGTACGAGCTTTATGTCTGACCGGACGCTCGGCCGGTGAAGCAAAGAAAGAGGGATTTCAGCGCGGAGCAAAATTTAATCATTCAGGCGGAGATAGAGAAGTTGCTGGAGGCCGACCATATTAGAGAAGTTCAATTCCTGAGATAGCTAGCTAATGTCATGTTAGTCTCCAAGCCAGGCAATAAGTGATGGGTCTACATCGACTTCCGTGATTGGAATAAGGCGTGCCCAAAAGATTTCTATCTGTTGCCCAGGATAGTTCAGATGGTGGACTCGACGATGGGTTGCAAGATGATCTGCATGCTCGATGCATACTAAGGGTATCACCAAGTGCCGCTCACCCAAGAGGACCAGGAGAAGGTCAGCTTCATCACAACCGACGAAACGTACTACTACAACGTCATGTCGTTCAGACTCAAGAATGTCGGAGCCACTTACCAAAGGATAATGAACAAGGTGTTCCGATGGCAGATCGGTCATAACATGGAGGTATACGTCGATGACATATTAATAAAATCCCTCTGAGCTATTGACCTGTGCATAGATATCGAGGAGACCTGCCTAACGCTGACGGTTTATGAAATAAAGCTGAACCCTGGCAAGTGTCTGTTTGGCGCGAAGAGTGGCCACTTCCTAGGTTACATCATCACCGAGCGGGGCATTGAAGCCAATCCAAGCAAAGTCAAAGCGTGGCAAGTGTTGGGAACCGTTGGGCCGGCTAGAAGGGGGTTGAATAACCCTGCAAAAATAAAAAGAAACCCTTCTCGGACTTTTAAAGTAACACTTGCATAAATAATTAAAAATAGAACTTTAAAAGAAAAGAGACACCGAATTTGATTTGGTTACAATTGGGGAGATTGTTAATTTAAGGAAGATTATCGCACTAAATTCTCCTTCAGGCGGAGAAGTCTTTTTTACAGTAGTGTAAGCACAGAAAGAAGGAAGCTAAACAAAACAATAGAAGCACACAAGTGTTGTTACAATTTCTTGAATGAATTGAAAGCTTCTAGACCAAGGTTGTATTTATAGCCTTGGTCGGGGCGCCTGGATGGTTCCAGGTGCCTGGGAGGGGGATAAAATTTTATCCCCTTTGCAACGGATTACGTTTGACCGCGATCCGATCAAAATCCAATTTCGGGAGCCCGGATCGCTAAAGTCAACTATGTTGACTTTTGGTCTGGGCCCTCTGCTCTGATGCTGCTCGCCTTGGTCCGGGTCTTTCTCTCCGGCTCCGCTTACCTGGGTGATTTCAGCCAACCGAAATAAGACTCACCCAAACCCAATTTCGACCTTCTCAAGCAACCTTCCACTCCGGCTTCTCGTCCCTCGGAAGCGCCACGCGCCTCCTTCAATTGTCTGCCCGCATACTTTTCCGCAGCACCTCATATGTCGGATGCACCGAGCCCGTCGGCTCTCTCCCGTGCTGTCCTTCTTACTAGCTGCATCTTTTGCTCGACTCTCTGTGCTCCTAAGCTCCTGTACACTTAGACACAAGGTTAAAACACCACAGGACCTAACTTAACTTGTTGATCACATCAAAACAACCTTGGGGTTCTAACAATCTCCCCCTTTTTTATGTGAACAACCTAAGTTAAGCTAGGATAAATAGACATAAAAGTAAAAAAAGATAATATTGCAATAAAGTACAAAAAAAGATAGAAAATTGTAGTATACCTCCCCCTAGACTTATACTTTTCTTTCTCCCCATTTGATCACATAAAAAATTGGGATTCTAAGAAAACTCTAAGGGAATAATTTGAAAAACTTTGAAAAATTATTTTGATATTACTAAAAATTTGTAATAATTTTTAAAGAATTCTAAATAGGAATTCTTTAAGTAAAAGAAAATTCCAAGTTAGAGAACTTTGCAAGTAATTTATTTTTGAAAACAAGTGAAAAAAAATTTAAAAAAAAAATTCTAAGTTCAGAAAAAAATTATAACCTTAGTCAATTTAAAAAATATATATTTTTGAGAAATTTCCACAATGTTTAAAAAACTTTTTAAAGCATTATCTAATTTTAATTTTAATTTTAATTTTAATTTTAATGCTTTATCAGAAAGTTAATTAAACATTTTATTTCAATATTTTGACTTCCAGACAGTGGTGAGGCCCTAGACCTTCTTGGTTATTGGAGCAACAACCACTTTCTTAGACAAAACCTCATAAAGAAATTAGTTGTTTAATTTTCTTGCTGAAGTGCTAAGTCTAATTTAAATTTAGGTTAAACAAGACTTTGGAACCCAATATAGGTTCCAGCCAACTGGATTAACTAAGAATTTCTTAGGGACATACTTCTTTGAAATATTCCTAATTTTGCCCTTGTGAAATCTATAATATCAATTTAGATTGTTGTATTTTCTAAAATTTGTATTTGATGAACATGTATGATTTTTCAAGTTATCTACTTGTCTTTTCAAATTTTCATTTTCTAATTTTACTTTGTCTAACTCTTTTAACGGACAAGATTTAGCTAGAATTACTTTTAAATTTTAAATTTTTTTTTAATTTACAGCAATCCTTAGTTAATAATTTAACAAACTTAAATAATTTATCGGGAGGAAAAGATCGTACCTGACTTACCTTGTCGATCTCATTTTCCGTGTCTCCCCCTGAACTGTTGCTTTCTTCCGACGTAGCTCCCCCTTCATCGATGCTCTCGATGCTCATTTCGGATGAGCTTAAATCGTAGTTCTCGTCTTGATGACTTGCCATTAATGCAAGTCTGGAAAAAGCCTCGACTTCCGATTCGGACGACGTATCGTCCCACGTCACTTTTAGTGTCTTGAATTTGTTCGGTTGGACCGGCTTCTTTCCTTTGTCCTTGTTTCTTAGCTTGGGGTAGTTGTCCTTGACGTGTCCTTTTTCGTTGTTGTGGTAGCATCGGATAATCCTTTTCTTTCTACTCTGCGAATGGTTAGTTTTCCTAAATTTACATAATTTCTTAAAGCGCCTTACCATCATTACCAGTTCTTCATCGTCGAGAGAAGACTCTGACTCAAGTTCGTCTCTTAATGATTTGAGGGCGATGCTGTGCTTCATCTCCTTCGTACCTGCACATCTCGATTCATTCACTTCAAATGTGGAAAATAATTCTTCTAAGGAAATAGTTTCTAAGTCCTTAGATATATAAAACGTATCTACTAGTGATGTCCATTTAGTATTTCTAGGAAATGAATTGAGTGTGTACCTTAGCGAATCTTGGTTACTTACATTTTCTCTGAGATTCGAGAGTCTGGTGATAAGCTCCTTAATTCTCGAGTGCAGATGTGCAACTGTTTCATCTTCTTCAAGTCTTAGGCTGGTGAGCTGGTTGCGAAGTAAATCTCGTCTTGCAAGCATGGCTTTGGACATCCCTTCGTGCAGCTCAAGGAACTTTTCCCACAGTTCCTTTGCTAAGTCGTAGTTGCTAATCCAGTTGACTTCTTGTCACGGAAGGATGCTCAACAGATGGAATTATGCTTTGCTGTTTGCCACGTAGTCGCCCTGCTCCTTGTTTGTCCACTAGTATTTTTCTTTGCCCTCTGGTACTACAAAATCGAATTCCATAATTGAAAGCACCTGAGCGGATATAGTTCCTCTTCATAGCCTCGAACTAGCTAAACTCGACATCTTGATAGGTCTTCAAAGCCGATCGGGAGGCATCCAGCTTGTCCTTCATAGTGGCCAGGTCATTATTCTTCGTGGTGGGTTGGCCTCGAAGGGTGGTTTCTTCGGCCGACCGACTATTTTGTTCGGCAACCAGGAAGTCTTTGGCTTCCTTGAGCTTCTTAGTGAGGGCTCGGGTCTCTTTATTCTTCAGGTTGAGGTCTTTAATGGTCCGGAGTTTCCTCGCATTGGTCGATTCAATTTTGGCGTCGAAAGTAGTGACCTACTTATTAAGCTGAGCCAGTAGAGCGGCCCACTCTGCGCTCTTTCCCTGCTCGGCCTCGAGCAGCACGATGCTCTTCGCCAGATCGGCCTTGAGCTTCACCACCTTGACATTTGTCTGCTCTTGAGAGGCGGAGGATTGGCCGATCGACGCCTTCATCTTCTTGACTTTCTCCACCAAAAATGCGAGCCTCTAGCACATGACCAGACTCTTTACCCAATACTGCAAATAAGGAAGATATAAGTGCCGAGCGGAGATAGATTAAGAAGAATATAATACTTACCATAGTCGCCATCTGGGTATGACTGTCCGCAAGCGCCCCTGGAGGCATCATCATCGCACGGGCTCGGGCGTCAGCCCATATCTGTGCAAGCAGACCTGGGATGATTATTTGGTGCTTGGGGGCCCGAGATTCAATGCTCATCGACTCGCACCATTCTGAGGTCGGCAGGTGAAGAACTGCTGTAATATGGCGCTGGCCGCTCAGGGCTGACTGGGTAGAGGTCGCTCGTCTTGACGGTCGGGATGAAGGCGTCGGACAGATGCTAGATTTCTCGCCTTCGATGGTGGTGGCATGAAGGCCACCGGCAGTGCACAGGCGGTTCCTTCGGGCGGGCCGGATAAAGATGGCGTCCAATCGGACGACTCAGGGGCAGTGGTCTCTTGGACGAGAACGGGGGTTGACGTTTCAACCCGTTCGACATATCGCACCACCAACGATGTGGTGCGTGATGAAGTCTCTGCCCAGCGTCTCTTACGCTTGATCAGCGGCTCGCCTAAGGAGGACGAGCCTGATGCCCCCTCTACTTGAATGACCAGATGTCGTTCGGAGGGAGGGCGTGATCCACCAGCCGCTCCACCACTAACCAAGACTGGAGCCGCTTCGCTCTCATCTTAGGGGTCTTCTTGAGAGCCGACTGGCTACAGGCCGCGGCTCTCCAACTCCTCCACAGTTGCCGCATTGATGGAGGCATCCACCAGTTTAGCCTTGCCGGTCAGATGCGCACGTAACATGACTTTGGCTGCAAAAGAGGAAGAAAAATCAGTTAGAATCAAAGGAAAGAGTAAAGAAGTCGCATACTTAGGCTGGACGGAAGCCGGGTGCATATCGAATTCAGGCCAAAGATGTAGAGGACACCCTCCAGCAGTAACTTGTGGATGTCGTACTTCTGACCGACCAACATTGAAGCTGCGTTGACGTAGTTCGATCGACTCTTGTACTGTTTCAAGGGAGGCTAAATCGCCACTTCAAGCTACCAGTGGGTTGGGAAGTCTGGCCGCTCGGGAAGGCGTACAAAAAATAAATATTCCCTCCAATGCTTGTTGGAGGTCAACATTTTGTCAAAGAAATCTAAGCATGCTCGGGCTTGGAAAAGCAAAGTCCCCGGCTCGGACAATTTCGTGTAATAAAAATAGTGGAAGATCCGGGGAGTGAGAGGAATGTCGTGCAGGCGGAACAGAATAACTACCTCGCATAGCAGCCGAAAGGAGTTCGACACTAATTGGTGAAGGGAGATGCGAAAGTATTTACAAATGGTGGGAAAGAATGGATGAATAGGAAACTGCAGACCTGCGGTAAACTAATCCCTAAAGAAGGTAAGATAGTCGGGCGACGGAGAGTTTGGTCGATCAAAAGAAGAAGGAAGAACAATTTGGTAATTAGAAGGAATTTTGAAGGTGACGGTCAAACTCTCAGCGTCACCAGCGTCAAACCTGGACTCGGTAGAGGTTTACAAAAGCCCAGGGACACCGACAAGCGACTGTGAAGAACTCGCCATAGCAAAAAAAGGCAATGAAGGAAGTGAGGGGAAGGAAGGCTATTGGAATATCGCCGGAACACAAAGAAACGCTAAAAAACTTGAACATGGGTGCAATGGGGAGGAAGCTTACTGGAAAAAGGCCGCCAGAGGAGCAGGAAAGGAGGAATGATGCCGGAGCACAGACTGAGTTATCACCGAAGAAGCTTGAAGACGAAGATGCGAAGGAGGCGGCGACGTGCACGGGCTTATAAGCCTTGGGGTCGGTCGGTCAGAGCCGTCTGATCTGTTGGAGCAATCCCAATGGTCCGCGGGACCATGTGTTTTGGTGTTTGGGCAAAGGGTTTAAGTTAGGTTCACCCTTGTATTTGATATGTGTATTTGAGTTGTGCAGGTTTGCAGGATACACATATGACTCAGGTTGATGGCTTCGGGTCCGGTGAAGGATGGAGCATCCGAGGGACCGTGGACAAGGCAGCGAGGACAAGGGCCGAGGGAAGCGACTTCGAGGCATACGCGAAGGATGGCATTGGGTACGAGCCGCGGGCTTGAATGCATCCGAGGGACGAGAGCCAAAGGAAGTAGGCTTGAAGGCAAAAGGTCAAAGCTGCAAAGGAAGAATCAAGTGAGTCATAAGGGTGAGGGTACGAGTGCACGAGAGATTGTACTCGGAGTAAAATCCTAGTTTTTAGGGTTTTACTGTAGCAGTACTGTAGCGCTACTGTAGCAGTACTGTAGCAGTCGACTGCATGTTTTAGCAGTCGACTGGTGCAGTCGACTGGGGCAGTCGACTGGCAGCGAACAGAATGTGTGGAATCGAGCCGTTGGGATGTAACGGTCGAATTTTCACAGAGGGCAGTCGACTGCATGTTTTAGCAGTCGACTGGTAGGCGGGGTTTTCCAACCCGTGGCCTATAAAACCAAAGCTTGGGAGCTTGGTTTGAGTTGACGAAATAGAGGTGGTTAATCTCTATTAGTAGTCTACTTGTGCCCTAGCGTCAAAAGAGTTCTTGTGAGGGTTGTGGTGAGGTTTCTCCACCCACAAGGAGCTACGTGAGCTAGCCGGAGTTTGCCGGGGAGTAATCCACCGAAGGATCGGGATCGTCCACCTTACGGACAGCCGTGGAGTAGGAGCCCTAATCTCCGAACCACGTTAAACGATCGTGTCAATTGGTTTGCTTGTCTTTCTCATTCTTAGTCTTTAGCTTTCGTATTTGTATTTGTATTGTTTGTATTCCGCTGTGCTAACAAATACGTAGGAAGCGCTTATTTGGGGGTGCCGTCTATCCAACCCCCCTTCAAGCCGGCCGTCCGATCCCCAACATGATCTAGGTTGCGAAAACCCAGGGAGAGATCGGGTCGTTGAATTTGAAGCGCCAAAGGTCACACACCAGTGAATATCCGCCTGTCACGTCAGACGTGCGGTGGCAATGTGCGTGACACGTAGCGCCTCACCATGGGTCGACATTTAATAAGGGCAATTAAAGGGCATGGGAGCGCGCTCAACCATAATGCATAGAGATTTGTATGATTTTCCAGAAATATGGGTGACGTAAGCCTGAATCGCGTTCATCCAAGACAACCCAAAAAAAGATTTCACAAGTATAAATGTTCGTTGTGCCGATCGGCTTAAGGGAGCATACCTATGGCCGAACGACAAGGTTCAACAGGATGACTGGCAATGAGTGGTCACATAGTCGACCGTTGCGTCGCGTTAGTCTGATCAAAAACCAAGGAGTGTCGAAGCCAATCGGGTGGAAAGCTTCATAGACAATTTTGTCCAGTCAGTCAGACTTGTAGCCTCCTTCAACTAGACTTGAGGGGGAGACATGTGATGCGGTGATGAGGAAGGGCCCCATCCCACGGAGGATAGCTTCCACGGTAGAGGTCAAAGTCAAGGCGGTCAACGCACAGATAGCATCGGCCGATCGGGCGAGCATGCCCTGACCGGGGGGAGAAGGTCCCGGTCCGATCCCGCCTTCGACACAAGGAGGTGTCAAATGATCGACTCAATGGAGTATCAGACGCCGGACGGAGGAGATGATGTACAAAAGTCGAACCGAGCGGCTACCCTGCTCGGCCAGGCAGCAGGCAGAATGGAGCTTTGGCCGAGCGAATGTGACACAAGCATAGTGGAATTCCGGCCGAGCGGACATGACACAAGCACAGTGGAGTTATTGCTAAGCAGACAAGACATAGGAACAACGGAATTACTGTCGAGCAGAGTAAACACAGCGGAGCCCGGACCGAGCGGATCGGACACAGGATCAACGAAGCTCCGGCCGAGCGGCCAATCCGTTCAGCCTAGCAACATACTCTCTATGATATCCATCGACATCCTTTTGGGAGTTAGTGTCGCCGACACCGGGTATGGACAACTAGAAGATTGTACGGCGGAAACTTCCACTGTCACTTCAGAGATATACTCGACCCGTTAAGGTACTGTGTCAGGGACACTTTACTGACAAGTCTTTTTAGGAAAACTTTGGGAAATGTGCTTGCCTTGGGGAGTGTGCATGCACGCTACAGGGGCTCTATATAAAGGGGGTCCAAGTATCGACAGAGGTATGCAACACGCAACAGACACTATTAAAACTGTTCATTTTGCTCCGCCTTCTACTTCATCGTCGGTGACTGACTTGAGAGTTGGAGGGTTATCGCCGGGGACCCCATTCCTGGCTCGACACTGATATAATCTATGTTGCAGGTCTGAACAGTGTCTACAGACGGTCAGTAGGAGTGACACATCCCCAACTTTCGAACAGGATCAGGTTCCAAAACTGAATAGTTGGATTAAAAAAAAAGCACCACGATCACTTTTAAGAATTAAGTGAAAAGTCACTTTTATAATTTATTTATTTATGATATAATTTTTATGTGAATAGAATAAAAGTCCAAATTTGATCAATTCTCTCACCTAGGTCTTACTTGACGAGTCCTAATTTCCTGAAGTAGATTAGAAGATGGACCATTTATTAGTACGATCGGATTGTGATCATGATCCAATCATAATTGGTTGCGATTTCTCCTTGAGTTTACTGTCCTCCTAGCTTATAGTTTGGCTTGGGATGTGTGGCCAGAGGCCATCCGGAGGCTGCCCCTCTCTCGGTCTCAGGCTCCCTGGCCACTTGCCCACCGCTGGTGGCCTCCGAACGACTTCTGACTATCTGTCCCTACCCAAACTATAACCCGGAGATGACGTCGAACCTAAGGAAAAATCACAATCAATTGCGATCAAATTATGGTCACAATCTGACCATAATTATAAATGATTCGTCCCTTCACTTTTATTTTGGACGAGGATCTACGTCCCCAACACCCACACACACATCAAAACTCTTTAATGTGGAAGCCGACCACCTCCAGCCTCCTCGGAGCTACCCTGCTCATGCATTTCACGCAATATGCTCCCTTGGCCGGGGGAGCACACATGGAGAGGGATAGCGGATGCAATCGGCCATGGTAGACGGTCCGGCGAGGCGACAGGGAAGACGGAGAAGGGGCTGTTCATGGACGGAAGAAGAGGACCCATAGGGAGGGATGCCTCAGAATGCGCAAATAGATGGAAGAAGCACCAAGTGTGGGATCCTACCTTTGCTGAAATCTACATTTCGTAGATGCACATGACGTGGAGGCGCGACGAGGCGGATGATAAGGGCTCATCCCACGAGTCGCCGCCTCGAGATCGAGGCGAAGAGTCGACAAAGTGGGTACTTGCGTCTGGAGGTACTCACCAGAGACGATTCCATGGACGGAAAGGGGGGGGGGTTGGAGTCCAATGGAGGTTTAGGGATGAAGGATTTGAGGAACGGAGGTTGCGGAAAAGGACAAAAAAAAATGATTTTAGAAGCATTAATATAAACTGGTCCCTTTCTCTTAAGCTAAATCTTTCTTCCTATCTAAGCTACGCAGGGATAATGAAGCCACCTGTGCCTTTCTTTCCTTGAATGAGAGGGTAGACGACTGTTGTGATGGTGGTAATTATTGTTGGAGCAATCCCAATGGTTCGTGAGACCATGTGTTTTAATATTTGGGCAAAGGGTTTAAGTTAGGATTACCCTCGTTATTTGATATGTGTATGTGAGTGTACAGATTTATAGGATACACATATGACTCAACTTGACGGCTTTGGGTCCAGTGAAGGATGGAGCATCTGAGGGACCGTGGATAAGGCAGCAAGGACAATGGCAGAGGGAAGCGACTTCGAGACATACGTAAAGGATGACATTGGGGACGAGCTGCAGGCTTGGATGCATTAGAGGGACGAGAGGTAAAGGAAGTAGGCTTGAAGGCAAGAGGTCAAGGCTGCAAAGAAGAGTCAAGTGAGTCGTGAGGGTACGAGTACATGAGAGATTGTACTCAAGAAAAAATCCGGGGGGGGATTGTAGCAGTCAACGGGTACTATAGCAATTAATGGCACTGTAGTTGTCGACTGGTGTAATGTAGCAGTCGAATGGTGCACTGTAGCAGTCGACAGGTAGAGAGCCGTTGGGCTGACACCAGTCGACCGGTGCAAAGACCAGTCGACTGGTAACGATAAAACAGCAGAGCTGTTTTCTTCCAAGCTCGATAAGAAGGAGCTTGGGATGACCGGTCAAGGTGACAAAATTGGTCGACTTGGTTAAAGTCTAATTAGTAGTCAATAAGTGCTCAAGGTTTCCTTTGCATCCAAGTGTTCTTGGTGAGTGTTGTAGTGAGGTTTCTCCACCCACAAAGAGGTTTGAGCCAGCCGGAGTTTCTGGGGACTAATCCACCTACGAATTGAAGGATCGTCCACCTTACAAATAGTCGTGGAGTAGGAGCAAGTTATCTCTGAACCACGTAAATGAATGTGTTAGTGGTTTGTGTTTTCCTTATTATTTTTAGCTTGCTTGTTTTGTATTATTCCGCCGCGCAAACTAACAAGTGTAGGAAGCTATCGATTTTAGGGTGCCATCCATTCAACCCTTCCTCTAGCCAGCCACAAGATCGTTCAACAATTATGTCACCGTCCGCCGGATCTAGTGCGTTGTTGTGTCACTGATAACTAAAAGCAGAGGGATAAGAAGGAGATGGCGAAGCGTAAGCATATTAGAATTGAATAAAGATTGCTGTGTCGATCAACACTCAACAGGTGACATACCGAATGACTCACTCACTAGTCCATTCCTTGTATTTGCTCGCCGAATGACACTTTATGCCAGGGACTGTTGAGATTGTGCTCTAGTGTGTGTGGCTGCAAGGGAAGGGGAGGGCAAGACAAGTGCCAACAGGAAGACAGTCAAAGCAACATTAATGTGTGCTCTCGTAACGGTGAGTGACTAGCTAGAGATGCGTGCATGGTGCCATGGCGACTCTCCCATTCTTGGAAATTTGTAGCACTATTTATTCTAGACTAGTAAAAAAAAGCAACAAAAAACATGTATTATTTGCAACAACACTTCAAAGGAAATATAACTATCGTTGCAGTTGAGGCGGAACCAGTAAACATTGAAGATTGAGCAGTTAATTAGCTTTTGAAGGTCAATTACTCTCAGCCTTGCTTTTCTAAACCACTTCCACCGAGACACTTACACGGGAAGGAAGAAGGGCAACGCTCTAGGAGCTGAGGATGAGGGACATCTTCGTCGCAATCACCCCTCCATATTTAAATTCCTGGATCTGCCATTGCTAAGTGTGGGATCTTTCCTTTGCTGTAATCTACATTTGGACTATCCCTACCACCCTCCGGTACCCCATGGCGGTGATCAGAGGATGACCGGAGCTCCGACCATAGTGGAGGATGATGGGAGTTTCATTTGGTTCTTGGATTGGTTGAGTTCGTGGAGGGGTCGGGACCCGGGCATGGAAGTGCTTATCTCAACTACTCTTGGAGGGCCACTGATGAGGCTACCGATGATAGAGGCAGTTGGCTTGGAGGAGGATCAAGTACAACAGACAGTAGGGGAGACAGTCATGGACAGATGCTTTTCCGACGACGATGATGGCACTGCATTAGTGGCAGTGATGTGTTGTATGTTAGCAATGTTTGTGAGATTGTCTGTTGTCTGATTTTGTTTGACAATGATGTAGGGGGGTGTATCTGCGCATACATTTGTCCAACAAGGTGTGACCGGACTTGGCACTGATCCAATATTAGTCTGGACATGACGTGTATGGGATCAATCACACCTCTTCGGCTTGTATATGTTTTCTTTCATTCCATATACTTATTTTTTATATAAAAAAAAATCTCTTTAACGTGACAGTTTTTTTTCTTTTATAATCCTTCTTTATTTTTTTCCATCTATATACTTATAAAGCTCTCATTTAAAAGTTTTTTTACCCTGTTAGCCTTGAAAGAAAATTTAAATTATATAGACTCACTTGCATTGCCCTAAATCGATCTAAATTAAAGATAATAATATATACTAGATTAAATTACTTTAAGATGATTAAATTTGAAAAATTAATTGTATATAATTTGGAAAATCTATAACAGTTTTTTTTTTATGAATTTATAGTAGTTTAATTATGTAGTATTTTTGTTTAAAACTGTGATATGTATTTAAATATTTTAGAGGACTTAGATAATACATATGAGTGTTTATTTTGAATTTAGAATAGTTTGAAATGATATAATAGTTTCTGTTTTTATATGATATTAAATTACTTGGTCATTATATTTTATTATGACTTCGAATAGTGGTGACTGATATAAATGAAAAAAATAGATTGTTTTAATTTTCGATCTCATTAACTAATTTTGTATTGGTTCAATTTATTTTATTTTTATAGAAATGTTTGATGATTAATTTTTAAAAATTAATTTATTCAATTTTAATTTAATGAATTAAATTATTAATCGGTTTATACGTATGCCATAATTCCATAGAATTGAAATTATTATAATGGTTGAGCACTTCTTAATTTATGCGGATTGAATCGTCATCCTAAAATCTAATTAAAAAAAAACTACATAAGAATTTTATTTTTATTATTTTTTTTAAAAAAAAAAAAGAAGAAAAAGTAAAAATAAAGAGTGCAAATATAGTTACTTAACGTGCGGTGCCCCAAAAGTCCCGTCCTCGGTCAACTTTGACAGCGATGGTCCAGCAGTCGGCAGTTCGTGTTATAAAGAAATCTCGCCATCCATCTTTTCGTATGCATTCCGGTTCCAAACAACCTCGCGGGTGTTCCCTTCGATTCACCAGCGAGGGTTCATCCTTCTTCTCCTATCACGATGATGCTGCGGAGCTCCTCCACTCCCCTCCTCGCCTCCCCGTTCCCCTCTTCCTCCTCCCCCCGCCACCTTGCCTCTGACCTCCACCCCTTCTCCTCCGCATCCCCCGACGTCCTCCGCCGATCTCACTCCGACGAAAACATCCTCGACTCCGACTGCCTTCTCCGACGTAATGATACCTCCCGCTGCGAACTCCATGTTTCTTTGGATCGCGCATCCTTCCTCTCCGCCTTCAATCGCAAGCCGATCGCCGAAGAGATCGAGGAGGAAGAGGAATACGGCGATGAAGAGAGCAATGCTGCTTCCGCGGAGTGGTTTAGGTTCGTGGGCGAGTTCAGATCGTGCGATTTGGGAAGCAGCGCCGTGTCGCCTCTGTACCTCGCGAGAGGGCTCGGAATCGACCGTGTCGGGTCGGGGTTGTTCAATGCCGACGGATATCTCGATGTGTTCATCGGCGAAAACGTGCGATCCGAGGTTGAGATGCAATATAAGGCGAAGGTTGAGGAGGATCCGAGTGATCCCCAATCGCTGAGGAATTACGCAAAGTTCCTTTATCAGGTATTATTAATCTCCATGATCAATTATATAACTGCTTAGTTACTGTGGATTGCTTTAGGAAGACTGAATGCGTAGTCTAGATTGAATGATACACCGTATACGGTTGTGCCTAGAATGCGTAGTATAGACAAACTATCGAACATGTTTCGATTAACTATCTCAAACCACACGGATGACGATGAGCAAGAATACATATAAGAGATAACATATTACCTTTTGGGGGGGGGGGGGGGGGGTTTCTGAGGCTAATGCTGCATTTCTATATGTAAGACACGCTATATAAGGTTAGAACCAGAGACCAGTCGGAACACAATAGAATGCATAAGCCATCATAGCGAAGGCTCATGTGCAAGAGAATGCATACTTTGGCTTTCGTAGAATTCATGTAGAAAGATTGTTGATACAGAAACTCGAACTACAAAAAAATTGTGAAAATGGATATTAAGTGTTGGCACACAAACCTTATGTTGGAGTTGTATCTGAGTAAGCAAACTGGAAAAGAGAAAAATCTGGAAAACAAAGAACCATGAAGGTGGAATGGATTTGCGGTGTATCGAAATGCTTAGGTTGAGGCGTATGGAAATACTTTCCTTTAAGGTTTTATTTGCCCTCACTACTAAAAGTTTGCTAATGAGTTTTATCGGCAAATTACCCCCGGATACAACAACCCTTTCAATACAATATCTAGCAAAAATATCAAGTTGCCAAGCATACAAGAAATATGTAGAAATCTGAATATTTATAGAGAGATTGGTGTCTGTTCAAATGATGCAACCATCACAAGATACCTCTTCATTTAAATAACTGTCAAAATTAGTTATAGTTGAAATCATCCAACCAAGAGACACATTGGTTCAAGAACAATTCAAATGAAATGATCTAGCCGAGAGACACATTGGTTCAACTTAAACTGACACATATATTGCAATCTCTTACAATCCCCCACTAGATTGCAATATTTCTTCATTATAATAGATTCATACATACAAGAAGGTATCTTTCGATTTTAACATTCAATTAGTGAAATACTTCAAAGCATTTGCAAGACGATAGTGTGCCTTGGCATTGGACTTTGTCTCTAAGCAAATACCGGCAATACACCACATATGAACTATCCCAGGTTTCAAAATATGTTCAAATTATTTAGCACTATTATGGCCTTATGTTCGATCTTGGACTCATGAACATTTACAAGACTAAACCATGGTCTTGTTAGAAACGACCTCATTTCTCATGTTCAATAGGTGAAGTTTCAAATTATGTCTAGCTATTTTGAAATTTGAACTTCATTAAGAGTATGTATTCAACCTCAACCACATGGCTATTTACATCGAACATCCTAGAAGGGACTAGTTAAATATTTCGGTGTCAAACCAATCACATAACAATGACTTGTTCTTACCCATTTAACTATGGAATAATGGTATACCTATTACATAGTTGGGCTACTATCACTGGTGATTGTTTCAAAAGGTTTCAGTCTCATTCCACTAGATGTTTCCTTGACTAAGTCTCTCAAAAGACCCTTTATCAAGGGATATGCTAGGTTCTTATTGGTCCTAACATAGACCACATTGACAACACCATCTGTTATCAATTTTTTAACATATTCATGTCTCAAACTAATATGCCTAGACCTTCCATTATATACTTTGTTGTAAGCTCTAGACGATGTAGCTTCGCTATCGCAATATAAAGAAATAGATGACATTGGTTGTAACCACAACTCAATATCATATAACAAATTTCTTAGAGATTCTGCTTCTTTGTCTGCAGCAGCAAGTGCTATAAACTCACTTTCCATAGTTGAGTGAGTTTATGCATGTTTGTTTCTTAGAAGCCCAAGAAACAACACCTCCAACAATTGTAAAAATCCAACTAGTTGTGGATTTATTTTCATGGATATTGGTTATTCAACTAGCATCCGAGTATCCTTCTAGTACCACAGGAAAATTATTATAAGACAAAAGATTTATGATTCTTTTAAGATAACCAAGTATTCTCCCAATCGCATTCCAATGTTTAACACTTGTGTTTAGCATACATAAGGCTACCAATCATACTAGCAATGTTCTAGTTGTGCTACTGCCTGCCAGAATTTTCTAGTAATTTAATACTAGTATCATATGGTGCATTAGCTTCTTTAAATATCAAGTGATTGAATTTAAAAAGCATCTTCTCAATATAATGAGATTGACACAACAATTAACCCCCATTATTTTTCATGACTTTTATACTTCAGATAGTATCTACCTCACCAAGATTTTTCATCTTAAATTGTGAAATTAGATACTTCTTAGTATCATTTATACCTTGCATATTTGTTCCAAAGATAAGCAAGTCATCAACATATAAGCATAAAATTACTCCAAAATCATTTTTGAATTTTGAATATATGCATTTATCAACATTATTATGTTTAAAATCACGAGATAAAATAACCTGATCAAACCTCTCATGCCATTGTTTAGGAGTTTGTCTTAATCCATAAACCAATTTGACTAACTTGCAAACCTTCTTTTCATTTCTCAATAATACAGACCCTTCAGGTTGTTTCACATAAATTTCTTCATTTAAATCACCATTTAGAAAGCATGTATTTACATCCATTTGATGTACATGCAACTTATAAATTGAAGCAATAGCAAATAGCACTCTTATGACTGTTACTCTAGCTACCCGAGAATATGTTTCGAAATAATCTATACCACATATTTGTTTAAAGCCTTTCAGTACCAATCTAGCCTTGAAAGTTTGTATAGATCCATCACAATTGTACTTTTTTTCTAAACACCCATTTATTGCTTATCGGTTTAGATCCCAAAGGGAGGTCAACCAAAATCCAAGTTTGGTTAGATATTATTGAATCAATTTCATCATTCATGGCCTCTCGCCAAAAGGAGGCATCCCTTGATAACATCGCTTCGGTAAATGTTTTTGGATCTTCCTCTATATTAAGCAACAAAGGTAATTTATTAAGTACACTATTTCTATCTCCTTCAACCAAAAAGGTTAAAACTTGAGATGAAATAAATTCTGGTACTAATTTCTTTTCTTTCCTTTCACATTGACTTCTCTTTAGTTCAAAAGATGTCATAGACTCTTTTCTTTTGTTTTGAGTGGAGGCACCACATGATTGATTATTACTAGATTCCAAACTATCAGTAAAATCAAAACTGAATTATTTTTGACAAATTCAACATCTCTTGATTCCACAATTACATTTAGAATCTAGGTTCAACAATCTATATGCTTTGGAATTTTCAGCATAATCTACAAATACACTTTTAATTCCCCTTGCACCTAACTTTGATGATTTAGGATCATGTACTCTATAAAAAGACTAAACAACCCCATACCCTTAAATACATCAAGTTTGGTTTTCTTCCTTTCCGTACTTCAGAAGGACATGTGTTTTTATAGAAGTAAATCTCCTATGAACATGACAGACAATAAGTAAAGCTTCTCTCCACAAGTTATTTGGCAATTTAGCATTAAGAAGCATTGAATTAATCAATCAGCATAAATCCTATTTTTTCTTTTAGCCAAACCATTTTGTTGAGAAGTAAACAACACTAACTTTTGGTGAATAATACTATGCTCTTCACAGAAGGCATCAAACTCATTCGAAAGATATTCACCACCTCTACCACTTCGAACCATTTTGATCTGTTTATCCTTTTGATTCTCAACTTCAGCCTTGAAAAGTTTAAACTTTTCAAATGTTTCGTCTTTTATTCTAATTAAATATACATAGGTATATCTAGAATGTCAATGAAAGTGATAAAGTATCTTTTTCCTCCTCTAGTCAAAGCACCATTATACTCACAAATCAGTATGAATGATATCTAATATTTGTGTGTTTCATTCAGCTTTTGGAAATGACTTCTTAGTCATTTTTACTTGCATGCAAATTTTACACTTATCATATTTTGTATCTTTACAATTAATCAAACCGTGCTTAGACATATGTTTTAAAGATCTAAAATTTAAGTGCGCTAAAAGAGCATTCTAAACATCAAAGGAGTCAACAAGATAAACAAAATTCATAATTTTATTACCATTAACACTTAGCTTATACATGCCTTCACATAAATAACCTTTTGCTACGAAGGATCCATTCTTTGAAACAATCCATGTATTACCCTTAAGTACAACCTTAAGCCCATTCTTACACATAAGACTAGCAGATACAAGATTTTTTCTAATGTTAGGAACATGTTAGACGTTGCTTAAAGTCATTTTCTTCCCAATAGAAAAATTCAATCTGCACCATTTTTTTTTGGCAACCACCACTGCATTATAATTCCGCATGACAACAGTTTGTTCTTGCTTTTCAATTTGATATGAGGAGAATAATTTCTTGTCGTTGCAAACATGAATGGTAGCATCGGAATGAAGCCACCAATCATTGGGCTTTGTTGCGGTCATGTTGGTTTTGGTTATCATGCCAATTTCCATTTCTAAGACTATTGCACACATTTCTTCATGTTGTTTTTCAACAACATTGGCATTATTGACATTGATTTATTTCTTGTACCTGCAGTCATTTTTGTGATGGCCTTTCTTGCCACAATTGAAGCATTTACCAAGAAACATTTTCCATTTCCGAATTTCTTGAACTTTCTGTCATTATTTACCTTGAAGTTCTTTTTAAACTTACTTGCTTCGGCAACATTAACTTTATAGAATTCATGCTATTGCCTTTGGGATTATGAGACATAGTTTCCCCTTCAATCCGCAAATGTTTTTGCAAGTTGTCCAAGGTTAAATCATCTCTGCTATGCAAAAATTTCTTTCAAAAAAATACTTCAAGATAAGGAATTTGTTTGTACCTTCTTTTTTTGGCTTTGTCTTTGTATTCAAGTGCATTCCATATCTCTATTGGAGATTCAATTGGGTTGTAGAGATCATAGAGTCTATGAGAGAGAATGTTGAGAATTTGACCACGACAGATCACCATGTTTTCTTCACGCTTCTTCCATGCAGCCTTGACCGTACCAGAATCATCATCCTTTGGTTCTAGAAATGACTCCAACTTTAGATCAAGAACATATGCAACCTTGAGAACGGCAAGTAGGAAGAATAATTTTCCTTTCCAGCGGTTAAAATTGGTGTAGTTGAATCGATCTAGTTGAACATTTGGATTGAGAAAAGATGACATTCTTTTCAATTTCCATTGCAGACATAAAACCTTATAGATGGTTGGAGTAATATCTGAGTAAGCAAACTGGAAATAGAGAAAATCGGAAAACAAAGAACTATGAAGTTGGAACGGATTTGCGGCTTATCAAAATGCTTGGGTTGAGGCATATGGAAATACTTTCCTTTAAAGTTTTATTTACCCTCACCATTCAAAGTTTGCTAATGAGTTTTATTGGCAAATTACCCCCAAGATACAACAACCCTTTCAACACAATATCTAGCAAAAATATCGAGTTGCCAAACTTACTGAAATCTGTCGAAATTTGAATATTCATAGAGAGATTGATGTCTTTTCATGAATCAATGTGTCTTTTCAAATGATGCAACCATCATAAGATACCTCTTCATTTAAGTAACTGTCAAAGTTAGTTATTGATGAAATTCGTGTTGAACCAATGTGTATCTCGGTTGGATCATTTCATTTGAATTGTTCTTCAACCATGTGCCTCTTGGTTGGATGATTTCATCTCTAACTAACTTTGATAGTTATTTATAGATGAAATCATCCAACCAAGAGACACATTGGTTCAAGAACAATTTAAATGAAATGACCTAACCGAGAGACACATTGGTTCAACTCAAACTCACACATATTACAATCTCTTACACCTTACAGGTGTCTTCATGCATTATTTGAATGTGTGAGTTTTACTTTCACTTGACTTGGACAAATGAGAACTGCCTTCTTTTTATTACAAATAAATGTCTATTTCTCCTCCCTTGGTTCACAACAGGCAATGCAATTGTTTTCTTTTCTTGCTTTGGTTTAGCAAGGAGTCTTGAGTAAATAAAACGAATTCACAAAAAATCTCAACAGTCATTACTCAATACACAGGTATTGTTCTCATTCTCTCAATGTATCTTTCTTGCAAAAATACTAGTTATGTTCATCTAATATGCTCTTGAACATTGAAGAAGCCCTTGAGAATAACAAATTCACTCCTTGTGCCATCTTCTGAAACGCCATATGATGAACCTTTATTGTAATACATCAAATGGATCGAATTTGAATCTAGGTTGGAACTTGTCTTTTGAGGTTGACAAGAGATAATGTTTGGGACTCAGATTAGATTAATCTACTGAACTAGTAAAACAAGAATCACTGATACGTTTGGTCGCTTAAAGTATGTGCCAAATTTCAAACAAACATAATGATTGGAAAAACACATGAACCAGACGTCCAACCACTTTTTGGTTCCAAGCCAAAAGACAACAGCAGTTGAAATAGTTAAGTTCAGTTTAAAATAGAAACATCGATTTTTTGTTGTATGAGGTTTAAATTCAATTTGGTTGTTAAAATAATTGCCTCAGAAATCATAACACATGATGCAGGAAAAGCGGGATCTTAGAAAAGCGGAGGAATATTACTCTCGAGCAATATTGGCGGATTCTGAGAATGGGGAAGCCCTGTCACAGTACGCAAAGATAGTGTGGGAGCTTCACCATGACAAGGAATGGGCTTCAAGCTATTTCCAACAGGCAGTTAGAACGGCCCCCAAGGACAGGTAAAAATCAAGTTTTCCACTTGAATTATAAGCATCGCCGACAATTTGATGATTTATTTGAAATCTCGTGCGCACAACAGCTGTGTTCTCGCAGCGTATGCTGGTTTCTTATGGGAGACAGAAGAAGATGACGGAGACGATGTAGGAGTTACTTATGGCAGAGCATTTACTCCTGCACCTCTGTTGTGGATATAGAAGATGGCAATGCAAAAATTTAAAAGTAAATACAAATAAGAATGGATCGTGGATCAAGTCAATGATTCTTTAGATTCATGTTTACTTGCATTCGCTGATCTTGTAGTTCTACGTTTTTCAAGTAGATGGAACATGGATGTGTAACCAATCATTAATTTCAATGTTTTCATGCTCTGCACAATGCAAAAGGATCAACGAATAGTTACAGCAAGGGCGTAGCTAAGATTTTCAATCGGAGGCGAATTAAAAAAATTAACATGTAGTATAAAAGTCATATATTAACTTCATATATTTTTACAATAACACTTTCCGAGATTTAGTGCTTTGAAAATTTTGAATAATAGTTTTATTATCAACTATATCCAATACATCTTGCTTAATATATGGTACCAAATAATAATTTACTATTTTATTTCTCAACTGATTATGAAGTGAGGTTTTGATTATTTCATTGATGAAAAATTCTCTTTACCATCATAACTAGTAATAGTATAGGATATTGTCAATGTTTCTTCGGTTAAACTATCCTTTTAGTAAGTTTGCTAATTCCCGCAATCTCAAAGAATTGATTGCTATTTCATATATCAAAAATAAAGTCATCAAGTTAGTGCTCAAAATGCATTAACTCCATCAAAGAGAAATCGAATTGATGAAATTGAGCAAACCAAATTAATTTTCTCTTATCATAAGTATATAATGAATTTGATAGATCAAGACAAGATATACATAACAATAATTTTGTGTTTGCCTCATTAAAGTGACGGCTCAACTCTTAAAGTTGCAAATATATCACTTTATAAAATATTTCAATGCAATAATAGTGAAGATTTATCATTTCTTTAATATTTTATCATGATCCCCGATGAAAGACGAATATGTCTTCCATGCGCTAGGTGATTACCTCATATTTAATACAAAATAAAGAAACTTCATTAAGTAACAAATCTCAACCATCATCTCTCATGGTTAGTAGTTAATGTTTGTTTGATCTTACAAGAATCATGACAATTACAATGTCTTGATCTTTTCTTTGTAAAACTTGTGACAAATCATTCGTGACTTTAGTTATATTCTTCATTAAATACATTTAAAATATGAATTTATATTTTCTCATTAATTTCAATAGATTATTTGTTTGTGCCTTTGCTTGTGATCTTTTTCCTCCTCTTCAACAATTAAAATGACATCAATAACTAAAGGATATAAATATATCAAACTCAATGATGTATTATAATATGGACCTCAATGTGTACTCCCAACTCTTTTCAATGTCTTCTCTTTATTCATACCTCGTCCAATGAAGATATTACAATTGTAAATTTATTCAATCACTTTTTCAAATTGTTTCCCACGAAGTATGCCTCATCGCTTGCATGACACTCCAACAATATTATTCAATTATGCGACCACATAACAAACTGTAGAATTCTTCATGTAATTTTCAGTAACATCTATAAAAAAATGTAATACCCCGGTTCTGAGATTCTGGTTAAGTACCGCTTAAAAGGTTAAATGGTACTATCCATATCACCAAGGTGCACCTTCATTTTCGGAAGTCCAAATTTAAGAAATCCAAAGTTAAGCGTGTTTGGCTTGGTGAAATCTGAGGATGGGTGACCTCTTGGGAAGTTTTCCAGGGTGCGTGTGAGTAAGGACAAAGCACGCTAAAAGGACATCCGGTGGTCTGTGGAGCTAGTCGTCAACCCGATGGGCAATTCTGGTGGCGTTCTCGGTTCGGTCTGGGTGGGGTCTGCTCGGGCCGAGGCTTTATAGATGGTATCAGAGCGACCTTGCGACCGTGAGTGTTCCTATGCCAGGAGCACTCAGGGCACCACCTAGCGAGGGAGATTCTGGGATTTGTCTGTGGTGTGATTCATGGTTATACAACGAGGACGTTGTGTCTTTAAGTGGGGCCAAGGTGCACCTTCCTTTTCGGAAGCCCAAATTTAAGAACTCCAAAGTTAAGCGTGCTTGGCTTGGAGAAATCTGAGGATGGGTGACCTCCTGGAAGTTTTCCAGGGTGCATGCGAGTGAGAACAAAGCACGCTGAAAGGACCTCCGGTGGTTTGTGGAGCTAGTCGTCAATCCGATGGGCAATTCTGGTGGCGTTCCTAGTTCGGTCTGGGTGGGGCCCTCCCGGGCCGGGGCGTTACAAAAAAAAAAGATAAATATGTTATCTTAACAGTCCCCGCAGTGTCGACCCTATAAATATGAAGAGAGGTAAATACAGGTACACAGGCGTTCAGCAACATCTACACATGTAAATTGTAGTTGATGAGTAAAACAATAAACATAATAAGTAGACTTATACTCTATCATAATTAAGTTTTTTAAGCCATTGAATTCTCCTCTCATATTGCTATCTCCATCACATCCTTTCCCTCACAAATTCGATGTAGATAACTCATGTTGGCATAACAAAGAATCAATAATAGTGTCACTTACATGTACAATACCTAAAAATTCTTTAATAATATTTTTCCTTTCATATGCAAACCGTAAAACAACTATCATTTGCTCTTTAATAGATACATGAGCCTCATCAACCAATATAATAAATAATTCATTATCAAGATATCCAAGAAGAGAATTAGTGGTTAAATAGTCTGATAATATCTTATTGAATATTAGACGATGTCAACTTGAGATTTGAGGGACATTATCAAGTTCAACTCTATTGATATCCTTATTATGGTCAGCAAGAAATTTTAATAGTTCAAGAAAATTACTATGATTGAGTGAGTCTGTGAATTCATCATGACCACAATTGACACACAAGAAATCTTATACAATCAATTGATGCTGTCAAACAAATACGATAATTGGCAGTTACCTGACTAAATTGATTGACCAAACAAGTTGTAATATACTATTTTTAATTCATTAAGTCATAATCCACTATCATCCACCTATTGTGAATGTAGCTATGATTTTCAACATGTACACAAAAATTTTCTTTCTTTCTCTAATTTTTAAATCTCTCAGTAATAAAAGACTCATCACCACTTTGACCACCATCATCAACTTTGAATAAATAGCAATAAAGATAGAAGGCCGCGACTTTTACAATGTTGTACTGTAGCCAATTAGGATGATTATTGAACCATATAATTCAAAATATTTGTTTCTCCTTTGGATAAGAACGCCATGGAAATTCACGATTTTTAGGTTGAAATAGACCTTTTTCCAAATATTAATGCTGAACAATTTTCCTTTCATTCATATAATACTCGAGGATGTTTTTTCTTAGCCCAAGTCACTAGGATGCTCGTTCGAGTTAGCATCATGAGGTAGTGGAGGAGGCAGAAGAGAAGGTGGTGGTGGAGGGAGAGATGTCCTGTTTGAAGTAGGTTTATATCTTATCTTTTTAAAATACCTCAACATTGCTATTTCACCTAATTTACCATTAATATAATATTTTAAAAATATAATTATCTAATTTAATGACTATCTTTTTCCAATAATTCCAAAAAAATAGCAAACAAAATTTCTCTAAAAGTTTCAAACTTTGCATTTTACTTCACAATTACACACAATAATTTAAATATATATATATATTGCAATTATAATACATCAACACTTCCAAAATCTAATTATCTAACTCTAAAAACTCTAAAATGTTTAAAAAAATATAAGTTGAAAATTTTAAAAATTCCAAACAAGTGTAGATCAATTTTCACAATCCAAATACTTAAATTTTAAATTTAAGAGCTAAAAATAAACTTAAATTCAAAAATTTCAACCTTAACCTTTAGTCTAGTTGAAACAACGATCTATTGATCTTGGAGCTATTTTCTTCGATACCTATTCAAGAACACAACATAACTCAATTAATCAACCAACGCTTAAAATTTTAGAGCCTAAATGCCCAAAAATAGAACAAAAAATTGAAAGTAAAATGATATGCACAGATAAAGAATCTCAAGGAAATATTCA
Organism: Zingiber officinale; assembly: GCF_018446385.1. NCBI lineage: Eukaryota > Viridiplantae > Streptophyta > Magnoliopsida > Zingiberales > Zingiberaceae > Zingiber > Zingiber officinale. The sequence continues at coordinate 76,809,938 of NC_055996.1, read as the reverse complement.
AAAATAGACACATAAAATAATGGGCCCACAAAAAGTAAAATAGTGGGTCATGAATTTATGTGTCTATGCTTGAGCATTTCCTTGAAATGTTTCTCATTGTTCTAATTGAAAAGTGAGATGGGGTTCCACTTCCACTCACCACACACCATAACCTCCGAAATCACACTCAATGTACTAAAACTAAGCCTAAGCTTCTTCAAACCATGAATTCTGATGATAAGAACCCACGTCGACAACAAGAAATATGTTGCACAGTTTTGGTGAGAGAAAAGGACCGACGGACTCATTCTAAGTCACAATATTTCCTCGTAAAAGTACTACCAATGGATAACTTATATCGAGGGCTTTCCAAATATGTGTCATGAGGTGATTAGGCGGGGCCTCACCCTGCTGCCACGGTAGAGGTCAAAGTCAAGATGGTCAACGGATGTTGTTGGCCGGTCGGGCGAGTTACTCGCTTCCTTGAGGAGAATTTACCTCTCCTTTCAAGGAAGTATCTTAGATGTCCGTGAACGGGTTACCCCTGTCACTAGGGCCCCTTGGGTGTACGATCTAGGAATAATCCCTGTACGAGGTTAACAAGTTCTACGCAATCAAGCAACATGCAATTGAGACAAAGCATAAAAGATCATCCAACGAGTGTAAGTATAATACGAGTTTTACATCAAACTGAGCCACAACTACTCCCTAATCCTAGAACAAAAGATCTACTCCATAAGTGTCGGAGAAATACCCAAAAACATAACGTAGATAAACATACAATCTTCAGACACGGGAAAAGAAGGAAAGAATATGCTTATCCTATGTCGATGAGTGGCCTTCGGGTCCAATCCTCTGCTTTTGGAGTCGATGTGGTGGTGGAATATCGCTGGACAGAGGTCCAAGATGGCGTGGGATGACTCCAAGATGTTTCCCAAACTGACGGCTCGCTTCCCGGCGCTCTCCCCTAAGAAAAAAGATTAAAACTATTATATAGACTAGGGTTCGGCTACGGCGACATGGCCGTGCCGAGATGGCACGACCGTGTTCATTTCCTTCTCTGATGGCACTACACGGCCGTGCCAATTGGCATGGCCGTGTGGTGTCTGGCCTCGGTCCTTGCCGCACGACCGTGCAAGGATGCACGGCCGGGCACTTCCTGGTCTCGGTCTCGGTCGCACGGTCGTGCAGGGTTGCAAGGCCGTGTGTTGATCTGCCTCGATCTCGACCCACAGTCGTGCAAGGATTGCACGGCCGTGCACTGCTCCCCTTCTGTCTGGTTACACAGCCATGCAAGGAGTGCACGACTGTGTTCTTCGGCTTGTTCCGGTGCGTTGATAATCATCGTTTTCGCTCTAAAAGTTGTCCCTGTCAACACAAAACCAAACAGAGAGCAGATATCCGAACAAAAGAGTATATATAATGAATACAAGATGAAAGAGGCAATCATGCAACGAATATATATGCATAAAGTACGTGAATGTGTGCTAAAACATGCGTAAATGATCATAATATTTACGCACATCAAGCTACTCGCCGAGCATGTGGACAGTGGACTTAAGGCCGAGCGGCTATCCCACTCGGCCCGACAGTAGACGACACTGGGACAGTGGACTTTCAGCCGAGCAGCTCTCTCGCTCGACGCGACAGTGGACTTTCAGCCGAGCGGCTATCCCACTCGGCATGATAGCAGACATGGTAGGGATATCAGAATTCTGGTCGAGCGGCCATTCCACTCGGCCAAGCAACAGACACAGCAGGATATCCTTTGGCATCCTTTTGGGAGCTAGTGCCGCTGACAGGCTGCATGGTTAGAAATAAGATCGTACGACGGAAGCTTCCACTGTCACTTCAGAGATATGCTCGGGCCGTTAAGGTACTGTGTCATGGACACTTTACTGACAGGTCCTTTTAGGGGAAGCATGCACGCGCACTTCCAGGGCTCTATATAAAGGTGGTCCAAGCATCGACGGAGGTATGCTTTTCTCGCGATCTCTACTGTTGCGCTACAATTCTCTTTACTTCTTCTTATTTCGCCGGAGATTGACTTGATCGTCGGAGGGTCATCGCTGGGGACCCCTTCCTTGGCTCGGCACTGATGCTGCTTGTGTTGCAGGTGGGAGCGGAGTCCACCAGAGGTCAGCAGGAGTGCCACGTCCCCAGCATCCGTCTCTTCGACTTTCAGACATGATCATATTTAGCGGCGTCTGTGGAAACGTCACCTAAATCTGAGCCGAGAAGATGGAAGATGTTGGACTACTAACTACCGTGAAGCTCACTCAAGAGGAGCTGGAGATGCTCGTGCAAGCACGGACAGCAAAAAATGTTGGTGCAAGGTGCACCAGAATCAAACCTGAGTTTTGATGTTGTCAAAAGTTCAAGTTAAGTCTTATTATGATTTGATGATTTGACTAAGTGTGTAGGCTATTTACTCAATCAGGAAAGTCCTAGTCACGGCCAGACAGTAAAGTCCAAACAGGCCTGGAGGACCCAACGTTTGGTAGATAGGTTAAGGTAAATAACTGGAGGAGTGACATCGAGGTCGGGTTCCTGAAGGGAACAACCTAAGGTCGCTGATCCAACTGAAGAAACCAGGAAGGTTTCTAAGTTGAGATCAAGATAGTCCTAACTGTTATACTCATGCATATTACTACTCATGTATCATAACTGTGCTAACTTTGTTTTGCAGGAATATTATTGTTATATCTAACTAACTTTGTATTGTAGAATCATATGACCTCTTGGACTTCAAATGGTCATAACTTTTGACTCAGAACTTAGAATCAGGCTCTGTCAGCGGCCACGCGACCAGCACTCAGAAACCTTCATTTGACCAAGGGTTCAGTCGACTGAACAGGAGGTTCAGTTGATCAAAAAAGGCATTTTATCAGTCGACCAAACAAAGGTTCGATCGATCGAACAGGCAAAAATGGCAAAACAGATTAGGCTTGCAAACATGGTATCAAAGCATGATTGGTCGACCGAACAATGAAGACATTAATGGCACATTACTTCAAGATCTCGACGAACAGGGAAGGCTACTGTTCGGTCAACCGAACAAGGTTATCGGTCAACCGAACCATTAAAGATCAATTAATGATCAAAGATCAAATCTCAGCACAGAAGGAAGGGAGAGGGTTCGGTCGACCGAACCCAGGGATCGGTCGACCGAACCCAGGGATCGGTCGACCGAACCCAGGGATCGGTCGACCGATCCAGAGAGAGCTCGAGGTCCAGGGCTGAGTAACACTGTTCGGGTTTGAAATCAATTGTTGTGCTATCTGCTGCTCGTGTTACTGCTCTACAATTCTTCAACACTCAAGCAAGCGTCGACCGAGCTTCAAACTTTCACATATTGTCGGTATATTTTAATCTTTGTACTGCACTTAAATTCTGATATAAGATAGTAAGATTGTTACTATCTTATAAGCATACTGTACGCATTACTTCTTTCCGAGGTTTTCGGGAAGAAGAATCTTAGTGGATTGCCCATCAGTGCGGTCAAGGATCGCGGGCCTTGGAGTAGGAGTCGACCTAGGCTTCAAACCAAGTAACCGAACCTGAGTCTTTATTTTCCGCTGCATGACTTTGTCTTAAACTATCAAAAGAAAAGTTTTTAAAAAGCGCGATATTCACCCCCCCCCCCTCTATCGCACTCATCCGATCCAACAAAAATGATAGAGCAACAATAACAACAAGCACTAGCCGATCGGCCAACGTCGTAGCCTGCAACATCGGCGACTGATAGGCGAGTTGGGTAAGAAGATCGAGCAGAGCAACTCTCTGTATGGGGGCAGAACCGAAGGCTGATCGACACCCAAGGGGAAGCGCCGCCCGCGCCGATCCCCTTCCATCGAGGTTTGTTCCAAACCCCCTCGGAGATAGCCCAAGCGCATCAGGAGCGGGGATCATCTTCCGACGATGCGCCCGTTTGGGATGCGCGGAAAGAAAAAGTGCTCCAAAGCACCGCGCCCCCTGAACGGATCAATAGGCAGTTCTCAAAGAAGATCTTACAAGACCCTCTGCCTCGACACTACACTCCATTGGCGATCAGGATGTACAACGGATTGACCGACCCAGATGATCATCTGGATCGATTCGACAATGAGGCTACGCTGCACCAGTATACGGACGGAGAAAAGTGCAAAGTCTTTCTCATGACTCTCTCTGAATCGGCGCAGCGCTGGTTCAGAAGACTGCTAGACGGCTCAATATGAAGCTTCAAAGACTTCCGAGCTGCCTTCCAACACCACTTCGCCAGCAGTCGACGCTACCAGAAGACAAGCATCAGCCTCTTCACCCTGAAACAAGGGCCTAAGGAAGCGCTCCGAGCGCATATCCAAAGCTTCAACCAAGTGGCCATGGACATCCCCTCGGTCTCATCCGAGATCATGATGAATGCCTTCAGCCAGGGGCTCACCGAAGGGGACTTCTTTCGGTCACTCATCAGGGAGCCACCCTGGGACTTCTACCACATGCTGAAGAAGGCCAACGAATACATCAACGTGGAAGAGGCCCAGGTGGCTAGAAGAAAGGATACGTTGATCGAGCACTCGACGCCGACTGAGTGTCGACCGTCAAGCATCCATCAGCCACCTAAAGGGCCAAGGGATGAAGGAGTACGACCGCACCAAGAGACCAGGTCACACGCCGTACAACATGTGGCATCTGGTCGGCCCAAGGCATCAAAAGGCAAGGTATGGACGCCTATGTTTTGTTCATTCCACCACTCGGCGACGCACAATACACGGGACAGCCGAGGACTGACGCCAATCGTCAGCCGACCGACCCCCAGGGGATATCGTTGTCGCTCCCCATCTCCTGATCGACGAGATCGTCGTCGCTTGACCGAGTGACTAGAAGAAAGAAGGGAGCCCGAGTGCCATCACCATCAGCGGAAGGAGGAAACCAATCCCTCCAGGATCCCGACCGAGCGAAATAGGCCGTCTGCCCGGGAAGAGGAAAACATGAACAACACTTCCCGAGGAGGGATAGACATGATCGCCGGAGGACCGACCCGCGGCGACTCCAACCGTGCCAGGAAATCATACGCTCGGCGGTTGGAGATCCATGCCGTAGAGTGCATCAAGGAGAAGGCCGAAGGACCTTAGATCAACTTCGGCCCTAGTGATTTTAAGTGTAATATCCGTAAACTAATGGTTAATTAAGAGGGTTCGTTCAATTAAATTAAGAAGTTATTAATATAGATAGATTTAAATTAATTAAGTTAACATATAATTATAGATTAATCAATTATATATAATATAAATAGGAATAAGGAATATATATATATATAAAATTAATATATTATGTATAATATAAAATATATGATATAAAACGTGTATATAAGAAATTATAATATATGTATATAGGAATTATAAACATTTAATGTAATATGTAATATAATATGCATATAAGAAACGTGTAGATAATAACTAAACAATTTAGACTTAGTATCCAGATCTATAAGAATAATATATAGGACTTACATTTAGAAAATCTAACTAGTAAATAAATAAAAGTATATGAATTTATATGCAAACTTACATGCCTCATGTGTAATGATAATAACTAAGAATTTCAAGATTTCATCGCAAACAAATTATATATGCATATATGGAAGATTATATAATTATGATGTGGATAAAGGATAGAGATAAAAATTTAGTATGAGATTTTATATAATATATATACAAGAATTAAAGCACTTAGTATTTAGGGATAAAACTTAATATGTAGAAATTTTAAAGATGGATATAGAAATAAAATATTTGGTAGGATATAAAAGTGTAAATTATAGTATCATAAATATATTTTATAATTATGTATATGTAATATGTAATATAAATTATATAAGAAACGTATGTATAATAAATTTTAATATGTGAATTAATATTATTATGTATATATGATATAGATATAGATATATATAGGAAATTTTATCCAATATCAAATTGACGGCTTATTATACATATGATAAGATTTATATGGCATAGTTGATAGAATTTAGACAAAATTAATGCCTCCACTTTATATAAAATCCTTACCTAGAACCCAACGTGTTATATTTATTGCCGCCGATCCTAAGGAGATTTTCCCCACCCTTTGTTTCTCCACCGGTACTAGAATTTCAAGAGAAGACAAGGAGTAATAGCTAATTACTTAAGGCATGTTCTCAACCATATTATTATTTTAGTTTAGTTTCTATGTCGTGTGTTTCGGGTTTTTTTTCTCCTTTATGTCTTCTTGTGCATTCTCATGCTTTGGAACACAAGGATCAGAGTACTTGTCATGTGATTGATCATATTGCCATTGAGGTTAATTGTTAAATGCCTTTATAATATTAATAGGATGGCAAGCTTAAGATTTGTGTCGCTTCATCCTATCCCGTAGGAAGTTTTCCACCTTTATTTTTCCTTGTGCGCTCCTATGTTCGGAACATAAGGATGAGAACCTTTTAATGTTTCTAATTCACGTTTTCCAATAAGTTGTGTTTTTTTTAGCAAATATGTCATGCTTTAATAATCGTGTATGTATTGATTATGTTTTGTTGGTCATGCATATTATGGAATATGAGAATATGCATATTATGGAATATGACAATGTTGCAGGCAAGAACGTATGAGATAAAAAGATGGGTTATAAGTTGTAGTTTTTGTTTGAGCATGCACGTCATGTTTAATGATCATGTACGTATGCATTATATTTATAATGATCATCCATGCTAGGGATTATGAGAATGATGTATGCAAGTTGAATAAAAAAACATTTTTTTAAAAAAAAGAGGTTTTATAGGTTATGGACAGCCATGTTGCATGGATGCCTATATAGACATCATGATTATAATTATGTATATATTTATGTTCATATAGGAATCCTGTTTACATTTATGCATATATTTATGTTTAAGTCCTATGCTTATGTAGGTATTATATTTATGTTTAAGTTCTATGCTTATATTCATATCCATGAAGTGATCTTATGATTGTGCTTATACTTATGTCTATGTTTATGGAATGAAGTGGCTGGTTGTCACCGGGAACTTAAGCCCGAGAAGCATACCAAATCTTATTATGGGTTAAGTTATGAACCGGGGACCTAAGCCTGGGGAGCTTGCCAAATCTTGTTATGAGTTAAGTCATGAACCGGGGCCTAAGCCTGGGGACCTTGACAAATCATGTTCTGGGATGGTGGTATGATCTGGGGACCTACGCCCGATGAGTGCGCCAGAATCAAACAAAATATGTTCTGGGATGGTGGTATGATCTGGGGACCTAAGCATGGTGAGCACGCCAGAATCAACCAAGATATGTTCTGGGATGGTGGTATGATCCGGGGACCTAAGCCCAGTGAGCGCGCTAGAATAAAGGGGGGCTTCGGACCTAAGTTCGAACCCCTACCAACCTAATGCTAGGGTAGTTGTCTGATCAACAACTTATGTTACAGTACTGCTAAGTGCAACTAGGCCACCCCATAAGTTTATAAGTATGCATGCAAGTATGTTAGAGTCATATTCATGTTTATGCCTATGCTTATGTTTATGTTATGTTTATGTTTAGGTGTATGATTATATTTATGTTTATGTTTATGCTTAGGTTTATGTTTATGTTTAGGTGTATGATTATATTTATGTTTATGTTTATGCTTAGGTTTATGTTTATATTTATGTTATGTTTGTTGGAGCAATCTGAGTACCCTAGGTTTTGATGTTTGGGCAAATATTTAAGTTAGGTTTATTGTTGTATTTGATATGCATTGTGAGTGTGTAGGATACAGGTACAACAAGGAAAGTCCAAGTGTGATATTAGTAAAGGAGGTAAGTCCAAGCATGTAGTCTTGGCAACGTAAGTCCAAATGTGACTTGGTAATGGATGAAGTCCCGGAGGTGAGGAGCCTCTTGGCAAAGGAAGACTCGACAATATGGACAAGGCCGAAGGAAGCTCCAGAAGGCAAGACGTGAAGGATGGGGAGACATCCAAGGGATGTGAGGCTGATGGAGGAGGCTAGAAGGCTAGGTCTAGGTTGGTCGGGTGAGGATGAGTGATGAGTGATTGTACTTAGAGCAAAATCCTATGTGTTTAGGATTTACTGTAGCAGTACTGTAGAGACAATGTAGTAGTACTATTGAGGCACTGTAGCAGTCGACTGGTACACTGTAGCAGTCGACTGGTAGCCGACCGTTGGGTAACGGTCGACTTCACTTAAAGGACCAGTCGACTGGTGCATACACCAGTCGACTAGTAGCAGAAAAACAACTTAGTGTTTTCCTCTCGAGCTCTATTTAATAGAGCTCGGGGTGCTTGGGCATGGTTGATGAAATTAGTTATGGTTAACCCTAATTAGAGTCTCCAAGTGACCAAGTGATCTAGCGTGCTTGTACGAGATTGTGACGAGGTTTCTCCACCCACAAGGAGTTACGCGAGCTAGCCAAAAGTTCTCTGGGGAGTCATCCATCGACAGATCGGGATCGTCCACCTTACGGACAACCATGGAGTAAGAGTAAATAATCTCCGAACCACGTTACATAAACGTGTTAGAGGTTTGATTGTCTTGGTTATTGCCTCTAGGTTTAGCTTTCTATTTGTTAGATTTGTTTTGTATTTCCGCTATGCACTAACAAGTATAGGAAGCGATGATTTGGGTGAGACGCTATTTACCCCCACCCCCCCTCGAGCGAGCGTCAAGGTCCCAACAAGTGGTATCAGAGCTAGGTGAGCTCTTGTTGGACTAATCACCAAGAGAGCGGCTAGAGGAAGAAGATGGAGTTAGAGGGACCTCTCGGATGGGACATCCGAATCCCACCTCCATACGAGCGCGAGGACTTCGACTATTGGAGGAAGCGCATGAAGATGTGGTTCCAAATGAATTGGAACCAATGGATTGCGTTGGAGGAACTATTTAAAGCTCCAACGGACAAGAAGGGAAAGCGTCTCCGACGTCGATATTGGACCGAGGAGCAAAGGGAGCAATCGGAGAAGAACAAGGAGCTAACTAGAATTTTAATTAATTTATTGCCTCCTAATGCGATATTGAATGTAGGTGAATAGGAGAATGCAAGCGACCTTTGGAAAAAGGTAATTGCACTTCATGAGAGTCCTACACAAATCCAAGAAAAGGAGGAGCCCAAAGAGAAGGACTCATTGGTCCAAGAAGAAAAGGACCAATCGGATGTTGACACGGGTTCAACATCCAAGGAGGAGAAGGAAGATGAGGAGGTATCATCCACATCATCAAGGGAGGAAGAAGTGGAACCGCCCACATCTTCAAGTGAAGAGGAAGAAGAGCAATCCAAGGAAGAGGAGATCTTGGAAGCTCAACCCTCCACCTTAACTACCAAGAAGAGCACAAAGGACCACATCAAATACTTTGAGTGTGGTAAGATGAGACACTACAAGAGTAGGTGTCCAATGCTCCAAAAGGTAAGGGAGGTAAAGCCTAAACTCAATAAGGTTGATTTAACTAATGTGATTTTTAGGAAGGAGAAGAAGCACATTAGGTGTTTCACGTGTGATGAGTGGGGACACTACCACACAAAGTGCCCAAGGAGAGAAGAGCCCAAGAAATTAGCGCACTTGAAAAAGTGGAAGAAGAAGAGAGCTTCAAGGGTAAGGGAGGTAAACCCTAATTTGAATTCAAGTTAAAATTTAAATTCTTTCATGCATGCTAGAAATAATTTTCATTATTTACCCAAGCATAATCATGGATTTGAATATAATGATAGGAATAGGTTAATATAGGAGATAACCCTAGGAGACCTATTCATGCTAAATCTAATAAGAGTAGGCCTAATAAGACTCAAACCACTTTGCCAAAGGGAAATAAAGTAGGTGAAAACCTAAGCATTAATCCCACGAAAGGGAGACATATGCCTAGGAAGGTGGGTAGGTCTAGGGATGTCCAAGGTGGACATGTTGACTCTAGGGTTAGAACCCTAGAGTTGGAAAATCAAGCCTTGAAGGCAAAGTTTGAGGAAATGGAGAAAGTCCTAGAGAGGTTCATTATTAGACCTAAAGGACTTGTCATGTATTTGGGTGGTCAAAGACCCAAAATGTCAAATTAGGTTCCTCCAAGACCAAAAGGAAGTCAAGTGCTAAGGTAGCACATGACATTGGTAAGGGAGGTGTGACCAAGGACAAGGGAGAGTAATCCAAGGCCAATAAGAAGGAATATGCTAGGGTGACAAATAATTATGGCAAGGATGAGGTGTCCAAGGTGAAGGACAAGAAGAAACTAACCAAAGACAATGTGTCTATGGTTAAGAAGGTAAGTTTTGTAGGCCAAGTGTCACCCGAGGTGCACCGAAGTGGCTTAACCATAGTGGATGAGTCACCTAGGGAGGTGGATAAGATTAAGAGCTCAAGGGGGAGCTCAAAGAGTATTTGAGACATATGATAAATGATCTCAAGTGAACCAATATGTGCCAAAGGGATTAGAGATGGATTTGAGTCTCTACTGTAGTTGATTGGCATAATTGGGTTAAGTTTCATGCATGAAAATATGACATTGGAGTCATATTGCATGAAAATTAATTTTTGATGTATAGATACCATATAAACCTATGCTAGGGAAGTATTGTGGTTTGGTATGGCCAGATACATCAAGAGGAAGGCAAAACTAGGACTTTAGGTCAAAGGTTCAATTGAACCATTTAGATAGTTTTAAATTTTGTGTCATTCTTGAGATTTGTGATAAATATATTTTTATATATATATTTCCCAAGTAGACAAGGTTAAAATAGACTTCTCCACAAAATTTAGGAATTTTTGGAGGTTTGTAGAATTTCTGGTGCATTTCTGAAGTTGGTCAGAAAAGGTTGATTTTTACAGAAATAGGGTACCAGTCGACTGGTAACAGTGATTTTGAGCACAGAATATCTCTATAAGCTCATTTTAATGAGGGCAGTCGACTGGTCCCGATACCAGTCGACTGGTCCCAGTGTATTTCGAACACAGAGGATTCTGTGAGTTGAAATCGAAGAGGACAGTTGGCTGGTACCTAGTGCAGTCGCCTGATACCAGGTTGGAAGTGTTTTTTAGCATTAGAAAGTGACCAAAAGGATGATAAACATGTATATAATCTTATGAGGGATTAATACATGATGTTTATGTTCATTAGAAGTCAAAGAGTCCAATAATTAGGAGATTGTTGGAGCTCTTTTTGATGTATGACAAAGGGGGAGAAGTTTAGGTTTAAGTGGGAAACCTACACACATTTGCAAGAAATCCTAGCTCAAGGGGGAGCTTAGGTAAAGGGGAAGCGATTGTTTAGGCAAAGGGGGAGAAGTTTACCTTTGTGGAAAATCCTAGCTCAAGGGGGAGCTTAGGTGAAGGGGGAGCCTAGGGATTTAGGTTCCATTATTTATGTATGAGTTGATTTGCATATGTATTGCTATATTGTTTCCCTAACTTAAATGGGTTGTCAAATATCAAAAAGGAGGAGATTGTTGAAGCAATCTGAATACCCTAGGTTTTGATGTTTGGGCAAAGATTTAAGTTAGGTTTATTGTTGTATTTGATATGCATTGTGAGTGTGTAGGATACATGTACAACAAGGAAAGTCCAAGTGTGATCTTGGCAAAGGAGGTAAGTCCAAGCATGTAGTCTTGGCAACGTAAGTCCAAGTGTGACTTGACAATGGATGAAATCCCGGAGGTGAGGAGCCTCGTGGCAAAGGAAGACCCGACAATATGGACAAGGCCGAAGGAAGCTCCAGAAGGCAAGACGTGAAGGATGAGGAGACATCTGAGGGACACGAGACTAATGGAGGAGGCTAGAAGGCTAGGTCTAGGTTGGTCGGGCAAGGAAAAGTGATGAGTGATTGTACTCAGAGCAAAATCCTATGTGTTTAGGATTTACTGTAGCAGTATTGTTGCGACACTATAGCAGCACTGTAGCAGTCGACTGGTAGCTGACCGTTAGGTAACGATCATCTTCACTTAAAGGACCAGTCGATTGGTGCATACACCAATCGACTGGTAGCGGGAAAATAGCTTAGTGTTTTCCTCTCGAGCTCTATTTAATAGAGCTCGGGGTGTTTGGGCATGGTTGACGAAATTAGTGGTGGTTAACCTTAATTAGAGTCTCCAAGTGCCCAAGTGATCTAGCGTGCTTGTACGAGATTGTGGCAAGATTTCTCCACCCACAAGGAGCTAGCCGAAAGTTCTCCGGGGAGTCATCCACCGACGAATAGAGATAATCCACCTTACGGACAACCGTGGAGTAGGAGTAAGTGATCTCTGAACCGCGTTACATAAACGTGTTAGAGGTTTGATTGTCTTGGTTATTACCTCTAGGTTTAGCTTTCTATTTGTTAGATTGTTTTGTATTTCTGCTGTGCACTAACAAGTATAGGAAGTGACTGTTGGTTGCTACTCGGAAAACCTAGAGGTTCCACTGTACAAAAAATTTGTACAAAGGTCTGAACCTTTTCCTAGCTACCATGTGTTCTTTTAAATTAAATTTTGGATCGCCTGCGGAACTTAACACGTTTGCTCCAAAACTTAATCTATTTGTTCTTTAAGGTTTAGACTTGGATCTCCTGCGGAACTTAACACGTTTGATCCAAATCACCTAAGTTATTAATTTCATTAAATATTAATTTCCATAATTGGTTCCCAGTACTGACGTGGCGAGGCACATGACCTTCTTGGATATGGGAACAACCACCACCGACTAGACAAAACCTTTTATGGAAAGCTAATATTTAATTTCCTAAAATAACTTTAGGTCAACCAAAAAGAACAATCAAATCACAAGGAAAAGAAAAATAAAAGAACACAACTTCGAAAAACATATTCGAAATACTAGAATCGTAAGCCTCTTGTATTTGGTATTATTTCCATAAATAACTAGCATGATGCGGAAAGGAAAAATTACTAGTTATACCTTCTAAAAGACCTCTTGATCTTCTACCGTATTCCTCTTCTAACCTCGGACGTTGTGTGGGCAACGATCTTCCGAGATGAGAACCACCAAGCACCTTCTTCTTCCTTACAAGTTTCGGCCACCACAATTCTCCAAGAGAAGTAGAGGTCCGGCCACCACCACCAAGCTCCAAGGGATGCAAGAAACAAAATCACCTTTCTCTCCTTCTTCTCCTAGCTAGAACCGGCCACCATCAAGAGCTCCAAGAGAGGTTGCCGCCGGCCATAAGAAGAAGAGAAGAGGAAGAAGCTAGGGCCGGCCACCAAGGAGGAAAAGAGAGGAGAAGAATAATAGAGTTGATCACCCGTGAAGGCACCTCTACCCCTCTTTTATAATCCTTGGTCTTGACAAATAAGGAAATTTTAATAAAAATTCCTTAATTCTTTTGTCATAAAAAGAAAAATTATTTTAATTAAAAACAATTTTCTTCTTTTAATAATAATGGCGGCCACTTTTTATTCCCAAACAAGGAAAATTTAATTCACACAAGAATTAAAACTTCCTAATTTGTTTCTAGAAATTTATAAAAATTTCTCCAATAATTTTTCCCTTCATGATTGGTTAATAAAAAGGAAATTTTATAAATTAAAATTCTTCTTCTAAACATGTGGATAAAAAGGAAAGTTATCTCTAAAAATTAAAATCTCTTTCAATTTACAAATAAGGAAAGATATCAAATCTTTTCTTAATCTTTTGTAGAAACTAATAAAAGAAATATTTAATTTTTAAACTCTCTTTTAAATTATTATCATGGTTACAAAAGGAAAGTTTTCTTAAAAATAAAATCTACCTTTCAATCTACAAATAAGGAAAGATTTCAAATCTTTTCTTAATCTTTTGTAGAAAGCTATAAAAGGAAAGATTTAAATTTTAAACTCTCTTTTAAAACCATGATATCCACATAAGAAATAATTTTAATTAAAAATAAATTCCCTTTTAATATGATGTGGCCGGCCACCTAAGCTTGGGCTCCAAGCTATTGGCCGGCCACCTTAAGGCTTAACCTTTAGGCTTGGCCGGCCCTAAGCTTGAGCTTCAAGCTTGGCTTGGTCGACCCCTATTGGTTGGGTAAGAAGGTGGGTATGTGGTGGGTATAAATCTCTATATACAAGAGGCTACGATAGGGACCGAGAGGAGGAATTGGTTTTGGTCTCCCGATGAAATTAAGCTTCCCGTGTTCGCCTCGAACACACAACTTAATTTCATCAATAATAATTCATTCCACTAAAGAACTATTATTGAACTACCGCACCAATCCCAAATTACATTTTGGGCTCCTTCTTATTATGAGTGTGTTAGTCTCCCTGTGTTTAAGATGTCAAATGCCCACTAATTAAGCAAGTTACTGACAACTCATTTAATTAATATCTTAGTCCAAGAGTAGTACCACTCAACCTTATCGTCATGTCGGACTAAATCCACTTGCAGGGTTTAACATGACAATCCTTATGAGCTCCTCTTGAGGACATTCTCAACCTAGATCACTAGGACACAGTTTCCTTCTATAATCAACAATACACACTATAAGTGATATCATTTCCCAACTTATCGGGCTTATTGATTCATCGAACTAAATCTCACCCATTGATAAATTAAAGAAATAAATATCAAATATATGTGCTTGTTATTATATTAGGATTAAGAGCACACACTTCCATAATAACTGAGGTCTTTGTTTCTTTATAAAGTCAGTATAAAAGAAACGACCTCTAATGGTCCTACTCAATACACTCTAAGTGTACTAGTGTAATTATATAGTTAAGATAAACTAATACCTAATTACACTACGACCTTCCAATGGTTTGTTTCTTTCTATTATGGTCGTGAGTTACTGTTTATAATTTATAAGGTACTGATAACATGATCCTCTGTGTGTGACACCACACACCATGTTATCTACAATATAAATTAATTGAGCAACTACATTTATCATAAATGTAGACATTTGACCAATGTGATTCTTATTTCTAGATAAATGTTTATACCAAAAGCTAGGCTTTTAGTATACACTCTAACAATCTCCCACTTATACTAAAAGACTAAGCTGCCATATCTGCTGCCATACATCTGATTCCCAACCCTTCAACATGTCCATCAAAAGCTCTCGCCTTAAGGACCTTAGTGAAAAGATCTATCGGTCATCATCTGATGCATTCTAGGCGGCAACAACTTCTCCTCGTTTATACGATTTCTCGTATTGGGTAGTACTTGCGCTCTATTGTGTTTACTTGCCTTATAGTCTCATGGTTTCTTCGAGTTTGTTACTGCACCATTATTATTACAATAAATTGTAATAATCTTTGGACAAACTAGAAATCATATCTAAGTCTATCTTGAGGTAATTAAGTCATTCAGCTTTTATGGTTTCCTCATAGGCTTGCCATATACTAAGCTTCTATGGTGGAGTCCAGAAAAACACCTATGCTTATCACTCTTCCATAGTTATGACTTTACCTCCTAAAGTAAACACAAAACCCCGAGGTTGACTTATTATTGTCCCTATCCGATTGGAAGTCAAAATCCATGCAACCCACAGGGACCAAATTAACTGCCTTGTAAGTTAGCATATAATCTCTAGTACCTCTAAGGTACTTCAATATATGCTTTACTGCAATCCACTGTCCTTGTCCAGGGTTACTTTGATATCTGCTAACTATGCCCTTGGCAAAACAGATTTCTTATCTCGTACATAGCATACATTAGGCTTCCGACAGCCGAAGCATAAAGAACTGCCTTTATTTCCTTTATCTCCTTTGATGTCTACAGAGACATCTTTAGATAAAGTTACTCCATCCTGAAAAGGTAAGAAACCTTTCTTGGAGTTTTGCATGCTTAAAACGAGCAAGGATTTTTCTGATATATGAAGCTTGGGATAAGTAAAATATTCTTTTCTTGCGATCACTTATTACTTTGATCTTAAGAATATATGCATTCTCCCAAGTCCTTTATATCAAATTGTTTGAACAACCATACCCTTACTTCTGACAACATTTTGATATTGTTTCCAACTACCAAAAATATTATCTACGTATAGTACAAAAATACCACCACGCTTTCATCACACCTTTTGTATACACAAGACTTATCCGGTTACTAAATCCATAGATCTGGATTACTTTGATAAACCGGATGTTTCAAGACCTTGAAGCTTTACCTCAGTCCATAGACTGATTGAGCTTGCACACAAGATGCTCTTAGCCCTTTACAATGAACCCTTCTGGTTGCTTTATATGGATGCTTTCTTCAAGACTTCCATTAAGGAATGCTGTCTTGACATCCACTTGCCAAATAGATAAAAGAATCCGGATAGACTTAAGCATGGCTACCAGTGAAAAAGTTTCCTTTTTCATCAAGCCTTGCTTTGAAAGTTACTACCTTCCTGTCTATCCCTCTTTTCCTATTATAGACCTTTTTACACCCAACGACTTTTACACCATTTGGTGATTCTACAAGCTTCCAGATTTTATTAGAATACATATATTCTAATTCTGTTATTCATTACTCTTTGCCAAGATGCTGCATTTTTATCTTGGAGTACTTCATCATATGACCGGAGATCAGGTTCATGTCCTCCAGTGATCGAATCCAAAAACTCTCCCAAAACATGAACCTATTTAGGTTGCCTAACAACCCTCCCACTACGACAAGGCACTTTCTGCAATTGTGTATCATTTGTGATACGTGTTGCAATTTTCTTGTGGTATCTCATCTTGTACAGTTGGTACTAGGTTAGACATGTCCTTTATTATTTCCTTAAGAACAAATTTACTTATGAGCACGTGGTTCATTATATAGTCATTTTCTAAAAATCAGTCATTGATGCTAACAATGACCTTCTGATTTTTAAGACTATAAACCTACTTTTGTTTATCTAGGATAACTTACAAACAAGTGAACTCCTATCCAACTTTTTATTATCTCTCTTTAACATATGTGCTAGATTACCCGAATCCGAATATGCTTCAAAATAGGCTTACGCCTATTCAGCAATTCTATATGAGTAGAGAGTTATGACTTGGAAGGCACTATGTTCACTTTCATTTTCAGAGTTTATCCTTAAAACAAATTTGGTAATTTTCTGAATAACTCATCATCTATCTAATTATTCCATAAGAGTTCTTTACCTTCTTTCTACTACACCATTCTGTTGGGGTGTACCAGATGCAGTTAGTTGGGATTGAAATCCAACTTCTGATAAGTGACTCCTAAAATCTCTTAAGAGGTACTTGCCACTACGATCTTCCATAGTGACTTTTTACTTTATTCCTCCGCATCAACCTTGTACTTTTTGAACTAATCAAAGTACTTAGTCTTGCAGTACATTAAGTAAATTTATTTGTATCTTGAATAGTTATCAATAAATTAGACAAAATATTCAATACTACCTCTTGTCTGGATAGTCATAGGATCACACAAATCAGAATGAACCAATTTCAATATATCTTTGACTCCATACCCCTTAAACTTAAAAGCTTCTTGGTTATTTTTTCTTCCAAGTAAGACTCACAGGTTGGAAAGATTTCCACTACCAATGAACCCAAAAGTTCATCAGCTACCAATGAATCCTACTCAAGTTAATATAACCTAGCCTTAGATGCCAAAGATATTAATGGTTCATTTCCGAAGGTTGCTTTCTCTTAAAATTAGAAGATGTATTACTAATTTCCATTTGTTGCATCGTGGGAGTTATTAGATTTATAAATTGTCAACCAACGTACCAGAACAGATAACTTCCCTCTTTTTCTTAATAACAACTTTGTTATTAAAAGAGGCAGAATATCAAGTTCTTTGAATAGTTTAGAAACTGAAAACTAGTTCTTTCTAAACTTGGTGCGTAAAGACAATTACTCAAAAATCCATGTTTTATTCTTATCAAAAGATAAACATCTCCCACTGCAACAGCTACCATTTTTACAGTAGTGCCCATGTGGACGGTGTTTTAATTTTCATTTAGTTGCCGGATTTCCTGGAACCCTGCAATGAATTGCGGACATGATTGATGGCATCTGTATCTACACTCCAGGTTCTGGTAGATAACACCACTAAACATGTTTCAACTAATGAATTAAATACACCTATATTGTTCTTAGTTCTAAGAAGACAGTCTACCTTAATGTCCAAGTTCTATTTCCAATCATTACAATTGGGACTACTAAGTCTTTTCTATAGTATAACAACTAGGGGATTGATAAACATTTTAAATCCTAAGAATCACAAAAATATTTGGTCAAGATCAATTCTTTAAAATCCCCATGAATTTTGTATGCTACGATAGTGTGGACGTATACAAAATCAAAGAGGAGATTTTATCCATTAATTTTATTATCTCGTCAACTTTACTTTATGATGAATAAAATTAATAGTTGATCTGTCTTTGATCAAATATTTGGTCAAAACTTTTTGAATTTAAAATAAAATATTGATTCCTCAAACAATATTATTTAAATTCACCAACACCTCAAACACCGTGAATTTTGCATGCCACGTTAGTGTGGACGTATACAAATTCAACATTTGTAAAAGGAGGGTTTTACCCATTAACTATCTTGTCAACGTATCTTTATGACAAATAAAATTATCTCAAACACCGTTAATTTTGTATGCCACGTTAGTGTGGACGTATACAAAATCAATCATTTGTAAGAGGGGTTTTAACCCTTTAATTTTATTATCTTGTCAACCTAGTTTTATGACAAATTAATAGTTGGTTTCATTTGGTCACACAAATAATAGCAGTGACTCCGATGGGGAGGATACTATTAGATGTGTCTAAGTGTATACCATTACTTGACACTAAGTCCATTAATAAGATTATGCCCCTTCCGTTGGGGAAGATCACACGCTCTTAATTAACTTCCTATAGTCATCCAAAAATGGAAGTCTGTTCTAGTGATCCACAAACAAGCTCATCCGTTATGGAGGAAGGCACTCAGAGCCAACGCGCAAGCTTGTTTGCATCACTTACAAACCAGTAATGGAGACCATGGGATTTATTTAAAAATCCCTCTCCCACTTAGTTATTTATAAACGAGGAATTTTAACTATGCTAGCCTACTAGTCATGTATACTAACATGCACACACAGCACAATATAAAAGCAATAAATAGAAAATTTAATTTTCAACTATTATGGCTTTTATCTCTAGTTGTCCTCCGTGTGTTGTCATCCCAAGCTGCTGCCATATTTGGCCACCGCCACCGGGTCTAGCTGTCGCATCCATCTTGCTCCTAGTTCTGCTGCGCCTCTGGTCCTTAGAAGGTTCCACGCTTTGCAAGATTCGATCCGCGACATAAATAGAATTTTACATTTTGATCCTATATTCCATAAAAGGAATGTACATGTATCTAGATCAAATATAAAATCCTAATTAAACTAAATACAGCTCCTGCTGTATTTTAATACAATCATGCACACACAGATAAATGCCCTTGACATGTCCAAGGGTCCAATCACACACATAATAACTAAAAGCCATAATAGTTGGATCCTGCATCCACAAAGTTAGCACATCCTACTATTAACCTGCCTAAATTATGTATGATATGTGCATAATTAAACTAATACCAAATACACAGAGGCAAAACCCTAGCTCTGATACCAATTGTTGGTTGCTACTCGGAAAACCTAGAGGTTCCACTGTACAAAAATTTTGTACAAAGGTCTGAACCTTTTCCTAGCTACCATGTGTTCTTTAAATTAAATTTTGGATCGTGGAACTTAACACGTTTGATCCAAAACTTAATCTATTTGTTCTTTAAGGTTTAGACTTGGATCTCCTGCGGAACTTAACACGTTTGATCCAAATCACCTAAGTTATTAATTCCATTAAATATTAATTTCCATAATTGGTTCCCAGTACTGACGTGGCGAGGCACATGGCCTTCTTGGATATGGGAACAACCACCACCGACTAGACAAAACCTTTTATGGAAAGTTAATATTTAATTTCCTAAAATAACTTTAGGTCAACCAAAAAGAACAATCAAATCACAAGGAAAAGAAAAATAAAAGAACACAACTTCGAAAAACATATTCGAAATACTAGAATCGTAATTCTCTTGTATTTGGTATTATTTCCATAAATAACTAGCATGATGCGGAAAGGAAAAATTACTAGTTATACCTTCTAAAAAGACCTCTTGATCTTCTACCGTATTCCTCTTCTAACCTCGGACGTTGTGTGGGCAACGATCTTCCGAGATGAGAACCACCAAGCACCTTCTTCTTCCTTACAAGTTTCGGCCACCACAATTCTCCAAGAGAAGTAGAGGTCCGGCCACCACCACCAAGCTCCAAGGGATGCAAGAAACAAAACCACCTTTCTCTCCTTCTTCTCCTAGCTAGAACCGGCCACCATCAAGAGCTCCAAGAGAGGTTGCCGCCGGCCATAAGAAGAAGAGAAGAGGAAGAAGCTAGGGCCGGCCACCAAGGAGGAAAAGAGAGGAGAAGAATAATAGAGTTGATCACCCGTGAAGGCACCTCTACCCCCTCTTTTATAATCCTTGGTCTTGACAAATAAGGAAATTTTAATAAAAATTTCCTTAATTCTTTTGTCATAAAAAAGAAAAATTATTTTAATTAAAAACAATTTTCTTTTTTTAATAATAATGGCCGACCACTTTCTCTTCAAAACAAGGAAAATTTAATTCACACAAGAATTAAAACTTCCTAATTTGTTTCTAGAAATTTATAAAATTTCTCCAATAATTTTATCCTTCATGATTGGTTAATAAAAAGGAAATTTTATAAATTAAAATTCTTCTTCTAAACATGTGGATAATTTCCAAAAGGAAAGTTATCTCTAAAATTAAAATCTCTTTTCAATCTACAAATAAGGAAAGATATCAAATCTTTTCTTAATCTTTGTAGAAACTAATAAAAGAGAATATTTAATTTTAAACTTCTCTTTAAATTATTATCATGGTCAAAAAGGAAAGTTTTTCTTAAAATAAAATCTC
This sequence comes from Zingiber officinale, assembly GCF_018446385.1. Taxonomy (NCBI): domain Eukaryota; kingdom Viridiplantae; phylum Streptophyta; class Magnoliopsida; order Zingiberales; family Zingiberaceae; genus Zingiber; species Zingiber officinale. The sequence goes on along the minus strand of NC_055996.1, from coordinate 76,789,078 downwards.
CTTTCAATCTACAAATAAGGAAAGATTTCAAATCTTTTCTTAATCTTTTGTAGAAAGCTTTAAAAGGAAAGATTTAATTTTTAAACTCTCTTTTAAAACTATGATATCCACATAAGAAATAATTTTAATAAAAAATCCTTTTTAATATGATGTGGCCGGCCACCTAAGCTTGGGCTCCAAGCTATTGGCTAGGCTTGGCCGGCCCTAAGCTTGAGCTTCAAGCTTAGCTTGGCCGGCCCCTATTGGTTGGGTAAGAAGGTGGGTATGTGGTGGGTATAAATCTCTATATACAAGAGGCTACGATAGGGACCGAGAGGAGGAATTGGTTTTGGTCTCCCGATGAAATTAAGCTTCCCGTGTTCGCCCCGAACACATAACTTAATTCCATCAATAATAATTCATTCCACTAAAGAACTATTATTGAACTACCGCACCAATCCCAAATTACATTTTGGGCTCCTTCTTATTATGAGTGTGTTAGTCTCCCTGTGTTTAAGATGTCAAATGTCCACTAATTAAGCAAGTTACTGACAACTCATTTAATTAATATCTTAGTCCAAGAGTAGTACCACTCAACCTTATCGTCATGTCGGACTAAGTCCACCTGCAGGGTTTAACATGACAATCCTTATGAGCTCTTCTTGGGGACATTATCAACCTAGATCACTAGGACACAGTTTCCTTCTATAATCAACAATACACACTATAAGTGATATCATTTCCCAACTTATCGGGCTTATTGATTCATCGAACTAAATCTCACCCATTGATAAATTAAAGAAATAAATATCAAATATATGTGCTTGTTATTATTTTAGGATTAAGAGCACACACTTCCATAATAACTGAGGTCTTTGTTTCTTTATAAAGTCAGTATAAAAGAAACGACCTCTAATGGTCCTACTCAATACACTCTAAGTGTACTAGTGTAATTATATAGTTAAGATAAACTAATACCTAATTACACTACGACCTTCCAATGGTTTGTTCCTTTCCATTATGGTTGTGAGTTACTGTTTATAATTTATAAGGTACTGATAACATGATCCTCTGTGTGTGACACCACACACCATGTTATCTACAATATAAATTAATTGAACAACTACATTTATCATAAATGTAGACATTTGACCAATGTGATTCTTATTTCTAGATAAATGTTTATACCAAAAGCTAGGCTTTTAGTATACACTCTAACAGCGACGATTTGGGTGAGACGCTATTTACCCTCTAGCGAGCGTCAAGGTCCCAACAATGTTTACGTTTTCTATTGGTTTACATTTGTGTTGATGTTTATGACTATGTTCATGTTATTCTTATGCCAATGCCTTTGGACATGCTCGCGATCAAGTCTATCATTATGCTTAGTTCATCTACAATGCTTACCTCTATGTTGTCACGCTTATGTTACTGCTTCTGCGAATGTTCATAGTATGATAGTAGAGAGGTCCCAAGCTACCTTCAATGTGGTCTCCTTTAATACACTAGAATATAGATGCTAACTACTGCTTAACATAGTTTTGAATATGCCAAGTCTCTCAACTCACAGACTTTGGTTCTTTTTTTTCAGACAACGAAACCAATAAGGTAGAGGTGTTGGCCAGTGAGCCAGCTCGGAACAACAGCAGCACAACCCGAAGGCCTTCTAGATTAATTTTGCATTTAGTTATGTTTATTTTTCTTCAAGTCGTTTATGTAATATTATTTGAACCAAGAACCGCTATGGAAGTATGAGTATGTGGCGTCCACAGTTTATGTATTATAAAAAAAAGAAAAGGAAAAAAAATTAAAAACTAGGGGTGTTACATGGAGGGTGTCGAAATCCCTCACGATGATGCTTTGATCATCCGAGCGATGATCGCCAACTACACCATTCACCAGACCTTCGTCGACATGAGGAGTTCGGTGAACATCATTTTTAAGAAGGCATTCGATCAGCTGCAGATAGATCGCAGCGAGTTACTGCACATGGTGACCGCACATTACAGATTCACAAGCAACGAAATTTTCCTAATCGGCCAAGCAAGATTGGCCATCTCGTTGGGAGAAGAGTCATTAAGGAGGACCCGGACTACAAAATTCATAGTAGTAGATGCGTCATCAGCTTACAACGTCATCCTGGGCTGACCGACCTTCAACGAGTTCCGGACAGTAGTGTCAACCTACTGCCAGAAGGTGAAGTTCCCAATGGATGATCAGGTGGGCGAGGTCAAAGGCGACCAACTGGCCGCTCAGTGCTACTATGTGGAGATGGTCAAAACCAAGGCCAAAGCAGCTCAGAAGACTCCATGGCTAGAGGTAAATGCTATCACCGAAAAACCTCCCACTTTAGTATATGAAGAAAAGGAGGAGGTTCATATCCACTCGAGCTGGTCGAAAGCCACGACCTTCGTTGCCGCCGACCTGGAGGGAGAAAGGAAGGCAGAACTAATCATCTGCCTCAAATAGAATCATGATGTGTTCTCCTGGTCGACACATGAGCTACCCAGAATCTCCCCGAGCATGGCCCAGCATGAGCTCCACGTCCGATTGGATGCTCGATCGATCAAACAAAGAAAAAGAGATTTCAGTGCAGAGCAAAACATGATCATCTGAGTGGAGATAGATGTTAGAATGTATACTAAAAGCCTATCTTTTGGTATAAACATTTATCTAGAAATAATAATCACATTGGTCAAATATCTACATTTATGATAAATGTAGTTGTTCAATTAATTTATATTGTAGATAACATGGTGTGTGGTGTCACACACAGAAGATCATGTTATCAGTACCTTATAAATTATAAACAGTAGCTCACGACCAAGATGGAAAGGAACAAACCATTGGAAGGTCGTAGTGTAATTAGGTATTAGTTTATCTTAACTATATAATTACACTAGTACACTTAGAGTGTATTGAGTAGGATCATTAGAGGTCGTTTCTTTTATACTGACTTTATAAAGGAACAAAGACCTCAATTATTATGGAAGTGTGTGCTCTTAATCCCAATATAATAACAAGCACATATATTTGATATTTATTTCTTTAATTTATCAATGGGTGAGATTTAGTTCGATAAATCAATAAGCCCGATAAGTTGGGAAATGATATCACTTATAGTGTGTGTTGTTGATTATAGAAGGAAACTGTGTCTTAGTGATCTAGGTTGAGAATGTCCCCAAGAGGAGCTCATAAGGATTGTCATGTTAAACCCTGCAGGTGGACTTAGTTCGACATGACGATGAAGTTGAGTGGTACTACTCTTGGAGCTAGATATTAATTAAGTGAGTTGTCAGTAACTTACTTAATTAATGGACATTTGTTATCTTAAACACAGGGAGACTAACACACTCATAATAAGGAGCCCAAAATGTAATTTGGGATTGGTGCGGTAGTTCAATAATAGTTCTCTAGTGGAATGAATTATTATTGATAAAATTAAGTTGTGTGTTCGGGGCGAACACGAGATACTTAATTTTTATCGGGAGACCAAAACCAATTCCTCCTCTCGGTCCCTATCGTAGCCTCTTAATTATAGAGTACTATACCCACCTATACCCACCTTCTTACCCATCCCATAGGGGCCGGCCAAGCTAGCTTGGAGACCAAGCTAGGGCCTGCCAAAGTTTGGTTCATGGGTGCTTCAAGGTGGCCGACCCTAGCTTAGGTTCCAGCTTGGTGTGGCCGGCCCAAATTAAAATAAAAGGATTTTTATTTTTTTTAAAATTTTTCTTATGTGGATAACATGATTTAAAAGAGAGTTTAAAAATTTAAATCTTTCCTTTTATAAGATTCTACAAAAGATTAAGAGAAGAGCTAAATCTCTTTCCTTATTTGTAGATTAAAAGGTTAATTTTAATTTTGGTAAAAACTTTCCTTTTAATTATGTTCATGATTTAAAAGAAAGTTTAAAAATTAAAAATTCTCTTTTATTAGTATCTACAAAAGATTAAGAAAAGATTTAATATCTTTCCTTATTTGTAGATTGAAAGGAGATTTTAATTTTTAGAGATAACTTTCCTTTTTGGAAATTATCCACATGTTTAAAAGAAAGATTTTAATTTATAAAATTTATTTTTATTAACCAATCATGAAGGGATTAAAATTATTGGAGAAATTTTTATAAATTTCTAGAAACAAATTAGGAAGTTTTAATTTTTGTTTTAATTAAAACTCTCCTTGTTTTGGGGAAAGAGGTGGCCGGCCAAATAAATTGGAGAAGAGAAAATTATTTTTAATTAAATAAATTTTCCTTTTCATGGCAAAAGAATTAAGGAAGTTTTTATTTAAATTTCCTTATTTGCCAAGACCAAGGATTATAAAAGAGGGGGTAGAGGAGGCTTCATGAAAAACGACTCTATTCTTTTTCTTCCTCTCTTTTCTTCCTTGGTGTGGCCGGCCCCTAGAGGTTCCCCTTCTCCTTCTCTCTTCTCCTTCTTGTGGTCGAGACTTCATCATCTCTTGGAGGCATAGAAGTGGCCGGATCTAGCTTGGAGAAAAGGAGAGAAAGGAGTCTTGTTTTATGCATCCCTTGGAGCTTGGTTGGTGGAAAAAGATCTTCATTTTTTGGAAGCATTGTGCTTGGCCGAAACATGAAGAAAGGAGAAGAAGGTGCTTTGGTGGTTTCTCATCTCGGAAGATCGTTGTCCACACAACGTCCGAGGTTAGAAGAGGAATACGGTAGAAGATCAAGAGGTCTTTCTAAAAGGTATAACTAGTATTTTTCCTTTCCGCATCATACTAGTTATTTTTGGAAATAATACCAAATACAAGAGGCATGCGATTCTAGTATTTCGAATTTGTTTTCGATGTTGTGTTCTTTTGTTTTTTTTTCTTTTCCTTGTGATTTGATTGTTCTTTTCGGTTGACCTAAAGTTATTTAAGGAAATTAAATATTAACTTTCCTTAAAAGGCTTTGTCTAGTCGGTGGTGGTTGTTCTCATATCCAAGAAGGCCATGTGCCTCGCCACGTCAGTACTGGGAGCCAATTTTGGAAACTAATATTTAATGAAATTAATAACCTAGGTGATTTGGATCAAACGTGTTAAGTTTCGCAGGAGATCCAAGTCAAAACCTAAAAGAACAAATAGATTAAACTTTGGATCAAACGTGTTAAGTTCCGCAGGCGATCCAAGTTTAATTTAAAAGAACACATGGTAGCTAGGAAAAGGTTCAGACCTTTGTACAAAATTTTTGTACAGTGGAACTATTAGGTTTTCCGAGTAGCAACCAACAATTGGTATCAGAGCTAGGGTTTTGCCTCTGTGTATTTGGTATTAGTTTAATTATGCACATGTCATACATAATTTAGGCAGGTTAATAGTAGGATGTGCTAACTTTGTGGATGCAGGATCCAACTATTATGGCTTATAGTTATTATGTGTGTGATTGGACCCTTGGACATGTCAAGGGCATTTTATTCTGTGTGTATGATTGTATTATAAAATACAGCAGGAGCTGTATTTAGTTTTATTAGGATTTTATTTTTTGATCTAGTTACATGTACATTCCTTTTATGGAATATAGGATCGATGGATGTTAATTTTATTTTATGTTCGATCTAGTTTACATGTACAATCCTTCGAGGAATATAGGATCGAAAAGTGTAAAATTCTATTTATGTCGCGCATCGAATCTTGCAAGGCGTGGAACCTTTTGAGGACCAGAGGCGCAGCGGAACAAGGAGCAAGATGGATGCGACAACTAGACCCGGTGGCGGTGGCCAAAGATGGTAGCAGCTAGGGTTGGCGACACACGGAGGACAGCAATAGATAAAAGCCATAATAGTTGAAAATTAGTTTTTCTATTTATTGCTTTTTATGTTGTGTTGTGTGTGCTTGTTAGTATGCATGCTAAGTAGGCTAGCATAGTCAAAATTCCTCACTTTAAATAACTAAGTGGGAGAGGGATTTATTTTTAAAATAAATTCCACGGTCTCCATTACTGGTTTATAAGTGATGCAACAAGCTTGCGCGTTGGCTCTGAGTGCCTTCCTCCATATCGGATGAGCTTGTTTGCGGATCACTAGCTTAAACTTCCATTTTTATGGATCACTAGCTTAAACTTCTATTTTGGATGACTATAGGAAGTTAATTAAGAGCGTGTGATCTTCCCCATCAGAAGGGGCACAATCTTATTAATGGACTTAGTGTCAAGTAATGGTATACACTTAGGCACGTCTAATAGTATCCTCCCCATCGGAGTCACTGCTATTATTTGTGTGACCAAAGAAAACCAACTATTAATTTGTCAAATAAATAGGTTGACAAGATAATAAAATTAAAAACTCCTCTTACAAATGTTTGATTTTGTATACGTCCATACTATCGTGGCATACAAAATTCAACGGTGTTTGAGGTAATTTTATTTTGTCATAAAGATTTATTGACAAGATAATTAATGGGTAAAACCCTCCTCTTACAAATGTTTAAATTTTGTATACGTCCACACTATCGTGGCATGCAAAATTCACGGTGTTTGAGGTGTTGGTGAATTTAAATAATATTGTTTGAGGAATCAATGTTATTTTAAATTCAAAAAGTTTTGACCAAATATTTGATCAAAGACAGATCAACTATTAATTTTATTCGTCATAAAGTAAAGTTGACGAGATAATAAAATTAATGGATAAAATCTCCTCTTTGATTTTGTATACGTCCACACTATCGTGGCATACAAAATTCATAGGGATTTTAAAAGAATTGATCTTGACCAAATATTTTTGTGATTCTTAGGATGTTTGTCAATCCCCTAGTTGTTATACTATAGAAAAGACTTAGTAGTCCCAATTGTAATGATTGAAAATAGGACTTGGACATTAAGGTAGACTGTCTTCTTAGAACTAAGAACAATTTAGGTGTATTTAATTCATTAGTTGAAACATGTCTAGTGGTGTTATCTACCAGAACCTGGAGTGTAGATACAGATGTTATTAATCATGTCTGCAATTCATTGCAGGGTTCCAGGAAACCCGACAACTAAATGAAAATAAAAACACCGTCCACATGGACATTACTGCAAAAGTAGCAGCTGTTGCAGTGGGAGAGGTTTATTCTCTAATAGGAATAAAATATGGATTATTAGAAATTATCTTTACATACTAAGTTTAGAAAGAACCTGATTTCAGTTTCTAAACTATTATAGAATAGATATTGTGTCTATTTTGATAACAAAGTTGTTATCAAGAAAAATAGGGAAGTTATCTATTCTGGTATGTTGGTTGACAATTTATAATCCAATAACTCCCACGATGCAACAAATGGAAATTAGTAACACATCTTCTAACTTTAAGAGAAAGCAACCTTCGGAAATGAACCAATTATATCTTTGGCATCTAAAGCTAGGTTATATTAACTTAAGTAGGATTCATTGGTAGCTGATGAACTTTTGGGTTCATTAGTAGTGGAAATCTTTCCAACCTGCGAGTCTTACTTGGAAGGAAAAATAACCAAGAAGCTTTTAAGTCTAAGGGGTATGGAGCCAAAGATATGTTGGAATTGGTTCATTCTGATTTGTGTGATCCTATGACTATCCAGGCAAGAGGTAGTATCGAATATTTCATCTATTTTATAGATAACTATTCAAGATATATATACATTTACTTAATGTACCGCAAGACTAAGTACTTTGATTAGTTCAAAGAGTACAAGGCTGATGCGGAGAAACGTCAAAGTAAAAGTATCAAGACACTACGGTGAGATCGTAGTGGCAAGTACCTCTTGGGAGAATTTAGGAGTCACTTATCAGAAGTAGGGATTCAATCCAAACTAACTGCACCTGGTACATCCCTACAGAATGGTGTAGAAAAAGGAAGGTATAGGACTCTTATGGAAATAAGTAGATTGATGATGAGTTATTTGGAAAATTACCAAATTCATTTTAAGGATATACTCAGGAAACAGAAGTGAACATAGTACCTTCCAAAGTTAGAACTCTCTACTCATATAGAATTGCTAAATAGGCATAAGCCTATTTTGAAGCATATTCGGATTCGGGTAGTCCAACACATATGCTGAAGAGAGACAATGATAAGTTGGACAAGAATTCACTTGTTTGTAAGTTATCCTAGAGAAATGAAAGTAGGTTTATAGTCTTAAAAATCAGAAGGTCATTGTTAGCATCAATGATCGATTTTTAGAAAAGGACTATGTAATAAACCACAAGCTCATAAGTAAATTTGTTCTTAAAGAAATTATAAAGGACATGTCTAATCTAGTACCAACTGTACAAGATGAAATATCACAAGAAACTGCAACACGTATCACAATTGATACACAATTATAGACAGTACATCATCATAGTGGGAGGGTTGTCAAACAACCAAAAGGATTCATGTTTTGGGAAAGTTTTTGGACTTGATCCCAAATGAACATGAGTCTGATCCTGGAAATATGATGAAGCACTCCAAAATAAAGATGCAACATCTTGGCAAAGAGCAATGAATACAGAATTAGAATATAAGTATTCTAATCAAATCTGGAAGCTTGTAGAACCACCAGATGGTGTAAAATCCATTGGGTGAAAATATGTCTACAATAGGAAAAGATGGATAGACAGGGAGGTGGAAACTTTCAAAGCAAGGCTTGATGAAAAAGGAAACTTTTTCACTGGTAGTCATGCTTAAGTCTATCCGGATTCTTTAGCAAGTGGATGTCAAGACAGCATTCCTTAATGGAAGTCTTGAAGAAAGCATCCATACAAAACAACCAGAAGGGTTCATTACAAAGGGCAAAGAGCATTTTGTGTGCAAGCTCAATCAGTCTATGGACTGAGGCAAAGCTTCAAGGTCTTGGAACATCTGGTTTATCAAAGGAATCCTGACCTGTGGATTTATTTAGTAACCGGATAAGTCTTGTGTATATAAAAGGTGTGATGGAAACGTGGTGATATTTCTTGTACTATACGTAGATAATATTTTTGGTGGTTGGAAACAATATCAAAATGTTGTCAGAAGTAAGGGTATGATTGTCCAAACAATTCGATAAGAAGGACTTGTGAGAATGAATATATTCTTGGGATCAAAGTAATAAGGGATCGCAAGAAAAGAATATTTTAATTATCCCAAGCTTCATATATCAAAAAAAGAAATCCTTGCTCGTTTTAAGCATGCAGAATTCCAAGAAAGGTTTCTTACCTTTTGGGCTTGGAGTAGCTTTATCTAAAGATATGTCTTCGAAGACATCAAAGGAGATAGAGGAAATGAAGGCAGATCTTTATGCTTCGGCTATCGGAAGCCTAATGTATGCTATGCACGAGATCAGAAATCTGTTTTGCCAAGGGCATAGTTAGCAGATATCAAAGTAACCCTTGACAAGGACATTGAACTGCAGTAAAGCATATATTGAAGTACCTTAGAGGCACTAGAAATTATATGCTAGCTTACAAGACAGTTGATTTGGTCCCTGTGGGTTGCACGGATTTTGACTTCCAATCGGATAGGGACAATAGTAAGTCAACCTCGGGGTTTTGTGTTTACTTTAGGAGGTAAAGTCATAACTATGGAAGAGTGATAAGCATAGGTGTTTTTCTGGACTCCACCATAGAAGCTGAGTATATGGCAAGCCTCTGAGGTAGTCATAAAAGCTGAATGACTTAATAACCTCAAGATAGACTTAGATATGATTTCTGGTTTGTCCAAAGATTATTACAATTTATTGTAATAATAGTGGTGCAGTAGCAAACTCGAAGAAACCATGAGTCTATAAGGCAAGTAAACACAATAGAGCGCAAGTACCACCCAATACGAGAAATCGTATAAACGAGGAGAAGTTGTTGCTGCCTAGATTGCATCAAATGATGACCTATAGATCTTTTCACTAAGGCCCTTAAGGCAAGAGCTTTTGATGGGCATGTTGAAGGGTTGGGAATCAGATGTATGGCAGCAGATATAGCAGCTTAGTCTTTTAGTATAAGTGGGAGATTGTTAAGATGTATACTAAAAGCCTAGCTTTTGGTATAAACATTTATCTAGAAATAAGAATCACATTGGTCAAATGTATACATTTATGATAAATGTAGTTGTTCAATTAATTTATATTGTAGATAACATGGTGTGTGGTGTCACACACAGAGGATCATGTTATCAGTACCTTATAAATTATAAACAGTAGCTCACGGCCAAGATGGAAAGGAACAAACCATAGGAAAGGTCGTAGTGTAATTAGGTATTAGTTTATCTTAACTATATAATTATACTAGTACACTTAGAGTGTATTGAGTAGGACCATTTGAGGTCATTTCTTTTATACTGACTTTATAAAGGAACAAAGACCTCAGTTATTATGGAAGTGTGTGCTCTTAATCCTAATATAATAACAAGCACATATATTTGATATTTATTTCTTTAATTTATCAATGGGTGAGATTTAGTTCGATAAATCAATAAGCCCGATAAGTTGGGAAATGATATCACTTATAGTGTGTGTTGTTGATTATAGAAGGAAACTGTGTCCTAGTAATCTAGGTTGAGAATGTCCCCAAGAGGAGCTCATAAGGATTGTCATGTTAAACCCTGCAGGTGAACTTAGTCCGACATGACGATGAAGTTGAGTGGTACTACTCTTGGAGCTAGATATTAATTAAGTGAATTGTCAGTAACTTACTTAATTAGTGGACATTTGTTATCTTAAACACAGGGAGACTAACACACTCATAATAAGGAGCCCAAAATGTAATTTGGGATTGGTGCGGTAGTTCAATAATAGTTCTTTAGTGGAATGAATTATTATTGATGAAATTAAGTTGTGTGTTCGGGGCGAACACGGGATGCTTAATTTCATCGGGAGACCAAAACCAATTCCTCCTCTCGGTCCCTATCGTAGCCTCTTGTATATAGAGATTTATACCCACTACATACCCACCTTCTTACCCATCCAATGGGGTCGGCCAAGCTAGCTTGGGACCCAAGTTAGGGCCGGCCAAGACCAAATGGTTGAGCCAAGTTGGTGGCCGGGCAAAGCTTGGGTCCCAAGCTTAGGTGGCCGACCACTAGAATATTAAAAGGGTTTTTATTAAAATTATTTCTTATGTGGATATCATGATTTAAAAGAGAGTTTTAAAATTAAAATTTCCTTTTATAGCATTCTACAAAAGATTAAGAGAAGAGATTAATCTCTTTCCTTATTTGTAGATTAAAATGATAGTTTTAATTTTTAGTAAAAACTTTCCTTATTTGTAAATCATCCACATGTTTAAAAGAGAGTTTAAAAATTTAAAATCTTTCCTTATTTGTTGATTAAAAGGTGGATTTTAAATTTTACGAAAACTTTCCTTTTTAAACATGTTCATGATTTAAAAGAGAGTTTAAAAATTAAATATTCTCTTTTATAAGTTTCTACAAAAGATTAAGAAAAGATTTGATATCTTTCCTTATTTGTAGATTGAAAGAGATTTTAATTTTTAGAAATAATTTCTTTTTATCCACATGTTTAAAAGAAAGATTTTAATTTATAAAATTTCCTTTTTATTAACCACCATGAAGGGAAAATTTTTTTGAGAATTTTTTATAAATTTCCGGAAGCAAATTAGGAAGTTTTAATTCTTGTGTGAATTAAAATTCCCTTGATTAAGGGATTAAAGGTGGCCGGCCATTATCATGATGAAAAGAAAATTATTTTTAATTAAATAAATTTTCCTTTTCAATGGCAAAAGATTTAAGGAAGTTTTTATTAAATTTTCCTTATTTGCCAAGACCAAGGATTATAAAAGAGGGGGTAGAGGTGCCTTCATGGTGGAACAACTCTATTATTTTTCTCCCTCTTTTCTTCCTTGGTGTGGCCAGCCCTTCCCCTTCTCTTCTCTCTATCCTTGTGTCCGAACCTCTCTTCCTCCTTGGAGATCAAGTGGTGGCCGGATTTTATCTTGGAGAAGGAGAGAAAGCTTACATCCCTTGGAGCTTGGTTGGTGGAAAAAGATCTTCATCTTTTGGAAGCATTGTGCTTGGCCGAAACTTGAAGAAAGGAGAAGAAGGTGCTTTGGTGGTTTCTCATCTCGGAAGATCGTTGCCCACACAACGTCCGAGGTTAGAAGAGGAATACAGTAGAAGATCAAGAGGTCTTTTTAAAAGGTATAACTAGTATTTTTCCTTTCCGCATCATACTAGTTATTTTAGGAAATAATACTAAATACAAGAGGCATACGATTCTAGTATTTCGAATTTGTTTTCGATGTTGTGTTCTTTTTGTTTTTTCTTTTCCTTGTGATTTGATTGTTCTTTTCGGTTGACCTAAAGTTATTTAAGGAAATTAAATATTAACTTTCCTTAAAAGGCTTTGTCTAGTCGGTGGTGGTTGTTCCCATATCCAAGAAGGCCATATGTCTCGCCATGTCAGTACTGGGAGCCAATTTTGGAAACTAATATTTAATGAAATTAATAACCTAGGTGATTTGGATCAAACGTGTTAAGTTCCGCAGGAGATCCAAGTCAAAACCTAAAAGAACAAATAGATTAAACTTTGGATCAAACGTGTTAAGTTCCGCAGGCGATCCAAGTTTAATTTAAAAGAACACATGGTAGCTAGGAAAAGGTTCAGACCTTTGTACAAAATTTTTGTACAGTGGAACCATTAGGTTTTCCGAGTAGCAACCAACAGATTTATCTAGTTAAATCTCACCCTTTGATAAGTTAAAGAAATAAATACTAAATATATGTGCTTGTTATTATATTAGGATTAAGAGTACACACTTCCATAATAACTAAGGTTTAGTTTTTTTATTAAGTCAGTATAAAAAGAACTTACCTAAAATGGTCCTACTCAATACACTTAGAGTGTACTAGTGTAATTTATTAGTCAAGATAAACTAATACCTAATTACACTATGACTATACCAATGGTTTGTTCCTTTCCATCTTAGTCGTGAGCAACTGTTTATAATTTATAAAGAACTGATAATCATGATCTTCTGTGTGTGACACCACACACTATGTTATCTACTTTATAAATTAATTGAACAACTATATTCAACAAATAAATATAGACATTTGACTAATGTGATTCTTTTATTTCAAAAATAGATGTTTACAAAAGCTAGGCTTTTAGTATACACTCTAACAATCTCCCACTTATACTAAAAGACTAAGCTGCCATATCTGTTGCCATACATATGATTCCCATCCCCTCCACATGCCGATCAAAAGCTTTCGCCAGAAGGGCCTTAGTGAAAGGATCTGCCAGGTTATCTGCTGATGCAATCTTGGCGATGACAACTTCTCCTCGCTTAACGATGTCTCGTATCAGGTGGTACTTGCGCTCTATATGTTTACTCACCTTATGGGCTCGTGGTTCCTTCGAGTTTGCAACTGCACCGCTATTATCACAATAAATTGTGATGATTTTGGGCAAACCAGGAATCACATCTAAGTCCATTAGAAAGTTCCTGAGCCATACAGCTTCTTTGGCTGCCTCAGAGGCTGCCACATACTCAGATTCCATGGTTGAGTCTGAAACACATTTCTGCTTAACACTCCTCCATGCAATGGCTCCACCTCCTAAAGTAAACACATAGCCTGATGTAGACTTACTGTTGTCCCTATCTGATTGGAAATCCGAATCCGTGTAACCAACTGGAGCAAATCGTCTGCTTGGTAAACTAGCATATAATCTCTAGTCCTTCTCAAGTACTTTAATATATGCTTTACAGCAGTCCAATGTCCTTATCTAGGGTTACTCTGATATCTGCTAACCATGCCCACGGTAAAATAGATATCAGGTCTTGTACACAACATTGGATATATAAGGCTTCCTACAGCCGAAGCATAAGGAATTGCCTTCATATCCTCTATCTCCTTTGATGTCTTCGGAGACATCTCTTTAGATAAGTCTACTCCATGCCTAAAAGGTAAGAAACCTTTCTTGGAGTTCTGCATGCTAAAACGAGCAAGGATTGTATCTATATATGAAGCTTGAGATAGGCACAACATTCTTTTCTTGCGATCCCTTATAACTTTGATCCCAATAATGTGTGCACATTCTCCTAAATCCTTCATATCAAATTGTTTGGACAACCATACCCTTACGTCCGATAATACCTTGACATTGTTGTCAATTAACAAAATATTATCTACATATAGTACAAGAAATATCACCACGTTTCCATTACACTTCTTGTATACACAAGACTCATCCGGACATTGAATAAATCCATATGACTGGATTACTTCATTAAACTGGATGTTCTAAGATTTTGAAGCTTGCTTCAGTCCATAAATTGACCGATTGAGCTTGCACACTAGATGCTCTTTGCCTATTTCAATGAACCCTTCTGATTGTTTCATATAGATGTTTTCTTCAAGACTTCCATTAAGGAAAGCTGTCTTGACATCCATTTGTCAAATCTCATAATCCATATAAGCAGCAATGGATAAGAGTATCCGGATAGACTTTAGCATAGCTACCGGTGAAAAAGTCTCCTCATAATAGATTCCCTCTTTCTGAGTATACCCTTTCGCAACAAGCCTTGCCTTGAAGGTTTCTACCTTCCCAACCATCCCTCTTTTCCTTTTGTAGATCTACTTGCATCCAACGACTTTTACACCATCAGGTGGTTCTACAAGCTCCCAGACCTTATTAGAATACATAGACTTTATTTCAGAATTCATTGTCTTTTACCAAGATACTCCATCTATATCTCGGAGTGCTTCATCATATATCTGGGGATCAGGTTCATATTTACCCGGGATCAAATCCGAAGACTCTCCTAAAAACATGAATCTCTCAGGTTGCCTCACAACCCTCCCACTACGACGAGGCACTATCTATGGTTGTGTATCATGTGTGACACGTGTTGCAGTCTCTTATGGTACTTCATCTTGTACTGTTGGTACTGAAGTAGACGTGTCCTATCTCATTTCTTCTAGAACAATTTTACTTTTGGGCTTGTGGTCCATTATATAGTTTTCTTCTAAAAACTAGGCATTGGTGCTAACAAAGATCTTCTGGTCTTTAGGGCTATAAAATAAACCACCTTTCGTTCCTCTAGGATAACCCACAAAACACGCAAACTTCTGTACGAGATCCTAACTTATCAGCATCTGCTTTCAGCACATGTGCTGGACTACCCCAAATCCGAATGTGTCTTAGATTGGGCTTTCGCCCATTCCACAGTTCTGTGGGAGTAGAAGGTATTGATTTAGAAGGAACTAAGTTCAGAATGTGCGCTGCTGTTTCCAGAGCGTATCCCCAAAACGAATTTAGTAATTCTGAATAACTCATCATCGATCTAACCATCTCCATAAGAGTCATATTCCTTCGTTCTGCCACACCATTCTATTGGGGTGTACCAGGTGCAGAAAACTGGGATTGAATCCCGGCCTCTGATAAGTAATTTCTAAACTCTCCCAGGAGATATTCGCCACCATGATCAGACCGTAGACGTTTCTCCACATCAGCCTTGTATTCTTTGAACTTATCAAAAACACTCAGACTTGCGGCACATCAAGTAAATGTATCCGTATCTCGAATAATCATCTATAAAAGAGACAAAATATTCGAAACTGTCTCTTGCCTGGATAGACATAGGACCACACAAATCAAAATGAACCAGTTCCAACACATCTTTGGCTCTATACCCCTTGGCCTTAAAAGGTCTCTTGGTCATTTTACCTTCCAAGCAAGATTCACAGGTTGGAAAATTTTCCAACTCTAATGTACCCAAGAGTCCATCGGCTATAAGCCTTTGAATCCTACTTAAGTTAATATGACCAAGCTTTAGATGCCAAAGATATGTTTGGTTCATCTCCGAAGGTTCTTTTATCTTATTAGAGTTAGAAGATGTGTTATTAATTTCCATTTGTTGCTTTATGGGAGAAATTGGATTTAATGTATATAAATTGTCAACCAATGCACCAGAACAGATAATAACTCTATTTCTTTTTATAACTACATTGTTACTGAAAGAAACAGAATATCCATCCAAATACAGTTTAGAAACTGAAATTAAATTCTTTCTAAAACTGGGTACATAAAGACAATTTCTTAAAACCAAGCTTTTATTCCTAAAAGGTAAGCAGACGTCTCCCACTGCAATAGCCGCCACCTTAGTAGCATTGCCCATGTATACGGTTATCTCTCCTTCAAATAGTCGTCGGGTTTCTTGGAACCCCTGCAAAGAATTGCAGACATGATCAGTGGCTCCTGTATCTACACACCAGGTGCTGGTAGATAACACCGCTAAACATGTTTCAACTAATAGAGCATGAGATATACCTTTATTGTCTGATTCCTATGAGGACAGTCTGCCTTCCAATGTCCTGACTGCTTGCAGATGAAG
Source organism: Zingiber officinale (assembly GCF_018446385.1). Lineage (NCBI taxonomy): Eukaryota > Viridiplantae > Streptophyta > Magnoliopsida > Zingiberales > Zingiberaceae > Zingiber > Zingiber officinale. Next base: position 76,772,830 of record NC_055996.1, on the reverse strand, counting down.
CACTTGCCCTTCAGCTTCTTCATTCCAGCTTTTTATCCTGTACCATGAGGTTTATTCACCTTCTTTGCTGAAACAACTTGTTTCTTCTTCTTCTTGCCTTTCGACTTAGAAGTAGAACTATTTTCAGCATAGTGAATCTGAGAACTGTGATGAAATATTCCTTCTGTTGCCTGTAGTTCTGTCAGAAGTTCCGCCAACGTATACTCTCTTTTGTTCATGTTATAGTTCAGCCGGAACTGCTCAAAACTTCTGGGTAGCGTTTGGAGAATTATATCGACCTGGGTTTCCCCATCGATTTCTCTTCTAAGGACTTGTATTTCATTCAGATAAGCCATCATTTTGAGGATATGATCCATAACGGGTGTCCCCTCAGACATGGTGACTGTCATTAACTTTCTCATTGAATCTTGCCTAGCAGTCCGACTCTGGTGCCCAAAGAGTTCTTTGAGATTGTTTATTATATCATAAGGCATTGGTAAGTCCTGATGTTGATGTTGCAATACATTTGACATTGAAGCCAAAATGTAACACCGCGCCATCTCATCTGCTTTTACCCATTTCTTATGATATTCAATCTCCTCTGGGGTAGAATCATTGTTAAGTGTTTCTAGGCATGTCTCTGACAGTACAAACTTATAGCTTTCAGTAGTTAAGACAATATCCAGGTTTCTTTTTCAATCTATATAGTTTGGACCAGTAAGTCTATTCTCTTTCAGAATAATGGCCAATGGGTTGAAAGTCATCCTAAGAATCACAAAAATAAACTTTGGTCAAGACTCTAAATTTAGAATAATATTGATTCATCAAACAATACTATTTTAAATTAACCAACACCTCAAATCACCATGAATTTTGCATGCCACGATAGTGTGGACGTATACAAAATCAAACATTTGTAAGAGGAGGTTTTACCCATTAATTTTATTCTTGTCAACCTAACTTTATGATAAATAAAATTAATAGTTGGTTTTCCTTCGGTCACACAAATAATAGCAGTGACTCCGAAGGAGAGGATACTATTAGACGTGCCTAAGTGTATACCATTACTTGACACTTAGTCCATTAATAAGATTGTGCCCCTTCCGATGGGGAAGATCACACACTCTTAATTAATTTCCTATAGTCATCCAAAATGGAAGTTTGATCTAGTGATCCACAAACAAACTCATCCGATATGGAGGAAGGCACTCAGAGCCAACGCGCAAGTTTGTTTGTATCACTTACAAACCAGTAATGGAGACTGTGGAATTTATAAAAATTCCTCTCCCACTTAGTTATTTAGAATTGAGGATTTTAACCTATGCTAGCATATCATGCAAACATACATCACAGTAAATAAAAGCAATAAATTTGAAAATTATTTTTCCAACTATTATGGCATTTTCCATCACTATCTTCACTATGCTCCAACCCTAGCTGTTGTCATCTTTAGCCACCGCCGTTGGGTCGAGTTGTCGCATCCATCTTGCTTCTTATTCCGCTACGTCTCTGGTCCTCCAATAGCACCACGCCTCGCAAAGATACGATCCACGACAAATATAGAATTTTACATATATCGATCCTATATTCCATAAAGAAATGTACATGTATTCTAGATCGAACAAAAAAGTAAAATTCTAAAAATAATACAGCTCCTGATGTATTTAATACATACAATCATGCACACAAAATAATGCCCTTGACATATCCAAGAGTCCAATCACACACAATATCGAAATGCCATAATAGTTAGAGCCTGAACCACAAAGTTAGCACATCCAACTATTATCCTGCTTAAATTATGTATGACATGTGCATAATTAATTTGAAAACCAAAACACACAGAGGCAAACCCTAGCTCTGATACCAAGTATTGTTGGTTAGTCCTAAGAAAATCGTACCAGTTCCACTGTACAAAAATTTTGTACAAGTGTTAAACCTTTCCTTAAATAACCTATTGTGTTCTTTAGAAGTTAAATTAGGAATCGCAGACGGAAATTAACATCATTGATTCCAAATTTAACTTATCTGTTCTTGATGGTTTAGATTTGGATCGCAAGCGAAACTTAATAATATTGATCCAAATCCACCTATGTTATTAATTCCATTAAATATTAATTTCCAAAATTGGCTTCCAAGACTGCATGGCGAGGCACATGACCTTCTTGGGTATGAGAGCATCCACCATCTCCTAGACAAAGCCTTTTAAGGAAAGCTAATATTTAATTTCCTTAAATAACTCTAGGTTAACCAAAAAGAACAATCGAATCACAAATTCAAAAAATAAAGAAAACATAAACTCGAAAAATAAATTTGAAAAACTAGATCTAATGCCTCTTGTGTTTGGAATTCTTACAAAGAGAAATAACTAGCATGATGTGGAAAACAATTGCTAATTATACCTTCTCTTTGTATGCTAATGACCTCGAAATCTTCTGCCGTATTCGTCGTCTCGCCTTGGATGTTGTGTGGGCGACGATCCTCCAAGAAGAACACCACCCAAAAGCTTTCTTCCTCTTCCTCTAAAATCCGGCCACCACCACCACCAAAGAAAAGAGAGCAAAAGGGAAAAGAAGAAGGGAGAGGGAGGGCCGACCACCTAGAGAGACTCCACCAAGAGAATAAGAATTGATATCTCATGAGGCCTCCTCACCCCTTCTTTTATATTACTTGCCCAAGGCAAATAAGGAAAAACTTTTACAAAAATTAAAATCTTCCTCATGGTTTTCTTTTTCTCTTTTAATTTTTCTTTTTCTTTCCTCTTGATTGAATCAATCACCAAATCATGGATTGGTTTTAATTTTGATTGGCCGACCCCTTGCTTGGGCACCAAGCAAGGTGGCCAGCCACCTCATTAAGGAAAAGGAAAAATATTTTTTTTTATAAAATTTTATAAACCCTTATAAAATTTTACAAGCTCTCTTCTAATTTCCTAAAGTATGAGTTAAAAAATGAAAGTTTCAAAAATTAAAACCATGTTTTAAAATTTAAAACTTCTCTTATAAAATTTTCTTTTTTAACATGGTGATAGAAAATTTAAATTTTAAAACTTCTCTTCCTTTTTTTTTCTTAAACCATGAGGATGGTTAAAAAAGGAAGTTTTAAAACTTTTAAACTTTCTTTTAAAACATGTGGCCTAATTCAAATAACGAAAGTTTTAAAATTTAAAATCTCTCTTTTACAACTTGTAGTTTCTATAAAGAGAAGATTTTAAAAATTCAAAACACCGCTCCTTGTTTGAATTAATGTGGTCGACCCCCTCTTGCTTGTGTACCAAGCAAGGGGCCGGCCCTTTAAGAGGAGATGTGGTCGACCATTGCTTGGTCACCAAGCAATGGACCGGCCCCATTCTTGGACACCAAGATGGGCCTTTCTTTGGATGGACTTGAGGGTTTAATGAGACTACGACAGGGACCTAGAGGAGAAATTGATTTTGGCCTTCCGATGAGCTTGAGTATCCCATGTTCGCCCCGAACACACAACTCAAGTTCATCGATAATAACTCATTCCACTAGAGAGTTATTATCGCACTACCGTACCAATCCCAAATTACATTATGGGCTCCTTCTTATTATGAGTGTGTTAGTCTCCCTGTGTTTAAAATAACGAATGTCCACTAATTAAGTAAGTTACTGACAACTCACTTAATTAATTTCTAGCTCCAAGAGTAGTACCACTCAATCTTCATTGTCATGTCGGACTAAGTCCACCTGCAGGGTTTAACATGATGATCCTTATGAGCTCCTCTTGGGGACATTCTCAACCTAGATAACTAGGACACAGTTTCCTTCTATAATCAACAACACACACTATAAGTAATATCATTTCCCAACTTATCGGGCCTATTGATTTATCTAGCTAAATCTCACCCTTTGATAAATTAAAGAAATAAATACTAAATATATGTGCTTGTTATTATATTAGGATTAAGAGTACACACTTCCATAATAACTAAGGTTTAGTTCTTTTATTAAGTCAGTATAAAAAGAACTTACCTAAAATGGTCCTACTCAATACACTTAGAGTGTACTAGTATAATTTATTAGTCAAGATAAATTAATACCTAATTACACTACGACTATACCAATAGTTTGTTCTTTTCCATCTTAGTCGTGAGCAACTGTTTATAATTTATAAAGAACTGATAATCATGATCTTTTGTGTGTGACACCACACACCATGTTATCTACTTTATAAATTAATTGAACAACTATATTCAACAAATAAATATAGACATTTAACCAATGTGATTCTTTTATTTTAAAAATAGATGTTTACAAAAGCTAGGCTTTTAGTATATACTCTAACAGTACTATCTAGAGGATGAAGACGGGAGGTAGCTCGAGAGATCATGGAGCGCGAACCATCTTCAACCCTATAAGGCTGGATGAGAGGTGTGCAAGTGAATCCTATACTTTGTATCTGTCGTGTGTTTGCCGAATGCAGGACAAAGTTTGAATAAAAAAAAAAATCAAAGGCCTCTCAAGTGCATCTCTCTCAACGGTCGAGCGGTGACCTTAAACCCGAGTGTGCAAGTCTACATCCAATCATCAAGCGGCGACGTTAAACCCTTGTCTCCACCGACCGTTGAGCAGCGACGTTAAATGCTAGTCTACATGAGACCATCTAGCGGCGACGTTAAACTCTTGTCTCCACCAATCGTCGAGTGGCGACGTTAAACTCTCGTCTCCACCAGCGGTCAAGCGGCGAACTTAAACCCTCGTCTCCATCGACGGTCGAGCGGTGACCTTAAACGCGTGTTCACAATGGTTGATGACTATATCAAATCATTGAGCGGCGGACGTTAAACCCTTGTCTCCATCGACAGTCGAGCGGTGACCTTAAATCCTTGTTTCCATCGACGGTCGAGCGATGACCTTAAACTCAAGTCTTCACATATGCCTCAATAATGGTCGAGCAATGACCTAAAACCCGGGTCTTCATCAAGTCGAGAGGTACTAATCACGAATCAACATATTGAATCTTCTATCTCCCCTGGTCCCGAACTAGCATGTGGGATTCCTCGTCTCCTCGTTTAGGGTCGAGCAGCCTACGAAAGCTCAGTGAGAAAGTGAGAGTTGATGCACAACCGACCATGAACTCGGGCTACTCAAAAGCTCAGAGTCTTCAGAATGTAGCAGTCGCTCGATGCTATTCTCTCAAATACTCCCAGGGTTGAGCAGGAGATCGTAGAGTCACAACTCCGAATAACAGAGGGATCGATCGGCTAATAGAAAAATTATGAACAAAGATAAGGGATTTGGGAAACAATCTGAAGTCAAAAAACATGCACGGAGGTAAAGCTCATCTGAACGGACGAGCATACAATGCAACTTCAAAATTTTTTACAAAACTTCAGAATTACAGGGACTCTCAGCCTCACTCAAGATAGTCTAAGACGTCGTCTGGTAGAGAGGCGGTGAGCTTGTCCCGGCTGAAGACGTTGTTGGTTAGAGTGGTTGGTAAATGGCCCCCTTCGTGGAGTTGGCTGATCATCCCGTTGATCACCAAGTCAAACAGTCGGAGGGCTCGGTCTGTGACTTTATCCCAAAATGCGTCCGAGATGATGTAGGCTTGCTTCATGGCCTTGAACCTGCTCCCCTCGGCATCCTGATAAATTCTTAACGCCGCCCGAGAGCCCTCCAGCTCATCCTTGGCTGTGGCAATTTAGTCGCGGAGGGACGTCTCTTCGACCGAGTGGCTATGTCATTCAGCGACCAGGAACTCTTCAGCTTCTGGGCGATGGCCCGGGCCTCCTTATTCTTCATGTCCAAGTCGGCAATGGCCCGGTTTTTCCTCGTGTTCGCCGACTCGATCTTGTTGTCAAAAGTGGCGACTTGTTTGTTGAGTCGCTCCAGCATGATGGCCTGACTGACACTCTTTGCCTGCTCGGCCTCGAGCAACTTCTCTCTCTTCTCCAGAGCGGCCCGGAGCCTGGCCACCTCAGTGTCAGTCTTCTCTTGAGCGACGGAGGATTGGTCGTTCGACACCTTCAGTTGTTTTACCTCCTCCTCCAGATATGCAAGCCTATGGCACATGGCCAAGCTCTCCACCCAGTACCACGAACAAATAAAAAGGAGTTCATAAGTGCCGAGCGGAGGTAAAATATGAATTTACATTAAAATACTTACTCCAGTGGACATTTGAGTATGACTATTCGCAAGGGTGCCCGGAGGCATCATTGTCGCACGGGCTCGGGAGTCCTCCCAGATTTTGGCGAGCGGCCCCTGTAAGATAATCTGGTGCTCGGGGACTCGAGATCCAGCGCATAGCTCGTTGTATTCCTCGGTAGGCAAGTGGAGGATCGTTGTGATATGACGCTGGCCGCTCGGGGCCGACTGCGTCGAAGTCGCCCGGCCGGACGGAATATCGTACCGGTTCCCTTGTACAAAAATTAATTGAATTTCCTTGAAGGCCCTTGTTAAAGTATAACATTGCTGAATTTCCTTGAAGTTGTTCACTCGCATGCTGGCCATGATCATTCTCTATTAAAATTAGAAAGGAATGTAAACAACACAAACCTCAACTGATGTCTCATAAGAAGTTCTTATAGAACTTCATTGGTTGTAGGCGTAGAAGCTTACTATAGATCTGCTGATGTCTCATAAGAAGTTCTTATAGAACTTCATTGGTTGTAGGCGTAGAAGCTTACTATAGATCTGCTGATGTCTCATAAGAAGTTCTTATAGAACTTCATTGGTTGTAGGCGTAGAAGCTTACTATAGATCTGTATTATTGAACTTCAGGATATTTGCTTATATTACAAGATATATACTTCATGTAAATATGAAATAAAAAACACTTCAAACTTACTATATATACTTCATGTATTACACGATATTTGCTTTCTTTCTGCAGTTTGAAGAAACGTTGCATTTCTGCCAGCTTTCTTTCTTTTTTTTTTTCTGCAAGCATTTCATTTCTGAGTTATGAGTTTTGGTTCATTTATAGAAAATAGCTAGTAGAAGTAATTTTTTGGTTCAAACTATTGACTGTAATTTTTTGTTTATATTTCAGGCCAACTGTTCAATCTGTTCAAAGCTCACAAAGATCCTAGACAAAATCCAATTGCTTATTCCTGTAATAGATTGAGAAAGACAAGCTACTTCTTCAGTATTGTGGTAGTAATTACTGTACTGTTTTGTTCCGTTCTCAAGCCGAAAATAATTTTTGAGTGTAGCTAGTAGAAGTAAACAGATTGTTGGCTTCGAGGCCGGCAAGTTATTTTGTGCTCTTTTGTTTTATTTGTGAATATCACTATCTACTTTGAAACAGAATTAGTGTTAATTTCTCATGTAATTAAATACTAATATTACTTCAATGTCAGAATTCTATTATTTTGGTATGAGTTTGAAATCATTAGCTGAGTTGATTATATGTAAAATTCGAATCTAGACATGGTAAAAGAAAAATAATAGTTTCGTAAATATAAAAATAATAATTTTTAAATATATTTTTTTATTTTTTTTCTTTAAAACGACAACGCTTTTAAAGCGTTGCAAAAAGTGTTATCTTTGTAAAAAAAACAACAACGCTTTAAAAGCGTTGTAATAGTGTTGCAAAAGCGTTGTCTTCGCTACAAACGACAACGCTTTAAAAACGTTGTCGTTGAGCAGACTTTTAACAACAGTGCCTTTAACAACGCTTTTTCAGGCACAAAGACAACGCTTTAAAAGCGTTGTCTATTAGCTTTTTTCTTGTAGTGACAGTAAACAAAAAGAGTTCGACACAAGTTGGGGAAGAGAAATGCAGAAGTATTTACAGATGGTGAGAATGAAGGGGTGAATGGGGAACCGCAGACCGGTGGTGAAGTGGTCCCTAAACAGACAGATGCATCCGGTCAGTGGGGTATTTGGCTGATCGGACGAGGAAGGAAGAATGATTTCATGGTCGGGCGGAATTTCAAAAGCGTTCCTAAGGCCCTCTGTGTTGCCCTCATCGAACCTACACTCCATGGTGGTGTACCAGAGCCTAGGGATGGAGGCCGACGACTGTGAGGAGCTGACCATTACAAAAACAGGCAGAAAAAGGAACTAGAAGGAAGAAAGGCGAACTGAACGAGAAAAGGCGGCCATTAGAAGGTCACCGGGACAAAGGAAAGCAGAAAGCTCGAAAGCTAAAGTGACGGGATAGAGAGCTTACTGGAAAAAGATCGACGGGAAAGAAACGCGAGGAACCGTCGGAGCAAATCGTGCAAAAGCACAGAAGGGTCACCGGAAACACAAAGCAACGGAAGCGTAGAGAAGGCGGCGACGCAGTGGGTTCATATACCTCGGGCTCGGTCGACCGGAGCCGTCAGATCTAGGTTGTTGAAACCTAGGTCAAGACCCGGTTGTCGAATTTAAACCGCCAAACGTCGCAATCAATGTCTGTCACGTCAGGCGTGCAGTTTTGGCGGACGCGACACATGGCACATTCCCACGGGTAGACATTTAATGACAGCATGGAAGCACGTTCAACCTTAATGCGTAGCGATTTGCATGATTTCCAAGAGATCCGGGTGACATCAACTAGCCTAGCCCGCCCTAGACAGCCTATAGAAAATTCTATAAGTGTAAACCTTCGTCCGCCCGGTTAGATCGAGGGAGCACATCTATGCTCGAGCAATAAGTTTTAGCAGACCGATTGGGAGACTATTTTAATTTGCGGAAGAAATGGATATGAATCAGATATTTTTTTTTCAAAAATATATAAGATATGTCTATAGTATGACTTTTAAAGAAAAAAAATCTTAGCGGGCGGCTGACCGAGTCGAGAATTTCAAATTGAGGAGCAAAAATATATGCATTTACGTTGAGGCGGCCATATTGTTGGTTCTACCCCTGATTCGCCTGCATTTCTATATATATGCATTTACGTTGAGGCGGCCATATTGTTGGCTCCTATTGACCCTCATTCGCCTGCATTTCTATAACTCTACGTCTCATACATTACAAACCCGCTGGCTCCGTCCAGCTGGAGACGCCACTGGTCTCGCTGAAAAACAATATGCCTAATTTGGACTCGATATATAGAATTGTCAATTTGGATGTTTCCCTGTACTTTTCCTTGGCTCAGTATATGTGTAATTATGCATTTGTACCCAGATTTTTCTTTGTTCCCTATTTGGTGTTTGTTTTTTTTTTAAGGAAAGACCAAGCTTATAGAGGGGCTGCACTATGAATATGTATCACAAAATAACACGCATAATTGATTATATACAAATCGATTGATTGCCTTTTAAAAAACAAGTACATGTTTATGGAATTTTATGAAGCTTTAAAAGTTATGAATAATTGTTTGTTAGAAATTTAATTTTAATTGCTAAATATAAACCAATAGTATAACTCTAGTATTCTACCCATAGTGATTTTTTCTCGTATGAAATTAAATATGAAATTATTTCTGTGCAAGATAAGAGTGTATCAGATTAAATTATTTTTAATAGCATTGCTATATAGATTTAAATTGTTATAACAATAATAATAAATTGGATATATCAATAGATTAAATAAATAGAAAAAATTAACCAAGCTAGTGAGTCCAGGCGACAAAACATGTTAAAACAAAAAGATTTATCGCATCTAATAAGTTAAATGTGCTAACGTAGCTTATGAGTAAGGATGACCATATGAGTCAATTGGCTCCATAAACGCGTGACTCGATTGAGTTAGCTTTTACACATCGGTCAATGTCAATTTCTGAGAAATGCGAGAAAAAGACATGGAACCGAAACAGGCAAAATCCCGTGGAGGCCGTCCACAGGATTCCCGTTCAACTAGTGGCATGAAGTTTGCTACGGGATTTTCTTACTTTTTCGTCTGGACAACTTGTTCTCTCGTTTCTCCATCAAATTTATGAACCAATGAAACTTTAACAAAAAGTTAATTAGAAAATAAAAAACTAAATATTTGTATGTGATATGGTGCATGAGGGGGGCCAGGTGGATGATGTGGTCAAAAGTCAAGTTCATGGGATGGTCAGAAGTCTAACCCCCGTGAAGGTCAGAAGTCAAACTTATGTGACCACGGTCAAAATTTCCGTTGATAGGGTAATCAAAGGTCAAGAATACAGTTGGGGTGAGAGCCAGCCTCGATGGCAATTAAAGACCGGGCCCACAGACCAGGTAAAGTCGCGGAAGGAAAAGCCTCTGGCGTAGCACAGACCGGACGCACAGGTCGGGACGAACAAACCTTGGACAACCGAGGACAAAAACAGGTCGGGATTGACCAACCAAGGATACAGGTCGGGCTTCTAGCCTTGTGGCACAGGACATAACGTACAGGTCGGGATTGACCAACTAAGAATACAGGTCGGACTTCTAGCCCACAGGACATAACGTACAGGTTGGGATTGGCCAACCAAGGATACAGGTCGGGCTTCTAGCCTTGTGGCACAGGACATAACGTACAGGTCGGGATTGGCCAACCAAGGATACAGGTCAGACTTCTAGCCTTGTGACATAGGACATAACATACAGGTCGAGATTGGCCAACCAAGGATACAGGTCGGGCTTTTAGTCTTGTGGCATAGGACATAACGTACAGGTCGAGATTGGCCAACCAAGGATATAGGTCGGGCTTCTAGCCTTGTGGCACAGGACATAACGTACAGGTCGGGATTGGCCAACCAAGGATACAGGTCAGGCTCCTAGCCTTGTGGCACAGGACATAACGTACAGGTCGGGATTGCCCAATCAATGATACAGGTCAGACTTCTAGCCTTGTGGCACGGGACATAACATACAGGTCGGGATTGGCCAACCAAGAATACAGGTCGGGGCTTCTAGCCTTACAACACAAGATACATGGACAAGGATACAGATCTGGCTTCTAGACTTGTGGCACAGGACATAACGTACAGGTTAGGATTGACCAATCAAGGATACAGGTCGGGGATTCTAGCCTTGCAGCACAGGGTACATGGACAAGGATATAGGTCGGGCTTCTAGCCCTACGACACAAACATAGCGTATAGGTCGGGATCAGCAAACACCAAGAGCCAAGGCAAGGATAACGAGAGGAGGAGGCCGGGCGCTACGCGACAAGCAGTCCAAGGAATCGTAACCACCTGTCAGAGAATAATCACTGCTTGTCAGAGAATATTCTAATGGTCGAGTATTTACAGCACTCTGATTCCTTCCTAGACCTATAAGAAGATGTCACGTGTCATCCACCGCCAGACAAAGTCTGACATCTGACATTCCCTGACACCCGTCAGACTCCAGAAGAATCCATTGTGGTATAAAAAGGGATGTTTTGTCCCTTACGGAGGTACGCTCACTCGTCATTTCTGACTCATCTTTACTTTTCGTCCTTTCTCTGTGCTTCTGGGGAAAAAGTATCTGACTTGAGCGTCGGAGGGCCTGACCCGGGGACCTTTTCCTTGATTTATGGTCTCTAACGACTCGTGGGCTCATCTGAGTATGCGCAGAGTCCTCGCGTCATCATCCTGATCATCATCCCTCGTCATCCGTCCGTGTCAGCCCTTCTAGAGAGTGCCAAATCGACCGAACTCTGCAGCGACTTTCCATTAACCCCCGGTACATCGAGGTCCATCTTTATCCGACTCAATTTTCGGACGGAATCAGTATATATATAGTGATTCATTCATTTACAATAAACAAAGGCAAAGTAACATTAAACATTAAACATTTTATATGGCCTTCTTCCCGTATCGACATCAACTTCAAGCAGTCACCGGAGCGACCATTCCGCCCTGAGCAGCAGCGAAATCTGGCGTTGCGAAAGGGATGCTTTCTTCTGCTACGTCTTCCTCTGTTTCCCACAAGAAGCCAGCGTACGCTGCAAAGACATGGCTGCCGTGCCATGGACAATATGCATCTCTCAGAGCCAGTTCAGCAAATTAAACATTTTTGACGGAGGAAAGGCTTGATTTTTAAATTGTTTACCTATCCTGTGGAGCTGCTTGAACCGCCTGTTGGAAGTAAGAGGAAGCTCGTTCCACGTCGTGGTGGAGCTCCCACACTACCGTAGCGTACTGCGACAGGGTCTCTCCGTCGTCAGGCTCCGCCAGGATCGCTCGCGAGTAGTATTCCTCCGCTCGTCGGAGGTCTCCCTTTGTCTGCAACAAATTTATATAGCAATTCTTAAGAGAAAAGTTTGCATCTTAATGCTGCTCGATCGAATCGCGCGGGTGAAAACGATGCGTACTTGGTAGAGGAACTCGGCGTAGTTCCTCAAGAACAGAGCGTTGCTCGGGTTCTCCTCCACCATCTTCTTGAAGTGCGCCTCCACATCCGAGTGCAGGCCTCCGGCGATGCTGCTCCCCCAGTCGACGCTGGCGGTGAGCAGCCCCGAGCCGAGGCGGTCGATCCCGAGCCCTCGCGCGAGGAAGAGAGGCGGCAGGGCGGGGCTTCCCGATTCGCATCGCTTCAGCCCGGGCACGAAGTCGAGTTCCTCGTCGGAGACGTCGTCCTCTCGGGCCTCGTCCTCCTCGGCGACCGTGGTGGGGTTGTAGAGCGAGGAGGAGATGCCGTGGGGCGAGGGATGGGCGGCGCGACGGGCGGCGGCGGAGGAAGACTTGGACGGCAGATCATCGGAGAAGACTGACCGGAGATTTCCTTCGGAGAGAGTGCGGCGGAGGAAGCCAGCTGAGTCGTGGGCGCTGTCGGAGGCGGAGGGGGGACAGAAGTGGCAGGTGAAGGGGTGGTGGTGATGGGGGCTATCGGAGGCGTGGTGGTGGTGCCCAGGGGAGGACAGGAGGGAACCGAGGAGAGGCGTGGAGGAGCTCCTCAGCATCATCGTCATCGAAGAAGAAGGAGGAGGCGGCGGCCTCGCAGGGGAACCAACGCGAACACCTGCGTGGCTCCTTGGCCGCCGAGGAATTTACACGAACACACGGAGGGCAAGCGTTGGCCAGGACATTTTATAGACAGCTCGGCTGGTGGACACGGTGCATTTAATTAAAAATATCCCGTGAAGTTTGTGAACAATGCAACTACCTGTTCTTATCCAATCATTATATTCCACCACAATTAATTTTTAATCAACTCAAAAATAGCCAAAGGCTCTTATTTTTCACAACAACTTTAAAAAAAAAACAAAAAAGTATATAAACATTTTGATTTTGTTTTTAAAACGGTTTCGGTTAGAGAAATCAGATCGCTATGACGCGAGGGTAGAAATCCCCCAGCAATAAAGAGCGATGATGTCGTAATATTCTCCTCCCTTTCTTGATCTCATGGCATAGCGAAATCTGGTCAATTCCTACGGAGAAAAATACTCATCAAGGATTCATCGGGAGTTATTCCGATGAGATTGCTCCGATGTTTAAGTCATTAAAGAGACACAAATGATAGAATAAAACAGAGCAAATTAGATGAGATGAGATAGACAAGCATGACCTATGAAGAGAAGCCTAAAAGACACATCTCCTAAAATGGTGTCATTGTAATCACCGTGCCATTTCACATGTCAGGAGGTAAGGAAGTTCGATAGGATCGGTAAATTGGGTTGGCTCAATTGGGTTGGCTCGGGAAGTCGGATCGACTCGAGCAGCTCAAGACTGATGATGTTTGTGTCGATCAAGTTCTAAGCATGTCACATCACGAGGAAATATATTATTATGTCCCTCTTATTTTCAAATTTTCCCATTATATTTTTCAAATATTTTCATTCTCATTTATATCCTTCCTCTTTTATTTTTATTCTAGATAACACTATAGGTATTTATTACAATAATTATTAATTATAAAATAATATATAATAATCAAGTAATAAACTTAATATATTAAATCACATTTTAAACTGATTAAAAAATATGGATGTCACTTCTCATTTTATTTGATATTTTACTTTATATTACATATCTCTTAATGAAGTAATAAGTCATAAACGAAATTGATATCTCTCAGCGATTAAAATCTTTTTTTCCACTTAACATTTTCCCACTTTCTAGGGTTTGAAGTTTCGTACGAAAGGGGGTCAACGGCCCATCTACGACAGTGAGCTTCCCCTTGTCGTAGATCTCCACCAAGTGATGCGATTGCCCACGCCTCGCCTTGCCCATCTCCCGCACCGCTGACCCGTCAACCAATTCTCCACACGAGGGCAGATCCTCTAGACCGTAAAGGATGGTCCCTTGATTTGAATTGGTTCAGAGAATGGTCCCCATTCATAAAATAGATGGGGATCATTCATCCCTACCAATCCAGATCAAGGGATCATCCCCTGGACCGCTTTTTACAGTCCAGAGGATCTGGGCTGACTGACAAGGGGGGCGGGATCTTCTGGACCAGAAATCCCTGGTCTCCTCCTGAACCACATTCCTCGTATAAAACCCTTCCTCACGCACGAAGCACGTGCATGCCGCAACGCACAGAAAAACAAGCCCTAGCCTCTTCCTCTCGTCGCCTCCCTCCAGCGAGCCCTGTCCCCCCTCCCTCCGACGTTCCAACCCCCGGCGACCTCCCTCCCGCGGCGACCTCCAACGACCTCAGCGTCGCCTCCCTCCAGCGAGCCCTGTCCCCCCTCCCTCCGACGTTCCAGCCCCCGGCGACCTCCCTCCCACGGCCCCCGGCGCCCGCGGCGAACTCCAGCGGTCTCAGCGTCGCCTCCCTCCCTCCAGCGCCCGCGGCGACCTCCAGCGGCCTCAGCGTCGCCTCCCTCCCTCCAGCGCCGTCTCCAGCGCCGGCCTCCCTCGTCGCCACCCTCCAGCGCCGTCTCCAGAATTCTATTTCTCCTCTTGAGATCCAAGTAAGTGTATCTTTCCCTTTTTTTTTTTTTTTGATGAATATTCAATATCCTTAAGGCATTTAGTCTAGTAATACGGGTTCTATTTTGCCATCTCAGATACTTGTTCTCTTCCAACTGATGATGACAAATCACCATGCATGAATTAATTGGCTAATCCCTGTCCTTTTGATAAAAATAGTTAAATGCTTCCCATAAGTAATTTATTTTCAGGGGTTAAAAGATATGCTTGCACCGAACAGAGATTAAGTTAAGAAGCTGGATTGCTAATTGATAGCTGGAATTTCAATACAAGGCCAATAAGATAGTCCAAAGATGAGAACCGTATAAACTATGCCTTTTAAACCTCAATGACATTAATGCATTCAAGTAATGAAATGAATCTGTTTTATTTAGTTCAATTTTAGTATTGGTTAAAGTGATTTGTAATTTTGGAATCTGAGCGAGACAGATAGCTGATTCTGTTGATGTTTATTTATGTAATAATGCATATTTGGTAATTTTCATACAGGCTTTATTCTACTGTGCTTTGCGTTGCTCGCGTGAGATGATTGCCTCTGATGATGGATCCAGGAGCTTGCTGCTTGCTGTTAATAGAAGGCTCACTGCACTATCATTCCATATCAGAGAGTACTTTTGAGTTGACATGAAGAAGATCAATGAGATTTATCGCTACAAGACTGAAGAATACTCCCAAGGTGCTACTAACAAATTCAGCATCTATCCGGAGCAAATTCCTAGTTGGCTAGTTGATTGGATTCCTGAAAAAGGTGGCTACTTGATCGGGAACCTTCAGCCAGCTCACATGGATTTCTGGTTCTTCTCACTGGGTAATCTATGGGCTATCACTTCATCTTTAACCACTCCGAGACAAGCCGAGGAGATTCTGAACCTGATGGAGAAAAAATGGGAGGATTTCATCTGGAATATACCTCTGAAGATATGTTATCCTGCGTTAGAATATGAAGAATGGCACATAATTACTGGAAGTGATCCGAAAAATGTGTAAGTAAAGAACCCAACATAGCCGTCTGTTTAATGAGAGTCTCATCTTCATGGCTTAGAACTTGAATCAGTTTTCTATCATCTTTCACCAATATGATATATTGATTATGTTAGTGATATGAAATGCTACTAGTTATTCTAAAAGCAAAAGTAATAAGCCACCATAAACTCAAAAGTTATCTTTGATGATTGTCATAATTGCTAAGTATCTTGATCTAACAACACTCGATAATTTGTGAATCACATTTCCGTCATTCTTTACTAATATGACAAATTGTTGATGTTAGTGATACCAAATATCACTTGTTATTCTAAAAGCATAGGTAACAGGTATCCATAAAAGTTACCTTTGATGATTGTTGTAGTTGCTTAGTTTCTTGATCTAATAACACTAGATATTTTGCAGGCCTTGGTCATATCATAATGGTGGACCATGGCCTACCCTACTATGGCAGGTATTAAAGTGTTCATCGATAGTTCTCTAACACTTTATTACTTCCAATCGTGTTACTAAATGAGTTGCCTTTGTGATTTTCTAGTTCACATTGGCTTGCATCAAGATGGGCCGGCCTGAATTAGCTCGTAAAGCTGTCTAGGTAGCTGAGAAAAGGCTTTCGAACGATCAATGGCCTGAATACTGACACCCTGACCGCAAGATTCAGCAGTAATCAATCACGATTGTATCAAACATGGACAATTGCTGGGTTTCTGGCATCAAAGTTGCTACCGGAGAATCCAGAAATGGCATCCATATTCACATTTGAGGAAGATATGGAACTACTGGAAGACTGTGCCTACAGTCTGACAAATCATCCTCGTGCCAAATGCTCACGACGCGTTCCAAAAGCGCAGGTCCTCGTATAACTTGTTGAAGATAAGCAACCATTCTTTGATGCTTGTACCGTATATAAGAAAAAGGAAAACCATAGATGGAAGAGGGATCCACCTCCACACAACATTGTTTCCTCATTGAGGTATGCTCTTTTTTTTGTTGAGCTACCATGATGGTGACTGTGTATCAGTGATGTGTAAAAGATTTGGCCTTTGTAACAAAAAATATGTATGTTTTGATGACACATTGATTCATATAACTTTTTTTTTTATGTTCATGTTGATCCATGTTTTGTATAGAAAGGAATTTTTGTAATTAACACCCAGCAACCTTGAAAGAATATTTATTATTTTGTATGTAATCAAAATACAAATTATGCTTTATAGCTCAGATAAGTTCTGTAGGCGATTCACAAAATAAATCAATGCAAATTTCATAATAATGATCCTTATTAGTCGCCAAATTGCTAACTTAAGCTGAGTGCAGTGCAAAAAAAAAAAAAAAGACTCTTATGAAATGAAGTTTTGGGCTTCATTGAATCATTGAAAGAAATAGAACAATGGGAAATGGAACACAATCTTAATGACTTGACTATCTTATTTGGGATTTCCAAGTAGAATGCTACAAGAAAATTCTTGGTGAAATAAATTACAAACTCAGATGAGTTAATTTCATATAAATTTGCTGTAAATAATTGATATACACTGTGCCTCAAGCATAAGCAACACATGTATTAAGAAGAAAATAATACTTAGGGATGATCCAAGGACTTTTCCTTCAATATTTAGGCTTCAAAATTAGTCTCATCATTCTCCATCACTAGATCAACATCCATTATATCTCGACAGCCAAAGAGCTAGCAGCTTGGGAGTAGGTCAGAGACCAAGCAACTGTTCTTGGTGCCCGTCCTGCATATCCACAATTTTTTTTTAAAAAAAAATCTGCATTAGCAATCTAAGAAAGGGTAAACTTCAGTCAGTCAATACTCTATAGTCAGGAGTATGGAACCTGATCAGCGTGAGAAACAAAGTCAACTCTTCTCTGACTTCTTACTTGTTCCGATATCTCCTGTGTGCTTGCTTTATCTTTAAAAAAAATACGTTCATTTTTTGTCTTGAACCCAGTTGGTGCTTAGTTCTCTTTCTTCTTTGCACAATGATAGTTGGATCTGAAAGACAACAGAAAATGAAAATGTGTAGAAGTGGATGCACTTAATCCAACTGAAAACTCTATAAATTCATCTAACAGACATTGTCTCCAAACCTGTTCATAGGGGAAAATAACAAGATGTCGTGACACACTTAAAAATGTTCTCCAGATTTCATAACTTCTACGCTAAATGCACTGTCAGTTTACATGTCAATAACATCTACACATATGACAGTAGAATGAATGCAAACCCACAAGTAACTGAATAACATAACCAAATATATATTACTAACAAAGTATGACCATTAGAAGTACAATTGACAGGATTTTATGCAAGTTAAAAATGAAGAATTGGTGAAGCTTAGCTTAGGCAGCAAAAGGGTTGTATGTAAGAAAAGAATAAATGAATTGCAAATAACACGAAATTCTAGAATTAAGAACAATCCACACATAAAAATGGAGATGACTGGAATATTTGAGAAGATGTAGAGGACCAACCTTTGACAGAGATCTTCAAAGATCAAGATCCGTTCCAAATGCACAACACCGCTTGCATTGCTTAAATAATCTTCAAATTGCTCTGTCCACATGGTGCCAAGGACGGAGGTCGCTAGAGGCCGCTGGAGGTGGAGGACGGGAGGTTGCTGGAGGTCAGGGAGGCGGCGTTGGAGGTCGGCGATGCTGGCTGGAGGCGGCGCTGGATGTTGTGAGGCTAGGGCTTTTGTGCGGAGTTGGCGCTGGAGGTCGACGCTGGAGAGGGCGCTGGAGGGAGGGAGGCGACTGGAGAGGACGCTGGAGATGGCGCTGGAGGGCAGCGCTGGAGGTCGGCGCTGGAGGGAGGCCGCAGGCGACGAGGGAGGCCGGCGCTGGAGACAACGCTGGAGGGAGGGAGGCGACGCTGGAGTTGGAAGATGCTAGGGCTTTTTTTGTGCGTTGGCGTGTGCAGGAGGGCGGCGCTGGAGACGGCGCTGGAGGGAGGGAGGCGACGCTGAGACCGCTGGAGTTCGCCACGGGCGCCGGAGGCCGTGGGAGGGAGGTCGCCGGGGGCTGGAACGTCGGAGGTAGGGGGGATAGGGCTCGCTGGAGGGAGGCGACGAGAGGACGAGGCTAGGGCTTGTTTTTCTGTGCGTTGCCGCGTGCACGTGATTCGTGCGTGAGGGAGAGTTTTATATGAGGAATGTGGTCCAGGAGGGGACCAGGGATTTCTGGTCCAGAAGATCCGGCCCCCTGACAAGGGAGGTGAACGAGATGCGAACCGAGACTCGCCTGTAGATGGGGTGGTTGAGCCGGGAGCATTGATTGCGCTTTTATCGTTGTCGCCCCGGGATTTTCTAGGTTTGAGGACCTGCGGTGCTAAATGGTAGCCTGGAGGTGGACACATGGGTTACTGTTATTGGGTATGAAATCAATTTCTCTCTTTGCTAGCTCTGGATTTTACTTCTATTGAGATTATTTTCCTTGCTATTTCATCATATGGCTAATTATGTCTTGTGCTCTACTTCTTCAATTGCTAGAGCTTATATTGAACTTGCTTGTCACTCAATTAGATATTCATACGACTTTATTTGGTGGAGTTTCCTGACATGTCTATTTTACCAATAAACAATATGTTAAGATGAGTATTTTGATGATTGATTTCATATTATGACTCTTCATGAATGTCAACGGAAGATGATTCTTTCACCTTAAACATTTTAAAGTGTGATTAATCATCTTGTTTGGCATTTTATCAAAAAAAAATTACCAGTACATTTGTTTATCTGGTATAGTCATATTGATTATGGTGTATAAGACTGGATTTTCATGCGGCTAATGTCTAATTTTATCATAGATCTAAAACTATTAGAATTTTTCCTTCTTTTTTGATTATCTACCGGCATGGTTGATGGTCTGGATGTATATGATGAAAGTTTTGTACTGACAGATTAAGCTGGTCTGGCTTTATGGTGTTTGATTAATTATATCTTGCTTAGCATGAAATCTTTAGTATATGAATTTGGTTTTCAACCTATTTATGATAGTACGGATTTAGCTCAATGCATATGTATATATTTTTTTTGTTTTCTGTATATCCATGCTTTAAATTTTCTAAAAGCATCCTATGGCATATCTTCTTTATGTATATATTTTTTTTATTTTCTGTATATCCATGCTTTAAATTTTCTAAAAGCATCCTATGGCATATCTTCTTTGTCTCAAAGATGGGCCACTACTGCAAGAGCTTTCTAGTAATATTTTGATATCAGCTCTCAATTTATCTATGGTATGTTCTCGACATGTTTCTCTAGTTTCTATTATGTTCTTTGTTTCAATCTTTGTTGTTTTAATGATTTTCCTGTTGGTTATTATCTCTAATTGGTGGGCTAATTGTAAATTATGCATATGAGTACAAATCAAACCCATTAAAGTGATCTAATTTAGATTTATCGGGTTTCAGTTATTGGATGTAGACTTGTATGTGTAGAACCTATATGAAGGCGCTGGAATTCCGTTCTGTTTTAATTTTCCTGTACAAAAAAAATTATACAAGAACAGAACCTTTCCTAGCAACCCGCATGTTCGATCAAATATGTGTTTGATCAATCAAGCAAGTTCTTGACGAATCAAAGCACACCTTGATCGAAGTATAAGATCGCTAGCCTCTTGTTTTGGTATTCAAAATCAATACAAAGAAAACAAAACTAGATACGCAACGAAATTAAAGAACTAGTTGTACCTTTTCTTTGTAGCTAAAGACCTCTTCATCTTCTGCCGTATTCCTCTTCTCTTCTTAGACGTCGTGTGGGCGATGATCTACCAAGACAACATCACCCTCCTTCTCTTCTCGGTTTGCAAACCGCCGACTACAAAAGGAGGCTCTAGAATGGGGCACCTTCTAATCTTCTTCCTCCTCTTCAAGCCGCCGGCCACCAATGGATTGCTAGGAAGGGGCGCTGGCCCTAGATAGGAGAGGAAGGGGGGCGCCGACCCTAAGCAAGGAGAGGAGGGGGGCGGCCCTTGTAAGGTGAGGAAGGGGCGTCCCTAGCAAGGTGAGGAATGGCGACCCTAGCAAGGTGAAGAGGGGCACCGACCCTAGCAAGGGAAGAGGAGCACTGACCACAAGGAGAGAAGAGGATTGTGGAGAATTAGAAAATTAGGTTTAGGAGCCACCACCTACTCCTTTTTATAGGCTTGCCGTCGGTTACAAAGAAAGAAAAAAAATAACAGAATTCTGTTTAGAAAAAATCTCTCTTTCTATAACTGAATTCTGTTTAGAAAAAATCTCTCTTTTTATAACCGAATTCTGTTTAGAAAAAATCTCTCTTTCTATAACCAAGTTAAACCAAACCAAGTTAAGTTATACAAACCAAGTTTAGTTAAATTAAACCAAGTTTAGTTAAACTAAACCTAGATAAACCAAACCCAGTTAAACCAAATCAAGTTATGGATGGGCGGATGCGAGGCTTTATATAGAGACTACAACAGAGACCTAGAGGAGGAATTGGTTTAGGCCGCCTGATGGGCTTAGGCTTCCTGTATTCGACCCGAACATCCAACCCAAGTCCATCAATAATAACCCATACCGCTAAATGATTATTATTGAACTACGACACCAATCTCATATGACAATATGGGCTCCTTCTTATCATGAGTGCGTTAATTTCCCCGTGTTTAAGATATCGTATGCCCGTTAATTAAATGAGTTACTTACAACTCAATTAATTAACATCTGATTCCAAGAGTAGTACCACTCAACTTTATTATCATGCCAGACTAAGTCCACCTGCAGTGTTTACATGATAATCCTTTTGAGTTCCTCAAGGGGACATCATCAGCCTAAATAATTAGGACACAGATTCTTTCTATAATCAACAACACACCATATAAATAATACTATCTCCCAACTCATCGGGCCTATTGATTTAACGAATAAATCTCACCAATTGATAAGTTAAAGAAATAAATACTAAGTATACGTGCTTGTTATTATATCGGGATTAAGAGGACGCACATCCATAATAACAGAGGTTCTGTTCTTTTATGTAGTCAGTATAAATCGAACAATCTCAAATGATCCTGTTCAATACACACATAGTGTACTAGTATAATTTTATAGTCAAGACAGACTAATACCAAATTACACTACAACTGTTCTAATGGTTTGTCCGAATCCATCTTGGTTGTGAGCTACTATTTATAATTTATAAGGAACTGATAACATGATCTTCTGTGTGACATCACACAGCATGTTATATAATATAAATTAAATGGACAACTGCATTGACATATATATAAATATAAAATACAAATATTTGACCAAAGTGATTCTCATTTCAAAATATTTTAAAACAGATGTTCATACAAAAGATAAGCTTATATTATACATCTCAACAATCTTCCACTTATACTAAAAGACTATGTTGTCATAAATACTGCCATACATCTGATTCCCATCCCCTCAACATGCCTATTAAAAGCTCTCGCCGGAAGGGCCTTAGTGAAAGGATCTGCCAGGTTATCTGCTGATGTAATCTTGGCGACAACAACCTCTACTTGTTTTATGATGTTTCGTAACAGGTGGTACTTGCGCTCTATGTGTTTACTTGTCTTATGAGATCGTGGTTTCTTCGAGTTTGCTACTGCACCACTGTTGTCACAATAAATTGTGATAATTTTGGGCAAACCAAGAATCACATCTAAGTCCATCAAGAAGTTTCTCAGCCATACAGCTTTTTTGGCTGCCACATACTCAGCTTCCATGGTGGAATCTGAAACGCATTTCTGCTTAACACTCCTCTATGCTATGACTCCACCTCCCAAAGTAAACACATACCCCAAGGTTGATTTACTGTTATCCCTATCTAATTGGAAGTCCGAATCAGTGTAACCCACAGGGAGCAAATCATCTGCCTGGTAAACCAGCATATAATTTCTAGTCATTTTCAGGTACTTTAATATATGCTTTACGACAGTTCAATGTCTCTGTCCTGGGTTACTTTGATATATGCTAACCATGCCGATGACAAAATAGATATCCGGCCTCGTACATAGCATCGCATACACTAGGCTTCCTACAACCGAAGCATAAGAAACTATCTTCATCTCCTATATCTCCTTTGATGTCTTAGGACACATCTCTTTAGATAAAGGTACTCCATACCGAAAAGGTAGAAAACCTTTCTTGGAGTTTTGCATGCTAAAACGAGCTAGGATAGTATCGATGTATGAAACTTGGGATACGCACAACATCCTTTTCTTGCGATCCCTTATAACTTTGATCCTAAGAATATGTCCACATTCTCCCAAGTTCTTCATATCAAACTGCTTGGACATCCATACCCTTACGTCTGACAACACTTTGACATTGTTGTCAATGAGCAAAATATTATCTACATATAGTACAAGAAATACCACCACGTTTCCATCACTTTTCTTATATACACAAGACTCGTCCAAACACTGAATTAATCCATGAGACTGGATCACTTCATCAAACCAGATGTTCTAAGATCTCGAAGCTTGCTTCAGTCCATAAATGGACCGATTGAGCTTACATACAAGATGATCTTTGCTTTTCGCAATGAATCCCTCTGGTTGCTTCATATAGATGTTTTCTTCAAGACTTCCGTTAAGGAAAGCTGTCTTGACATTCATTTGCCAAAACTCATAATCCATATGAGCAACAATAGATAAAAGAATCCGAATAGACTTAAACATGACTATCGGCGACAAGGTTTCCTCATAATCGATTTCCTCTTTCTGAGTATACCCCTTCACAACAAGCCTCGCTTTAAAGGTTTCCACCTTCCCGTCTGTTCCTCTTTTCCTTTTGTAGACCCATTTACATCCAATGACTTTTACACCATTTGGTGGTTCTACAAGCTCCTAGACCTGATTAGAATGCATAGATTCTATTTTAGAGTTCATTGCACTTTGCCAAGACGCTGTATCTTTATCTTGAAGTGCTTCATCATATGTCGAGGGATCAACTTCATGTTCATCAGGGATCAAGTCCGAAGACTCTCCCAAAAACATGAATCTTTCAGGTTGCCTAACAACCCTCCCACTACGACGAGACACAACCTGTAATTGTGCATCATTTGTGGCACGTGTTGTAGTTACTTATGGTATCTTATCTTGTACTGTTGGTACTAAAGTAGAAGTGTCCTCTCTTATTTCCTCAAGAACAATTTTACTCATGGGTTTGTGGTTCATTACATAGTCTTCTTCTAAACATCGGGCATTGGTGCTAATAATGACCTTTTGATCTTTAGGACTATAAAATAAACCACCTTTCGTTCCTCTAGGATATCCTACGAACAAGCGAACTTCTGTACGTGATTCCAACTTATCAGCGTCTCCCTTCAGCACGTGTGTTGGACTACCCAAACTTTGAATGTGTTTCAAACTAGGCTTACGCCCATTCCACAATTCTGTGGGAGTAGATGGTACTGACTTAGAAGGTACCAAGTTCAGAATGTACGCCGCCGTTTCCAGAGCATATCCCCAAAATGAATTTGATAATTCTAAATAACTCATCATTGATCTAACCATTTCCATAAGAGTCATATTCCTTCGTTCTGCCACACCATTCGGTTGAGGTGTACCAAGTGTAGGCAATTGGGGTTGAATCCTGGCCTCTGATAAGTAACTCCTAAACTCTCCTAAGAGGTACTCTCCACCACGATCAGACCGTAGTGTCTTGATACTTTTACTATGACATTTCTCTACATCAGCCTTGCACTCTTTGAATTTATCAAAGCACTCAGACTTACGGCGCATCAAGTAAATGTACCAATATCTCGAATAGTCGTCTATAAAAGAGATAAAATATTCGAAACCACCTCTTGCCTGGATAGTCATAGGCCCACACAAATCAGAATGAACCAATTTCAACACTTTTTTTTGGCTCTATACCCCTTTAGCCTTAAAAAACTTTTTGGTCATTTTTCCTTCCAAGCAAGACTCGCAGGTCGGAAAGTTTTCCACTATCAATGAACCTAAAGGTCCATCGGCTATTAACCTTTGAATCCTACTCAAGTTAATATGACCCAACCTTAGATGCTAAAGATATGTTTGGTTCATTTCCGTAGGTTGCTTTCTCTTATTAGAATTAGAAGATGTGTTATTAATTTCTATTTGTTGCATCGTGGGAGTTATTAGATTAAGAGTATACAAATTGCCGACCAACGCACCAGAACAGATAACCATTCTATTTTTCTTGACAACTAAAGTTCTTTATAAAACATGGTACGTAAAGATAATTTTTCAAAATCAAAGTTTTATTCATATGAAAAGATAAATAAACATCTCCCATTGCAACAACCGTCACTCTCGTAGCATTACTCATGTAGACGGTGATCTCCCCTTCATGTAGTCGTCGAGTTTCCTAGATCCCCTGCAATGAATTATAGACATGATCAGTAGCTCCCGTATCTGCACGTTAGGTACCGGTAGATAACAGCGCTAAACATGTTTCAACTACTAATGAATAAGATATACCTTTATTGTTCTCCTTTCTGCGAGAACAGTCCACCTTTCTTATGGCCTCCTGCTTGGCAACCCGATTCTGGTGTCCAAAGAGTTCCTTGAGATTGAGCATCATGTCATAGGATTAAGCAGTTGGTATGGCTTGATGTTGATATTGCAGCACATTTGACATAGAAGCTAAAATGTAACACTGCGCCATCTCATCTGCCTTGACCCATTTCCTATGTCTCTCTATCTCCTCTTCACTAGAATCCTTATCAGACACGCTAGGATAGACCTCAAGAAGTACGAACTTGTATTCTTCAGCAGTTAAGATAATGTCCAAGTTTCGTTTCCAATCAATATAATTTGGACCAGTAAGTTTATTTTCTTTTAAAATAACAGTGCGAGGATTGAAAACTATTTTGAAATCCTGAGAATCATAAAATAAAATATTTGGTCAAAACTTTGGAATTTAAAATAATATTGTTTCCTCAAACAATATAATTTAAATTCACCAACACCTCAAAACACCGTGAATTTCATATGCCACTATAGTGTAGACGTATACTAATTCAAATATTTGTAAGAGGAGGTTTTACCCATTAATTTTATTATCTTGTCAACCTAACTTTATGACAAATAAAATTAATAGTTGGTTCATCTTCGGTCACATAAATAATAGTAGTGACTTCGATGGGGAGGATACTATTAAATGCGCCTAAGTATATACCATTACTTGATACTTAGTCCATTAATTAAGATTATGCCCCTTCAGATGGAGAAGATCACACATACCTAAATAATTTCCTATAATCATCCATAGAGGAAGTTTGATCTAGTGATCCGCAAACAAACTCATCCGATATAGAGGAAGGCACTTAAAGCCAATGCGCAAGTTTGAATGCATCACTTACAAACCAGTAATGGAGACCGTAAAATTTAAATAATCCCTCTACCACTTAGTTATTTAAATTTAGGGTTTTTTAGCATGCACACACATCACACCACATAGCATCACAACACATAGCATTACAACACATAAAACAGTATATAAAGGCAATAAATATGAAAATAAAATTTTCAACTATTATGACCTCACCCAACGCTGTCCTCCAATATGCCGCCAATGGATCGTTGTCCTCCATTATGCCACCAATGGATCAAGCCGTCGCATCTATCTCACTTCCTTCTCTGCCGCGCCTCCGGTCCTCAAAATAGCACCACACATAGCAATGATAAAAGATGCAACAAAAAATAAAATTTTACAGTTATCGATCCTATATTCCACAAAGAAATTTACATGTGATCTAGATTAAACAGAATGCAAAAAAATAATAATAATACGGCAACCGGTCACATTTAATTATTACAATCATACACACACAAAACAATCTCGACATGTCGAAGGGTTCAAATCATACACAAACACACAAAGAGCCATAATAGTTGGATCTAGGACGTCTGCACCACAGAGTTAATCTATCTTGCACATCCTACTATTATCCAACCTAAATTTATGTATGAATAGTGCATAATTTAACTGAAAATCAATCACACAGAACCAAAAACTATGCACTGATACCACTTAAAGGTGTTGGAATTCCATTCTGTTTCAATTTCTCTGTAGAAAAAAATTATACAAGAACAGAACCTTTCCTAGCAACCTGCATGTTCGATCAAACATGTGTTTGATCAATCAAGCAAGTTCTTGACAGATCAAAGCACACCTTGATCGAAGTACAAGATCGCTGACCTCTTGTGTTGATATTCAAGATCGATACAAAGAAAACAAAACTAGATATGCAGCTGAATTAAAGAACTAATTGCACTTTTTCTTTGTAGCAAAAGACCTCTTGATCTTCTGGCATATTCCTCTCTTCTTCTTGGACGTCATGTGAGCGACGATCTACCAAGACAACACCACCCTCCTTCTATTCTCGGTTTCCAAATCGCCGGCTACAAAAGGAGGCTCTAGGATGGGGCACATTCTAATCTTCTTCCTCTTCTTCAAGCCGCCAGCCACCAATGGATTGCTAGGAAGGGGCGCTGACCCTAGATAGGAGAGGAAGGGGGGTGCCGGCCCTAAGCAAGGAGAGGAGGGGGGTAACCCTTGCAAGGTGAGGAAGGGGCGACCCTAGCAAGGTGAGGAGGGGCGACCCTAGCAAGGTGAGGAGGGGCGCCAACCCTAGCAAGGGAAGAGGGGCGCCGACCACAAGGAGAGAAAAAGATTGTGGAGAATTAGAAAATTAGGTTTTAACAACCACCACCTACTCTTTTTTATAGGCTTGCTGTCGGTTACGAAGAAAGAAAAAAATAACAGAATTCTGTTTAGAAAAAATCTCTCTTTTTATAACCAAGTTAGACCAAACCAAGTTAAGTTAAACCAAACTAAGTTAAGTTAAACCAAACCAAGTTTAGTTAAATTAAACCAAGTTTAGTTAAACTAAACAAAGTTAAACCAAACCCAGTTAAACCAAACCAAGTTATGGATGGGTGGATGCGAGACTTTATA
Source organism: Zingiber officinale (assembly GCF_018446385.1). Classification (NCBI taxonomy): domain Eukaryota; kingdom Viridiplantae; phylum Streptophyta; class Magnoliopsida; order Zingiberales; family Zingiberaceae; genus Zingiber; species Zingiber officinale. The sequence continues at coordinate 76,745,208 of NC_055996.1, read as the reverse complement.
TAGAGGTTACAACAGAGATCTAGGAATTGGTTTAGGCCTCCTGATGGGCTTGGGCTTCCTGTGTTCGGCCCGAACACCCAACCCAAGTCCATCAATAATAACCCATACCACTAAAGGGTTATTATTGAACTACCGCACCAATCCCATATTACAATATGGGCTCCTTCTTATCATGAGTGTGTTAATCTCCCCGTATTTAAGATATCGTATGTCCGTTAATTAAATGAGTTACTGATAACTCAATTAATTAACATCTGATTCCAAGAGTAGTACCACTCAACTTTATTATCATGGCAGACTAAGTCTAACTGTAGGGTTTACATGATAATCCTTATGAGCTCCTCAAGGGGACATTATCAGCTTAAATAATTAGGACACAGATTCCTTCTATAATCAATAACACACCATATAAATAATACTATCTCCCAACTCATCGGGCCTATTGATTTAACGAATAAATCTCACCCATTGATAAGTTAAATAAATAAATACTAAGTAAACGTGTTTGTTATTATATCGGGATTAAGAGGACGTACATCCATAATAACAGAGGTTCTGTTCTTTTATGTAGTTAGTATAAATCGAACAATCTCAAATGATCATGCTCAATACACACATAGTGTACTAGTATAATTTTATAGTCAAGATAGACTAATACCAAATTATATTACAATTGTTCCAATGATTTGTCCGAATCCATCTTGGTTGTGAGCTACTATTTATAATTTATAAGGAACTGGTACCATGATCTTCTGTGTGGCACCACACACCATGTTATCTATAATATAAATGAAATGGACAACTGCATTGACATATATATAAATATAAATTGCAGACGTTTGACCAAAGTGATTCTCATTTCAAAATATTTCAAAACAGATGTTCATACAAAAACTAGGCTTATAGTATACATCCCAACACTATAGACCCGCATCTATTATCATTTATGGGCTGATAATAAATGTTCACTATATATAGGGTTAGCCCCCAAGGGTTTAGGGTTTAATCTTGACAGAGCTTGTGCTTCCCCATTGACCTAAAGTTTTTCGGCGTTGTCACCCCTAAGCCCTTTGGAAGACTTTTCTTTTCTTTCCGCTACATCTTCTTCCACAGGGATTATTTATGGACGACTCTAAAGACAAGGATGGCTCTTCAATCAGGTTCCTTGTCATATTTGTTTATGTATTTATTTTTCTTATGACATGTTTAATCGATGAAACGAAGATTTATGCTCATATATTGTTGTATTTCCTATATGTGAATTTTTATACGGTTCTTAGAATTTATGTGGCTTAGGTTTTACAAGAACTATCAATTGGTATCAGAGCTAAGTTTTTGTTTCATCGTTTTTATTGGCAATAAAGTTTAAGTTTTTTGTCGATTTGTTGTTTGCATGCTAGATCAAGTTTTTCCTAGTTAATATAATTTTTTTTCACCGTCGAAAATCATATAAGAGAAAATTAGGATAGACTTGTTTTTCAAATTTTCGTATTTTTGCGAAAAATATGAAGAGCGATAAAAATTGTCACTATTTAATCTATTTAGGTAAAATTATGAAGGTTAAATTGATTACTTTGATCGAGCAATCGATTATCAAATATAAAATTAAAAAAAAAATGATTGAAATTCAATCTATCAATGACTTTAAACTCGTGACTATGTCAATTTTAAATCGATTAAGTTCACTCGATTAAGTTCATGTTTATTAATCGATTGAGATTCATCGTTTAATCGATTAAATTCCTTATAATCCATTAAAGAAACACTACATACTGTTTCATCAATTAATCGTGAAACAATGTCACTATTTCATGTAATTAAACAGTAATATACGGTTTCATGAAAAAGAGGTTTTTTTAATCGATTAAAATTTCTCTGAAACAGTGTATTACTGTTTCAGTAAAAAAATTAATGCAGAAATAATTAAGAGATTAAATAATATATTTAATTAAAGAACTTAAGAAAGTTTTAATTTCTCAAAGTAAAGTTCTGTATAATGTAATCGTATATAGTAGATTTTTAAATCGATTGTGATAATCAATTGAATAAAACTAATTAATTATTATAAGGTTGATTAAATAATTTCTGTTCAAATTAAGTTCCTAGAATTTTCTTGAGTCTATCCACACAATGTGCTATTAAGTTGAATTAATGTGTCGGTCCAAACGAAGACACCTTAGATAAGTTTAGTGTATTTTGTGTTGGTAGACATATATCTATGCTAAAAGTAATCGACCCAAAGGAAAGTTACTTTTATACCAGATATATGTATAAGGTAGCTTACAATTATGGAACAAAATATTATTTTGTTCAGATAATTTACAAAATATGTCGGTCCAAAGGAAAGTTTATTATGTGATCGATTAAGGTTGTTGAGAGTTATGGACCAAAATATAACTCATATAAAGTACCATATTATGAGCACAATGGGTCGGCCCAAAAAAAGACACATTGTGTGACCAATTAAAGTTTGAGTTATATTATAGAGTATCGCTAACAATAATGTATCGACCCAAACGAAGGCATATTATGTTGTATTTGATATCTCATAAAGAGCCTATTTATATATATTTAAAATTTTATTTTATTTGCATAATTTTATATTACTTATATGTTCTTGGCTTTAGTTAAATCGTGATTTTAAATAAATTTTTCTCTTTAATTTCAGTGCAATCTATAAATGTTAGCATTAATAATATCCCAACACTAACTGGTTCTAATTTTGTTGAATGGAAAGAATACACGACCGTAGTTTTAGGTTGCATGGACTTAGATTATGCATTAAGGATGACGAGTGCTAGCACTATAGAGCAGAGGGTTGAATTTTACCTGTGGGAAAAATCAAATCGCATGTATCTGAGTATCATGACGCTTTCCATATCGGCGCCAATAAAGGGCTCAATAACAGAGGGAGGAGATGTTAGGAGTTTCCTGGACCAATTAGTAGATCGATTCACTTCAAATGAAAAGGTTGAGACGACCACATTTCTTATGAAGTTGGTAACCATGCGGTACGATGGTAAAGGAAACATAAGGGAGTACAATATGGAGATGTCCAATATAGCGACAAGTTTGAAAGCACTAAAACTTGATATGTCTGAGAGTATGTTAGTGCATTTCGTCTTGATGTCTCTGCTTGCACGGTTCACTTCTTTTAAGATATCGTATAATACTCAAAAGGAAAAATGGACATTGAATGAGTTCATTGCTCAATGCGTGCAAGAGGAAGGGAGACTAAAGATTGTGACATCTGAGAGTTATTACTTAGCATATGGTTTTCAAAGTGGGAGCAAGAAACGAAAGATGATCAATAACAAAGAAAAAGAAAAACAAACTGCAGATTCTGGAGGCAATGGCCATAAGGGGCATAAGAAGCATGATAAGAAATCCGCTTAATCCTTTTGCAAGAAGAAAGGTCATATGAAGAAAGACCGCCTCAAGTATGCCAACTGACGTATAATGAAAGGTAAACTTCTCGACTTTGTTAGTTCGGAAGTCAATTTGGCTATTGTACCCAATGACACTTGGTGGATAGATACCGGTGCTACTACTCATATAAGTGTCACTAAGCAGGGTTGTCTTAGGAACCGACTTCCGCTTGATGGTGAAAGATACATCTATACATGAAATGGAAAGAAGGCTAAAGTCGAGTCGATTGGTGTTTTTAGGCTTTGTTTAGGAACTAATATTTTTCTGGATTTAGAAAATACATTTATTGTACCATCTTTTTGATGGAATTTAATTTCAATTTCTTGTTTGGACAAATCGGGTTATTCTTGTTTATTTAGAAATAGAATTTTTAGTATTTTTTAATTTAATGTTGGTTGGCAATGGTTCGTTGGTTGATAAACTTTATAAATTGAATACCTTTACTCCTACGGTTGGCAACGTAATAATACATAGTATAGGTATGAAATGCAAATTGACCGACAAGAATTCTTTCATTTTGTGGCATAGGTATTTAGGACATATATCTAAACAACGCCTAGAAAAGTTAATGTCACATGGAATTCTCGATTCCCTTGATATGTTAGGCTTTGATATCTACATAGAGTGTGTTAAAGGGAAGACCACTAACAAAATGAACAAGGGGGCTAACCATTGTAGTGACATTTTAGAGCTAATACATGCAAACATTTGCTGACCATTCCATAAGGCATCTTGGAATAGACACATATATTTTATTAGCTTCACAGACGACTATTCCAGTTTTGGCTATTTGTACCTTATTCATGAGAAATCATAATCTTTGGACATGTTCAAAATTTTTAAAGCCAAAGTTGAACTTCAACTAGATAAGAAAATTAAAGTCGTCCGATCCGACCATGGAGGTGAAATTATGGTCAATATGATGGATCAGGTGAACAATATTCAGAACCTTTTGCGAACTATCTTGCTGAGTGTGCTATTGTGCCTCAATATACTATGCCTAGTACACCCAGTCACAATGGTGCAGCTGAGTATTGCAATCGAATCCTAAAAGACATGGTAAGAAGTATGATGACTTTCACTTCTCTACCAGAGTCTTTGTGGGGTGAAACACTCAAGACTGTAGTTACCTACTTAATAGAGTACCTAGTAAAGCAGTAACTAAAATTTCATTCGAGATGCGGACGAGTAGAAAGCCTAGTATTAGGCATTTATATGTTTGGTGGTGTCCAGCTGAAGTTAGGCCTTACAGGCCTAATGAAAGGGAACTAAACTCAAGAACAGTTAGCTGAAATTTTGTAGGTTATTCTAAGAAATTAAGAGGGTATAAATTGTATGATCCCTTTAATAGATCCTTCTTTAAAACGGGAAATGCCAAGTTCATTGAGGACAGTGGGAGTAATAAAATCAGGGAAGTATCTTTTGAAGAAAGCATTGGTGATCCTCCCGTGATCACTACTAGTGTGATCAGTAGCTGCATGGTTATCATACCGCATATTATGGGCATTACATATCCACTGAGCATAGTGAACCAAGATATTTCCATGACATCTCCAATGCAATTGGAGGAATCTACTACTGAAATTGAAGTATTGCCTCATTTTGATGAGCAAGTATCCAACTACCTCAAATACAAGTGCTCTTAAGGCGATTCACAAGGGAACGGAGAACTACGAATTCTCATGATTATATTTATCTCCAAGAGCATAATTTTGACATAAGGTTGGAAAGTGATCCTACTGAAGGATCGATAGAAAGCGATAGAAGGGGGTGGGGGTGGGGGTGAATATTGCTCTTTAAAAACTCTTCTTATTGTATCGTAAAAACAATCACAGTAAGCAGTGGAAAATAGAATAATAAAATAGACGACTCGGGTGGTTACTTGGTTCGGAACCTACGTCGACTCCTACTCCAAGGCACGTGATTCTTAATCACACCGTTGGGCAATTCACTATAATTCTTCTTTTTAAAATCTTCAGAAAGAAGCAATTCATATAATGAATAATATAAGATAGTAACAATCTTCTATCTTATTGAAACTAAGTACAATGCAAGCTATATAAAATTATATCGACAGTAGAAAAATGATGAAGCTTGATCGTCACTTGAATGAAGTAGTAGCTTTCTTGAAGAAGTGTTGAAAAGTAGTTGCACGAAACTTTTGCGCAAAGGTGAACAGAAAACTTGAATGACTTGATTGTCTTTCAGCCTCGAACCTCGAGCTTCTTTTTATAAGAATCATCAACGTTCGGTCGACCGAACCCGCTCCCTTCCTTCTTCGTTTAGATTTAATCTTCGGACATTGATGACATTTAATGATTCGATCGACCGATCACCTTGTTCGGTCGACCGAACAGTGAATTTTTCTATTCGCTGAGATTCACAATTAATGTTTCATTAATGTAGCGATCGTTCAGTCGATCAATCCTCTGGTTAGGTCGACCGATCAGTCAAGTTTCCTTCTCTGCTTTGGCTCGGTGAGATCTATCCCACATCATCAAGGTTCGATCGATCTATCTTCTGGTTTAGTCGATCGATCAGGCTTTGATCGGACTCTACTAGTCTCTGGACTGAGTTAGCTTTGTTCGGTCGACTGATCCTGGTGTTCGGTCAACCGATAAACTTTGATTCCTGTAATACAAAGTTAGAACAAGTGCTCCTGTAAAACAGAGTTAGCACAGTAATATATGAATAATAGTAAGATGCATGAATAGCAATTGACAGTAATACTATCTTGATCTAAACTTGGAAACCTTCTCGATTTTTCAGTTGGATCAACGACCTAGGGTTTGTTCCCTTTCGGAACACGACCTCATTGTCGCTCCTCCAGTTGCTTATCTCAACTTACATGCCAAACATGATCCTCCAGACCTGTTTGGACTTATCGCTTAGCATCGGATCAGCACACCAGGACTTTCCCTCGAACTACAGTCCTCCAGACCTATCGAGCTTCCCTGCCAAGTGTCAGGTCCTTTCGACCCACTTGGTCTTTCTGCCTGGCTTCCACGATCTGCTAAGACTTTTTCAGATTGAGTAAACAGCTTGCACACTCAGTCAACTTATTAGATCACAACAAGACTTAACTTGAACCTTTGACAACATCAAAACTCAGGTTCGATTCTGGTGCGCCTTGTACCAACACCTATATCTTTTCAAGAAGTCAAATAATTCTCTAACCCTGAAAGGTGGATTAACGCCATGTAAGAAGAGTTGAAGACTATGACAGATAATGATATTTGAGAACTTGTCGAATTGTCTGAAGGAAAGAAGTCCGTTGGTTTGTAAATGAATATTTAAAATCAAGTGAGATTCAAGGGGCAATGTCGAAAAGTATAAGGCTCGTCTTGTTGCCAAGGGATTCGCTCAGAAAGAAGATATTGATTACAAGGAGACTTTCTCACCTGTGTTGATGAAACACTTCCTTAGGGTAATCATGACACTTGTAGCTCATTATAATTTAGAGCTATATCAAATGGATGTTAAAACTGCATTCCTCAATGGAGACATAGAAGAGTCTATATATATGGTGCAACTAGAAAACTTTGAGTCTAAGGACTCAAAACACCTAGTATGTAGATTAAAGAAGTCCATTTATAGTTTAAAGCAGGTGTCCCGCCAGTGATATTGGAAATTTGATCAAGTGGTTACCTCATTTGGATTTAAAGAGAACCTCGTTGATCAGTGCATATATGTCAAGTTCAATGGAAGTAAGTTTATTATACTTGTTTTGTATGTGGATGATATATTGCTTGCGAGCAATAATAAGGGTATGCTGCATCAAACCAAGTCATTTCTATCTGGTAATTTTAAAATGAAAGATCTTGGTTGCGAGCAATAATAAGGGTATGCTGCATCAAACTAAGTCATTTCTATCTGGTAATTTTAAAATAAAAGATCTTGGTAAAACATTCTTTGTTTTAGGCATACAGATCTATCATGATCATTCAAGAGACATTTTTGGACTTTCACAACAGGCCTATATTGAAAAGGTATTTATAAGGTATGATATGTAAAACTGTACACCTGGTGATATTCCTGTGTCAAGAGGTGACAAGTTCAGCTTGCAGCAGTGTCCACGGCTTGAACTTGAAATAAAGGAGATGAAACAATTCTCATATGCGTCAGCAGTGGGAAGTCTCATGTATGCATAAGTTTGTACTCGACCAGATATAACATTTATAGTGGGGATGTTAGGTAGATATGTAAGTAACCCATGACTATCACACTAGAAAGCAGTAAAGAGAGTGATGCAGTATTTGCAAAGAACTAAAGGACATATGCTCACGTATCGGAGATCAAATAATTTGGAGGTGATTAGATATTCAAACTCCAATTTTGCTGGATGCTTGGATAACAAGAGGTCTACTTCGGGCTATATTTTCATGTTTGCTGGAGGGGCTATATCTTAGAAGAGTGTTAAGCAAACGCTAGTAGCCACTTCTACTATGGAGGCAGAGTTGGTAGCATGCTACGAAGCATCCAATCAAGGGATTTAGCTGCGGAACTTCATCACAGTATTACAGATCGTTGATGACATTGACAGACTACTGAGAATCAACTGTGATAATGAAGTTGTAGAATTTTATGCCAAGAATAACCGCAGTTCGTCGAAGTCTAAGCACATTGACATCAAGTTTCTAGCGGTTAAAGAAAGAGTTCAGAGTAGTCAGATTATGGTAGAGCACATTATCATAGATTTCATGTTGGCCGATCCACTCACTAAAGGCTTGGTGCCTAAGGTGTTTCATGCGCATGTTGTGGATATGAGTGTCCTTCTTATGGAAGAAGAACTCATTTAGTGGGAGTCTGTATTTATCTTATTGCTCTATATTTGATAATAAAGATAAATATTTTATTTTGATTATTATACGTACTTAAAATTTAAAACATTAATGGGAATTTATATGTTTGTTTGACACTTTGACTATGATATCATCATTTACTACTGCTGTTTAGCATTTGATGTTTGTAAATATGATATAGATTCCTTTTGAAATCATAAAGTTGATCATGATTTGCTATTGCAGTTTAGCATAAAGTATTTCATAAATATGATATGACATCTTTTGAGGTCATCTTAGGATCAGTTGAAAATTGGCATATACTGATGCATTGCATGTAATTTTCACACTACACATCTACATCTTAATCTATGTCATTAATAACATTGATATTGTAATTATTGTTGGGGCTTGTTACGATCATATACAGTAGCTATGACCTCTTTAGTCCTATACCAATGAAGTTAATGTTCCAGATTGTTTATAGGGGTATTCTATACCCATAAAATTTGATATCAACTAAAGTTTTACTTGCATTTCATATACAACTCACAAATAGCCCAAGTGGGAGATTGTTGGTTATTATCTCTAATTGGCGAGCTTAATTGTAAGTTGTGCATATGAGTACAAACCGAACCCATTAAAGTGATCTAACTTAGGCTTATTGAGTTTCGATGATTAGATGTAGATCTTGTATGTGTACAACCTATAGTCCCGCATCTATTATCATCTATAGGCTGATAATAGATATCCACTATATATAGGGTTGACCCCTAAGGATTTAGGGTTTAATCTTGACAGAGCTTTTTGTTCCCCATTGACCTAAAGTTTTTCGGCGTCATCACTCCTAAGTCCCTTGGAAGGCCTTTCTTTTCTTTCTGCTGCATTTTCTTCTACAGAGATTATTTCTAGACGACTCTAAAGACAAGGATGACTATTCAATCAGGTTCCTTGTCATATTTGTTTATGTATTTATTTTTATGTCATGTTTAATCGATGAAATAAAGATTTATGTATATTGTTGTACTTCCTATATGTGAATTCTTATACAGTTCTTAAAATTTATGCGCCTTAGGTTTTACAGGAACTATCATTTTCATCTTCAAGTTAAGGCTACCAATGGGGACACATTCATTGGTGGTGAAGACTTTGATAGCGCACTGCTAAACTATCTAGTCGATGACATTCTATTAACAACAATGGCAACATCCGCCTTGACATTCTATTATTACAAAATGTTATTTATGCATGTCGAGAAATACCTATATGACATTCAAGTACCCAGATTTGTAGGTTGGGGATTGATGGTTTTAGCTCTTTCTTTTTAAATTTTAACTCTGCGTGCGAGAAAGAGGTCACCATAGAATCATCCTAAAGTTATAGAAACATTTGGGAAATGACATCTTCTTGCTGTGGGCTTTCATTTGAGTTTCACTTCAATTCCAATGGGGGTTCAATTGTATAAACTTATTGGTAATCAAGAGGCATACAAATTAATGGTAAAGTACCTCCAATTTTTAATAGTGTCATAAAAAATTCATAGTAGATGATTTGGTTATATTACTTTGATGCTACCAAATAAAGAGAAGTTAACTGGCAATCTGAATACAAATTTTAGGCTCTATTATTGATATGCTCTCTTCTCACTGATCCTAGTCTTGAATTCATAAATATGCATGATGGTTCATTAGTGATTTATCTAAAACCTTTATTTTCATACTTATGTGAATGTTTCCAGAACTTCTATTTATAAGGTCATAAATCCAAATACATTCTGGTTTATTTTCTGGTGTTTGGTTGAAGCAAAATCTCAATCCAAGTTATTAACATGGTACTTTTTATATTTCAATTTATAGCATCAAATAAGAATTAGTGTTACATTCAATCAATATGATGAAAAAGAAATGAATGAAGTAAATATGTCTATTTCTATGTGGGTGTCTAAGTCTAAGTTATGATATATTTGTTCAATTTTAGAGATGAAAAATATTGTATTGTAGTAAAATATTATGATATATATTTTTGTCAATTAAAATTGTATTATAGTAAAATATGGTCAATTACTTCAACACTATGAATAAATGATGGAATAATACAACATAAAAGATTTCGATAAATTTAAATAGTGACGTAGTTAAAAAAACTATTTACTTCATCACTGATTAAATTTTTTGAAGTCATCGTATAAATAACTTTACTAAATTAATTTTTTTAGTAAAATATGTTCTATTACTTCTGTACTATAAAGAAGTAATACAATAAAAAATATTTAGACCAAGTCAAATTATGTAGAAGTAAAATTAAACATTTACTACACTAGAATACAAAAATTATAAAGTCGTATACATATTTTACTTTGTCAATCAATGTAACCTATGAAGTAATATATATCATCAACCACTTAAAGTACTTTTATTGATCTCGATGAAGTAATAGAGTCTTTTTACTTTAAAAACGGTCTAATTTTGAAATAGTTTTGGACCGGTGATAGACTTTGGTAATTGTGTGACGAAATAATAAATTAACTCTTTTACTTCACGTACGTCTATTCGATAATTATCTACATATTATTTCGGATAATATCCAAGGTTTATTACTAATTTTCACATATAATTACTCTGTGAATATTAGATGAAAATGATACATGATGTACACGTGACTCGTTACACGTCGTTCCACGTCCCATACGGGATTCATGGCGCCGCTGTCAGCGGGGAACTGCGACATTGTTGCCATTTATTGGCAAAAAAGGTGGAACCGCCACCCTAGCGGCCCCCTGGCCCCGGCCCCACAAGATTCCAGAGGGAGTAAATCACGGTTAATGCTGGGCAGGATAGGTGACTGGGGGTCGAAGGAATTTTTGGCGCAGCAGACTAGAGTTTTATCCCCGAGTGCAACTGGCGACCTTCGACCCCACGACTTCATTGGCAAGCTGCAGGCACCTAATCAGCTGATCCAGCCTGTGGGGGCATTTATGATCATGGCGGCCAGAGGAACGACGATGGTGGCACGTCAAAGCTGGTTGCTACTCCTCTTTGCATGTTGTCGCCAGTCCACAGCCGGTAGCTGTGCTTCCTGTCGTTCTCCATCGTTATCAGCACTACCTTCACGTACACCCCACCACCGTCACCTTCGCGTTGTTCCTATCGGTTGTCCTATCCACCACCAGCTCCCGCTCCCTTGCTTCCTCCTCAGAGCCTGGAGGTCGGGGCGCCACTCAGTGTTGGCGTCCTCAGGGATGAGAAACTCCTTGTCATCCCACAAGATGGCGAGCGCGTTGATGCCATCGTCCCAGGCGCTCACGTGGTATTCGAAGACAACGAGCCAGTGGGTGTCGAAGATGACGACGAGGGCCTGCACCCACGTGAAGTCACGGGCGTGCCTCGCCGGCTGCCACTCGATGAAGTGGGCGTTGTTCTGGAAATGCTCGTTGGAGACGAGTCGGAAGTCACCGCCCTTGGCATCGTGGAAGAACATCTTGCCATTGTCGCCTATGAATCGGGGGTCATAACACACCGATCTGTTTCCTCTGTAATTAGGAAGTTGATATCCACATGCAACATTAATCACAATCCTCACCCGATCAAAATTCATTATAAATATATATTTTTTAAAAAAAAATGATTTTGATCTTGCAATCGGAGTACTACTATATGTGGTTTTGGAACAGCTACAGTTGGCAAAGCAGGCCTTGAGGCGGCAGTTGCAGTAGGGCTTGCGGTGGGGCACTCGTTAGGGCACTCGATGAGAAGGAGGCCGCCATCGCGGCACACACGATGGCAATCCACGACCACCACGCCATGCTCTCTTTCTCTCTATCAACTGCACATCAGTAGCACAAATTAATGGTGGAACGTGGAACGAGTCACATGCACATCACATGTCATTTTCGTCTGATTCTGTCCGAGAGTCGAGACAATGGATATTGGGGACGTGGCGCTCCCATTGACTGTTGGTGGACTCCTCGTCAATGAAACATGCAGTCACAACAACGTCAGTGCCGAGCCGGGGAGGGGTTCCCCGGCGATGACCCTCTAACGCTCAAGTCAAACACCGGCGATGTAGAAGAAACGAGGAAGCAAAATGCCAGAGTAACTGCAGCTACAGTAGAGATTATGCATACCTCCGTTGAAGCTTGGAACCTTTTATATAGGGCTCAGGGGAAGCGCGTGCACGCTCCTCGAGGTGCACACACTCTTCAAAGCATGTCTTGAAAAGGCATGTCAGAAAAGTGTCCCTGACACCATACCTTAACGACCCGAGCATATCTCTAATAGGACAGTGGAAGCTTCCGCTCAGGGGAAGCGCGTGCACGCTCCTCGAGGTGCACACACTCTTCAAAGCATGTCCTGAAAAGACATGTCAGAAAAGTATCCCTGACACCATACCTTAACGACCCGAGCATATCTCTGATAGGACAGTGGAAGCTTCCGCCGTACGATCCTCTGCCTGTCCATGCAACCAATCATGTCATCTATCGATGGCACGAGTCCCTATGAGGATATCAGCTGATTCTCCTTTTGTTTGTTAGTGGGTCGAGCGGGATGACCGCTCGACCAACCCTTGGCCGTTTGGCGGGTCTTGTCCTTGGGCCGAGAGGAATGGTCGCTCGACCAACATCCCACTGTCCTGGCTCCATGTTATGTAGGCCGGAGCTGTGTTTGAATGTAGTCTGCTCGGTCGTCAATGTTTTACCTATGTGAGTCCGAGCGGGCTGGCCGCCCGACATATACCTTGTCTGTTTGAGCGCAGGAAGCTCGGTACATGGTCGAGCTGCGCTAACATCTGCTTCATGTAGGCTCGGCGATTCTTCCTCCCGGTCAGGAAAGGGGTTATCCAATCGGACGATAATACCTGGGCGCTGACCAGCTTGACTTTGACCTCCATCATGCCATTGACCACCCTACTGACCAGGGCCCCTCCTTATCGCCGGATCACATGCCTCCCCCTCAAGTCTAGTCGAAAGAGGCTACAAGTTCGACTGACTGGACGAGCTAGTCTGGAGATCGGTTGGCCGATCGGCTGTGATACTGGTTGGACCCCAACCGGTCTACCTGAGGGTGTCGGACAACCCTAAGATTGCTCCTTGAGGTCGATCGGTACTTTGCCACTCGCACTTGGAGAAATTTGCCGTTTCTATCCTTAGCTGAGAGCGATCAATGCTGACATCATCTGAATCCCTTCGGAATTCGTGCAAGTCATCTCCATTAAAGCCGAGCACGCACCCACGCTTGTTAATGGCGTTCATTAAATGCTGCCCTGTAGGTGTGTGCCACGTGTCACCGTCGCCGTCATCACACACTCGAAGCGACAGACGTTGATGTGACGTTTGGCAGTTTGAATTCAACGACTAGATCTACGCTCCGGCTTTCGTGACCTGGATCGGGCGACCCTGGTTGGTCGAGCTCAAGTTTTATAATGTCGCGATGTCGGCTTCTTCCTCTTGCATTTTTTGCGAAGGCTGTCGGCGAGTTCCTGTGCCGTTGGTGCTTTGGCGACACTCCGCTCCTATTTTCGGCAACCTTTTCTTCTCCTGTATGCTCTCCCATTCCTTCCTCTCTTCAATCGCTCGCAACCCTTTTCATTCCTTGCAGTTTTCCTAGCGTTCATTTTGCGTTTTCTACTTACTGTTTCGTTAAACTTCCGTCGAACCTCCTGTTTTTCATTTTTCGGCGATGGCGAGCTCTTCCCGGCCCTCCGACCCCGCTCCTGGTCTTTGGTACACCACCATGGAGACCAAGTTTGACAAGGGTGACGCCGAGAACCTCCAAAACGCTTTCGAAATCCCCCCTGACCATAAAATCATTTTGGCCTCTTCGTCCGACCGACCTAATGATCCGCTGATCGGCACAATATGTCTGTTCAGAGACCAATTTGTGGTCGGTCTTCACTTCCCAATCCATCCTTTCATCCTTAAAGTTTGTAATTACTTCCGCGTTCCTCTCCCCCAACTAGTACCCAATTCCTTTCGTCTGCGGTGCGGCATTGTCACCCTATTCCGGTTGCACGTCATCCCTTTAACCCCTCAAGTTTTTCATTATTTCTACTACCCCAAGCAGTCCAAGCTAGGGACCTATCTCTTTCAGTCTCGGATCGGTCTAGTATTTTTTTGATAAGATGTCTATTTCGAATAAACACTAGAAGGAGTATTTCTTCTTCATGCGGCTTTCCGAACGACCAAGCTTCCAGACCCAATGGCAGGTCGGACCACCTCCTCAGCCGCACCTGAAGAAGTACAAGAGTCGATCAGATTATCTTCATGCAGCGAACATGCTGGTCGGTCAGAAGTACGACATCCATAAGCTATTGCTGGAGGGTGTTATGTACATCTTTGGGCTGAGTCTGATCCGTGCAAGGCTCCCGAGCGGCTTAGGTATGAAATTTCTTGGCTCCTTTCTTTTGATTCTAACTGATTTACTTTTTTTCCTTTTGCAGCCAAAATCATGATGCGAGCGCGCATGGGCGGCCTGACGAAGTTGAAGGAGCTGAAGAAGCTTAAGGTTTCTGGTGACGCCTCTTCTTCCCAGGGGCCATCGGTCGCCCAATTGCAGGCCGATTTGGAGAAGGCCCAACAACTCCTCGCGATAGAGCAGCAGAAGTCGGCCGATCAGACTATTACGCTGGGCCAGATCGAGACACATTTGAAGACCTACGACAGAAAGCTAGAGTTGGCCTCCTCAAGGAAACATCGAGCTATCACCGACCTGGAATTGAAGAACCAGGAGGCTCGGCGGCTCGCCCAAAAGCTTAAAGAATTCGAGGACTATCTGATCGCCGAGCGGGCCTGCCGAGCGACTGGAGAGGAGTCTCTGAATAAGAAGTTCAAGGATGCCGAAGATGCACTAGAGGCCTCCTGTTCTACCCTAACGGTCTACCAACAGGAAGAGCCGAGCCGATTTACAGTGATGAAACAGGAGTACATCCGCTCGAACCCATTTACCGACAAGGTCGTCCGTTGGATCGTCTGGCCTTTGAATTGGCTGTAGACGGGATGATCAATCAGCTCAAGGCGAACGATCACCTTCTCAAGGACCTGAATGAAGGCGTCATCAATCGCAGTCAACTCAACGACACGATGCCTGATGTCGTCTTCAATTTTTTTGAATGAGACGGAGAGTTTGTAGTAAAATTTTTTAAGTATGTTTGTATGCCAGCCGCTCGGCTGTTCCGCTTCTTCTTAATGAAAGATCTTTTTTTTGAAAATTTTTCCTTGCTCGTATGCTCGCTTTCGATCCCTTCAGTCAGCATAACCACCGATTTGTTTTGCTCTCTTTGCCATTAGCGAAGCTTTTGCCTGTATCATCTCAAGCGGACAGTATATTCGGGCTCGGGTTCTACCTCTCGGGTTTAAGATCGTCGCTCAACCATTTATGAGGACTCACACTTGATCATTGTCATTCGACCATTTGATGAAGTCGTGGGTTTAGGGTCGCCGCTCGACTGCTGATGGAGACAGGGGTTTAACATCGTCACTCGACGTTTTGATGGAGATAGGGGTTTAACATCGCCGCTCGACGGTTGGTGAAGACAGGGGTTTAACGTCGTCGCTCGACGGTTCGGTGAAGACAGAGGTTTAACGTCGCCGCTCGATGGTTGGTGAAAATAGGGGTTTAACGTCGACGTTAGACGGTTCGGTGAAGACAAGGGTTTAACATTGCCGCTCGATGGTTCGGTGAAGATAAGGGTTTAACGTCACCGCTCGACAGTTCGATGAAGACAGGGGTTTAACGTCGTCGCTCGACGATCAGTTAAGACAAGAGTTTAATGTTGTCGCTCGACGATTCGGTGAAGACAGGGGTTTAACGTCGCCGCTCGACGGTTGGTGAAGACAGGGCTTTAACGTCGCCACTCGACAGTTTGACGGAGATAGAAGTTTAACGTCACCGCTCGACGGTTCGATGAAGACGGGGGTTTAACGTTGCCGCTCGACGGTCGGTAAAGACAGGGGTTTAACGTTGGCGCTCGACGGTTGGTTAAGATAGGGGTTTAACGCCCCCGCTTGACGGTTTGGTGAAGACAGGGGTTTAACGTCGTCGCTCGATGGTTTGGTGAAGACAGGGATTTAACATCGCCGCTTGATGGTTCGGTGAAGATAGGGGTTTAACGTCGCCGCTCGACGGTTGGTGAAGACAGAGGTTTAACGTCACCGCTCGATGGTTTAGCATGCCGCTCGGCACAAAGCTTGGAAGCTTAATCTTTTATTTCCTGTCCTGCAATGAAGGAACACATGGATGTAAAGGTACATTTATCACATCAGCGCACCTCCCATCCGGCTCGATAAGGCTAGAGATGGTTCGCATTCCATGGTTATTCTAGTCACCGCCTGTCCTCATCCTTTAAGTAGTAGGCGCCTGAGCGAAGCTTTTCTACGACCTTAAAGGGTCTGACCCACTGAGCTTCTAGCTTGGTGACGTTGTCGACCTACTTTACTTTCTTCCACACCAAGTCGCCAACCTGAAACGATTTTGGATCACCCTTCGGTTGTAGCTTTGCCTCATTCTTTGCCGGTACGCCATCAGCCGGACGACCACTTTAGTGCGTGCTTCGTCCACCAAGTCTAGCTCCAGAAGCCTTCGCTTGGCGTTGTCTTCGTTGTAGTGATGTATCCGGTCAGATTCAACCCCGACTTCGACGGAGATGACCGCTTCGCTGCCATATACCAAGTGGAAGGGTGTTGCCCCGGTCCCTTCCTTGGAAGTTGTGTGGATCACCCATAGTACGCTGGGGAGTTCATCTACCCAGCTCCCTCCGACGTGGTCGAGCCGAACGCGCAGGATCCAAAGTATTTCTCGGTTGGCAACCTCCACTTGCCTATTGCTCTGAGGGTAGGCTACCGAAGTGAAGGCTTGCTGAATATCGTACCCTTCGTGCCACTCCTTGAGCTTCTGACCCACGAATTGTCTTCCATTATCGGAGACGAGCTGACGCGGGATCCTGAACCAGTAAATGATGTGTTGCCAAATAAACTTCATGACCATCTGCTCGGTTATCCTCGCCAGTGGCTCAGCTTCAACCCATTTGGAGAAATAGTTCACCGTGACGAGCAGGAACTTCCTCTGACCCATAGCCATGAGGAAGGGCCCCACGATATCCATGCCCCACTGGTCGAACGGACAAACCACTATGGATGCCTTCATCTTCTTGGTCGGCCGGTGCGAGAGGTTGTGATACTTCTGGCAAGACAAGCAGGTGACAACCGTTCGAGCGGCGTCCTCCTGGAGGGTCGACCAGAAGTATCCAGCAAGTAAAATCTTCCTTGTCAATGAGTGGCCGCCCGGGTGTCCTCCGCAGGACCCTTGGTGTACCTCCTGCAGTATATAGTCAGCATCCTCCGACCTAACACACTTAAGTAGGGGCCTCGAGAAAGCCTTCTTGTGGAGCTGATATCCGATCAGGGTAAACCGACCAGTCCTCTTTCTTAATAGATGGGCCTCCTCCCGATTAGACGGTGTAGTTCCTGATCACAAAAACTCCATCAACGCCATCCTCTAGTCGTCTGGGAAGGTAAGTCCCTCCATCCGGTCAATGTGGGCCACTAAAGCCACATGCTCGATCGGCTGCGATATGACGATCAGTGATAACGAGCTGGCCAATTTGGCCAATTCGTTTTCAGCTTGGTTCTTCGCTCGGCGGACCTTCTATATTACGACCTCCCGAAAGTTGGCCTTCAGCTTCTCGAAAGCCTTAGCGTAGAGCCTCAACAGCGTGTTGCTTATCTCGAACGTCCCGGCTAGCTACTGAGCAGCCAACTGTGAGTCTGAGTGGATGAGGACCTTGATGGCTCCGACATGCCGGGCAGCTTGTAGGTCAGCTATAAGTGCTTCATATTCGGCTTCATTGTTGGTTGCCCAGTAGTCTAGCCGAACAGACAGTCGCATCCTCTTCTCTTGGGGGGAGATGAGCAGTATTCCGATCCTGCTCCCTTGCCGAGTGGCCGAACCATCTACGTATATTCTCCAAACGGCTTCTGGTTCAGGGTTCTGTACCTCAGTGATGAAATTCTGCCAAGGCTTGTGCTTTGAAGGTCATTCGGGGCTGGTATTGGATATCGAACTCGCTGAGCTCCGTCGTCCATTTGATTAGCCGTCCGGACGCTTCTGGATTGAGAAGGACCCTCCCCAAAGGACTATTGGTTATCACGATAATGGAATGCGCGAGGAAGTAGGGGCGAAGCCTCCGAGCGGTGAGCACCAACGTAAAAGCCAGTTTCTCGAGATCGGTGTAGCGGAATTCAGCATCTTTCAATAGATGACTCAGGAAGTACATCGACTGTTCCTTGCCGTCTGACCTAACTAGTGTCGAGCCGATCGCATACTTGGTCGAGGATAAATAAATTCTGAGTGGCTCACCGACAGTTGGCTTAGCCAATACAAGCAATGAATTGAGGTACTCCTTCAACTCTTCAAACGCCCGGTCACATTCTTCGTCCCATTGAAATTTGGTAGCTCGGCGTAATATCTTGAAGAACGGCAAGCTCCAGTCGACTGACTTGGAGATGAACCGAGATAGTGTTGTTATCCGCCTAGTGAGACGTTGGGCTTCCTTAAGATTCCTTGGCGATGACATATCTTATAGTGCTTTCACTTTGCTGGGATTCGCCTCGATGCCCCGTTCGGTGATGATGTAACCCAGGAATCGCCTACTCTTTGTGCCGAACAGACACTTGCTTGGATTCGACTTGATTCCATACATCTTGAGTGTCTGGCAGGTCTCCTTGATATCTACACATAGGTCAGTTGCTCGGAGGGATTTAATTATTATGTCGTCGACATATACCTCCTTGTTGCGGCCGATCTGTCGCCAGAACACCTTATTCATCAGCCTCTGATAAGTAGCGCCAAAGTTCTTTAGCCTGAACGACATGACATTGTAGCAGTAGGTTCTATCGGCCTTGATGAAACTGACATTCTCTTGATCTTCTCGAGCAAGAGGCACTTGGTGGTATCCTTGATACACATCCAGCATGCATATCAGCTCGCACCCGGCAGTGGAGTCTACCATCTGATCGATTCGGGGTAGCGGGTAGAAGTCCTTCGGGCACGCCTTGTTGAGGTCCTTGAAGTCGATGCAGACTCTCCACTTATTGCCTGACTTTGAGACCAGTACTACATTCGCGATCCAGCTTGGGAATTGAATCTCACGTATGTGGCCGGGTTCCAGGAGCTTCTCTATTTCCGCTCAGATGATCAGATTTTGTTCGGCGCTGAAGTCCCTCTTTCTTTGCTTCACTGGCCGAACATTTGGTCGGACGTGAAGCTCATGCTGCGCGACGTTCGGTGATATCCCAGGGAGTTCATGCATCGACCACGCGAATACATCGTGGTTTTGTTGGAGACAGGCGACCAGCTCTGCCTTCTGCTTAGCTCCCAGGTCGGACGTGATGAAAGTCGTTGCCTCCGCTCGGCAGGGGTGGATCTGAATTTCTTCCTTTTCTTCATAGACTAGAGTAGGGGGCTTTTCAGTGATGGCGCTTACCTCTAGTCGAGGCGTCTTCTGAGCGGACTTGACTTCGATTTTGACCATCTCGACATAACAGCACTGAGCGGCCAGCTGGTCGCCTTTGACCTCTCCTACCTGGTCTTCTACCAAGAACTTGATCTTTTAGCAGTACATTGAGACTAGCACTCAGAACTCATTGAGGGCCAGTCGGCCTAGAATGATGTTGTAGGCCGAGGGGGCATCCACCACAATGAAGCTCGTGGTCCTGGTCCTTCTGAGCGACTCTTCTCCGAGTGATATGACCAACCAGGCTTGGCCGATTGGCAAAACTTCATTGCCGGTGAACCCATATAGTGGGGTCATCATCGGTAGTAGCTCACCTCGGTCGATCTGGAGCTGATCGAAAGCCCTCTTGAAAATTATATTTATTGAGATCCCTGTGTCAACAAAAATCCGGTGAATTGTATAGTTGGCAATTACCGCTCGGATGATGAGGGTGTTATCGTGAGGGACTTCCACTCCTTTGAGATACCAGGGGCCGAAGTTGATTTTGGGCTCGCTCGCCTTTTCCTGACCACAACCCACGGCGTGAATTTCTAGGCACCGAGCGTATGATTTTCTGGCTCGATTGGAGTCTCCGCTGGTCGATCCGCCATCGATGATGTTTATCTCTCACCGAGCGTTAGGCCTGTGTCGCTCGTGTGAGGCTTGGGGATTATCATTACTCCTCTGTTGATGGTGGTGTTGTGATAATGGGTATTTTTGTGCATTATTTTAGCTCTTATACTTAGCGTTTTTACCTTCTCATATGCTTATTTTTGTGCTTATATTATATTTTGTGAGTAGGATTTATTTTGGACTTAAATGTAAATTTTCTATAATTGTGGAATTTAATTACATATTTTGATGTGGTTTTGTAGGAAATCAAAAGAGCTATGTATTAGAGTCGAGCCAGATCGAATTTGGTCTTATTTGGAGGTCAAATGAGGGAGATCAAGATGAATTAATATGGACCGTTGATCCTGATCCAGTGAGATCATGCTCCTTCACTCAGATCTAGTCATTCAGCCCTCCATCAAGATTTAAAGCGATCTGAACCGTTGATCTAGAAATCAAGGCATCCAAGAGTTCATTCAAAGCTTCAATTCAATTTGGATAAGAGAGGAACCCAATTTCAAAAAAACCCAACCCATTCCTAAAGCCTACACTTCTAAGCCTTATCCAAAGCCCAATTTAAATCCTCTTATTGGATCCTGATCTCACTCTTTTCCTTTACCCAAAACCTTTACCCGACCCATTAAGAAACTTCCCTTACCTCTTCACGCACGCATAGGTCGACCCCCATCCTGTTCGCGTTTTCTTCCCCACGAGCTAGGGCACGCAGACTCCTCCCACACCGCATTCCTTCCTTCTTCCTTTTCTCCGGCCGGTGGCCTCTCTTCCTCTCTTCCCCGCCGCCGGCCGTCCAACTACAGTCCACTCAGCTTCTCGATTCCAGCAGCAAGCGACGATTCCGGTCATCCACCTCATCGGAGGGGTTCTCCGGTGAGATCCTTCACCTTCCGACTTCTCTGGCTTTCTGGGGTTCGGACGGGCAGAGGAAGAATAAGGCAGCAGAGCATAGGGAGGCCCGGCAGTCCAGAATTTCCAGCAACTTCCAGCGAGGGGGTTCCTCGGTGAAGATTGCATTCATCTACGTCGTTGGCGAAGATTGCAGCCACCAGCAGATTGTTTCTGTCCACCCACTTTGGGGGTTCCGAGCCGGGTCTCCGTGTGACGGCGGAGATAGTCGTTGCTATTTGAGAATTGAAGTGTGGATTGTGGTTGGATTAGTTTAGTTTCTCTTTTGTTTATTGTCAATTTGTTTGTGTTGAAGTTATTTCATTGAATGCTTGTAGCTAATTTGATCTTTCATGTTTAAATTGCATTAATTACGCTTAATTAGTTTCACGCCTACAATGTGTTCGATGAATTGCTTCAACCAAGAGTTAGGTTTAATTTGATGCATTTTAGTTTGTTTAATTCTTGTTTTGTCTTGTTCTTTCAATTTAGTTAAGTTCTAGTTTTGATTGAATGCAATTAGGATAGATTAGTTTAGGTTTTGTTTCATGCTTTAGGCTTCATTATATTCTTAGTTTCGTTAATGCTTTATTTTATGTTATGTCCATTGATAGATAATCTTGTGTCTGTTGGAGTGTATACTGAAAGCCTAAGCTTTTGTAAACATTTGTTTTGAATAAAGAATCATATTTGGTCAAATTATCTACATTTGTTTGTAGTTGTTCATATAATTTATATTGTAGATAACATAGTATGTGGTGTCACATGCAGAAGATGATGTTATCAGTACCTTATAAATTATAAACAGTAGCTCACGACTAAAATGGAAAGGAATAAATCATTAGAAGGTCGTAGTGTAATTAGGTATTAGTTTATCTTGACTATATAATTACACTAGTACACTCAGAGTGTATTGAGTAGGACCATTAGAGGTCGTTTCTTTTATACTGACTTTATAAAGGAACAAAGACCTCAGTTATTATGGAAGTGTGTGCTCTTAATCCTAATATAATAACAAGCACATATGTTTGATATTTATTTCTTTAATTTATCAATGGGTGAGATTTAGTTCGATGAATCAATAAACCCGATAAGTTGGGAAATGGTATCACTTATAGTGTGTGTTGTTGATTATAGAAGGAAACTGTGTCCTAGAGATACTAGGTTGATAATGTCCTCAAGAGGAGCTCATAAAGATTGTCATGTTAAACCCTGCAGGTGGACTTAGTCCGACATGATAATAAGGTTGAGTGGTACTACTCTTGGACTTAGATATTAATTAAATGAGTTGTCAGTAACTCACTTAATTAGTGGACATTCGATATCTTAAACACAGGGAGACTAACACACTCATAATAAGAAGGAGCCCAAAAATGTAATTTGGGATTGGTGCGGTAGTTCAATGATAGTTCTCTAGTGGAATGAATTATCATTGATAAAATTAAGTTGTGTGTTCGAGGCGAACACGGGATGCTTAATTTTATCGGGAGACCAAAACCAATTCCTCCTCTCGGTCCCTATCGTAGCCTCTTATTTATAGAGTTCTATACCCACCCAATAGGGGTCGGCCAAGCTAGCTTGGGAATAAGCTAGGGCCGACCTAGGTATAATATTGGGTGGTCGGCCCTAGCTTGAACCCAAGCTAGTGGGGGCCGGCCAAATTAAATTAAAAAGGGATTTTAATTTTAATTTTTATTATGTGGAAGAAATAATTTATTAAAGAGAATTAAAATTAAAATATCTCTCTTGTAAAAGATCTACAAAAGATTAAAGAAAGAGATTAGATCTCTTTCCTTATTTGTAAATTGGTGAGATATTTTATTTTCTATTTAAAATTATTCACATGTTGATAAAATTAAAATTATAGAAATTTCCTTTTATCAACCATGAAGAGATTTTTAAAGATAAATTTTATTTTTTAAAATTTCCGGAAACAAATTAGGAAGTTTTAATTGTTGATTAAAACTTGTCTAATTTTTTCCTTCATTGATGTGGCCGGCCATTGGTTTTAATTTGGGAAATTTTATTTTATTTTTCTCAATTAAATCATGTCAAGGAAATTAAGGAAATTTTATTGTAATTAAATTTCCTAATTTACCTAGGCCAAGGAATATAAAAGAAGGGGTAGGGGTGGCTTCATGAGATACAACATCTTTTATTTCTCTCCCTCTTTTGTTCCTTGGTGTGGCCGGCCATCCTCTCCCTCTCTTCCTCTTGTGGTGGCCGAACCCTTCTCTTCCATTGGAGCTCTTGTGGTGGCCGGATACTACTCGGAGAAGAAGAAGAAGGAGAGAAAGCTAGCATCTCTTGGAGCTTGGTTAGTGTTTTGATTTTCTTCCTTGGTGAAGCTTCTTCTTTGTTGGCCGAACCTAGCTAGGAGGAGAAGAAGGTGATTGGTGGTTTCTCGTCTCGGAAGATCGTTGCCCACACAACGTCCGAGGTTAGAAGAGGAATACGGTAGAAGATCAAGAGGTTTTTCTACAAGGTATAACTAGTAATTTTTCTTTCCGCATCATGCTAGTTATTTATGGAAATAATACCAAATACAAGAGGCTTACATTCTAGAATTTTGAATATGTTTTTCGATGTTGTGTTCTTTTGTTTTTTTTCTTTTCCTTGTGATTTGATTGTTCTCTTTGGTTAACCTAAAGTTATTTTAGGAAATTAAATATTAGATTTCTATAAAAGGTTTTGTCTAGTCGGTGGTGGTTGCTCCCATATCCAAGAAGGCCATGTGCCTCGCCACGTCGAACCAATTATGGAAATTAATATTTAATGGAATTAATAACTTAAGGAGACTTGGGTCGAATGTGTTAAGTTCCGCAGGAGATCCAAGTCAAAACCTAAAAGAACAAATAGATTAAGTTTTGGATCAAACGTGTTAAGTTCCGCAGGCGATCCAAAATATAATTTAAAAGAATACATGGTAGCTAGGAAAAGGTTCAGACCTTTGTACAAAAGTTTTGTACAGTGGAACCTATAGGTTTTCCGAGTAGCAACCAACAATTGGTATCAGAGCTAGGGTTTTGCCTCTGTGTATTTGATATTTAGTTTAATTATGCACATGTCATACATAATTTAGGCAGGATAATAGTAGGATGTGCTAACTTTGTGGATGCAGGATCCAACTATTATGGCTTTTAGTTATTATGTGTGTGATTGGACCCTTGGACATGTCAAGGGCATTTATATGTGTGTGCATGATTGTATTAAAATACAGCAGGAGCTGTATTTAGTTTTTATTAGGATTTTATTTTTGATCTAGATACATGTACATTCCTTTTATGGAATATAGGATCAAAAATGTAAAATTCTATTTATGTCGCGGACCGAATCTTGCAAAGCGTGGAACCTTCTAAGGACCAGAGGCGCAGCGGAACTAGGAGCAAGATGAATGCGACAGCTAGACCCGGTGGCGGTGGCCAAATATGGCAACAACTTGGGATGACAACACATGGAGCACAATTAGAGATAAAAGCCATAATAGTTGAAAATTAAATTTTCTATTTATTGCTTTTATATTATGCTGTGTGTGCATGTTAGTTTACAAGTTTTAGTAGGCTAGCATAGTTAAAATTCCTCATTTATAAATAACTAATTGGGAGAGGGATTTTTAAGTAAATCCCATGGTCTCCATTACTGGTTTGTAAGTGATGCAAACAAGCTTGCGCGTTGGCTCTGAGTGCCTTCCTCCATAACGGATGAGCTTGTTTGCGGATCACTAGAACATACTTCCATTTTTGGATGACTATAGGAAGTTAATTAAGAGCGTGTGATCTTCCCCAACAGAAGGGGCATAATCTTATTAATGGACTTAGTGTCAAGTAATGGTATACACTTAGACACATCTAATAGTATCCTCCCCAACGGAGTCACTGCTATTATTTGTGTGACCAAATAATACCAACTATTAATTTTATTTGTCAAAAGTTAGGTTGACAAGATAATAAAATTAATGGGTTAAAATCCTCCTTTACAAATGTTGAATTTGTATACGTCCACACTAACGTGGCATACAAAATTCACGGTGTTATGAGGTGTTGGTTAATTTAAAATAGTATTGTTTGAGGAATCAATATTATTCTAAATTTAGAGTTCTGACCAAAAGTTATTTGTGATTCTTAGGATGACTTTCAACCCACTGTCCATCATACTTCAACAAAATAGACTTACTGGACCTAATTACATAGATTGGAAAAGGAACCTGGACATTGTTCTGACTGCTGAAAGCTATAATGATTGAACCTTGTCCTGATGCACCCACTGGTGAATCTACCCAAGAGGAGATTGAATATCATAAGAGATGGGTAAAGGCAGATGAGATGGCGCGGTGTTACATTTTGACTTCAATGTCAAATGTATTGCAACATCAGCATCAAGATTTACCAACAGCTTATGATATTATGAACAATCTCAAGGAGCTCTTTGGTCATCAGGATAGGGCTTCTAGACAAGAAGCTATGAGAAAGATAATGACAGTCAAGAGGGTACTCCTGTAAGGGATCATATCCTAAAGATGATGGCTTATCTGAACGAGATACAGATCCTTGGAGGAGAAATTGATGGGGAAACCCAGATCGATATGATCCTCCAAACGCTACCTAGAAGTTTTGAGCAGTTCCGCCTGAACTATAATATGAATAAAAGGATTTATTCATTAGGGGAACTACTGACAGAACTTCAAGCAGCAGAAGGATTATTTCGTCACAATTCTCAAATTCACTTTGCTGAAAATGGTTCTACTTCTAAACCGAAAGGAAAGAAGAAGAAGAAACAAGCTGGCTCAGCAAAGAAAGTGAATAAATCTCAGAGTACGGGATTTAAAGCTGGAGTGAAGAAGCCGAAGGGCAAGTGCTTCATCTGCAAGCAGGCAGGACATTGGAAGGCGGACTGTCCTCGTAGGAACCAAAACAAAGGTATATCTCATGCTCTAGTTGTTGAAACATGTTTAGCGGTGTTATCTACCAGCACCTGGTGTGTAGATACGGGAGCCACTGATCATGTCTGCAATTCCTTGCAGGGGTTCCAGGAAACCCGACGACTATCTGAAGGGGAGATTACCATCTACATGGGCAATGCTACTAAGGTGGCAGCTGTTGCAGTGGGAGACGTCTACTTATCTTTTAGTAGAAATAAAAATTTGATTTTAAGAAATTATCTTTATGTACCCAGTTTTAGAAAGAATTTAATTTCGGTTTCTAAACTGTTTTTAGATGGATATTCAGTTTCTTTCAGTAACGATGTAGTTATTAAAAGAAATAAAGTGATTATCTGTTCTGGTGCATTAGTTGGCAATTTGTATACTTTAAATCTAATTTCTTCCACAAAGTAAAACATGGAAATTTATAACTCATCTTCTAATTCTAATAAGAGAAAAGAACCTTCGGAAATGAACCAAGCATATCTTTGGCATCTAAGGCTTGGTCATATTAACTTAAGTAGGATTCAGAGGCTTGTAGCCGATGGACTTTTGAGTTCATTAGAGTTGGAAAAATTTCCAACTTGTGAATCCTGCTTAGAAGGAAAAATGACCAAGAGGCCGTTCAAGGCCAAGGGGTATAGAGCCAAAGAAGTGTTAGAATTGGTTCACTTTAATTTGTGTGGTCCTATGTCTATCCAAGCAAGAGGAGGTTTTGAATATTTTGTCTCTTTCATAGACGATTATTCAAGATATGGATACATTTACCTAATGCGCCGCAAGTCCGAGTGCTTTGATAAGTTCAAAGAATACAAGGCTGATGTGGAGAAACAATTAGGTAAAAGTATCAAGACACTACAATCTGATCGTGGTGGCGAATACCTCTAAGGAGAGTTTAGGAATTACTTATCAGAGGCTGGGATTCAATCCCAATTGTCTGCACCTGGAACACCTCAACAGAATGGTGTAGCAGAACGAAGGAATATGACTCTTATGGAGATGGTTAGATCGATGATGAGTTATTCAGAATTACCAAATTCGTTTTGGGGATATGCTTTGGAAACAGCAGTATACGTTCTGAACTTAGTACCTTCTAAATCAGTTTCTTCTACTCCCATAGAATTGTGGAATGGGCGAAAACCCAGTCTAAGACATATTCGGATTTGGGGTAGTCCAGCACATGTGCTGAAACCAGATGCTGATAAGTTAGAATCTCGTACAGAAGTTCGCGTGTTTGTAGGATATCCCAAAGGAACGAAAGGTGGTTTATTTTATAGTCCTAAAGACCAGAAGGTCATTGTTAGCACCAATGCCCAGTTTTTAGAAGAAGACTATATAATGGATCACAAGCCCAGTAGTAAAGTTGTTTTAGAAGAACTTAGAGAGGACATGTCTACTTCAGTCAACAGGACAAGATGAAGTACCACAAGAGACCGCAACACGTGTCACACATGATACACAACCACGCATGCCTCGTCGTAGTGGGAGGGTTGTAAGGCACTGAAAGATTCATGTTTTGGGAGAGTCTTCGACTTGATCCCGGGTAAACATGAAACTGATCCACGAACATATGACTAAGCACTCCAAGATATAGATGCATCATCTTGGCAAAGCAATGAATTCTCAAATAGAGTCTATGTACTCTAATAAGGTCCGGGAGCTTGTAGAACCACCGATGGTGTAAAAGCCGTTGGATGCAAGTGAATCTACAAAAGGAAAAGAGGGATGACGGAAGGTAGAAACCTTCAAAGCTAGGCTTGTTGCGAAATGGTACACTCAGGAAAGAGGAATCGATTATGAGGAAACCTTTTCACCCGGAGCCATGCTTAAGTCTATCCGGATACTCTTATCCATTCGCTCATATGGATTATGAGATTTGGCAAATGGATGTCAAGACAGCTTTCCTTAATGGAAGTCTTGAAGAGAACATCCATATGAAGCAACCAGAAGGGTTCATTGAAAAAGGCAAAGAGCATCTAGTGTGCAAGCTCAATCGGTCCATTTATGGACTGAAGCAAGCTTCATGGTCTTGGAACATCTGGTTTAATGAAGTAATCCAGTCATATGGATTTATTCAAAGTCCGGATGAGTCTTGTGTATATAAGAAGTGTAACGGAAATGTGGTGGTATTTCTTGTACTATACGTAGATGATATCTTGTTAATTGGCAACAATGTCAAGGTATTATCAGACGTAAGGGTATGGTTGTCCAAACAATTTGATATGAAGGACTTAGGAGATTGTGCATACATTCTTGGGATCAAAGTTATAAGGGATCGTAAGAAAAGAATATTGTGTCTGTCCCAAGCTTCATATATAGATACAATCCTTGCTCGTTTTAGTATGCAGGATTCCAAGAAAGGTTTCTTACCTTTTAGACATGGAGTAGCTCTATCTAAAGAGATGTCTCCAAAGACGTCGAAAGAGATAGAGGACATGAAAGCAGTTCCTTATGCTTCGGCTGTAGGAAGCCTAATGTATGCAATGTTATGTACGAGACCTTACCGTGGGCATGGTCAGCAGATATCAGAGTAACCCTGGACAAGGACATTGGACTGCGGTAAAGCATATATTAAAGTACCTTAGAAGGACTAGAGATTATATGCTAGTTTACCAAGCAGACGATCTGCTCCCTGTGGGTTACACGGATTCAGATTTCCAATCAGATAGGGATAACAGTAAGTCTACATCAGGCTATGTGTTTACTTTAGGAGGTGGAGTCATTTCATGGAGGAGTGTTAAGCAGAAATGCGTTTCGGACTCAACCATGGGAGTTGAGTATGTGGCAGCCAAAGAAGCGGTATGGCTCAGGAACTTTCTAATGGACTTAGATGTGATTCCTGGTTTGCCCAAAATCATCACAATTTATTGTGATAATAGTGGTGCAGTTGCAAACTCGAAGGAACCACGAGCTCATAAGGCAAGTAAACATATAGAGCGCAAGTACCACCTGATACGAGATATCGTGAAGCGAGGAGAAGTTGTCATCGCCAAGATTGCATCAGCGGATAACCTGGCAGATCCTTTCACTAAGGCCCTTCCGGCGAAAGCTTTCGATCGGCATGTGGAGGGAATGAGAATCAGATGTATGGTAGAAGATATGGCAGCTTCTTATAAGAAGTTGGAGATTGTTGGAGTGTATACTGAAAGCCTAAGCTTTTGTAAACATTTGTTTTGAATAAAGAATCACATTTGGTCAAATTATTTACATTTGTTTGTAGTTGTTCATATAATTTATATTGTAGATAACATAGTATGTGGTGTCACATGCAGAAGATGATGTTATCAGTACCTTATAAATTATAAACAGTAGCTCACGACTAAAATGGAAAGGAACAAACCATTAGAAGGTCGTAGTGTAATTAGGTATTAGTTTATCTTGACTATATAATTACACTAGTACACTCAGAGTGTATTGAGTAGGACCATTAGAGGTCGTTTCTTTTATACTGACTTTATAAAGGAACAAAGACCTCAGTTATTATGGAAGTGTGTGCTCTTAATCCTAATATAATAACAAGCACATATGTTTGATATTTATTTCTTTAATTTATCAATGGGTGAGATTTAGTTCGATGAATCAATAAACCCGATAAGTTGGGAAATGGTATCACTTATAGTGTGTGTTGTTGATTATAGAAGGAAACTGTGTCCTAGAGATACTAGGTTGATAATGTCCTCAAGAGGAGCTCATAAAGATTGTCATGTTAAACCCTGCAGGTGGACTTAGTCCGACATGATAATAAGGTTGAGTGGTACTACTCTTGGACTTAGATATTAATTAAATGAGTTGTCAGTAACTCACTTAATTAGTGGACATTCGATATCTTAAACACAGGGAGACTAACACACTCATAATAAGAAGGAGCCCAAAAATGTAATTTGAGATTGGTGCGGTAGTTCAATGATAGTTCTCTAGTGGAATGAATTATCATTGATAAAATTAAGTTGTGTGTTCGGGGCGAACACGGGATGCTTAATTTTATCGGGAGACCAAAACCAATTCCTCCTCTCGGTCCCTATCGTAGCCTCTTATTTATAGAGTTCTATACCCACCTTCTATACCCACCCAATAAGGGTCGGCCAAGCTAGCTTGGGAACAAGCTAGGGCCGGTCTAGGTATAATATTGGGTGGCCGGCCCTAGCTTGAACCCAAGCTAGTGGGGGCCGGCCAAATTAAATTAAAAAGGGATTTTAATTTTAATTTTTATTATGTGGAAGAAATAATTTATTAAAGAGAATTAAAATTAAAATATCTCTCTTGTAAAAGATCTACAAAAGATTAAAGAAAGAGATTAGATCTCTTTCCTTATTTGTAGATTGGTGAGATATTTTATTTTCTCTTTAAAATTATTCACATGTTGATAAAATTAAAATTATAGAAATTTCCTTTTATCAACCATGAAGAGATTTTTAAAGAGAAATTTTATTTTTAAAATTTCCGGAAACAAATTAGGAAGTTTTAATTGTTGATTAAAACTTGTCTAATTTTTTCCTTCATTGATGTGGCCGGCCATTGGTTTTAATTTGGGAAATTTTATTTTATTTTTCTCAATTAAATCATGTCAAGGAAATTAAGGAAATTTTATTGTAATTAAATTTCCTAATTTACCTAGGCCAAGGAATATAAAAGAAGGGGTAGGGGTGCATTCATGAGACACAACATCTATTATTTCTCTCCTTCTTTTGTTCCTTGGTGTGGCCGGCCATCCTCTCCCTCTCTTCCTCTTGTGGTGGCCGAACCCTTCTCTTCCATTGGAGCTCTTGTGGTGGCCGGATACTACTCGGAGAAGAAGAAGAAGGAGAGAAAGCTAGCATCTCTTGGAGCTTGGTTAGTGTTTTGATTTTCTTCCTTGGTGAAGCTTCCTCTTTGTTGGACGAACCTAGCTAGGAGGAGAAGAAGGTGATTGGTGGTTTCTCGTCTCGGAAGATCGTTGCCCACACAACGTCCGAGGTTAGAAGAGGAATACGGTAGAAGATCAAGAGGTTTTTCTACAAGGTATAACTAGTAATTTTTCTTTCCGCATAATGCTAGTTATTTATGGAAATAAAACCAAATACAAGAGGCTTACATTCTAGAATTTCGAATATGTTTTTCGATATTGTGTTCTTTTGTTTTTTTCTTTTCCTTGTGATTTGATTGTTCTCTTTGGTTAACCTAAAGTTATTTTAGGAAATTAAATATTAGATTTCTATAAAAGGTTTTGTCTAGTCGGTGGTGGTTGCTCTCATATCCAAGAAGGCCATGTGCCTCGCCACGTCAGTACTGGGAACCAATTATGGAAATTAATATTTAATGGAATTAATAACTTAAGGAGACTTGGGTCGAATGTGTTAAGTTCCGCAGGAGATCCAAGTCAAAACCTAAAAGAACAAATAGATTAAGTTTTGGATCAAACGTGTTAAGTTCCGCAGGCGATCCAAAATTTAATTTAAAAGAACACATGGTAGCTAGGAAAAGGTTCAGACCTTTGTACAAAATTTTTGTACAGTGGAACCTATAGGTTTTCCGAGTAGCAACCAACAGTGTCGTAGCGTGACAATGCGATGTAGGAAAATCTTCAATGGTTAGTTAGGATAGATATAGTTTTCTTTACGTGTATTGTCTTTCAATTACTAGATTAGGTTTCATTTAATGCTTTGTCATTTTGTTCCTTAGTTTAAGTGTGTTGATGGTTAATCCATAGTGTAGAGTGACAATGCGTTGTGGATTAATGGTTAGCACCTAGTTAGATTTTATTTCAGCATTAGATTAATTTTCTATACTTGTTCTGCTTTTAATTTGTTAAATTTAGAATCAAAAACCCAAACCCCAATTCCATATTAAAAACCCCAAAAATAGAAATAACATACGATCCTAAGTTTACCATCCTATCGTTGCTTTCGTTGGCGGACGACCCGAGTCATTCCTATGCTACATTAGCATAGGAGGGGTTTGGTACTTCATCATTTGATGCCCAATTCGCGACAAAATTGGGCCGTAATCAAATTGGCGCCGTTGCCGGGGAGAAGGTAGCGGTGATTGATAATCTTAGGATTGTTTTTCTATTTTCTTTCTTTTCTTGTTTCTATTTTTTGTGGTTGCAAAAATTCGAAAACATTGTTAAGGGCTTGATTATTTCATCTCTTGTATGCATGTGTGTTATCTTGTCTATTTCCTGTGTCTTTTGATGGTATTTGTATGAGTGTTTCAGGTAAGACCAAGAAATCTCTTGTGTGTTATTAGCAGTTTCAGTGCGATCAGAACCTCAGACTTAATGAGCAACATGAAGAAGGACACTGAAAAGACTCTCAGAGAGCTTTGGGCACCAGATTTATCAGTTGATTCTTTCTGCATTCATTATCCTGATTTAGAGGTAGACTTCGAGTTATGGAATATAATACATCTTTTACCGAAGTTTCATGGACTTTCTGGTGAAGATCCCAACAGACATCTGCATGATTTGGAGATGGTTTGTTCTTCATGGAATCCACTTGGCATATCAGAAGAAGATGTTATACTTAGAGC
Organism: Zingiber officinale; assembly: GCF_018446385.1. Classification (NCBI taxonomy): domain Eukaryota; kingdom Viridiplantae; phylum Streptophyta; class Magnoliopsida; order Zingiberales; family Zingiberaceae; genus Zingiber; species Zingiber officinale. Next base: position 76,712,574 of record NC_055996.1, on the reverse strand, counting down.
ATTTCCATTTTCAGTAGCAGATTCAGCAAAAGATTGGTTGTATTGTCTCCCACCCAATTCAATTTCCAGTTGGATCGAGATGAAGAAATTATTTTTGGCGAGGTTCTTTCCTGCTTCTAGGATTGCAACTATTCGAAGGAGTATTTGTGGAATCCAACAATTTATAGGAGAACCGTTTCAAGAATATTGGGATAGATTTAAAAGACTTGTTGCTAGTTGCCCTCAGCACCAGATTAGCGATCAACTACTGATTATGTACTTCTATGAGGGATTGTGTCCCATGGACAGAAGTATGGTTGATGCGGCTAGTGGAGGGGCTCTAGTTAACAAGACATATACTCAGGCCAGAGAACTTATCGAGATTATGGCTTCAAATTATCAGCAATATGGGACTAGACCGACGATTACCGAGGATGTTCATTCCTTTGCCAGTGTATTCCCGACCAAGATCCAGTATTTTCAGCCTGATCCTCAGTCTTATCAGATCTATCAGCAGGACAGGTATAATTTAATTGCAGGATTCGGGTATGGGAACACACAACAAGGGGATTCTGATTGGTCCCAACATTATTAGTCATATCTTCAGCATTAGCTTGAGCAACATTTTAGGGAGCAGTCACAACAATATTTGCAACAACAAGAAGCACAGTTCAAGCCAAGAACACATTCATCGACACAGTTACAGTTGCATTCAGATCAAGCTACTGCATCAATTCCTGAGGAGATGGATTGTAGAGTTTGTGATTTTCCTGACTTTTATTCTGCTTCTTTGCATGATTCTTCTAGCTTTTTACATTGTGATGTTGTAGTTGATCTTGATAATTTTGTTGTTGATGATGTTGTTTCAGATAGTCTTGATGTTGTAGGTATAGGAGACGACGATGAAAGTGTAGGGGAAACTACAACCGATTGAGCCTTTTATTCTACTTAATGATGATGGAAGTGTAGGGGAAACTCAAGAATCACTTCCGTTAATTGAACTTGATCCAGAGCTAGTTCTTTCACCTGACCAAGATGATGTCACATTCACTATACTAGAGCCTCCAAATATCTTTCAGGATGGTAAGGTTGATATTTCTTCTAAATATTTAGGAAATACCATGGAGGTAGTTCATTTTGATTGTAGTGGATGTGACATATCTTTTGATTCATGCTCTGTTTATATTGATATTGTTTCTGATACATCTCACACAGCATGCGTGCAGGGAATGCATCCTTTTCTTTTTAGTGTGCAGGAATTTTTTAGATATTTCATTTGCAGTCAATCACGCAAGGATGCATTCTACCACTTGAAGAAAGCCCTAACATTTTATGCAATAATGAAGCTCCTGGAGTGGACATTCCAACTGAACCGTCTTCGGCCACCGGAGAAAATTTTTGAGGAGGCTAAGGTGGAGGGAGCATTCCTCACTTCACCTACATTCATTCCACTTCCAGATTGGCTTCTGGAACTGAATCGACTCCGACCACCAGAAATTCAGGGGAGTTGGTTCCATCTCACTTCTATTTTTCTTTCTACTTGTATATATTTCTTTACTTTGTTTGCTTTATTTGCTTTTGCTTAGTAGTTCATTTTTAGTTTGCTTTGTCGGTTTTCATAATAAATTCTCTATGCATTCTTTTTATCATTTTAGAAATTGTGAAAGTTAGTTAAATTTGATTGTTGAATTTGATGATTTATTGTCATGATTGGATTCTTGGATTGCATGTGATTACAACTTGATAATGGATTTCATGTTGGTAGATTGAGATGATAATTTTTGATATACCTAGTGAGGATATTTTTGAGCCTATTATTCCTATTGATGTGTGATGCACTTGTGGTTAATGCTACTCTAGAACTTGCTTAATTCTTTCAAGACCACATTATCATAGGTTTGCATGATTTTTATGAAGGCTATTTCACTTTCTTTTATTCATCCCTTTTATTATCACATGCTTCTTGAATACATTCATATCATCTATCATTTCATTCTTTTCTCTCTTCCATTTATTTCCATTTATTTCACTTTTTACTCTCTTGGGATGTGAATATCTTGGATGTACATGATGAGTATTTTGCCCGAGACGATCAAAAGTTTAAGTGTGGGGGAGAGAAATAGCTTAGTAGAATTTAGGAGAAGCATAGGTGAACATGCTTGATCATCATAGGTAAATCATGCTTTGTATCTTTTTATTGAGCTATTGATGATGTTGTATAATGTTGCACAACATGTTGGGAAAAAAAAACAAATCAGAAAAAAAAAAAAGAAAAAAAAAAGCAAATGAAAAAAAAAAGAAGAGAGAACAGCAAAAGAAAGAAAAAAAAAGGAAAAAAAAATTGAAAAAAAAAAGAGCTTTAACATGTTGTGCCCTTTTGTATTTGTGTGTGGTAGAGCTTTTTAGAGAGACGATCTTTATTATAGCAACATATAGATTTTATGTCTATCATGAGTGGTATTTTTATTGAAAAGTTATAGTAGAGGTTGTCTACATGTTTATTAGATTTGTGAAAAACTTTGACATGTGTCATTTTTATTCATTTGTGGTAGAATTTTTGTGAGTGACAATTTTTACTTTAGCGATATTGAGATATTATCGCATATCATGTGTAGATTTAAGTGTGAAATGCTAGAGTAGGAATTGCTCACATTTTTATTGTATTGGTGAAAGGTGGTAGAACTTTTTGTTAGTGACAATCTTTATTGTAGCAAAATTTAGATTTTATTGTATATCATGAGCGGATGTTTATTGTAAAAGCTATAGTAGAGATTGTTCACATTTTTGTTGAGTTTTTAAAGCTAGCTTGGGAGTTTGGATGCACTACTTTTTGGGCATTGTTCTATTGTACTCATCTATGTAACATTCCATTATGTCCATGTCTTCCACCAATAACTTGTTTTATCTTCTTCATCTCTTTTCTTACCACTATCATTTGCCTTGATTATATTTCCCTTATATTTCAATAATGCCTTCATTATTTTATTGTACACTCTTATGTATATAGTGGTGGAGATTAGAATCAAAGCAAGCATATGGTAGTGCATGAATCCATGAGTAGCTTGAGTGAGCTCCATTATTGCACATATATGAGTGGAGAGCCACCATTACTTTCCTTGTGAGGTTTATTTTATTATCATTCTCAATTTATTGATTGTGGATTGAAATTATCATGTTTGTTAATTAATGTATGAATTGAATCCATGAATGCTTTGATCATTTGAATTGGACAATCCTAGATAACTCTCTTTTCACTATTTTCTATGTATGATTAAGAATAGATAAGGGAATGCATTTTAGTTGTTTTCTTATTTTGTTTTATTTACATGCTCGAGACGAGCAAGAATAAGTGTGGGGGAGTTGATAATGGGTATTTTTGTGCATTATTTTAGCTCTTATACTTAGCGTTTTTACCTTCTCATATGCTTATTTTTGTGCTTATATTATATTTTGTGAGTAGGATTTATTTTGGACTTAAATGTAAATTTTCTACAATTGTGGAATTTAATTACATATTTTGATGTGGTTTTGTAGGAAATCAAAAGAGCTATGTATTAGAGTCGAGCCAGATCGAATTTGGTCTTATTTGGAGGTCAAATGAGGGAGATCAAGATGAATTAATATGGACCGTTGATCCTGATCCAGTGAGATCATGCTCCTTCACTCAGATCTAGTCATTCAGCCCTCCATCAAGATTTAAAGCGATTTGAACCGTTGATCTAGAAATCAAGGCATCCAAGAGTTCATTCAAAGCTTCAATTCAATTTGGATAAGAGAGGAATCCAATTTCAAAAAAACCTAACCCATTCCTAAAGCCTACACTTCTGAGCCTTATCCAAAGCCCAATTTAAATCCTCTTATTGGATCCTGATATCACACTTTTCCTTTACCCAAAACCTTTACCCGACCCATTAAGAAACTTCCCTTACCTCTTCACGCACGCACAGTAGCTCGAGCCCCATCCTGTTCGCGTTTTCTTCCCCACGGGCTAGGGCACGCAGCTCTCCCCACCGCCAGTTTTCTATTCCTTCTCTCCGGCCGGCGGCCTCTATTCCTTTGCTTGCACTGCCGCCGGCAGGCCAACCACAGCACACTTCTTCTTGATTTCCAGCAGCGACGGCAGATACAACTCGGCAGGCGGCAGCAAACTTCGGCGACGATTTCGGTCATCCACCTCATCGGAGAGGTTCTCCGGTGAGATCCTTCACCTTCCGACTTCTCTGGCTTTCTGGGGTTCGGACGGGCAGAGGAAGAAGAAGGCGGCAGAGCATAGGGAGGTCCGGCAGTCCAGAATTTCCAGCAACTTCCAGCGAGGGGGTTCCTCGGTGAAGATTGCATTCATCTACGTCGTTGGCGAAGATTGCAGCCACCAGCAGATTGTTTCTGTCCACCGACTTTGGGGGTTCCGAGCCGGGTCTCCGTGTGACGGCGGAGATAGTCGTTGGTATTTGAGAATTGAAGTGTGGATTGTGGTTGGATTAGTTTAGTTTCTCTTTTGTTTATTGTCAATTTGTTTGTGTTGAAGTTATTTCATTGAATGCTTGTAGCTAATTTGATCTTTCATGTTTAAATTGCATTAATTACGCTTAATTAGTTTCACGCCTACAATGTGTTCGATGAATTGCTTCAACCAAGAGTTAGGTTTAATTTGATGCATTTTAGTTTGTTTAATTCTTGTTTTGTCTTGTTCTTTCAATTTAGTTAAGTTCTAGTTTTGATTGAATGCAATTAGGATAGATTAGTTTAGGTTTTGTTTCATGCTTTAGGCTTCATTATATTCTTAGTTTCGTTAATGCTTTATTTTATGTTATGCCCATTGATAGATAATCTTGTGTCGTAGCGTGACAATGCGATGTAGGAAAATCTTCAATGGTTAGTTAGGATAGATATAGTTTTCTTTACGTGTATTGTCTTTCAATTACTAGATTAGGTTTCATTTAATGCTTTGTCATTTTGTTCCTTAGTTTAAGTGTGTTGATGGTTAATCCATAGTGTAGAGTGACAATGCGTTGTGGATTAATGGTTAGCACCTAGTTAGATTTTATTCCAGGATTAGATTAGTTTTCTATACTTGTTCTGCTTTTAATTTGTTAAATTTAGAATCAAAAACCCAAACCCCAATTCCATATTAAAAACCCCAAAAATAGAAATAACATACGATCCTAAGTTTACCATCCTATCGTTGCTTTCGTTGGCGGACGACCCGAGTCATTCCTATGCTACATTAGCGTAGGAGGGGTTTGGTACTTCATCATTTGATGCCCAATTCGCGACAAAATTGGGTCGTAATCAAATTAGAGAAATACCTTAGTGGAATTTAGGAGAAGCATAGGTGAACCATGCTTGATCATCATAGGTAAATCATGCTTTATATCTTTTTATTGAGCTATTGATGATGTTGTATAATGTTGCACAACATGTTGGGAAAAAAAAACAAATCAGAAAAAAAAAAAGCAAATGAAAAAAAAAGAAGAGAGAACAGCAAAAGAAAGAAAAAAAAAGGAAAAAAAAAATTGAAAAAAAAAAGAGCTTTAACATGTTGTGCCATTTTGTATTTGTGTGTGGTAGAGCTTTTTAGAGAGACGATCTTTATTATAGCAACATATAGATTTTATGTCTATCATGAGTGGTATTTTTATTGAAAAGTTATAGTAGAGGTTGTCTACATGTTTATTAGATTTGTGAAAAACTTTGACATGTGTCATTTTTATTCATTTGTGGTAGAATTTTTATGAGTGACAATTTTTACTTTAGCGATATTGAGATATTATCGCATATCATGTGTAGATTTAAGTGTGAAATGCTAGAGTAGGAATTGCTCACATTTTTATTGTATTGGTGAAAGGTGGTAGAACTTTTTGTTAGTGACAATCTTTATTGTAGCAAAATTTAGATTTTATTGTATATCATGAGCGAATGTTTATTGTAAAAGCTATAGTAGAGATTGTTCACATTTTTGTTGAGTTTTTAAAGCTAGCTTGGGAGTTTGGATGCACTACTTTTTGGGCATTGTTCTATTGTACTCATCTATGTAACATTCCATTATGTCCATGTCTTCCACCAATAACTTGTTTTATCTTCTTCATCTCTTTTCTTACCACTATCATTTGCCTTGATTATATTTCCCTTATATTTCAATAATGCCTTCATTATTTTATTGTACACTCTTATGTATATAGTGGTGGAGATTAGAATCAAAGCAAGCATATGGTAGTGCATGAATCCATGAGTAGCTTGAGTGAGCTCCATTATTGCACATATATGAGTGGAGAGCCACCATTACTTTCCTTGTGAGGTTTATTTTATTATCATTCTCAATTTATTGATTGTGGATTGAAATTATCATGTTTGTTAATTAATGTATGAATTGAATCCATGAATGCTTTGATCATTTGAATTGGACAATCCTAGATAACTCTCTTTTCACTATTTTCTATGTATGATTAAGAATAGATAAGGGAATGCATTTTAGTTGTTTTCTTATTTTGTTTTATTTACATGCTCGAGATGAGCAAGAATAAGTGTGGGGGAGTTGATAATGGGTATTTTTGTGCATTATTTTAGCTCTTATACTTAGCGTTTTTACCTTCTCATATGCTTATTTTTGTGCTTATATTATATTTTGTGAGTAGGATTTATTTTGGACTTAAATGTAAATTTTCTACAATTGTGGAATTTAATTACATATTTTGATGTGGTTTTGTAGGAAATCAAAAGAGCTATGTATTAGAGTCGAGCCAGATCGAATTTGGTCTTATTTGGAGGTCAAATGAGGGAGATCAAGATGAATTAATATGGACCGTTGATCCTGATCCAGTGAGATCATGCTCCTTCACTCAGATCTAGTCATTCAGCCCTCCATCAAGATTTAAAGCGATTTGAACCGTTGATCTAGAAATCAAGGCATCCAAGAGTTCATTCAAAGCTTCAATTCAATTTGGATAAGAGAGGAATCCAATTTCAAAAAAACCTAACCCATTCCTAAAGCCTACACTTCTGAGCCTTATCCAAAGCCCAATTTAAATCCTCTTATTGGATCCTGATCTCACACTTTTCCTTTACCCAAAACCTTTACCCGACCCATTAAGAAACTTCCCTTACCTCTTCACGCACGCACAGTAGCTCGAGCCCCATCCTGTTCGCGTTTTCTTCCCCACGGGCTAGGGCACGCAGCTCTCCCCACCGCCGGTTTTCTTTTCCTTCTCTCCGGTCGGCGGCCTCTATTTCTTTGCTTGCACTGCCGCCGGCCGGCCAACCACAGCACACTTCTTCTTGATTTCCAGCAGCGACGGCAGATACAACTCGGCAGGCGGCAACAAACTTCGGCGACGATTCCGGTCATCCACCTCATCGGAGGGGTTCTCCGGTGAGATCCTTCACCTTCCGATTTCTCTGGCTTTCTGGGGTTCGGACGGGCAGAGGAAGAAGAAGGCGGCAGAGCATAGGGAGGTCCGGCAGTCCAGAATTTCCAGCAACTTCCAGCGAGGGGGTTCCTCGGTGAAGATTGCATTCATCTACGTCGTTGGCGAAGATTGCAGCCACCAGCAGATTGTTTCTGTCCACCGACTTTGGGGGTTCCGAGCCGGGTCTCCGTGTGACGGCGGAGATAGTCGTTGGTATTTGAGAATTGAAGTGTGGATTGTGGTTGGATTAGTTTAGTTTCTCTTTTGTTTATTGTCAATTTGTTTGTGTTGAAGTTATTTCATTGAATGCTTGTAGCTAATTTGATCTTTCATGTTTAAATTGCATTAATTACGCTTAATTAGTTTCACGCCTACAATGTGTTCGATGAATTGCTTCAACCAAGAGTTAGGTTTAATTTGATGCATTTTAGTTTGTTTAATTCTTGTTTTGTCTTGTTCTTTCAATTTAGTTAAGTTCTAGTTTTGATTGAATGCAATTAGGATAGATTAGTTTAGGTTTTGTTTCATGCTTTAGGCTTCATTATATTCTTAGTTTTGTTAATGCTTTATTTTATGTTATGCCCATTGATAGATAATCTTGTGTCGTAGCGTGACAATGCGATGTAGGAAAATCTTCAATGGTTAGTTAGGATAGATATAGTTTTCTTTACGTGTATTGTCTTTCAATTACTAGATTAGGTTTCATTTAATGCTTTGTCATTTTGTTCCTTAGTTTAAGTGTGTTGATGGTTAATCCATAGTGTAGAGTGACAATGCGTTGTGGATTAATGGTTAGCACCTAGTTAGATTTTATTCCAGCATTAGATTAGTTTTCTATACTTGTTCTGCTTTTAATTTGTTAAATTTAGAATCAAAAACCCAAACCCCAATTCCATATTAAAAACCCCAAAAATAGAAATAGCATACGATCCTAAGTTTACCATCCTATCGTTGCTTTCGTTGGCGGACGACCCGAGTCATTCCTATGCTACATTAGCGTAGGAGGGGTTTGGTACTTCATCATTTGATGCCCAATTCGCGACAAAATTGGGCCGTAATCAACAATACAACCAATCTTTTGCTGAATCTGCTACTGAAAATGGAAATGCTCTAAGTATAACATCTTATTCTGATATGCCAAGTGGATTCCATGAAGAACAAACCATCTCCAAATCATGCAGATGTCTATTGGGATCTTCACCAGAAAGTCCATGAAACTTCGGTAAAAGATGTATTATATTCCATAACTCGAAGTCTGCCTCTAAATCAGGATAATGAATGCAGAAAGAATCAACTGATAAATCTGGTGCCCAAAGCTCTCTGAGAGTCTTTTCAGTGTCCTTCTTCATGTTGCTCATTAAGTCTGAGGTTCTGATCGCACTGAAACTGCTAATAACACACAAGAGATTTCTTGGTCTTACCTGAAACACTCATACAAATACCATCAAAAGACACAGGAAATAGACAAGATAACACACATGCATACAAGAGATGAAATAATCAAGCCCTTAACAATGTTTTCGAATTTTTGCAACCACAAAAAATAGAAACAAGAAAAGAAAGAAAATAGAAAAACAATCCTAAGATTATCAATCACCGCTAATTTTCCCCGGCAACGGCGCCAATTTTTGATAATTCCTAAAATCTATATTAAATGTCACAAATAGGCTTATGAAATTAACAATTTAATATTTCACTGAACCCCTTAGTTAAACAATAATGTTGTAGTAACGAGCCCAGGATCGATCCGAGGAACCAACAGTATGATGTAATCTAGGATTATCTTTTTATTCCTATTTTTGGGGTTTTCGATATAAAAATGGAATTGGGGGAATTTAAGCTTGAATCTAAATCTAACAAATGAAAACAAGCAAATAAGAAACTAATCTAATGCATAAAGTAAACGTAACTAGGTGTCACCGATTAGTCCAATACGCATTGTCACGCTACGTAATGAATTTCATCAACAACACACTAAAACTAAGGTATAAAATAGCTGGACAATAATGAAACCTAATCTTAAGCAACAATTAAAACGTTAACTACAAAAACTAAACCACTCAACAGTGCTACAATTAAGCTAAAGCATAATTAAGAACAACTTCGAAATTGATTGAAACTAAATTACTCACTACACTTGAATTGCAACACTTAAGCTAAACAAAGAACTATATTAATGAATTCAACTAACATAAACCGAAATGTAAATCTATCAACAGTAAAAGAATGCAAAAGTAAACCCTAAACCATCTCAACACCAAACCAATCTTCTTGGCAACTTCTCCTTGCCGTTACACAAGGAAACAATGGAGAACACTCCAACTGTAATCGGAGAAGACAATCTCATTAGCTACACTCATCCCAACCTTTACTAGCACCATCGGAGACCACTCCAAACAGAACTAGTGAAAATCGGAGCCGCCCAACTCAAGAAATCTGCAAATCTGCGACTGCAACCTCAGATCTGATGTGGAGAAGATGATGGATGGAATGTCGTCGGGAACGGTCCAGAAGCAGTGGAGGAACACCGCCAAAGCTCACTGATGGAAGCGGAACCACCGATTGGAGGAACACCTCACAATCGGCAGCGGCAGAAGCAAAGAGTTGCGGAGCAGAATTCTCGCCGCAGGAACACCTTGAACCGAGGTCAGATCATCAGGAGATGGTAGCAAGCAGTTGAGAACGTCATCGACGATGAAATTGGCCGGAAAATTGATCTAGAGATCGAGATGGGGTCGGAATCTCGCTAGAGAAGAACGCCGCGGGACGCAAACAGTGCTGTGGAGATCGACGAAGCAGAAAGAACACTGTAGCTTCTGTTTTGAATCTGTTCCAGATCTGAACGGACGGCTGGGATTAATTTGAAGCTAAATCAACGGTGAAAGTTTGCCCAAAATCCGATCTGAAGGTATTGATCTTGCTCTAGGGTCTGGATCTACCCTCCCGTAGGTCGGATCGATCAGATCATCACTGGATGGTCCAGATCGGCCCAGTCTTCATTGAACGGCCCAAATTAATTCGGGCTGGATCAATGGCTGGATGAACTCAGATCTGGATCAAAACTTCTAGATCTTCATAAATGGCTTAGATCTGCTCCCCATTAAGTTGGATCGGCCAGATCTTCAACGGATGGTCTACATCTGTCATATTCTTGATGAACGACCCAAATCGACCCAAAGCTTGATCTTCTTGTTTCAACTCTGATTCGAGCCCAATTTCAGTCCAAATAGATCCAAATCTAAGATCCTTTGATGCCTAAGAAATAAGAATCAAATATTAGCATCAAATAACACCAAAAATAATATAATTTGCAATTAAGTCCAAAATCTATGCAATGCACAAAAATGTAATGTAACCATGATTTAAACTATGAAACCAACATCAAAATCATGCATAAATGAATCAAAATAATGCAGTAAAATCATGGTTATCATGTTGCCGTTCGGGTGACCACCTGGCATCTTCTCGTTGCCCGGAAGATTGATGCTCGTGTCGGCGATCGGGTAAAGGCGATCAACGACGATAACCCCTTGGCGCCAGTCGGGTAATCGGTGTAAATCCGCGACAGTCACGGGTGTTGTGTGATTCTGACTAGTGGAAGGAACAAAACATAGGCGTCCATACCTTGCCCTTCGCTATTTTTGGCCGATCGGAAGCCACATGTTGCACGGTCTGTGCCCTTGTTTCTTGGTGCGACCGGCCTTTAGCTCTCGTCCCCCTTGGCGGTTGGTGGCTGCTCGGCGGTCGCCGTTCGGTTGACACCGCGGGCTCGGATGGTGCCTCCTTCCTTTTGGCTGCCTGAGCCTCCTCCACGTTTATATATTCATTAGCCTTCTTGAGCATATGGTCGTAGTCGCGGGACGACTTCCTGATGAGCGACCGGAAGAAGTCTCCCTCTACGAGCTCTTGGGTGAATGCATTCATCATGGTCTCAGATGAGACCGAGGGGATATCCATAGCTACCTGGTTGAAGCGTTAGATGTATGCTCGGAGGGTTCCTCTCGACCCTTGCTTCAAAGAGAACAGACTGACGCTTGTCTTTTGGTAGCGCCTGCTGCTTGCAAAATGGTGGAGGAAGGCTGTTCGAAAATCCTTGAAGCTTTGTATTGATCCGTCCAGCAACCTCCTGAACCATCGCGGGGCAGAGTCGGACAATGTTGTGAGAAAGACTCGGCACTTCACCTCATCTGTGTATTGGTGAAGTGTAGCAGCGTTGTCGAACTTTCCCAAATGATCGTCCGGATCGGTCGATCCGTTGTATCTCTGATTGCCAGTAGAGCGTAGTGCCTCGGCAATGGGTCTTGAAGTATTTCTTCGGAGAACTGGCGGTTAATCTGCTCCGGAGATGCGTCGGCTTGGGGTGCCTTGCCCTTTCTTGCGTCCCGAACGGGTGCTTCGTCTAAAGAAGATCTTTTCTCCTGATTTACTTACACAATCTCTGAGGGCGTTTGGAATAGAGCCCGATTGAATGAGATAGGCACGGGTGGAGCTTCTCCATGGGTGCCGATCGGCAGTCTATTTTACCCCCAAATAAAATATTGCTCCGATCGGTCATCATGAGCCGCTCGGTCTCCAGAGGCCGACGTTGCCTGTTGCGCTAGCCGATCAGCTAGTGCCTTTTGCTGTTGTTGCTCGACTATCTTTGCCGCTCGCGCTTGTATTAGCGGGTTGAGCTCCTCTTTAGTGAGCGTAACGATGTGAAGCCGTCCAGCTTCTTCCATTTTCTTGGCTCGGATGCAGGTACATTCCCACAGACGACGCCAAATTTGATCCTATCCGAGAGTCGAGGCAATGGATGTTGGGGACGTGGCGCTCCCGTTGACCATTGGTGGACTCCGTCAATAAAGCCTGCAGCCATAGCAAGGCCAGTGCTGAGCCGGGGAGGGGTTCCCCGGCGATGACCCTCCGACGCTCAAGTCAAACACCAGCGATGTAGAAGAAACGAGGAAGCAAAATGACAGAGTAACTGTAGCTACAGTAGAGATTATGCATACCTCCGTCGAAGCTTGGAGCTCTTTATATAGGGCTCCGGAGAAGCGCGTGCACACTCCTCGAAGTACGCACGCTCCTCAAAGCATGTCCTGAAAAGATGTGTCGAAAAAGTGTCCCTGACACCATACCTTAACGACCCGAGCATATCTCTGACAGGACAGTAGAAACTTTCGTTGTATAATTCTCTGCCTGTCCATGCTGCCAATCATGTCATCTATCGGTGGCGCGAGTCCCTATGATGATATCGGCTGATCCTCCTTTTGTCTGTTAGTGGGTCGAGTGGGATGGCCACTTGGCCAACATCCCACTGTCCTGGCTCCATGTTATATAGGCAGGAGCTGTGTCTGAATGTAGTCTGCTCGGTCGTCAATGTTTTGCTGATGTGAGTTCAAGCGGGCTAGCCGCTTGGCACATACCTTGTCTGTTTGAGTGTCGAAAGCTCGGTACATGGCCGAGCTGTGCTAACATCTGCTTTATTTTGGCTGGGCGATTCTTCCTCCCGGTCGGGAAAGGGGGTTGCCTGATCGGACGATAATACTGGGGCACTGACCAGCTTGACTTTGACCTCCACCATGTCATTGACCACCTGTTGATCTCCGCAAGTGTACGAAAATATCGCAAGTAATATAAAATATCATCGTATCCACAGGGACTGGAAAAAGCACTAAGAATATCTCAAAGCGAGTTAGTTAAACAACAATTCAATGAGGTAACAAATACAAAGTAAATCTACCAAAGGTAAAGATGCAAATGAAAAGTTAGGAAACAAGAATAAGGGCAATGATAAAGATATGTTCTAGGAGTTTTGGTTTCTTTGTAATGTTATTCAATGTAATGATCTACCAAATCTTATTTCTCAATTGTACATCATTTGTAGAAGGTTGCCGGTTCCCTCTTGTAATAGAGAACCGACCTAGGAGTGAAATATATCTAAATGCGATCAATTAGGAATGAACCCTATGTTGTCCTTACACGGGCTTGCCTATCACGTGCGTCCCTCAGAAAATCAACATAGAAATCCACTACTTCTCAACCTCATTAAGATATAAAGATTAATGCACAAATCTATCCTACCCCCTTGAATAACCTAGTTTCCTCTTCAAGATAATCCCTCAAACGTCCTTACACGGGCATGCTCCTGTCACGAAGATCCCTCGGAAAATCGAATGAGGAATTACCTCTATAAGATCCACAAGATATCCAAACCCTCAATCAAGCATGGTAATTAGGCACAATTACAACATTCCACACAAGATCTAATAGATACAAAACAGGGCAAAATCATAGAAATAGGAATCTTGACAAATCCGCAAGAGTTTACATCAAATATTCATTACAAATACTCCCTTCATCCTAGAACAAGAGATCTAATCCATGGAACAAAGAAAGAATCCGAAAGAAGAAGAAAAGACAAACATCTTGATCCCAAATCCAAGAAAGATAGGGAAGAAAAGCTTATCTACGATGAAGACTGTCTTCGGATCCAATCCTCGCTCCCCAGAGTCGAAACGTTGAAGATCCGCCCTTAGAATCGCTGGAATCCCTCCAAGAAGGTGAAGGAATGCCCAAATCTTGAATTCCCCCCAAAAGGGAGAAGATCCCCCTTCAAATCTTGAAGAAACCTTTATATAGAGGTGGGGTTCGGGCGCCACACGACCCCGAGGCACGGCCGTGTGAGGTTCACACGGCCAGAGCCACTCCCCTCTCTGCTAGCCTTACACGGCCGTGTGTGAGACACGGTCGTGGCAAGCATCTACCATGACCATCCTGCACGACCGTGTAGATCTACACGACCTGCACTGCCTCTGGCTCTGGAAACCTGGCACGGTCGTGTGGTGTACACGGCCAGGGTCCTCTTGCTCACTGGAAGTCCTGCACGGTCGTGTGATGTACACGGCCAGGGCCTTCCTGGTCTCTGTAAATCTCACATGATCGTGTGGTGTACACGGCCAGGGCTCCATCTGGCTTCAAATCTTTACACGGTCGTGTAAGGTTCACACGGCCATGGCAACTTCCATCTCTGTTGCATCCACACGGTCAAGGAACTCCACACGGCCTAGGCAACCCCCATGGTAGGGCCGTGTGGCTCACAGGGCTTGTGCCTTTCCTCCTTGTTCAAGTGTCAAAATCTTCTCCAAATTCGACTCCTATGTACATAAAATGCACAAAAACAGATATCCGAACAAAAAGAGTAAATATGCTCAAAAGGAAAGCTGGAAGTACGAAAGTGCATAGATAAAGCATGTACAAAGTATGTGAATGTGCGTCAATACATGCTAAACAAGTGTATACAATCTACGCACATCACACCCCCAGACTTAGACCTTTGCTTGTCCTCAAGCAAAATGTTGTAATCTAAATTCATATGTTCTACAATGCTCTCATATCCCTAATGCATTCTCCTAGTTCTATCAAAATGTTTCATTAGTAAGCATGATCATAAAAACAAATTGAGTTTGGCTCAAGCATAAGTACCCTGTGCACAGTGAAAAATAACTCAAAACTCTTCAAGTTTCAATCTATGTCATAGTCAAGTCATCATCAAGTTTGAATTCATAATGTTTCCAGTGATAGACAAGTAACCAGTGATAGACACTTGCTTGCCACACACTTGGTTCATATTTTTCAATCAACCCAAGGTCTCAAAGGCGTGCTCAATCTCAAGAGAAGCTAAGCAGTCATTTCCCCAGTAACCTAACTCGGTCTCAAAGGGGTGATTAGCTAGATTCCACTCAAGACAACTGTTTTTTTATATCCCTTATTCATTTTTCCTTTGCTTTTTTCACACTTTTTTTTCATAAGTATTTGCATTGTGCAAATCTTATTCACAATTGTACTTTTAGCACAAATGTTGAGATATTTTGATTTTTCCAAATGAGCTTACATAAGTTGAGCCTCATCCAGTAACCAAAATGAAGTTTGAGAAATCACCATGGAAACCAAGTATTAAACAAACAAGATGAATCATGACTATTTCAATGATATCAACCATTCAAGCAGCAAGTATAGGTGTAGTGAAAATAAGATTCTTAAGGTCAAGCCAAGACTAAAACTCATCTCCATATAATACTTAGCTTATATCATACTACCCAAGATAGAGAAAAGAGGTACATTAAGCATACTACTAACATCACTTAAAACATCATGAATCTAGATAATGAACGTGCTAACATTTAATCTTGAAGACAAAAAAGCATATAAGTGAAGTTTTGATGTTCTCAAGATGTATGCCACAAGATTTTCAAAAGATAGTCAAATGACTATCAAAACAAGCAATCCAAGCAAGACAATCGAAATAAAATGTAGAGCAAAAACAACTAACATGCAGAAAACAAGCAAAAACTGAAAACTATAATGCAAAAAAGAAAAATCAGGTTTGACACCCCCCAGACTTAAACTTTTCATCGTCTCGATGAAATCAATATGGTGGAGGAGGTGGAGGTGGAGGAGGACGAGGAAAAGGATGCCTACGACGTGGTTGGCCAATGGGAAAACTAGGGAAACCCAGAGTTTCGCTCAGGATTATATGATACTCAAACAAAGCATCTACTTGTTGGCTAGTGACACTCATGCTTTGCATAAAATCTCTCATTCTAGCTTGATACGTATCATAATCCCGGATAAATTTAGCTACTTGACCTTGAAAATTCCTCGTGGATTGAAAGTGCTCTTGTACTTCTCTAAATTGATTATCTGATAAAGCGAAGTGACCTTCCAACATTCTTCGTTGGGCATCATGCTTCTCATGAAGCGATTCTAGAGAAGTACGAAAATCAGAAAAGTCAAATCTGGAGGGACCCGTACCAAAGGCAAAAGAATGCCTAGCAGGATCTGGGTGTCCGGAAGGCTGCGGGTATCCAGATGTCGAGGGCTTAATGTGTGACTCTGTGTCTCCGGATATTGAGGGGACATTCTCAGGGTCTACATCAGTGATTACCCAATTAGCTGGGTTATGAATGGAAGTTCGTTCGAGACAAGGAAGAGGTAGAGGAAAATCATTCCTCCTAGGAAATGTGAAACCGTTCTCATCCCGAATAATCATTTTCATGGCAAGACATGCATCCATGTCAATCATATCATTGCCATGATTAACTTCTAACTCATCTAAATCAAGTTCTAAGTTAATTGTTATTTGAGTAATCAACCCACCAAGAACTATTGATCCCAAAGATGCCCTCGCAGCTCTCACTAAGGTTTGCAGAAAATGAAAACTAGAATCAAAATCAACCTTATGCAACATGGCCCATAGAGCATAAAGTTCTACTTTCTTAACGACTCCATCGCTTTCCCTTCTACCAAAAATAGTTTTGCTCATGACACGATGGAGGTATCTAAAAACAGGGTTTTGCATGTGAGAAGCTTTGGCTCTAGAGGGCTTATAGGGATGATCTAATTCGATGATAGAATTCCAAAAATTGTTCGAATTGAACCTAGAGTCAAACCTCCGAGAGCTATCGAAAGACAATCCAAAATAAGTGTTGAAATAACTAAATGTCCATTGAAATTCTTGATTCATTAGTCTAAAGGTTATCTTGCCAACATAATCGTCCTCATTGGCAAAATGGACATCTAGTAAACTTAGAAACTCCAAAACAAGGCGAGGATAAGTAGGTAAATGTGTGTACAACATATTACTCCAATCTAAGAATCCAATCATCCAATCTATATCATCCCTAATTCCCATCATATCTAAAATGGCTAGGTCAATATACCTAGTACACACAATCTTTCTATTGACAAGAATTGCAAATCTAGTAATTTGATATCATTTCTAAATACGATATTGAATTCGTTGTCATTACCTTCATTGCGTGAGGTCCTCTTTCCTTTGCCTTGCACCGGTTGCTTCCCTTTATCTTTGGATGGCTCCTTCCCTTTGTCTCCACCACTAGATCCACTACTACCCTTACGAAGTCTCTTCAATAGGTTGGACATATTGTCAAGCATGAGTGGGGAAAGGTACTGTTTAGGGTTGGATGAACTAGATCTTGAGGAAATAGATCTTAAGGTTATGAAAGTGGAGATCTTGGATCTAGGAGAAGAGAAGAATCTAGATCTAGGTGAAGTTTGTGGAGAAGAAAGGGTTTTAGGTCAAGATCTGAAAAAATTTGGAAGAAAGGTTTAAGAAGAGAGGAGTTTTTGGAGAGAAAAGGGTGTTGAGATGAGGAGGGTGTGTGGGGGACACGGCCTGGATCTGACCGTGTATAGGAGACACGGCCTGAATAGGTTTCTCCACACGGGTCGTGTAGATCTACACGACCCCTGCCTTCTCCTTCTCGGGTTGAGTCACACGGCCGTGTCAATTGGCACGACCATATACTTCTTCCTCTCGGTTAAACTTGAACGGCCGTGTCTGGGACACGACCTCACCAGCCTCCTTCTCTGGAATCAGCACACGGGCATGTCAGATGACACGACCAGTGCATGCTTCTGCACTGGTTCCTTCGCACGACTGTGTGTGAGACACGGTCGAAAAGTTTTCCTCCTCTGGATTCTTCACACAGCCGTGTCTAGGACACGACCATGTACCTCCTCTTCTCTAGAGACTCCACACGACCATGTCATGTAGACACGGCCCAAATATCTCCCTTCTCTGCACCATAAGTCTGGTCGTGTACAGCACACGACCATGCTCTGTTTTGCTCCAATTGATGCTTCTCCTCTTTCTAAGCTCTTCCAACACTTCCATGCCCATGAAGAAGTCATGGTCAGCTCATGGAAGTGAAATTTCAACATGAAAACAAAACAAAACCAAGTAAAAACATTACTAATGAACAATAGAGACATGGAATGAAACTAACTACAAAGAACCCTTGGGTTTCCTCCCAAGAAGCGCTTGTTTAAGGTCTTTAGCTCGACCGATCTTGATTACTCCTCTCTTTTCCTTACCCTTGGAGGGCAGGCATATTT
The DNA here is from genome assembly GCF_018446385.1 of Zingiber officinale. NCBI lineage: Eukaryota > Viridiplantae > Streptophyta > Magnoliopsida > Zingiberales > Zingiberaceae > Zingiber > Zingiber officinale. The sequence continues at coordinate 76,694,290 of NC_055996.1, read as the reverse complement.
GTCACTTTTATTGGGAGGTCTCCTCCCAACATCTTCCACCACGTTATTCTCTTCGTTTGGTGGCCTCCCGTGAGGATGGAAATTCCATTCCTCCAATTTGTAAATGCTTGCCTTGTTGCAAGCATTTAAGAGAGAAGAGACATGATTAGAAGCTTTAGATAAATCATATTCAACCGTTCCTTACTGATTACCAAAGAAAGTTTATGATTCTTAACATCTATGATAGCTCCTGCTGTAGCAAGGAATGATCTTCCCAATATGATAGGGATTTTTGGGTCCTCCTCCATGTTTAACACAACAAAATCGGTGGGAATTATACTCCCACCTACTTCTACCGGCACATCTTCAATGATACCCATAGGGTACCTGCAGGAGTGATTAACAAGTTGTAGTGCCATGTTAGTAAGTTTAAAGTTTTTGAGACCTAATTTATTACAAATAGAATAAGGAATGAGGCTAGCACTTGCCCCCAAATCATAAAAAGCTTTCTCAATAAATTCAGTTCCTATATTGCAAGGAATATAAAAGCTTCCGGGGTCTTTCAACTTTGGGGAAGTGTTCTTTTCAAAAAGAGCGTTGCATTCCTCTGTAAGTGCAATGATCTCTATGTCTCCCTTCCTTCTCTTGTTTGACATGATGTCCTTCAGGAATTTGGCAAACTTGGGCATTTCAAGGATTGCATTAATGAGTGGTACTTCAACACATATTTCTTTTACCTTCTCCAAGAATTTACCAAACTCTTCATCCTTTTTTAACATAATAAGTCTTTGAGGAAAATGGACTGCTATATTTTGATGGTTAAGTGGAAGAGTCTCTTTAACCTTAGTGGAACTCTCCTCATTATCTTGAATCTAATTTGGTGTTGGAGGAGAGAGCTCTTCTTCAGTGTGCATCCCTTTTGGAGCAGCCACTTGGGGATCTCCCAAGGTCCGTCCGCTCCTAAGCTCAATTCTGTTGCAGTGCTCCATGGAATTGACATCAGGCTTGCCAGGTAATTGCCCTGGTGCTCTAGAAGATAAGGAAGCTAATTGGGCAATCTGACTTTCCAAGATCTTTTGATGTCTATCAGAATTATCCATTCTCTGAGTGAGATTTAAAATGTCTTGGTTCATTTCATTCTGAGTGGACATAATTTCTTCAAACATATTTTCAATTTTGGATGTAGGAAAGCCTTGAGAAGATTGTTGTTGAAAATTTTGCTGCCCGGATTGAAAATTAGGCCTTGCCCTCATGGATGGTCCTTGATCTTGATTACCTCTATAGGGAAACTTTGGATGACCTTTCCATCCAGGGTTGTAGGTATTTGAGTATGAGTTGTTCTGCCTTTGATTGAAACTCATGATTGCATCACATTGCTCTAATTGATTGATTTGTGCAGTGATAGCTCCTAATGGACATGAGTCATTTGAATGTTCAGAACTTCCATATACTTCACAAGAAGACACAATGACATTGACCGTACTTGAGCTAGCTCCCATATTCTCAAACCTTTTTGTAAGAGCATCCAGTTTTGCAGCCAATAAGGTCACTGCATCAACATCAAAATTTTCTGATGCTTTAGTTGTTGGGTTCATACAAGAATAGCCACCACTTATTTCATTAGCCCATTGATGGTGGTTTTGTGCTACACTCTCAATTATCTCCTCGGCTTCATCCAAGCTCTTATTCATAAGTGCCCCTCCAGCAGCTAAATCAAGGGACACTTTTGTATGATAATTAATGTCGTTATAAAATGTATGTAGCACTAACCACCTTTCCAAACTATGGTGTGGGCATTGTCTGAGCATGCTATTGTATCTATCCCAAGATTCAAATAAAGATTCAGAGTCCGCTTGCTTGAAGCTTGCAATAAGATTCCTCATATGAGCTGTTTTACTTGGAGGATAGAATTTGTCAAGGAATTGTTGCTCACATTGCTCCCATGTGGTGATGCTATTTGGAGCCAAAGAATTCAGCCATTGCTTGACTCTATCTCTAAAAAAAACCCAAATAATAGTAGGTGCACTGCCTTTGAAGGAACACCATTCATCTTCATTGTCCCACATATCTCATAGAAGACCTCTAAATGTTGGTTCGGGTCTTCATGCGGTCCTCCACCAAATTGATTTTGCTGCACCATAGATATAATTGCAGGTTTGATCTTGAAATTGTTTGCTTCAATAGAAGACCTTGAAATACTAGATCGAAAACCCCTAGCATAAGGTGTTGCATAATCCTTTAGTGGTCTATTCGCCATAATAGAATGTTCTTGTTCTTCTTGTTGTCTTTGCAGAATTTTTCTTCTATGAAATGTTCTGTCTATCTCAGGATCTAAAGGAAGAAGTTCTCCTGCAAAGTTAGACCTTCGCATACACAAGAACAAGATAGCAAAATATATTCAAAAGAAAAGAAAGAAGAATGAAACTGAATTAAAGACAAGAAAAACAGAGAAAAGTTAGGTTAGAATGTTAAGAATTAAAAAGTACAGAATTAGAATTACAAAAGAAACAAGATATAGCAAAGAATACAAGAAAAAGTTATGAAAAATAGAATTCTAACAATTAGGTTCAACTATGCAAATGAAAAGAAAAGTTATGTCTAGTCTAACTCAATTGAAAATCCCTAATGTTATAGCGCAGTCCCCGACATCGGCGCCAAAAACTTGTTGACCTCCGCAAGTGTACATAAATATCGCAAGTAATATAAAAGATTATCGTATCCACAAGGACTGGAATAAGCACTAAGAATGTCTCAAAGCGAGTTAGCTAAACAACAATTCAATGAGTTAACAAGTACAAAGTAAATCTACCAAAGGTAAAGATGCAAATGAAAAGTTAGGAAACAAGAATAAGGGCAATGATAAAGGTATGTTCTAGGAGTTTTGGTTTCTTTGTAATGTTATTCAATGTAATGATCTATCAAATCTTATTTCTCAATTATTCATCATTTGTAGAAGGTTGTCGGTTCCCTCTTGCAATAGACAACCGGCCTAGGACTGAAATATATCTAAATGCGATCAATTAGGAATGAACCCTATGTTGTCCTTACATGGGCTTGCCTGTCAAGTGCGTCCCTCGGAAAATCAACATAGAAATCCACTACTTCTCAACCTCATTAAGTTATAAAGATTAATGTACAAATCTATCCTACCCCCCTTGAATAACCTAGTTTCCTCTTTAAGATAATCCCTCAAACGTCCTTACACGGGCATGTTCCTATCACGAAGATCCCTCGGAAAATCGAATGAGGAATTACCTCTACAAGATCCACAAGATATACAAACCCTCAATCAAGCATGGTAATTAGGCACAATTACAACATTCCACACAAGATCAAATAGATACAAAACAGGGCAAAATCATAGAAATAGGAATCTTGACAAATCCGCAAGAGTTTACATCAAATATTCATTACAAATACTCCCTTCATCCTAGAACAAGAGATCTAATCCATGGAACAAAGAAAGAATCCGAAAGAAGAAGAAAAGACAAACATCTTGATCCCAAATCCAAGAAAGATAGGGAAGAAAAGCTTATCTACGATGAAGACTGTCTTCGGATCCAATCCTCGCTCCCCGGAGTCGAAATGTTGAAGATCCGCCCTTAGAATCGCTGGAATCCCTCCAAGAAGGTGGAGGAACGTCCAAATCTTGAATTCCCCCCAAAAAGGAGAAGATCACCCTTCAAATATTGAAGAAACCTTTATATAAAGGTGGGGTTCGGGCGCCACACGACCCCAAGGCACGACCGTGTGAGGTTCACACGGCCAGAGCCACTCTCCTCTCTGCCAGCCTTATATGGTCGTGTGTGAGACACGACCGTGGCAAGTGTTAGGACCAAAAGTAGCTAGAGGGGGGGGGGGTGAATAGCTCGTCGCGTGCTCGTCGCTTGGCGTTGCTTGTTTCTTCAAGGATATGCAACGGAAAATACAGAAACAAATCACACAACGCTAACAAGGTTGGTTTACTTGGTATCCACCTCACAAGAGGTGACTAGTCCAAGGATCCACACCACGCACGCACCCTCCACTATGAAACACTCCTTTTCGGTAACTACCGAGGGCGGAGAAGCCCTACAAGACTCTCAGTACAAGAAGAAGAAAGGGAAATACAAGTTAAGCAAAAGCTTACAAGATGTGCAGTAAAAACCCTAACCCTAACTTCTTCCTCTTGCAATAGATCCGCCTCTTGACTTGGAAAGCCTCCAAGAACCTTCAAGAACTGGCGATCACGTGCTTGTAGAGAGCTGTGGAGGAGCTGGAATGAATCTGAGAAGAGCTCGTGAAGAGATGCCGAAGACCACGCTCGCCTGCGGCTTTAAACCCGACGCAACGGTCGGATCCCGATCGATTCGAATGTTCCGAATCGATCGGGGAGGCTTTGGATCGATCCACGGATCGATCCAGAGCGCCTCTGTGCTCAGGAAACGCGCCTGGATCGATCCACGGATCGATCCAGCGCTTATCGCGCGAAGCAGCATCGTCCCGATCGATCGGCTGATCGATCGGGACCTCTGGATCGATCCACGGATCGATCCAGCACTTGGTTTTTGCCCAAAACCAAGTCCCAAACCTCCCTAACCAATATCCGGTCAACCTTGACCTGTTGGTACATCATGCCTCGCATCTGGTCACTCCCTTGACCTGCTAGGACTCCCCACCAAGTGTCCGGTCAATCCCTTTGACCCACTTGGACTTTTACTCGTCGTGCCAAGTATCCGGTCACTCCATTGACCTACTTGGACTTCCACTGATGTCCGGTCAACCTTGACCCATCCGGACTTCCTTCCTGCCAAGTATCCGGTCAATCCTTTGACCTACTTGACTTCCCAACACCGGATGTCCGATCATCCTCGATCCATCTGGATTTCCTTCCTTGCCAAGTATCCATCAATCCTTTGACCTACTTGGACTTCCCAACACCGATGTCCGATCATCCTTGATCCATCCGGATTTCCTTCCTTGCCCGGCTTCACTCACCGTGACTTTCACCTAGCTTCACTCACTAGGGTTTTCCATCCGCCTAGCTTCACCACTAGGACTTTCACCGGCTTCACTCACCAGACTTTCACCCAGCTTCACTCACTAGGATTTCCTTCCGCCTAGCTTCACTCACTAGACTTCCTCCGCCTAACTTGCAGTTAGGACTTTCCGATCAAGTATCCGGTCAACCTTGACCTACTTGACTCTTCTTCGATCAATATCTTATTGTCAAACATCTAAACCCAAACCAAGACTCAGCTTGGTTAACCAGGTCAACCTTGACCTGAGGGATTTTGCACCAACAATCTCCCCCTTTTTGATGTTTGACAATACCACAATAACACTTACAATCCCACATGTAAGTTAGGCTAATCCTATAGCCTCCTTCTTCATGCCACTAGGTAATGAACACATAAGTTAAGCTTTTCATTCTCCCTAAGAGGGCAAACTCCCTCTAGGTAATGAAAACCTAACTTACTTCCTTTCATTCTCCCCCTATTGGCACACATCAACCCCCTACTCATAAAACACATCAACCCGTCTTTGGACACACATCAACCTATGCTCCAATTTTGGGCACACTTCAACAACTTCATCTGTTGAAGACTCTCCCCCTGAAGAGTTGCTCATCGTGATCACAACTTCACTCATTGTGATCAACACAATAATGAAGGTCCCATACCCTTCATTTATCCTTAACTTCTTCCTCAATGTAGACAAATACCCAACCTTGAGCATTTTCTAACATCTTGAGTTCCCACTTGAAATAATGAGGATATCCACTCCCCATTTCAAGTTCAACTGCTCATCCATGAGCATTCTCTTAACAGAAGGTTAACCACCTTCCAAGGTTTATGAAAAATAATTTTCATGTCTTTAAAGAGTCCCTCCCCCTAAAGACATGGTGGTAACTTCTGTCATTGCACCAACAATGACTTGGAATCCCTAAACCTTTAGGAAACCCAGATTTAGAAGTTTTGAGGTTCAAATGTTCAAAATTTGAAACAAACCTCAACCTAAACTTCAATGAAGTCTTCCTTAACCATTCCATCCTTGTTTTCAACACGAAAACACCCTTTTTATGTATACAAATGTATTTTAAGGGTTTGGAATGGTTACCTAGACTAAAATAGGTTCAAAGTGCTGAAATCAGGCTTTCCCAGCCAAAATCAGCAACTTGGATCGATTGGAGTTGGGTTCCAATCGATTGAACCTTTCTGAATCGATCCACCGATCGATTCAGACTACCTGGATCGATCGGCTGATCGATCCGAGCTTCTGCTCGCGGGAAATGCCTTCTGAATCGATCCATGGATCGATTCAGGCACTCCAATCGATCCATGGATCGATCGGAGCTCTGATAGTTGCTGAAATTCCATTTCAGTCAACTTCAGAAACCCCTAGAAAATTCTACAAAAATCCAAAAATTATGAAATTTCGTGTAGACATTGTTTAGGGCATATATTATCAAGGAAAAATAGTTTTCTATGAAAATACATCATCTTTTCAAAGATTGACACAAACTTGAAAACTTGCAAAAACTTTAGTGTTTTCTTCAAGTTTGTGTCTAACTATTCAATGGTGATTACTATCAAAAGATAGCCTTCACCAAGGTTTTCCAAAATCATTTTGAAAACTTTTTCAAAACCAATATCCCACCATGTTCCTTGGGCATAATGCACATGACTTGTACATTAGCTTTCCCAATGATGGGAAAACACATATCTATGTGTTTTGATGAAACTAAAACTCAAAAGAATGCACTAAATCAACATCTTGAGTTTTGTTCATCATCCTAACATCTCACTTGTATCTAATGTGCACTAAAACACATACAAGTCATCTTATAGGTCTTTGTGAGATGTAGATTTTGGTTTTGCCCTAATCTAGGATCATGCATATCTATCTAGGCATTTTGGAGATATTAGACACCCACCTAGGATGTCACTTGTTAATAAGTGTTGTTAAATGCCTTTTGTCCTTAATTACAAGGAATTAAACTTAATGCATGATAATGTTATGACATACATCAAAAAGAAATAATTTTCAAAAGAAAATATCCTATAATTACATGATGTATGAATGTCATGACATGGTATTTTTGGATTTTTCATAATAAAACATGAACGCAAAAATAGACATGATGTCATGACATATGATGGGCAAACAATCATGGCAAGATTTAGCATAAATAAAATATACCTAGATTAACTATCTAAGTATCCTTAAAACCTTAGCTAAACTTACAACTTAAACCTAGATTGCCCTAAAGTGCTTCAAGAAAATGTCAAAGCCTAAATTGGCATTTCTAATTCCCTTGATTAATTTATGCCAGTCGAAATTAAGCATATCCTCAAATGTTGGCATATTTCATTTTTCCACAAGAGTAGCACTTCAAAGTTAAGGCCCGGATTGCCTTAAATTTCCTAAGAACATACCAAAATCCCAACTTGGTAGCTCTTATGAATTTCCCAATATGTGCCTTTAAGATTAAAATCAAATTTTCACCACTAGGCACATTTTACTCTTTCAAGGAGTAAATAATAGTTCCATTTCATTTTCAAAGGTTAACAAAAACCTTGAAAATGCTCCTTGAGTGTCAATTTCCTCAAAGTTGGGTTAACTACCCTTCTAAGCGGAGTTGACACTCTCTAACCCATCTATGGGGTAGAGAAGATGCTCCTAGGAACCCAACACCTATTGGTGCTCCTTGGATGCTCTAGATACTCACTAGGGATAACTTCCCTAGATACCTTCCTAGTGACCTTGTTTGGCTTCTTGGAGGCCTTGGTCACACTTTCTAGGTCAACTCTAGGGATAGCCTCCCTTGTGACCTTATTTGTGACTTTCTTAGACTTCTTAGAAGCCTTAGTCACATTTATTGCAAAAATACTCTTAGGGATGACTTCCCTAGTATTTTTGGCTTGACCACTAGACCTAGGGTTTGTTCCATAACTATATGGAACTCTATGGTAAGAGGGCACATCCTTCTTAGCCTTTGGTTTGTATCCCAAACCTCTATGGCCATTGGATGGCTTTTGTACCCCTAAACCTAGGTTATGCTCTTTTTGCCCTAATAGGATATTTTCCATCCTTTTTAGGGTCTTTTCCATTTTATCAAGTCTTGACCTCAAGACTTGATTTTCCATCACTAAGTCCTTAGTTTTTGTTTTTCCATTAAGTTCATGAGCATTTTTGTTTCTAGGCTTGTAGCTACAATCCTTAGAGTTCTTGCCTAGACTTTTACCTACATTCCTAGCCTTAGATGTAGTAGTTTTGGCATGTAGGGCCACATGCTTTTCCTTAAAGCCCTCATGCTTCCTATTCTTATGGTAAATTGCATTAAAATGATAAAAGTTAGAACTATCATGCTTTTTACCATAATGTAAAGGGGTAGGCTCAATAAATGTTACCTTCCTTTTTACCTTAGAGGCTCCCCTTGACTTGAGCTTCCTCCTTGAGCCTTGACCATCTTCTTCCCCTTAGGGCATTGACTCCGATAATGCCCCTTTTGATTGCAAGAGAAGCATATGATATGCTCCTTGCTCTTCTTTGTTCCGGAAATGGTCTCCTCGGGCTTCTCCTTGCCCTTTTGCGTCACTTGACCCTTCTTCTTGGCCAAGTTGGGACACTTGCTCTTGTAGTGCCCACTTTCCCTACACTCAAAACATATGATATGATTTTTATTATTAATTGAAATGTTTATACCTTCTTGTGTAGGGATGGCACTTGCTCCTCCATTTGATATTTCTTGAATTTCGGAGGTGGCACCATCTTCTTCTTCTTCACTTGACCCGGATGTAGAAGCTTCTCCTTCTTCTTGATCCGGCGTCACCAAGGATTGCTCCCCCTCAATCCTAGAGGTGGAGGCTTCATCATCTTGAACATGAAACAAGGAGTATGCTCCCTCCTTGTTCCCTTCGTTGCATTCCCTTGAGGATGAAGCTTCTTGGATTTCCTCTTCTTCGGAGGTTGAGCATCTCTCAACCTCGGAGTCCTCCTCTTGATCTTGCTCCAAAGAGTCACCCTCTCTGGATTCTTCATGATCTTGTACAGTGGAGGGGATCTCTTTATGAAGCTTGTCCAATTTGCTCCATAATTCCTTTGCATCTTCAAATTCTCCAATTTTGCAAAGGATGGTGTTTGGCAATAAATTGACCAAAAGCTTGGTCACTTTGTCATTAGCCTCGCACCTTTGGACTTGCTCTTGGCTCCACTTGCTCCTCTTGAGAACTTTACCCTTTGAATTTCTTGGAGCCTTGAAGCCTTCCATTAGAGCAAACCATTGCTCTATCTCCATCATAAGAAAATTTTCGATTCTTGATTTCCAAGAATCGAAACTCGTAGAAGTGTATGGTGGAGCCACCCTTGTGTCAAATCCAAGCCCATCTTGGAATTGCATCTTAAAGTTGAGCTTGATAAAGTCTTGAACTTGAAGAATTTGCTCCAACTTCTTCACCCTCTAGCTTTTCTTGATATGCTTGACCCTTCCGGCGATGATTCCGGTGAAGAGCGGCCTCGCTCTGATACCACTTGTTAGGACCAAAAATAGCTAGAGGGGGGGGGGGGTGAATAGCTTGTCGCTTGGCGTTGCTTGTTTCTTCAAGGAAATGCAGCGGAAAATACAGAAACAAATCACACAACGCTAACAAGGTTGGTTTACTTGGTATCCACCTCACAAGAGGTGACTAGTCCAAGGATCCACACCACGCACGCACCCTCCACTATGAAACACTCCTTTTCGGTAACTACCGAGGGCGGAGAAGCCCTACAAGACTCTCAGTACAAGAAGAAGAAAGGGAAATACAAGTTAAGCAAAAGCTTACAAGATGTGCAGTAAAAACCCTAACCCTAACTTCTTCCTCTTGCAATAGATCCGCCTCTTGACTTGGAAAGCCTCCAAGAACCTTCAAGAACTGGCGATCACGTGCTTGTAGAGAGCTGTGGAGGAGCTGGAATGAATCTGAGAAGAGCTCGTAAAGCAATACCGAAGACCACGCTCGCCTGCGGCTTTAAACCCGACGCAACGGTCGGATCCCGATCGATTCGAATGTTCCGAATCGATCGGGGAGGCTTTGGATCGATCCACGGATCGATCCAGAGCGCCTCTGTGCTCAGGAAACGCGCCTGGATCGATCCAGCGCTTATCGCGCGAAGCAGCATCGTCCCGATCGATCGGCTGATCGATCGGGACCTCTGGATCGATCCACGGATCGATCCAGAAGCTTTCTGTTCGCTGGGAAGAATCTGGATCGATCCACTGATCGATCCACATCCTGGATCGATCCACGGATCGATCCAGCACTTGGTTTTTGCCCAAAACCAAGTCCCAAACCTCCCTAACCAACATCCGGTCAACCTTGACCTGTTGGTACATCATGCCTCGCATCTGGTCACTCCCTTGACCTGCCAGGACTCCCCACCAAGTGTCCGGTCAATCCCTTTGACCCACTTGGACTTTTACTCGTCGTGCCAAGTATCCGGTCACTCCATTGACCTACTTGGACTTCCACTGGATGCCTGGTCAACCTTGACCCATCTCGACTTCCTCGAGTATCATCCAACAATCCTTTGACCTACTTGGACTTCCCAACACCAGATGTCCGATCATCCTTGATCCATCTGGACTTCCTTCCTTGCCAAGTATCCAGTCAATCCTTTGACCTACTTGGACTTCCCAACACCAGATGTCCGATCATCCTTGATCCATCTGGATTTCCTTCCTTGCCTGGCTTCACTCACCAGGACTTTCACCTAGCTTCACTCACTAGGGTTTTCCATCTGCCTAGCTTCACTCACTAGGACTTTCACCTGGCTTCACTCACCAGGACTTTCACCTAGCTTCACTCACTAGGATTTCCTTCTGCCTAGCTTCACTCACTAGGACTTCCTTCTGCCTAACTTGCCAGTTAGGACTTCCCAGTCAAGTATCCGGTCAACCTTGACCTACTTGACTCTTCTTCGATCAATATCTTATTGTCAAACATCTAAACCCAAACCAAGACTCAGCTTGGTTAACCAGGTCAACCTTGACCTGAGGGATTTTGCACCAACAGCAAGCATCTACCATGACCATCCTGCACAGCCGTGTAGATCTTCATGGCCTGCACTGCCTCTGGCTCTGGAAACCTGGCACGACCATGTGGTGTACACGGCCAAGGCCCTCTTGCTCACTGGAAGTCCTACACGGCCGTGTGATGTATACGGCCAGGGCTTTCCTGGTCTCTAGAAATAACTTTTGGTCAGGACTCTAAATTTAGAATAATATTGATTCCTCAAACAATACTATTTTAAATTAACCAACACCTTAAAACACCGTGAATTTTGTATGTCACGATAGTGTGGACGTATACAAATTCAACATTTGTAAAAGGAGAGTGTAACCCATTAATTTTATTATCTTGTCAACCTAACTTTTTGACAAATAAAATTAATAGTTGGTTTTCTTCGGTCACACAAATAATAGCAGTGACTCGGATGAGGAGGATACTATTAGACGTGCCTAAGTGTATACCATTACTTGACACTAAGTCCATTAATAAGATTGTGCCCCTTCCGATGGGGAAGATCACACGCTCTTAATTAATTTCCTATAATCATCCAAAATGGAAGTTTGATCTAGTGATCCGCAAACAAACTCATCCGATATGGAGGAAGGCACTCAGAGCCAATGTGCAAGTTTGTTTGCATCACTTACAAACCAGTAATGGAGACCGTGGAATTTACTAAAATAAATCCCTCTCCCACTTAGTTATTTAAAATGAGGAATTTTAAACTATCCTAGCATACATCACATGCATATAAACATCACAGTAAATAAAAGCAATAAATTTGGAAATTAATTTTCTAACTATTATGACCTTTTCCATCACTGTCTTCAATATGCTCCAACCCTAGCTGCTGTCATCTTTAGCCACCGCCATCGGGTCGAGTTGTCGCATCCATCTTACTTCTTATTCTGCTGTGCCTCTGGTGCTCCAAAAGTATCACGCCTCGCAAGAATCCAATCTGCGACAAAAATAGAATTTTACATATATCGATCCTATATTCCACGAGGGAATGTACATGTAATCTAGATCAAAAAATAAAATTCTAAAAATAATACAACTCCTGCTATATTTTATACATACAATCATGCACACAAATAATGCCCTTGATATGTCCAAGGGTCCAATCACACACAATATCAATAAGCCATAATAGTTGGAGCCTGCAACCAAAAAGTTAGCACATCCTACTATTTTCCTACCTAAATTATGTATGACATGTGCATAACCTATTTGAATTCTAAAAATACACAGAGGTAAACCCTAGCTCTGATACCAATTGTTGGTTAATCCTAGGAAAACGTACCGGTTCCACTGTACAAAAATTTTTGTACAAGTGTCGAACCTTTCCTTAAATAACCTATTGTGTTCTTTAGAAGTTAAATTAGGAATCGCAGACGGAACTTAACATCATTGATTCTAAATTTAACTTATCTGGCCTTAATGGTTTAGATTTGAATCGCAAGTGGAACTTAACACTATTGATTCAAATCTACCTAAGTTATTAATTCCATAAATATTAATTTCCAAAATTGGCTTCCAGGACTGCATGGCGAGGCACATGACCTTCTTGGATATGGGAGCAACCACCACCGCCTAGGTAAAGCCTTTTAAGGAATGCTAATATTTATTTCCTTAAATAACTCTAGGTTAACCAAAAAAGAACAATCGAATTACAAATTTGAAAAAGAAGAAAACACAAAATTGAAAAATAAATTCGATAAACTAGATCTAATTGTCTCTTGTATTTAGAATTCATACAAAGAAAAATAACTAGGATGATGCGGAAGGAAAATATCAGTTATACCTTCTCTTTGTAAGCTAATGACCTCGAGATCTTCTGTCATATTCCTCGCCTCGCCTTGGACGTCGTGTGGGCGACGATCCTCCAAGATGAACACCACCCAAAAGAGTCCTTCCTCTTCCTCTAGAATTCGGCCACCACCACCACCAAGGAGAAGAGAGCAAAGGAAAAGGGAGAAGGGAGAGGGTCGGCCACCAAGGTATCTCCAAGCAAGAGAATAAGAGTTGTGTCTCATGAAGCCCTCTCACCCCTTCTTTTATATTACTTGCCCAAGGTCAATAAGGAAAAATCTTTTACAAAAAATAAAATCATCCAAGAGTTTTTCCTTTTTCCTTTTAATTTTTCCTTTTCTTTCCTCTTGATTGAATCAATCACCAATCAATGATTGTGATCAATCCTATTTGGTTTAGGATTAAGCTTGGCCGACCCCTTGCTTGAGCACCAAGCTAGGTGACCGGCCGCCATATTTAGGAAAGGAATAATAATTTTTTTAAAAAATTTTACAAGAGAAAAAACTCTTATAAAATTTTACAAGCTCTCTTTCCTAAAGTAGGAGTTAAAAAAGGAAAGTTTCTAAAAATTAAAACCATGTTTTAAATTTAAAAACTCTCTTACAAAATTTTCTTTTTTAACATGATGATAGAAAATTTTAATTTTAAAACTTATCTTCCTTTTTTTTCTTAAACCATGAGGATGATTAAAAAAGAAAAGTTTTAAAACTTTTAAAACTCTCTATTAAAACATGTGGCGTAATTCAAATAAGGAAAGTTTTTAAAAAAATTAAAATCTCTCTTTTAAAACTTATAGTTTTCTACAAAGAGAAGATTTTTAAAAATTCAAAACACCCCTCCTATTTGAATTAATCTTGGTCGGCCCCTACAAGCTTGGTCACCAAGCAATAGCGCCGGCCCCTATAAGAGGATGTGGCCGGCCATTGCTTGGTCACCAAGAAATGGTCCGGCCCTCTTCTTGGACACCAAGAAGAGCCTTACATTTGGATGGACTTTAGGCTATAATGAGGCTACGACAGGGACCTAGAGGAGAAATTGATTTTGGCCTTCCGATGAGCTTGAGTATATTGTGCTCGCCCCGAACACACAACTTAAGTTCATCGATAATAACTCATTCCACTAGAGAGTTATTACCGCACTACCGCACCAATCCCAAATTACATTATGGGCTCCTTCTTATCATGAGTGTGTTAATCTCCCTGTGTTTAAGATTACGAATGCCCACTAATTAAGTAAGTTACTGACAACTCACTTAATTAATATCTAGCTACAAGAGTAGTACCACTCAACTTTATTGTCATGTCGGACTAAGTCCACCTGCAGGGTTTAACATGATAATCTTTATGAGCTCCTCTTGGGGGCATTCTCAACCTAGATAACTAGGACATAGATTCTTTCTATAATCAACAACACACACTATAAGTAATATCATTTCCCAACTTATCGGGCATATTGATTTATCGAGCTAAACCTCACCCTTTGATAAGTCAAAAAAATAAATATTAAATATATGTGCTTGTTATTATATTAGGATTAAGAGCACACACTTCCATAATAACTAAGGTTTAGTTCTTTTACTAAGTCAGTACAAAAAGAACATACCTAAATGGTCATACTCAATACACTTAAAGTGTATCAGTGTAATTTATTAGTCAAGATAAACTAATACTTAATTACACTACGATTATTCTGATAGTTTGTTCCTTTCTATCTTAGTCGCGAGCAACTGTTTATAATTTATAGAGAACCGACAACATGATCTTCTGAGTGTGACACCACACTCCATGTTATCTACTATATAAATTAATTGAACAAGTACATTTAACAAATAAATGCAGATATCGACCAATGTGATTCTTTTATTTCAACAAATAAATGTTTACAAAAGCTAGGCTTTTAGTATACACTTTAACACGGGAAGCATCCGACGATCGAACCCAAACTTTGATAATGGTAAAGGAATCAAAGTTAAGCTTATATGTGATCTAGCATGTCTGATGATGATTGTAGAAAAGTCCTAAGTGTTCTTAGGCAAACGTCCTAACTGCGGTTAGGCAAGGTGAACACCCTAGCGGGTAGTAACCCTAGGTCCTAGGGGGTGGTAACCCTAGGTGGAGAAAAATCCTAGGGGGGGTAATCTTAGGTCTTAGGGGGCGGTAATGCTAGGTGGAGGAAAATCCTAAGGGAGGGGGGGTAACCTTAGGTCCTAGGGAGTGGTAATCATAGGTGGAGAAAAATCCTAGGGGGTGGTAACCCTAGGCGGAAAGTCCAGTCGGTCTGGAGGATCGGACTGACATCAGGTAATCTCTCCTGAGGGGAGTAGGTGAGGACGGGTTCCCCAGAAGAGGGAACAGTAGACGTCGGGTCGACCTAGGGTTTCTGGTCGGAAATTCGAAATCAGAACTGGACAGTCCGATGACTGTCAGACTTTATATTTATGATATTATGTGCTAACTTTGTGTTGCAGGGTATCTTTTGGACTAACGTATTTTGCAGGTACAAAGGAGCAACCTTAAGCCTCGGATGAACAGTGTCCGAGGCGCCTCCATGGAGCTTGGAGGCACCTCGGGTGCAAAGGATAGAGCTTGCGCGCGGTAGAGCTGGAGGCGCCTCAGACTGAGTTAGAGGTGTCTTAGACCGCAGGTTGGAGGCGCCTTAGACTGGCATAGAGGCGCCTTCAAGTGGATCAGAGAAGAAGTTTTCAGTGCTGATCCACGAGGCTGACTCGACATGTTAGAGGCGCCTTGGATGGTGTTTGAGGCGCCTCAAGCAGTGTATAAAAGGAGGTTTCGAGCAGCAGGTTGCATAATCAATTTCCAAAGCGTTCTTCCTTCCTGTACTGCTCAAGAAACGACCCGGCTAAGCTACGACAAGTTCCCGATGACCCGAAGCTACAGTTTTTCACTTAGTGTTGTCGGTATAGTTTATTTCCAGTTCACTTAATTATAATTCTTGATTGTACCAAAATTCCGATATTATAGTTGTTGCCCACCGAAAGCGATCAACGATCGCGGGCCTTGGAGTAGGAGTCTCCCAAGACTCCGAACCAAGTAAATAACTTGTGTTCGTGTGTTGCTTTCCTTTACTATTTCCGCTGCGTTATTTCGATACGTTTTAATCCGAAACATGTGAAAGTCACGAGCGCTATTCACCCCCCCCTCTAGTGCTTCTCGATCCAATAATTGGTATCAGAGCGGGGTAGCTTTGACTTGGTGCAACAACCAATCAAGCATTTTTTTCGTGGTGCTTTTCAATTTTCAGAGTCGATTGGAATTAGCATAATTGCTACATTCTGATCTAGTTCTTTTCATAATCGTATTCTTTTCTCGAAGTTTGTGCAACACCACTCGAGAACGCAATTTATTCTTATTTCCATACCACACTACTAAACCAAGATCAAGTCCTGGGATATCTTTTTGTTTCTTTGTGTGCATATTCTCTAAATGACCCAACAAGAAGGCTACAACACTGTCCGCCCCCCGCTCTTCACCGGATCTGAGAAGACTTCGGTTACTGGAAGGGCATAATGAAAATTTTCTTGAAGATCCAGTTCAAGATGTCGATGATCGTCAAGACTGGATTTGAACTATCGACTGACGGAGACGGCAAACCAATACCCTGCGAAGACTGGGATCCATCATTAATCAAGAAGGTGGAAGCAAATGCCAGAACAACTTGCACCCTCCAGTGTGGACTACCAAAAGAGGAACTCAACCACGTCGACCCTTTTTCCAATGCCAAGGAGTTATGGGAGAAGTTGATCAAACTTTATGAAGGAACATCCGACACCAAAGTAAGTAAAAGGGACTTAATATTTAATAAATTATTAAATTGCAGGAAGGTGAGACAGCTATCCAACTCCATGATCAGATACAAGACCTACTCAATGAGCTTCATGCGATCGGGCAAAAGGTAGATAATCGGGACATTATCAGGTATTCCATAAACGCCTTTCCGATGAATACCTTGTGGGCATCCATGGTAGATGCCTACAAGGTTTTTAAGGACCTATCCTCTATTAAATTAGATGAGTTGTTTGCTGAGTTTGAGCTTCATGAACAGATTAACTCACATCCGGCTGAGAAAGGTTTGGCTTTGATTGCAGGTACATGAAGAGCACACGAGTCAAGATCAAAGCGCAGAACTGAACCAGAGTCAGAAGAAGAACCGGATTTGGACGATGACGACGATGAGCTCACAGCCGAACTCGTCAACCTAGTGAGGAAACTCTACAAGAAAAAGAAAGGCTTCAACAAGAAGGACCTTAAGAAGGTAATTCAATCCAAGGAGGCCCAAGCCAAGGTAAATTTCGAGGTGACATGCTACGGGTGCAATCAGAAGGGGCACATCAAGGCGAACTGCCCAAACCAGAAAGATCCAAAGAAACTAAGGAGGAAGAAAGCTCTGAAGGCAACCTGGGACGAGTCATCATCAAAAGAATCCGACGACGAAGAACTTGAGCAGACAAGCCTTCTTGCACTGACGGCCAGAGACTACACCAACGAATCCGGAAGCGAGGACGAATCGAAAGCCGAGTCCGAGAGAAGCCACGGATCCGTATCCGTTTCCGAAGGGTCAAACCCCGCTGTAAGTATAAATCGTCTTTATAATTTAATTAATTATTTAATACGTAAATTAGCTAAGTCTAATGTTCGGGTCAAGTCGCCTCTAAAAGAGGTAACATCTCTTAAAGAAGCGACTAATACCGAATCTTTGCCTGAATCTGTTCAGATTGGAACCTCAACTCAAGTCCAAAAGCTTGAGGAAGAGAATTCCAGCCTGAAAATTCAAATCAAAGATTTGAAGACTGCATTGGAACGATTTACACTGGGTTCCAAGAATCTTGACTTGATTCTTGGAAAACAGAAAGTCGTATACAATCGATCCGGACTAGGATTTAAAGCTATAAAGAAATTTCATTCATATTTATCGCTTATTAACAGACCAAATAGTAAGATAGTCTAAGCATGGGTACCCAAGTCCAACCTGGTCAATAAAGTTGGACTTTGTCAATATTGGGTTCCCAAGGATCAAGTACATTACCTTGATAGGCCATATCGAGACTATGATCCAGGGGGAGCAAATAGGAAAAATATCCTGATAAAAAGATAAGCCATTAAAGGAATATAACTCAAATCTAATTGATAAAATTAAATAAAAATATATAAAATTATCAATAATGTAGGGGGAGACTCCAGAATAGCCGACACCTCCAAAACCAAGCTACCCGGCAAGGTAATTAGAACTAATTAGAAAGGGAACAAGTTTAACTTGACCTATGGTACTGGTGAAATTTTGGATGATAGTACGTTAGGGAAGTTTAGTCTATGCATATCTAGGAAGATATGATTTCGACCTGGTGCATTTGGCTAAGTGGAATTAACCAAAGCTATCCTTTATGCATCCTAACCAGTTAGACCAAGGTTCTGTATTAAGTTTAGTGGATAGGACTATTTAGAAAACCTTGAAGGCATGGTTACTTTAATAATGTCCAAGTGACTCACCATAGCCCAGAAGTTTATCCAAAGAATGTCTATTTGTTGAGCCCAAAACTAAACTTGAATCTAACACAAAGTTAACCCAAACCCTATAATTGAACCCAATTCATCTTACAAAATTATAGGATTCCTGATTTAAAATTTAGATCGGGTGAGATGACAAAGAATTAAAAAATAAAAAAAAAAGATTAAATTAAAAATCAAATTAAATTAAAAATTAAAAATCAAATTAAATTAAATTAAAAATCAAATTAAATCAGATTAAATTAAAAATCAAATAAAAATAAAAATAAAATAAAATTAAAAACAAATTAAATCAAATTAAATTAAAAAATCAAATTAAATCAAATTAAAACTCTTTTTAAAACTTATTTAAACATTCTTTAAAAACTTATTTAAAAACTTTTAAAAATTATTTTAAAATTCTTTTAAAAACTCTTTTTAAAAATTTATTTAATTTTTCTTTAAAAACAATTCTTTTAAAAAAACCAATTTAAAAATTCTTTTAAAAACCTATTTAAAAATTCTTTGAAAAACTTATTTAAATTATTTTAAAAACTATTTTTAAAAACTTATTTAATTTTTTTTAAAAAAAAATTTTAAAAACTTATTTAAAAATTCTTTTTTAAAAAAAATTCTTTTAAAAACTTATTTAAAAACTCTTTTAAAAACTTATTTAAAAATTCTTTTAACCTATTTTAAAAACCTATTTAAAAATTCTTTTAAAAACCTATTTAAAAAATTCTTTTAAAAACTTATTTAAAAATTCTTTTAACTTATTTTTAAAACCTATTTAAAAATTCTTTTAAAAACCTATTTAAAAAATTCTTTTAAAAACTTATTTTAAAAAATTCTTTTTCTTTTAAAAACTTATTTAAAAATTCTTTTTCTTTTAAAAAATTATTTAAAAATTCTTTTAAAAACTCTTTTTAAAACTTATTTAATTTTTTTTTAAAAAAATTCTTTTTAAAACTTATTTAAAAAATTCTTTTAAAGATTCTTTTAAAAACTCTTTTGAAAACTTATTTAAAAAATTCTTTTAAAAATTTTTTAATTTTTTTAAAAAAAACTTACTTAAACTTCTTTTAAAAATTCTTTTAAAACTTATTTTTTTAAAAAAAATGCCTCTAAAGGCGGCGAACAAAGGCGCCTCTGCTATGGTAGCGGTGCCCTCCAGGTTCGACGGGAAAATTCCCACCGAAAACCACTAAGCCGCCTCAAACCGAGTCCGAGGCGCCCTGAACGCCCCATTGGAGGCGCCTTCAAAGAGATTGAATGCGCCCTCAATACCAACATATGCAGCGAACAGAAAGTTCGCTGCAGATCACTTTCTTGCCGAAACCCACCGAACTGAGGCACCTTCCTCCCCTCTTTTTTGCCTTCTACCTCCGTTAACACCTCAGAATGCCTCCTAGGTATAATTTTAACCTATCTATTGTTCGTATATATCACTTTCGTCTATTTTGTTTTGTATAAATTGCTTGAATCAAAATAGGAAACGTCGAAACATTGATCCTGCTCCCGCTAGCATACCTTCTACCTATCCTAGGTTCCCCTCAGAGCGGCATAGGATTGAATTCACTATACATAAGTTTACTACTATTAAACCTAGGTATTTGAATAGGGCATTTTTTGCTTAGTTTTATCAGCCTACGGTCCAAATGATAGAGCACTATCAACTTAGTAAACTGGTGTATTGCAGTCATGTAGTAAATCAGGACCTATGTGCTCAGTTCTTCAACAACCTCGAAAAGGTGGACGATCTGACCTACTCCACCAGAGTTGGAGGATAGGATATCCAGTTTACCCCTTCTTTGATTTGCACTAGTCTAGAGCTTAGATCATCTGCATGTCCCTTTTTGTGTTACCTGGCTAGGGATTTGTCATTTAGTGACCCCTATTCCCACATCACATTAGACACCATCTACATGTATTTATTTGGGGAGGAGAGACCAGAGGTCTTGACTGAGTTTAGATCACTTTCCCTTAGGATTCAGGACTATGTTATGTACAGAGTTCTGACAGCATGCATTTTGCCAATCACATCTCGGGATGTCCCAAAGATGCGACCTTCACATTCTTTTTTCCTGTATGCACTATGCCACCGTTTAGACATCGATATAGCATTACATATGTTCCATAATATTGGTCATGCATCTAGTCTAGTCACGTCCCTTGAGATCCACATGCCCTACTGTCACATCTTGACATCTATTTTCTCGACCCTTGGGATTGATACCACCCAGGGGACAATTATCCCTTTAGGACATTATGATGAGTTCGGGCAGCGTAATCTCAGATTAGCCCACATAGACATCACCGCTGAGGGGGATCCTAGCTTGGAAAGGTAGACCACAGCCAGCCGTTGCTCCGAGAGGGCCCGAGGCAAATAACGAGTTTATTGCCTTCTTTACTGCAGCTGAGGGAGAGGACTGGTTAGAGTTCGCAGCCAAGGATATTCATGGACAACCCTCCACTTCGGCAGGGCCATCGACCTCAACACGACCATCCACCTCCCTATCGATCGAGGACTGACTTACGCATCTCGAGGTTCAGTACGCACAGTCATGACGGCTTATCCTGGACGAACTTCGCTTACTTCGTGTAGAGATAGCCTCCGACTTTTCCTCTCTTCGTCAGGGACAACCTGCACCCGAGCAGCCCCCACCACCAGCTAACGATCATTCTGCCTGACTCTATCCTTCTATTCATTGTATTTGATCCTAGACATCCATGCATTGTATATTGGATCTGGGCATCTCCTTAGTGTTAGGATCCTTTGAACGGCTAGAGAGGGGGTGTGAATAGCCGACCCCAATCTTTCGCGTTTCTTCCTACGATTAGGTTAGTGCAGCGGAAAATACAAAGAAACGAAAGAGAAGAAAAACAAACCTTAACACAAGGATGTAACGAGGTTCGGAGATTAGGGCTCCTACTCCTCGGCGTGTCCGTAAGGTGGACGAGTCCAGTCAATCCGTCGGTGGATGAGTCCCCGGAGAACCGGCTAATACACTATACTCCTTGTGGGTGGAGAAACCTCGCCACAAATGTTTGCAACAGCAAACAAAGAGTACAAGAACAAAGAGTAAGCAAGAAATACAATAAAAATACACAAGCACTCTACCAATCTTGCTTTCTCGTCGACTGGAGTCCGGATGAAGCAGCAGCTTCAAAAACTCTAACAGCAGCAGCTGTTCCAGTCGGGGAAGCTCACGCGAAGCTTTGGACGAGCTCAACAAAACTCAAGCACAGCAGCACTTAGCAACAGGAAGGAGGAAGAAGAATTGTTTTTGCGCAGCAGATGCCCTCGATCCTTTTATACCTGCGAAGAAGAAACAGAAGAAACTAGCCGTTGCGTCGCAACGGCTAGAACTCTGATCGGCCACGGCGAACATGACTGTGCCGGTGTGGGTACGACCGATGCACCCGAGGCCTATCCGATCGGTGCGGACGGATGCGTCGCAGTTGATTTTGATCTCTCCAGCGGAAGGGCGAACCCACCGGCTCATCACAGCGGGCTTTTTCTCCGCTGCTGAAGATCGCGAACGACGTGGAGGACGATTACGACCCATCGGCAGAGGAGGAGGATGGCGGTCCATCAGCAGCCGTGGTGGGGAAGGAGGATGAAGATGGATCGGTCTGGAGACCGATCCAGAGCTTGGTGTTTGCCCAAACCAAGTCCAAACCAATATCCGGTCAACCTTGACCTATTGGTTCATCATGCTTAGCATCTGGTCACTCCCTTGACCTGCTAAGACTCCCCACCAAGTGTCCGGTCAATCCCTTTGACCTACTTGGACTTTCCAACACCAGAAGTCCGATCATCCCTGATCCATCTGGATTTTCCAACACCAGAAGTCCGATCATCCCTGATCCATCTGGATTTTCCCTTGCCTGGTTTCACTCACCAGGACTTTCCAACTGCCTAACATCCCAGTTAGGACTTTCCCACTGCCTGGTTTCACTCACCAGGACTTTCCACACTGCCTAACATCCCAGTTAGGACTTTCTCACTGCCTAACATCCCAGTTAGGACTTTCCCACTGCCTGGTTTCACTCACCAGGACTTTCCACACTGCCTAACATCCCAGTTAGGACTTTCCCACTGCCTGGTTTCACTCACCAGGACTTTCCACACTGCCTAACATCCCAGTTAGGACTTTCTCACTGCCTGGCTTCACTCACCAGGACTTTCCAACTGCCTAACATCCCAGTTAGGACTTTCCCTCGTGCCAAGCTCCCTGCTTGGACTTTTCCAGTACCAAGTCTCCATACTTGGACTTTTCGCGTGCCAAGCTCCCTGCTTGGACTTTTCCAGTGCCAAGTCTCCATACTTGGACTTTTCCAGTGCCAAGCTCCCTGCTTGGACTTTTTCCCGAATCAGGTCAACCAGGTCAACCTTGACCTACGGTTGCACCAACAATCTCCCAAACATCTATTCTTGTCCCACAACAAGAATAGAACTCTCTCACGAGTGTCAAACATCAACATGCAACACAACTAGGTCAACCTTGACCTAAGGTTGCACCGACAATCTTCCCAAGTCAAACATCAAAATACAACTCGAGTCACGTCAACTCGAGTCGGGTCAACCAGGTCAACCTTGACCTAAGGTTGCACCAACACTTAGTACTTTGGTTGCTTAGATGTTTGATTAGTTGTACTTTCGTCTATATTAGCACTTATTTGATCTTCTTTACTCTCAAATTGATTTTCAAAATTTTAGGAAAAATAATGTCTTCAAAATCCCAATTTTGTTAGACTTTCAAAATTTGGACTTAGCCTAGGCACTAACCTTAGAAATCATGTTCCTCTAGTTGAAGCCAGAGCATCTCACAAACACCCTAGGCTCAACTTGCTTGTGTTTGAAAGAAACTTAGACCGGCGTGAGATGCATAGGGCACAACCTATACTTCATAATGCTTATTTCTGTGCATCGCAGTAAGTTTGGGCGTTAAAAACCAACACTACATTAATCAAGTTAAGTCATCCAGACCTAGTCAAATCTAACTAGATCAATTGACTTAACTTGACTAACCAAGTGAAAGTTGTTGCTCTCTAGGTAATCAGCTAGTAGGTAAATGGTTAGACATGTAGTCAAGAGGATTAAGTGATCAATTTTAATATTTTTTAGTTACTCATGCTTGGACTTTAGGACTTCTTGAACTTATGTGAAAATGGCCTTAGTTGCAACTTTACAAGGTTATTTTTTTCTCAAAAGTTTTTTAAAACTTAGTCTGGTTCAAATCATTTTACCAAATATTGTTTCAAATTAACCTTAGCTAGATATCTCTCAAAAGTATTTTTTTGGCTAAGTATTTTTTAGCTTTTTCAAAAATTGATTACAAGGTTTCCAAATTTAACTAAATATTTTAAAGTGTTTTCTTTGCTAAGTATTTTCAAACTTCAATTCTTTGTAAAAAAGCTTTCTACACTAAGTAATCTTTTAACCTCTTTCAAAATTTAGCTAAATATTTTAGATCCTTTCAAAATTAAGCTAAGTATTTTTCAAAAAGTTTTTTAATTTTAACTTATGATTGTTCAAAAAGCTTTTCGAAATAATGACAATGTCTTTTAAGGCTTTAAGAATTTAAGGAAGTATTTTTTTTAACAAAGCCTTTCAAATTAAGCATTTTACAAGCTTACCTAGTTTTTTCTCAATATTTCTTCGAATTTAGCTGAGTTACTTTTCAAAGACAAAATAATTTAGCTATTAATATTTACAAAACGGGCTAAGGTCATTTGATCACTGTTCCTTGTAACTCCCTTGTTTATTTTGATATATGACAAAGGGGGAGAGTAGGGAAAAATTCAAAATTCAATTCACAAAATTTAAAACTTTAATTAAAAAGAGCTCTTATTAAGTGGGAGCCTTACATCGTTAAAAGTTTAGGTATGTTTTAGCTTAAGTTATGCTTATTTACTTAAGCTTGTTTATGTTTCTTACTTAAACTTTGAAGATCATTTATGCATTTATTTTACTTAATTTTGAATTTCAATTGCCATAATAAAAAAGGGAGAGATTGTTGGTGCGGGAAGCATCCGACGATCGAACCCAAGTTTTGATAATGGCAAAGGAATTAAAGTTAAGCTTATATGTGATCTAATATGTCTGATGGAGATTGCAGGAAAGTCCTAAGTGTTCTTAGGCAAAAGTCCTAGCTGCGGTTAGGCAAGGTGAAAACCCTAGGGGGTGGTAACTCTAGGTGGAGGAAAATCCTAAAGGGGGGGGTAACCTTAGGTACTAGGGGGCGGTAACCCTAGGAGGAGGAAAATCCTAAAGGGGGGGGGGGGTAACCTTAGATCCTAGGGAGTGGTAACCCTAGGTGGAGAAAAACCCTAAGGGGCGGTAACCCTAGGTCCTAGGGGGTGGTAACCCTAGGCGGAAAGTCCAGTCGGTCTGGAGGACCAGACTAACATCAGGTAATCTCTCCTGAGGGGAGTAGGTGAGGACACGTTCCCTGGAAGAGGGAACAGTAGGCATCGGGTCGACCTAGGGTTTCCGATCGGAAATCCGAAGTCAGACCCGAACAGTCCGATGACTGTCAGACTTTATATTTATGATATTATGTGCTAACTTTGTGTTGCAGGGTATTTTTTGGACTAGCGTATCCTGCAGGTACAAAGGAGCAACCTTAAGCCTCGAATGAACAGTGTCCGAGGCACCTCCATGGAGCTTGGAGGCGCCTCGGGTGCAAAGGATAGAGCTTGCGCGCGACAGAGCTGGAGGCGTCTCAGACTGAGCTAGAGGTGCCTTGGACCACAGATTGGAGGTGCCTTGGACTGGCATGGAGGCACCTTCAAGTGGATCAGAGGAGAAGTTTTCAGCACTGATCCACGCGGCTGACTTGGCATGCTAGAGGCGCCTTGGATGGTGTTTGAGGCGCCTCAAGCGTGTATAAAAGGAGGTTTCGAGCAGCAGGTTGCATAATCAATTTCCAAAGTGTTCTTCCTTCCTATGCTGCTTAAGAAACGACCCGGCTAAGCTACGATAAGTTCCCGATGACCCGAAGCTACAGTTTTTTCACTTAGTGTTGTCGGTATAGTTTATTTTCAGTTCACTTAATTGTAATTCTTGATTGTACCAAAATTCTGATATTATAGTTGTTGCCTACCAAAAGCGATCAACGATCGCGGGCCTTGGAGTAGGAGTCGCCCAAGACTTCGAACCAAGTAAATAACTTGTGTTCGTGTGTTGCTTTCCTTTACTATTTCCGCTGCGTTATATCGATACGTTTTAATCCTAAACGTGTAAAAGCCACGAGCGTTATTCACCCCCCCTCTCTAGCGCTTCTCGATCCAACATAAAGTTCCAGGTGTTGGGGTTGCAAGGTTGCAAACATAGTCCCATATTGGAAACACATGGAAAAGATCATGAGTTTATAAGAGAAAAGATATCTCCATTGCCATGAGGCCTTTTGGGGAGAGCCCAAGAGCAAAACCATGAGGGCTTAGGCCCAAAGTGGACAATATCATGTAATTGTGGAGATATCTAAATTCTTTTCGATCCTACAATTGGTATCAGAGCCCGGACTGCCAGAAGGTTTAACCGCCGACTGTGCACAAGAGCTATGATCTGATTGAGCCATGTGGGTATAATATTGACCTCGAACAAAGAAAGTGGGGCTCCTATGTTCGGATCAAGAGGACCAAACACCAGGCAGGAAGTCCTAGTTGCGACAAGGCAAGGAAGTCCTAGTAGGTCGGGTGGACCGAGGGGCAGGAAGACCTGGTGGGTCGAGGATCGGACGTGAGAAGCCTATGGTCCTTTGTTTGAGGGGAGGATTGTTGGGGTTGCAAGGTTGCAAACATAGTCCCATATTGGAAACACATGGAAAAGATCATGGGTTTATAAGAGAAAAGATATCTCCATTGCCATTAGGCCTTTTGGGGAGAGCCCAAGAGCAAAACCATGAGGGCTTAGGCCCAAAGTGGACAATATCATGTAATTGTGGAGATATCTAAATTCTTTTCGATCCTACACCAGGGATTGTCAGCTGTCTGATAATCCCTTTATCATTATATATCATCTTAAACATATTAGACCAATATTCTCCTCCATGGTTAGTGCGTAAAGTTTTTACTTTACGTTCCGTTTGGTTCTCAACTTCATTCATATAGCGAATAAAGCAATCCAATGCTTTAGATTTATGAGAAATCAAATACACATGACCGAAACGAGAGAAATCATCAATAAAGGTAATGAAATAGGAGGCCTCATGTCTAGCATTCATATTCATTGGACTACAAATATCCGAATGAATTAATTGCAATGGTGGTTTAGCTCTAATAGCCTTACCAAATGGTTTTCTAGTTGTTTTTTCAGTAAGATAATACTGACATATAGACAAGTGAATCTTAGACCGAGTGTCCAAGAGACTCTCTCTAGTCAATCGATTCATATGTTCTTGTCCTATGTGTCCTAATCTAGCATGCCAAACCTCATCAGTTATCTCTACATCACTAGTTAGAGCAATGTTTAAAAAACAACCCTCAATAGCACAATTAATATTTTGTATTAAATCAAGAACCATAAAATCATTTGTTAAAAATCCATATCCGTAAGTTCAACATATCGGTTGTAAAAATTAATATAGTAACCTAAATTAAGAAGACATGTAACGAAAATAAGATTCTGTCAAATTTCAGGAGCATACAGGACATCATGTAGAAAAAAAACACTGCCACTACGGAGGTTGAGCTTGCAAGTATTGACTCCTTTGACTTCAACTCTTGCATTATTTTCCATATAGATCCATTTGTTATCAGTTGATACTCGATGATACCAACAAATGTAACTCGCTCCTGAGCTACATGGTTGATTGCTCCCAAATTTATAATCTACAAAGAATAAAAATTAACTAATAATACTGAACTAGCAACAAAATACTCAAGAAAAGAAAACACACTTGGATTTAACTTTTTCTACTTGGTGCATTCTCGAACGAAGTGACTCTTCTTGTCATAGTTAAAGCAAGTCAACTTACTTTTAGGTTTTACTCCAGTTTTATTTCCTTTCTTCTTGATTGGACCTTGTCTCATAGTAGTAGCTTCTTTCTTCTTTCCCTTTCATTTATTGAATTATTTCTTTTTCATGGATCCAGATGATTCAACAGAACCGACAGCCAGATAGGCTAGTCCAAAAATTCTTACGGATTCAACTTTCTCCGCCTCCAATTTTACATGGCATGAGATGTTAGTGAAAGTCTTGATACTCTCATTGTGAGTTAAGGCTTGTTTTATAGTCTCCCAAGAATCTAGAAGGGAACGAATAACTACTTGAACCTATTGTTCATCGGTCAACTTATGATCAGTAATTTTAAGCTCATGAATCATGTTAGATATTTTCCTAAGGTGTTGAACCATTGAAACATTTAGACGCTTTTTGTAGCTGTTAGAACTGATTGTCAACTGTCGAAATTTGCTTAGACTTATTCCACTATATTTCTCCTTAAGGGCTACCTAGACTACATGAACTGAAAGATATTATTCATACTCAGAAGTTAAGTCATCTACCATTGAATTAATTAATATACTTTTTACAGTGAATTTCTTGTTCTTCTATGTCTTATAGACAAGTGAATCTTAGACCGAGTGTCCAAGAGACTCTCTCTAGTCAATCGATTCATATGTTCTTGTCCTATGTGTCCTAATCTAGCATGCCAAACCTCATCAGTTATCTCTGCATCACTAGTTAGAGCAATGTTTAAAAAACAACCCTCAATAGCACAATTAATATTTTGTATTAAATCAAGAACCATAAAATCATTTGTTAAAAATCCATATCCGTAAGTTCAACATATCGGTTGTAAAAATTAATATAGTAACCTAAATTAAGAAGACATGTAACGAAAATAAGATTCTGTCAAATTTCAGGAGCATACAGGACATCATGTAGAAAAAAAAATACTACCACCACGGAGGTTGAGTTTGCAAGTGTTGACTCCTTTGACTTCAACTCTTGCATTGTTTCCCATATAGATCCATTTGTTGTCAGGTGGTACTCGATGATACTCAACAAATGTAACTTGCTCCTGAGCTACATGGTTGATTGCTCCCAAATTTATAATCTACAAAGGATAAAAATTAACTAATAATACTGAACTAGCAACAAAATACCCAAGAAAAGAAAACACACTTGGATTTAACTTTTTCGTCTTAGTGCACTCTCGAACGAAGTGACCCTTCTTGTCATAGTTAAAGCAAGTCAACTTACTTTTAGATTTCACTCCAGTTTTCTTTCCTTTCTTCTTGATTGGACCTTGTCCCATAGTAGTAGCTAGCTTCTTTCTTCTTTCTCTTTCATTTCTTGAATTATTTCTTTTTCATGGATCCAGATGATCCAACAGAACCGACAACCACATAGGCTGGTCCAAAAATTCTTGCGAATTCAACTCTCTCCGCCTCCAATTCTACATGACATGAGATGTTAGTGAAAGTCTTGATACTCTCATTGTGAGTTAGGGCTTGTTTTATAGTCTCCCAAAAATCTAGAAGGGAACGAATAACTACTTGAACCTGTTGTTCATCGGTCAACTTATGACCAGTAATTTTAAGCTTGTGAATCATGTTAGACATTTCCCTAAGGTGTTGAACCATTGAAACATTTAGACGTTTTTTGTAGCTGTTAGAACTGATTGTCAACTGTCGAAACTTGCTTAGACTTACTCCACTATATTTCTCCTTAAGGGCTACCTAGACTACATGAACTGAAAGATATAATTCATACTCAAAAGTTAAGTCATCTACCATTGAATTAATTAATATACTTTTTACCGTGGATTTCTTGTTCTTCTATGTCTTATAGACATCAAGACCTCATCTGTTCTTTATCGTGGAACCATCTATTCATCTAATTCGATCATTAAGAATATTTTCTTTCCTTTCTTAATTATGAATTTTAAATATGATATTCTACTCAATCAATAACTGGGCTTGATAACGTAATTCTGATCCCAGATCGATCCTACTCATCGCAGAGATAAAATCCATCGTTCCAACGACTCCCTTACGATTGGATTTTGAGTTGGCTCGTGATCCTATGCACTATGGTCTAGACATCTCCCTTGACCTTGGTGGTTCGTTTAATATCTTTGAAGTATCTGCTCGAAGCCAAAGGCCCAAAACTAATCGTCTACTCCATTTTACAATAGCAAATTGCTAGCGCCGACTGTGATCAAACTAGTTCAGATTTGACTTCCACTAGTTGGCATTGAGATGTATGCCGACGGCCAATGCCAACTTCGAACTCACGCACCCAGAGACACCGTTCCAACTTTACCCAAAACCCACGCTCCAAATTCCAAAGCTGCACCGCCCCAAATCCAACCTCAACTATCCAACTCAACCGCGGTCCGCTCCCTCCCTTTTGCAGGAAACTGACTACACCAGCCATGGCAGTGCCAAGCAACCATAAAGATAAAGCTCCACCCTCCCCTCCTCTCCTCTACTCTCCTCTCGTCGGTTTCCTTCGCCCTCTGACACCCAACAACTTAATTAAAGACGCCATTTTTTTATATTTATCTGGAGTCATTCAGACAGCCACCACCGTCACCCTCTTAAGCAGTCAAACAAAGGCTCTACCTTTTCCTTTCTCCACCTGCAGCCGTCGTCCTCGCGATTCAGATTCCTCTCCCTTGCTGCTTCATTTCATTTCCTCCGGCTTTAACTCGCTGACTTGATTCGTTCTTGAAATATGTTGAATCATTCGCATTGAGCCGAGTTGTGAGAGCTTTTGTTTTGTGTTCATCAAGCGTGCTTTTAGACTTGTTTTGTTTACCTTTTTTTTTTTTTCTGGGTTTGCTTTTAGTTTCTTCGTCTTCTCTTCGAATCCAAACCCTAAACAGTTCATCATTAGCTAATTAGAGTAGTTTAGCCTGCCCCTGTGCTGTCTCTGGCCTACTTTTTCACAGAACAGAAAGAAAGAAGGGAGATATCGTAGACAAAGACTGTGTGTGTGGAGTTAGATGGGCATCTCCAGAGCCCGTTCTTTTACTACTCTTCCATTCCCATTCCTACTGCTGATTCTTGAAGTGATCTTGCTTTGTTTGTTGCCATCGTCAGCCGCCGGCGATATATACAACTTGGTCTACAAAGGTTGCGCAAATCAAAGCTTCTCCGGCGGCGGCGCTGCTTACGGGCAGACGCTTGCTGCCATGTCGACCTCACTTGCTACGCAAGCCGCCTCTTCCAAGTTCTACAAGACCACCGCCTCTTCCTCCTACGGCGGCCAGTCCCTGTTCGGCCTCTTCCAGTGCCGCGGGGACCTCTCCAACTCCGACTGCTCCGCCTGTGTCGCTCGGCTCCTCCCCATGTGGCCCTCCCTCTGCGGTGCCTCCGCCGCCGCCCGTGTCCAGCTCGCGGGGTGCTACGCGCTTTACCAGGTCTCCGGATTCCCCCAGGTCTCCGGCACACAGCTGCTGTACAAGACCTGCGGCTCTGGCAGCGGCGGCGGAGACTTCGAGGTCAAGCGGGACACCACCTTCAGCCAGCTCCAGAACGGCGTCGCCGGCGGGAAGGGGTTCTTCGCCACTAGCTACGGGTCAGTCTACGCCATGGCGCAGTGCGAGGGCGACCTGTCCCCCGGCGACTGCAGCGATTGCGTTTCCCAGGCCATCCAGAAATCCGAGGTCGAGTGCGGAGGCGCCTCCTCCGGCCAGGTCTACCTCGACAAGTGCTACATTAGCTACAGTTACTACGCCAATGGCGTCACCACAGCGGGCGGAGGCGGTGGCGGTGGCGGTGGCGGTGGCGGTGGCGGCGGAGGTAAATACCATCTAACATACTAAAAAATCCCATCTTTCTTTCCTTCAATCTCACAGAAATTCGTAAAAGGAATTCAAAGTTACATCTTTTTGTTCTCGTCTTGTATTCTAGATGTCAAAATTACACACAGTTCCATCTCATTATGAATTGAAAGCTTCCCTTCTTCGTTCGCTCCAGTTCTTCTGATCTGAAGACGGACTCCACTCCCTCAATAGATCATAAAGATGCAATTTTTACCTATCTCTTCTCACTATTTCAACTAAATGACGATCTAAATCAACATTTTATCTACAACTGATTCCCAAATCGTAATAGCGTGACACCGTTGAGCAGGGCAAACAGGGAAAACAGTGGCCATAGTGGT
This sequence comes from Zingiber officinale, assembly GCF_018446385.1. Taxonomy (NCBI): domain Eukaryota; kingdom Viridiplantae; phylum Streptophyta; class Magnoliopsida; order Zingiberales; family Zingiberaceae; genus Zingiber; species Zingiber officinale. The sequence goes on along the minus strand of NC_055996.1, from coordinate 76,662,842 downwards.
GGGTGCAGCAGCAGGAGTAGGGTTCCTAATTATCTGCTTGTTGTTCGCAAGAAGCGTGGTGAAACGTGATGAAGGTGAGCAACAATATCCATCACCATCCATGCTCAGTCGGTGCGATTCAATTCAATGCTCAAATTTGATGTCAATTCTCCGTCCATTGCAGATGATTTTTGAAGGTTGGTGGGCGACAGAGAGGAGGAGGAGAGAGGGACAAGGTTGTGAGGGGCTCTGTTCTAACTTGTCCTTTAATGGAGAGCTTGCAGAGGATTTGGCAGTTTGCTTTAGAGCTGCATGTGGTTGCCATCCAGCAAATGGAAATGAAAGGAATAATCCAAGCTGGTGTCTCATTGTATTTTTGCACATCACCGACATGTAAGAGCTGTAAGCTTGCATAGATTGTTTCATGCATTGTTCTTTCTTTTCTTTTTCTTCTTCTTCTCCTTTATTTTTGAATCTCAAAACTGAAACTAATGATAAATTTTGGGCACACTTCTATTGTGGATCTCACTGAATTCTTGATTGCTTTTGTTGATGCATGAGTACTGCAATGTGTGTTAAGAAATTCTTACTGTGGTTATTGTGCCCTTGTGAAATCATGTCCTTGTTTGGTGTAATCTCATTGTTGGTTTCATATAAAAGTTGGACAACTGCGCATGTTATTTTACATACAATAATTAATTTATTATAGATATAAATTAGAGCATCCGCAACGTTAACTCCTTGTAACATCTATCATCTCATCGAAAAGTATGAGGTCTACTGTCACATACTCATTATAATAACATATCTCTTTCACTCACATTTTTTTAACATTAACATTCATTATTTATGAGTCTTATTATCCATTTATTCATCTTTTATTAATTTTTTAAATAATATTAAAAAATTTATAATTTAAAAAAAAATTAAAAAAATTAAGAGAGAGAATCTTTGAACATCCTCTCTCCTCTATCTTGTGAATGGATATTATAATGTCCACTCACAATGGAGAGAGGGTGTTAAATGGGTATTATAATACCCATTTAACACCCCATTGAGGCTCTAGAGAATAAAAATCAATTTTATTTATCATTGAGAGGGTGACCTAGAATATTCTATCCAATATCGTGGGCTAGATTTGTGCTTCTAAACTCATTACAATTGAGATATTCTTCCAAACAACTGATTTATCAAAAATATATTCTAAAAAAGACCGTATAAATTATAGATTAAAAAAATATATGAATATTACAACTAAAGTAACAGATAATTATTTTTTACTTACATTTATAGTAGTTAAATGCATAGTTTGTAAAATCACGATCCGGATCGTAGGATCGTACTATCTGGAAATCCAAAATCGATTCAGGATCGTGCAGAATCATTTTTTGCAGTAGGATCTTAACAGGATCGGAATAGAATCGGTAGGATCGGAATAGGATCGGAGCATAATCGGAATATGATCAGTGGAAACTTTAAGAGGTCATAACTTTTAACTCGGATTAAACCACGGGGCCTATAATATATCAAATCAAAACTTGTTCAGAGATCTTTAATAAATTTCAAAATTTATCCTTAACCACCCTATTTCAAACCCAAAAAATATCATTTAAATCATTTTCGGATGTCTAGAAGATTTTATCTTTTTTTTCATCTTATTAGGGTTTTAAATTATTTAAACATATGTTTAATTATTTTTGAGTTAGTTTTTTATCAATAATATTTTATCATTTATTTTTCCAAAATAATGAGTTTTTGGATGTCTATTGTCTAGTATTGTGTGACATCAATTAATGTTTAGAAGATTATTTCCGGCATTCATATTTGAATTAAAAGATTCAATAACTTCTGTTATATACGTTAGGTACTTTGTTGACATTTAAATTGAATTATCTTATAACCCAAGGAAATATTTTTGACATTGAATGTGTTATTATTATTGTGTTAATAGAAATTTTATATTCTTTCATTTTATGATATGAAAATATAAATATTATTACTATGCGAGAATGATAGTTGAATTACAAGTTAATTTAAATTTGTACATGTAGTAATGTAATTTGAGGTATTGAGTGTAAATGATTACATATATATACAAAATTAGTTATTTATTTATATGTAAATAAGTTTTTAGGTATTTTTTAAAAAATTATTAATCATGTATGATAAGATTTTAAGGATTTTTGGTAGGATCGTACGATTCTACGATCCGACCTGACCGATCCGATCCGATCCTGACCCTAAATCGACTCCGCGTAGGATCGCGATTCTACAAACTATGGTTAAAAGTATTATATATATTTATTTTTAAAAAAATTAAATTTAAATATATAGATGTAATTTAAAAGACTATTTAACTCTGAGATGATGGTGTGTTGGACAAGGGACTTGGTGTCGATCGTGAGAAGACTATGAGCTGGAAGTAGAAGGCGTCGAGTGATCCTGCATGTAAAAAAAGAGAGTAGAAGAAAGAAAACGTTAGAAATCGGACCAGGGAGGGGTCCCTGACACAATTACTCCGACACTCAAGTCAAACAGATGCACAAGAGGAAAAAAAGTGTGTAATGAATTGTAGTAATGAACAGTGGAATCTAAGTGTTGTAGGTTGCATAGAGTACCTACGCCTGTAGGTGGAGACCCCCTTATATAGTGTTACTTTTACTCTATGCACGAATCTCAATGTATTATCAAAAAAGGACCAACCTTTCTGACATTCTAACACATTTCTGAAAATAGACCTACCATCTTTGTGATTTGCAGAGTAAAAGCTTCCTTCATAAAGGATGCATAGGGAATATTCCTTTGTTTCTCTGACAACCATTACACAAAACACCAAAAGGAAATGTTAGGCTGTTAGGTTGATGGACCTTAATATGATTCGCTGGCAAGCCAACCGAGTCCCCTTTGTAGCCTGATCGGATCTCACTTGCAAACGTGGTCGGGCCAGCTTAAGGAATAATGCCACTATTTGAGGACTCGACGTCCGCTCGGCCTATTCACTTGACCAAAGAGTGTGGTCCAGTCAGGTCACGTGCCTAGCATGTCTGATTAGACCTAAGGTCTGATCGGTCAAACCACTCGATAGAGACACTTAACTCAACTCTAAATGACACTAATGCAACTCGAGGTTTCCTTGGTTCTGAGGGACTTAGGATCCAATCAGACCAGTAGTCCGACTGGCTAGACAACTTAGCCGAGACATGTGACCATGTTAGCCCCAAGTGTTGACCCTTCTTTGACCTTGACCGTCACCTCAGTCGGCTTCCTTGACTTTGATCCTGATATCAGGGGCCCTATGTTATTCGTTGTATTACAAACCTCCCCTTCAAGTCTAATCGAAGGAGGCTGGAAGCCCGACTGACTAGACACTTGTGTTTCTTATGTCTCTCGTTCTTTGCTTGGATGCTCGGTCCTGATTTCGACTCTTGGCTTCGAGCTAATGTTACACTAGCACCTTAAAAACTGGGCACATCATTTATCATTAATGTTTAGTATGATGAGTATAACCTTTTATCATAAGCGTGTTTACTGCCTCCCATTCCTAATAAATGCGACACATATCTTTCTGCCACGTGGCGTACTCCTACAGAAAGAATATATGAAATGATAGACTACTATTGAGATTTGATATAACCTTTACCGGTTCAAATTTAACAGTCCAAATTGATCCTCTCTCCTTCACATTTGCGATCAGACGACTGTGAGAGGCTACTACTAGGGTTTTTAAATTTTGCAATATTCGATGCAACCCTTAGCGTTTTTGCATTCTCCTCTTCATCTTATTCCTCGCCTTTGTCCTTACCTTCCTTCTCTATTACCAGCAATTGCTCAAGTTCTCTCTCTAGAGTAAGTGCATTTTCCTTCCGTTTTCCATTCACTTTTCCTTTTCCTCATGGCTGTCACTCCTCCCACCATCGTTTATGGTCTCTAGTACACTTCCACCGTCACTAACTTCAACAGCGAGGAAGTGGACTAGATGCGACTCACTTACAATCTTCCCTGTGATCATCGCTACAATCATCTGAATCTCCCCCCGCCTACTATTTAACTTTCTTCAAGGATTAGTTTTTAGTCAGTCTTCGCTTTCGCTTACATCATTACTTCACCAAAGTTTGCAATTACTTCCATATTCCTCTTCAACAGGTAGGTCCCAATTCCATTAGGCTACTGTGTGGAGTCATTATTTTGTTTTACTTGTACCGAGTCCCACTGCACCCTCGAGTCTTTCATTATGTCTATTACTTGAAGAAATCTGAGCTAGGTGTCTTTATCTTCCAAGCCCGAGTGGGTGTCGTTTTCTTTAATAAGATGTCCTCTTCCAAAATAGGTTGGAAGTCTCATTATTTCTATCTCCGATCGATCCCTCCAGTAATCTTCTCGACCGGCTAGCAAATGGAATTGCCCTTCGTTCCTGAGCTAGGTGTATTCCGATGGGAGCCAGTCTACCTCAATGCCTCTAATCAGCTAGAAGGTCTGAAGTTCAACATTCACAAGTTGCTTTTGGAGGGCGTTATGTATATCTTCGGGCTTAGTTCCATTTGAGTTTAACTACCCAATAATTTTAGTGAGAAATTCGATCTCCCTTTAATGTTGTATCTAATTGATTATTTTTTTCTATTTTGCAGCCAAGATTATGTGGAAAACTTGCCTTAGAGATTCCACCAAGTTAGACAACAAGGAGATAGGTGCACGTGGTAAGGCCGAGTTGGAAAGCCACAGACTTTTGTCGATCAGCTCGACTGAAGAGCCGACAGGCGAAGAAGGCGCCAACTAAGTCACAGGGAGTGACGCGACCGTGAACATTGAGGAAATGCCACCCCGACCGTCTTTGCTACTCATGGAGGTTCCCTTCGAGTCCGTCACCTCGGAGGAACCTCTGATTCAACGTCAATGATGCAAGAGGAGCCGATCAGCGACACCCACCCAACAAGTTTCCTTCGAACCCCTGGCCCCGCATCCACCGTCTGAGTGGGGAGAGAGAGTCCGTCTTCCATTCCTGCGACACTTGGAGCCGACCTCCCAACTCCCATCTCGTCTGACTGGACATCGTCAATTTCGGCCTTGCCAACCAGAATGATTGCAGCGCAGCTTGTCTCCTTCTTACCACCTCCTTCGACCGAACCAATGCAGCCGCTCAAAAATATACTCTGCTCTCAAATCAAAGTCTAAGTCCAAGTCTAGCTCAAAGGAGCAGAGTGGACAACACAAGTCCAAGAAGGTTAGTGCCACACTCAAGCTACCTTCTCATCAGTGGCTCTACACCAACCCCGTCGAGTCGCCCGCTCCCCCAACATCTAATAAAAATATAAGGTCCCCTCGCTCAGACTTAGACAGACTTATAAGCACGCATGACTAAGTACTCCCTAGAGGAGCTAGTCAACTATTTCTCACAAGACGTCATAGGGGTAACTGTTTTCTACTGTTGCATATTTATTTCTTTGTTGTGTGTTGTACTAATCATTGATTGCTTCATCAATTTTGGATGACTAGCTTATCGCTCTGCCAAAAGGTGGAAAAGATAAGTCACAACTACAAGACTCTGCAAGGCTCGACGGGAGGAAAAGGAGCATCCCAGGGATTGGTCTAGCCTCTCCAAGTTAAAGAGGCTCAATTGAAGAGTGGTCTTAAGAGCCAGTCCGAGTTGTTGTTAAGAGCCAAGCAAGCTCTTATAGAAGAAAAAGATAAAGGGCACTTCTAGGAGATCCAGATCGAGAGGCTCCAAAAGCAATTGTAAACTTCTGAGTCCCACCTTCGATCGGAGAACACTTGGAAACTCTGAGCCATAGCCGACCTAGATCTAAAGAATACTAAAACTCGAGCCCTCACCAAGAAACCAGAGGAGATAGAGTCCACTCTTACTTCTGAGCTGGTCGAAAAATGGTCAAACTGACAGTCAAGGACCTTCATCTCGAAGAGAAGCAGCAGACCCTAAATGCTAAGGATCTTGAGCTGGAGGCCTTAAAGGCTGAGCTAGAAGCTTCCAAGGTTGGGCTGACAAATTACAAGGAAAGGGAGCCTGATCGGCTTGAGGCCTTCTGAGTGGAGTAACTGTGCTCTCGGGACTTCAACATGATGCTAGCCCGACGGACCTCCAAAATGTTTGGCTATGATACAAAAGGAGTCATAAAGCAACTTAGGAAAGTGGGCCACCTGACCATGGATATCCCCAAGAATTTCATATAGCACTAGAAAATCTTAGAGGGCATTCCAAACGACACCTTTCTAGATTTTTCTTGATGTGTCTAAGGGACTTGTTGGGGTTCAATCCCCCTAGTCTTGTAAAAAACTTAAAGACTTGTGCTATTTCGATGTATATATTTTTCCATCTCCATGGCTCTTGAAGATTTTTCCTTAGCATTGTGTCATGTCTTTTTTCCTTGGTATGATATCACTTTACTCGCCCCAATCTGTTTAAGTAGTATTTGAACGGCAGTTAACTTGCGTAAGTAGCACTTCGACCTCTTGGAAAACTTCAAACACATGGCTAGAGAATCATGGGCTCAGGGCAACCCCGCTTATAACTTGGCGTTAAGGCTCGAGTGTCGGGAATTGAACCTCCGACAGAGTGGCAGATTGGAGGGCATTGGGAAATCTGCTTATAACTCAGCGCTAAGGCTTGAGAGTATGGAATTGAACCTCCGACCGGATAGCTGATCGGAGGGTATGGGGAAACTTACTTATAACTCGGCGCTAAGGCTCAAGAGTCTGGAATTAAACATTCGAGTGGGTGACCAATCAGAGGGTATGGGGAAACCCGCTTATAACTCGACGCTAAGACTTGAGATTCTAGAATTGAACCTCCAATCGAGTGGCCAATCGAAGGTCACGGGGAACCCACTTATAACTCAACACTAAGGCTCGAGAGTTTGAAATTGAACCTTCGACTGCATGGCCTATTGGAGGGCATGGGAAAATCCTCTTATAACTCAGCTCTAAGGCTCGAGAGTATGTAATTGAACCTCCGACCGGGTGGTCGATAGGAGGGTATAGGGAAACCTACTTATAACTTGGTGCTAAGACTCGAGAGTCTAGAATTGAACCTCCAACCGGGTGGCCGATTTGAGGACACGGAGAAATCCACTTATATCTCGGCACTAAGGCTCGAGAGTCTAGAATTGAACGCCCGACTAACTTGCTGATCGGAGGGCATGGGGAAACCCATTTTTAACTCGATGCTAAGGCTCAAGAGTATGGAATTGAGCCTTTGACCGGGTGGGTTATCAAAGGGCACGGGGAAACCCGCTTATAACTCGGTGCTAAGGTTCAAAGTCTAGAATTGAATCTTCAACCGATGACAGATTGGAGGGTACTAGAAAATTAGCTTATAACTTGGCTCTAAGGCTTGAGAGTTTGGAATTGAACCTTCGACTGGGTGGCAGGTCGGAGGACACGGGGAAATCCTCTTATAACTCGGCGCTAAGGCTCGAGTATTTGGAATTGAACCTCTGACCGGGTGGTCAATCGGAGGGCATGGAAAAATCCACTTGTAACTCGGTGCTAAGGCTCAAGAGTCTGGAATTGAACCTCCGACCGGGTGGATGATCGGATGACATGGGGAAACCTGCTTATGACTCGATGCTAAGGCTCGAGAGTCTAGAATTCATGGTTCCTGAGCTAAGTTTGCTTGTAGTTTCATTAAGTGTGAATACTCGACAACATATATAAACACATTGCAGGAATACTCTAAGGTTCGATAAGGCTGCAAGTAGTTCGCACTCCACGGCCGCTCCAAGTTTCTCCCCTCAGTATCTTACAAATAATAAAATACCGAGACGAGTCTCTGCACCACCTTGTACGGTCCACCCCATTGTGGCTCTAACTTGCTGACATCCCTGACTGGCTTGACCGACTTCCAAATGAGGTCACCTACTTGAAAAGACCTTGGGATGTCTCTTCGATTATAATTTTGTTTCATTCATTAATGATAAGATAGCAGTTGAATGGTAGCTTTATCTCTGATCTTGTCTATCAAATCAAGCTCTATTAGGCACTGCCATTGTCATGATCATACATCTGCCTTCGATCGGACTCCAAGCTCATTTCCATCAGGATGATTACTTTTCCACCATAAACAAGATGAAAAAGAGTTATACCTGTGGCTTTTCAAGGCATAGTATGATAGGTTCGTAACACACTGGGCAATTCATCTACCCAATTTCCTCCAATATGATCTAGCTTAGTTTGAAGTCCTCTGATGATCTCCCTGTTGGTGACCTCCATTTGACTGTTACTTTGAGGATAAATCATAGAGGTGAAAGCCTGTAAGATGTCATAACTTGAGCACCACTCATAGATTTTCTGACCCTGAAACTACCTTCCATTGTCTGAGACGAGTTTACAAGGAATCCCGAACCGACATACTATATTTTGCCACAAGAACTTGATAACCATCCACTTAGTTATCTTTACGAGAGCCTCTGGTTCTACCCATTTGGAGAAATAATCTACGACACTAAAAGAATTTTTTTTTTGACCGGGTGCCATTGAAAAGGGTCCTACAATATTCATCCTCTATTGGTCGAATGGACATGAAACAATTGAAGTCTTCAACCATTTTATGGGGTGGTGTAGGATGTTCTGATGCTTTTAACATGATAAACAAGTGGCTATCAGCCATACCAAGTCGACTTGCAGAGTGGGCCAAAAATACCAGCTAGTAAAATCTTTCGAGAGAGCGATTGACCACCCAAGTGGCTTCCATAGGAATCCTGACGAACTTCTTGTAAAATGTACTACGCATCATCTGACCCAATGCACTTAAGCAAAGAGCGAGAGATAAAGTCCTCTTGTACAAGTTGTCTCCAACCAATGTAAACCGACTAACTTTTCTTAATCATGCATGTTTGCTCCCGATCGAAGGGTAAAATTCCTTATTGGAGGAACAAAATTAGCGACGCTCTCTAGTCACTCTGTAATTCAAGCTTGACCTGCCTTTTGATGTGAACTATCAGTAATGTTTGCTCCATAGGCTTATCTAGAGTCCATGGGTTAGGGAGCTAGACAACTTGGCTAATTCGTTCGCCTTCTGATTTTCCACTCGGGGGATTTTCTGTAAGATTACTTCTTGGAACCTTGATTTCAACTTCTCAAATGTCTCTGCATATAGCTTGAGCCACTCATTGTTAGTTTCAAAATTGTCTATCAATTATTGATTTGCCAATTGAGAATCCAAGTAGATTAGGACACAGGAAGCTCCCACATGCTTTGTGGTTTGCAATCTAGTTGTTAATACTTCATACACCATTTCGTTATTGGTGGCTCGATAATCTAGCTGAATGGACAACTGTAGTCTGTCTTCACGTGGCAAGATCAAAAGAATCCTGACCCCACTACCTTGCTGAGTGGATGATTCGTCCATGTAGATTTTCCATATTTCTTCTAGCTCAGTGCCTTGTATCTCCGTCACAAAATCGGCTAAGACCTGAACTTTGATGACCATTCGGGGTTGGTATTGTATGTCATATTCGCTAAGCTCTGTGGTCCATTTAATTAATCTTCCCAAAGCTTCTAGGTTGATGACCACCCAATCCAGGGTACTATTGGTTAATACTATAATTGAGTGTGATAGAAAGTAGGGGCATAACCTCCGAGCAGCTAGGAATAGACCATACATTAATTTCGCAAGAGCGGTGTAGTGACATTCAACATATTTCAATAAATAGATTAAATAATACACTAGTTGTTGTTCCTTACCCTCTTGCTGTACTAACACCGACCTGATGACATTTTCAATGGCAGACAAATACACCCACAGTAGTTCACCAACTATGGGCTTTGCGAGTATAGGTAAAGTAGATAAATATTCCTTGAGTTCTCCCAATGCTCTATCACACTCGGCATCCCATTGAAACTTGGTGGCTCGGCGGAGTATCTTGAAAAATGACAAGCTCTGATCAACCAATTTTGAAATGAAGCGAGACAATGTTGTGATCCGTCCGATCAGTCATTGTGCTTCCTTTAAGTTACACGGGGGAGCCATGTCTTAGAGAGCCTACATCTTTCTATGGTTAGCCTCGATCCCTCAATATGTCACTATGTAGCCTAGGAAATGCTCACTTTTAGCTTCGAATAAGCATTTGCTAGGATTGTTTTTAAGCCCATACTCCCTCAATGTTCGACAAGTTTCATCTATGTCGGCACATAGGTCAACATCTCAGAGGGACTTAATCAAATTGTTATCCACATATACCTCTATATTTCGTCCAATCTACTTCTAGAATACCTTGTTCATGAGCCATTGGTAAATAGTCCCTACATTCTTTAGTCCAAACAACATAACATTATAGTAATAAGTTCCTTCTGCAGTAATGAAACTACCCTTCTCTTGGTCGTCTTTGGCCAGCGGAACTTGATGGTACCCCTGATATGCATCCAACATGCATATTAGTTCACAATTGGAAGTTGAGTTCACCACTTGGTCAATGTGCAACAAGGGATAGTAGTCTTCTGGGCACGCTTTGTTCAGATCCTTGAAGTCCATGCAAACGTACCATTTTTTCCCTTGCTTAGATACTAGGACTACGTAGGACAACCAAGTCGGGAATTGTACTTCTTGAATATGCCTTGCCTCAAAGCAATTTGTCCACCTCCGCTTGGATGGTTTTGTTTTACTCAACTCCAAAATCTCACTTTCTTTGTTTGACCGGTCGAACATCCGATTAAATGTGAAGCACGTGTTGCATAACTACTGGTGATATACTTGTGATTTCTTGTGGCATCTAGGTGAACACATTATAGTTGCGTGTTAAACATGCAACAAGCTCTATCTTGAATTTTGGGGTCAGGTCGGCCGCTATTTGGGTGGTGACTTCCGATCGGTCCGATTAGATCTGCATCTCCTCCTTCTCTTCATAAACTAAAGTTAGGGGCACCTCATGAATGATGTTAACCTCCATTCATTATCTCTTCCGAGTGGTATGGGCCTCAATTTTGATCATCTCTACATAGCACTTACATGCTACTAGCTAGTCTCCCTTCACCTCTCCCACCAAGTTATCAATAGGGAACTTAAGCGTACACATCAAGTGAGGTATGTTCCTTGCCTCCCAAAAAATTAAAAACAAGATTTGCACTATTAAAAAGAGAAAATACCAAATTAAAGGTTTCCTTAAAAAACATGTTTATTAGAAAATTATGATAAACTAAAAATTAAAAATAATAAATTAAAAGAACAAATAAAAACATTAGAAAATAATTATGCATGTTCAAACATTAGAACTTTAGAAATTTTTAAGGGCTTAATTGTTATTTTAAATTTTACAAAGGTCAAATTAGAAAAGTGGCATGAAATTATATTCTCATGAAATACTTGATAAATTTAGTAAGTAAAAATTTATATTAGATTTCTAAATCATGCGTACCTTATTAAATTAAATCCATGTGCATGCTCAAAGTTAATCTAATTAAATTTGTAAAAGAATTAGTTAAATAAATTGTTTGAGTACCTTTGTTTGGTTTTTATTATGTTCAAATATTTTTTGGTAATGCACAAATATATTATCTGTTAGAATTAAAAATTTCAAAAGTTTTTGACGAGGGAATAATTTTTATAATTTTTTTTAAAAATAAAATTTTTAAAATTAAAATTAAAATTATTTGCAAAATGATGTTTGAAAATCTTAATTTTTTGGTGATAAAACATTTCAAAATTTCTTGACAGTTGTATTAATTTTTATGAATTTGTTATCGAAAATTATGTTTTAATTATTAAAAATTCTCAAAAATTTAATTTTTCTGTGGATAAATAGAAAACTTACATACTAATCCGAAAACTTATCTTTGACTTTGTCAAAAATTTTCAATGTTTTTCTAAAAACTTAAAATAATTTTTAAATTATTTTTTAAAAATTTGAGACTTAATTTTTAAAAATTAATTTCTTTGTGAATTAATTTCGATAAAATTTCACAGCTTTGGAATGTTTGTATACGACCCTTAGAATTTTTTTCATATTTTTTTCTAACTTTTATTTTTTTTTCCTATTTTTTCTATAATCAAAGGGGGAGAAGATATTAAGTTTAGTGGAAGGTTTTATTTTAAATGGTCATATTTATTTTTTTCTACAATTTAATTAAATATATTTAAATTTTAATTGCATTTCATTGGTTTGTTGAACCCTAATCTTAACTCGGGTTGATCCACATAAAAAAAGTAAGAGTTTGTATGTATCTCAGGTAAGTTTTGATATGATCAACTAAGTTAAGTTAGGTTCTGTATTGTTTTAATGTCTTGTGTCTAAATGTGCAAGAACTTAGGAGGACAAAAAGTCGAGTGGAAGATGCGGCGAGCAAGAAAGATGTCACGGGAAGTGAGTCAATGGCTCGGTGCATTCGAGGGATGAAAAACTACGGAAGAGTATACTGGTAGACGAGAAGCATGCGCACCAGAGTGTTCGAGGGACGAGAAGTCGGAAGGAAGTCTGCTCGAGGAGAAGGTTAGAGTTGAGCTCAGGTGAGCTTAAATCTAGATGACCAGAGCATCACCCATGCAGAGTTGGGCTTGGACAAGTCAACTCTGAAGCTGACTGTGGAACTACCAGTTGTTGGGATGGAGGCGCCTCCACGGAGGTGGAGGCACCCTCGCACCTCATGGAGGAGGCGCCTTTTGGAGCATGGAGGAATCACACCTCCCTTGGAGCTGCCCTCATGTCTCTCTTGGAGGCACCCTCGCGCCTCCCTTGATCAACTGAGGCGCCTCCCAACGATTAGAGCCGTTAGCTAATCGTTGGAGTTTGGATAAAGTTTTATCCATGTTAAAGGCACCTCTAGCTGATCTGAGGTGCCTCCAGGTCATATCAACACAACAGTAACATCTTTTTGGAGGCTATAAAAAGTCCCTGGAGCTAGAAATTAGAACTTAGCTCTTGTATTAATTTCGTAGCTAATTTCTTGAGTTGCCAACATTTGTAAGAGCCCACTCTTCCTTCAATGAAGGCATTTTTAGTAAGCTTTTCATTGCCTTGGATTAACAACCATGTAGATTGTAACCAAGTAACTCTTCGAGCCTTCTTACCTTTTTAGTTATTTCTTTTATGTTAGTTATTTGTTTTTGCTAATATTGTGTCCTTGATTAGTTCAAATAGGAAGAGATTTTTCTAAATTATTTTCAGGGCTATTCACCCCCTCTAACTAGCACTACTTGGACCTACAACTTCTACATGAATCAAGACATGAGGCCTCTACTCGTGCTAGTGTTGCAAGGGTCCCACTTGTGGTCCTTTGTGGGGGAAGAGGCGGGAGAGGGGCTCGGCATTTCGAGGCAAGGACTGGTGTAGGTTCTGTTACCTTCCTCCCAGCAGATTGAGCCTTCTCTATATTGATGTACTTGGTGGCTCTTTCGAGTATATAGTCGAAGTCCCTGGGTGACTTCTTAATCAGGGACCGAAAGAAGTCCCCGCATGTGAGCCCTTGGGAGAAGTCACTTACCAGAATCTTTGGAGCGGCCGAAGGAACGTCCATGACCACTTGGTTAAAATACTTTATGTACGGCTTTCTTAGGTGCTTGCTTAAGGGAAAATAAACTCAGCGTGGTCTTGTGGTATCGACGGTTGCTGGCAAAGTCGTGTAGGAATGCTTTGTGAAAATCTTTGAAGTAACAAATGGAGTGGGTAGGAAGCTGGTTGAACCATCTTTGTGTCGAGCCAGAGAGAGTGGTAAGGAACACTCAGCACTTAACATCATCCGTATATTGATGAAGGATAGTTGCATTTTCAAATTTGAGTGAATAATCCTCCATTTTGGTCACTCCTTTATACTCTCCAATTGCTAAGGGCCAAAAATGGCTCGTGAGTTTGTCTTCTAAACTTTCTTGGGAGAACAACATATTTATCCGCTCAGGGGAGCTACTGCCATCGAGGCTTTCCCCTTTTGAAGATCTCGGGAGGGCATGTCTCTAGAAGATGATCCTTGGGGGGTCTTTCTTCTCGGCTCATATCATTGAATGACGTGTAAAACAATGAGCAGTGATACGCAATCGGGGAGGGTGGTAGGTTGATCGGCTACACAGGCGCTTGCATGAAGTCGGCCGGAGGAGGAATTGGTTGGAACCCAGTCAGCCTTTCCACTCGGGCCCTTCACTCAATGTGAGGGCCGATCATTGATACAGTCGGGCCATTTGACAAAGGGCACTCGGCTACTGCTTGCCGCTACTACACTAACTTCTGTGCTCGGGTGGCTATTAGTGGCTCTAACTCTTATTGTGACAAAGTAACTGTAGTGAATTGTCAAATCTCCTCCATCTTTATGTCTCAGATTCAGGCGAAGTTTCCACAGACTACGCTTAATTGATTCTGTTTGAAATTGGGGAAGATTGTGCGCTACGCAGGTGGCTCTGATATTGACAGAAAATTGTGAGCTGGAAGCAGAAGGCGCCGAGCGATCTTACATGTCAAAAAAAATAGTAGAGGAAAGAACATCAGCAACCTGACCAAGGAGGGGTCCCCAACGTAAGCACTTCAACGCCCAAGTCAAATAGATGGTCGAGAATAAAAGGATGTAATGAACAGTAATAATGAATAGTGGAATCTGAGTACCTTAGGTTGCATAACATAGTATAGTGTACTTGTGCCGGTAGGTAGAGACCCCTTTATATAGTGTTACTTTTACTCTTTGTATGAATCTCAATGTATTGCTAAAAAAAGACCAACCCTCCTGACATTCCGACACATTTCCAAAAATAGAGCTATCATTTCTGTGATTTGCAGAGTAGAAGGTTTCTTTCATAAAGGATGCATAGAGAATATTCCTTTGTTTCTCTGACAATCGTTACACAAAATATTAAAAGGGAATATTAGGCCGTTGGATTGATGAACCCCTAATATGCTTCGCTAGCAAGCCGATCGAGTCCCCTTTGTAGCCTGATTGGATCTCGCTTGCAAATGTGGTTGAACTGACTTAAGGAATAATGCCCCACTCTTTGAGGACTCAGCCTCCGCTCAGTCTATTCACTTGGCCAAAGAGTCAGGTCAGGTCAGGTCAGGTCGTGTGTCTAGCATGTCTGATCAAACCTAAGACCACTTGGTAGAGCCACTTGACTCAACTCTAAATAACACTAATGTAACTCGAGGTTTTCTCAGTTCGACGGTACTCAAGATATGATCGAACTAGCAATCTGACCAACTAGATAGCTCTGTTGAAATATGTGATTATATTATTCTTGAATGTTGATCCCTTCTTTAATTTTGATCGTCAACTCAATTGATTTTTTTTTTTTACTTTGACATGACTTTAAATGCCCTTGTTATTCACCGTATTGAATTCTATATAGATATTTTTTTTAAACGAGGATGGAAAGTTCATTCTGCTCTATTATTTTTTCAATAGATAAAGGTGGAAAATTATACCTAGCAATTCATCCTTTATCTCATTTTCAGGACCAAAATTTAGTTAACAAGCAAAAAACAAAAAAAACAAAAAAAAAAATCAATAACAAGAACTAAATACAAATATGAACTACAGTGCATTGATCTTTTAATTCATTTATTATTTCACTCTATTTGCGTCGCAATAAGAAAATCAAATGATATGAAACATTTATAAAATATTTAAAATTTGAAACATGTGTCTATTAAAATAACAAGTTTTTGCATAAGAAAAAAAACATAAAAAATGATAAACTCTTTTTTTTAAAAAAAAAATATGAAAGATAAGGAAAGACCTTTCCGAAATTTAAGGCGTAACATTAAAATTTTTTTATGAAAATTAAATAAAAATTAAATACTCAAGTGAGAAATTGCTGATAAAATATTATGCAAATGTGTATGAGAGATAATTGATATTTATAATGTTTTTTTGTAAAAATTTAAAAAATTAAATTTATACCATAGTACGATATTCTGTATTTAACAGAAATAATTACTAATAAAAAAATTGTGAGATGTGTATTTTTTTAAAAATAAAAAAATAAAAAGATAAAAAGAAAGAGATGGAAAAATTACATATAATGGTAGAATTAGAACCAGCCCCGATTCGAAATCAACGGTTCGATAGTTCCTATTGGTACAGGGAGCACCAGATAATCGAACCTAAATTTTAATTATGACAAAAAGTTCAAAGTTAAGATTATTTGTTGTCTAACAAGTGTAAATGAGTTTACAGGAAAGTCCTAATTGTTCTTAAGAAAAGTTCTAGTGGATTCTAGGTAGGTGGAAAACGCTAGGGGAAGGTAACCCTAGGTTATGGAAAATCTTAGGGTGAGGTAATCCTAGGTCATAGGGGGAGGTGATCCTAGGTTATGGAAAATCCTAAGGGGAGGTAACCCTAGGTCCTAGGGGGTGGTAACCCTAGGTGGAAAGTCTTGGCGGGTCGAGTAATTTGGGCGAAATCCTAGAGTCGGGAACTCCAAGTGAAAATCCTGGTGGTCGTGGACCAGGTGAAAGTATGGATGGGTCGTAGAGCGGATGCCCAACATGAAGTCCTGAGGTCTCGGACTCTGAGCAAAAGTCCAGTCAGTATGGATGATTGGCCTAGCAAAAGGTAACTCTTCTGAGAGGAGTAGGTGAGGACGCATTCCCCGAAAATGGAATAGTAGGCGTCGGTTTGACATAGGGTTTTCAAAAGAAATCCAAAAGTTAGAATCGGATAGTCCGGAGACTGTCAAAAGTTATATATTGCTTTACTATTATTTTCTATTTGTCTAACTCTATTTTGTGGGAAAACTAACATTATGTAGGTTGAAGTTTTGGCCTTGATCGGTCGATTGAACCGGGGATCGGTCGACCGAACCTCCAAGCAAATAGATTGGATTCCAGAGCTGATCGGATTCGACCAAGGGATTGGTCGACCGAATGGTGGATAGGCTTCGACATAGTTGGGTCGGGTGGATCGGATCAGATAGGCCAGCGAGGTCAGCGGGATCAGTCGACTGAACGGTGGGATCGGTCGACCGAACAAAGACTCTTATCCAAGCGGCAGAATCTGGGCGCAAAGCTGGGCAGGATCAGAGGGTTCGATCGACCGAACACCTAGATCTGTTGACTGATCAACGTCGAGTCAAAGACTGATCCCTAGATAAACTAATACTTAATTAACGTCGGTTGACTGTAATTTATTAGTTAAGATAAACTAATACTTAATTACACTACGACTACTTCAACGGTTTGTTCCTTTCCATCTTAGCCACGAGCAACTGTTTATAATTTATAAAAAACCGACAACATGATCTTCTGTGTGTGACACCACACACCATGTTGTCTACTATATAAATTAATTGAACAAATTATATTTAACAAATAAATGTAGATATTGACCACTGTGATTCTTTATTTCTAAATAAATATTTATACAAAAGCTAGGCTTTTAGTATACACTCTAACAATCTCCCACTTATACTAAAAGACTATGGTGTCATATATCCTGCCATACATCTGATTCCCAAACCTTCAACATGCCCATCAAAAGCTCTTGCCTTAAGGGCCTTAGTGAAAGGATCTTCCATATTATCACTTGATGCAATCTAGGCGGCAACAACTTCTCCTCGTTTATACGATTTTTCGTATTGGGTGGTACTTGCGCTCTATTGTGTTTACTTGCCTTATGAACTTATGATTTCTTCGAGATTTCTACTGCACCACTATTATTACAATAAATTGTAATAATTTTTGGGCAAAGCAGAAAACATGTCTAAGTCCATCATGAAGTATCTGAGTCATACAGCTTCTATGACTACCTCAGATGCTGCCACTTACTCAGCTTCTATGGTGGAATCCGAAAAAGCACCTTTGCTTATCACTCTTCCATAGTTATGACTTCACCTCCTAAAGTAAACGCAAAACCCCGAGGTCGACTTACTATTGTCCCTATCCGATTGGAAGTCAAAATCCGTGCAACCCATAGGGACCAAATTATCTGCCTTGTAAGCTAGCATATAATCTCTAGTGCCTCTAAGGTACTTCAATATATGTTTTACCGCAGTCCAATGTTCTTGTCCAGGGTTACTTTGATATCTGCTAACTATGGCCTCGGCGAAACAAATTTATGATCTTGTGCATAGCATACATTAGGCTTCCGACAGCCGAAGCATAAGGAACTGCCTTCATTTCCTCTATCTCCTTTGATGTCTTCGGAGACATCTCTTTGGATAAAGCTACTCCATGCTGAAAAAGTAAGAAACCTTTCTTGGAGTTTTGCATGCTTAAAACGAGCAAGGATTGTTTCGATATATGAAGCTTGGGATAAGTAAAATATTCTTTTCTTGCGATCCCTTATTACTTTGATCCCAAGAATATATGCATTCTCCCAAGTCCTTCATATCGAATTGTTTGGACAACCATACCCTTACTTCTGACAACACTTTGATATTGTTTCCAACTACCATAAATATTATCTACGTATAGTACAAGAAATACCACCACATTTCCATCACACTTCTTGTATACACAAGACTCATTCGGTTATTAAATAAATTCATAGGTCTGGATTACTTTATTAAACCGGATGTTCCAAGACCTTGAAGCTTTACTTTAGTCCATAGACTGATTGAGCTTACACACAAGATGCTCTTTGCTCTTTGCAATGAACCCTTCTGGTTGCTGTATATGGATGTTTTCTTCATAACTTCCATTAAGGAAAGCTGTCTTTACATCCACTTGCTAAATCTCATAGTAATAGATAAAAGAATCTGGATAGATTTAAGCATGGCTACCAGTGAAAAAGTTTCCTTTTTCAACAAGTCTTGCTTTGAAAGTTTCCACCTTCCTGACTATCCCTCTTTTCCTATTGTAGACTTATTTTCACCCAATGGCTTTTACACCATTTGGTGGTTCTACAAGCTCCCATACTTTATTACAATACATATATTCTAATTTTGTATTCATTGCTCTTTGCAAAGATGCTGCATCTTTATCTTGGAGTGCTTCGTCATATGTCCGGGGATCAAGTTTATGTTCACCAGGGATCAAGTCCAAAGACTCTCCCAAAACATGAATCTTTTAAGTTGCCTAACAACCCTCCCACTACGACGAGACACTTTCTACAATTGTGTATCATTTGTGATATGTGTTGCAGTTTGTTGTGATATTCCATCTTGTACAGTTGGTACTAGATTAGACGTGCCCTTTAATTTCCTTAAGAACAATTTTTACTCATGGGCTTGTGATTCATAGTATAGTCCTTTTCTAAAATCGGGCATTGGTGCCAACAATGACCTTCCGATTTTAAGGACTATAAACCTCTTTTCATTTTTCTAGGATAACTCACAAACAAGTGAACTCATGTCTAACTTATCAGTGTCTCTCATGTGCTAGACCACCCAAATTCGAATATGCTTCAGACTAGGCTTACGCCCATTCTGCAATTCTATGGGAGTAGAGAGTTCTGACTTAGAAGGTACTATGTTCACTTCCGTTTCCAGTGTATATCCTTAAAACGAATTTGGTAATTTTCTGAATAACTCATCATCGATCTAATTATTCCATAAGAGCCTTATACCTTATTTCTACTACACCATTCTGTTGGGGTGTACCAGGTGCAGTTAGTTGGGATTAAATCTCGACTTCTGATAAGTGACTCCTAAACTCTCCTAAGAGGTACTCGTTACTACGATTTCATCGTAGTGTCTTGATACTTTTACTTTGACGTTACTCCACATCAGCCTAGTACTCTTTGAACTAATCAAAGCACTTAGACTTGTGGCGCATCAAGTAAATATATCCTTATCTCGAATAGTCATCTATAAAAGAGACGAAATATTCGAAACAACCTCTTGCCTGGATAGTCAAAGGTCTTCACAAATCAGAATGAACCAATTCCAACATATCTTTGGCTCCATAACCCTTAGACTTAAAAGCTTCTTGGTTATTTTTCCTTCCAAGTAAGACTCGCAGGTTGGAAATATTTCCACTACCAATGAACCCAAGAGTTCATTGGTTATTATCCTTTGAATCCTACTCAAGTTAATATAACCTAGCCTTAGATGCCAAAAATATGATTGGTTCATTTCCGAAGGTTACTTTCTCTTATTAAAGTTAGAAAATGTGTTATTAATTTCCATTTATTGCATCGTGGGAGTTATTGGATTATAAATTGTCAACCAACGTATCAGAACAGATAACTTCCCTATTTTTCTTGATAACAAGTTTGTTATCAAAATAGACAGAATATCTATTCTTTAATAGTTTAGAAGCCGAAATCAGGTTCTTTCTAAACTTAGTATGTAAAGACAATTTCTAAAAATCCATATTTTATTCCTATCAGAGGATAAACATCTCCCACTGCAACAGCTGCTACTTTTGCAGTAGTGCCCATGTAGACGGTGTTTTCCTTTTCATATAGTTGTCGGGTTTCCTGGAACCTTGCAATTAATTGCAGACATGATTAGTGGCATCTGTATCTACACTCCAGGTACTGGTAGATAACACCACTAAATATGTTTCAACAACTATTAAATTAAATACACCTATATTATTCTCAGTTCTAAGAAAACAGTCTACCTTAATGTCCAAGTCCTATTTCCAATCATTTTAATTGGGGTTACTAAGTCTTTTCTATAGTATAACAACTAGGGGATTGACTAACATTTGAAATCCTAAGAATCACAAAAATATTTGGTTAAGACCTACTCCTTAAAATCCTCGTGAATTTTGTATGTCACGATAGTGTGGACGTATACAAAATCAAAGAGGAGATTTTATCCATTAATTTTATTATCTTGTCAACCTTACTTTATGATGAATAAAATTAATAGTTGGTCTATCTTTGATCAAATATTTGGTCAAAACTTTGAATTTAAAATAACATTGATTCCTCAAACAATATTATTTAAATTCACCAACACCTCAAACACCGGGAATTATGCATGCCACGTTAGTGTGGACGTATACAAATTCAACATTCGTAAGAGGAGGGTCTTACCCATTAATTATCTTGTCAACCTTAAATTACCTCAAACACCATGAATTTTGTATGCCACGTTAGTGTGGACGTATACAAATTCAATTGTTTGTAAGAGGAGGTATTACCCATTTTATATTGTCAACCTAACTTTATGACAAATAAAATTACCTCAAACACCGTGAATTTTGCATGCCACGTTAGTGTAGACGTATACAAATTCAAACATTTGTAAGAGGGGGGGTTTATCTAATTTTATGACAAATTAATAGTTGGTATTGCTTTGGTTCCGTAAAACAATAACAGTGACTCCGCTGGGGAGGATACTATTGAATGTGTCTAAGTGTATACCATTACTTGATACTTAGTCCATTAAATAGGATTATGCCCCTTCAGTTAGAGAAGATCACATGCTCCTAAATAATTTCCTATAACCATCCATAAAGGAAGTTTGATCTAGTGATCAACAACAAACCCATCCGTTGTGGAGGGAGGCACTCAGAACCAACACGCAAGCTTGTTGCATCACTTACAAACCAGTAATGGAGACCGTGGAATTTATTAAAATCCCTCTCCCACTTAGTTATTTAAAAATGAGGATTTTAACCTATGCTAGTATACATCACATGCACATAAACATCACAGTAAATAAAAGCAATAAATTTGAAAAATTAATTTTCCAACTATTATGGCCTTTTCCATCACTGTCTTCAGTATGCTCCAACCCTAGCTGCTGCCATCTTTAGCCACCGCCATCGGGTCGAGACGTCGCATCCATCTTGCTTCTTATTCCGTTGCACCTCTGGTGCTTCAAAAGTACACGCCTCGCAAGCATCCGATCCGCGACAAAAATAGAATTTTACATGTGTCGATCCTATATTCCACGAGGGAATGTACATGAAATCTAGATCGAAAATAAAATTCTAAAATCCTAGGGCTAATACAGCTCCTGCTGTATTAGTTACATACAATCATGCACACACACAATAATGCCCTTGACATGTCCAAGGGTCCAATCACACACAACATCTATAAGCCATAATAGTTGGAGCCTGCAACCAAAAAGCTAGCACATCCTACTATTATCCTGCCTAAATTATGTATGACATGTGCATAACCTATTTGAATTCTAAACATATAGAGGCAAACTCTAGCTCTGATACCAATTGTCGGTTAGTCCTAGGAAAATGTATCGGTTCCACTGTACAAAAATTTTGTACAAGTGTCGAACATTTCCTTAAATAACCTATTGTGTTTTTTAGAAATTAAATTAGGAATCGTAGACGGAACTTAACATCATTGATTCCAAATTTAACTTATCTGTTCTTAATGGTTTAGATTTGAATCGCAAGCGGAACTTAACACTATTGATTCAAATCCACCTACATTATAAATTTCATTAAATATTAATTTCCAAAATTGGCTTCCAGGACTGCATGGCGAGGCACATGGCCTTCTCAGATATGGGAGCAACCACCACCTGTTGGAGTGTATACTGAAAGCCTAAGCTTTGTAAATATTCATTATGAATAAAGAATCATATTTGGTCAAATTATCTACATTTGTTTGTAGTTGTTCATATAATTTATATTGTAGATAACATAGTATGTGGTGTCACATGCAGAAGATGATGTTATCAGTACCTTATAAATTATAAACAGTAGCTCACGACTAAAATGGAAAGGAACAAACCATTAGAAGGTCGTAGTGTAATTAGGTATTAGTTTATCTTGACTATATAATTACACTAGTACACTCAGAGTGTATTGAGTAGGACCATTAGAGGTCGTTTCTTTTATACTGACTTTATAAAGGAACAAAGACCTCAGTTATTATGGAAGTGTGTGCTCTTAATCCTAATATAATAACAAGCACATATGTTTGATATTTATTTCTTTAATTTATCAATGGGTGAGATTTAGTTCGATGAATCAATAAACCCGATAAGTTGGGAAATGGTATCACTTATAGTGTGTGTTGTTGATTATAGAAGGAAACTGTGTCCTAGAGATACTAGGTTGATAATGTCCTCAAGAGGAGCTCATAAAGATTGTCATGTTAAACCCTGCAGGTGGACTTAGTCCGACATGATAATAAGGTTGAGTGGTACTACTCTTGGACTTAGATATTAATTAAATGAGTTGTCAGTAACTCACTTAATTAGTGGACATTCGATATCTTAAACATAGGGAGACTAACACACTCATAATAAGAAGGAGCCCAAAAATGTAATTTGGGATTAGTGCGGTAGTTCAATGATAGTTCTCTAGTGGAATGAATTATCATTGATAAAATTAAGTTGTGTGTTCGGGGCGAACACGGGATGCTTAATTTTATCGGGAGACCAAAACTAATTCCTCCTCTCGGTCCCTATCGTAGCCTCTTATTTGTAGAGTTCTATACCCACCTATACCCACCTTCTATACCCACCTAATAGGGGCCGGCCAAGCTAGCTTGGGAACAAGCTAGGGCCGACCTAGGTATGAATTTGGGTGGCCGGCCCTAGCTTGAACCCAAGCTAGTGGGGGCCGGCCAAATTAAATTAAAAAGGAATTTTAATTTTAATTTTTATTATGTTGAAGAAATAATTTATTAAAGAGAATTAAAATTAAAATATCTCTCTTATAAAAGATCTACAAAAGATTAAAGAAAGATATTAAATCTCTTTCCTTATTTGTAGATTGGTGAGATATTTTATTTTTCTCTTTAAAAATTATTCACATGTTATAAAATTAAAATTATAGAAATTTCCTTTTATCAACCATGAAGAGATTTTTTAAAGAGAAATTTTATTTTAAAATTTTCAGAAACAAATTAGGAAGTTTTAATTTGTTGATTGAAACTCTCCTAAATTGCTCTTTTGATTGTGGCCGGCCATCACAAGGTTGATTGGGAAATTTTATTTTATTTTTCTCAATTAATTCATGTCAAGGAAAATTGAGGAAATTTTATTGTAATTAAATTTCCTAATTTACCTAGGCCAAGGAATATAAAAGAAGGGGTAGGGGTGCCTTCATGAGACACAACCTCTATTATTTTCTCTCCCTCTTTTGTTCCTTGGTGTGGCCGGCCATCATCATCATCTCCCTCTCTTCCTCTTGTGGTGGCCGAACCTCTCTCAAAGGCTTGGAGCTCTTGTGGTGGCCGGATACTACTTGGAGAAGAAGAAGAAGAAGGAGAGGAAGCTAGCATCTCTTGGAGCTTGGTTAGTGTTTTGATTTTCTTCCTTGGTGAAGCTTCTTTCTTTGTGGCCGAACCTAGCTAGGAGGAGAAGAAGGTGGTTGGTGATTTCTCATCTCGGAAGATCGTTGCCCATACAACGTCCGAGGTTAGAAGAGGAATACGATAGAAGATCAAGAGGTTTTTGTACAAGGTATAACTAGTAATTTTTCTTTCCGCATCATGCTAGTTATTTATGGAAATAATACCAAATACAAGAGGCTTACGTTCTAGAATTTCGAATATGTTTTTCGATGTTGTGTTCTTTTGTTTTTCTTTTCCTTGTGATTTGATTGTTCTCTTCGGTTAACCTAAAGTTATTTTAGGAAATTAAATATTAGATTTCTATAAAAGGTTTTGTCTAGTCGGTGGTGGTTGCTCCCATATCCAAGAAGGTCATGTGCCTCGCCACGTCAGTACTGGGAACCAATTATGGAAATTAATATTTAATGAAATTAATAACTTAAGGAGACTTGGGTCGAACGTGTTAAGTTCCGCAGGAGATCCAAGTCAAAACCTAAAAGAACAAATAGATTAAGTTTTGGATCAAATGTGTTAAGTTCAAGACGATCCAAAATTTAATTTAAAAGAACACATGGTAGCTAGGAAAAGGTTCAGACCTTTGTACAAAATTTTTGTACAGTGGAACCTATAGGTTTTCCGAGTAGCAACCAACAATTGGTATCAGAGCTAGGGTTTTGCCTCTGTGTATTTGGTATTAGGTTAATTATGCACATGTCATACATAATTTAGGCAGGTTAATAGTAGGATGTGCTAACTTTGTGGATGCAGGATCTAACTATTATGGCTTTTAGTTATTATATGTGTGATTGGACCCTTGGACATGTCAAGGGCATTTATATGTGTGTGCATGATTGTATTAAAATACAGCAGGAGCTGTATTTAGTTTTATTAGGATTTTATTTTTGATCTAGATACATGTACATTCCTTTTATGGAATATAGGATCAAAAAATGTAAAATTCTATTTATGTCGCGGATCGAATCTTGCAAAGCGTGGAACCTTCTAAGGACTAGAGGCGCAGCGGAACTAGGAGCAAGATGGATGCGACAGCTAGATCCGGTGGCGGTGGCCAAATATGACAGCAGCTTGGGATGACAACACACGGAGGACAACTAGAGATAAAAGCCATAATAGTTGAAATTAGATTTTCTATTTATTGCTTTTATATTGTGCTGTGTGTGCATGTTAGTTTACAAGTTTAGTAGGCTAGCATAGTTAAAATTCCTCATTTATAAATAACTAAGTGGGAGAGGGATTTTTAAATAAATCTCATGGTCTCCATTACTGGTTTGTAAGTGATGCAAACAAGCTTGCGCGTTGGCTCTGAGTGCCTTCCTCCATAACGGATGAGCTTGTTTGCGGATCACTAGAACAGACTTCCATTTTTGGATGACTATAGGAAGTTAATTAAGAGCGTGTGATCTTCCCCAACGGAAGGGGCATAATCTTATTAATGGACTTAGTGTCAAGTAATGGTATACACTTAGACACATCTAATAGTATCCTCCCCAACGGAGTCACTGCTATTATTTGTGTGACCAAATATATAATACCAACTATTAATTTTATTTGTCAAAAGTTAGGTTGACAAGATAATAAAATTAATGGGTTAAAACCCTCCTTTACAAATGTTGAATTTGCATACGTCCACACTAACGTGGCATACAAAATTCACGGTGTTATGAGGTGTTGGTTAATTTAAAATAGTATTGTTTGAGGAATCAATATTATTCTAAATTTAGAGTTCTGACCAAAAGTTATTTGTGATTCTTAGGATGACTTTCAACCCACTGTCCATCATACTTCAACAGAATAGACTTACTGGACCTAATTACATAGATTGGAAAAGAAACCTGGACATTGTTCTTACTGCTGAAAGCTATAAATTTATACTGACTGAGCAGTGCCCTGAAGCTCCTACTGGTGAATCTACCCAAGAGGAGATTGAATTTCATAGGAAATGGGTAAACGCAGATGAGATAGCGTGGTGTTACATTTTGGCTTCAATGTCAAATGTATTGCAACATCAGCATCAAGATTTACCAACAGCCTATGATATTATGAACAATCTCAAGGAACTCTTTGGTCATCAGGATAGGGCTTCTAGGCAAGAAGCCATGAGAAAGATAATGACAGCCACCATGCAAGAGGGTACTCCTGTGAGGGATCATATCCTAAAGATGATGGCTTATCTGAACGAGATACAGATCCTTGGAGGAGAAATTGATGGGGAAACCCAGATCGATATGATCCTCCAAACGCTACCTAGAAGTTTTGAGCAGTTCCGCCTGAACTATAATATGAATAAGAGGATTTATTCATTAGGGGAACTACTGACAGAACTTCAAGCAGCAGAAGGATTATTTCGTCACAATCACTACAACAAAAACTGCAAACGACAACGGATATTATCCGTTGTCGTAGGGTGAAAAAATCGTTGTAACTGAGGGTGTTGTAGAATGTATGGCCCTACGACAACGGTTTTGAATCCGTTGTCTTTGTAGACATTTGACAACGGTTTTTATCCGTTGTTGTATATATGCTCAAAATTTGGCTACGAAGGATACAACAACGTTTTAAAACCGTTGTGGTAGATAATTTCAACAACAGAAATAAACCGTTGTGGTAGACTTTTTTTACAACAGATATAAACGGTTGTGGTAGATAATATTTGACACATTTTGTTTTTTTACAACAGTTTTAATATATTTTACAACGGATAAAACCGTTGTCTTTTATCACTTTTTACAAAAAAAAATCATTGTAGTTTACCTTGTTTTTACAACATTTTTAACTGTTGTCTTTAATGTTCATTAATACCAAACAACCAATCTTATTTTACTATAAGCAAACCACCAATACAAAACTAAATATTTACTACATTAAATCCAAAATAAACATCCATATATAATTCATCTTGTAGCCACATATACAAAAATATACAAAATGAGTTGTTACTCATCAAAATACACATGTTTTCCATTATTGTTCTCCATATACATTAAATCACATGTTTTTCATTTGTTGTTCTCCATATGGCTTTTAATTTACAAATTAGCAAGGCAAGCTACATCCTAACAAAGTTCACTTCTTGCATCAAAAAAACTCAAACCTCACGCATTGCCCGACCTGCAAGAGAAAAATTTAACAAAACTTATCAAATTCCAGAATTCCAAAAGGAGAATGTAATTAACCAATCTGTAGTGCATAGAAGGCAAAAACAAACCAAATGAAGGAAACAAAAAGAGGTGTTTATTAGAGAATAACAGTACATGGAATCTACTAGGAGCAGTGATACCTAGCTTAGCATAGTTTACTAAATAATTAGCACTGCATGCAGCTAACATTATTTAAGTGAACTATGATCCAAGATCAATAGAATACATGCAAAGTGCATTACATCCATTAACATCTTGAAACAATATATTCATGTAATTTTCTGTGCCATTTTCCAAACTGCATTACCTTTGAGAATTTGGTATGCACAATATGCTTTTCCATTTTGCAAGTAACAAGTTGCCAGGAGCTGCAAATTGATCTGCAATAAACAGACCCATGACAAAAGCCGCATAAGTGAAAGTAAAAAACATAGGTTCAAAATCTTCCAATTAAAACTTGAACAAAAAGAATTGGATCATCATGATAAGTTATAGTAGGGTGAATTGTTTGTAGAGCTAAAACAATTCCATAAATTCCTCAAAATAGAAATCACATACGCACAACTTTAATAATTACATAGGACACCTAAAAGAACCAAAGTGTCAATCAAATAAGTGTAGATTAAGAGCTATAACATTCACTACATTCTAGCTGGAAAAATAGATTTTTCATTCCATTTCATCAATACAAAGAGAAAATCTAACAAATTTAGCTGCAATGCACCTGCAATTCACGGGTAATTTGCACTGCTCATCCAAGCAAAAGTATGTAGATCAAACTATTAAGAAATCAAACTGCAATATATAGATGTTTTGTATATCAATATACTATGGATCATACACAAAATGCCTTTACAAACTCTTCATTTCATTATTCTCAAGCAATCACTAACATGCATATAGATTAAATGAGTGATGCGAAAACTTACCACATGTATTGGAAGTGCTTGTGGATCCACAAATCTGAACTTATCAACCTTGTTTTCTTTTTTCATCTTTTTGAAGAGAAACCTTCCATTCAAGCAAAAAAAATGTTAGTATGCTAATACAAATAAAATGAAAAAAATGAGTGATGCGAAAACTTACCACATATAAGCAACCAGACAATTAGCAGATATTGACTCCAACTCATAAAAAAGTGTGATATCTTCAATGTTCACTAGCAATTTGTACCTAATATGCCAAGATGAATAAGTACAATCATATGGCACAATTCAGCAGCAGCAGATGAATAAGTCTATCAAATCTTTCTTGCAACGTAGTTACCTTTGCTACAACTGTAAGTGTAACACATGCCTGACCCTTTATCTCCAGCTCTTGGATCTGCTTCCAAGACTCTACCAATAGGCCCTGCTGCAGCACTAAGACCAGCACCTAGAGAAAAATGCATTCGGCTGCAAAATGTCTTAACTGCTTTGGAACCATGAAGTACGATGATGTAGTCCATCAACTCCCCTCCAATCTAGTGTTGTTAAAAAAACAAAAATGATCAGATGAGGCAATCACTTAACCTTAAAGTTAGTTTGCTGAATAGTCGTACTCCAGGAAAGTTAAGAACTAAAGGCAATTTATAATTTTCAAATTGCTAAAAAAAACTGATAATTTCCAGTATGAATCTTTGCCATAAGTTCATTTCATATTTCAGAAAATGTCAATTGTAATGTAAAAACAACCAGAAATTTGTGATGGTATTTAAATATTATTGGAAATAGTCATGCACAAAGTTCAATGGAGAAATAAGATCAAAGTAGCCACGGCTTGAAATCTCATGTTGTGCTAGACTGGTCAACATGACATGTACCATTCCGATCAATTTAGAATCCAATATTGATCAACACAGATAACCTATCATGTGCCACCCATGTAGTTCATGTCAATGAGTGTGTTGTGTTGACCCTTGACGTGCTTCGGCATGCTTCAACACACATCAAGCAGATTTTTTAAAAGTTTTTTAACTTGTTTTCCAAAATTATAATTCAATTGATTGTCAAATTATTATAATCTTATTTTAAAACTATACAAATTAAGTAGAAGAAAATTATACGAGTAAAACTTAATATGAATTTTTCTCAACATGCACTGAAGTAAAAAAGGGAAAAAAAAATCATCTCTACTTTAACTATCTAAATTGATATAGTTTATTAAAAGTACCAAAAAAACTCAATGAGAAAGAATTAAATGAGTAAAACTTATCTCAATTCATCTTGGCATATTAAACACGTGTCAACTCGTATGGGGTTTCAAGACTGTACGTAATCTCGAATTGTAATGGGAGAAGTCAGGACCTTCCTATTGTTGCTGTTCTTCTAATTTCCTAGATTCAGAGGCATAAAAATAGCAACTGTAACAATGATTTAATATGAACAAGCAGCATAGATAGCCATAAGATTCGAAAAGAAATGGTAAGAAGAGTATCATACCTTCGCTTTCGGTGTCAAAGATTGTATATTAACTTCTCCATTAAAGAAATCTGATTAAAGATTGACAAAATGTGAAAAAGAAAATATGAAAATTGTAAAAGAGAACAGAGGATGAAATGGTGCTAACAAAGGTTACATGGTCTGGCAACAATCCGACATTCTTCATGAGGATGAAATGGTGGAAGGCCCCTTCAGGGTCCCCATTTTGTGCTCTTCCTGCAATCACAGTATGGCAAGAGACCACATTGAGGAAAGGCAATCCTCTCAGAACCCTTTCTCCTTCTTCAAGATGACCACTTCTCATGTACATGTGAGCTAGAGAGCTCCCAACACACATGTCCTGCTCAAATCCATTGATAACCACGAAGGCATGGATTTGGCGACCAGAACCTGCATCCTTCAATCTGGCGCAGCATCGCAAGGTGCTCCCCAAACCAAACTCATCGGGATGCAGGCCCTCCCTCCTCGACCTCAGGAAGCACTCGAGTCCCTCCTCGTCGAGCTCGAAGTGAGCCAGCCCGGCAATCATGGCATTCCAGGTAGCGAGGTTCCTCTCTGGCATTTCATCGAACAGCTTGCGGGCAGCGTTGATGTCCCCGTTGTGGATGAGGCCGCCGATGAGGATGTTGAAGGACATCACGTTTCGACACGCCATTGCGTCAAACACGACGCGGGCGGCGGGGACTCGGCCAAGTTTGAGGTACATGTGGAAAAGGTGGTTTCCAGTGAAGCGGTGGAAAGAGGCAGCACCGACGATGGCTATGATTGCGTGGAGCTGACGGCCTAGGCGGAGGGAGCGCGGCGAAGGGAGTATGCAGCAAGCGTTCAGGAGGTGAGAGAAGAGGTTGGGGTCGGACCATAGCTGGGGTCAGATCGCCATCTTTCGGAGCACGATGAGAGGAAAACCATGGAGGCTGGGAGAGGGGGAGATGGTCGTGGCTGTGGGAATGGGAATGCGACAAAAAATACAGAGGGGGAAGGGATTTGAGAGATATCGAGAAGCTTCTGTTACAAAAAGGCGATTGGAGCTATGGACAGTGTTGGGGTCGTGGAGGAAGAAGGGAGGGAGGGAGCGGAGGTCGGAGCCGCCTCCCACCAGTTCATTGATTCCATCGCGAAGAAGGAGAAAGTAAAGTGGCTAGGTTCGGGAGCACGAAGGGAAAAACATGGCGACGAAAAGAAAACAGCGAGGGAAAGGAAAACAGCGAGCGGGAAAATGACCAAATTTAATTACAACGGTTTTTTCAAAACTGTTGTCGTAGTCGCTAAAAACGCGGATAAAGACAACGGTTTATAAAACCGTTGTAAAAAGTGTTGTCGTTTTAAAAAAAAACGCTTAATGACAACAGTTTTACCAAAACCGTTGTCTTTTATATTTAATAGGAAGTTCAAAGACAACGGTTTTGGCAAAAACCGTTGTCTTTGAGCAAATACGCAACGCTTTCTCTTAAAACCGTTGTCGTAGGGGTGTTGTCGTTTGCAGTTTTTGTTGTACTGAATGCTCAAATTCACTATGCTGAAAATGGTTCTACTTCTAAACCGAGAGGAAAGAAGAAGAAGAAACAAGCTGGTTCAGCAAAGAAAGTGAATAAATCTCAAAGTACGGGATTTAAAGCTGGAGTGAAGAAGCCGAAGGGCAAATGCTTCATCTGCAAGCAGGCAAGACATTGGAAGGCGGACTGTCCTCGTAAGAACCAAAACAAAGGTATATCTCATGCTCTAGTTGTTGAAACATGTTTAGCGGTGTTATCTACCAGCACCTGGTGTGTAGATACGGGAGCCACTGATCATGTCTGCAATTCTCTGCAGGGGTTCCAGGAAACCCGACGACTATCTGAAGGAGAGATTACCGTCTACATGGGAAATGCTACTAAGGTGGCAGCTGTTGCAGTGGGAGACGTCTACTTATCTTTTAGTAGAAATAGAAATTTGATTTTAAGAAATTATCTTTATGTACCCAGTTTTAGAAAGAATTTAATTTCAGTTTCTAAACTATTTTTAGATGGATATTCAGTTTCCTTTGGTAACGATGTAGTTATTAAAAGAAATAAAGTGATTATCTGTTCTGGTGCATTAGTTGGCAATTTGTATACTTTAAATCTAATTTCTTCCACAAAGCAAAACATGGAAATTTATAACTCATCTTCTAATTCTAATAAGAGAAAAGAACCTTCGGAAATGAACCAAGCATATCTTTGGCATCTAAGGCTTGGTCATATTAACTTAAGTAGGATTCAGAGGCTTATAGCCGATGGACTTTTGAGTTCATTAGAGGTGGAAAATTTTCCAACTTGTGAATCTTGCTTAGAAGGTAAAATGACCAAGAGGTCGTTCAAGGCAAAGGGGTATAGAGCCAAAGAAGTGTTAGAATTGGTTCATTCTGATTTGTGTGGTCCTATGTCTGTCCAAGCAAGAGGTGGTTTTGAATATTTTGTCTCTTTTATAGACGATTATTCAAGATATGGATACATTTACCTAATGCGCCGCAAGTCCGAGTGCTTTGATAAATTCAAAGAATACAAGGCTGATGTGGAGAAACGACTAGGTAAAAGTATCAAGACACTACGGTCTGATCGTGGTGGCGAATACCTCTTAGGAGAGTTTAGGAATTACTTATCAGAGGCCGGGATTCAATCCCAATTGTCTGCACCTGGAACACCCCAACAGAATGGTGTAGCAGAACGAAGGAACAGGACTCTTATGGAGATGGTTAGATCGATGATGAGTTATTCAGAATTACCAAATTCGTTTTGGGGATATGCTTTGGAAACAGCAGTATACGTTCTGAACTTAGTACCTTCTAAAACAGTTTCTTTTACTCCCATAGAATTGTGAAATGGGCGAAAACCCAGTCTAAGACATATTCGGATTTGGGGTAGTCCAGCACATGTGCTGAAACCAGATGCTGATAAGTTAGAATCCTGTACAGAAGTTCGTGTGTTTGTAGGATATCCCAAAGGAACGAAAGGTGATTTATTTTATAGTCCTAAAGACCAGAAGGTCATTGTTAGCACCAATGCCCAGTTTTTAGAAGAAGACTATATAATGGATCACAAGCTCAGTAGCAAAGTTATTTTAGAAGAACTTAGAGAGGGCACGTCTACTTCAGTACCGACAGTACAAGATGAAGTACCACAAGAGACTGCAACGCGTGTCACACATGATACACAACCACAAACAGTGCCTCGTCGTAGTGGGAGGGTTGTAAGGCAGCCTGAAAGATTCATGTTTTTGGGAGAGTCTTCGGACTTGATCCCGGGTAAACATGAACCTGATCCACGAACATATGACGAAGCACTCCAAGATATAGATGCAGCATCTTGACAAAAGGCAATGAATTCTGAAATAAAGTCTATGTACTCTAATAAGGTCTGGGAGCTTGTAGAACCACCTGATGGTGTAAAAGTCGTTGGATGCAAGTGGATCTACAAAAGGAAAAGAGGGACAGACGGGAAGGTAGAAACCTTCAAAGCTAGGCTTGTTGCAAAAGGGTACACTAAGAAAGAGGGAATCGATTATGAGGAGACCTTTTCACCGCTGGCCATGCTTAAGTCTATCTGGATACTCTTATCCATTGCTGCTCATATGGATTATGAGATTTGGCAAATGGATGTCAAGACAGCTTTCCTTAATGGAAGTCTTGAAGAGAGCATCCATATGAAGCAACCAGAAGGGTTCATTGAAAAAGGCAAAGAGCATCTAGTGTGCAAGCTCAATCGGTCCATTTATGGACTAAAGCAAGCTTCAAGATCTTGGAACATCCGGTTTAATGAAGTAATCCAGTCATATGGATTTATTCAAAGTCCGGACGAGTCTTGTGTATATAAGAAGTGTAACGGAAACGTGGTGGTATTTCTTGTACTATACGTAGATGATATTTTGTTAATTGGCAACAATGTCAAGGTATTATCAGACGTAAGGGTATGGTTGTCCAAACAATTTGATATGAAGGACTTAGGAGATTGTGCACACATTCTTGGGATCAAAGTTATAAGGGATCGTAAAAAAAGAATGTTGTGTCTGTCCCAAGCTTCATATATAGATACAATCCTTGCTCGTTTTAGCATGCAGGATTCCAAGAAAGGTTTCTTACCTTTTAGGCATGGAGTAGCTCTATTTAAAGAGATGTCTCCGAAGACGTCGAAAGAGATAGAGGACATGAAAGCAGTTCCTTATGCTTCGGCTGTAGGAAGCCTAATGTATGCAGTGCTATGTACGAGACCTGATATCTGTTTTGCCGTGGGCATGGTCAGCAGATATCAGAGTAACCCTGGACAAGGACATTGGACTGCGGTAAAGCATATATTAAAGTACCTGAGAAGGACTAGAGATTATATGCTAGTTTACCAAGCAGACGATCTGCTCCCTGTGGGTTACACGGATTTAGATTTCCAATCAGATAGGGATAACAGTAAGTCTACATCAGGCTATGTGTTTACTTTAGGAGGTGGAGCCATTTCATGGAGGAGTGTTAAGCAGAAATGCGTTTCGGACTCAACCATGGAAGCTGAGTATGTAGCAGCCTCTGAGGCAGCTAAAGAAGCAGTATGGCTCAGGAACTTTCTAATGGACTTAGATGTGATTCCTGGTTTGCCCAAAATCATCACAATTTATTGTGATAATAGTGGTGCAGTTGCAAACTCGAAAGAACCACGAGCCCATAAGGCAAGTAAACATATAGAGCGCAAGTACCACCTGATACGAGATATCATGAAGCGAGGAGAAGTTGTCATCGCCAAGATTGCATCAGCGGATAACCTGGCAGATCCTTTCACTAAGGCCCTTCCGGCGAAAGCTTTCGATCGGCATGTGGAGGGAATGGGAATCAGATGTATGGTAGAAGATATGGCAGCTTAGTCATTAGTATAAGTGGGAGATTGTTGGAGTGTATACTGAAAGCCTAAGCTTTGTAAACATTCATTATGAATAAAGAATCACATTTGGTCAAATTATCTACATTTATTTGTAGTTGTTCATATAATTTATATTGTAGATAACATAGTATGTGGTGTCACATGCAGAAGATGATGTTATCAGTACCTTATAAATTATAAACAGTAGCTCACGACTAAAATGGAAAGGAACAAACCATTAGAAGGTCGTAGTGTAATTAGGTATTAGTTTATCTTGACTATATAATTACACTAGTACACTCAGAGTGTATTGAGTAGGACCATTAGAGGTCGCTTTTATATTGACTTTATAAAGGAACAAAGACCTCGGTTATTATGGAAGTGTGTGCTTAATCCTAATATAATAACAAGCACATATGTTTGATATTTATTTCTTTAATTTATCAATGGGTGAGATTTAGTTCGATGAATCAATAAACCCGATAAGTTGGGAAATGGTATCACTTATAGTGTGTGTTGTTGATTATAGAAGGAAACTGTGTCCTAGAGATACTAGGTTGATAATGTCCTCAAGAGGAGCTCATAAAGATTGTCATATTAAACCCTGCAGGTGGACTTAGTCCGACATGATAATAAGGTTGAGTACTGTCCCTTAGAGGATTAATAATGAGTTGTCAGAACTACACTTAATTAGTGGACATTCGATATCTTAAACATAGGGAGACTAACACACTCATAATAAGAAGGAGCCCAAAAATGTAATTTGGGATTGGTGCGGTAGTTCAATGATAGTTCTCTAGTAGAATGAATTATCATTGATAAAATTAAGTTGTGTGTTCGGGGCGAACACGGGATGCTTAATTTTATCGGGAGACCAAAACCAATTCCTCCTCTCGGTCCCTATCGTAGCCTCTTATTTGTAGAGTTCTATACCCACCTATACCTACCTTCTATACTCACCCAATAGGGGTCGGCCAAGCTAGCTTGGGAACAAGCTAGGGCCGGCCTAGGTATGAATTTGGGTGGCCGGCCCTAGCTTGAACCCAAGCTAGTGGGGGCCGGCCAAATTAAATTAAAAAGGAATTTTAATTTTAATTTTTATTATGTGGAAGAAATAATTTATTAAAGAGAATTAAAATTAAAATATCTCTCTTATAAAAGATCTACAAAAGATTAAAGAAAGATATTAAATCTCTTTCCTTATTTGTAGATTGGTGAGATATTTTATTTTCTCTTTAAAAATTATTCACATGTTATAAAATTAAAATTATAGAAATTTCCTTTTATCAACCATGAAGAGATTTTTAAAGAGAAATTTTATTTTTTAAAATTTCCGGAAACAAATTAGGAAGTTTTAATTTGTTGATTGAAACTCTCCTAAATTGCTCTTTTGATTGTGGCCGGCCATCACAAGGTTGATTGGGAAATTTTATTTTATTTTTCTCAATTAATTCATGTCAAGGAAAATTGAGGAAATTTTATTGTAATTAAATTTCCTAATTTGCCTAGGCCAAGGAATATAAAAGAAGGGGTAGGGGTGCCTTCATGAGACACAACCTCTATTATTTTCTCTCCCTCTTTTGTTCCTTGGTGTGGCCGGCCATCATCATCATCTCCCTCTCTTCCTCTTGTGGTGGCCGAACCTCTCTCAAAGGCTTGGAGCTCTTGTGGTGGCCGGATACTACTTGGAGAAGAAGAAGAAGGAGGAGAGGAAGCTAGCATCTCTTGGAGCTTGGTTAGTGTTTTGATTTTCTTCCTTGGTGAAGCTTCTTTCTTTGTGGCCGAACCTAGCTAGGAGGAGAAGAAGGTGGTTGGTGATTTCTCATCTCGGAAGATCGTTGCCCACACAACGTCCGAGGTTAGAAGAGGAATACGATAGAAGATCAAGAGGTTTTTGTACAAGGTATAACTAGTAATTTTTCTTTCCGCATCATGCTAGTTATTTATGGAAATAATACCAAATACAAGAGACTTACGTTCTAGAATTTCGAATATGTTTTTCGATGTTGTGTTCTTTTGTTTTTCTTTTCCTTGTGATTTGATTGTTCTCTTCGGTTAACCTAAAGTTATTTTAGGAAATTAAATATTAGATTTCTATAAAAGGTTTTGTCTAGTCGGTGGTGGTTGCTCCCATATCCAAGAAGGACATGTGCCTCGCCACGTCAGTACTGGGAACCAATTATGGAAATTAATATTTAATGGAATTAATAACTTAAGGAGACTTGGGTCGAACGTGTTAAGTTCCGCAGGAGATCCAAGTCAAAACCTAAAAGAACAAATAGATTAAGTTTTAGATCAAACGTGTTAAGTTCCGCAGGCGATCCAAAATTTAATTTAAAAGAACACATGGTAGCTAGGAAAAGGTTCAGACCTTTGTACAAAATTTTTGTACAGTGGAACCTATAGGTTTCCCGAGTAGCAACCAATACCACCGCCTAGACAAAGTCTTTTAAGGAAAGCTAATATTTAATTTCCTTAAATAACTCTAGGTTAACCAATAAGAACAATCGAATCACAAATTTGAAAAACAAAGAAAACACAAACTCAAAAAATAAATTCGAAAAACTAGATCTAATGCTTCTTGTGTTTGGAATTCATATAAAGAAAAATAACTAGTATGATGCGGAAGAAAATTACTAGTTATACCTTCTCTTTGTATGTTAATGACCTCAAGCTCTTCTGTCGTATTCCTCGCCTCGCCTTGGACGTCGTGTGGGCGACGATCCTCCAAGATGAACACCACCCAAAGAGCTTTCTTCTTCCTCCTCTAAAATCTGACCACCACCACCAATTTAGGAACCAAAGAGAGCAAGGGAAAGGGAAGGGGAGACATCCGACCATCATGAGAGAGCACAAGCAAGAGACTAGAATTAGATGCCTCCTCCTCCTCCTTCTTCTTCTTCTTCTTCTTCTCCTTCTCCACCTTTTTATATCCTGCCACTTAAAAGAACCACAAGCAATATGTGGTCGGCCCTAGCATGATAAAGAGCTAGGGGCCGGCCCTAAGGAGGAGACTAGAGAGAAGAGAGAAAAAGAATTCATTAACCCATGAAGTCTCTCCTCCCCTTCTTTTATAATACTTGCCTAAGGCAAATAAGGAAAGACTTTTCACAAAAAATTAAAATCTTCCTCATGTTTTTCCTTTTCCCTTTTAATTTTTCCTTTTCTTTCCTCTTGATTGAATCAATCACCAATCATATATTTGATTGGATAATGATTTAATCCTATTGGTCGGCCCCTTGCTTGGGCACCAAGCAAGGGTGGCCGGCCCCTATAAGGAAGAAAATATATATTTTTTTTATAAAATTTTACAAGAAGAAATCCTCTTATAAAATTTTACAAGCTCTCTTTCAATTTCTTAAAGTAGGAGTTAAAAAAGGAAAGTTTTAAAAATTAAAACCATGTTTTAAAATTTAAAACTTCTCTTATAAAATTTCCTTTTTTAACATGGTGATAGAAAATTTAAATTTTAAAACTTCTCTTCCTTTTTTTTCTAAACCATGAGGATGGTTAAAAAAAGAAAGTTTTAAAACTTTTAAACTTTCTTTTAAAACATGTGGCCTAATTCAAATAAAGAAAGTTTTTAAATTTAAAATCTCTCTTTTTAAAACTTGTAGTTTTCTACAAAGAGAAGATTTTTAAAAATTCAAAAACACCCCTCCTTGTTTGAATTATTGTGGTCGGCCCCCTCTTGCTTGGGCACCAAGCAAGGGGCCGTCCCCTTAAGATGATATGGTGGCCGGCCCTTGCTTGGTCACCAAGCATTGGGCCGGCCCCCTTCTTGGACACCAAGATGGACTATTATTTGGATGGACTTGAGGCCTTAGTGAGACTACGACAGGGACCTAGAGGAGAAATTGGTTTTGGCCTTCCGATGTGCTTGAGTATCCCGTGTTCGCCCCGAACACACAACTCAAGTTCATCGATAATAACTCATTCCACTAGAGAGTTATTACCGCACTACCGCACCAATCCCAAATTACATTATGGGCTCCTTCTTATCATGAGTGTGTTAGTCTCCCTGTGTTTAAGATAACGAATATCCACTAATTAAGTAAGTTACTGATAACTCACTTAATTAATATCTAGCTCCAAGAGTAGTACCACTCAACTTCATTGTCTTGTCGGACTAAGTCCACCTGCAGGGTTTAACATGACAATCCTTATGAGCTCCTCTTGGGGACATTCTCAACCTAGATAATTAGGACACAGATTCCTTCTATAATCAACAACACACACTATAAGTAATATCATTTCTCAACTTATCGGGCTTATTGACTTATCAAGTTAAATCTCACCCATTGATAAGTCAAAGAAATAAATACTAAATATATGTGTTTGTTATTATATTAGGATTAAGAGCACACACTTCCATAATAACTAAGGTCTAGTTCTTTTATAAAGTCAGTACAAAAAGAACTTACCTAAAATGGTCCTACTCAATACACTTGGAGTGTATTAGTGTAATTTATTAGTTAAGATAAACTAATACTTAATTACACTACGACTACTTCAACGGTTTGTTCCTTTCCATCTTAGTCGCGAGTAATTGTTTATAATTTATAAAGAACCGACAACATGATCTTCTGTGTGTGACACCACACACCATGTTGTCTACTATATAAATTAATTGAACAAATTACATTTAACAAATAAATGTAGATATTGACCACTGTGATTCTTTATTTCTAAATAAATATTTATACAAAAGCTAGGCTTTTAGTATACACTCTAACAGTGTTTGTTGGTTAGTCCTAGGAAAACGTACCAGTTCCACTGTACAATTTTTTTTTGTACAAGTGTCGAACCTTTTCTTAAATAACCAATTGTGTTATTTAGAAGTTAAATTAGGAATCACAGACGGAACTTAACATCATTGATTCCAAATTTAACTTATCTATTCCTAATGGTTTAGATTTGAATCGCTAGCGGAACTTAACACTATTGATTCAAATCTACCTATGTTATTAATTTCATTAAATATTAATTTCCAAAATTGGCTTCCAGGACTGCATGGCGAAGCACATGGCCTTCTTAGATATGGGAGCAACCACCACCGCCTAGACAAAGCCTTTTAAGGAAAGCTAATATTTAATTTCCTTAAATAACTCTAGGTTAACCAAAAAGAACAATCAAATCACAAATTCAAAAAATAAAACAAAAAGAAACACATCTTCGAAACAAATCCGAAAACTAGATCTAATGCCACTTGTGTTTGGAATTCATACAAAAGAAATACAACTAGTATGATGCGGAAATTAATTACTAATTATACCTTCCTTTGAAAACTTTAATGACCTCTTGATCTTCTACCGTATTCCTCTTCTTATCTCGGACGTTGTATGGGCAACGATCTTCTAAGACGAGAACCACCAAGCTCCTTCTTCTCCAATCTAGATTTGTCCACCATTAATTCTCCATGAGAAGTAAAGGTCCGGCCACCACCACCAAGCTCCAAGTGATGCTAGAAACGAAGCCTTCTTTTTCTCCTTCTTCTCCTAGCTAGAACCGGCCACCATGGACTTCCCTTAAGTTGATGCCGCCGGCCACAAAGGAGGAGAGAAAAGAAGGAGAAGAGAAGACCCTAGGGTCGGCCACACCAAGGAAGAAAAGAGAGGAAGAAAAGAATAGAGTCGTTAGCCATTAAGGCACCTCTACCCCCTCTTTTATAATCCTTGGTCTTGGCAAATAAGGAAATTTTAATAAAAACTTCCTTAATTCATTTGCCATGAAAAAGAAAAATTAATTAATTAAAAATCAATTTTCTTTTCCCAATTTTCTTGGCCGGCCACTTTCTCCCCAAAACAAGGAAAGTTTTAATTAAAACAAGAATTAAAACTTCCTAATTTGTTTCCGGAAATTTGTAAAAAATTTCTCCAATAATTTTAATCCCTTCATGATTGGTTAGTAAAAAGGAAATTTTATAAATTAAAATCTTTCTTTTAAACATGTGGATAATTTCCAAAAAGGAAAGTTATCTCTAAAAATTAAAATCTCTTTTCAATCTACAAATAAGGAAAAATATCAAATCTTTTCTTAATCTTTTGTAGAGACTAATAAAAGAGAATATTTAATTTTTAAACTTTCTTCTAAATCATGAACATGGTTAAAAAGGAAAGTTTTCTCAAAATTAAAATCTCCTTTCAATCTACAAATAAGGAAAGATTTCAAATCTTTTCTTAATCTTTTGTAGAAAGCTATAAAAGGAAATATTTAAATTTTAAACTCTCTTTTAAAACCATGATATCCACATAAGAAATAATTTTAATAAAAATTCCTTTTAATTTTCTAGTGGCCGGCCACCTAAGCTTGGGACCCAAGCTTTGGCCGGCCACCAACTTGGCTCATCCACTTGGTCTTGGCCGGCCCTAGCTTGGGTTCCAAGCTAGCTTGGCCGACCCCATTAGGATGGGTAAGAAGGTGGGTATGTGGTGGGTATAAATCTCTATATACAAGAGGCTACGATAGGGACCGAGAGGAGGAATTGGTTTTGGTCTCCCGATGAAATTAAGCTTCCCGTGTTCGCCCCGAACACACAACTTAACTTCATTAATAATAATTCATACCACTAAAGAATTATTATTGAACTACCGCACCAATCCCAAATTACATTTTTGGGCTCCTTCTTATTATGAGTGTGTTAGTCTCCCTATGTTTAAGATGTCGAATGTCCACTAATTAAGTGAGTTACTGACAACTCATTTAATTAATATCTTAGTCCAAGAGTAGTACCACTCAACCTTATCGTTATGTCGGACTAAGTCCACCTGCAGGGTTTTACATGACAATCTTTATGAGCTCCTCTTGGGGACATTATCAACCTAGATTACTAGGACACAGTTTCCTTCTATAATCAACAAGTCACACTATAAGTAACATCATTTCCCAACTTATCAGGCATTTTGATTTATCGAGCTAAATCTCACCCTTTGATAAGTCAAAGAAATAAATATTAAATATATGTGCTTGTTATTATATTAGGATTAAGAGCACACACTTCCATAATAACTAAGATCTAGTTCTTTTATTAAATCAGTATAAAAAGAACTTACCTTAAATGGTCCTGCTCAATACACTTAGAGTGTACTAGTGTAATCTATTAGTCAAGATAAACTAATACCTAATTACACTACGACTATTCCAATGGTTTGTTCCTTTCCATCTTAGTCGTGAGCTACTGTTTATAATTTATAAAGAACCGATAACATGATCTTCTGTGTGTGACACCACACACTATGTTATCTATAATATAAATTAATTGAACATCTACATTTGGTATATATAAATGTAGACACTTGACCAATGTGATTCTTATAAATGTTTATACAAAAGCTAGGCTTTTAGTATACACTCCAATAGCGTTGTCATTAATCTTTTACAATATCTCACGCGGTCTAATCTTTTGATCCTTAAGCTTATTATACTCTTCCATATGGAAATGAGCATGAGCCAATACAACCCAAATAATGTCGTCAACATCAAAAAATACCTTACAACGATGATGGTCAACTTAAGTCTTTTACTCAGTGTTGTTCTCTTGAATAACTTGCTTCACTTGCTCATAACTATCTTGAAGATGCTAAGTCATCTCATTGTTGGTTGCTACTCGGAAAACCTAATGGTTCCACTGTACAAAAATTTTGTACAAAGGTCTGAACCTTTTCCTAGCTACCATGTGTTCTTTTAAATTAAACTTGGATCGCCTGCGGAACTTAACACGTTTGATCCAAAGTTTAATCTATTTGTTCTTTTAGGTTTTGACTTAGATCTCCTGTGGAACTTAACACATTTGATCCAAATCACCTAGGTTATTAATTTCATTAAATATTAGTTTCCAAAATTGGCTCCCAGTACTGACGTGGCAAGGCACATGACCTTCTTGGATATGGGAACAACCACCACCGACTAGACAAAGCCTTTTAAGGAAAGTTAATATTTAATTTCCTTAAATAACTTTAGGTCAACCGAAAAGAACAATCAAATCACAAGGAAAAGAAAAAACAAAAAGAACACAACATCGAAAACAAATTCGAAATACTAGAATCGCATGCCTCTTGTATTTGGTATTATTTCCAAAAATAACTAGTATGATGCGGAAAGGAAAAATACTAGTTATACCTTTTAGAAAGACCTCTTGATCTTCTACCGTATTCCTCTTCTAATCCCAGACATTGTGTGGGCAACGATCTTCCGAGACGAGAACCACCAAACCACCTTCTTCTTCTTTCCTTCAAGTTTCGGCCAAGCAAGACTTTCAAAGGAAGAAGATCCTTTTCCACCAACCAAGCTCCAAGGGATGCAAGCTTTCTCTCCTTCTTCTCCAAGCTAAGATCCGGCCACCACTTGATCTCCAAGAGAAAAGAAGGTTTTGGCCACAAAGATGGAGAGAAGAGAAAGGGAAGGGTCGGCCACACCAATGAAGAAAGGAGGGAGAAAAATAATAGAGTTATTCACCATGAAGCCTCCTCTACCCCCTCTTTTATAATCCTTGGTCTTGGCAAATAAATAAAATTTAATAAAAACTTCCTTAATTCTTTTGCCATTGAAAAGGAAAATTTATTTAATTAAAAATAATTTTCTTTTCATCATGATAATGGCCGGCCACCTTTAATCCCTTAATCAAGGAAATTTTAATTCACACAAGAATTAAAACTTCCTAATTTACTTCCGAAAATTTATAAAAATTTCTCAAATAAATTTTTCCCTTCATGGTGGTTAATAAAAAGGAAATTTTATAAATTAAAATCTTTCTTTTAAACATGTGAATAAAAAGAAAGTTATCTCTAAAAATTAAAATCTCTTTCAATCTACAAATAAGGAAAGATATCAAATCTTTTCTTAATCTTTTGTAGAAACTTATAAAAGAGAATATTTAATTTTTAAACTCTCTTTTAAATCATGAACATGTTTAAAAAGGAAAGTTTTCTTAAAATTTAAAATCCACCTTTTAATCAACAAATAAGGAAAGATTTCAAATTTTTAAACTCTCTTTTAAACATGTGGATGATTTACAAATAAGGAAAGTTTTTACTAAAAATTAAAATTATCCTTTTAATCTACAAATAAGGAAAGAGATTAATCTCTTCTCTTAATCTTTTGTAGAATGCTATAGAAGGAAATTTTAATTTTAAAACTCTCTTTTAAATCATGATATCCACATAAGAAATAATTTTAATAAAAAAACCCATTTAATATTCTAGTCGCCGGCCACCTAAGCTTGGGACCCAAGCTTTGGCCGGCCACCAACTTGGCTCAACCATTTGGTCTTGGCCGGCCCTAGCTTGGGTTCCAAGCTAGCTTGGCCGACCCCATTGGATGGGTAAGAAGGTGGGTATGTGGTGGGTATAAATCTCTATATACAAGAGGCTACGATAGGGACCGAGAGGAGGAATTAGTTTTGGTCTCCCGATGAAATTAAGCATCCCGTGTTCGCCCCGAACA
Source organism: Zingiber officinale (assembly GCF_018446385.1). Taxonomy (NCBI): domain Eukaryota; kingdom Viridiplantae; phylum Streptophyta; class Magnoliopsida; order Zingiberales; family Zingiberaceae; genus Zingiber; species Zingiber officinale. The sequence continues at coordinate 76,618,925 of NC_055996.1, read as the reverse complement.
CACAACTTAATTTCATCAATAATAATTCATTCCACTAAAGAACTATTATTGAACTATCGCACCAATCTAAAATTACATTTTGGTCTCCTTCTTATTATGAGTGTGTTAGTCTCCCTGTGTTTAAGATAACAAATGTCCACTAATTAAGTAAGTTACTGACAACTCACTTAATTAATATCTAGCTCCAAGAGTAGTACCACTCAACTTCATCGTCATGTCGGACTAAGTCCACCTGCAGGGTTTAACATGACAATCCTTATGAGCTCCTCTTGGGGACATTCTCAACCTAGATTACTAGGACACAGTTTCCTTCTATAATCAACAACACACACTATAAGTGATATCATTTCCCAACTTATCGGGCTTATTGATTTATCGAACTAAATCTCACCCATTGATAAATTAAAGAAATAAATATCAAATATATGTGCTTGTTATTATATTAGGATTAAGAGCACACACTTCCATAATAACTGAGGTCTTTGTTCCTTTATAAAGTCAGTATAAAAGAAACGACCTCAAATGGTCCTACTCAATACACTCTAAGTGTACTAGTGTAATTATATAGTTAAGATAAACTAATACCTAATTACACTACGACCTTCCTATGGTTTGTTCCTTTCCATCTTGGCCGTGAGCTACTGCTTATAATTTATAAGGTACTGATAACATGATCCTCTGTGTGTGACACCACACACCATGTTATCTACAATATAAATTAATTGAACAACTACATTTATCATAAATGTAGACATTTGACCAATGTGATTCTTATTTCTAGATAAATGTTTATACCAAAAGCTAGGCTTTTAGTATACATCCTAACACTCATCTACTTTAGGTCTGAATTGTCCTATACATGAGATAGGAGCAAAATCCAGTACTATAGATGTGTTCCATCCATAGACAACTTTAAAGGACTCAAACTTATGGTCCTATTTCTTGATCTGTTATATGATGGTGTAATCAACCTATAGGGTTTCGATGTTTAACAATGTACTTGTGTCTAGTTAGTTTGACCAAGGGTAGATCCAAACAGGACTTGATATTTTAGAAGAGAGAAGTCTAGTCAGAACTAGATGACTAACAAGGGTAAGCTCTAACTAAGAGATTAGGCAGGTAAGAAGTCTATTGAGTGACTAACCCTAATTGGAAAAAATTAATTAACTAGGTCAAGTAACATCAAACTTGGGGTGACTAACCCAGCCTTATGGAAGTTTCCCACCGGTTGCTAGGGTAAATTGGGAAGCGCTCGTAGCGGGCAGCCTAGAAGCCCAACATTTCTTGGTTTCATGTCCCTTTGGAGAAGACTAGTCCTAATTGAAGGTTAGGTAAGAAGAAGTCCTAGTGAGTGAAGCTAAACCATAGTAAGTGAAACTAGGTGGTTGAAGTCTTGGTGAGTGAAGCTAGGTGGTAAAGTTCTAGTGAGTGAAGCTATATTGTTGAAGTCTTGGTGAGTGAAGCCAGGTGATGAAAATCCTAGTGAGTGAAGTTAAGTCCTAGTGAGTAAACTTAAGTGGTTGAAATCCTGATGAGTGAAGCCAGGTGGTGAAAGTCCTAATGAGTGAAGGTAGACCCTAGTGAGTTAATGTAGGTGGTGAAAGTTGTTAGAGTGTATACTGAAAGCCTAAGCTTTTGTAAACATTTATTTTGAATAAAGAATCACATTTGGTCAAATTATCTATATTTTATTGTAGTTGTTCGATTAATTTATATTGTAGATAACATAGTATGTGGTGTCACATACAGAAGATGATGTTATCAGTACCTTATAAATTATAAACAGTAGCTCACGACTGAAATGGAAAGGAACAAATCATTGGAAGGTCATAGTGTAATTAGGAATTAGTTTATCTTAACTATATAATTACACTAGTACACTTAGAGTGTATTGAGTAGGACCATTTGAGGTCGTTTCTTTTATACTGACTTTATAAAGAAACAAAGACCTCAGTTATTATGGAAGTGTGTGCTCTTAATCCTAATATAATAACAAGCACATATATTTGATATTTATTTCTTTAATTTATCAATGGGTGAGATTTAGTTAGATAAATCAATAAGCCCGATAAGTTGGGAAATGATATCACTTATAGTGTGTGTTGTTGATTATAGAAGGAAACTGTGTCTTAGTAATCTAGGTTGATAATGTCCCCAAGATGAGCTCATATGGATTGTCATGTTAAACCCTGCAGGTGGACTTAGTCCGACATGACGATAAGGTTGAGTGGTACTATTCTTGGATAAAGATATTAATTAAATGAGTTGTCAGTAACTCACTTAATTAGTGGAAATTTGACATCTTAAACACAGGTAGATTAACACACTCATAATAAGAAGGAGCCCAAAAATATAATTTGGGATTGGTGCGGTAGTTCAATAATAGTTCTCTAGTGGAATGAATTATTATTGATAAAATTAAGTTGTGTGTTCGGGGCGAACACGGGATGCTTAATTTTATCGGGAGACCAAAATCAATTCCTCCTCTCGGTCCCTATCGTAGCCTCTTATTTATAGAGTACTATACCCACCTTCTATACCCACCTAAAGGGGGCCGGCCAAGCTAGCTTGGGAATCAAGCTAGGGTCGGCCTAAGCTTGGTTTATGGGTGGCCGGCCCTAGCTTGAACCCAAGCTAGAGGGGGCCGGCCATAATGAAATTAAAAAGAATTTTAATTTTAATTTTTATTATGTGGAAGATATAATTTATTAAAGAGAATTAAAATTAAAATATCTCTCTTAAAAGGGTCTACAAAAGATTAAAGAAAGAGATTAGATCTCTTTCCTTATTTGTAGATTGTAAAGATATTTTATTTTCTCTTTGAAAATTATTCACATGTTAAAAATTAAAATTATAGAAATTTCTTTTTATCAACCATGAAGGGATTTTTGAAGAGAAATTTTATTTTTAAAATTTTCGGAAACAAATTAGGAAGTTTTAATTTGTTGATTGAAACTTGTCTAATTTGTCTCTCTATGATGTGGCCGGCCATTATAAGTTTAATTGGGAAATTTTATTTTATTTTTCTCAATTAATTCATGTCAAGGAAAATTAAGGAAATTTTATTGTAATTAAATTTCCTAATTTTCCAAAGACAAGGAATATAAAAGAAGGCGTGGGGGTGCCTTCAAGGGTTACAACCTCTATTATTCTCTCCCTCTTTTCCTTGGTGTTGTGGCCGGCCAACCTCTCTCCCTCTCTTCCTCTTTGTGGTGGCCGAATCCTTCCTCTTGCTTGGAGCTCTTGTGGTGGCCGGATACTACTTGGAGAAGAAGAAGAAGAAGAAGGAGAGAAAGCTTGTATCCCTTGGAGCTTGGTTGGTGTTTTTTTTTCCTTCATCCTTGGTGAAGCTCTTTTGTTTTGGCTGAACCTAGCTAGGAGGAGAAGAAGGTGCATTGGTGGTTTCTCATCTCGGAAGATCGTTGCCCACACAACGTCTGAGGTTAGAAGAGGAATACGGTAGAAGATCAAGAGGTCTTTCTAGAAGGTATAACTAGTAATTTTCCTTTCCGCATCATACTAGTTATTTTTGGAAATAAATGCCAAATACAAGAGGCTTACGATTCTAGTATTTCGAATATATTTTTCGATGTTATGTTCTTTTGTTTTTTCTTTTCCTTGTGATTTGATTGTTCTTTTCGGTTAATCTAAAGTTATTTTAGGAAATTAAATATTAGCTTTTCTTAAAAGGTTTTGTCTAGTCGGTGGTGGTTGCTCCCATATCCAAGAAGGTCATGTGCCTCGCCACGTCAGTACTGGGAACAAATTTTGGAAATTAATATTTAATGGAATTAATAACTTAGGTGATTTGGATCAAACGTGTAAAGTTCCGCAGGAGATCCAAGTCAAAACCTAAAAGAACAAATAGATTAAGTTTTGGATCAAACGTGTTAAGTTCCGCAGACGATCCAAAATTTAATTTAAAAGAACACATGGTAGCTAGGAAAAGGTTCAGACCTTTGTACAAAATTTTTGTACAGTGGAACCTCTAGGTTTTCCGAGTAGCAACCAACAAAAGTTCTAGTGAGTGAAGCTAGATAGTGAAAAAATCCTAGGGGGGATAACCCTGAGTAATGAGAAGTCTTAGAGAAGTGAACTTCAAGCATGTGAGATCGAATGGTTTTCGGTCGACCATGCACGGTCGACCGAACCATCAAATCTTGAATTTTGCTAACACTATTTACTTTACTGTTTTATATCTATTGTGCTAACTCAATGTTACAAGTAAGTCTTAGTAGATCAAGTTGATCAACACAAAATCGGACTAGAGAAAGTCCAAATAAATCCCAAGGACCAGATGTTTGATGAGTAAGTCAGTTAAGCAACTGGAGAAGAAAGTTCTAGTGAGGAATGAGTCTAGTGGGACTATATGCATTGGTGTAACTTAGATCAATTTTAGAAGTCTAAGTTGAGACCAAGACTAGATCTTAGTCTTGATAAGACAGAATCTAATTCATGAATCTTATTTTGTTATGTGCTAACTCTGTTTTACAGGTTATTTTTTGTTATTAAACCAATATATTTTTATAGGTGTTAAGTGTAAAAAATTACTCTTGGATGAACAGTGATCGAGGCACCTCAAGTACTTGGAGGCACCTCATCTGTGATGTTGGAGGCACCTTGAGCAGGTTGGAGATTCCCTCACGCAGATAGGATTCGAGGAGATGTTTCGTCGAATGGAGGCACCTTAAAGTGGATTGGAGGCGCCTTGGAGTGGACTGGAGGTGCCTTGGAGATGATGGAGGCGCCTTCAAGAGGATAATGGCCGAAGTCCACGGAGAGGATCAAAGCTATTGGAGGCACCTTGGCTTGATAGAGGTGCCTCCAATGAGCTATTTAAGGTAGTTCCGACCAGCAGTTAAAGTACAAGTTTTCTATGTGCTTCCTCGACCATCCTACTGCTCTACTTTTGTACTACTATTGTACTACAATGCTGCTACACCCGACTACTGTAGACGGACCAACATTGACACCCGAGCTCAATCCTTTTTGGTCTTCATGTTAAATAACACTTTTAAGTTAAATTAATTATTACATAAGGAAGTGTAGGTTTATTACACTTCTTTTCCTTTCTGTATTCGATTACTCTATCAAGAGATTACCGGTAGAGAGTTTTAGTGGATTGACCATAAGGAAATGTTCAAAGGAATTGAGTATTAGAGTAGGAGTCGTCGAAGGCTCTGAACCAAGTAAATATTCGTGTGTTGTTTTCTTTCTGATTCTTCTTACATAATTGTTTTCCCACTATGCACTTGTTTTAAAAAGTTTTTTTAAAAATAATATACGTGATTCACCCCCTCCCCCTCTCTCTCTCTCGCATGCATCGATCTTACATTATAGACAAATTATGCTTGAGGAAATGCCAAATCTCACTACTTTGGCTTAGTTCCTGCCAAACACCTCATACGACTACCTAAACTTTGATTCACCACCTCTATTTGTCTATCTGTCTAAGGGTGATAAGTATTGTTAAAGTTCAACTGCATGCCCAGTTTTCCCCATATGCTCTTCTAGAAATGATTGATGAACTTGGTATCACGATATGAAGTCATGGATCTAGGTGCACCATGTAAACACACGATCTCCTTGAAGTAAAAATTGGCAATCCGGACAAGATCCAATCTTCTTACAAGCTACAAAATATGTCATCTTTGAAAACCTATTGATATGGGTTAGGTTAGTAGGTCCCCGGTGAAAAGGGGAAAAAGAGATAGCAGAATTATGCAAGTATAAATATCGGCCAGGATAACAGGCTTAAGGAAATATAAGTCAATATCAGCCGGGGTAACATGCTTAAGGAAATATAAGTCAATATCGGTCGGGGTAACATGCTTGAGAAAATATAGGCCAATATCGGGCGGGGTAACATGTTTAAGAAAATATAGGTCAATATCGGTCGGGATAACATGCTTAAGAAAATATAGGCCAATATCGGCCGGGATAACATGCTTAAGAAAATATAGGCCAATATGGGCCGAGGTAACATGCTTAAGAAAATATAGGCCAATATCGGCCGGGGTAACATGCTTAAGAAAATATAGGCCAATATCGGCCGAGGTAACATGCTTAAGAAAATATAGGTCAATATCGGCCGGGGTAACATGCTTAAGAAAATATAGGTCAATATCGACCGGGGTAACACGCTTAAGAAAATATGGGTCAATATCGGTCGGGGTAACATGCTTAAGAAAATATAGGCCAATATCGGCCGAGGTAACATGCTTGAGAAAATATAGGCCAATATCGGCCGAGATAATACGCTTAAGGAAAATAGGCCAATATCGGCTAGTATAAGACCTTAAGAAAGATGGGTCAAGTATCGACCGGGTTTACACGTTTAAGATAGATAAACTAAGATTGTTTGAACTAGTACATCTGGATGTATATTGGCATTGGGCGGACTTATATGATCACCTGGATGTGAAAAGATACAAGGCCTTACCAGATCTATAGTAGATTATCGGATGATTAGGACGTATGTTGAACAATAGTAGTAACACGCCTGGACATAACTTAGGTTCAATTCCATCCGATACAAATCATAGTATAAGATCGAACTGTCTGTAACATAATAAAAATAGGGTAAGTAAGTATGAACGATAAATATATCTCCATATAACTTTAAAGACAGGGCGAGAACAAATATTTCAAGAACATTTATAAATAGCTTAATGAAGATATCTGTAGTATGTGATTGTATAACAGGTTTGCTAATTTGACGGGAAGAATGTTTCTAGACTCTTCTGCAGGTACTAGGCGACAAAGAAGGTACATCTGGGGTACAGATAAGATTCCTTAAAAGTTATTTTCTACAAGTACATGGCTTACGTCATCTCATAACAAACTCTAACAAACCGGGGTCCACTTCATGACTACGGAGGTTATATGAAGTTGTATAAAAAGGGGAATCCTCTACGTTGGCTAGGTATGCTCACGCTCACCACACTCACAACCATCCATTACAAACCCTAATTTCAATCACTGTTCATCTTCTTCATCTTTTTCCTTCCACACTAAGAGAGATCACTGACTGGAGCGTCGGAGGGCCTAACCAGGGATTACCACCCCGGTCTTAGGTCACTGAAGATAGTGTTGGTTGGTCTCTTGTGCGCAGGAAGTCATCGGAGCTCCAGATCTTGGTATTTTTCATAGGATTCTTCCTTCTGTCCTTGGGTCTTTGCACAAGGAGGTGTGTTGTGACTTTATTCTTCCTTATCCGCTTTGGTTTTCTCGGATCAGGCATCCTCAGGTATTCTTCTTCATCAGGAGTAAGTTCTCTCCCCAGCTTTCCATTTTGTCAAGCTTCTCAGACAGGATCAAATTTGGCGTCGTCTATGGGAATTTCACCTGAATATGAGATTGCAAGATGGAAGACGCTGGAAAAACAAACCTACTCACTATTGGCCAGGAAGATCTGGATTTCCTTATTAGCACTCATGTGCAGAAGGCTTTGCAACAACAACAACAATAACAGTAAGCTCATACTGGAGCTACTCTGCCAGTAGCCCATAATCCGACAATCTCGACTACTGATCATCGGAAGGGAAAGGAGTTGGAAGAGGAAGATCGTATGTATATTACTCTGGCCATTGCTTCTCCGACTAGACATCCTCGAGCTTTTCTTCGTACTCCTTTCAAACAGGGAGGATGAAGGCCTGTATTTCAAGAATCCTTTGGTGAGGCACCGGACAAAGAGAAACGTAAAACTAAAATGATGGTGGCTAGTGATAGCTCGCCAGAGAGAATTATTTCTCCCTTTTCTCAAAGTGTCCTGGATGATCCACTTCTTAAGCGATATCAAAATCTTCAAATCGGCGAGTATACTGGAACCACAGATTCAAAGGATCATCTATTAAAATTTGAGAACGTAACATTATTATAACAATTTTCTAATGGAGTAAAGTGCCGGATGTTCCTTACAACACTTGGAGGAGCTGCTCAACGCTGGTTCAAAAGATTGCCTGAAAATTCTATCCGAAGGTTTAAGGATTTCAAGAAGGTTTTCTTGCATCATTTTTCTAGCAACAAGATATATCATAAAACTCCCTGGAGCATATTCTCAATTAAACAAGGATCTAAAGAGGTCATCAGAGCCTACATCAAGAGATTCAATCAGGTAGCTATTGACGTACCCAATGCTACTACTGAGATATTGGTAAGTGCTTTCTCTCAGGGCTTGAATGATAACGATTTCTTTAAAGATCTGGTGAGAAATCCTCCTACCAATTTTGACTCATTAATTGAACGTGCTACTGAATTCATTAATGTTGAAGAAGCTCAGGCTGCATGCAGAAAAGAAGATACTACTTCTTCTCCCGCTCCTGTTAAGGAAAGGGTTCCTACTCCCGTCCCTCCACCGAGGGGACCTCGAGTAATCCCTCCACCCCATCGTCATCCCGAATATCATCCACAAGCAGTACAACATGTGGAGATGCAGCAAGAAGCACCAAGAAGATGGTGCACTTATCACAAGACCAGCAGTCATCATACAGAAGACTGTTTTGTTTTAAAGAATAAGAAAGCAAATAGGGATCGTTATCAAAGACAAAACTACTATCAACAGCAATATCCCAAACAGCAAAGTCCACTCAAATTAGAATACCGCCCGGTCGAACCTCAACAAGGGGTATTACCAAACCCGACCGGTACATCTCAAGTGCCTGAGAAAGCTCAGTCTGAGGCCATAACAGCTCGACAAGAAGAGAACAGGAGCAATGTCGCCCGAGGCAGCATTAATATGATCGCGGGCGGGCCCACTGATAGAGATTCCAACAGGGCCAGGAAGGCACACGTAAGAAGACTTGAGATCCATACTGTGTGATGCAGCATGGAAAGAGCAGCAAGGCCAGAAATTAGTTTTGGGCCTAGAGATCTTGAAGGGGTAGAAATACCCCATGATGATGCGTTAATAATTAAGACTGTGATAGCTAATTACACTATTTCTCGTACTTTTATAGACACTGGTAGTTCTGTCAATATTATTTTCAAAAAAGCTTTTGATCAACTGCAGATTAATCCAAGTGAACTTCAACAGATGGTGACGCCTCTATACAGATTCACTGGTAATGAGGTACAACCACTTGGCCATATAAAGTTGGTCATATCTTTAGGGGAGGAGCCCCTCATGAGAACAAGAAGATCTTACTTCATGGTGGTGGATGCCCCATCTACCTATAATGTGATACTGGGTCGACCGACCTTAAATGAGTTTAGGGCGGTCGTTTCTATTTTTTGACAAAAAATTAAATTTTCTGTTGATGATCAGGTTAGGGAAGTACGTGGTGATCAGAAGACGGCTCGTAAATGTTATGTGGAAATTGTTAGAACTGAAGCTAGTGTCGTCCGAAAAATACAAAGAATGGAGGTCAATGTCATTTAAGAGAAGTCACCTGTCCTGGTTTATGAGGAGAAGGAAGAAGTCCAGATACAGACCAGGTCGACCTGAAGCTGTCACTTATGTCGCGGCCGATCTTGATCCTACGTTGAAAACAGAGCTGGTTCAATGCTTCAAGAAAAATAATGATGTTTTTTCTTGGAGGACCTAGGAAGTCATGGGTGTTTCTCCTTCAGTAATGGAACATTCTTTACATGTCTTCCCAGATGCTCAGCCTGTCATGCAAAGAAAGAGGAATTTCAGTGCGGAGCAAAATCAAATCATTAAAGAAGAAGTGGTTAAACTGATGGAGACTGGTTACATCAGGGAGGTATAATTTCCTAGTTGGTTAGCTAATGTCGTCCTGTTCTCTAAACCAAGAAATAAATGGAGGGTATGTATTGATTTCCGTGATCTTAACAAGACCTGCCCAAAAGATTATTATCCTTTGCCCTGGATCGATCAATTAGTAGATTCCACAGTCGGGTGTGAATATATTTCTATGTTGGACGCCTATCAAGGCTATCATCAGGTCCCTATTGCTAAAGAGGATCAAGAGAAGGTCAGTTTTGTGACATCTGAATGTACTTATTGTTATAATGTTATGTCTTTCAAACTAAAAAATGCAGGAGCAACTTATCAAAGACTTATGAATAAGGTCTTCCAGAAACAGATTGGAAGGAATATGGAAGTATATGTTGATGATATTTTAATTAAGTCTCTTCAGGCTACTGATCTCTGCAGGGATGTAGAAGAAACTTGCGGAACATTGAGGCAATATGGTCTCAAGTTGAACCCAGGCAAATGTCTGTTTGGAGCCAAAGGGGGAAAGTTCTTGGGCTATATGGTGTCCGAGTGGAGAATAGAGGTCAACCCAAGCAAAGTCAAAGCACTTCAAAACATGGAGCCACCACGCAACATGAGGGAAGCTCAAAGACTCACCGGCCGGATCACAGCCTTGTCTAGATTCATTTCAAGATCGGCTGATCGTAGCTTCCATTTCTTCAAAATACTACGGAAGGCTAACAAATTTCAATGGGATGAAGAATGTGATAAAGCTTTCCAGGAATTAAAAGACTACTTGTCCACCTTTCCTGTGTTGGCTAAACCTGTAGTAGGAGAAACTTTATGGGTGTATCTGTCAGCTAATGAAAATGCTGTAGGCTCGGTGTTAGTTAGACAGGAAGGGAAAGAGAAACAACCTGTATATTTTTCCAATCATTTATTAAAAGGAGCCGAGTGTAGATATACTACACTCAAAAAGTTGGCCTATGCATTAGTGTTAACTGCCCGGAGGTTGCGCCCATATTTTTTAGCACATGCAATTATTGTATTGACTAACAGTACTCTCGGGTGGGTTTTGCTTAATACAGAGGCATCTGGTCGGTTGATTAAATGGACAACCGAACTTAGTGAGTATGATATACAGTACCAACCCCGCTCGGCCATCAAAGCACAATCTCTGGTAGATTTTATCATAGAGGTTCAAGGTCCTGAAGAAGAAAGTACTTAGAAAGTATATGTAGATGGATCTTCAACCAGACAAGGTAGTGGAATTGGTATTCTCCTTATATCTCCCAGGGAAGATAAGCTTCAACTTTCTGTCAGGCTAAATTATAGGGCCACTAATAATGAATCAGAATACGAAGCACTGATATCAGGGTTACAAGCCGCTCGGCATGTGAGGGCAGCCCGGGTTTATATCGATTCTGACTCTCAATTGGCAGCCCAACAATTATCAGGTAACTTTGAAATTAAAAATGATAGACTCAGGTTATATGCTGAGGCATTTGATAGATTAAAAGTTCAGTTTCAAGAAGTAAATATACAAAAAAAAATCCTCGATCTGAGAATCAGGCAGCAGATGAATTAGCTAAATTGACCTCTTCTATAACACCCTGGAGCTTGGATCGGCCAGTTGAGTAGACATTGTTAGTATCTTGCATTGAAAGACAAGTTGATATAGAGATACAAGGTGATTGGAGAGCACAAATCATATTATATTTGCAGCAAGGTATTCTTCCAATTGATGCAGAACAAGCAAGGATATTTAAGAAGAGAGCCTCCTAATACACTATGATAGGGGAGCAGTTATATAAAAGGACTTTCTCTAGACCTTTACTTAAATGTATTGGAACAGAAGATATACAATTCATCTTGCAAGAGGTTCATCAGGACTCATGTGCCAGTCATATAGGACGAAGATCCTTAGCTCACAGAATTTTACTAGCAGGATATTTCTGGCCTACTTTACATGAAGATGCTGCCAAATTTGTAAGAACTTGCATTTCTTGTCAAAAACATCAAAATATTCCACATCATCCTACACAATTATTAAGAACCTCTATAGTTTTCTACCCCTTTGATCAATGGGGCATGGATATAGTTGGTCTATTTCCTATGGCAACTATATAGAGAAGATTTTTATTAGTAGCAGTAGACTATTTCTCTAAATTGGTAGAAGCAGAACCACTTGCTCGGATTACTGAAGATGCAGTTATTAAATTCTTGTGAAAAAATATTGTTTGCAGGTTCGGTATTCCCCATAAATTAGTCTCTAATAATGGAAGGCAGTTTCAAGGAGACAGAATCTTAGATTGGTGTAAAAGCTACGGTATTACTCAAGCATTCACCTCTGTGGCGTATCCACAGAGTAACGGTCAAGCAGAAGTAACTAACAGAGATATTATAAGAGGTCTAAAAACCAAACTGGATCATGTCGGAGGCAGCTGGGTAGATGAATTGCCCAGTGTTCTTTGGGCATATCGTACTACACCCTGAGAAGGTACAGGGATTACTCCCTTCCAACTGGTTTATGGAGGAGAAGCTGTAATTCCTATCGAGGTGGGAGTAGAATCCGACAGAAGACAACTATATGATGATGACAATGTAGGTAGGTGACTTATGGAGCTAGATCTGATAGAAAAAATTCAAGACAAAGCTACAACTCGTCTTATATCATACCGACAACGAATGAGACAAAATTATAACAAAAGAGTCATCCCGAGATTCTTCCAAGTGGGGGATCTAGTATAGAAGCGTGTCAAGCTCGCTGGGGATGTTAACAAATTAGCACCACAATGGGAAGGACCCTACAAGGTGGTAGAAAAACTGACATCAGGTTTATATTATCTCCAAGACACAAAAGGAAGAATTCTCGAGCGCCCATGGAGTGTAAATCATTTACAACCCTATCGAACTTAACAAGATTATATCGCTTGAGAAATATAGATATCCTTGAACGAGCGGATTAATGCCTCCTCAGTATATTCCAATCATCCAATCACGTGAAGCTTAGCATGTCTAAAAGAACAAATCAAGTTCACTTTAAGCAATTTCCCTCCATTCGATTCTGCAAAAAGATAACAAGTATGCTTGCAATTTATGTACTTCATTTAATTTGATAAATACAATGCAGGCCGAGTATCGCCCAAAAAATAAACACGGTTTAAACAACATGATGATTACCGGGCAAACATTTTTATTATGCTCAAGCGGCAGTCAATTGGGAGCTTTAAGGAATGATCGATCAGGTTTCCTTAAGGAATCTCGAAGACGATAAACCATCACAAGGTTAGTGAAAGCATTTTTAGTTCCACTCAAATCATATTCGATCGAAAAATCTCTTGGAGTAACCCGGATGGGCCTTCTCGAGAGGAACCGGAGACTTTAAACTATCAAAAACAGAGTCGATCGGGAAATCTCTTGAATAAACCCGGACGAGCCTTCTCGAGAGGAACCGAAGACTTTAAACTATCAAAAATATAGTCGATCGGGAAATCTCTTGAATAAACCCAGACGGGTCTTCTTGAGAGGAGCCGGAGACTTTAAACTAGCATAAACATAGTCGATCAGGAAATCTATTGGAGTAACCCGGACGGGCCTTCTCGAGAGTAACTGGAGACTTTAAACTATCAAAAACATAGTGGATCAGAAAATCTCTTGGAGTAACCCGGACGGACCTTCTTGAGAGGAACCGGAGACTTTAAACTATCAAAAATATAGTCGATCGGGAAATCTCTTGAAGTAACCCGGACGAGATTTCTTGAGAGGAACCGGAGGTTTTAAATTATCATAAACATAGTCGATCGAGAAATCTCTTGAATAAACCCGGACGGGTCTCCTTGAGAGGAACCGGAGACTTTAAACTAGCATAAACATAGTCGATCGAGAAATCTCTTGAATAAACCCGAACGAGTCTTCTTGAGAGGAACCAGAGACTTTAAACTAGCATAAACATAGTCGATCAGAAAATCTCTTGAATAAACCCGGACGGGTCTTCTTGAGAGAACCGGAGACTTTAAACTTGCATAAACACAGTCGATCGGGAAATCTCTTGAATAAACCCGGACGGGTCTTCTTGAGAGGAACCGGAGGCTTTAAACCAGCATAAATTATAGTCGATCGGGAAATCTCTTGAATAAACTCGGACGGGTCTTCTTGAGAGGAACCAGAGACTTTAAACCAGCATAAATCATAGTCGATCGGGAAATCTCTTGAATAAATCCGGACAGGTCTTCTTGAGAGGAACCGGAGACTTTAAACTAGCATAAATCATAGTCGATCAGGAAATCTCTTGAATAAACCCGGATGGGTCTTCTTGAGAGGAACTGGAGACATTAAACCAGCATAAATTATAGTCAATCTGGAAATCTCTTGAATAAACTCGGATGGGTTTTCTTGAGAGGAATCGGAGACTTTAAACTATCAAAAACATAGTCGATTGGAAAATCTCTTGGAGTAACCCGGATGAGTCTTCTCGAGAGGAACCGGAAACTTTAAACTATCAAAAACATAGTCGATCGGGAAATCTCTTGAATAAACCCGGACGGGTCTTCTTGAGAGGAACCAAAGACTTTAAACTAGCATAAACATAGTCGATTGAGAAATCTCTTGAAGTAAACCGGACGGGCCTTCCTGGGAGGAACCGAAGACTTTAAACTATCATTAGCAAAGTCATGCAGGATTTAGTACCTGACTAAAATATGATAGAGCACAAGACTCTATCGACTGAAATTAATCGGGATTACACACCCGACTAGGTTGATGAAATTCTTCATATTAAATCGATCGGGATTACACTCCCGATGAAAATTCAAAGGTTGATGAAATTCTTCATATTAAATCGTTCGAGATTATAGGCCTGGCCTAGATTCAAAGTCATCTGGATTTCTTTACAAAGATCACTCGGTATTACACTCTCGACCAGGATTCAAAGTTCAGAGGGCATTCTTTATATATAATCCTTCAAGATTACATTCCCCATCAAAAGTCACAATCATATGAAGTTCTCTATTTAAAATCGCTCGGGATTGTACGCTCGACCAAGAATACATAAATCCTATGGAGTTTTTCATATAAAGTTATGCGGAATTACACGTCCCTCAGAAGCACTGATGTCTTTGGAATTCTTTATATACAGTCATGCCTGAATAGAGATCAAGGAGTTTATGGAAAAGCCTTATTGTTCAGAGCCATATGATCAATTAAGATACCACAACAGGAAAAGCTTTTGAGCAAGATAGTACTTATTCTCTTGAAGCAGTAGCCAGATAATGAAGGTTGGAAAAATAGGTAAGTACAAATTTTTACAAATATTGCAAGTACTTAATTACAAGTCTTTTATGAATACATAATCATGCTTACTCAAAATTGCTTGTCAAGTTTTCGGACAATTCCTGATTAAGTCTGTGACGGTTTATGAATAGAGAGGGGGGTTCTCGAGATAGATAATCACCTTCCCTCAATTGCTGAATAACCCCTGTCATAGTATGATTCAAAGTCCCTATCATACGACAAACATATTCATCGTTAAACTTCGGAGACCTCAGATAGGCTAAACGCTTGTCCTCCCATCGGTCTTCCTCATGCTCCTTATAATTCTGAAATTCGGTTTATAGTTTAGTATTTTGATCTTTGAGAGTGTCCCTTTCCAATTTAAGCTATTCTAGTTCCTTTTGGAGTGAGGATATCTCTACATCCTGAGCCTTTCTTTGTTCTTGCTCTTATAGAAGGGCAAACTCTTTTGATGATAAATCTTGGGCCTGCTCAGAAAGAAAAATATTGTGAAGTCTCTCCACTTTTCCTAAGAGAATGTTTTTATGAGAAACATCTAAAATAGCTCTGCTCTTCAAAGCAGTTTCCACCTGAAGGCTAGAGTTTAACCGATCCACTTATAACTCCAAGGTTTTCCTTTCAAGCTCTTTGTTTTTCAATAATTGTTACTGATGCTGCAATTCCTTTTTCATAGCCTCTATTTGTTGAGTCTGTAAAGCTATCTTCTCTTGCAATTGAGTAAGCTCAATGTGGGAAGGAGGAAGATTGGCTTTCAGTGCCTCTACTTGATCTTTTTGTTGGTGCAACCTTAGGTCAAGGTTGACCTGGTTGACCTGACTCGAGTTGACTTGACTCGAGTTGTATTTTGATGTTTGACTTGGGAAGATTGTTGATGCAACTTTAGGTCAAGGTTGACCTAGTTGAGTTGCATGTTGATGTTTGACACTCGTGAGAGAGTTCTATTCTTGATGTGAGACAAGAATAGATGTTTGGGGGATTGTAGGTGCAACCGTAGGTCAAGGTCGACCTGGTTGACCTGATTCGGGAAAAAGACCAAGTATGGAGACTTGGCAACGGAAAAGTCCAAGCAGGGAGCTTGGCACGTGGGAAAGTCCTAACTGGGATGTTAGGCAGTGTGGAAAGTCCTGGTGAGTGGAGCCAGGCAGTGGGAAAGTCCTAACTGGGATGTTAGGCAGTGTGGAAAGTCCTGGTGAGTGGAGCCAGGCAGTGGAAAGTCCTAACTGGGATGTTAGGCAGTTGGAAAGTCCTAACTGGGATGTTAGGCAGTTGGAAAGTCCTGGTGAGTGAAACCAGGCAAGGGAAAATCCAGATGGATCAGGGATGATCGGACTTCTGGTGTTGGAAAATCCAGATGGATCAGGGATGATCGGACTTCTGGTGTTGGAAAATCCAGATGGATCAGGGATGATCGGACTTCTGGTGTTGGAAAGTCCAAGTAGGTCAAGGGAGTGATCGGATACTTGGCACGAAGAAGAAAATCCAGATGGATCAGGGATGATCGGACATCTGGTGTGGAAAAGTCCAAGTAGGTCAGAGGGATTGACCGGACACTTGGTGGAGAGTCTTAGCAGGTCAAGGGAGTGACCGGATGCTAAGCATGATATACCAACAGGTCAAGGTTGACCGGATGTTGGCTTGGGAGACTTGGGACTTGGTTTGGGCAAAAACCAAGCTCTGGATCAGTGGACCGATCCAGTGATACGATTGGTATCCGATCGGCCGGTGACCGATCGATAACCAACGTAAGGCGATCATGGTTCATATTACCGACGGTCTCGGGACCGATCAGATGGAGCCTGATCGGTCCTCGGGACCAGGGACGCTGAGGTGGGATCGGTCCAGGACCGATCAGATTCCACGCAGAGTTGGGCAACTCGTGAAGCCTTCCGATCGATGCCCGGGACCGATCAGACAGGCCCGACGGCCCCACGACCGATCAAAGCACGATAGCGGAGTTCGAGAAAGCGCTGATCGGTCCGTGGACCGATCAGACACTCGATCGGTCCGCACCGATCGGTGACGATCCACTTTCTCCACGATCGGTCCGCATCGATCAGGTTCTAGCTGCTGCACGCAACGCCAGTTTTCTCGCCGCTTCTTCGCAGTATAAAAGGATCGAGGCATCTTCGTGGGACAACTCTTCTTCCTCCTTCCTGTTTACTGCTGTGCTTGAGTTTTGTTGAGCTCGTCCCAAAGCTTGCGTGAGCTTCCGACTGGAACACCTGCTGTTTAGGAGTTTGAAGCTGCTGCTTCATCCAGTCGACGAGAAAGCAAGATTGGTAGAGCGCTTGCGTATTCTCAATGTATTTCTTGCTTACTCCTTGTTCTTGTACTCTTTGTTTGCTGTCGCAAACGTTTGGGGCGAGGTTTCGCCACCCACAAGGAGTATATTGTATTAGCCGGTTTTCCGGGACTCATCCACCGACGGATTGACTGGACTCGTCCACCTTACGGACACGCCGAGGAGTAGGAGCCCTAATCTCCGAACCTCGTTACATCCTCATGTTAAGGTTTGGTTTTCTTCTCTTTCGTTTCTTTGTATTTTCCGCTGCGCTAACGAATTGTAGGAAGAAACGCGAGAGATTTGGGGTCGGCTATTCACACCCCCCTCTCTAGCCGTACGAAGGATCCTAACAAGTGGTATCAGAGCAAGGACGCTCTTCGTCGGATCAACACCCGTGGGAGCAAAGCTAGAGATGGATTAATTCGGAGAAGACATCACGATTCCACCCTTCTACAACGACAACTTCACATATTGGAAGGTAAGGATGATGTATTTTCTTAGGACTAATATGTTGAACTGGTTTTGTGTACAAGAAGGTTTTTCTCCTCCAATGGATAAAGAAGGAGAGCCTCTAGAGAAGAACAAGTGGACGAAGGAACAAGTCCACCAATCCACGATCAACAATGAGGTAACTAAAACAATTGAATTCTCATTACCTACTAATATTTTGTGTAAGATAGGTAAATACAACAATGCCAAGGAATTGTGGGATAACTTGGCCAAGTACCATGAGGAGAGCTCCACTTCAAGCCATGAAGAGGAGCCTAGTGAGCCAAGTAGCTCACATCATGGAGGGAGCGAATTAGGAGTTGAGGGCTACTCAACATCCAAGGAAGAAGAGGAGGAGAGTTCCTCTTGCTCAAGTTCGGAGCAAGAAGAGGAAGTTTCCACCTCCGGAAGGGTTGAAGAAGAAAGCTCATCTCCATCCACAACCCTAGGTAACTCAAACACTGTGATTTCAAGCAAATTACACATAATGTGTTTTGAGTGTAGGAAACATGGGCACTACAAGAGTAAGTGTCCAAGGAGGGTTAGGAAGACTCCACCGGCACCAAAAGTCAAGGGAGCCGGAGTCCCGACACGCAAAGGCAAGGAGCACGTGGTATGCTTCCAATGCAAGCGAAGGGGACATTATCGGAGTCAATGTCCAAGGGGGAGGCAACCTCACAAGGACAAGGGATGCACATCGATAGGGGGAGCTAAGGCAAACCCTAAGGTACCTTTTAAGGCACACTATTGCAATTCAAATAAGAAACATGCTAGTAGTTTTATTGCTATTGCAAATAATGATGAGCATGTTAACACTAGAAATCAACACATGTGCTTAGGTGCTAAACATGTTAGCCTAGGTAAGGATAACACTAGAAATACCAACCCTAGGTTTAACGCTTCTAAAATTAAGGAAAACCTAGGTAGAAATCCCAAGAAGACTAGACACATGCCTAGGAATATCTCAAGAGAAAATGACAAATTAAAACTTGAGGTATTAGAGGAAAATCAAGTCTTGAGGTCAAGACTTGATAATTTAGAAAAGGCTCTTAAAAACATGGAGAAGTCATCTCTAGGGTTTAAGGGTCAAAAACCAATGTCCAAGGACAAAAAGGGTTTGGGTCACAAACCTAAGTCCCAAATGGTCAAGCCCACTTATCACAATGTTCCATTCGATTATGGAACAAAACCTAGGGCTAGGAAGACCATTACCAAGGTTACAAGGGGAGTCACCCCTATAGTTGACCTTGATGAGACCCAAATGACCAAGGCTTCAAAGCCTAAGAGGGTCATTAGGAGGGTTGCTAGGGAAGTTATCCCTAGTGAATATTTAGTGAACCCAATGAGCTCAAGTAGGTATTGGGTTCCTAGGAGCATTTTCTCTACCCCATAGATGGGTTAGAGAGTGTCAACTCCAATAAGAAGGGTAGTTAACCCAACTTTGAGGAAATTGACACTCAAGGAGCATTTTCAAGGTTTTGTTAACCTTTGAAAATGAAATAGAATTACTAGTTACTCCTTGAAGAGCTAAATGTGCCTAATGGTGGAAATATCATTTTTAATCTTAAGTGGCACAATTTGAGGAAAACCTAGGGAAATACCATAATTGGGATTTTGGTTTCCCTTAGGGATATAAGGGCAATCTAGGATTAGATGTTAAATTAGCTAAGTGATTAAGGATACTTAGATAGGTAATCTAGGTATTTCATTTGTGCTAACTTACCATGATTGTTTGCCATATGCCATGTCATGACATCATATTTAATTTATGATCATTTGAAATGTCATGATAATGCTTAGGTTATTTATATGTCATGCTTTAGTTAAAATTCAAACTTTATGCCATGACATCATGACATTGGCACATGTTTTTACTTATGATATCATTATATGCCATGTCATCATCTCTTGCATTATAATCAATAAAATTGATTTAAGGACAAACATATAATTTGATATTGAGATCAAATTGATGTTTAGAAAATGCATGAGAACTTAGCCTAAGTTGACCTTAATCCATATCTCACATCAAATTGACTTGAATGTGGTTTGATACACCTTAGATGTATGTGAGATATTAGGATCATGAGTTAGGATCAAGGTGCATTGTCCTTGTACCTAGATGACCCTAATTCAAGAAATTAAGGATCATAGGGAAAGCTTGTGTACAAGTCATGTACATCTAGCCCTAAGATTATGGTCCTAAATTCAAATGGTTTTAAAAGTATTTTAAAATTGATTTGAAAAACCTTGATGAAGCTTTCCTAGTGATAGCATTCATCATTGACCGAAGTGATACAAAGTTGAGCTAAACTTGAACTATTTCAAAGTTTTTGAACTTTGTATCAAGATTGAAAAATGGAAGTTATTTTCATAGAAAACTATTTTTCCATGATAGTGTATGATATGAGGAATGTATCCTCAAAGTTTCGTAATTTTTGGAATTTTCTTGAATTTATTAGGGTTTCTGAATTTCCGGAAGGGAAATCGAAATTGATTCGATGTCTGGATCGTCCGGGACCGATCCAGAATCTCGATCGATGCGGACCGATCCAGTGTTGTGGATCGGCCGCAGACCGATCCAGAAGATCCGTAAAGCTTGATGCGATCTCGGTGAAGGGACGGATCGGTCGGGACCGATCCAGGGCTTCGATCGTCCTGGGACCGATTAGGCGTCAATTTCTGATTTTTCATTGGTGTCCAAATTTCAGTTATGGAAGTGATGTTTTTGGATTTCTAAAGGTTTGGAACTCTCTAAGACATTGTTGGTGCAATGGTCAAGGGGGAGTTGACCTTAAGGGGGAGTTTTACCTCATTGTCAAGGGGGAGTTGACTTTTAGGGGGAGTTTTTACTCTTAAAGACTTGAGTGATATGGAATTATCACTAAGTTGGTTGTTGAGTTTAGTATCAAGGGGGAAATTAAGAGTTTCAATGAAAGGTATGGGACTTTCATTAGGAAGAAACTCTTGACCTTGATATCCTCCTTTTCTTTTTGATGTGTGTCAAAAAGGGGAGAGTGTTCATTGGAGAATTATTGAAGAACCCAAGCTAGGTTATCGGGTTAACCTAAGCTAGGGGAAGAATGTCAAGGAATGTTCGAGGAAGAACATTGGAATACTTTTTGATGTGTGTCAAAAAGGGGGAGAATTATTGGAGAACCCAAGTTAGGTTATCGGGTTAACCTAAGGGGAGAATGTCCAGAGAATGTTCAAGGAAAGAACATTGGACATTGGAAGATGGTTGGAAAACCTAAGTTAGGTTATCGGGTTAACCTAACTTGATTATGATTTTGTCAAACATCAAAAAGGGGGAGATTGTTGGTGCAACCTTAGGTCAAGGTTGACCTGGTTGACCCGACTCGAGTTGACTTGACTCGAGTTGTATTTTGATGTTTGACTTGGGAAGATTGTTGATGCAACTTTAGGTCAAGGTTGACCTAGTTGAGTTGCATGTTGATGTTTGACACTCGTGAGAGAGTTCTATTATTGATGTGAGACAAGAATAGATGTTTGGGGGATTGTAGGTGCAACCGTAGGTCAAGGTCGACCTGGTTGACCTGATTCGGGAAAAAGACCAAGTATGGAGACTTGGCAACGGAAAAGTCCAAGCAGGGAGCTTGGCACGTGGGAAAGTCCTAACTGGGATGTTAGGCAGTGTGGAAAGTCCTGGTGAGTGGAGCCAGGCAGTGGGAAAGTCCTAACTGGGATGTTAGGCAGTGTGGAAAGTCCTGGTGAGTGGAGCCAGGCAGTGGAAAGTCCTAACTGGGATGTTAGGCAGTTGAAAAGTCCTAACTGGGATGTTAGGCAGTTGGAAAGTCCTGGTGAGTGAAACCAGGCAAGGGAAAATCCAGATGGATCAGGGATGATCGGACTTCTGGTGTTGGAAAATCCAGATGGATCAGGGATGATCGGACTTCTGGTGTTGGAAAATCCAGATGGATCAGGGATGATCGGACTTCTGGTGTTGGAAAGTCCAAGTAGGTCAAGGGAGTGATCGGATACTTGGCACGAAGAAGAAAATCCAGATGGATCAGGGATGATCGGACATCTGGTGTGGAAAAGTCCAAGTAGGTCAGAGGGATTGACCGGACACTTGGTGGAGAGTCTTAGCAGGTCAAGGGAGTGACCGGATGCTAAGCATGATATACCAACAGGTCAAGGTTGACCGGATGTTGGCTTGGGAGACTTGGGACTTGGTTTGGGCAAAAACCAAGCTCTGGATCAGTCTGCAGACCGATCCAGTGATACGATTGGGTATCTGATCGGTCTGGTGACCGATCAGATAACCAACAGAAGGCGATCATGGTTCTGTGGGCTTACTGATCGGTCTGGGGACCGATCAGCATGGAGCCTGATCGATCAGGGGCTGAGGTGGGATCGGTCCAGGACCGATCAGATTCCACGAGAGTTGGGCAACTCTGCGAAGCCTTCGATCGATGCGGGGACCGATCGACAGGCTCGATCGGTCCCCACGACCGATCAAAGCACGATAGCGGAGTTCGGGAGAAAGCGCTGATCGGTCGTGGACCGATCAGGCACACTGATCGCCGACCATCTGATCGGTGACGATCACCGTCGTCCCGACCGTGGTGGTCGCGAACAGCTTCTTGGCGAAGGCGGTCGGCAAGCGGATGCAGCCATGCGAATCCGGCATGTGGGCTGTGTAAGAGTTTTGTTGAGTTCCTTCCGAAAGCTTCGCGTGAGCTTCCCCGACTGGAACAGCTGCTGCTGTTAGAGTTTTTGAAGCTGCTGCTTCATCCGGACTCCAGTCGACGAGAAAGCAAGATTGGTAGAGTGCTTGTGTATTCTTATTGTATTTCTTGCTTACTCTTTGTTCTTGTACTCTTTGTTTGCTGTTGCAAACGTTTGTGGCGAGGTTTCTCCACCCACAAGGAGTATATTGTATTAGCCGGTTCTCCGGGGACTCATCCACCGACGGATTGACTGGACTCGTCCACCTTACGGACACGCCGAGGAGTAGGAGCCCTAATCTCCGAACCTCGTTACATCCTCGTGTTAAGGTTTGGTTTTCTTCTCTTTCGTTTCTTTGTATTTTCCGCTGCGCTAACGAATTGTAGGAAGAAACGCGAGAGATTTGGGGTCGGCTATTCACACCCCCTCTCTAGCCGTACGAAGGATCCTAACACTTTTAACTTGCTATTGTCCCTTTCCAGAGCAATGAGTAGCTGGTCTCGATGAAGACTTGAGGCAAGGAACTAAAATAATAATGCAGTTAGCGGGAAATAATAAGATGTTAACAATGTATAATGAAAAACACTTACGGCAACAGCTTGACGACTATGACTGTCAACGCGGTTTGAAATACTGGTGCCCCTTAACAGCTCTTGGCTATGTAGCCAAGACTCAGCCAACGGGTCTTGTAGTTGTAGAGAACCGTAACTAGGAGGATCTGAAACTTGTCCCATTTGAGAGGGCAGGCCCATAGCTTGCCTAAATACAGGTGGGGGGACAGAAGGCGAAGAAGGCCGGGTGGAAGAAGAAGGAAGAGAAGGAGAGGAAGTGGTAGAAATGGGAACAACAGAGGAAGAGCTAGAGGGGATGGAAGATGGCAAAGCAATGAAAGTTGATTCAGTTGTTGAGGCACGGATAGCTGATGGTCCTGGACTCGGAGAAGATCTCCTGTAAGGTGTTCTTTCAGCTCGTGGTCCAGAAGTTAGAGGAGGTAAGGCCAAGGAGAGAGGTTGAGAGGATGTAGAAGTAGTAGTAGTCATCTGAGAAGCAGAAGTAGCTGAAACAATAACAGAAGAGGAAGGAATAAGTAGACCCGGTCTCATCATATTAAGAGAAAGGTTGGAGACAATGTGAGTAGGGGGCATTAGTTCTTTACCTCTCTCAAAAGAAATAGGTGAAGGAATAATGGGGATCTGCACAAAAGTACCAAAAGTGTCACGAAAGGGAACTTCCTCAGTAAGCCTGAGTTTCTTGTGTATGGCAACAAAAGGTTGTTCTTCTTCCTCTTCCAAGGAAGCAATAGCTTCCGCTGCTTGTTCTTCCTTAGATAATAAACCCAGAGTAGAGGTAGTAGGATTAGCTCGACGAGTCTGTAGCAATTTTTTCCCAAGTTTATTCAAAAAAGACTTGGTCATAGTTGTGTTCTTGTACATGAAAGCAGGTAGAAGAGCATCAGGTGAAATATAAAAATTAGGCGTTATTATATAAAATAATTAACAAATGGCTAATAAGCATGGTCGAGAATGTCTGAACATACCAAAAGAGACCTCCAAGGGGGTTTCGATGGAGCTTATTCCAAAGGCAAACATTAGACCCTCCACAATCAAGGTCGATAAACAAAATTTAGCCCCCTTTAACTTGGGTAAGGCAGAAGAAACTGAGGGATCAGTAAGGAGGCCGTCAGTACTACGAACTGGAGGGAGGTCATATATCTAGTTGGTAGGAAAAGGAGGGGGAGAAGGAAGACGCATAAATAAAAATTTGTGACGCCATTCCTCTTGAGGAGGAATCCGACTAAACAAAATAGCCTTAGGGCGAGATTAAAATTTAAAGATACCGATGTCTACTTGGCGGGGAATGAAGAAGTAGTGAAAAAGGCAAGGGGGCAGAGGAAAATCTAACAGTTTAGATACCCCAACAAAACCCACAAGGATAGAAAAAGATTGAGGAATAAGCTGATTAAGAGGAATTTCAAAGTAGGTACTAACATCAACAAAAAAGGGATGAAGAAGAAATCGGAAACCTTGTAAAGCTTGATCCCAAAAGATAGATATACTTCATAGAGGAGGAAGATGCGGACCACTCTGAGAGGTAGGGCGAACTATATAGGAAGGAAAATCATAGTTCATTTGTAACTCCACCTCTTCTGAATCGATAAGGTTAGAAGCGCACGAAAGAAACCACGCTGGGAAAGGAGTGGCCATGGCGGAATAACAGAAGGAAGATGACCAGAGGGAGAGGAAGAAGAAGGAATAGTCGGGGAGCAGAAGAGAGCGTCTTAAACCTTTGCTTTCCTTCTGTGCCCTATACCAAAAACCCTTAAAAGATAGGGGAAAATTGGAAAAAGAAGAAACCCGAAGATCAATAATAATTTGTGAAAAACTTAGGTACAAAAAAAAGAAGGGGATCAAATTCAAAAAAGAAGGCCGAATCCCAAGGAAAGGAAGGTAAGCTTAGTAATCATCCTCGGAAAACGCGACAAGTTTTTCTCTTTCTCTACACTTGATTCTTAAAGAATCAAAGAGGTATGAGGAAAATCGATCGGGTATAAGGTCGATCGGGTAACTTAAGACTATCTACCTGATTAAACAACAAACCCGGACGGTCATACTAGATCGGACGAGATTTAGTTAAGTATAAAAAGTCGGACGATATTTGCAGATATAATAGACCGGTCGAAATTGACTATATCATATTGAAGGGTCATACTAAATTGGACGAGATTTAGTTAAGTATAAAGTGTCGGACGATATTTGCAGATATAATAGACCGGTCGAAATTGACTATATCATATTGAATGGTCATACTAGATCGGACAAGATTTAGTTAAGTATAAAGCGTCGGACGATATTTGCAGATATAATAGATCGGTCGAAATTGACTATATCATATTGGACGATTATACTAGATCGGACGGAGTCTGGTTAAGTATAAAGCTCCAGATGATATTTGTAGACATAAGCGTAAGTTAACTGGTTATAATAGGTCGGTCGAAATTAATGGTATTATAGTGTACTGATAAAGCAAAATAGGATATTATTTAAATATAGTTAGCTAATGGTAATAGACCGGGCGATATTCAATATGTTAGGATAAAGTGAACAGGAAAAAGCCAGTTACCAGAAGGGAAAAAATTCAGGAAGGAGGAAGTAAACCCCCATAAATGAAAAAGAACAAGTTTGATAGTAGAGGAAGAATAATTTTAAAACATATAAATACGAAAGATAAAAGCATGAAATAAGCATGTAAACCAAAGGGTCAGATAAATTCATTAACACAAATAATTTTTAACAACAGATACGAAGAAGAAGTTTAACTTCACAAAAATAAACTAGTTTCTAATAAGAGTTGTCATGACCAGTAACAGTTAACCTTACAATAATCAGGATTAAGGTAAAAAGGTTACTCTATGGATAATTGGAGAAATAGATCAGCAGGCCTGTTATCAATCAGCTTGCGTCGATCCAAAAAGTTAGGAGGAGGATCACGAGATAGGAAGCCCTGCTCTTGTAATTGCTTAACAGCTCCCTCAGCTCCCACAGTATATGCTGCCAAAATAGATTTTACAATCGGTCTGTTGAATTCAGTAGATCTGATTAGGGTCGTGGCCCGATCCTTAAAGCGATCATCCTCACCAGCTTTGTACTCAACCATAGCTGTCTGGGAAGACCTCAGTTCAGCATCTTTTGTGGAGGCCTCTGTTTTAGCTGTATTCAGGGAAGTGTTCAAAGAAGCTATTTCATTATCCTTCAACTGTAAATCTTTGAGTTTGTAAGCTAAGGTAGACTCGTAATTAGATTTCAGTTTATCTGTCTCAACAATCTGCTTCTCTAATTTGGAAGATAATTCAGTGTTGAGGTCCATAGCCGATTTAAATTAAGATTGAAGGCTTTCAAGCTGAGCTTCATATTGTTTCTTAGATTTTTCTTAGAGGGTGGTAGAGGACATCTCAGCAACTTGTTGTTTCAGCTTCTCATTCTCATAATATAAGTTATGCATTAGTCGAGCTAGACCCATATTGGTCATCCATCGCTACGAACATAAGAATGGATCATAAAGAAGTCATGGATAAATAATAAATAAGTAATAGCAGACATACCTTGGTTTCCTCATGAGAGAATTGATCGATTATCTCGGGAGGGGTAAGTTCTCCAAAGAGAGGGTGAATTTCCTCCCGAGCGGTGGTAAAAGAATCTCCCAGCAGTATAGGAAGAACAGGGATTGAAGATGAAGTGGTAGAAAAAGAGGAAGTTGGAATAGAAGGGGGAGCGAAAACCAAATAAGAAGAGAAGGAGGTAAAGACCTAGATTCTGAAACAGATAGGGGAAAGGTAAAAGAAGTACTGCCATGGGCAGTATTGCTAGAAGAGGAAGAGGAAGAAAAAATAAGGAAAGGGTAGAGATCAGCCCAAGTAGACTCGGCAGAAGAAAGAGTAGCAGAAGCAAAATCTTCTGAGGGTAATTCCTCAGCAGGAAGAATGAGTCTCCTTTTTGAGGGGGGAGCTCTAGTGAGTTTGCGTCCCGGGCGTTTGCTAGGGGCAATTTCAGCAATGGATTTTCCTGAGCTTACAGGGGATGTAAGATTGATAACGGGAAGGGAAGTGGCTGGTGAAGAAACAACAGCCACTGATGAAGAAACAATTGGCAAAGAGACAGTAGGAGTTTCTGCCGGAAGAACCTCAAGAACTTCAGGAGCCAATTGAGAGTTAGAAGCTTCAAACAGAGGAACCGAAGCTTCAATTGAAGATGGCAGATTAATTGCAGCAAGAAGCTCTTGCTCTTTAGCATGAAGTTCGACCTCTTCCAGATGTAGTTCTTCATCAATCAAAGCAGCATAAAAACCAGCCACTACACAAAATGGGAGAAAATATTTTAGTTTGCAAAAATTGATAGAAAAAAGAAACATAATTTTACCTAAGGAGCTGTGTATCTTATATCTGACTGGGCTCAAACCAAACAAATACAGAAGATCTTTCCGCAGCCATTTAGTGATAGAAAGACGATGACATAACAACTTTTCACAATAAAGAGGAAAAAAAGGGTGAAGATGAAACTCCTTGATATCAAGTAAAGGAGGTAAAGAAGATCTCCAAGCATGGGACCAAGGAATAGGTCCCAGAAACTTTATAAAGAAGAAGCGATATTTCCAGGCTTTAAGAGAAGAAGGCATATCATCAAAAAGGACCATCTTAGTCCGAGATTGGAAAAGAAAAACACTTGGCTCTGCTACCTTTGGATAGGAAAACATGAAAACATTTTGAGGAGTAGGAGGAATATCAAATGTACGAAACAACATGTATATGCTACACAAATAACGAAAGGCATTAGGCACAAATTGTTGAAGAGGAATATCAAAGTATTGGCTTACATCGATCAAAAAAGGAGGAATGGGAAGCCTTAAACCCCCTATCAACTGATCCCTAAAGAAAGCTACATAGTTAGCAGGAGGATGGTGAGGATGCTCATCTGGTTTAGGAATTATGATGTCATATTCCCTAGGAATTTCATATTGCCTACGAATAGCAAGCCGATCATCCTTGTTGAAAGAGGATGAAATTTGAGTATACCAGGGGGCAATCGTTTCTTCAGCCATAGATAGAAGTAAGAGTTAACAGAACAACAGTTTACTTACTGAGAGTTAATAGAGAAGATCACTAGAAGACGGTGAGCGCGAGGGTAGATCAAAGATTGCAGCAAAGAAGAAACGCTAAGGTAAGGAAAAAGGAATAAAGTCGATAAGAAGATGAAGGGTTTAGGGTTGAAAGAACATATAATAACCGTCAGATTAGAATACCTTTTTGCAACAAACACCGTTGATTATAGAAGTGTGCAGACGCTGGTATTACACAGAAGATGAGAAAAGACACACGTCATATGACCATAAATGGGCATTTATGATCGACGCGACAAATTGAATCATGTAGGGGTTGGTGGCGCCTCGTCGCACGCCTCCAACATTCTCTTACCGTTGAAAAGACAATCATAATCAAGGAAATTCTGGAAAGAGAGCGTAGTTTACTATGTGTAATAAAGGAGGATGGATTGGGTTTGACAGATCTCGGGTCGAAGACAGAAAATAAGAAATAATAATAGTCAGTCATGCGTGAAGCACTGTCTGAATTAATATAACTATAATAGATGGACTAATATCAATCAGGATAACATGTTTATAATAGATAGGCTAATATCAGTCAGGATAACATGTCTATAATAGACAGACTAATATTGATCGGGATAACATGTCTACCATAGACAGGCTAATATCAGCCGGTATAACATGTCTACTATAGATAGGTTAGTATCAGCCAAGGTCAAAAGGGTTTGATTGAGTATAACATATCGATTGCATTTGAGGCATTTAGCCTTATATAACTCAAAGTATGTCATCAGTTAAATAAAAAATAAATAAGTTTTGCATATACTCAATGGGCCAAGCCTGATCAAACACATAATATTGCTCAAGCTATGTAACTCAACTAAACATAAATTCATGTCTAGTCAGTCGGCTGACACCTCCTTCAGCTAGACTTGAAGGGAAGGCCACTGAAACATGAACTCTCAAACTTCTTAGAAAATTTCAACCCAGCTAAGGGTAAACCCTACCAAGTCGGAGAAGTGGAAATATTTTGCCTGGTATGAGGGTAGAATGAAAAATCTGTCATCCAACGGAATTTCCCTCCCCTCCCCGTTGGAATAGCCAGTGCGTTCTTTTAAGCTCGGAAGAAAGTAGGAAAGAGAGTGGTCTCATGGACAAAGGAGGTGCAAACTTGTTCAAGTCCCCTCAGATATGTCATGGAACAATCCACTTCCTACTCGAACATTTTGAGCTCTTCTTCCAGAGCATCCACCTTAGCCTGCAGATAACCTGGGCCCTGCTGCCATTGTGACGCCAACAGGCTAGTTATATGAACCTCCCTGGTTAACGTAAACACCTCTGAAGCCTATTGAGTCTGCAAAGCAGTCATTTCTTTGGCTTGAAGTTCTAGATCTTAATGAACTTTGTTTCTTAAGGTCGTTCCCGACCGTACTTGAAATTGGGTGACCGACAGAAATACCTCCAACTCTCGTGCCAGAAAGTTAACTAGATCCAAAGCTTGGGCAGCTTCATCTATAGATTTCGCCTTGTCCAATAAGAATTGGCCCCAGAAAGGGGGGTCTAAAGTCATACTCTCAGTAAGGGGAGGCGAACAAGGAGGAAAAGAACTTAGGCAAGTGAAGAAGGAAGGGAGGATCACAACCCTATTAAAGGGTCAAAAGACTCACGGGATCACTATACTTGGGTTCAACGGATTGCTGTACCAGAAGTCACGAGAACCACTATAGAGAAGGTCACGAGTCTACTGCAGTGGCCATGGCAGAGTCACGATTAAAGATAGGCAAAGAAATAAAAATAGACCTGGGTCTAGTCAGTCGGCTACACCTCCTTCGAGTAGACTTGAAGGGAAGGCTAGTGATATGGGTTAGGTTTAGTAGGTCCCCGGTGAAAAGGGGAAAAGAGATAGCAGAATTAAGCAAGTATGAATATCGGCCGGGATAACAAGCTTAAGGAAATATAAGTCAATATCGGCCGGAGTAACATGCTTAAGGAAATATAAGTCAATATCGACCGGGGTAACATGCTTAAGAAAATATAAGCCAATATCAACCGGGGTAACATGCTTAAGAAAATATAGGCCAATATCGGCCGGGATAACATGCTTAAGAAAATATATGCCAATATTGACCGGGGTAACATGCTTAAGAAAATATATGTCAATATCGGTCAGGGTAACATGCTTAAGAAAATATGGGTCAATATCGACTGGGGTAACATGCTTAAGAAAATATAAGCCAATATCGGCCGGGGTAACATGCTTAAGAAAATATAGGCCAATATCGGTCGAGATAATACGCTTAAGGAAAATAGGTCAATATCAGGCAGTATAAGACCTTAAGAAAGATGGGTCAAGTATCGACCGGGTTTACACGTTTAAGATAGATAAACTTAGATTGTTTGAACTAGTACATTTGGATGTATATTGGCATTGGGCGAACTTATGATCACCTGGATGTGAAAAGATACAAGGCCTTACCAGATCTATAGTAGATTATTGGATGATTAGGACGTATGTTGAACAACAGTAGTAACACGCCCGGACATAACTTAGGTTCAATTTTCTTCTGATACAAATCATAGTATAAGATCGGACTGTCTGTAACATAATAAAAACAGGGTAAGTAAGTATGGACGATAAATATATCTCCATATAGCTTATAAGACAGGGCGAGAACAAATATTTCAAGAACATTTAGAAATAGCTTAATGAAGATATCTGTAGTATGTGATTGTATAACAAGTTTACTAATTTGGCGGGAAGAATGTTTTTAGACTCTTCTGCAGGTACTAGGCGACAAAGAAGGTACATCTAGGGTACAGAAAAGATTTTTTAAAAGTTATTTTCTGCAAGTACATGGCTTACGTCATCTCATAACAAACTCTAACAAACTGGGGTCCACTTCATGACTATAGAGGTTATATGAAGTGGTATAAAAAGGGGAATCCTCTCCGTTGGCCAGGTATGCTCACGCTCACCGCACTCACAACCATCCATTACAAACCCTAATTTCAACCACTGTTCATCTTCTTCATCTTTTTCCTTCCACACTAAGAGAGATCACTGACTGGAGCATAGTAGGGCCTAGCCAGGGATTCCCACCCCGGTCTTAGGTCACTGACGATAGTGTTGGTTGGTCTCTTGTACGCAAGAAGTCGTCGGAGCTCCAGATCTTGGTATTTTTCACAAGATCCTTCCTTCTGTCCTTGGGTCTTTGCACAAGGAGGTGTTCTGTGACTTTATTCTTCCTAATCCTCTTTGGTTTTCTCGGATCGGGCATCCTCAGGTATTCTTCTTCATCAGGAGTAAATTCTCTCCCCAGCTTTCCATTTTGTCAAGCTTCTCAGACAGAATCACCTATCAACACAACTAGAATAGAATCTGAGGTTTGTTGGGTGTGGGAAAGTCCCAATACAAAATTCATGCTGACGTCAAACCAAGGAGTTTTAAGAATAGGTAAGGGAGTGTACATGCTTATATTGGTAAGAATCCCCCTAGACCGCTGGTAAATTGATGCAAGACAGGATAGCGATTATCCTATGGGCTATTGAATCTATTGATTCATGCATGAATACCAAAAATAATCTTCTAAAACCTATTGATTTGAAAGGAATACCAGGAAATATAAAAATAATGGCACTACCAAAAATATTATTAAACCAAAAATCTTCTTTTATATCAACCCAAATAATTATTTATATTGCCTCAAAACCCTAAGATACAAAGAAAGGAAATAAATCTCAACATATATATTTTAATTCTAAACTTGTAAAGAAAGGAAAGAAATCCTAACAGATAGAAAAAATTATTAACATGCTCACAATCGTAAAATCTTTAAACGAACTCAAAATCAGAAATTACAAAAGATAGAAATTACCAAAAATACCATAAATACAAAAAAATAAAAATTATCAAAATAGTAATTAAAATCTTCAAATCCTCATTAGTCGTCCTAGGTTAAAAAAACTCATCATCGAGTTTAGAATAGTATTAGGTGGTAGTCCAAGAGGAAGATCATCTATTACCAAATTGACAAAAGTTTGTTGGAGGATGAAGTGGATCACATTAGAGTTTCAAGCCATGATCTATAGTTTCTTCACCTTGTCCTGATACACTACGTACTCCCCTACTTCACAAAGACACGGAAATATTGGAGACTTAATAAATCTGTACAACTGACTACTACACATATTCTTCATTAATTGTGTCATGATTCCATCACAGTATGGTAATATCTTCTCCTCCAATGCCCTGCATAGATTTCCAACCACTCCAACAGTGATTGTATACACTTTATACTTTGGAAAGTTATGGTTCAAAAAGGACAACTAAGTTACAAAGATTAGAGACACTTAGGAGTAATTACTACAACTCATTTCTAGAGACAAAAGGTGCAACCTATAAAATGAGTAAAGGATGAATAAAAGTTCTTAATTATTCCTATATTATATCGCAAAGTGTATAATATGGTATTACAAGATACTCTTAATAGGAGATCACCTATATAAGTGTGAAGACGGACAACTTCAATGAAACATTTATGAATCCCAAGTTTTGTCCATGGCCAAAATGGACACGATAGAGAATCGGTAAAAGCCTAGGGCCTATTGTGGGGATATGATTGTCTTGGTTTACACCAACTGCTGAACAATTCAAGACATAGTGTTGGTGCAATTAGTACCATTAGTCAAACCTAAGTTTTAATGAATGACAAATAGATTAAAATTAGATGTATTGTGATCTAATCTTACTACCAAGTGTGCATGACTTGACTGTGTTGGGGATCGGTGGCCGGCTTGAAGGGGGGTTGGATAGACGGCGCCTCCAAATTGATTGCTTCTCCTACAATGTTAGGTTGCGCAGCAGAATACAAACAAAACAAACAAGCTAAAGGCTAAAACTAAGAAAGGAAATGCAAACCGCTAACACGTTCGTTTAACGTGGTTCGGAAATTAGGGCTCCTACTCCACGGCGTGTCCTTGAGGTGGACGATCCCGATCCGTCGGTGGATTAACCCCCGACAAATTCCAGCTATCTCAAGTAGCTCCTTGTGAGTGGAGAAACCTCACCACAACACTCACAAACACTTGAGAACAAGTAGACTACTAATTAGGATTTACCATCACTAATTTCGTCAACTATAACCAAGCTCCCAAGTTTTGGTTATATAGGCCGCGGGTTGAAAACCCCGCCTACCAGTCGACTGCCAAAACATGCAGTCGACTGTCCTCTGTGGAAATTCAACCGTTAGATCCCAATGGCTTGATACCAGTCGACTGCTAAAACTTGCAGTCGACTGGTGCAGTCGACTGCCAAAACATGCAGTCGACTGATCCCCACTAACCGAACAAACAGAACAATTCTGTTCGCACCCATCGACTGCGCGGTCGACTGCTAAAATATGCAGTCGACTGCTACAGTACTGCTATAGTAACGCTATAATACTACTACAGTAAAACCCTAAAACTAGGATTTTACTCCGAGTACAATCTCTCGTGCACTCGTACCCTCACCCTTATGACTCACTTGACGCTTCTTTGTAGCCTTGACCTCTTGGCTTCAAACATACTTCCTTTGGCTCTCGTCCCTCGGATGCATTCAAGTCCGCGGCTCATCCCCAATGTCATCCTTCGCGTATGCCTCGAAGTCGCTTCCCTCGGCCCTTGTTCTCGCTGCCTTGTCCATGGTCCCTCGAATGCTCCATCCTTCACCGGACCCGAAGCCATCAACCTGAGTCACATGTGTATCCTGCATACCTGCACACTCATATACACATATCAAATACAAGGGTGAACCTAACTTAAACCCTTTACCCAAACACCAAAACACATGGTCGCACGGACCATTGGGATTGCTCCAACAATCTCCCCCTTTTTGATGTTTGACAATACGTTTAAGTTAGGGAAAACATAATAGCAAAATAATATGCTAAAACAAATGGGCTTACGTTGCCAAGGCTACACACTTGGACTTACACCGCCGAATGGACTTACGTTGCCAAGGCTACACACTTGGACTTACACTGCCGAATGGACTTACGATGCCAAGGCTACACACTTGGACTTACACTGCCGAATGGACTTACGATGCCAAGGCTACACACTTGGACTTACAATGCCGAAACAATGCATCATGCATTGGAACATATCCCAAGGCTCCCTCGACACCTATGCTCCCCATTGAGCTAGGAATTTTCCCACAGAGATTTTTAAGAACCTATCCCAAGGCTCCCCCTATGCAAAGACACTAAGATTTTCCCAACTAAATCTTACTTCTCCCCCTTTGCCTAACATCCAAAAAGCTTTCGAACAATATCCCAATTGTTGAAAACTTATCATCCAATTGACCCTAAACTCATGTATTTATCCCCCATGGATCCCATACATCTATACGAGCTGACCCCGGTCAAAATCCAATGCTGAAAACACTTTCAAACTAGTATCAGTCGACTAAAAGAAGTACCAGTCGACTGCCCTCATGAAAATAAGCTTACAGAGACATTCTGTGCTCAAAAACACTATTACTAGTCGACTGGTAACTGTACCAGTCGACTGGTACACTATTCATGAAAAAATCAACCTTTTCTGGCCAACTTCATAAATGCGCCAAAAATTTCACAGACCTCCAAAAATTCTCAAATTTTGTGGAGAGGTCTATTATATCAATATCTACTTGGGAAAAATATATACAAAAATATATTTATCACAAATCCCAAGATTGACACAAAATACAAAACTAGCTAAAAAGTCCAATTGAACCTTGACCTAAAGTCCTAGTTTTGGCTTCCTCTTGATGTATTTGCCCATACTAATCCACAATGCATCCCTGGCATTGATTTATATGTCATCTATACATCCAAAACCAATTTTCATGCTATATGACCCCAATTGTCATATTTCTTGCATGAAACATAAATCAATTGTGCCAAAACCCTA
Source organism: Zingiber officinale (assembly GCF_018446385.1). NCBI lineage: Eukaryota > Viridiplantae > Streptophyta > Magnoliopsida > Zingiberales > Zingiberaceae > Zingiber > Zingiber officinale. The sequence continues at coordinate 76,583,982 of NC_055996.1, read as the reverse complement.
GGTTTGAGACTCAAGTCCGTCTCCAAACCACTTGGCACATTCCATGGCTTGTCTAGACTCCCAAGTAAAATCCCCTTGAGATCCATTGGCCATGGGTCCCAAATTGACTCTTTGAGCTCCCCTTAGAGCTCTTAACCTTAGTCACCTCCCTAGGTGACTCATCCACAATGGCTAGGCCACATCGGTGCACCTCCGGTGACACTTGGCCTACAAATCTAACCTTTTTAACCTTGGACACCTTGTCCTTGGTTAGTTTCTCCTTAACTTTAAATGGTTTTCCCTTGCTATTTATTGGCTTCTCCTTGCTATAGTCATACACAACCCTAACATAAGACTTTCCCTTAGCCTTGGAGACACTAGATCGGTATCCCAAACCCGATCTATCATTGTTGGGTCTTTGGCTACCCAACACCATACCTAAACCCTTAGATCCAACATTGAATCTTTCTAGGGTTTTCTCCAACTTATCAAGCTTTGCCTACAAAGCTTGATTTTCCTTTTCTAGGTTCCTAACCCTAGAATCAGCATGTCCACCATGGTCATTCCTAGACCTACCCTTTCTAAGCATATGTCTCCCCTTCTTGGGATTAATGCCTTGGGTTTCCTTAGGTCTACCATTTCTAGATTTATCATGAATAGACACCTTAGGGTTCTGATCTACAATTACCCTATTCCTATCATGATATTTGAAACTAAAATTTTGCATGGGTAAATAATAAGAATTATTTCTAGCATGCATGGAGGAATTTAAATTTGACTTCAAATTTAAATTAGGGTTTACCTTACCCTTTACCTTTGGAGCTCCCCCTTGACATGAGCCTCCATTCTTCCCCCACTTCTTTTCCCACATCCTTAAATGCCCCAACTTTTTGAGCTCTCTCTTCGTTGGACATTTGGTGTGGTAGTGCCCTATTTCACCACAAGTGAAGCATTTAATGTGCTTCCTCTCCTTTTTCTTCTTGGCACCATCATTCCTACAACCCAAATTAGTATCTAAAATAATTTGAGTGGGTTTAGGAGTTACATTCTTACCCATTGGACATCTGCTTTTGTAGTGTCCCCTTTCATTTCATCCGAAGCACACAATGTGATCTTTTGACTTTGCTTCGGTGGAGGTACTCACTAGGTTGACTTATTCCAAGATTTCTTCTTCTTCTTCTTCACTTGTCTTGGATTCTTCTTCAACTTTTGAGGATGTAGATGTTATATCTTCCTCATCCACACTTGTGGATGGCCTTTCTTCATCCTTTTCCTCAAATGTGACCAAATTCACTTTCTCTTCTTCTTTTGATGTTGAATTGGTCTCCATATCCGATTGATCCTTCTCTACTTGAGCTTCTTCATCCGTTTCTTCGGATTTTTCCTCCTCTTGTGTAGACAAAGGTTCTTCCCATTGAATCTTCTTTATCTTGCTCCACAAATCGTTAGCGTTCTCGTATTTTCCTACATGGCTCATCACATCATTAGGCACAATATCAATCAATATAGATATTACCTTGTCGTTTGCCTTTGATCGTGTGGTTTGCTCCTCCGTCCAATGTCGTGGTCGGAGCTTCTTTCCCTTCTTGTCCTTCGGGACTTCAAACGGTTCCTTTATCACCATCATGGTGTTCCAATCCGTATTGAAGAACACCTCCATCTTCATCATCCAATACGTGATGTCCCATAAGCCTCTACCTTCAAGCTTTGGCAGTTCTATCAAGCCGGTCATCTTGTGCTTCCTTGGCGGTTAGTCCAACGGAGAGCGTCCTTGCTCTGATACCACTTGTTGGGGATCGGTGGTCGGCTTGAAGGGGGGTTGGATAGACGGCGCCTCCAAATTGATTGCTTCTCCTACAATGTTAGCTTGCGCAGCGGAATACAAACAAAACAAACAAGCTAAAGGCTAAAACTAAGAAAGGAAATGCAAACCACTAACACGTTCGTTTAACGTGGTTCGGAGATTAGGGTTCCTACTCCACGGCGTATCCTTGAGGTGGACGATCCCGATCCGTCGGTGGATTAGCCCCCGGCAAACTCCAGCTATCTTAAGTAGCTCCTTATGGGTGGAGAAACCTCACCACAACACTCACAAACACTTGAGAATAAGTAGACTACTAATTAGGGTTTACCACCACTAATTTCATCAACTATAACCAAGCTCCCAAGCTTTGATTATATAACCCTGCCTACCAGTCGACTGCCAAAACATGCAGTCGACTGCTCTCTGTGGAAATTCTACCGTTACATCCCAACGGCTCTATACCAGTCAACTACTAAAACTTACAGTCGACTGGTGCAGTCGCCTGCTAAAACATGCAGTCGACTGGTGCAGTCGACTGCTAAAACATGCAGTCGACTGATCCCCACTGCCGAACGAACAGAACCATTCTGTTTGCACCCAGTCGACTGGCACCCAGTCGACTGCTAAAACATGCAGTCGACTGCTACAGTAACGCTACAGTACTGCTACAGTAAAACCCTAAAACTAGAATTTTACTCCGAGTACAATCTCTCGTGCACTCGTACCCTCACCCTTATGACTCACTTGACGCTTCTTTACAGCCTTGACCTCTTGCCTTCAAGCCTACTTCCTTTGGCTCTCGTCCCTCGGATGCATTCAAGCCCGCGGCTCGTCCCCAATGCCATCCTTCGCGTATGCCTCGAAGTCGCTTCCCTCGGCCCTTGTCCTCGTTGCCTTGTCCATGGTCCCTCGGATGCTCCATCCTTCACCAGACCCGAAGCCATCAACCTGAGTCACATGTGTATCCTGTATACCTGCACACTCACATACACATATCGAATATAAGGGTGAACCTAACTTAAACCCTTTGCCCAAACACCAAAACACATGGCCGCACTGACCATTGGGATTGCTCCAACAGACTGGTCTAACATCAGGTTAAAATCCAGCTAGGTCTAGAGGACCTGATAGCTGGTGTGGAAGTCTAGATAGGATAAGGAGTGACCCGATATCTGGCGGGAAGTCCAGTTGGGTCCGCGGAAGCTAACAGCTGGCCGAAATCTAGTTGGATTTGCGGACCTGACAACTGGGGGGAAGACATTGTGGACCATAAGGAAGTCAAGCAATTCTGTGTGGTAAATAAGATAAGTCACTCGAAGATACTATTCTAGTGAGGATGAGTCCCAATTAGGGACTTTAGGCGTAGGTCTAGTTTAGATCCATTTTAAAAACCTAGACCGAGACGTTGACTAGATCCTAGTCTTGGATAGACAAAATCTAATTAATAAACTCATATTTTACTATTATACTAATTTCATTTTACAGGGTATACTTTATTTTTAGACTAACACATTTTGCATGATGAAAGGAGAAAAAAATCAGCTACTGATTAACAATGTCCGATGGACCTCTAAGATGTTCTGAGGCACCTCTGATCGTAGCTTGGAGGTGCCCTGAATGAGCCGGAGGAGCCCTGAATGAGCCGGAGGAGCCCTGAACGAGCTGGAGGCACCCTCAAGAAGATAAGACTGCGAATAAGGCTTAGTAGCGTGGAGGTGCCTTGGATGCATTGAAGGCGCCTCCAAGGCATATTAGAGGAGCCTCAGAGTATTTGAAGGTGCCCTCACGTAGATAAAACTATAGTAAGCGGTGGTTATCTTAACCGAGGTGTTTGAGATTATTTTTTCACTGGGAGGCACCTCAGACAAGGATGAGAGGCACCCTTAACAACCTATAAAAGGAAGGTTCGCTCAAACTTTCAATACAACTCATATGCAACTTATACAAGCGAACTTTCGAGTTTCCAGCTGCTCCAACTTCATCCTCCTACTGTGCTACGATGCTACTATGCTCGACTACTGCTGAGAAGCCGCCCAACACCAAGCTTGATCCGATTATCTTCAAAGTGTTGGGTAACGAAAATTTTAAATAAAGTACTTTATTACTGCATAAAGGAAAGTGTAGGTTGTTCCACTTGTCCTTGTTTTACTATTGTACTCGATTCCCTATTTCGGCAGTTTCGGAAGAGGATTATAGTGGATTGTCCGCCGATATGGTCTAGAGATCGTGGGTCTTGGAGTAGGAGTCGCCGAAGGCTCCGAATCAAGTAACTCCTGACATACTTATGTTTTTATATTTGGTTTGTTTTAATTCCGCTGTATACTCGCTTTTAAAAATAAAAAAGACAAGTTTTTTAAAATCACGTTATTCACCCTCCCCTCTCACATGTGTAACAATCCTACACATAGTTCATTGGACGACCAAGTAAATCTGATCATATTCTAATACAAAAAGTTCAAAGTCTCAAGTTACCTCTTCTGATGTAATAGTTTTTTTGATGAAACTCTTGTTTGAAATTTGAAACTTATCCATAATTTTCATTTATATGAGATATTGTTGAAAAATTAGTTTTGGTGACTAATAAATTAAATAGAAATAAGACTGCTATTTCATGATTATACATTTGTAAACCAATTTCTCAAGTAAATGAGAAATTAATTTCTAATAAACGGTTAGTTTGATATGATCGAACGGAAGTTTGACTCACGCATGAGTTGGATTCATAGATGATATTACATGAATGTTAATTCGAATATGCGGAATCATTGAGGGGTATGAAATTATAATTCATTTTGTTGATTAAATTAAATTAATTGATTAAAAGATTAATAGTGATGGTAATATTAATTAATTGATTAATTAATATTTAGTTGATTGAATTAAATTAATTGATTAAAAATTAATAGTGATTGTAATATTAATTAATTGATTAATTAATATTTATAATAGATTAAGTAAATAATTAATTAAATTAATTATTTGATTTAACAAAAGAAAGTCTGGTATTTATTTTTACCTTAATACTTTTATCTATAAGGATAAATTTATTCGCAGGGGGTATGTCGATATCTGAAAGAATAACTTGACGATCAATGAGAATAAGTCAGTAATGATGATGCCAAACGAAGTATGTCTATAGGGTACCTCAATAATTGAAAGGGTGTGTCGAGGGTTAAAATGAGACAAGGCGCACGTTACCGTACCGAGCTTCACTAATGTAAGTCATCGACTCATCGTCAAGATAACTAACTGGGTCCCATTGTTGAATAGACACTGAAAATCCATATACGTATAAAAATTTCCAACAGTTTGCGCATAATCTAATCTCATAACTAATAGATGTAAAGCCCATTTAGCCAAGAACTCTAGCACAAACGAAAGTTTTATGTCTTCCGGATAAAAATGGCATTCTCTGAGTAAATAAGTAAAATGATTGTAAAATTGATGGGGAGTTGAGATATTGAAGCAATCTACTCATTAGATTCCTCCACCGATCGAGCCACCAATCGATTGATCGCTGTTCTCCTTCTCCCCTAACTCTGTGTTTGAATTCTTTGGCATTTCTAAGAGTTGACCTTCTCAGCAAATAGGAGCAGGAGAAGCAAAAAGAAATGATAACGGATGATTCCTTGATGGTGGAGAAAACTCCAAGCCACTGCAAGTTTGATTTCCAATTCCTCTCCGTCATCATCCACTTTCCTTTGTCTTGTTCTTGTTCTTCCTTTTTTTTAATAAAGTTTTACTATTTCTCTGTTTATTTCCGTTCTTTTGCAATGGGCGGTGAACTGGCGGTAAGCTGTGGACCAGAACGGGGGGTCGTCTTCATCTCCCATTTGTATCCCTTAGGAAGAAAGAAAGCAGAGAGGCCAGTGCGCTACCACTCTCTTTCTCGATAGAGAAAGAAGCGAAAACTCTGTTTTTCTTTTTTAATTGCAATGAGTCAAAGATAATGTTTGAGATGATTTTTAACACAAAGATTGGATTTTGAGGTGGGTTTCACATGGGAGGCGGAGCATCTTGCGTTGTCCGCCGCTAAAACGATACGTCGTGGACACCGGATTACTTGCTTACTCGTTGATGGTGTCTATGGCGATTTGACGCCATTTTTGGTTACTTCTGAGATAATCTGTTGCTGTTCAACGCTCGAAGGGGAACCAGAGGAGAAAAGTTGACACGGCTTTAGGAAAGGAACGGTTGCCACTTCTCCCTTCTCTCTCTGCCTGAGTGCCCTCTCTTTTCTTTTTTGTCTTTTTTGTTTTCTTCTGCATCCATCGCTTGGTTTCCCTTTTTCTCCGTCCACTTCTCTGCTCCTTTCACTCTTCTTCTTATCTCTTTGCCTCCAATTCCCATCTCAAAAGATTCCTTTTTCTCATGCAATTCTTGTGATCTCCTGTCCCTGCTTTCTGTGCATGGTGGAAGGACGCCTGCTTGCTGATGGAGAAGGACGGTCACTTTTACTCAGCAGCTTGAACCAAGTCGCCCAGTCCCTGAAGTAAGGAATTTGGTTTTCATTTTATCTTTACCTCATGCAATCCTCCTTCAGGAATGGGTTTCTCAAACCGATATAGTATCTGTGCGTTAGTTGCTTCAATCACCCAAAATATTCCTTGAAAGTCTGTTGGCATGATTTAGTGCTTGTTACAACTTGCAAGACTATGGTAAAGTTAAGCTTGCATGAGGATGCTGCTGCATCTTGTAGTTTGGATAACCGTACAGAATCTGGAGAAGATAACTTCTCGAACAATAATTGTTCAGAAAATATATACGACTGGGAGAAGATTAACAGCACCCCTGCTTTGCTTTTGGATCCCAAACCACCAAAGTTTAGGAAAAGATGCAGGCAGGTCCAGAGAACATTTCCATTCAGCAGCAATGAATCAAGTTTCGATCAGTATATTTTGAGTGCAGATCATAAACATGTCTTTGTTCACTCACAAGAAGGCGTTCCAGTTGCGTATTCCATAAACCATATGAAGACTCTTCAAGCTAAATATATTCACGATGAATTCTTCAAGTCTCGTATTGTTCGGGCGGGAAATGTAATTGTAATTCCTTCATCCCACTGTATGAATGATTCCATAGACGACGTCGCGAGGAGAATTGGCCTCAGGGAAATCTCGTTTTCGTTCAATCCAGTGGAGCAAGATCTTAGTACGAGTCATATCCGATCAAGATCGGCAAGAACCGCAGAAAAGAGATCCTTAGACTTAGCAAAAACTCCTGCAATTTGTAGCCAATTACAGGTAGACACAAAGCTAGCAATAAATCTGAGGAAACAAGATTCTGAAACAAAAGGTTGCCGCGCCATGACTGTTTCTTCCTCCTACCTCTCAACCTCACCTGCACATCGCTCGGTGACTTCGGCGATCGTATACTGTGTGTGGGAGAATAAACTTCCTTACTTCTTGTTCATTGTGGACGATGATGGAGGTGGAATATTCATGGCTAATGCTATGAAGGTAAAGTCCTCAGCTGACCTCCAGACCTTTGATTACATTTACGTGTTCCATGCTTGGGAAGTAAGCAGAAAGGCATCGAAGAAAGATGTTACCAGTTCTCCACATCTCGTCGCAAAGATGACAGTATCAAGTTCTCTAGTTGTGAGCTCGAACAGATCTAAATTCATGGAGACTGAATTTGTCCTGTTTGACGCCAAGGAAGAACATTTGGCAGGAAAAGCTAAGTCATCATCACACTGCAACAAAACAAACAGGCTGACGAAAAAGGCCTCCGAGATATTTCGACCAAGTAGTTTTCTGAAGCACAATCCTAAACCAAAGAAAAATGAATTAGATTCGCAGTTCGAGGTACTATTGCAAACCATTGATGAATCACAGTTAGCAGACCATCTTACGAATAATTTCTTGCCCATTTTTGAGTTAGCCGCGATAGTTGTTCGCGACCATGGATACAAAAGCTCAAAAGAAGAACCTTGTGGCGGCTGGGGTCTCAAGTTCCTTCAGAAATCGCCTAATGACACAGTGAAGAACGGGAAGAGCCTGACTGTTCTAGTTCCAGCCGGAGTTCACGGTGGGCCGGCCACTAAAGCTGATGGTCCGTCTAGTCTCACCGTTCGATGGAAGTCCAATGGACTTTGTGGCTGTGGAGGGTGGGATGTGGGGTGCCCTCTGAAAGTGCTGAAGAATGGCTCAGCAGATTCAGGAGGAGAGGATGGCAAATCAATCGAGCTGCTCACAGAGGTGCAGTATGTAATTTTCATGCATCCAAGCTTTTTAGTTCCATATTTGACTTTCCAACAAGGTATCGATGTGTCTGTAATTGTCAGGGTGGAAAACGCGGCGAGCCATCTTTCAAAGCGGTGAATACGAGCAAAGGAGTGTATGTTGTTAGCTTTGAGTCCACACTTTCGGCGCTGCAATCTTTTTCAGTGGCAGTTGCTTTCATCCATTCGCAGGCACCGGAGCTGTGTCCACCACAGCTGTAAGCCTGCGAGCTAAAGTGTACAATCCTTTTGCGTAGTGAAAGGTGGACGTTTCCTAAAAAACACAAACTCCATCGACTCTCTGCCGCGAATTAAGTGAATGCAGAGTCAAACTGATCAGAGATCTGACGCAGCAGCAGGAAGTCACATGCATGCACTGAACAAGTGGATACGATCAGTGCAGTGAAGTGAAGACCGCCAACAAACATTTCATAAACTCATTTGTATTTTGAGAGCAAGTTCCCATCGCTGTTTCTCACAATTTGTCTCTCTGTGCATATCTAGGACTTGGACGAACGAAGGAAAAGGACATCCTCGAGGCAAAGTTGGCCTTGGTTTTATCGAGAAGTATTTGAAAATAAGAAAAATAAAAATAAATTTGAAAAGCTTTTGAAAGAGTACTGTGACTCCGAGATCTTCCTAATAATGCTAATTTAGATTTATTTTGTCGAGATCTTCCTAATGATGTAATTTAGATTTATTTTGTCGAGATCTTCCTAATGATGTAATTTAGATTTATTTTGTCGAGAAAGATTTCTCCAAGTCCATAGGGTGGAGGTTGGCCGACCTAACCGTGGCCCGCCACTTCCACCGTATTAGCATTCAAAGTATTCTAGGACCACTATGCGATCTCAATCTGTCAATCACCATATATGTAAACAAGTTGAATTGAGTTTTAATGTCTAAGTCTAAGCTGTAAATAAATCAAGTATTCATGAACAAATTTAATATTCAATTTGATAAGAATTTGTTTATATTCATTCAATATATACATAATTAATTAAATAAATAAATTTGAATATCTCGTTAAATTAAATAAATAAGTTTAAACATCGTGTTCAGCTCGTTAATATTCGTGAACAATATTTACAAATCATATTCATTAATAAAACTCTTTTCAATATACTAAATAAATAATAAAATAAAATAAATAAATAAGTTTAAATTATCAAACTCAATAATGAATCAAAGTTTCAACAATCAATCAATCAATCTTGAATTGAGATCTTGATAACATCTAAACGAACCAAGTTCAAATCAAGTTTGAATCAAAATCAAGTCAAACTTGAATTAAGTGCTCGATAACATCTAAACGAACCAAGCTTAAGCCAAACTTTAAACTCAAACTCATAAAAAATAAATCAAACCAGCTTGAACAATTATTTCAAAAATTTAATTTATTTTAAACTTTGTTTGACCCAGCTTGATTACTTTGTCAAAGAAAGTTGAACACCCTAAACCTAACTCAGATCGGTTCGACTTGTTTACGCACTAGCCAAGTCTCAGTTTTGTTTTTCATGCTTATTCAACTTAGTATTATCTTTATAATTTATATAAAATATGTCTGGGCGTTTTCCCTATAATTGAATCTTTATGCATTTATCTAGCTAAAAGGCCAAAAAAAAAAACAGAAAAAAAGGGGGAAAAAAAGGGAAAAAAAGAGAGGTCACAAAATGCAGACCGTCGTATAACTACGCACTTAATTATGGGAAACAGAATCAACCGGGAGCCCATCCAGTGATATCAACGTAGAGCCCACCCTGTTCCCAGTCTTCGTCTCAATTATCTTCCTCTATAAAGTTTCCTCAAGCCAGTGGAGAAGAAGTTGAAGCAGTAACAAAGCGGCAGCTAGAGCTCAGTAACTTCCATGGCTGAGAACGGTGAAGGGAACGCCGATCAGTACGCCAAGGATGGCTCAGTGGACCTCAGGGGCAACCCTGTGCTCAGATCAAGAAGAGGTGGCTGGACTGCCTGCTCCTTTATCGTAGGTAAACTGTTTGTTTAATTTAAACGCCCATGATATATAATATATAATGTTTGTAGCAGTGTGTAATCTGAGGTTAATTGAGTGCGTATATAGTGTACGAGGTGTTCGAGAGAATGGCGTACTATGGGATATCGTCCAACCTGGTGATATATTTGACGAACAGGCTACACGAGGGCACGGTGGAGGCGTCCAACAACGTCACCAATTGGGTGGGCACTGTGTTTTTGACGCCGGTGATCGGGGCCTACATAGCCGACGCTTTTCTCGGCAGATATTGGACCTTCCTCATCGCCTCCGCCGTCTATCTCTCGGTATACACGTACACACATATATGTAAATTTGTTATGTTGTTTAGAAAGTAAACTACTTCTTTAGTCCCTAGTCTAAGAAGAAATGGTTTTTTATTGATAATCGATGCGATTGGGTTTTAGCTTTAGAACCCTTTCTCGGCCACTAATATGTGGTAAAAGGGGAAGAGGATGTGGAAGGAATCTTTTGACAGATGAAAACATTAATGGTGCATTTATTGAGTAATGGATAAGATAAGGATGAATACCAAGAGTATGATAAATCTAATTAGTATATTAATTATGCGATGATGATTGATTAGTATTATAATTTTTTTTATTAAATATTAAGATAAATTGAAAAGTACGTATAACTAATATCCTATGAATTTAGTATTCGTTGATTGCGCATTTTATTTAAAGGAAAATTTTTTATAAATATGTAATTTAAATGTTCTATCATCATGTGATAAAAAAGTGATTCGCTCACCCCTAACATTCCCGTCAACCCATCCCTAGGTCAACACGGAGGAGGTAAATCACGGGTGACTACTAGTCATTAGTGTAAATGGTCAAGACATGGGGAGGTTATGCTCGGTCACACTGAATTTTGATCCCAAGATTTCATATAACAATACCCTATGTCTTAACCATCACACCATCCTGAACTAAATGTTCTATCATCATGATACCATAGCAGGACAACATATTTTCCAAGAATAGATAGAATGTGAATAATTTTTTTACTAAAAAGTTTAGTTTGAAAATTAGAATAAAAATAAATTAATTCTAGACATGATTTATTTCATAAAAAATTCAGAGAAAAATAATTAATTATTCGGGAACAAAAATGTTCATGTTCATATTTTTCCGTTTTGTGGTTTGCCCACAGGGCATGTGTTTGTTGACGCTGGCAGTGTCCGTCTCCCCGCTGAGACCAGCCGACTGCAAGGAGAATTGCGAGCCAGCTTCGACATTGCAGTTGTCTGTGTTCTTCGGAGGTCTCTACATAATTGCTCTAGCAAACGGTGGAACCAAGCCCAACATCTCCACCATCGGAGCTGATCAGTTCGACGAGTTCGACTCCAAGGAGAGGATGCACAAGCTCTCCTTCTTCAACTGGTGGACGTTCAGCATCTTTACGGGCACATTGTTTGCCAACACGTTTCTGGTCTACATACAAGACAACGTGGGGTGGACTCTGGGCTATGCAATCCCAACTCTGGGTCTGATGATCTCCATCATCATCTTTTTGGTCGGCACGCCTTACTATAGGCACAGGGTGCCCCAGGGAAGTCCATTCACGAGGATGACTAGGGTCATAGTGGCTGCCATCAGGAAATGGAAGGTTCCTGTTCCTAACGACCCGAAGGAGCTTCACGAGCTTGATTTGGAAGTGTACGCAAAGAGGGGAAATTTCCGAGTCGACTCCACCAATTCGTTAAGGTTTCTCAACAAAGCAGCTGTGAAAGATAGCCCAGGCACTCCGTCGATGGTTTGCCCTGTGACGCAAGTGGAAGAAACTAAGCAAATTCTGCGGCTGCTGCCGCTCCTGCTCGCCATGTTCATCCCCTGCGCCGTGATCGCACAGACCAACACTCTCTTCGTCAAGCAAGGAACCACATTGAACCGTCACATCGGGCCACAGTTCCAGATCCCCCCGGCTAGTTTGGGAGCATTCGTAACCATTTCCATGCTCCTGTGTGTCATCCTTTACGACCGTTTCTTAGTCAAGGTGATGCGAGCTTGGACAAAAAATCCAAGAGGGATTACACTGCTCAAGAGGATGGGAGTTGGACTAGTTTTGCAGATCGTGACGATGTCGATTGCATCACTGACAGAGAGAAGAAGGCTGAGCATTGCGAGAAGCCATGGGCTAGATAAAGCAGCCGGGCAAGTTCCGGTTACCATCTTTATGTTACTCCCTCAGTTTGTGCTCATGGGACTAGCAGATGCTTTCATGGTGGTGGGGATCATAGAGTTCTTTTATGACCAAGCTCCAGAAAGCATGAAAAGTCTGGGAACTTCCTACTCCTTGACAGCTTATGGCGTTGGCAATTTCCTCAGTAGCTTTCTCCTCAAACTTGTTGCTAAAATAACTAGCAGCAGAGGAAAAGGTTGGATATTGAATAATCTTAATGCCTCACATCTGGACTACTACTACGCATTCCTCACCCTCCTTAGTGTCCTCAACTTCATCTACTTCTTGTATGTGTCTAATGTTTACTCCTACAAGTCAGAAAGGTGGGAGGAAAAAGTAGCATTAGATGATCAGAAGGCAGAGAATGGCTGATATACTTGTTCAAGAATCGTCTACTGAAGCAATAAACAATTCGAAGACTGGATCATCATATCTGTTTACTACTAATGAAGTCATAGAAATCAAGCGTGATATTGTCTATATACTCCTACATCGACGAAGCATCCTGCTTATCTGAGTGCATGCGATTGAAGAATGCCTTTATAGATGTTCTTCAGTACATGTCTTTGCCATTAAAATCCATTCAGTACTTATAGTGCAAGCAATCTGAACTAGTGCATCACGGTTGAACTAGAAAAATAAAATAAATTACAGATGTGATTGAACCCACAGATCCACTGGGTTGATCTGTCAGGGGTTACATTAAGCTTCAACATACTTCTCCTAAGAGTGCTTCTTATCAGTTCTAATTAACCCACCTATGTCATTACACTAGCCTACATTAGGGATAATTTTACAAGACGGAATGTGATTAAGAAAGCATCATCATTTCACCTCCAGAGAAGGATGATGATTGTGATGCCGTTCGATTCTTAGCAGTCAAGCTTTACCCACTCATATTGCCCTGGGAGCGGGCAGTCATTCACAGGGTCAAAGTTGTACCTGGGATAAAATAAATAGCAACGTGAACACATATATTTCTATGTTAGAATCACTTATGGTAGTCTAAGGTAACTAGATTATGTATTAGGGTCAGCTAAATTCTCAGATGCCATATAATTTTTGGTTAGGGTCACCTAAGAAAATATATATTTAACATGATTGTGTATGAGGACTTGGTAATAGAATTAATCAATAAAACTAGTATGCTAGTTGCATCAATGCATATATGCTGCAGAATTAAGGGTAAAACAGAAGAATATAATGAACTACTTACTTTTCCATGAATATTTGTTGCTGTAGTTTCTCTAGCCTGACAAGAAACTCTTCTGTCTCCTGATTAGAAGGGATGTATTGGCAGATAGGATCTTCTTGCATTCCCTTGCTACTGGCAATAGCTCTTGTTGAAGAATCTGGCGTCCTTATTGTCTCTGAATCCCTTATCAAACTGCTTGGTGTTGTTTCTCTGATGAGGCAGAGATAATTAGCCATACACGATCATAAATAAATCTAAAATATCTAGGATAGCAAAAAAAAATGCAATATCTAAAAACATGGAGATCAGTACATGTTTCAAACTTATAAGAACAATATCTCAGCAAACCTGAAGGCAAGTAAATTCAGAACTATAGGAACAATCCAAAAAAGAACCCTTAAAGGTTAACTTTGAACCCACCAAAAAGGCCAAACGTAATGAGATGGCATCCTTCTGACAAGGTTCGGATACCAGTAAATGAGCTGTTTGCTTGAACATTTATTGACAAATTTCTTCCAAACTACAAGGTCAGTACATTAGCAAGACAGTAAGATTATTGAGATTTGGGCCAATACATAGTTGTCATTTTGTGTAGTACTCTGCCAGCAGCCTGAGCTTTAAACAGGATATCTCATTTTCAAATTTTTCAACCTTCCATTCACTTGTTATCTCTATCTCCAATGATCCATCCAAGGAAGTAACATGAAGCAAATATTTAATAAACCCACTACACCCGTTTTCATAGAACAGAAGTGAGTAATAAAAAGACAAGCACATGCACATGTTTTAAGGCACTCTGTATATTGCAAAAAAGAAATGATAAAGAATTAAGGGAACCACTGGATGAAATAAAGGAACGAACCACTTGAGGCACTATTATGAAGGAAGCATCTAAACAACAAAGAAGGCATCAATTTTAGGCGACTTTAAGCAATCTAGTAAGTTGCAGGACCGTTCTATTGAAAATACATTAAATATCAAAGAACTGCAAAAGATAGTTGTTCAGAGACGGAAAGCAAGAGAGAGAAACAAAGGATAGAGATCATTTTTTTATCTGTCAAACTTCCACGCAAAGTTCTGTGATAAAACAATTTTGAACGAAAAACAATTTTAAACACATGCCAGAAGAAATGTGATAAAACACTAGAAATTTTCGATCTTGGTCACAAATAGCGGAAGAAATTACCGAACGAAAGCACAATTTGGTCGCGCAGTACCCTTGATCCGACAGGAGAACACCCGAATTTTCAAAGGCAAACAGCAAGAAGAAAATTTTAGCCGTGTATAAACAGCTAAACAAGCTTGGATTTTATAAACCCTAAATGATTAACTGCAGTGTTTTCGCAAAAGGGTAGGTCAAAATCCCACCTTTCTCTCGATTCGGACTCGAGATTGCTATCGGCGCACGACACCTCCACAACTGGCGAGCGCTCCTTCTCCAAGTCCTTCGACCGACAGGACACCTCCCTCCCCGAGTTCGACGTGCCAGCATTCAGCGGGATGATCCTAGGGTTAGCGTTTATTGTGGAGGGTTCCCTAGGGGCAGTGGCCTTGGGCTTGAAAGCGCGCGGAGGAGAAAGGGGCTTCTCGAGGCGGCGGCTCCGCAGCTCGAGATAGGCAAGGTGTGAGTCCTGCGCCGCAGCGGCGAGAGCCCGGGCGCGGGTGAGCACGCCGATGGAGCGCTGGTGGGAGGCGAACTTCATGACCGCGACGGCACCAGGGAGCTTGGCTTTCCTCATGCACTTCCTTGCTGTCGAGGGGAGGAAATGGAGGATGAGAGTTGGCACACGAAGGGAATGAATTATGGAGCTTGTTTTTATGCACGAATTTTAATTTTTACCTCCACAACTTCTTCTATATATTAATTGAATTACTTTTATCATAGAGTTTAAAAGAAAAAGCTGCCGTTAGATTTTATATTTCACCAATTAGGAATGATTCTGGACTGGATTTTGGAGTTTGGGTATGTCAAATCTCTAGCAGAAGAAACTAGCTAGGAACGGATATCCTAATTTAATGCCACGCGTCAACTCGTGTAGCCTTGTACGCGTACAAAACTTCTCAGAAAAAAGACTGTACATGTATCAATTATTGCAGGGCTGCAAGTGCAACTTGAACGGCTTGAGTCGTCATGTGAATCATGATTGATTGCAACTTTTTAGAATTTGTTTTTATTGGATGTAAAATTAAATGTTTTCAAGGAGGAATCTCTTTTCGATGTAGCTTTTGACAGGATTAGATTAGATCTAAATTGAGGCATAAGTGGATTGTGGCTGGCCATGCTGAATGGATAGATATCCCATTGACTCTAAATCATTATAAGTGTACAAATTTATCTGGTGTAGAATTATAGTGGCGACAAGTGCAGCAACGGCAGAAATAGAGTGTAGTGTATAGTAAAAGTATAGTATAGGGATAGCCCACTGTTTACGGGGGTATGCCTGCACTAACTTATTCCCCAGTACGCATGTCTCGATAGGGCCAAGTATTTGACGGCTGGATGCCATGCTTTCCGAGAGGTTTTGGATTCTTCTGCATGGAAGGAATCTTTCACTTTCGAACTAGATTGTTGTGTAAATGGGGAATTAAATTGAGGAGGGTGGGCAAGAACCACGGTACATCGCCATCGATATCGTCATCAGAATTTCACACTCAAATTCGAGTTGGGCTTGAATTGGACCGGCCCAATTAAATCTAATCTTCGAGTGATTCTTTTTGAGCTAGTGACGAACCAATTCCCTGAGTAATGACAAGGAACGGAACAATTCAAGACATTATATGGCTCACACGGATCTTAATATTTGGAAACGTTTTTAGGGGCAATACCTCTACATCAAATGTTTCCCTGAACAAGAGGTACGAAAAACACACAACGGTTCCTCTTTACGGTTAAGCATCTCTACATAGTACATTGTGATTCCTATTTAACAAACTATTCAGCATCGTCATACTGCTACTCGTTGTTGGTCACAACCAAGGCCAACCAACGATGAATCCGAGCACCGGCTAGCATTATCGATGGAAGCAAGCAAAGCCATCTCCACATCTCTGGACACGCTTCTCTTGAGCAAGGAGACTACGTACTCCATGAAAACTCCACTGCAGGCCAAGGTGATTGGCCCCTCTCCGGGTAATCCGAACTCCTCGGCTGAAACCTTGAGGAGCTCCTGAAAAATACAGCTTTTGAGGAACGACAATGGCACTACGAATCTTGCATCATCCATACTGTACACCACAAAATGGCCTTTGTCAGCAACCACTACGTTGTTGAAATCGCAAGAACTCGACCGACTATTTGCTCTCATCAAGGGCAGCCCCTTCTTTGCCTTCTCAACAAGCCTCTTGGGACTCAACATGGCTAAAAGTTGATGTTCTAAGAAAGAGCTAGAGATGCTGAAACTCGTTGATCAGGATGTGCTTGGAATGAACAAAGAACCGGTCTACTTAAATTGGAGAACAAGCAACTCATGACCAGAGATGTATCTTTCAGGACTTTCTCCAAAGGGAACAAACCGTGTGAGATTGCAAGAGGGAGGATATCTGACAGCTATTTGGTTTAGATTTTGATTGGATGTTCCTTTGTGGGTTAGATAAAGTTTTGTGGTTTGCAGTGTGGTTCTACCTTTCTATGTGGGTGATCCAAAGACATGTAGGCTCCATTGCCTTAGTCACAATAAACCCCTTGTCGGACTCAATCGAAATGGACATCCTACTTGTGACCACTAGCTATTGTCTTCAGAAATGATTTCAGATTCATAACATGCATTAAGATTTTGACAATGATTATTCTTTTGATATCAAGTTACAAAACATATAAGAAAAGACATGAAACATGTCAACAGAACATTTCCCGACCTTCTCCTATTTAAGAAACACTGCACACTAGCTGTTCTTCTTATCTGAACATTTCCCTACCTTCTCCTTTGAAGCTTTATATCTTGACTTCAACACATTGTAGAGTCATCCCGTTTCCTGCACCTCTATTAAAAAAATTCCAATTTTTAAGCTATAATACCTAATTTCACAACAGAACTTGAAATTTAAAATGTTCATATTTCGAGCTAAAGGTCAGTCATCCATAAACTATAAGCATCCACGAACAATATTAAATCGATGGTAACACTGCCGAAGTACATCTACCACTTGAAGGGAAGTCCTGACGACCAAAGGAGTGTGTTGAAGATTTTAAAAGATGCAATCTATGTCATCATACCAATGCCTCGTTCCGTCCATTTACGGATGAATTAGCTGATCTATTTTGAATTTATTAAACTAATCTCATTAAAGGGAAACTTCCAACGACAAAAACACCTTCAGGCCATCTTGCAATGGAAGGAAAGGAAGGACCAGCCACTCGAATGCAGGAACATGGGCATGGCCTTGGTCCCCTACCTCTTTCTGCCAGCTTCTTCCAAATAAGTAGTGGACTTCGAGTTGGTGATTCCAAGCACACGTAAAACTTCAACATTTATTTCTTAGGAAGGAAATATGCCACTTTGCATCATTCAAGCACTACAGGAAAAATAGAGATTAGCAATCGAATATTCAGTCATTAACCGGTCTCTAAATGCACTTAGCTTAGTGATTAACGACAAAATTTTAATCATAATTTTTTGTCGTTGACGATAAACTCTATCACTAAAGTAGTAATGGAATTAAGGGGGCGTTTGGTTCTTTCCTAGGAATACGAATCGGAATGAGAATCATTGTATTGTGGAATGGGAATGGGTATGAGCATGGATATCACTCTTAAAAGCAATGTTTGGTTAGTTGCATATCTTCTATCGGAATAAATCAAAATTTCTTTTTTTACCCTTAAAGGAAAATAAGAGAAAAAATTAGATGTGAGAGAAAGATGAATGTGAGAGAAAAATATGATGAAAGAGAATGATGAGAGAGAAAGTATGATGAGAGAGAAAATATGATGAGAGAGATAGTGTGATGAGAAAGAATGAAGAGAGAGAAAGTGTAATGAGAGAAAATGAGAAAAGAGAATGTGATTGGAGAGAGCATGATGAGAGAGAAAATATGATGTGAGAGAAAGTATGATGGGAGAGGATGAAGAGAGAGAAAATATAATGAGAAAAAATGAGAAGAGAGGGTGTGATGAGAGAGATTGAGGAGAGAGAAAGTATGGTAAGAGAGAAAGTATGGTGAGAGAGAAAGTATGATGAGAAAAAAGAGAACAATGAGTATGATGAGAGAGATTGAGGAGAAAGAAAGTATGATGAGAGAGAAAGTATGTTGAGGAAAAAAGGAGGGAGTGTGACAAGAGATATTGAGGAGAGAGAAAGTGTGATGAGAAAAAAGAGAAAAAAGAGTGTGATGGGAGAGATTGAGGAGAGAGAAAGTGTGATGAGAGAGAAAGTGTAATGAGAAAAAAAAAGAAGGAAGAGAGTGCGATGGAAGAGATTGAAGAGAGAGAAAGTGTGATGAGAGAGAAAGTGTGTGATAAAATGATGAGAGAGAAAATATGATGAGAGAGAACAAAGAGAGAGAAGTAATATGAAAGAAAAAAATAAATAAATATATTTTGATATTTGATATTAATGGAGAAAATTTTTGTTTTAAGTCAAGGGTATTTTTGGAATAAGGGAATATTTTGATTAATGAAAATAGGGTAATGACTAATTGAATGGGAGGTACATGGGAATGAGTTATTACCCAATTTCAAGGATTCATTTCTTATTTATATTCCTATTCTTATAATCCAAACATTAACAATGATAATCAATGATTCTCATTCTCATTCCCCACTCCTATTACCCTAAACCAAATGTCCCCTAAATTTTCATCGCTAAAATTAACGATGAAAATTTAATTTTTGTTCCTTATAAGTACTAGGCAAAACTCTCTCTCATATCTGCTGAAAAATCCAAGCCAATGAATACAATGAAGCTTAGTCTAAGTACTTTTTGTTTTCACAATCAATTGTTAAAAGTAATCCTTCACCTTTATAAAAAAATCCAATTTTTAAGCTAGAATATCTAAATTCACAACCGAAATTGAAATATAAGGGTACTGTATCTTACGAGACAATTGTTCATTGACTATTTAACATCCAGATGAGATAATATCATCTTACAGAAAAAAAAAGTGTTATCTTACAAAAAAAAAAATAAAATAAAATAAAAAAATATCATGAGTTGGAATGCTGAGTACTGCATTTTAAAAATAAAATATATAATAATAAATAGATGAATTAAATCGTAAAACACAAAGTGAGAATGCTAAATTAAAATTGTATCTAGTTTATGTTGATCCCCATGATTATTTTGATGTGATCAACCAAGTTAGGTTAGATTTTATTTGATTTTGATCTCTGTGTCTAAGTGTGCAGGAACTTAGGAGCGCAGGAAGTCGAACAGAAGACGCAGCTAGTGAGAAAGACGGCACGGGAAGGGAGTCGATGAATCGGTGTATCCGAAGGATGAAAGAGCTGTGGAAGAGTACATCGGTGGACGAGAAGAACGTGTGCGACATTCGAGAGACGAGAAACCGGGGCGGAAGCTTGCTCGAAGAGAAGGCTGAAAATTGGGTTCGGGTGAGCCCTATTTAGGTTGGCCCAATCACCCAAGCAATCGGGACTTCGGAAGCTGAAAAGGAGAAAAAGAGAAGTTGGAGCTATTTATACCCTGCAGCATTGAGGGCGCCCTCCACATTAAGGGCATCCTCCATGGCGTTGAAGGCGCCCTCCATGGCGTTGAGGGTGCCCTCAACCCAGTCTTTGTAACCGTTTCATATAGATAAAGCTCTATTCGATTATCCGTCCTCAACCCCTTTGGAGGCGCCCTCAAGACTCAAGATAGGATTTCCATGAGCTATATAAAGGCCCCTGGAGTTAGGAAATAATTATTTAACTCAGTATTCAATTTCCTAACAACTCTTGAGCTCTTTAAGTGTGTAAAAGGCTTCTCCGCCTTCAGAGAAGAAGATTCTTAGTGCGCTATTCAACCGCCTTGGATTAATAACCATCTAGGTTATAACCAAGTAAAATTGATGAGTTTTTTATTTTTTGTTTCTTTTATTTTATTTGCTATTATTTTACTGTTATTATTTTAAGAGTTGAAAATATGAGGAGGGTATATTTTATTTTGCAGGCAATTCACCCCTCCCCTCTTGTCGGCCCCGCTACACCAACAAGTGGTATCAGAGTCAGGCCACCTTAGAAGAACTAATCGCCGACTGAAGCATCAAGATCAAGACGATGGTCGGTGCTAGTATTCATCCCCTGAAATTTGACGGAGACTTCGCTACATGGAAACGCAGAATGGAGGTATTCTTCAAAACAGAATTTGATATTCTTTTTGTTTTGAAATACGATTTTGTAATCCCTAAAGACAAGGAAGAATACAACTGGACGAAAAAGGAACTAGCTGATTTTATGACCAATAGAAAGGCAGAGTTCCATCTGCTCAGCATTCTGCCACCCCAGGAGGTAAGTCGGATAGGAAGCTACGACTCCACCAAAGACCTCTGGGAAAAATTCCTGGAGCTCCACGAAGGCACCTTAGAAGCAAAATTAACAAGGCGCGACATTCTCCGGACTCAGCTTACAAATCTTCCGATGAACAATAGCGAGAAGGTAACGTAACTCCAAGCAAGAATCAAGGAACTAATAACTCAACTGAACAACCTCAGAGAATTGGTAACAAACCGAGACTCGATCCAGTATGCGCTCAACGCCTTCCCAAGAACTCCAGAATGGGTGCCCTTAGTAGATGCATACTACATCTCTAAGGACTTTGAGATAAGTACGTTAGAAAATTTATTTTCTACCTTCGAATTTCACGAATCTCGAATTGCAGAACCTAAACAAATAGAGAAGTCAAATCTCAAGGTTGCCCTACAAGCCGAGATGGATGATCCAAACTCTGAAGCGTCAGTCGATGGAACTGAAGCGGTGCTATTGGTAAGAAAGTTAAATAAGTTTATAAAGACTAATAAATTTAGATCGCAGTCGAGAAAGCATCAACGCAACAGAAGGATGGTCCGATGCTACAACTACAATGAGGAAGGGCACATCAAGGATGACTGCCCAAAGTTAAAGAAAAGGGACAATGAGAAGTCTCAAAGACCGACGTCCTCCAAATGTAATAGTCTGAAGGCTACATGGGATGAATCATCATCCTCCGAATCAGAAGTCGAAGTCTTCTCAAGAGTAGCACTGATGGTCAACCATCAAATTGAAGAAGAAATCAGCTTAGAGATGAGCATAGATGAAGGGGGGAGAATCATCAAAAGAAAGCTACAATGAAGAGGGAGCATCAGAAATAGAGGTAAGTAAGGTACGTACTCTAACCCCTAAACAGTCTTTTCATTTTATCAAAATTTTTACAAAAGACTTAGTAAAATTAGAAAAAGAAATTGTTGACCTAAAATTAATGTTAGATAATTTAAAATAAGAAAATGATAATTTGAAAATTCAAATTGAAAATCTGAAAACTGATGCATGCTTTAAACCAAACAAATTTCAAAAATCAAAGCTTAGAATTTATGGAAAGTTGAATTGGTATATTAGAAAACATCAAGGACAACTTAAAAATTTTTCCAAAAGTTATGTACCTCATAATACTTGATTAATCCAGTAGGATGGAACCTACACTGGGTTCCAAAATCTTTTCTAGATTAAATTTTTGTAAGTTGCGCTTTCAGCAAGAAAAATTAAACAGTTAATTTCTTTATGAGGCTTTGTCTAAGAAAGTGGTTGTTGCTCCAATAACCAAGAAGATCTAGTGCCTCGCCACTGCTTGGAAGCCAAAATATAAAATGTTTAATTAACTTACTGATAAAGCATGAAAATATAAATTAGATAATGCTTTAACACGTATTTTTAACATTTTTTTAAAAATTTTCAAAAATATTTTGTTTAAATTGCCTAAAGGTTAGAGTTCTTTGTTAACTTAAAATTTATTTTAAAAAATTCCTATCCCGTTTTTGCTGTGATCAAAGGGGGAGAGATAAGAATAAGTTTAGGGGAAGTTAATATTTTTTAAAAAATTTGTACTTAAAATTTTTTTTTTGGATAGGAACAATTTAATATTTTTTTTCTTAAAAAATTACAAATTCTATTATTGCAATCTTTATACTTAAAATGTTAGTTTAGTAATTTCTTTAAATTACTTCTTGTCTGTTTTTTCCCTAACTTAAACTTGGGTTGATGCACATTAAAAAAGGGAGAGATTGTTGGTCCCCATGGTTGTTTTGATGTGATCAACCAAGTTAGGTTAGGTCTTGTTTGATTTTGATCCCTGTGTCTAAGTGTGCAGGAGCTTAGGAGCGCGGGAAGTCGAGCGGAAGACGCAACTAGCGAGAAGGACGGCACGGGAAGAGAGCCGACGAGCTCGGTCTGTCCGAAGGACGAAAGAGCTGTGGAAGAGTACATCGGTGGACTAGAAGAACTTGCGCGACGTTCGAGGGACGAGAAGCCGGGGTGGAAGCATGTTCGAGGAGAAGACCGAAAATTGGATTTGGGTGAGCCCTATTTTGATTGGCCGCAATCACCCAAGCAATCGGGACTTCGGAAGCTAGAAAGGAGAAAAAGAGAAGCTAGAGCTATTTATACCCTGCAGCATTGAGGGTGGCCTCCACATTGAGGGCGCCTTCCATGGCGTTGAGGGCACCCTCCATGGCGTTGAGGGCACCCTCAACCTAGTCTTTGTGACCGTTGGCATACGGATAAAACTTTATCCGATTATCCCCTTGGAGGCGCCCTCAACCCCTTTGGAGGTGCCCTCAAGACTCGAAATAGGATTTTCAAGAGCTATATAAAGGCCCCTAGAGCTAAGAAATAATTATTCAACTCAGTATTCAATTTCCTAACAACTCTTGAGCTCTTTAAGTGTGTAAAAGGCTTCTCCGCCTTCAGAGAAGGAGATTCTTGATACGTTGTTCAACCGCCTTGGATTAACAACCATCTAGGTTATAACCAAGTCAAATTGTTGAATCTCTTATTTTTTGTTTCTTTTATTTTATTTGTTATTATTTTACTGTTGCTATTTTAAGAGTTAAAAGCACGAGGAGGGTATATTTTATTTTGCAGGCAATTCACCCCTCCCCTCTTGCCGGCCCCACTGCACCAACAATTTGAACTAAATCCAATGGATAAATGCAGAGATAACAATTATGTTGGTTCAAACCGGGATTGATTTGGAATTGATTTGGTCAAGTTATGACCTAACTAAGTTAAAGTTTAAACAATTTCGATTAATTTAAAATGAATTAGGATATTTTTGAAAAAATCAACTCTTTCTTTTTTTTTCTCTCCTTTTTCTCCTTACGCACGCTACACCCTCTCCCTGTCGTACACCACCATAGTACCTTCTCCCATCCCTCTCTTTTATTTTTATTTTCCTCTTCAACATTTTCTTCTTCTCCTTCTCTTCTGCAATAACAATAAACTAATAGTTTTTTCCTCTCTTCTCAAGTACAAGAGTTCTCTCTTTTCTTTTTTTTCTCCTACAAGCGAGAAACACAACATCTACTATTGCCCTCTTCCAACAACAAGAGTAGCCCTCGACCCTTCCATCTTTTTCCTCTTCTCATGTTTTTTAGGATTTTATTGGCACTGCAAGAATAACCCTGTTTGGCCTTGTCTTACTCTCTTTGTGTCGTTGTCGATCTCATTGAAGCTAGTCGAGGTTGTTAATGAAGAAAGTAAAACTCTTCTCTTTTGCTTCTTCCTTCCTATCTTTTGTTCTATATTTTTTTTCAAAAGCAACAAACCTCCTTTTATTTTTTTCAAATGAGCAGCCTTTTACAAACAACTTTTTTTTTTCACTTTATCCAACTACAACAACAACAACAAAAGGAGTAAATTGTTCCTTTCTTCTTTCATGTTTTATTAATTGAAGAAGAATTATAAAATATAAATTTTATTTTATTAAGTTGCTAATTAGGATGGTTATTTATATCAGAATGGATGTCTCATATGTAGAGTAGAATGCTAAATATTATGAAAAAGTGAGATCATAAATGATTCATTTACTTTGAGCTATAGATAAACTTTGAGGATCTACAAATCATTATTTCAACTAGAATCAAGGGCTAAATATTTTGTATTATATTATTTTTTATTAAATTTACTCCCTCGGGTTAAAATACTAGCTACACCACTAGTTTGTGATGAATTGATTGTGTACTCGAATACTATCACAAGGAAGTGAAGAAGCTAATTGCTTGGTAAAGAGATGGAAAAAGTGGGAGACAAAGTTGGATGCAATTTTATTCTTTTTGTTTTGTCCAAATAGAAGGTCACTCTGATTCACTATTAAATTAATGGTCAAATAAAAGTCATTTATTGTCTCCGCTCGTCTGGGTCATAATGTTATCTTTTGTAATCATTACCATTTGGGTAGTTACGGATATGCTATTAATGATAGGTCATTTTGAGTCATTTATTTATGTGTCAGTTACATAATTGAGCTGGTAGGAAAAATTAATTAAGTGTTAAAACATTGGTCGATTTGTTTTGAAAATCTTTGCCTTGATCAGTTTATCTTCAATGTGTGTAAGTTGTACTCACAGATGAGTCACTTGAATTTAGTGTAATCCAAGGTCTAAATTTGCACCCATGCAGATACAAGCATGTTCACAACATTCAATTTAAACTAGTCTTCAACGTAAGACTAAACTCTCATAACTCATTTTCCCATTATGTTTCCATTCACATTTCAACTACTACTTTAGATATTAAAGTGCTTGGCAGGAAGTTGTTGAGTATGAGCGAAGAGTGAACAATTCAATGAAGGAACTCTACCACCCAAGTACTAACTCAACTATACCGTGGGGGCGGAGCAAAAGATTCAAGACATTATATGACTTGGACAGATCTAAATATTTGGAAACGTTTTGGGGAGAAAGAAAGAAAAACTGAATTATTAGCATTTACAAATGGGCAATACCTAAATGAAATTAAAAAGGACTGAACAAGAGGTACGAAAAACACAATGGTTCCTCTCTATGGTTAAATCTCTCTACATCGTGATTCCTATTTAACGAACTATTCAACATCGTCATACTACTAGTCGTTGTTGGTCACAACCAAGGCCAACCAACGAGGAATCTGAGCACCGGCTAGTATTATCGATGGAGGCAAGCAAAGCATCTCCACATCTCTAGACACGCTTCTCTTGAGCAAGGAGATTACATACTCCATGAAAACTCCACTGCAGGCCAAGGTGATTGGCCCCTCTCCGGGTAATCCGAACTCCTCCGCTGAAACCTTGAGGAGCTCCTGAAAGATACAGCTCTTGAGGAATGACAACGGCACCACGAATCTTGCATCATCCATACTGTATACCACAAAATGGCCTTTGTCAGCAACCACTACGTTGTTGAAATCGCAAGAACTCGACCTACTATTTGATATCATCAAGGGCAGCCCCTTCTTTGCCTTCTCAACAAGCCTCTTGGGACTCAACATGGCTAAAAGTTGATGTTCGAAGAAAAAGCTAGAGATGCTGAAACTAGAATGTGCTTGGAATGAACAATGGGCTGGTCTACTTAAATTGTAGAACAGGAAACTCATGACCAGAGATGTATCTTTCAAGACTTTCTTCAAAGGGAACAAAACATGTGAGATTGCAATAGGAAGATATCTGACAGCTATTTGGTTTAGATTTTACTTGGACAGTTCCTTTGTGGATTGCATGATGTTTGGTGGTTAGCAGTGTGGTTCTACCTTTCTATGTGGGTGATTCAAAGACATGTAGGCTCCAATGTCCTAGTCACAATAAACCCCTTGTCGAACACAATTGAAATGGATATCCTACTTGTGACCACTAGCTATAGTCTTCATATTATGCCATAACTTATATTAAGATTTTGATAATGATTATTCTTGAGTGGTTTTCTAACAAAGCACATGGATTTAATTTGGATTATAATGTTGATGTGACAATTCATATAGATTGAGATTTTGAGGTGAGATTATGGAAGAACAAGAACTAGTTCATCTGCTTATATGCAGAGATTGACATGAATACCAGGACTTCATGGGATAAAGGCCATTTTCTTATGCCATATAAGACAACTATAATTTCTCTAGGTGTTTGGAATATAGTTTTTAATTTACTTGAAGTAAATGGATTGGTCAAGTATACTTGTTGGAATGGCATTATAGGACCTGCTTCTGTGTATATCGCCAGTTGTATGATTACAGCCATGCCCATTTGCAAAATTGCTCATTTATGTTTGATATCAAGTTGCAAATCAGATAAGGACAGACATGAAACATGTCAACAGAAATTTTCCCCACCTTCTCTTGTTTAAGAAATTAAACACTTCACACTACCTGTTCTTCTTATCTAAACCTTTCTGTTTATAATATACCATGAAGCTTTATATCTTGACTTCAGCACATTGTTGAGCCATCCTGTCGATATATAGCGTCCTTGTAAGTACTAGGCAAAACTCCCTTCTCATATCTGCAGAAAAATCCAAGTCAATGAATGCAATGAAGCTTAGTCTAAGTAATTTTTGTTTCCACAATCAATTGTTAAAAGTAATCCTTCACCATTAGAATTTTTTTTTTTCAATTTTTAAGCTAGAATGTATAAATTCACAACAGAATTTGCAATTTAAAGTTATTGAATCTTATGAGACAACTGTCAATAAACTATAATCATCCAAATGAGAAAGAGTTCATCTTACCTCGACCTTACACTAAGTTAATTCAATGGGATGTATAGGTATTCATATAGTTGATTTGACTATTGATAATATTAAATTGGTGATTGCCGAGTGAGAGTGTCAACTGAGTGACCTGAGTGCCAACTATCGATTGGTTTAGAGCAGAGGTTGAGTTCCAAGTCGGAGTGCTGATCGAGCTAAGTCAAAGTGGGAATCTGAACTGAGTTATGTGTTAGACATAATTTTCTTAAAACAAATTCATTCCCTCCGGTGGTACTTCCAAGTTACCTTACACGACTATTTCTCATGATATAATGGCTCGATCATGATCACATCTAAGTACTAATTGTTTGTGGTGAACATAATGGGTACTCAAATGCTATCATAGGGAAGCAAAAAAGAGTTGCCAAGCGGAGAGGCGGAAAAGGTGGGAAACAAAGTTGGATGGAATCTTATTTTTCTTTTTCTGCCCCAATAAGAGCTTCTTACTGTCTCCGCACATCTGGCTTGATTGTAATGCCAGTAGTTGGCGTCGTTACCTCTCGAATGGTTACGAATCTATCATTAATGTCCGACTATTGTAGTTCGTTTATTACTGTATTGATTAAACAATTGACCATCTAGGAAAAATTGATTCAAGTGGTAAAATGTTGATCAATTCGCTTAGGAAATATTTAGCCCAATTAGTTTGTCTTCAATGCCAACAATTGTTTCAAGTTTTACAACCCCTTGAATAGATTCTTTTTTGAGACGAGTAATGCCAAATTTATTAAGGATGGTGAGAGTGATAAAGTTAGAAAAATATCATTTGAGGGGAACATTGGTGATCCTAATATAGTAACATTAATGTAGCAGATAGTGAATAATTATCATTACATATACAGTTAAAGTTGTACAATCGGAATGGATAGTTGACTATGATATTTCCATGTCCCCTCCAATACAATTGGAAGGTACGTTAGCTCAAATAGAGGTATTCCCTCCGACTGTTAAGCATGACTCTCAACCACCTTAAAATCAAGTGTCACTAAGGAGATCCACGACGTCTCATGATTGTGTATATCTCCATGAGCATGAGTTTGACATAGGATTGGAAGATGATCCCACATCTTTCCGAGAAGTGAAACAATGCTCTCATTTGAAAAAATGGATTGAATCTAACCATGAGGGAAGAGATGATGTCTATGACAGACAATGACAATTGGGAACTTATCAAATCACTTGAAGGTGTGAAACATGTTGGTTGTCAATGGATATTTAAATCCAAATATGATTCACATGGCAATGTCAAAATGTATAAGACATGCCTAGTCACCAAGAGATTCACTCAGAAAAAGAACATTGATTACAAGAAGATTTTTTTACTTATTTCAACAAAAGACTCCCTTAGGGTAACCATAACACTGGTAACTCATTATAACGTAGAGTTACATCAAATGGACATTAAGATTGCATTTTTCAATGGAAACATTGAGGAAACTGTATACATATGCAACCAAAGAACTTTAAGTCTAGAGATACAAAGCACCTAGTATGTAAATTAAGGAAGTTCATTTATGATTTAAAGTAGACATCTCATCAATGGAAACTAGAAGTTTGATTAAGTAGTTTCTTTATATGATTTTAAAGAGAATTCAATTGATCAATGTTTGTAAATGAAGTTCAATGGGAACAAGTTTATTATACCTATTCTATATGTGGACGATATTTTACTAGCAAGCAATGATAAGGGTCTACCGCTATAAACCAAGTCTTTTCTATCAGGTGAAATTAAAATGAATGATCTTGGTGATGCATCCTTTGTCTTAGGCATATAGATTGTTCGTAATCATTCAAGTTTTAAAATTTATATTAATTTTTGTATTATATTAATTTTTAAAATTTATCAAATTTACCCCCTCTGGTTAAAAATCCTAGTTGTTTATAGTGAATTGTTTGTATACTTGAATACTATCATAAGAAGCCAAAAAGAGTCGCTAATTGCTTGGTAGAGAGATGGAAAAGATGGGAGACGAAGTTGGATGGAATTTTATTCTTCTTCCCACCAAATAGTTAAGAGCTCCTTATATAGGCTCTTGTTTACAGTAAGATTAATAGTCAAATAAAGGTCATTTACTGTCTCCATCATAATGCTATCTTTTTGGCATCATTACCATCCAGGCAATTATGGATCCGCTATTAATACCCAACCATTTCTAGTCATTTATTAATATGTCAGTTACACAATTGAGCAAGTAGGAAAGATTAACTCAAGTGGTAAAAAAATTGGTTGATTCGCTTGCTAAATCTTTGCCCTGATCAATTTGTCTTCAACATGTTCAAGTCGTACTCACACATGAGTCATCTCAATTTAATGAAATCCAGGTTCTAAATTTGCACCCATATGGGGGTACAAGCATGTTCAACACATTAAATTTAAACTAGTCTTTAACATAAGACTAAACTCTCGTACACTCATTTTCCATCTATTTTTTCATTCACATTTCTGCAACTACTTTAGATACCAAATTGCTTGGCAGGAAGTCGTTTGAGTATGGATGAGGAGTAGAACGATTCAATGAGGCAACTCTACCACTCAAGTGGTAACTCGACTACACCGTGGGGGTAGAGCAGAACAATTCAAGACATTATAGGCTTGGACAGATCAAAATATTTGGAAACGTTTTGGGGAAAAGAAAGAAAAACTGAATTATTAGCGTTTACAAATGGGCAATACCTCAATGAAGTTAAACAGAGCTCAAATGTTTCCCTGAACAAGAGGTATGAAAAATACACAACGGTTCCTCTCTATGGTTAAATCTCTCTACATCGTGATTCCTATTTAACAAACTATTCAACATCGTCATACTACTACTCGTTGTTGGTCACAACCAAGGCCAACCAACGAGGAATCCGAGCACCGGCTAGTATTATCGATGGAGGCAAGCAAAGCCATCTCGACATCTCTAGACACGCTTCTCTTGAGCAAGGAGATTACATACTCCATGAAAACTCCACTGCAGGCCAAGGTGATTGGCCCCTCTCCGGGTAAACCGAACTC
The DNA here is from genome assembly GCF_018446385.1 of Zingiber officinale. Classification (NCBI taxonomy): domain Eukaryota; kingdom Viridiplantae; phylum Streptophyta; class Magnoliopsida; order Zingiberales; family Zingiberaceae; genus Zingiber; species Zingiber officinale. Next base: position 76,553,914 of record NC_055996.1, on the reverse strand, counting down.
GTCCGCTGAAACCTTGAGGAGCTCCTGAAAGATACAGCTCTTGAGGAATGACAACGGCACCACGAATCTTGCATCATCCATACTGTATACCACAAAATGGCCTTTGTCAGCAACCATTACGTTGTTGAAATCGCAACAACTCGACCTACTATTTGATCTCATCAAGGGCAGCCCCTTCTTTGCCTTCTCAACAAGCCTCTTGGGACTCAACATGGCTAAAAGTTGATGTTCGAAGAAAGAGCTAGAGATGCTGAAACTAGTCAGGATGTTCTTGGAATGAACAAAGGGCTGATCTACTTATATTGGAGAACAGGCAACTCATGGCCAGAGATGTATCTTTCAGGACTGTCTTCAAAGGGAACAAATCATGTGAGATTGCAAGAGGAGGATATCTGACAGCTATTTGGTTTGAATATTGCTTGGACAGTTCCTTTGTGGATTGGATGATGTTTTGTGGTTAGCAGTGTGGTTCTACCTTTCAATATGGGTGATCCAAAGACATGTAGGCTCCAATGTCTTAGTCACAATAAATACCTTGTCGAACACAATTGAAATGGATATCCTACTTGTGACCTAGTAGCTATAGTCTTCAGATTATGTCATAACTTGCATTAAGATTTTGATAATGATTATTTTTTTGATATCAAGTTACAAAACAGATAAGAAAAGACATGAAGCATGTCAACAGAATATTTCCCGACCTCCTGTTTAAGAAACAATTCACACTAGCTGTTCTTCTTATCTGAACTTTTGCCTGTTTATAATATCCTTTGAAGCTTTATATCTTGACTTCAGCACATTGTAGAGCCATTCCGTCCATGTATAGCGTCCTTGTAAATACTAGGCAAAACTCCCTTCTCATATCTGCAAAAATATCCAAGCCAATGAATGCAATGAAGCTAGTCTAAGCACGTTTTGTTTTAGCAACCAACTGTTAAAAGTAATCCTTCACATTTATAAAAAAAAAAAATCAATTTTTAAGCTAGAATATCTAAATTCACAACTTGAAATTTAAGATTATTATTGTATCTTAAAAGACAATTGTTAATAAACTATAAGCATCCAAATGAAACAATTTCAAAAGGATGTATCAATATTCATATAGCTGATTTGACTATTAATAGTATTAAATTGATGACTACGGAGAGACTGGACTGCCGACTATCGAGTGGTTGAGAGTTGAGTCTAATTGACTGAGTTGTATCGGATTTGAATGGGTTTCTAGTCCCGTGTTAGATATAGTTTTCTTGAAATAAATTCGTCCCTCTAGTAGTACTTCTAGGTTACATTGAATGACTATTTCTCATGATATAATGGTTTGATCACGATCACAACTAATCATTGATTGTTTGTGACGAACTCAACGTACACCTGAATGTTATCACATGGAAGTGAAAAAAAGTCGGATTGTTTGGCAAGAGGTGGAAAAGAATTTATCTTCTTCCGCCCACATAATATCTCCTTATACCGGCTTTGATTCACAATCTGAATAATGGCTAAATAAAGGACATGTCCACGCCATCTGGATTGTAATGCCATTAGTTGGTGTCATTACTACTCGAGCGGTCGTTAACGTTGTTTATTAATGCGTCAATTACACAATTGAGCACTTAAGAAAAATAACTCAAGTGATAAAATAGTAGTCGATTTGCTTGGGAAATTTATGCCGTCTGATTTGTCTTCAACTTGTGCAAGTCATATTCGCATATGAGTCATCTGAATTTAGTTCAACCCAAGTCATGAATTTATACTCAAAGCTATCTGACGGGCAAGCCTATCAAAAACCCGTCATCTGACAGGGAAGGCAAGGCCGACTTACCATCCCAGCGGGCTTGGAAATCCCCAACTTAGCCTACTCAGGTGGATTGTGTGTTAAGACCAATCCACAAAAATTTTTAAAAAAAACTTATAATTAATTGGATTTAATCCTTTCATGATAAATATTTCTAAAAAAAAACCCTCAATAAACTTATTTCACACTCATACATATTTACCAAAGGAATTGACACCCACAAAAAAAAAATTTGTAACTTTCACTATAAAATTATCAATATATCATCATAATTCATAATCCAATTTTTTTTTAAAAAAAATCTTCTCAGACCGCCCAGCTCTACTCAACCCACGTGTGATAGCTCGTTTAGGTCCGCTTTTAAATGAATATTGATAAAATTTCAATCTAATTCGATTAAATTATTTGGCAAAGTAGGCCAACTTGACGAATCCAACGCAAATTGATGCCTCTATTTTCACCTCTGCGCGGGCACAATCATGCTCACAACATTCAAGTTAAACTATTCTTCAAGTCACAAAACTCCCAACGTTGGACTAAACTTTGGTACATTCTATCTATTTTTCCATTCACATTTCAACAACTATTTTAGATATTAAAGTGCTTAGTAGGAAGCTACCGCCCCCATGGGTTGGGCACAATTGGTAACTGCACGCCATTCCGCTCGAGTAAAATGCCCCTCATAATTTACCTGTCTATATCTTGCTATGGAACCGATGATACTAAGCCACAATTGGAATGAACAAGATTACCTTTTTCTCCCATGAGTAAGAAGTTACCATTGAGTATTGAAATTATATGGCTTGCACAGATCTAAATATTTGGAAACGTTTTGGGGAAAAAGAAAGAAAAACTGAATTATTAGCGTTTACAAATTGGTAATGCCGCAATGAAGTTAAATAGGGATCAAATGTTTCCCTGAAGAAGAGATATGAAAAACACATATCGATTTCGCTCTTTGGTTAAATCTTTGTACATAGTAATTCTAATTTAGCAAACTATCATCATCCTCATACTACCACTCGTCACAACCAAGGCCAATCAACGAGGCCTCTGAACACCGGCTCACATCGATGGCGGCAAGGAAAGCCATCTCCACATCTCTAGACACGCTTCTCTTGAGCAAGGAGACTACGCACTCCATGAAAACTCCACTGCAGGCCAAGGTGATTGGCCCCTCTCCGGGTAATCTGAACTTCTCAGCTGAAACCTTGAGGAGCTCTTGAGAAATGATAATGGCACACTGAATCTTGCATCATCCATACTGTACACCACCAAATGGCCTTTGTCAGCAAGCATTATGTTGTTGAAATCACAAGAACTCGACCGAGTATTTGCTCGTATCAAGGGAAGCCCCTTCTTTGCCTCTCAACAGGTCTCTTGGGACTCAGCATGGCTAAAAATTGATGTTCGAAGAAAGAGCTAGAGATGCTGAAACTAGTTAGGATGTGTTTCGAATGAACAAACATAACAAGAAAAAGGTTGAAAGACAACCCTTTTTATGCGTTTACCTGTGGTTTAAAAATCATTGTTAAAATCATTATTGTTGAAAGTTCACTTAAAAACAATGCATAAAAGGTGCTGTTATTTTTTTTGTAAATACAATACTTTTACAACGCTTAAAATGTATTATCATTTTTTTTGCAAAAGATAAAAATCATTATTTTTTCTATCTATAAAATTATTGTCTATTATATTTACACCATGAATTAGTTAATTACAATTACTTCTTTTTTAATTTCATCAATCTCAGTATGATGAAATTAAAAAAGAAGTAAATGAAGCGAATTTGTCTAATTTTATGTGGGTGTCTAAGAATTGTGTGCATTGTGATATAAATTTTTGGGTTATTTTTAGAGATTTATGGATACACTTTTTTGGTGAAGTTGGTCAAATGTATCTTTTGTGAATACAATTTTGGGTTGTATTTGGTAGATATTTGTGGTATATTTGTTTAATTTTGACGGTGAAATTTTTTTTATTCAATTAAAATTATGTTGCAGTAAAATATGAACAATTAAAATTGTGTTGTAGTAAAATTTTTATTGTAGTACAATTTTTATTGCTGTAAAAAATGTTCTATTATGTTTACACTATGAAGAAGTAATACAACAAAAAAAAAATATTTTGATCAAACCAAATTGTGTAGAAGTAAAAGCAAATATTTACTCCGCCACAATAAAAAACTATGAAGTTATATAAATATCTTACTTTGCCAATCAATGTAACCAGTGAATTCATATATGATCAACTACTTTAATTTGGTACTTTTACGGAACCGATGAAGTAACAAAACCTTTTAACTTTGAAATCGGTCTAATTTTTAGGTGGTTATTGACCGAACAAAGAATTCAGTATTTTTATGGTGAAACAATAAATTAACCCTTTTACTTCACACTCCTATACTTTGTCAATTATCTATCTATTATTTCGTTGAATATAGGAAGACTATTAACCAAATTCACATAGTGACATGTATTACATATTTATATCTATGTTATTTGATAAATATTCTTAATGATCATCAGTGTCTCTTCCCAAGTTTATCATTCATAAACAGCTTGACCTCACCCAAAATACTATAATCAAAGGTTAAAGTGTTTGGCAGGAAGGTACAGTTGTGTATTGACAAGGAGCAAAACGATTCAAGACAATATATGGCTTGCAGATCAGGGCGGAGCCAAGTTCATGGTTACCCGGGCTGTAGCCCGGGTAGCCAACGACGGCAAGAACGAAAATTACAAGACAAGAAAGGGAAAAAATGAGAAAAATTAGGGATTAGCCTGGGGCGGCGATGTCGGCGTCTGCGGCTAGCCCGGGGCGACGACGTCACCGTCAACGGCAAGCTTTGAATGACGACGTTGGCGTTCTTTGTGTCAACGCTTGTGACCCATATCTTGAGATCAGCCCAGGTAATTGACCCGGGCTGGCTCCGCCATTGCTTGCAGTTATTTTAATGTTTAGAAACGTGTTTTGGGAAAAAGGATAAATGAATTTAAACAGGGATCAAAGGTTTCCCTGAACAATTATGAGCATTTACAAATGGACAATACCTCAATGAAGTTAAATAGGGATCAAAGGTTTCCCTGAACACAAGAGGTATGAAACACACATAACGGTTCCTCTCTATGGTTAAATCACTCTACATAGTGATTCCTATTTAACAAACTATTCGACATCGTCATACTACTATTCGTTGTTGGTCACAACCAAGGCCAACCAACGAGGAATCCGAGCACCGGCTTGAATCGATGGAGGCAAGCAAAGCCAACTCCACATCTCTAGACACGCTTCTCTTGAGCAAGGAGACTACGTACTCCATGAAAACTCCACTGCAGGCCAAGGTGATTGGCCCCTCTCCGGGCAATCCAAACTCCTCGGCTGAAACCTTTAGGAGCTCCTGAAAGATACAACTCTTGAGGAATGACAACGGCACCACGAATCTTGCATCGTCCATACTGTACACAACAAAATGGCCTTTTTCAGCAACCACTATGTTGTTGAAATCACAAGAACTGGACCGGCTATTTGATCTCATCAAGGGCAGACCCTTCTTTGCCTTCTCAACAAGCCTCTTGGGACTCAACATGGCTAAAAGTTGACTTGAAGAAAGAGCTAGAGATGCTGAAACTCGTTAATCAGGATATGCTTGGAATGAACAAAGAACTGGTCTACTTAAATTGGAGAACAGGCAACTCATGGCCAGAGGTGTATCTATCAGGACTGTCTTCAAAGGGAACAAACCATGTGAGATTGCAAGAGGGAGGATATCTGACAGCTATTTGGTTTAGATTTTGCTTGGACGGTTCCTTTGTGGATTGGATGATGTTTTGTGGTTAGCTGTGTGGTTCTACCTTTCTATGTGGGTGTTCCAAAGACATGTAGGCTCCATTGCCTTAGTGACAATAAACCCCTTGTCGAACTCAATCGAAATGGATATCCTACTTGTGACCACTAGCTATTGTCTTCAGAAATGATTTCAGATTGTCATAACTTGAATTAAGATTTTGATAATGATTATTCTTGAGTGGTTTTCTAACAAAGCACATGGTTTTAATTTGGATTCTAATGCTGATGTTACAAATTATATAGATTTAGCTCTCTACAAAAAAAAAAAAAACATGATTGAGGGATGAAATTTAAGGACGAAATTTTTTTGTCCCAAATCTGCGATAAATTTAGCGACAACAAAAAAAATCATCACTAATTAGCAATGAAATTAGCAACGAAAAATTATTGTCGCAAATTAACAACAAATTATATTTTGTCGCCAAATTCATTACTAATTAGTGAGGAAATTCGATATTTCATGGCAAACTCTACGATGAATTCCAGATTCGTTGCAAATTTTGCAAAAAAATTGATGTTCATTGCAAACTCTGTGATGAATTCTTAATTCGTCACAGAAGCTTACAACATATATGAAATTGATGTAGAAGCGCCAATATGAAGTCTTCAAATGACATTACAAGGTCGTAGGGAGTCGCGAATTGATGTAAGAATGCCAATTCTACACTGAATCCATGGGTTTATCACATAATGGTAAAAAAAAATTAAAAAATTAATATTTTTGAAACCAGCTAATAGACCTATAGAGCTCGGAATGACATTAAATCAGTTCCTCTATGTTCATCTAATTCTCCTAATTATATAAATACCCTCAAATATCAATTTAACCCAATATAATTTTTTTCATAGCTAAGTCAATTAGATAGACTTTAATCGACTGACGACTTAGTAAAATACTAAAAAGAGTCATTGATTGAACATGTTCGAGTCATTTTGATATTAAAAAATTATTGATCTTAATATATTAGGTTAAATTAATATTTAAGAGTATTTATATAATTAAGATAACTAAACGAATACATAGGAATTTATTTTATGTCATTCAAAGCTCGTTTCAGACACATTGATTTTTTTTACTTTTAATTTTTGACTATTCTGCGATGAATTCATGGATTTGTTGTAGAGTTTGAGACAAATCCTTGGATTCATCATGAAATCAGAGACAAATTCATGGATTTGTCGCAAAATGGTAAAAAAAAGTATAGAATAAATATGTTCAAAATCTGTTGATGGGCCTAGAGAGCTCGAAATGATATAAAATCAGTTCATATATATTTGTCTACTTCTTATTATTATATCCATACATTCAAATATAAATTTGACCAAAAATATTGAGAGCAGTGTTTTTTAAACTTGAATTAAATTTTTCAGACACATTCATGTACAAAAAATCATTGCTTTCAATTTATTAGGTTAAATTGATGTTTGAGAACATTTATATAATTAGGAAAACTAGAAGAACACATAGCAATTAGTTTCATATCATTCCGTCATCTCTAGGTTCATCTACTAATTTCAGACACTTTTATTTATTTATTTATTTTTTTTTTGATCATTAATTCTGTGATAAATCCATGTATTCGTTGTAAAGTTTGCAGGAATCCATGGATTCATCACCAATTTGTGATGAATATATGGATTCATCTTAGAATGGTCAAAATTTTAAAATAAAAGTAAATGTGTATGAAACCAGTTAATAAACCTAAAGAGCTAGAAATAATATAAAACTAGTTCTTATATGTTCATCTAATTCTTCTGATTATATCCATGCTCTCAAACCTTAATTTAACATAATATATTTTTTTCATAGCTAAGTCCATCTGATGGACTTTAATTGACTAATGGCTTAATAAAAATACTAAAAAGAGTTATTGATTGAACATGTTAGAGTCATTTTAATGTTAAAAAGTCACCAATCTCAATATATTAGGTCAAATTGATTGAGAGTATTTATACAATTAGGAGAAGTAGATGAATACATATGAACTAATTTCATGTCATTTCGAACACTCTAGGTCCATCTTCCAGTTTTAGACACATTTATTTATTTATTTATTTTGACCATTCTACGATGAATCCATGGGTTCATCGCAGAATGGTCAAAAAAACAAATTAACTGACAAGTAGTTTTTATTAATGTTATAATAAATTGTAAATAGGTAAAATACAAAATGAAAGAAGTTGGATATATAAAAAAAATTTACCTGTTTGTCAGGATTTAATTGATGAGTTTATGACTGGTTGAATTAATTTTTGAATTTTGAATCTAGTAATGTTGAGTATATGGATGACAATAAGATAAGGTGTTGTACAGAAAGTGTCACAATGGTAAAATTTTACACAATGATAAAGTTTTAGAACATCTTTATAGATTTGATTTTACAATAAATTACTATAATTAGACATGTCATGGTGAACCATTCATATTTGATGAGGTTTATGGACAAAACATACAAATCTCAGTTAGTGTGGATCAAAGTTTTTATGATAAATTAAATCTATATCAGAGGATAGTAATTGATGTAGCTGGTCAAAAATTTCATTTCTCGACTGAATAGTGCAAGTTCTAGTTGTCCTCCAACAGTTGATCAAATGTTTACTATTTATGTATCACTGTTGGATTAGGTAGAAGTAACTAGGTGTTGATGAAAATGTGAATAATGAAGCATATCTCCAAGTTTAAGAATTATTGAGTGTTGCAGATAAATCATTATTGGCTGGTTGTGATGGTCACACTAAATTGTCTCTCACCGCAAGACTGTTTAATGTCAAGCTAGAGCATAATGTGCCGAAAGATTATTTTAATGATTTTATTCAAGTTTTTGGAGTGGCATTCCTGCGTGATCACTTAATGCTCAATAATTTTTATAGCATGAAAAAACTTTTGAAAGAGTTATGTCTTCTAGTGGAAAGAATGATGTTTGCAGAGATGATTGTATGTTATATTGGGGAGATGAAGAAGATGCAAATATTTATACATTCTATCATCAAGCTAGGTACAAGAGCAACAAAAGGAGTCAACAGCGACATAAAATCATACAATCAATTATTTTATTTGCCTTTAACTCTTAGGTTACAAAGACTTTATGCATCAAAGGCAACTGTTGAACACATAACTTGACATTCAAATGATCAAATAGAAGAGGGGATAATATGTCATTCATTAGATGCAAATACATGAAAAAATTTTGTTAGAACATATCTATAATTTACAAAGGAGACTCAACATAATAGGTTAGGTCTCTGTGTTGATGTATTTACTCCATTTGGAAAATCAAGAGGAAATTATTCTTGTTGGCCAGTTATCTTAACTCCGTATAATCTTCTATCTGGAATGTACATGAAAACACCCTATATATTTTTAACAGTGGTTGTGCCTTTCACGTAAAATCCGAAGAAGTTAACAGATATTTAGACACAACCACTGATTGCAGAGCTAAAACAAGTATGGGATAAATGTTTTCCTACTTACGATGTTCATACTAATCAGATGTTTGAAATTAAGGTTGTTCTTCTTTGGACTATAAATGATTTTTTGGCTTATGGTATGCTATCAAATTAGAGTACGGCTAGGATCTTAGGATGCCCAATATATATGGAGAGATCAAAGTCAATTAGATTGAAACATGGGAAGAAGTCGAGTTATTTTGATTGTCATATATGATTTTTATCACCAAATCATAATTTTAAAAAGAATAAAGATGAATTCACTAAAAATAGAATTGAAAGAACACCTCTACCATTGAGATTAACAAGTAAATAAATTTAGTTTAAAGTGTTTAACTTTCCATATATTATTGAAGAGCCGCAAGGTACAATATATGAATATGTAAGTACATATAAATTAACTAAACAGAGTATATTTTAGGATTTACTGTATTGGTTTAATCATTTGATTAATCATAATCTCAATACAATGCATATTCAGAAGAATATTTTTAATAATCTGATAAATACAATGATAGTAGGGGACCAAAGACAAAGGCAGTTTATGTTGGCACAGCGGGGCCGGCAAGAAGAGATGAATTGTCTGAAAAAGAAAATAACACCTTTCCCATTCTTTCAACTTAAATTAAAAGCAACAATAATAATAACTTAAATTAATAACAAAAAAAATGAGGCTCAAGATTTACTTGGTTATAACCTTGGTGGTTGTTAATCCAAGGGCAATGAAAAAGCTCTTAAAAGATCTCCTTCGTGTAGGCGGAGAAGCTTCTTACAATCGTTAAATGCTTAGACAGTTGCTAGGAAAAGAATATAGGAGTTGATCACTATTTTCTAGGTCTAGGGGTCTTTTTATAGCCCCTGGGAAACTTATCCGGAGCTGGAAGGCGCCTTCAATAAGGTGGAAGGCGCCTCCAGCGAGGCGGCAAGGGATAAAGCTTTATCCCTTAGCAACGGTAACATCAGCCTGGTCGAAGGCACCTTCCATAGGGTTGGAAGGCGCCTTCCATAGGGCTAGAACACGCCTTCGTACTGTTCATCGAAGGTGCCTTCCAGCTGTGGAAGGCGCCTTCCACAGCGAGGCGTGGAGGCACCTTCAATTCCTTTTGAAGGCGCCTCCAACAACATCTTCGGCTATCTTTTGCTCTCCTACTGCTCCAATCGCTTAGGTGATGTCGGCTAATCGAAATAGGACTCACTCGAACCCAATTTCCGGCCTTCTTCTCGAGCATGCTTCCACTCCGGCTTCTCATCTCTTGGAATGTCGCACACATCCTTCTCATCCACTGGTGTACTCTTCGGCAGCACCTCGTCCCTCGGATGCACCGAGCTCGTCGACTCCCTTCCCGTGCCATCCTTCTAGCTAGCTGTGTCTTTGACTCGACTTTCTGTATTCCTAAGCTCCTGCATACTTAAACACAAGGATCAAAACATAACAGAACCTAACTTAACTTAGTTGATCACATCAAAACTACCATGGGATTCCAACAATCTCCACATTTTTTATGTGCATCAACCCAAGTTCAAGTTAGGGGAAAAACAAACAAACCAAATTGCAAGTTGTAATGAAATTGCATGAATAATATTATAAAAGAAGTTAAAATAACATTATAATATTGAATTGAGTGAGCAAAGTTCAAATTTCAAAATTTAAATTTTAAACGTCCTAACTCCCCCTAAACTTGTCTTTCTTCCCCCTTTGATCACATAAAAAAATAGCGAAAAAATTAGAATATTTTGAAATTAATTTTGAGGGGTACTTAAAAAATAGTAAACAGAATGTTTAACAATTTTTAAAAATTTTCATAAAGTCATACTTTGTATTTTGACAAAATAAAAGAGTTAACAAAAATATTTTGTCAATTGTAAAAATTTGACAAAAAAAAATTCCAACTTGTTAAAAGATATAATAGTAAATTATTTTAATAGTTAGTCAATTAAATATTTATTTCAATAATAGGCTTTCAGACTGTGGCGAGGCACTAGGCCTTCTTGAATATTGGAGCAACAACCACTTTCTTAGACAAAACCTTTAAAGAAATTAATATTCAATTTCATTTATGGCATTGATAGAATTTTAGTCTAAGTATGATCTTAGAACCAATATAAGTTCCTACCTACTGGATTAAATAGAAATTTT